>NC_091748.1:42601912-44059412 GCF_043380555.1 Nothobranchius furzeri
TTGCCACATTTCACCACTGGGTCTGATTGAGCACCTCCAGGAGAGAGGCCCCAGCAAGACGCGCCCCGAGGAGCGTCTTGCCTTATGTCAGCACTCGGTCTGACTGAGCGCCTCCAGGAGAGAGGCCCAAGCAAGACGCGCCCCGAGGAGCGTCTCGACACATGTCAACACTAGGTCTGACTGAGGGCCTCCATGAGAGAAGCCCAAGCAAGACGCGCCCCGAGGAAAGTCTTGCCACATGTCAACACTGGGTCTGACAGAGGGCATCCAGGAGAGAAGCCCAAGCAAGACGCGCCCCGAGGAGAGTCTTGCCACATGTCAACACTGGGTCTGACAGAGGGCATCCAGGAGAGAGGACCAAGCAATACGCGCCCCGAGGAGCGTCTTGCCACATGTCACCACTGGGTCTGACTGAGCGCCTCCAGGAGAGAGGCCCAAGCAAGAAGCGCCCCGAGGAGCGTCTTGCCACGTAGCAACACTGGGTCTGATTGAGGGCCTTCTGGAGAGAGGCCCAAGCAAGACGCGCCCAGAGGAGCGTCTTGCCACATGTCAACAATGGGTCCTACTGAGGGCCTCCAGGAGAGAAGCCCAAGCAAGACGCGCCCCGAGGAGCTTCTTGCCACATGTCAGCACTCGGTCTGACTGAGCGCCTCCAGGAGAGAGGCCCAAGCAAGACACGCCCCGAGGAGCGTCTTGCCACGTGTCAACACTGGGTCTGACATAGCGCCTCCAGGAGAGAGGCCCAAGCAAGATGCGCCCCGAGGAGCGTCTTGCCATGTGTCACCACTGGGTCTGACTGAGCTCCTCCAGGAGAGAGGCCCAAGCAAGACGCGCCCCGAGGAGAGTCTTGCCACATGTCACCACTGGGTCTGATTGAGCACCTCCAGGAGAGAGGCCCCAGCAAGACGCGCCCCGAGGAGCGTCTTGCCTTATGTCAGCACTCGGTCTGACTGAGCGCCTCCAGGAGAGAGGCCCAAGCAAGACGCGCCCCGAGGAGCGTCTCGACACATGTCAACACTAGGTCTGACTGAGGGCCTCCATGAGAGAAGCCCAAGCAAGACGCGCCCCGAGGAGAGTCTTGCCACATGTCAACACTGGGTCTGACAGAGGGCATCCAGGAGAGAGGACCAAGCAATACGCGCCCCGAGGAGCGTCTTGCCACATGTCACCACTGGGTCTGACTGAGCGCCTCCAGGAGAGAGGCCCAAGCAAGAAGCGCCCCGAGGAGCGTCTTGCCACTGTCAACACTGGGTCTGATTGAGGGCCTTCTGGAGAGAGGCCCAAGCAAGACGCGCCCCGAGGAGCGTCTTGCCAAATGTCAACAATGGGTACTACTGAGGGCCTCCAGGAGAGAAGCCCAAGCAAGACGCGCCCCGAGGAGCTTCTTGCCACATGTCAGCACTCGGTCTGACTGAGCGCCTCCAGGAGAGAGGCCCAAGCAAGACACGCCCCGAGGAGCGTCTTGCCACGTGTCAACACTGGGTCTGACTTAGCGCCTCCAGGAGAGAGGCCCAAGCAAGATGCGCCCCGAGGAGCGTCTTGCCATGTGTCACCACTGGGTCTGACTGAGCTCCTCCAGGAGAGAGGCCCAAGCAAGACGCGCCCCGAGGAGCGTCTTGCCACATGTCACCACTGGGTCTGATTGAGCACCTCCAGGAGAGAGGCCCCAGCAAGACGCGCCCCGAGGAGCGTCTTGCCTTATGTCAGCACTCGGTCTGACTGAGCACCTCCAGGAGAGATGTCCAAGCAAGACGCGCCCCGAGGAGCGTCTTTCCACATGTCAACACTGGGTCTGACTGAGCGCCTCCAGGAGAGACGCCCGAGGAGCTTCTTGACACATGTCACCTCTGGGTCTGACTGAGCGCCTCCAGGAGAGAAGCCCAAGCAAGACGCGCCCCGAGGAGCGTCATGTCACATGTCAACATGGGTCTGACTGAGCGCCTCCAGGAGCGAGGCCCAAGCAAGAAACGCCCGAGGAGCGTCTTGACACATGTCAACACTGGGTCTGACTGAGGGCATCCAGGAGAGAGGTCCAAGCAATACGCGCCCCGAGGAGCGTCTTGCCACATGTCACCACTGGGTCTGACTGAGCGCCTCCAGGAGAGAGGCCCAAGCAAGAAGCGCCCCGAGGAGCGTCTTGCCACGTGTCAACACTGGGTCTGATTGAGGGCCTTCTGGAGAGAGGCCCAAGCAAGACGCGCCCCGAGGAGCGTCTTGCCACATGTCAACACTGGGTCTGACTGAGCACCTCCAGGAGAGAGGCCCAAGCAAGACGCGCCCCGAGGAGCGTCTTGCCACATGTCAACACTGGGTTTGACTGAGCGCCTCCAGGAGAGAGGCCCGAGGAGCGTCTTGACATTTGTCACCTCTGGGTCTGACTGAGCGCCTCCAGGAGAGAGGCCCAAGCAAGACGCGCCCCGAGGAGCGTCATGTCACATGTCAACATGGGTCTGACTGAGCGCCTCCAGGAGCGAGGCCCGAGCAAGAAACGCCCGAGGAGCGTCTTGACACATGTCAACACTGGGTCTGACTGAGGGCATCCAGGAGAGAGGTCCAAGCAATACGCGCCCCGAGGAGCGTCTTGCCACGTGTCAACACTGGGTCTGATTGAGGGCCTTCTGGAGAGAGGCCCAAGCAAGACGCGCCCCGAGGAGCGTCTTGCCAATTGTCACCACTGGGTCTGATTGAGCACCTCCAGGAGAGAGGCCCCAGCAAGACGCGCCCCGAGGAGCGTCTTGCCTTATGTCAGCACTCGGTCTGACTGAGCGCCTCCAGGAGAGACGCCAAAGCAAGACGCGCCCCGAGGAGCGTCTTGCCACATTTCACTACTCGGTCTGACTGAGCGCCTCCAGGAGAGAGGTCCAAGCAAGACGCGGCCCGAGGAGCGTCTTGCCACATGTCACTTCTCGGTCTGACTGAGCGCCTCCAGGAGAGAGGCCCAAGCAAGACGTGCCCCGAGGAGCGTCTTGCCACATGTCAACAATGGGTCTGACTGAGGGCCTCCAGGAGAGAAGCCCAAGCAAGACGCGCCCCGAGGAAGTGTCTTGCCACATGTCAACACTGGGTCTGACTGGGGGCCTCCAGGAGAGAGGCCCAAATAAGACGAGCCCCGAGGAGCGTCTTGCCACATGTCAGCACTCGGTCTGACTGAGCGCCTCCAGGAGAGAGGCCCAAGCAAGACGCGCCCCGAGGAGAGTCTTGCCACATGTCAGCACTCAGTCTGACTGAGCGCCTCCAGGAGAGAGGCCCAAGCAAGACGCGCCCCGAGGAGCGTCTTGACACATTTCTCCTCTGGGTCTGACTGAGCGCCTCCAGGAGAGAGGCCCAAGCAAGACGTTCCCCGAGGAGCGTCTTTCCACATGTCAACACTGTGTCTGACTGAGTGCCTCCATGAGAGAAGCCCCACCAAGATGCGCCCCGAGGAGCGTCTTGCCACATGTCAACACTGGGTCTGACTGAGCACCTCCAGGAGAGAGGCCCAAGCAAGACGCGCCCCGAGGAGCGTCTTGCCACATGTCAACACTGGGTCTGACTGAGCGCCTCCAGGAGAGAGGCCCGAGGAGCGTCTTGACACATGTCACCTCTGGGTCTGACTGAGCGCCTCCAGGAGAGAGGCCCAAGCAAGACGCGCCCCGAGGAGCGTCATGTCACATGTCAACATGGGTCTGACTGAGCGCCTCCAGGAGCGAGGCCCAAGCAAGAAACGCCCGAGGAGCGTCTTGACACATGTCAACACTGGGTCTGACTGAGCGCCTCCAGGAGAGAGGTCCAAGCAACACGCGCCCCGAGGAGCGTCTTGCCACATGTCAACACTGGGTCTGACTGAGTGCCTCCATGAGAGAAGCCCCAGCAAGACGCGCCCCGAGGAGCGTCTTGTCACATGTTACTACTCAGTCTGACTGAGCGCCTCCACGAGAGAGGCCCAAGCAAGACGTGCCCCGAGGAGCGTCTTGCCACATGTCAACAATGGGTCTGACTGAGGGCCTCCAGGAGAGAAGCCCAAGCAAGAAGCGCCCCGAGGAGCGTCTTGCCACATGTCAACACTGGGTCTGACTGAGCGCCTCCAGGAGAGAGGCCCAAGCAAGACACGCCCCGAGGAGCGTCTTGACACATGTTAACACTGGGTCTGACTGAGGGCCTCCATGTGAGAAGCCCAAGCAAGACGCGCCCCGAGGAGAGTCTTGCCACATGTAAACACTGTGTCTGACAGAGGGCATCCAGGAGAGAGTTCCAAGCAATACGCGCCCCGAGGAGCGTCTTGCCACATGTCAACCATGGGTCTGACTGAGGGCCTCCAGGAGAGAAGCCCAAGGAAGACGCGCCCCGAGGAGCTTCTTGCCACATGTCAGCACTCGGTCTGACTGAGCGCCTCCAGGAGAGAGGCCAAAGCAAGATGTGCCCCGAGGAGCGTCTTGACACATGTCAACACTGGGTCTGACAGAGGGCCTCCATGAGAGAGGCCCAAGCAAGATGCGCCCCGAGGAGTGTCTTATCACATGTCAACACTGGGTCTTACTGAGCGCCTCCAGGAGAGAGGCCCAAGCAAGACGCGCCCCGAGGAGCGTCTTTCCACATGTCACTACTCGGTCTGACTGAGCGCCTCCAGGAGAGAGGCCCAAGCAAGACGTGCCCCGTGGAGCGTCTTGCCACATGTCAACAATGGGTCTGACTGAGGGCCTCCAGGAGAGAAGCCCAAGCAAGACGCGCCCCGAGGAGCGGCTTGCCACATGTCAACACTGGGTCTGACTGAGGGCCCCCAGGAGAGAGGCCCAAATAAGACGCGCCCCGAGGGGCGTCTTGCCACATGTCAACACTGGGTCTGACAGAGGGCATGCAGGAGAGAGGCCCAAGCAATACGCGACCCGAGGAGTGTCTTGCCACATGTCAACAATGGGTCTGACTGAGGGCCTCCAGGAGAGAAGCCCAAGGAAGACGCGCCCCGAGGAGCTTCTTGCCACATGTCAGCACTCGGTCTGACTCAGCGCCTCCAGGAGAGAGGCCAAAGCAAGATGCGCCCCGAGGAGCGTCTTGACACATGTCAACACTGGGTCTGACTGAGGGCCTCCATGAGAGAGGCCCAAGCAAGACGCGCCCCGAGGAGAGTCTTGCCACATGTCAACACTGGGTCTGACTGAGCACCTCCAGGAGAGAGGCCCAAGCAAGACGCACCCCGAGGAGCGTCTTGCCACGTGTCAACACTGGGTCTGACTTAGCGCCTCCAGGAGAGAGGCCCAAGCAAGACGCGCCCCGAGGAGCGTCTTGCCACGTGTCACCACTGGGTCTGACTGAGCTCCTCCAGGAGAGAGCCCCAAGCAAGACGCGCCCCGAGGAGCGTCTTGCCGCGTGTCACCACTGGGTCTGATTGAGCACCTCCAGGAGAGAGGCCCCAGCAAGACGCGCCGCGAGGAGCATCTTGCCTTATGTCAGCAATTGGTCTGACTGAGCGCCTCCAGGAGAGAGGCCCAAGCAAGACCCGCCCCAAGGAGCGTCTTGCCACATGTCACTACTCGGTCTAACTGAGCGCCTCCAGGAGAGAGGTCCAAGCAAGATACGCCCCGAGGAGCGTCTTGCCACATGTCACTACTCGGTCTGACTGAGCGCCTCCAGGAGGGAGGTCCAAGCAAGACGCGCCCCGAGGAGCGTCTTGCCACATGTCAACACTGGGTCTGACTGAGCGCCTCCAGGAGAGAGGCCCAAGCAAGACGCGCCCCGAGGATAGTCTTGCCACATGTCAGCACTCGGTCTGACTGAGCGCCTCCAGGAGAGAGGACCAAGCAAGACGCGCCCCGAGGAGCGTCTTGACACATTTCTCCTCTGGGTCTGACTGAGCGCCTCCAGGAGAGAGGCCCAAGCAAGACGTTCCCCGAGAAGCGTCTTTCCACATGTCAACACTGGGTCTGACTGAGCGCCTCCAGGAGAGAGGCCCGAGGAGCGTCTTGACACATGTCACCTCTGGGTCTGACTGAGCGCCTCCAGGAGAGAGGCCCAAGCAAGAAACGCCCGAGGAGCGTCTTGACACATGTCAACACTGGGTCTGACTGAGCGCCTCCAGGAGAGAGGTCCAAGCAACACTCGCCCCGAGGAGCGTCTTGCCACATGTCAACACTGGGTCTGACTGAGTGCCTCCATGAAAGAAGCCCCAGCAAGACGCGCCGCGAGGAGCATCTTGCCTTATGTCAGCAATCGGTCTGACTGAGCGCCTCCAGGAGAGAGGCCCAAGCAAGACCCGCCCCAAGGAGCGTCTTGCCACATGTCACTACTCGGTCTAACTGAGCGCCTCCAGGAGAGAGGCCCAAGCAAGACGCGCCCCGAGGAGCGTCTTGCCACATGTCAGCACTCAGTCTGACTGAGCGCCTCCAGGAGAGAGGCCCAAGCAAGAAGCGCCCCGAGGAGCGTCTTGCCACATGTCAACAATGGGTCTGACTGAGGGCCTCCAGGAGAGAAGCCCAAGCAAGATGTGCCCCGAGGAGCGTCTTGCCACATGTCAACAATGGGTCTGACTGAGGACCTCCAGGAGAGAAGCCCAAGCAAGACGCGCCCCGAGGAGCGTCTTGCCACATTTGAACACTGGGTCTGACTGAGCGCCTCCAGGAGAGAAGCCCCAGCAAGACACGCCCCGAGGAGCGTCTTACCATATGTCAGCACTCGGTCTGACTGAGTACCTACAGGAGAGAGGCCCAAGCAAGAAGCGCCCCGAGGAGCGTCTTGCCAAATGTCAACAATGGGTCTGATTGAGGGCCTCAAGGAGAGAGGCCCAAGCAAGACGCGCCCCGAGGAGCGTCTTGCCACATGTCAACACTGGGTCTGACTGAGTGCCTCCATGAGAGAAGCCCCAGCAAGACACGCCCCGAGGAGCGTCTTACCACATGTCAGCACTCGGTCTGACTGAGCGCCTACAGGAGAGAGGCCCAAGCAAGAAGCGCCCAGAGGAGCGTCTTGCCACATGTCAACAATGGGTCTGATTGAGGGCCTCCAGGAGAGTAGCCCAAGCAACACGCGGCCCGAGGAGCGTCTTGCCACATGTCAACAATGGGTCTGACCTAGGGCCTCCAGGAGAGAGGCCCAAGCAAGACGCGCCCGGAGGAGCGTCTTGCCACATGTCAACACTCGGTCTGACAGAGGGCCTCCAGGAGAGAGGCCCAAGCAAGACGTGCCCCGAGGAGCGTCTTGTCACATGTCAACACTGGGTCTGACTGAGCGCCTCCAGGAGAGAGGCCCAAGCAAGAAACGCCCGAGGAGCGTCTTGACACATGTCAACACTGGGTCTGACTGAGCGCCTCCAGGAGAGAGGCCCAAGCAAGACGCGCCCCGAGGAGCGTCTTGCCACATGTCACTACTCGGTCTGACTGAGCGCCTCCAGGAGAGATGCCCAAGCAAGACGTGCCCCGAGGAGCGTCTTGCCACATGTCAACAATGGGTCTGACTGAGGGCCTCCAGGAGAGAGGCCCAAGCAAGACGCGCCCGGAGGAGCGTCTTGCCACATGTCAACACTCGGTCTGACAGAGGGCCTCCAGGAGAGAGGCCCAAGCAAGACGCGCCCCGAGGAGCATCTTGCCACATGTCAACACTGGGTCTGACTGAGTGCCTCCATGAGAGAAGCCCCAGCAAGACACGCCCCGAGGAGCGTCATGTCACATGTCAACATGGGTCTGACTGAGCGCCTCCAGGAGCGAGGCCCGAGCAAGAAACGCCCGAGGAGCGTCTTGACACATGTCAACACTGGGTCTGACTGAGGGCATCCAGGAGAGAGGTCCAAGCAATACGCGCCCCGAGGAGCGTCTTGCCACGTGTCAACACTGGGTCTGATTGAGGGCCTTCTGGAGAGAGGCCCAAGCAAGACGCGCCCCGAGGAGCGTCTTGCCACATGTCACCACTGGGTCTGATTGAGCACCTCCAGGAGAGAGGCCCCAGCAAGACGCGCCCCGAGGAGCGTCTTGCCTTATGTCAGCACTCGGTCTGACTGAGCGCCTCCAGGAGAGACGCCAAAGCAAGACGCGCCCCGAGGAGCGTCTTGCCACATTTCACTACTCGGTCTGACTGAGCGCCTCCAGGAGAGAGGTCCAAGCAAGACGCGGCCCGAGGAGCGTCTTGCCACATGTCACTTCTCGGTCTGACTGAGCGCCTCCAGGAGAGAGGCCCAAGCAAGACGTGCCCCGAGGAGCGTCTTGCCACATGTCAACAATGGGTCTGACTGAGGGCCTCCAGGAGAGAAGCCCAAGCAAGACGCGCCCCGAGGAAGTGTCTTGCCACATGTCAACACTGGGTCTGACTGGGGGCCTCCAGGAGAGAGGCCCAAATAAGACGAGCCCCGAGGAGCGTCTTGCCACATGTCAGCACTCGGTCTGACTGAGCGCCTCCAGGAGAGAGGCCCAAGCAAGACGCGCCCCGAGGAGAGTCTTGCCACATGTCAGCACTCAGTCTGACTGAGCGCCTCCAGGAGAGAGGCCCAAGCAAGACGCGCCCCGAGGAGCGTCTTGACACATTTCTCCTCTGGGTCTGACTGAGCGCCTCCAGGAGAGAGGCCCAAGCAAGACGTTCCCCGAGGAGCGTCTTTCCACATGTCAACACTGTGTCTGACTGAGTGCCTCCATGAGAGAAGCCCCACCAAGATGCGCCCCGAGGAGCGTCTTGCCACATGTCAACACTGGGTCTGACTGAGCACCTCCAGGAGAGAGGCCCAAGCAAGACGCGCCCCGAGGAGCGTCTTGCCACATGTCAACACTGGGTCTGACTGAGCGCCTCCAGGAGAGAGGCCCGAGGAGCGTCTTGACACATGTCACCTCTGGGTCTGACTGAGCGCCTCCAGGAGAGAGGCCCAAGCAAGACGCGCCCCGAGGAGCGTCATGTCACATGTCAACATGGGTCTGACTGAGCGCCTCCAGGAGCGAGGCCCAAGCAAGAAACGCCCGAGGAGCGTCTTGACACATGTCAACACTGGGTCTGACTGAGCGCCTCCAGGAGAGAGGTCCAAGCAACACGCGCCCCGAGGAGCGTCTTGCCACATGTCAACACTGGGTCTGACTGAGTGCCTCCATGAGAGAAGCCCCAGCAAGACGCGCCCCGAGGAGCGTCTTGTCACATGTTACTACTCAGTCTGACTGAGCGCCTCCACGAGAGAGGCCCAAGCAAGACGTGCCCCGAGGAGCGTCTTGCCACATGTCAACAATGGGTCTGACTGAGGGCCTCCAGGAGAGAAGCCCAAGCAAGAAGCGCCCCGAGGAGCGTCTTGCCACATGTCAACACTGGGTCTGACTGAGCGCCTCCAGGAGAGAGGCCCAAGCAAGACACGCCCCGAGGAGCGTCTTGACACATGTTAACACTGGGTCTGACTGAGGGCCTCCATGTGAGAAGCCCAAGCAAGACGCGCCCCGAGGAGAGTCTTGCCACATGTAAACACTGTGTCTGACAGAGGGCATCCAGGAGAGAGTTCCAAGCAATACGCGCCCCGAGGAGCGTCTTGCCACATGTCAACCATGGGTCTGACTGAGGGCCTCCAGGAGAGAAGCCCAAGGAAGACGCGCCCCGAGGAGCTTCTTGCCACATGTCAGCACTCGGTCTGACTGAGCGCCTCCAGGAGAGAGGCCAAAGCAAGATGTGCCCCGAGGAGCGTCTTGACACATGTCAACACTGGGTCTGACAGAGGGCCTCCATGAGAGAGGCCCAAGCAAGACGCGCCCCGAGGAGTGTCTTATCACATGTCAACACTGGGTCTTACTGAGCGCCTCCAGGAGAGAGGCCCAAGCAAGACGCGCCCCGAGGAGCGTCTTTCCACATGTCACTACTCGGTCTGACTGAGCGCCTCCAGGAGAGAGGCCCAAGCAAGACGTGCCCCGTGGAGCGTCTTGCCACATGTCAACAATGGGTCTGACTGAGGGCCTCCAGGAGAGAAGCCCAAGCAAGACGCGCCCCGAGGAGCGGCTTGCCACATGTCAACACTGGGTCTGACTGAGGGCCCCCAGGAGAGAGGCCCAAATAAGACGCGCCCCGATGGGCGTCTTGCCACATGTCAACACTGGGTCTGACAGAGGGCATCCAGGAGAGAGGCCCAAGCAATACGCGACCCGAGGAGTGTCTTGCCACATGTCAACAATGGGTCTGACTGAGGGCCTCCAGGAGAGAAGCCCAAGGAAGACGCGCCCCGAGGAGCTTCTTGCCACATGTCAGCACTCGGTCTGACTCAGCGCCTCCAGGAGAGAGGCCAAAGCAAGATGCGCCCCGAGGAGCGTCTTGACACATGTCAACACTGGGTCTGACTGAGGGCCTCCATGAGAGAGGCCCAAGCAAGACGCGCCCCGAGGAGAGTCTTGCCACATGTCAACACTGGGTCTGACTGAGCACCTCCAGGAGAGAGGCCCAAGCAAGACGCACCCCGAGGAGCGTCTTGCCACGTGTCAACACTGGGTCTGACTTAGCGCCTCCAGGAGAGAGGCCCAAGCAAGACGCGCCCCGAGGAGCGTCTTGCCACGTGTCACCACTGGGTCTGACTGAGCTCCTCCAGGAGAGAGCCCCAAGCAAGACGCGCCCCGAGGAGCGTCTTGCCGCGTGTCACCACTGGGTCTGATTGAGCACCTCCAGGAGAGAGGCCCCAGCAAGACGCGCCGCGAGGAGCATCTTGCCTTATGTCAGCAATTGGTCTGACTGAGCGCCTCCAGGAGAGAGGCCCAAGAAAGACCCGCCCCAAGGAGCGTCTTGCCACATGTCACTACTCGGTCTAACTGAGCTCCTCCAGGAGAGAGGTCCAAGCAAGATACGCCCCGAGGAGCGTCTTGCCACATGTCACTACTCGGTCTGACTGAGCGCCTCCAGGAGGGAGGTCCAAGCAAGACGCGCCCCGAGGAGCGTCTTGCCACATGTCAACACTGGGTCTGACTGAGCGCCTCCAGGAGAGAGGCCCAAGCAAGACGCGCCCCGAGGATAGTCTTGCCACATGTCAGCACTCGGTCTGACTGAGCGCCTCCAGGAGAGAGGACCAAGCAAGACGCGCCCCGAGGAGCGTCTTGACACATTTCTCCTCTGGGTCTGACTGAGCGCCTCCAGGAGAGAGGCCCAAGCAAGACGTTCCCCGAGAAGCGTCTTTCCACATGTCAACACTGGGTCTGACTGAGCGCCTCCAGGAGAGAGGCCCGAGGAGCGTCTTGACACATGTCACCTCTGGGTCTGACTGAGCGCCTCCAGGAGAGAGGCCCAAGCAAGAAACGCCCGAGGAGCGTCTTGACACATGTCAACACTGGGTCTGACTGAGCGCCTCCAGGAGAGAGGTCCAAGCAACACTCGCCCCGAGGAGCGTCTTGCCACATGTCAACACTGGGTCTGACTGAGTGCCTCCATGAAAGAAGCCCCAGCAAGACGCGCCGCGAGGAGCATCTTGCCTTATGTCAGCAATCGGTCTGACTGAGCGCCTCCAGGAGAGAGGCCCAAGCAAGACCCGCCCCAAGGAGCGTCTTGCCACATGTCACTACTCGGTCTAACTGAGCGCCTCCAGGAGAGAGGCCCAAGCAAGACGCGCCCCGAGGAGCGTCTTGCCACATGTCAGCACTCAGTCTGACTGAGCGCCTCCAGGAGAGAGGCCCAAGCAAGAAGCGCCCCGAGGAGCGTCTTGCCACATGTCAACAATGGGTCTGACTGAGGGCCTCCAGGAGAGAAGCCCAAGCAAGATGTGCCCCGAGGAGCGTCTTGCCACATGTCAACAATGGGTCTGACTGAGGACCTCCAGGAGAGAAGCCCAAGCAAGACGCGCCCCGAGGAGCGTCTTGCCACATTTGAACACTGGGTCTGACTGAGCGCCTCCAGGAGAGAAGCCCCAGCAAGACACGCCCCGAGGAGCGTCTTACCATATGTCAGCACTCGGTCTGACTGAGTACCTCCAGGAGAGAGGCCCAAGCAAGACCCGCCCCAAGGAGCGTCTTGCCACATGTCACTACTCGGTCTAACTGAGCGCCTCCAGGAGAGAGGCCCAAGCAAGACGCGCCCCGAGGAGCGTCTTGCCACATGTCAGCACTCAGTCTGACTGAGCGCCTCCAGGAGAGAGGCCCAAGCAAGAAGCGCCCCGAGGAGCGTCTTGCCACATGTCAACAATGGGTCTGACTGAGGGCCTCCAGGAGAGAAGCCCAAGCAAGATGTGCCCCGAGGAGCGTCTTGCCACATGTCAACAATGGGTCTGACTGAGGACCTCCAGGAGAGAAGCCCAAGCAAGACGCGCCCCGAGGAGCGTCTTGCCACATTTGAACACTGGGTCTGACTGAGCGCCTCCAGGAGAGAAGCCCCAGCAAGACACGCCCCGAGGAGCGTCTTACCATATGTCAGCACTCGGTCTGACTGAGTACCTACAGGAGAGAGGCCCAAGCAAGAAGCGCCCCGAGGAGCGTCTTGCCAAATGTCAACAATGGGTCTGATTGAGGGCCTCAAGGAGAGAGGCCCAAGCAAGACGCGCCCCGAGGAGCGTCTTGCCACATGTCAACACTGGGTCTGACTGAGTGCCTCCATGAGAGAAGCCCCAGCAAGACACGCCCCGAGGAGCGTCTTACCACATGTCAGCACTCGGTCTGACTGAGCGCCTACAGGAGAGAGGCCCAAGCAAGAAGCGCCCAGAGGAGCGTCTTGCCACATGTCAACAATGGGTCTGATTGAGGGCCTCCAGGAGAGTAGCCCAAGCAACACGCGGCCCGAGGAGCGTCTTGCCACATGTCAACAATGGGTCTGACCTAGGGCCTCCAGGAGAGAGGCCCAAGCAAGACGCGCCCGGAGGAGCGTCTTGCCACATGTCAACACTCGGTCTGACAGAGGGCCTCCAGGAGAGAGGCCCAAGCAAGACGTGCCCCGAGGAGCGTCTTGTCACATGTCAACACTGGGTCTGACTGAGCGCCTCCAGGAGAGAGGCCCAAGCAAGAAACGCCCGAGGAGCGTCTTGACACATGTCAACACTGGGTCTGACTGAGCGCCTCCAGGAGAGAGGCCCAAGCAAGACGCGCCCCGAGGAGCGTCTTGCCACATGTCACTACTCGGTCTGACTGAGCGCCTCCAGGAGAGATGCCCAAGCAAGACGTGCCCCGAGGAGCGTCTTGCCACATATCAACAATGGGTCTGACTGAGGGCCTCCAGGAGAGAGGCCCAAGCAAGACGCGCCCGGAGGAGCGTCTTGCCACATGTCAACACTCGGTCTGACAGAGGGCCTCCAGGAGAGAGGCCCAAGCAAGACGCGCCCCGAGGAGCATCTTGCCACATGTCAACACTGGGTCTGACTGAGTGCCTCCATGAGAGAAGCCCCAGCAAGACACGCCCCGAGGAGCGTCTTACCACATGTCAGCACTCGGTCTGACTGAGCGCCTACAGGAGAGAGGCCCAAGCAAGAAGCGCCCCGAGGAGCGTCTTGCCAAATGTCAACAATGGGTCTGATTGAGGGCCTCCAGGAGAGAGGCCCAAGCAAGACGCGCCCCGAGGAGCGTCTTGCCACATGTCAACACTGGGTCTGACTGAGTGCCTCCATGAGAGAAGCCCCAGCAAGACACGCCCCGAGGAGCGTCTTACCACATGTCAGCACTCGGTCTGACTGAGCCCCTAAAGGAGAGAGGCCCAAGCAGGAAGCGCCCCGAGGAGCGTCTTGCCACATGTCAACAATGGGTCTGACTGAGGGCCTCCAGGAGAGAAGCCCAAGCAACATGCGCCCCGAGGAGCGTCTTGCCACATGTCAACATTGGGTCTGACTGAGCGCCTCCAGGAGAGAGGCCCAAGCAAGACGCGCCCCGAGGAGCGTCTTGCCACATGTCAACAATGGGTCTGACCTAGGGCCTCCAGGAGAGAGGCCCAAGCAAGACGCGCCCGGAGGAGCGTCTTGCCACATGTCAACACTCGGTCTGACAGAAGGCCTCCAGGAGAGAGGCCCAAGCAAGACGCGCCCCGAGGAGCGTCTTGTCACATGTCAAGACTGGGTCTGACTGAGCGCCTCCAGGAGAGAGGCCCAAGCAAGAAACGCCCGAGGAGCGTCTTGACACATGTCAACACTGGGTCTGACTGAGCGCCTCCAGGAGAGAGGCCCAAGCAAGACGCACCCCGAGGAGCGTCTTGCCACATGTCACTACTCGGTCTGACTGAGCGCCTCCAGGAGAGAAGCCCCAGCAAGACACGCCCCGAGGAGCGTCTTACCACATGTCAGCACTCGGTCTGACTGAGCGCCTACAGGAGAGAGGCCCAAGCAAGAAGCGCCCCGAGGAGCGTCTTGCCACATGTCAACAATGGGTCTGATTGAGGGCCTCCAGGAGAGAAGCCCAAGCAACACGCGGCCCGAGGAGCGTCTTGCCACATGTCAACAATGGGTCTGACCTAGGGCCTCCAGGAGAGAGGCCCAAGCAAGACGCGCCCGGAGGAGCGTCTTGCCACATGTCAACACTCGGTCTGACAGAGGGCCTCCAGGAGAGAGGCCCAAGCAAGACGCGCCCCGAGGAGCGTCTTGTCACATGTCAACACTGGGTCTGACTGAGCGCCTCCAGGAGAGAGGCCCAAGCAAGAAACGCCCGAGGAGCGTCTTGACACATGTCAACACTGGGTCTGACTGAGCGCCTCCAGGAGAGAGGCCCAAGCAAGACGCGCCCCGAGGAGCGTCTTGCCACATGTCACTACTCGGTCTGACTGAGCGCCTCCAGGAGAGATGCCCAAGCAAGACATGCCCCGAGGAGCGTCTTGCCACATGTCAACAATGGGTCTGACTGAGGGCCTCCAGGAGAGAGGCCCAAGCAAGACGCGCCCGGAGGAGCGTCTTGCCACATGACAACACTCGGTCTGACAGAGGGCCTCCAGGAGAGAGGCCCAAGCAAGACGCGCCCCGAGGAGCATCTTGCCACATGTCAACACTGGGTCTGACTGAGTGCCTCCATGAGAGAAGCCCCAGCAAGACACGCCCCGAGGAGCGTCTTACCACATGTCAGCACTCGGTCTGACTGAGCGCCTACAGGAGAGAGGCCCAAGCAAGAAGCGCCCCGAGGAGCGTCTTGCCAAATGTCAACAATGGGTCTGATTGAGGGCCTCCAGGAGAGAGGCCCAAGCAAGACGCGCCCCGAGGAGCGTCTTGCCACATGTCAACACTGGGTCTGACTGAGTGCCTCCATGAGAGAAGCCCCAGCAAGACACGCCCCGAGGAGCGTCTTACCACATGTCAGCACTCGGTCTGACTGAGCCCCTACAGGAGAGAGGCCCAAGCAGGAAGCGCCCCGAGGAGCGTCTTGCCACATGTCAACAATGGGTCTGACTGAGGGCCTCCAGGAGAGAAGCCCAAGCAACATGCGCCCCGAGGAGCGTCTTGCCACATGTCAACATTGGGTCTGACTGAGCGCCTCCAGGAGAGAGGCCCAAGCAAGACGCGCCCCGAGGAGCGTCTTACCACATGTCACTACTCGGTCTGACTGAGCGCCTCCAGGAGAGATGCCCAAGCAAGAAGCGCCCCGAGGAGCGTCTTGCCACATGTCAACAATGGGTCTGATTGAGGGCCTCCAGGAGAGAAGCCCCAGCAAGACACACCCCGAGGAGCGTCTTGCCACATGTCAGCACTCGGTCTGACTGAGCGCCTACAGGAGAGAGGCCCAAGCAAGAAGCGCCCCGAGGAGCGTCTTGCCACATGTCAACACTGGGTCTGATTGAGGGCCTCCAGGAGAGAGGCCCAAGCAAGACGCGCCCCGAGGAGCGTCTTGCCACATGTCAACAATGGGTCTGACTGAGGGCCTCCAGGAGAGAGGCCCAAGCAAGACGCGCCCGGAGGAGCTTCTTGCCACATGTCAACACTGGGTCTGACTGAGCGCCTCCAGGAGAGAGGCCCAAGCAAGACGCGCCCCGAGGAGCGTCTCGCCACATGTCACCTCTGGGTCTGACTGAGCGCCTCCAGGAGAGAGGCCCAAGCAAGACGGGCTCGGAGGAGCGTCTTGCCACATGTCAACAATGGTTCTGATTGAGGGCCTCCAGGAGAGAAGCCCAAGCAACACGCGCCCCGAGGAGCGTCTTGCCACATGTGAACACTGGGTCTGACTGAGCGCCTCCAGGAGAGAGGCCCAAGCAAGACGCGCCCCGAGGAGCGTCTTGCCACATGTCACTACTCGGTCTGACTGAGCGCCTCCAGGAGAGAGGCCCAATCAAGACGCGCCCCGAGGAGCGTCTTGCCACATGTCAACAATGGGTCTGACTGAGGGCCTCCATGAGAGAGGCCCAAGCAAGACGCGCCCGGAGGAGCGTCTTGCCACATGTCAACACTCGGTCTGACAGAGGGCCTCCAGGAGAGAGGCCCAAGCAAGACGCGTCCCGAGGAGCGTCTTGCCACATGTCACCTCTGGGTCTGACTGAGCGCCTCCAGGAGAGAGGCCCAAGCAAGACGCACCCCGAGGAGCGTCTTGCCACATGTCAACACTGGGTCTGACTGAGCGCCTCCAGGAGAGAGGCCCAAGCAAGACGCACCCCGAGGAGCGTCTTGCCACATGTCAACACTGGGTCTGACTGAGTGCCTCCATGAGAGAAGCCCCAGCAAGACGCACCCCGAGGAGCGTCTTGCCACATGTCAGCACTCAGTCTGACTGAGCGCCTCCAGGAGAGAGGCCCAAGCAAGAAGCGCCCCGAGGAGCGTCTTGCCACATGTCAACAATGGGTCTGACTGAGGGCCTCCAGGAGAGAAGCCCAAGCAAGATGCGCCCCGAGGAGCGTCTTGCCACATGTCAACAATGGGTCTGACTGAGGACCTCCAGGAGAGAAGCCCAAGCAAGACGCGCCCCGAGGAGCGTCTTGCCACATTTCAACACTGGGTCTGACTGAGCGCCTCCAGGAGAGAGGCCCAAGCAAGACACACCCTGTGGAGCGTCTTGCCACATGCCAACACTGGGTCTGACTGAGCGCCTCCAGGAGAGAGGCCCAAGCAAGACGCGCCCCGAGGAGCGTCTTGCCACTTGTCAACACTGGGTCTGACTGAGTGCCTCCATGAGAGAAGCCCCAGCAAGACACGCCCCGAGGAGCGTCTTACCACATGTCAGCACACGGTCTGACTGAGCACCTACAGGAGAGAGGCCCAAGCAAGAAGCGCCCCAAGGAGCGTCTTGCCAAATGTCAACAATGGGTCTGATTGAGGGCCTCAAGGAGAGAGGCCCAAGCAAGACGCGCCCCGAGGAGCGTCTTGCCACATGTCAACACTGGGTCTGACTGAGTGCCTCCATGAGAGAAGCCCCAGCAAGACACGCCCCGAGGAGCGTCTTACCACATGTCAGCACTCGGTCTGACTGAGCACCTACAGGAGAGAGGCCCAAGCAAGAAGCGCCCCGAGGAGCGTCTTGCCACATGTCAACAATGGGTCTGATTGAGGGCCTCCAGGAGAGAAGCCCAAGCAACACGCGGCCCGAGGAGCGTCTTGCCACATGTCAACAATGGGTCTGACCTAGGGCCTCCAGGAGAGAGGCCCAAGCAAGACGCGCCCCGAGGAGCGTCTTGTCACATGTCAACACTGGGTCTGACTGAGCGCCTCCAGGAGAGAGGCCCAAGCAAGAAACGCCCGAGGAGCGTCTTGACACATGTCAACACTGGGTCTGACTGAGCGCCTCCAGGGGAGAGGCCCAAGCAAGACGCGCCCCGAGGAGCGTCTTGCCACATGTCACTACTCTGTCTGACTGAGCGCCTCCAGGAGAGATGCCCAAGCAAGACGCGCCCCGAGGAGCGTCTTGCCACATGTCAACAATGGGTCTGACTGAGGGCCTCCAGGAGAGAGGCCCAAGCAAGACGCGCCCGGAGGAGCTTCTTGCCACATGTCAACACTCGGTCTGACAGAGGGCCTCCAGGAGAGAGGCCCAAGCAAGACGCGCTGCGGGGAGCGTCTTGTCACATGTCAAAACTGGGTCTGACTGAGCGCCTCCAGGAGAGAGGCCCAAGCAAGATGCGCCCCGAGGAGTGTCTTGCCACATAACAACACTGGGTCTGACTGAGTGCCTCCATGAGAGAAGCCCCAGCAAGACACACCCCGAGGAGCGTCTTGCCACATGTCAGCACTCGGTCTGACTGAGCGCCTACAGGAGAGAGGCCCAAGCAAGAAGCGCCCCGAGGAGCGTCTTGCCACATGTCAACAATGGGTCTGACTGAGGGCCTCCAGGAGAGAGGCCCAAGCAAGACGCGCCCGGAGGAGCTTCTTGCCACATGTCAACACTGGGTCTGACTGAGCGCCTCCAGGAGAGAGGCCCAAGCAAGACGCGCCCCGAGGAGCGTCTCGCCACATGTCACCTCTGGGTCTGACTGAGCGCCTCCAGGAGAGAGGCCCAAGCAAGACGGGCTCGGAGGAGCGTCTTGCCACATGTCAACAATGGTTCTGATTGAGGGCCTCCAGGAGAGAAGCCCAAGCAACACGCGCCCCGAGGAGCGTCTTGCCACATGTGAACACTGGGTCTGACTGAGCGCCTCCAGGAGAGAGGCCCAAGCAAGACGCGCCCCGAGGAGCGTCTTGCCACATGTCACTACTCGGTCTGACTGAGCGCCTCCAGGAGAGAGGCCCAAGCAAGACGCGCCCGGAGGAGCGTCTTGCCACATGTCAACACTCGGTCTGACAGAGGGCCTCCAGGAGAGAGGCCCAAGCAAGACGCGTCCCGAGGAGCGTCTTGCCACATGTCACCTCTGGGTCTGACTGAGCGCCTCCAGGAGAGAGGCCCAAGCAAGACGCACCCCGAGGAGCGTCTTGCCACATGTCAACACTGGGTCTGACTGAGCGCCTCCAGGAGAGAGGCCCAAGCAAGACGCACCCCGAGGAGCGTCTTGCCACATGTCAACACTGGGTCTGACTGAGTGCCTCCATGAGAGAAGCCCCAGCAAGACGCACCCCGAGGAGCGTCTTGCCACATGTCAGCACTCAGTCTGACTGAGCGCCTCCAGGAGAGAGGCCCAAGCAAGAAGCGCCCCGAGGAATGTCTTGCCACATGTCAACAATGGGTCTGACTGAGGGCCTCCAGGAGAGAAGCCCAAGCAAGATGCGCCCCGAGGAGCGTCTTGCCACATGTCAACAATGGGTCTGACTGAGGACCTCCAGGAGAGAAGCCCAAGCAAGACGCGCCCCGAGGAGCGTCTTGCCACATTTCAACACTGGGTCTGACTGAGCGCCTCCATGAGAGAAGCCCCGGCAAGACACGCCCCGAGGAGCGTCTTACCACATGTCAGCACTCGGTCTGACTGAGCACCTACAGGAGAGAGGCCCAAGCAAGAAGCGCCCCAAGGAGCGTCTTGCCAAATGTCAACAATGGGTCTGATTGAGGGCCTCAAGGAGAGAGGCCCAAGCAAGACGCGCCCCGAGGAGCGTCTTGCCACATGTCAACACTGGGTCTGACTGAGTGCCTCCATGAGAGAAGCCCCAGCAAGACACGCCCCGAGGAGCGTCTTACCACATGTCAGCACTCGGTCTGACTGAGCACCTACAGGAGAGAGGCCCAAGCAAGAAGCGCCCCGAGGAGCGTCTTGCCACATGTCAACAATGGGTCTGATTGAGGGCCTCCAGGAGAGAAGCCCAAGCAACACGCGGCCCGAGGCGCCGTTTGCCACATGTCAACAATGTGTCTGACCTAGGGCCTCCAGGAGAGAGGCCCAAGCAAGACGCGCCCCGAGGAGCGTCTTGTCACATGTCAACACTGGGTCTGACTGAGCGCCTCCAGGAGAGAGGCCCAAGCAAGAAACGCCCGAGGAGCGTCTTGACACATGTCAACACTGGGTCTGACTGAGCGCCTCCAGGAGAGAGGCCAAAGCAAGACGCGCCCCGAGGAGCGTCTTGCCACATGTCACTACTCTGTCTGACTGAGCGCCTCCAGGAGAGATGCCCAAGCAAGACGCGCCCCGAGGAGCGTCTTGCCACATGTCAACAATGGGTCTGACTGAGGGCCTCCAGGAGAGAGGCCCAAGCAAGACGCGCCCGGAGGAGCGTCTTGCCACATGTCAACACTCGGTCTGACAGAGGGCCTCCAGGAGAGAGGCCCAAGCAAGACGCGCCCCGAGGAGCATCTTGCCACATGTCAACACTGGGTCTGACTGAGTGCCTCCATGAGAGAAGCCCCAGCAAGACACGCCCCGAGGAGCATCTTACCACATGTCAGCACTCGGTCTGACTGAGCGCCTACAAGAGAGAGGCCCAAGCAAGAAGCGCCCCGAGGAGCGTCTTGCCACATGTCAACAATGGGTCTGATTGAGGGCCTCCAGGAGAGAAGCCCAAGCAACATGCGCCCCGAGGAGCGTCTTGCCACATGTCAACACTGGGTCTGACTGAGCGCCTCCAGGAGAGAGGCTCAAGCAAGACGAGCCCCGAGGAGCGTCTTACCACATGTCACTACTCGGTCTGACTGAGCGCCTCCAGGAGAGATGCCCAAGCAAGACGCGCCCCGAGGAGCGTCTTGCCAAATGTCAACAATGGGTCTGATTGAGGGCCTCAAGGAGAGAGGCCCAAGCAAGACGCGCCCCGAGGAGCATCTTGCCACATGTCAACACTGGGTCTGACTGAGTGCCTCCATGAGAGAAGCCCCAGCAAGACACGCCCCGAGGAGCGTCTTACCACATGTCAGCACTCGGTCTGACTGAGCGCCTACAGGAGAGAGGCCCAAGCAAGAAGCGCCCCGAGGAGCGTCTTGCCACATGTCAACAATGGGTCTGATTGAGGGCCTCCAGGAGAGAAGCCCAAGCAACACGCGGCCCGAGGAGCGTCTTGCCACATGTCAACAATGGGTCTGACCTAGGGCCTCCAGGAGAGAGGCCAAAGCAAGACGCGCCCAGAGGAGCGTCTTGCCACATGTCAACACTCGGTCTGACAGAGGGCCTCCAGGAGAGAGGCCCAAGCAAGACGCGCCCCGAGGAGCGCCTTTTCACATGTCAACACTGGGTCTGACTGAGCGCCTCCAGGAGAGAGGCCCAAGCAAGAAACGCCCGAGGAGCGTCTTGACACATAACACTGGGTCTGACTGAGCGCCTCCAGGAGAGAGGCCCAAGCAAGACGCGCCCCGAGGAGCGTCTTGCCACATGTCACTACTCGGTCTGACTGAGCGCCTCCAGGAGAGATGCCCAAGCAAGACGCGCCCCGAGGAGCGTCTTGCCACATGTCAACAATGGGTCTGACTGAGGGCCTCCAGGAGAGAGGCCCAAGCAAGACGCGCCCGGAGGAGCGTCTTGCCACATGTCAACACTCGGTCTGACAGAGGGCCTCCAGGAGAGAGGCCCAAGCAAGACGCGCCCCGAGGAGCATCTTGCCACATGTCAACACTGGGTCTGACTGAGTGCCTCCATGAGAGAAGCCCCAGCAAGACACGCCCTGAGGAGCGTCTTACCACATGTCAGCACTCGGTCTGACTGAGCGCCTACAGGAGAGAGGCCCAAGCAAGAAGCGCCCCGAGGAGCGTCTTGCCACATGTCAACACTGGGTCTGATTGAGGGCCTCCAGGAGAGAGGCCCAAGCAAGACGCGCCCCGAGGAGCGTCTTGCCACATGTCAACACTGGGTCTGACTGAGCGCCTCCAGGAGAGATGCCCAAGCAAGACGCGCCCCAAGGAGCGTCTTGCCACATGTCAACAATGGGTCTGACCTAGGGCCTCCAGGAGAGAGGCCCAAGCAAGACGCGCCCGGAGGAGCGTCTTGCCACATGTCGACACTCGGTCTGACAGAAGGCCTCCAGGAGAGAGGCCCAAGCAAGACGCGCCCCGAGGAGCGTCTTGTCACATGTCAACACTGGGTCTGACTGAGCGCCTCCAGGAGAGAGGCCCAAGCAAGAAACGCCCGAGGAGCGTCTCGACACATGTCAACACTGGGTCTGACTGAGCGCCTCCAGGAGAGAGGCCCAAGCAAGACGCACCCCGAGGAGCGTCTTGTCACATGTCAACACTGGGTCTGACTGAGCGCCTCCAGGAGAGAGGCCCAAGCAAGAAACGCCCGAGGAGCGTCTCGACACATGTCAACACTGGGTCTGACTGAGCGCCTCCAGGAGAGAGGCCCAAGCAAGACGCACCCCGAGGAGCGTCTTGCCACATGTCAACACTCGGTCTGACTGAGCGCCTCCAGGAGAGAGGCCCAAGCAAGAAACACCCGAGGAGCGTCTTGACACATGTCAACACTGGGTCTGACTGAGCGCCTCCAGGAGAGAGGCCCAAGCAAGACGCACCCTGAGGAGCGTCTTGCCACATGTCAACAATGGGTCTGACTGAGGGCCTCCAGGAGAGAGGCCCAAGCAAGACGCGCCCGGAGGAGCTTCTTGCCACATGTCAACACTCGGTCTGACAGAGGGCCTCCAGGAGTGAGGCCCAAGCAAGACGCGCCCCGAGGAGCATCTTGCCACATGTCAACACTGGGTCTGACTGAGCGCCTCCAGGAGAGAGGCCCAAGCAAGAAACACCCGAGGAGCGTCTTGACACATGTCAACACTGGGTCTGACTGAGCGCCTCCAGGAGAGAGGCCCAAGCAAGACGCACCCTGAGGAGCGTCTTGCCACATGTCAACAATGGGTCTGACTGAGGGCCTCCAGGAGAGAGGCCCAAGCAAGACGCGCCCGGAGGAGCTTCTTGCCACATGTCAACAATGGGTCTGACTGAGGGCCTCCAGGAGAGAGGCCCAAGCAAGACGCGCCCGGAGGAGCTTCTTGCCACATGTCAACACTCGGTCTGACAGAAGGCCTCCAGGAGAGAGGCCCAAGCAAGGCGCGCCCCGAGGAGCGTCTTGTC
This sequence comes from Nothobranchius furzeri, assembly GCF_043380555.1. Taxonomy (NCBI): domain Eukaryota; kingdom Metazoa; phylum Chordata; class Actinopteri; order Cyprinodontiformes; family Nothobranchiidae; genus Nothobranchius; species Nothobranchius furzeri. Next base: position 42,624,589 of record NC_091748.1, read on the forward strand.
ACATGTCAACACTGGGTCTGACTGAGCGCCTCCAGGAGAGAGGCCCAAGCAAGAAACACCCGAGGAGCGTCTTGACACATGTCAACACTGGGTCTGACTGAGCGCCTCCAGGAGAGAGGCCCAAGCAAGACGCACCCTGAGGAGCGTCTTGCCACATGTCAACAATGGGTCTGACTGAGGGCCTCCAGGAGAGAGGCCCAAGCAAGACGCGCCCGGAGGAGCTTCTTGCCACATGTCAACACTCGGTCTGACAGAGGGCCTCCAGGAGTGAGGCCCAAGCAAGACGCGCCCCGAGGAGCATCTTGCCACATGTCAACACTGGGTCTGACTGAGTGCCTCCATGAGAGAAGCCCCAGCAAGACACGCCCCGAGGAGCGTCTTACCACATGTCAGCACTCGGTCTGACTGAGCCCCTACAGGAGAGAGGCCCAAGCAGGAAGCGCCCCGAGGAGCGTCTTGCCACATGTCAACAATGGGTCTGACTGAGGGCCTCCAGGAGAGAAGCCCAAACAACATGCGCCCCGAGGAGCGTCTTGCCACATGTCAACACTGGGTCTGACTGAGCACCTCCAGGAGAGAGGCCCAAGCAAGACGCGCCCCGAGGAGCGTCTTACCACATGTCACTACTCGGTCTGACTGAGCGCCTCCAGGAGAGATGCCCAAGCAAGACGCGCCCCGAGGAGCGTCTTGCCACATGTCAACAATGGGTCTGACCTAGGGCCTCCAGGAGAGAGGCCCAAGCAAGACGCGCCCGGAGGAGCGGCTTGCCACATGTCAACACTCGGTCTGACAGAAGGCCTCCAGGAGAGAGGCCCAAGCAAGACGCGCCCCGAGGAGCGTCTTGTCACATGTCAACAATGGGTCTGACTGAGCGCCTCCAGGGGAGAGGCCCAAGCAAGAAACTCCCGAGGAGCGTCTTGACACATGTCAACACTGGGTCTGACTGAGCGCCTCCAGGAGAGAGGCCCAAGCAAGAGGCACCCCGAGGAGCGTCTTGCCACATGTCAACATTGGGTCTGACTGAGGGCCTCCAGGAGAGAGGCCCAAGCAAGACGCGCCCGGAGGAGCTTCTTGCCACATGTCAACACTCGGTCTGACAGAGGGCCTCCAGGAGAGAGGCCCAAGCAAGACGCGCTGCGGGGAGCGTCTTGTCACATGTCAAAACTGGGTCTGACTGAGCGCCTCCAGGAGAGAGGCCCAAGCAAGATGCGCCCCGAGGAGTGTCTTGCCACATAACAACACTGGGTCTGACTGAGTGCCTCCATGAGAGAAGCCCCAGCAAGACACACCCCGAGGAGCGTCTAGCCACATGTCAACACTGGGTCTGACTGAGCGCCTCCAGGAGAGAGGCCCAAGCAAGACGCGCCGCGAGGAGCGTCTTGCCACATGTCAACACTGGGTCTGACTGAGTGCCTCCATGAGAGAAGCCCCAGCAAGGCACGCCCCGAGGAGCGTCTTGCCACATGTCAGCACTCGGTCTGACTGAGCGCCTCCAGGAGAGAGGCCCAAGCAAGAAGCGCCCCGAGGAGCGTCTTGCCACATGTCAGCAATGGGTCTGAATGAGGGCCTCCAGGAGAGAAGCCCAAGCAAGACGTGCCCCGAGGAGCGTCTTGCCACATGTCAACACTGGGTCTGACTGAGCGCCTCCAGGAGAGAGGCCCAAGCAAGACGCGCCCCGAGGAGCGTCTTGCCACATGTCACTACTCGGTCTGACTGAGCGCCTCCAGGAGAGAGGCCCAAGCAAGACACCCCCCGAGGAGCGTCTTGCCACATGTCAACAATGGGTCTGACTGAGGGCCTCCAGGAGAGAGGCCCAAGCAAGACACGCCCAGAGGATCTTCTTGCCACATGTCAACACTGGGTCTGACTGAGCGCCTCCAGGAGAGAGGCCCAAGCAAGACGCGCCCCGAGGAGCGTCACGCCACATGTCACCTCTGGGTCTGACTGAGCGCCTCCAGGAGAGAGGCCCAAGCAAGACGCGCCCCGAGGAGCGTCTTGCCACATGTCAACACTGGGTCTGACTGAGCGCCTCCAGGAGAGAGGCCCAAGCAAGAAACGCCCGAGGAGCGTCTTGACACATGTCAACACTGGGTCTGACTGAGCGCCTCCAGGAGAGAGGCCCAAGCAAGACGCGCCCCAAGGAGCGTCTTGCCACATGTCAACACTGGGTCTGACTGAGCGCCTCAAGGAGAGAGGCCCAAGCAAGAAACGCCCGAGGAGCGTCTTGACACATGTCAACACTGGGTCTGACTGAGCGCCTCCAGGAGAGAGGCCCAAGCAAGACGCGCCCCGAGGAGCGTCTTGCCACATGTCAACGATGGGTCTGACTGAGGGCCTCCAGGAGAGAAGCCCAAGCAAGACGCGCCCCGAGGAGCGTCTTGCCACATGTCAACAATGGGTCTGACTGAGGACCTCCAGGAGAGAAGCCCAAGCAAGATGCGCCCCGAGGAGTGTCTTGCCACATTTCAACACTGGGTCTGACTGAGCGCCTCCAGGAGAGAGGCCCAAGCAAGACACGCCCTGGGGAGCGTCTTGCCACATGCCAACACTGGGTCTGACTGAGCGCCTCCAGGAGAGAGGCCCAAGCAAGACGCGCCCCGAGGAGCGTCTTGCCACATGTCAACACTGGGTCTGACTGAGTGCCTCCATGAGAGAAGCCCCAGCAAGACACGCCCCGAGGAGCGTCTTACCACATGTCAGCACTCGGTCTGACTGAGCGCCTACAGGAGAGAGGCCCAAGCAAGAAGCGCCCCGAGGAGCGTCTTGCCAAATGTCAACAATGGGTCTGATTGAGGGCCTCCAGGAGAGAGGCCCAAGCAAGACGCGCCCCGAGGAGCGTCTTGCCACATGTCAACACTGGGTCTGACTGAGTACCTCCATGAGAGAAGCCCCAGCAAGACACGCCTCGAGGAGCGTCTTACCACATGTCAGCACTCGGTCTGACTGAGCGCCTACAGGAGAGAGGCCCAAGCAAGAAGCGCCCGGAGGAGCGTCTTGCCACATGTCAACACTGGGTCTGATTGAGGGCCTCCAGGAGAGAAGCCCAAGCAACACGCGCCCCGAGGAGCGTCTTGCCACATGTCAACAATGGGTCTGACCTAGGGCCTCCAGGAGAGAGGCCAAAGCAAGACGCGCCCGGAGGAGCGTCTTGCCACATGTCAACACTCGGTCTGACAGAGGGCCTCCAGGAGAGAGGCCCAAGCAAGACGCGACCCGGGAGCGTGTTGTCACATGTCAACACTGGGTCTGACTGAGCGCCTCCAGGAGAGAGGCCCAAGCAAGACGCGCCCCGAGGAGCGTCTTGCCACATGTCAACAATGGGTCTGACTTAGGGCCTCCAGGAGAGAGGCCCAAGCAAGACGCACCCCGAGGAGCGTCTTGCCACATGTCACTACTCGGTCTGACTGAGCGCCTCCAGGAGAGATGCCCAAGCAAGACGCGCCCCGAGGAGCGTCTTGCGACATGTCAACAATGGGTCAGACTGAGGGCCTCCAGGAGAGAGGCCCAAGCAAGACGCGCCCGGAGGAGCGTCTTGCCACATGTCAACACTGGGTCTGACAGAGGGCCTCCAGGAGAGAGGCCCAAGCAAGACGCGCTCCGAGGAGCGTCTTGTCACATGTCAAAACTGGGTCTGACTGAGCGCCTCCAGGAGAGAGGCCCAAGCAAGATGCGCCCCGAGGAGTGTCTTGCCACATAACAACACTGGGTCTGACAGTGCCTCCATGAGAGAAGACCCAGCAAGATGCGCCCCGAGGAGCGTCTTGCCACATGTCAACACTGGGTCTGACTGAGCGCCTCCAGGAGAGAGGCCCAAGCAAGACGCGCCCCGAGGAGCGTCTCGCCACATGTCACCTCTGGGTCTGACTGAGCGCCTCCAGGAGAGAGGCCCAAGCAAGACGCGCTCGGAGGAGCGTCTTGTCACATGTCAACACTGGGTCTGACTGAGCGCCTCCAGGAGAGAGGCCGAAGCAAGACGCGCCCCGAGGAGCGTCTTGCCACATGTCAACACTGGGTCTGACTGAGTGCCTCCATGAGAGAAGCCACAGCAAGACACGCCCCGAGGAGCGTCTTGCCACATTTCAGCACTCGGTCTGACTGAGCGCCTCCAGGAGAGAGGCCCAAGCAAGAAGCGCCCCGAGGAGCGTCTTGCCACATGTCAACAATGGGTCTGACTGAGGGCCTCCAGGAGAGAAGCCCAAGCAAGACCCGCCCCGAGGAGCGTCTTGCCACATGTCACCTCTGGGTCTGACTGAGCGCCTCCAGGAGAGAGGCCCAAGCAAGACGCGCCCCGAGGAGCGTCTTGCCACATGTCAACACTCGGTCTGACAGAAGGCCTCCAGGAGAGAGGCCCAAGCAAGACGCGCCCCGAGGAGCGTCTTGTCACATGTCAACACTGGGTCTGACTGAGCGCCTCCAGGAGAGAGGCCCAAGCAAGAAACGCCCGAGGAGCGTCTTGACACATGTCAACACTGGGTCTGACTGAGCGCCTCCAGGAGAGAGGCCCAAGCAAGACGCACCCCGAGGAGCGTCTTGCCACATGTCAACAATGGGTCTGACTGAGGGCCTCCAGGAGAGAGGCCCAAGCAAGATGCGCCCGGAGGAGCTTCTTGCCACATGTCAACACTCGGTCTGACAGAGGGCCTCCAGGAGAGAGGCCCAAGCAAGACGCACTGCGGGGAGCGTCTTGTCACATGTCAAAACTGGGTCTGACTGAGCGCCTCCAGGAGAGAGGCCCAAGCAAGATGCGCCCCGAGGAGTGTCTTGCCATATAACAACACTGGGTCTGACTGAGTGCCTCCATGAGAGAAGCCCCAGCAAGACACACCCCGAGGAGCGTCTTGCCACATGTCAACACTGGGTCTGACTGAGCGCCTCCAGGAGAGAGGCCCAAGCAAGACGCGCCCCGAGGAGCGTCTCGCCACATGTCACCTCTGGGTCTGACTGAGCACCCTCCAGGAGAGAGGCCAAAGCAAGACGCGCTCGGAGGAGCGTCTTGTCACATGTTAACACTGGGTCTGACTGAGCGCCTCCAGGAGAGAGGCCCAAGCAAGACGAGCCCCGAGGAGCGTCTTGCCACATGTCACTACTCGATCTGACTGAGCGCCTCCACGAGAGATGCCCAAGCAAGACGCGCCCCGAGGAGCGTCTTGCCACATGTCAACAATGGGTCTGACTGAGGGCCTCCAGGAGAGAGGCCCAAGCAAGACGCGCCCGGAGGAGCGTCTTGCCACATGTCAACACTCGGTCTGACAGAGGGCCTCCAGGAGAGAGGCCCAAGCAAGACGCGCCCCGAGGAGCATCTTGCCACATGTCAACACTGGGTCTGACTGAGTGCCTCCATGAGAGAAGCACCAGCAAGACACGCCCCGAGGAGCGTCTTACCACATGTCAGCACTCGGTCTGACTGAGCGCCTACAGGAGAGAGGCCCAAGCAAGAAGCGCCCCGAGGAGCGTCTTGCCACATGTCAACAATGGGTCTGATTGAGGGCCTCCAGGAGAGAGGCCCAAGCAAGACGCGCCCCGAGGAGCGTCTTGCCACATGTCAACACTGGGTCTGACGAAGTGCCTCCATGAGAGAAGCCCCAGCAAGACACGCCCCGAGGAGCGTCTTACCACATGTCAGCACTCGGTCTGACTGAGCCCCTACAGGAGAGAGGCCCAAGCAGGAAGCGCCCCGAGGAGCGTCTTGCCACATGTCAACAATGGGTCTGACTGAGGGCCTCCAGGAGAGAAGCCCAAACAACATGCGCCCCGAGGAGCGTCTTGCCACATGTCAACACTGGGTCTGACTGAGCGCCTCCAGGAGAGAGGCCCAAGCAAGACGCGCCCCGAGGAGCGTCTTACCACATGTCACTACTCGGTCTGACTGAGCGCCTCCAGGAGAGATGCCCAAGCAAGACGCGCCCCGAGGAGCGTCTTGCCACATGTCAACAATGGGTCTGACCTAGGGCCTCCAGGAGAGAGGCCCAAGCAAGACGCGCCCGGAGGAGCGTCTTGCCACATATCAACACTCGGACTGACAGAAGGCCTCCAGGAGAGAAGCCCAAGCAAGACGCGCCCCGAGGAGCGTCTTGTCACATGTCAACACTGGGTCTGACTGAGCGCCTCCAGGAGAGAGGCCCAAGCAAGAAACGCCCGAGGAGCGTCTTGACACATGTCAACACTGGGTCTGACTGAGCGCCTCCAGGAGAGAGGCCCAAGCAAGACGCACTCCGAGGAGCGTCTTGCCACATGTCAACAATGGGTCTGACTGAGGGCCTCCAGGAGAGAGGCCCAAGCAAGACGCGCCCGGAGGAGCTTCTTGCCACATGTCAACACTCGGTCTGACAGAGGGCCTCCAGGAGAGAGGCCCAAGCAAGACACGCTGAGGGGAGCGTCTTGTCACATGTCAAAACTGGTTCTGACTGAGCACCTCCAGGAGAGAGGCCCAAGAAAGATGCGCCCCGAGGAGTGTCTTGCCACATAACAACACTGGGTCTGACTGAGTGCCTCCATGAGAGAAGCCCCAGCAAGACACACCCCGAGGAGCGTCTTGCCACATGTCAACACTGGGTCTGACTGAGCGCCTCCAGGAGAGAGGCCCAAGCAAGACGCGCCCGGAGGAGCGTCTTGCCACATGTCAACACTCGGTCTGACAGAGGGCCTCCAGGAGAGAGGCCCAAGCAAGACGCACCCCGAGGAGCATCTTGCCACATGTCAACAATGGGTGTGACTGAGTGCCTCCATGAGAGAAGCCCCAGCAAGACACGCCCCGAGGAGCGTCTTAGCACATGTCAGCACTCGGTCTGACTGAGCGCCTACAGGAGAGAGGCCCAAGCAAGAAGCGCCCCGAGGAGCGTCTTGCCACATGTCAACAATGGGTCTGATTGAGGGCCTCCAGGAGAGAGGCCCAAGCAAGACGCGCCCCGAGGAGCGTCTTACCACATGTCAACACTCGGTCTGACAGAGGGCCTCCAGGAGAGAGGCCCAAGCAAGACGCACCCCGAGGAGCATCTTGCCACATGTCAACAATGGGTGTGACTGAGTGCCTCCATGAGAGAAGCCCCAGCAAGACACGCCCCGAGGAGCGTCTTAGCACATGTCAGCACTCGGTCTGACTGAGCGCCTACAGGAGAGAGGCCCAAGCAAGAAGCGCCCCGAGGAGCGTCTTGCCACATGTCAACACTGGGTCTGACTGAGTGCCTCCATGAGAGAAGCCCCAGCAAGACACGCCCCGAGGAGCGTCTTACCACATGTCAGCACTCGGTCTGACTGAGCCCCTACAGGAGAGAGGCCCAAGCAGGAAGCGCCCCGAGGAGCGTCTTGCCACATGTCAACAATGGGTCTGACTGAGGGCCTCCAGGAGAGAAGCCCAAACAACATGCGCCCCGAGGAGCGTCTTGCCACATGTCAACACTGGGTCTGACTGAGCACCTCCAGGAGAGAGGCCCAAGCAAGACGCGCCCCGAGGAGCGTCTTACCACATGTCACTACTCGGTCTGACTGAGCGCCTCCAGGAGAGATGCCCAAGCAAGACGCGCCCCGAGGAGCGTCTTGCCACATGTCAACAATGGGTCTGACCTAGGGCCTCCAGGAGAGAGGCCCAAGCAAGACGCACCCGGAGGAGCGTCTTGCCACATGTCAACACTCGGTCTGACAGAAGGCCTCCAGGAGAGAGGCCCAAGCAAGACGCGCCCCGAGGAGCGTCTTGTCACATGTCAACACTGGGTCTGACTGAGCGCCTCCAGGAGAGAGGCCCAAGCAAGAAACGCCCGAGGAGCGTCTTGACACATGTCAACACTGGGTCTGACTGAGCGCCTCCAGGAGAGAGGCCCAAGCAAGACGCACCCCGAGGAGCGTCTTGCCACATGTCAACATTGGGTCTGACTGAGGGCCTCCAGGAGAGAGGCCCAAGCAAGACGCGCCCGGAGGAGCTTCTTGCCACATGTCAACACTCGGTCTGACAGAGGGCCTCCAGGAGAGAGGCCCAAGCAAGACGCGCTGCGGGGAGCGTCTTGTCACATGTCAAAACTGGGTCTGACTGAGCGCCTCCAGGAGAGAGTCCCAAGCAAGATGCGCCCCTTGGAGTGTCTTGCCACATAACAACACTGGGTCTGACTGAGTGCCTCCATGAGAGAAGCCCCAGCAAGACACACCCCGAGGAGCGTCTAGCCACATGTCAACACTGGGTCTGACTGAGCGCCTCCAGGAGAGAGGCCCAAGCAAGACGCGCCCCGAGGAGCGTCTCGCCACATGTCACCTCTGGGTCTGACTGAGCGCCTCCAGGTGAGAGGCCCAAGCAAGACGCGCTCGGAGGAGCGTCTTGTCACATGTCAACACTGGGTCTGACTGAGCGCCTCCAGGAGAGAGGCCGAAGCAAGACGCGCCGCGAGGAGCGTCTTGCCACATGTCAACACTGGGTCTGACTGAGTGCCTCCATGAGAGAAGCCCCAGCAAGACACGCCCCCGAGGAGCGTCTTGCCACATGTCAGCACTCGGTCTGACTGAGCGCCTCCAGGAGAGAGGCCCAAGCAAGAAGCGCCCCGAGGAGCGTCTTGCCACATGTCAGCAATGGGTCTGACTGAGGGCCTCCAGGAGAGAAGCCCAAGCAAGACGCGCCCCGAGGAGCGTCTTGCCACATGTCAACACTGGGTCTGACTGAGCGCCTCCAGGAGAGAGGCCCAAGCAAGACGCGCCCCGAGGAGCGTCTTGCCACATGTCACTACTCGGTCTGACTGAGCGCCTCCAGGAGAGAGGCCCAAGCAAGACACCCCCCGAGGAGCGTCTTGCCACATGTCAACAATGGGTCTGACTGAGGGCCTCCAGGAGAGAGGCCCAAGCAAGACGCGCCCAGAGGATCTTCTTGCCACATGTCAACACTGGGTCTGACTGAGCACCTCCAGGAGAGAGGCCCAAGCAAGACGCGCCCCGAGGAGCGTCTCGCCACATGTCACCTCTGGGTCTGACTGAGCGCCTCCAGGAGAGAGGCCCAAGCAAGACGCGCCCCGAGGAGCGTCTTGCCACATGTCAACACTGGGTCTGACTGAGCGCCTCCAGGAGAGAGGCCCAAGCAAGAAACGCCCGAGGAGCGTCTTGACACATGTCAACACTGGGTCTGACTGAGCGCCTCCAGGAGAGAGGCCCAAGCAAGACGCGCCCCGAGGAGCGTCTTGCCACATGTCAACACTGGGTCTGACTGAGCGCCTCAAGGAGAGAGGCCCAAGCAAGAAACGACCGAGGAGCGTCTTGACACATGTCAACACTGGGTCTGACTGAGCGCCTCCAGGAGAGAGGCCCAAGCAAGACGCGCCCCGAGGAGCGTCTTGCCACATGTCAACACTGGGTCTGACTGAGTGCCTCCATGAGAGAAGCCCTAGCAAGACGCACCCCGAGGAGCGTCTTACCACATGTCAGCACTCGGTCTGACTGAGCCCCTACAGGAGAGAGGCCCAAGCAGGAAGCGCCCCGAGGAGCGTCTTGCCACATGTCAACAATGGGTCTGACTGAGGGCCTCCAGGAGAGAAGCCCAAACAACATGCGCCCCGAGGAGCGTCTTGCCACATGTCAACACTGGGTCTGACTGAGCGCCTCCAGGAGAGAGGCCCAAGCAAGACGCGCCCCGAGGAGCGTCTTACCACATGTCACTACTCGGTCTGACTGAGCGCCTCCAGGAGAGATGCCCAAGCAAGACGCGCCCCGAGGAGCGTCTTGCCACATGTCAACAATGGGTCTGACCTAGGGCCTCCAGGAGAGAGGCCCAAGCAAGACGCGCCCGGAGGAGCGTCTTGCCACATATCAACACTCGGACTGACAGAAGGCCTCCAGGAGAGAAGCCCAAGCAAGACGCGCCCCGAGGAGCGTCTTGTCACATGTCAACACTGGGTCTGACTGAGCGCCTCCAGGAGAGAGGCCCAAGCAAGAAACGCCCGAGGAGCGTCTTGACACATGTCAACACTGGGTCTGACTGAGCGCCTCCAGGAGAGAGGCCCAAGCAAGACGCACCCCGAGGAGCGTCTTGCCACATGTCAACAATGGGTCTGACTGAGGGCCTCCAGGAGAGAGGCCCAAGCAAGACGCGCCCGGAGGAGCTTCTTGCCACATGTCAACACTCGGTCTGACAGAGGGCCTCCAGGAGAGAGGCCCAAGCAAGACGCGCTGAGGGGAGCGTCTTGTCACATGTCAAAACTGGTTCTGACTGAGCACCTCCAGGAGAGAGGCCCAAGAAAGATGCGCCCCGAGGAGTGTCTTGCCACATAAAAACACTGGGTCTGACTGAGTGCCTCCATGAGAGAAGCCCCAGCAAGACACACCCCGAGGAGCGTCTTGCCACATGTCAACACTGGGTCTGACTGAGCGCCTCCAGGAGAGAGGCCCAAGCAAGACGCGCCCGGAGGAGCGTCTTGCCACATGTCAACACTCGGTCTGACAGAGGGCCTCCAGGAGAGAGGCCCAAGCAAGACGCGCCCCGAGGAGCATCTTGCCACATGTCAACAATGGGTGTGACTGAGTGCCTCCATGAGAGAAGCCCCAGCAAGACACGCCCCGAGGAGCGTCTTAGCACATGTCAGCACTCGGTCTGACTGAGCGCCTACAGGAGAGAGGCCCAAGCAAGAAGCGCCCCGAGGAGCGTCTTGCCACATGTCAACAATGGGTCTGATTGAGGGCCTCCAGGAGAGAGGCCCAAGCAAGACGCGCCCCGAGGAGTGTCTTGCCACATGTCAACACTGGGTCTGACTGAGTGCCTCCATGAGAGAAGCCCCAGCAAGACACGCCCCGAGGAGCGTCTTACCACATGTCAGCACTCGGTCTGACTGAGCCCCTACAGGAGAGAGGCCCAAGCAGGAAGCGCCCCGAGGAGCGTCTTGCCACATGTCAACAATGGGTCTGACTGAGGGCCTCCAGGAGAGAAGCCCAAACAACATGCGCCCCGAGGAGCGTCTTGCCACATGTCAACACTGGGTCTGACTGAGCACCTCCAGGAGAGAGGCCCAAGCAAGACGCGCCCCGAGGAGCGTCTTACCACATGTCACTACTCGGTCTGACTGAGCGCCTCCAGGAGAGATGCCCAAGCAAGACGCGCCCCGAGGAGCGTCTTGCCACATGTCAACAATGGGTCTGACCTAGGGCCTCCAGGAGAGAGGCCCAAGCAAGACGCACCCGGAGGAGCGTCTTGCCACATGTCAACACTCGGTCTGACAGAAGGCCTCCAGGAGAGAGGCCCAAGCAAGACGCGCCCCGAGGAGCGTCTTGTCACATGTCAACACTGGGTCTGACTGAGCGCCTCCAGGAGAGAGGCCCAAGCAAGAAACGCCCGAGGAGCGTCTTGACACATGTCAACACTGGGTCTGACTGAGCGCCTCCAGGAGAGAGGCCCAAGCAAGACGCACCCCGAGGAGCGTCTTGCCACATGTCAACATTGGGTCTGACTGAGGGCCTCCAGGAGAGAGGCCCAAGCAAGACGCGCCCGGAGGAGCTTCTTGCCACATGTCAACACTCGGTCTGACAGAGGGCCTCCAGGAGAGAGGCCCAAGCAAGACGCGCTGCGGGGAGCGTCTTGTCACATGTCAAAACTGGGTCTGACTGAGCGCCTCCAGGAGAGAGGCCCAAGCAAGATGCGCCCCTTGGAGTGTCTTGCCACATAACAACACTGGGTCTGACTGAGTGCCTCCATGAGAGAAGCCCCAGCAAGACACACCCCGAGGAGCGTCTAGCCACATGTCAAGACTGGGTCTGACTGAGCGCCTCCAGGAGAGAGGCCCAAGCAAGACGCGCCCCGAGGAGCGTCTCGCCACATGTCACCTCTGGGTCTGACTGAGCGCCTCCAGGTGAGAGGCCCAAGCAAGACGCGCTCGGAGGAGCGTCTTGTCACATGCCAACACTGGGTCCTACTGAGCGCCTCCAGGAGAGAGGCCGAAGCAAGACGCGCCGCGAGGAGCGTCTTGCCACATGTCAACACTGGGTCTGACTGAGTGCCTCCATGAGAGAAGCCCCAGCAAGACACGCCCCGAGGAGCGTTTTGCCACATGTCAGCACTCGGTCTGACTGAGCGCCTCCAGGAGAGAGGCCCAAGCAAGAAGCGCCCCGAGGAGCGTCTTGCCACATGTCAGCAATGGGTCTGACTGAGGGCCTCCAGGAGAGAAGCCCAAGCAAGACGCGCCCCGAGGAGCGTCTTGCCACATGTCAACACTGGGTCTGACTGAGCGCCTCCAGGAGAGAGGCCCAAGCAAGACACCCCCCGAGGAGCGTCTTGCCACATGTCACTACTCGGTCTGACTGAGCGCCTCCAGGAGAGAGGCCCAAGCAAGACATCCCCCGAGGAGCGTCTTGCCACATGTCAACAATGGGTCTGACTGAGGGCCTCCAGGAGAGAGGCCCAAGCAAGACGCGCCCAGAGGATCTTCTTGCCACATGTCAACACTGGGTCTGACTGAGCGCCTCCAGGAGAGAGGCCCAAGCAAGACGCGCCCCGAGGAGCGTCTCGCCACATGTCACCTATGGGTCTGACTGAGCGCCTCCAGGAGAGAGGCCCAAGCAAGACGCGCCCCGAGGAGCGTCTTGCCACATGTCAACACTGGGTCTGACTGAGCGCCTCCAGGAGAGAGGCCCAAGCAAGAAACGCCCGAGGAGCGTCTTGACACATGTCAACACTGGGTCTGACTGAGCGCCTCCAGGAGAGAGGCCCAAGCAAGACGCGCCCCGAGGAGCGTCTTGCCACATGTCAACACTGGGTCTGACTGAGCGCCTCAAGGAGAGAGGCCCAAGCAAGAAACGCCCGAGGAGCGTCTTGACACATGTCAACACTGGGTCTGACTGAGCGCCTCCAGGAGAGAGGCCCAAGCAAGACGCGCCCCGAGGAGCGTCTTGCCACATGTCAACACTGGGTCTGACTGAGTGCCTCCATGAGAGAAGCCCTAGCAAGACGCACCCCGAGGAGCGTCTTGCCACATGTCAGCACTAAGTCTGACTGAGCGCCTCCAGGAGAGAGGCCCAAGCAAGAAGCGCCCCGAGGAGCGTCTTGCCACATGTCAACAATGGGTCTGACTGAGGGCCTCCAGGAGAGAAGCCCAAGCAAGACGCGCCCCGAGGAGCGTCTTGCCACATGTCAACAATGGGTCTGACTGAGGACCTCCAGGAGAGAAGCCCAAGCAAGACGCGCCCCGAGGAGCGTCTTGCCACATTTCAACACTGGGTCTGACTGAGTGCCTCCATGAGAGAAGCCCCAGCAAGACACGCCCCGTGGAGCGTCTTACCACATGTCAGCACTCGGTCTGACTGAGCGCCTACAGGAGAGAGGCCCAAGCAAGAAGCGCCCCGAGGAGCGTCTTGCCAAATGTCAACAATGGGTCTGATTGAGGGCCTCCAGGAGAGAGGCCCAAGCAAGACGCGCCCCGAGGAGCGTCTTTCCACATGTCAACACTGGGTCTGACTGAGTGCCTCCATGAGAGAAGCCCCAGCAAGACACGCCCCGAGGAGCGTCTTACCACATGTCAGCACTCGGTCTGACTGAGCGCCTACAGGAGAGAGGCCCAAGCAAGAAGCGCCCGGAGGAGCGTCTTGCCACATGTCAACAATGGGTCTGATTGAGGGCCTCCAGGAGAGAAGCCCAAGCAACACGCGCCCCGAGGAGCGTCTTGCCACATGTCAACAATGGGTCTGACCTAGGGCCTCCAGGAGAGAGGCCCAAGCAAGACGCGCCCGGAGGAGCGTCTTGCCACTTGTCAACACTCGGTCTGACAGAGGGCCTCCAGGAGAGAGGCCCAAGCAAGTTGCGCCCCGAGGAGCGTCTTGTCACATGTCAACACTGGGTCTGACTGAGCGCCTCCAGGAGAGAGGCCCAAGCAAGACGCGCCCCGAGGAGCGTCTTGCCACATGTCACTACTCGGTCTGACTGAGCGCCTCCAGGAGAGATGCCCAAGCAAGACGCGCCCCGAGGAGCGTCTTGCCACTTGTCAACAATGGGTCTGACCTAGGGCCTCCAGGAGAGAGGCCCAAGCAAGACGCGCCCGGAGGAGCGTCTTCCCACATGTCAACACTCGGTCTGACAGAGGGCCTCCAGGAGAGAGGCCCAAGCAAGACGCGCCCCGAGGAGCGTCTTGTCACATGTCAACACTGGGTCTGACTGAGCGCCTCCAGGAGAGAGGCCCAAGCAAGAAACGCCCGAGGAGCGTCTTGACACATGTCAACACTGGGTCTGACTGAGCACCTCCAGGAGAGAGGCCCAAGCAAGACGCACCCCTAGGAGCGTCTTGCCACATGTCACTACTCGGTCTGACTGAGCGCCTCCAGGAGAGATGCCCAAGCAAGACGCGCCCCGAGTAGCGTCTTGCGACATGTCAACAATGGGTCTGACTGAGGGCCTCCAGGAGAGAGGCCCAAGCAAGACGCGCCCGGAGGAGCGTCTTGCCACATGTCAACACTGGGTCTGACAGAGGGCCTCCAGGAGAGAGGCCCAAGCAAGACGCGCTCCGAGGAGCGTCTTGTCACATGTCAAAACTGGATCTGACTGAGCGCCTCCAGGAGAGAGGCCCAAGCAAGATGCGCCCCGAGGAGTGTCTTGCCACATAACAACACTGGGTCTGACAGTGCCTCCATGAGAGAAGACCCAGCAAGATGCGCCCCGAGGAGCGTCTTGCCACATGTCAACACTGGGTCTGACTGAGCGCCTCCAGGTGAGAGGCCCAAGCAAGACGCGCCCCGAGGAGCGTCTCGCCACATGTCACCTCTGGGTCTGACTGAGCGCCTCCAGGAGAGAGGCCCAAGCAAGACGCGCTCGGAGGAGCGTCTTGTCACATGTCAACACTGGGTCTGACTGAGCGCCTCCAGGAGAGAGGCCGAAGCAAGACGCGCCCCGAGGAGCGTCTTGCCACATGTCAACACTGGGTCTGACTGAGTGCCTCCAGGAGAGAAGTCCCAGCAAGACACGCCCCGAGGAGCGTCTTGCCACATTTCAGCACTCGGTCTGACTGAGCGCCTCCAGGAGAGAGGCCCAAGCAAGAAGCGCCCCGAGGAGCGTCTTGCCACATGTCAACAATGGGTCTGACTGAGGGCCTCCAGGAGAGAAGCCCAAGCAAGACCCGCCCCGAGGAGCGTCTTGCCACATGTCACCTCTGGGTCTGACTGAGCGCCTCCAGGAGAGAGGCCCAAGCAAGACGCACCCCGAGGAGCGTCTTGCCACATGTCAACACTGGGTCTGACTGAGCGCCTCCATGAGAGAAGCCCCAGCAAGACGCACCCCGAGGAGCATCTTGCCACATGTCAGCACTCAGTCTGACTGAGCGCCTCCAGGAGAGAGGACCAAGCAAGAAGCGCCCCGAGGAGCGTCTTGCCACATGTCAACAATGGGTCTGACTGAGGGCCTCCAGGAGAGAAGCCCAAGCAAGACGCGCCCGGAGGAGCGTCTTGCCACATGTCAACAATGGGTCTGATTGAGGGCCTCCAGGAGAGAAGCCCAAGCAACACGCGCCCCGAGGAGCGTCTTGCCACATGTCAACACTGGGTCTGACTGAGTGCCTCCAGGAGAGAGGCCCAAGCAAGACGCGCCCCGAGGAGCGTCTTGCCACATGTCACTACTCGGTCTGAATGAGCGCCTCCAGGAGAGAGGCCCAAGCAAGACGCGCCCCGAGGAGCGTCTTGCCACATGTCAACAATGGGTCTGACTGAGGGCCTCCAGGAGAGAGGCCCAAGCAAGACGCGCCCGGAGGAGCGTCTTGCCACATGTCAACACTGGGTCTGACTGAGCGCCTCCAGGAGAGAGGCCCAAGCAAGAAACGCCCGAGGAGCGTCTTGACACATGTCAACACTGGGTCTGACTGAGCGCCTCCAGGAGAGAGGCCCAAGCAAGACGCACCCCGAGGAGCATCTTGCCACATGTCAACACTGGGTCTGACTGAGTTCCTCCATGAGAGAAGCCCCAGCAAGACGCACCCCGAGGAGCGTCTTGCCACATGTCAGCACTCAGTCTGACTGAGCGCCTCCAGGAGAAAGGCCCAAGCAGGAAGCGCCCCGAGGAGCGTCTTGCCACATGTCAACAATGGGTCTGACTGAGGGCCTCCAGGAGAGAAGCCCAAGCAAGACGCGCCCCGAGGACCGTCTTGCCACATGTCAACAATGGGTCTGACTGAGGACCTCCAGGAGAGAAGCCCAAGCAAGACGCGCCCCGAGGAGCGTCTTGCCACATTTCAACACTGGGTCTGACTGAGCGCCTCCAGGAGAGAGGCCCAAGCAAGACACGCCCTGTGGAGCGTCTTGCCACATGCCAACACTGGGTCTGACTGAGCGCCTCCAGGAGAGAGGCCCAAGCAAGACGCGCCCCGAGGAGCATCTTACCACATGTCAGCACTCGGTCTGACTGAGCACCTACAGGAGAGAGGCCCAAGCAAGAAGTGCCCCGAGGAGCGTCTTGCCAAATGTCAACAATGGGTCTGATTGAGGGCCTCAAGGAGAGAGGCCCAAGCAAGACGCGCCCCGAGGAGTGTCTTGCCACATGTCAACACTGGGTCTGACTGAGTGCCTCCATGAGAGAAGCCCCAGCAAGACACGCCCCGAGGAGCGTCTTACCACATGTCAGCACTCGGTCTGACTGAGCGCCCACAGGAGAGAGGCCCAAGCAAGAAGCGCCCCGAGGAGCGTCTTGCCACATGTCAGCAATGGGTCTGACTGAGGGCCTCCAGGAGAGAAGCCCAAGCAAGACGCGCCCCGAGGAGCGTCTTGCCACATGTCAACACTGGGTCTGACTGAGCGCCTCCAGGAGAGAGGCCCAAGCAAGACGCGCCCCGAGGAGCGTCTTGCCACATGTCACTACTCGGTCTGACTGAGCGCCTCCAGGAGAGAGGCCCAAGCAAGACGCGCCCCGAGGAGCGTCTCGCCACATGTCACCTCTGGGTCTGACTGAGCGCCTCCAGGAGAGAGGCCCAAGCAAGACGCGCCCCGAGGAGCGTCTTGCCACATGTCAACACTGGGTCTGACTGAGCGCCTCCAGGAGAGAGGCCCAAGCAAGAAACGCTCGAGGAGCGTCTTGACACATGTCAACACTGGGTCTGACTGAGCGCCTCCAGGAGAGAGGCCCAAGCAAGACGCGCCCCGAGGAGCGTCTTGCCACATGTCAACACTGGGTCTGACTGAGCGCCTCAAGGAGAGAGGCCCAAGCAAGAAACGCCCGAGGAGCGTCTTGACACATGTCAACACTGGGTCTGACTGAGCGCCTCCAGGAGAGAGGCCCAAGCAAGACGCGCCCCGAGGAGCGTCTTGCCACATGTCAACACTGGGTCTGACTGAGTGCCTCCATGAGAGAAGCCCTAGCAAGACGCACCCCGAGGAGCGTCTTGCCACATGTCAGCACTCAGTCTGACTGAGCGCCTCCAGGAGAGAGGCCCAAGCAAGAAGCGCCCCGAGGAGCGTCTTGCCACATGTCAACAATGGGTCTGACTGAGGGCCTCCAGGAGAGAAGCCCAAGCAAGACGCGCCCCGAGGAGCGTCTTGCCACATGTCAACAATGGGTCTGACTGAGGACCTCCAGGAGAGAAGCCCAAGCAAGACGCGCCCCGAGGAGCGTCTTGCCACATTTCAACACTGGGTCTGACTGAGTGCCTCCATGAGAGAAGCCCCAGCAAGACACGCCCCGAGGAGCGTCTTACCACATGTCAGCACTCGGTCTGACTGAGCGCCTACAGGAGAGAGGCCCAAGCAAGAAGCGCCCCGAGGAGCGTCTTGCCAAATGTCAACAATGGGTCTGATTGAGGGCCTCCAGGAGAGAGGCCCAAGCAAGACGCGCCCCGAGGAGCGTCTTGCCACATGTCAACACTGGGTCTGACTGAGTGCCTCCATGAGAGAAGCCCCAGCAAGACACGCCCCGAGGAGCGTCTTACCACATGTCAGCACTCGGTCTGACTGAGCGCCTACAGGAGAGAGGCCCAAGCAAGAAGCGCCCGGAGGAGCGTCTTGCCACATGTCAACAATGGGTCTGATTGAGGGCCTCCAGGAGAGAAGCCCAAGCAACACGCGCCCCGAGGAGCGTCTTGCCACATGTCAACAATGGGTCTGACCTAGGGCCTTCAGGAGAGAGGCCCAAGCAAGACGCGCCCGGAGGAGCGTCTTGCCACTTGTCAACTCTCGGTCTGACAGAGGGCCTCCAGGAGAGAGGCCCAAGCAAGTTGCGCCCCGAGGAGCGTCTTGTCACATGTCAACACTGGGTCTGACTGAGCGCCTCCAGGAGAGAGGCCCAAGCTAGACGCGCCCCGAGGAGCGTCTTGCCACATGTCACTACTCGGTCTGACTGAGCGCCTCCAGGAGAGATGCCCAAGCAAGACGCGCCCCGAGGAGCGTCTTGCCACATGTCAACAATGGGTCTGACCTAGGGCCTCCAGGAGAGAGGCCCAAGCAAGACGCGCCCGGAGGAGCGTCTTCCCACATGTCAACACTCGGTCTGACAGAGGGCCTCCAGGAGAGAGGCCCAAGCAAGACGCGCCCCGAGGAGCGTCTTGTCACATGTCAACACTGGGTCTGACTGAGCGCCTCCAGGAGAGAGGCCCAAGCAAGAAACGCCCGAGGAGCGTCTTGACACATGTCAACACTGGGTCTGACTGAGCGCCTCCAGGAGAGAGGCCCAAGCAAGACGCACCCCGAGGAGCGTCTTGCCACATGTCACTACTCGGTCTGACTGAGCGCCTCCAGGATAGATGCCCAAGCAAGACGCGCCCCGAGGAGCGTCTTGCGACATGTCAACAATGGGTCTGACTGAGGGCCTCCAGGAGAGAGGCCCAAGCAAGACGCGCCCGGAGGAGCGTCTTGCCACATGTCAACACTGGGTCTGACAGAGGGCCTCCAGGAGAGAGGCCCAAGCAAGACGCGCTCCGAGGAGCGTCTTGTCACATGTCAAAACTGGATCTGACTGAGCGCCTCCAGGAGAGAGGCCCAAGCAAGATGCGCCCCGAGGAGTGTCTTGCCACATAACAACACTGGGTCTGACAGTGCCTCCATGAGAGAAGACCCAGCAAGATGCGCCCCGAGGAGCGTCTTGCCACATGTCAACACTGGGTCTGACTGAGCGCCTCCAGGTGAGAGGCCCAAGCAAGACGCGCCCCGAGGAGCGTCTCGCCACATGTCACCTCTGGGTCTGACTGAGCGCCTCCAGGAGAGAGGCCCAAGCAAGACGCGCTCGGAGGAGCGTCTTGTCACATGTCAACACTGGGTCTGACTGAGCGCCTCCAGGAGAGAGGCCGAAGCAAGACGCGCCCCGAGGAGCGTCTTGCCACATGTCAACACTGGGTCTGACTGAGTGCCTCCAGGAGAGAAGTCCCAGCAAGACACGCCCCGAGGAGTGTCTTGCCACATTTCAGCACTCGGTCTGACTGAGCGCCTCCAGGAGAGAGGCCCAAGCAAGAAGCGCCCCGAGGAGCGTCTTGCCACATGTCAACAATGGGTCTGACTGAGGGCCTCCAGGAGAGAAGCCCAAGCAAGACCCGCCCCGAGGAGCGTCTTGCCACATGTCACCTCTGGGTCTGACTGAGCGCCTCCAGGAGAGAGGCCCAAGCAAGACGCGCCCCGAGGAGCGTCTTGCCACATGTCAACACGGGGTCTGACTGAGCGCCTCCATGAGAGAAGCCCCAGCAAGACGCACCCCGAGGAGCATCTTGCCACATGTCAGCACTCAGTCTGACTGAGCGCCTCCAGGAGAGAGGACCAAGCAAGA
Source organism: Nothobranchius furzeri (assembly GCF_043380555.1). NCBI lineage: Eukaryota > Metazoa > Chordata > Actinopteri > Cyprinodontiformes > Nothobranchiidae > Nothobranchius > Nothobranchius furzeri. The sequence continues at coordinate 42,644,255 of NC_091748.1, forward strand.
AGCGCCCCGAGGAGCGTCTTGCCACATGTCAACAATGGGTCTGACTGAGGGCCTCCAGGAGAGAAGCCCAAGCAAGACGCGCCCGGAGGAGCGTCTTGCCACATGTCAACAATGGGTCTGATTGAGGGCCTCCAGGAGAGAAGCCCAAGCAACACGCGCCCCGAGGAGCGTCTTGCCACATGTCAACACTGGGTCTGACTGAGTGCCTCCAGGAGAGAGGCCCAAGCAAGACGCGCCCCGAGGAGCGTCTTGCCACATGTCACTACTCGGTCTGAATGAGCGCCTCCAGGAGAGAGGCCCAAGCCAGACGCGCCCCGAGGAGCGTCTTGCCACATGTCAACAATGGGTCTGACTGAGGGCCTCCAGGAGAGAGGCCCAAGCAAGACGCGCCCGGAGGAGCGTCTTGCCACATGTCAACACTCGGTCTGACAGAGGGCCTCCAGGAGAGAGGCCCAAGCAAGACGCGTCCCGAGGAGCGTCTTGCCACATGTCACCTCTGGGTCTGACTGAGCGCCTCCAGGAGAGAGGCCCAAGCAAGACGCGCCCCGAGGAGCGTCTTGCCACATGTCAACACTGGGTCTGACTGAGCGCCTCCAGGAGAGAGGCCCAAGCAAGAAACGCCCGAGGAGCGTCTTGACACATGTCAACACTGGGTCTGACTGAGCGCCTCCAGGAGAGAGGCCCAAGCAAGACGCACCCCGAGGAGCATCTTGCCACATGTCAACACTGGGTCTGACTGAGTTCCTCCATGAGAGAAGCCCCAGCAAGACGCACCCCGAGGAGCGTCTTGCCACATGTCAGCACTCAGTCTGACTGAGCGCCTCCAGGAGAAAGGCCCAAGCAGGAAGCGCCCCGAGGAGCGTCTTGCCACATGTCAACAATGGGTCTGACTGAGGGCCTCCAGGAGAGAAGCCCAAGCAAGACGCGCCCCGAGGACCGTCTTGCCACATGTCAACAATGGGTCTGACTGAGGACCTCCAGGAGAGAAGCCCAAGCAAGACGCGCCCCGAGGAGCGTCTTGCCACATTTCAACACTGGGTCTGACTGAGCGCCTCCAGGAGAGAGGCCCAAGCAAGACACGCCCTGTGGAGCGTCTTGCCACATGCCAACACTGGGTCTGACTGAGCGCCTCCAGGAGAGAGGCCCAAGCAAGACGCGCCCCGAGGAGCATCTTACCACATGTCAGCACTCGGTCTGACTGAGCACCTACAGGAGAGAGGCCCAAGCAAGAAGCGCCCCGAGGAGCGTCTTGCCAAATGTCAACAATGGGTCTGATTGAGGGCCTCAAGGAGAGAGGCCCAAGCAAGACGCGCCCCGAGGAGTGTCTTGCCACATGTCAACACTGGGTCTGACTGAGTGCCTCCATGAGAGAAGCCCCAGCAAGACACGCCCCGAGGAGCGTCTTACCACATGTCAGCACTCGGTCTGACTGAGCGCCTACAGGAGAGAGGCCCAAGCAAGAAGCGCCCCGAGGAGCGTCTTGCCACATGTCAACAATGAGTCTGATTGAGGGCCTCCAGGAGAGAAGCCCAAGCAACATGCGCCCCGAGGAGCGTCTTGCCACATGTCAACAATGGGTCTGACCTAGGGCCTCCAGGAGAGAGGCCCAAGCAAGACGCGCCCGGAGGAGCGTCTTGCCACATGTCAACACTCGGTCTGACAGAGGGCCTCCAGGAGAGAGGCCCAAGCAAGACACGCCCCGAGGAGCGTCTTGTCACATGTCAACACTGGGTCTGACTGAGCGCCTCCAGGAGAGAGGCCCAAGCAAGAAACGCCCGAGGAGCGTCTTGACACATGTCAACACTGGGTCTGACTGAGCGCCTCCAGGAGAGAGACCCAAGCAAGACGCGCCCCGAGGAGCGTCTTGCCACATGTCACTACTCGGTCTGACTGAGCGCCTCCAGGAGAGATGCCCAAGCAAGACGCGCCCCGGGGAGCGTCTTGCCACATTTCAACAATGGGTCTGACTGAGGGCCTCCAGGAGAGAGGCCCAAGCAAGACACGCCCCGAGGAGCGTCTTACCACATGTCAGCACTCGGTCTGACTGAGCGCCTACAGGAGAGAGGCCCAAGCAAGAAGCGCCCCGAGGAGCGTCTTGCCACATGTCAACAATGGGTCTGACTGAGTGCCTCCATGAGAGAAGCCCCAGCAAGACACGCCCCGAGGAGCGTCTTACCACATGTCAGCACTCGGTCTGACTGAGCGCCTACAGGAGAGAGGCCCAAGCAAGAAGCGCCCCGAGGAGCGTCTTGCCACATGTCAACAATGGGTCTGATTGAGGGCCTCCAGGAGAGAGGCCCAAGCAAGACGCGCCCCGAGGAGCGTCTTGCCACATGTACACTGGGTCTGACTGAGCGCCTCCAGGAGAGAGGCCCAAGCAAGAAACGCCCGAGGAGCGTCTTGACACATGTCAACACTGGGTCTGACTGAGCGCCTCCAGGAGAGAGGCCCAAGCAAGAAGCGCCCCGAGGAGTGTCTTGCCACATGTCAACAATGGGTCTGACTGAGGGCCTCCAGGAGAGAAGCCCAAGCAAGACGCGCCCCGAGGAGCGTCTTGCCACATGTCAACAATGGGTCTGACTGAGGACCTCCAGGAGATAAGCCCAAGCAAGACGCGCCCCGAGGAGCATCTTGCCACATGTCAACAATGGGTCTGATTGAGGGCCTCCAGGAGAGAAGCCCAAGCAACACGCGCCCCGAGGAGCGTCTTGCCACATGTGAACACTGGGTCTGAATGAGCGCCTCCAGGAGAGAGGCCCAAGCAAGACGCGCCCCGAGGAGCGTCTTGCCACATGTCACTACTCGGTCTGACTGAGCGCCTCCAGGAGAGAGGCCCAAGCAAGACGCGCCCCGAGGAGCGTCTTGCCACATGTGAACACTGGGTCTGACTGAGCGCCTCCAGGAGAGAGGCCCAAGCAAGACGCGCCCCGAGGAGCGTCTTGCCACATGTCACTACTCGGTCTGAATGAGCGCCTCCAGGAGAGAGGCCCAAGCCAGACGCGCCCCGAGGAGCGTCTTGCCACATGTCAACAATGGGTCTGACTGAGGGCCTCCAGGAGAGAGGCCCAAGCAAGACGCGCCCGGAGGAGCGTCTTGCCACATGTCAACACTCGGTCTGACAGAGGGCCTCCAGGAGAGAGGCCCAAGCAAGACGCGTCCCGAGGAGCGTCTTGCCACATGTCACCTCTGGGTCTGACTGAGCGCCTCCAGGAGAGAGGCCCAAGCAAGACGCGCCCCGAGGAGCGTCTTGCCACATGTCAACACTGGGTCTGACTGAGCGCCTCCAGGAGAGAGGCCCAAGCAAGAAACGCCCGAGGAGCGTCTTGACACATGTCAACACTGGGTCTGACTGAGCGCCTCCAGGAGAGAGGCCCAAGCAAGACGCACCCCGAGGAGCATCTTGCCACATGTCAACACTGGGTCTGACTGAGTTCCTCCATGAGAGAAGCCCCAGCAAGACGCACCCCGAGGAGCGTCTTGCCACATGTCAGCACTCAGTCTGACTGAGCGCCTCCAGGAGAAAGGCCCAAGCAGGAAGCGCCCCGAGGAGCGTCTTGCCACATGTCAACAATGGGTCTGACTGAGGGCCTCCAGGAGAGAAGCCCAAGCAAGACGCGCCCCGAGGACCTTCTTGCCACATGTCAACAATGGGTCTGACTGAGGACCTCCAGGAGAGAAGCCCAAGCAAGACGCGCCCCGAGGAGCGTCTTGCCACATTTCAACACTGGGTCTGACTGAGCGCCTCCAGGAGAGAGGCCCAAGCAAGACACGCCCTGTGGAGCGTCTTGCCACATGCCAACACTGGGTCTGACTGAGCGCCTCCAGGAGAGAGGCCCAAGCAAGACGTGCCCCGAGGAGCATCTTACCACATGTCAGCACTCGGTCTGACTGAGCACCTACAGGAGAGAGGCCCAAGCAAGAAGCGCCCCGAGGAGCGTCTTGCCAAATGTCAACAATGGGTCTGATTGAGGGCCTCAAGGAGAGAGGCCCAAGCAAGACGCGCCCCGAGGAGTGTCTTGCCACATGTCAACACTGGGTCTGACTGAGTGCCTCCATGAGAGAAGCCCCAGCAAGACACGCCCCGAGGAGCGTCTTACCACATGTCAGCACTCGGTCTGACTGAGCGCCTACAGGAGAGAGGCCCAAGCAAGAAGCGCCCCGAGGAGCGTCTTGCCACATGTCAACAATGAGTCTGATTGAGGGCCTCCAGGAGAGAAGCCCAAGCAACATGCGCCCCGAGGAGCGTCTTGCCACATGTCAACAATGGGTCTGACCTAGGGCCTCCAGGAGAGAGGCCCAAGCAAGACGCGCCCGGAGGAGCGTCTTGCCACATGTCAACACTCGGTCTGACAGAGGGCCTCCAGGAGAGAGGCCCAAGCAAGACACGCCCCGAGGAGCGTCTTGTCACATGTCAACACTGGGTCTGACTGAGCGCCTCCAGGAGAGAGGCCCAAGCAAGAAACGCCCGAGGAGCGTCTTGACACATGTCAACACTGGGTCTGACTGAGCGCCTCCAGGAGAGAGACCCAAGCAAGACGCGCCCCGAGGAGCGTCTTGCCACATGTCACTACTCGGTCTGACTGAGCGCCTCCAGGAGAGATGCCCAAGCAAGACGCGCCCCGAGGAGCATCTTGCCACATTTCAACAATGGGTCTGACTGAGGGCCTCCAGGAGAGAGGCCCAAGCAAGACACGCCCCGAGGAGCGTCTTACCACATGTCAGCACTCGGTCTGACTGAGCGCCTACAGGAGAGAGGCCCAAGCAAGAAGCGCCCCGAGGAGCGTCTTGCCACATGTCAACAATGGGTCTGACTGAGTGCCTCCATGAGAGAAGCCCCAGCAAGACACGCCCCGAGGAGCGTCTTACCACATGTCAGCACTCGGTCTGACTGAGCGCCTACAGGAGAGAGGCCCAAGCAAGAAGCGCCCCGAGGAGCGTCTTGCCACATGTCAACAATGGGTCTGATTGAGGGCCTCCAGGAGAGAGGCCCAAGCAAGACGCGCCCCGAGGAGCGTCTTGCCACATGTACACTGGGTCTGACTGAGCGCCTCCAGGAGAGAGGCCCAAGCAAGAAACGCCCGAGGAGCGTCTTGACACATGTCAACACTGGGTCTGACTGAGCGCCTCCAGGAGAGAGGCCCAAGCAAGAAGCGCCCCGAGGAGCGTCTTGCCACATGTCAACAATGAGTCTGATTGAGGGCCTCCAGGAGAGAAGCCCAAGCAACATGCGCCCCGAGGAGCGTCTTGCCACATGTCAACAATGGGTCTGACCTAGGGCCTCCAGGAGAGAGGCCCAAGCAAGACGCGCCCGGAGGAGCGTCTTGCCACATGTCAACACTCGGTCTGACAGAGGGCCTCCAGGAGAGAGGCCCAAGCAAGACACGCCCCGAGGAGCGTCTTGTCACATGTCAACACTGGGTCTGACTGAGCGCCTCCAGGAGAGAGGCCCAAGCAAGAAACGCCCGAGGAGCGTCTTGACACATGTCAACACTGGGTCTGACTGAGCGCCTCCAGGAGAGAGACCCAAGCAAGACGCGCCCCGAGGAGCGTCTTGCCACATGTCACTACTCGGTCTGACTGAGCGCCTCCAGGAGAGATGCCCAAGCAAGACGCGCCCCGAGGAGCATCTTGCCACATTTCAACAATGGGTCTGACTGAGGGCCTCCAGGAGAGAGGCCCAAGCAAGACACGCCCCGAGGAGCGTCTTACCACATGTCAGCACTCGGTCTGACTGAGCGCCTACAGGAGAGAGGCCCAAGCAAGAAGCGCCCCGAGGAGCGTCTTGCCACATGTCAACAATGGGTCTGACTGAGTGCCTCCATGAGAGAAGCCCCAGCAAGACACGCCCCGAGGAGCGTCTTACCACATGTCAGCACTCGGTCTGACTGAGCGCCTACAGGAGAGAGGCCCAAGCAAGAAGCGCCCCGAGGAGCGTCTTGCCACATGTCAACAATGGGTCTGATTGAGGGCCTCCAGGAGAGAGGCCCAAGCAAGACGCGCCCCGAGGAGCGTCTTGCCACATGTACACTGGGTCTGACTGAGCGCCTCCAGGAGAGAGGCCCAAGCAAGAAACGCCCGAGGAGCGTCTTGACACATGTCAACACTGGGTCTGACTGAGCGCCTCCAGGAGAGAGGCCCAAGCAAGAAGCGCCCCGAGGAGTGTCTTGCCACATGTCAACAATGGGTCTGACTGAGGGCCTCCAGGAGAGAAGCCCAAGCAAGACGCTTCCCGAGGAGCGTCTTGCCACATGTCAACAATGGGTCTGACTGAGGACCTCCAGGAGATAAGCCCAAGCAAGACGCGCCCCGAGGAGCATCTTGCCACATGTCAACAATGGGTCTGATTGAGGGCCTCCAGGAGAGAAGCCCAAGCAACACGCGCCCCGAGGAGCGTCTTGCCACATGTGAACACTGGGTCTGACTGAGCGCCTCCAGGAGAGAGGCCCAAGCAAGACGCGCCCCGAGGAGCGTCTTGCCACATGTCACTACTCGGTCTGACTGAGCGCCTCCAGGAGAGAGGCCCAAGCAAGACGCGCCCCGAGGAGCGTCTTGCCACATGTCAACAATGGGTCTGACTGAGGGCCTCCAGGAGAGAGGCCCAAGCAAGACGCGCCCGGAGGAGCGTCTTGCCACATGTCAACACTCGGACTGACAGAGGGCCTCCAGGAGAGAGGCCCAAGCAAGACGCGTCCCGAGGAGCGTCTTGCCACATGTCACCTCTGGGTCTGACTGAGCGCCTCCAGGAGAGAGGCCCAAGCAAGACGCGCCCCGAGGAGCGTCTTGCCACATGTCAACACTGGGTCTGACTGAGCGCCTCCAGAAGGGAGGCCCAAGCAAGAAACGCCCGAGGAGCGTCTTGACACATGTCAACACTGGGTCTGACTGAGTGCCTCCATGAGAGAAGCCCCAGCAAGACGCACCCCGAGGGGCGTCTTGCCACATGTCAGCACTCAGTCTGACTGAGCGCCTCCAGGAGAGAGGCCCAAGCAAGAAGCGCCCCGAGGAGCGTCTTGCCACATGTCAACAATGGGTCTGACTGAGGGCCTCCAGGAGAGAAGCCCAAGCAGACGCGCCCCGAGGAGCGTCTTGCCACATGTCAACAATGGGTCTGACTGAGGACAGCAAGGAGAGAAGCCCAAGCAAGACGCGCTCCGAGGAGCGTCTTGCCACATTTCAACACTGGGTCTGACTGAGCGCCTCCAGGAGAGAGGCCCAATTAAGACACGCCCTGTGGAGCGTCTTGCCACATGCCAACACTGGGTCTGACTGAGCGCCTCCAGGAGAGAGGCCCAAGCAAGACGCGCCCCGAGGAGCGTCTTGCCACATGTCAACACTGGGTCTGACTGAGTGCCTCCATGATAGAAGCCCCAGCAAGACACGCCCCGAGGAGCGTCTTACAACATGTCAGCACTCGGTCTGAATGAGCACCTACAGGAGAGAGGCCCAAGCAAGAAGCGCCCCGAGGAGCGTCTTGCCAAATGTCAACAATGGGTCTGATTGAGGGCCTCAAGGAGAGAGGCCCAAGCAAGACGCGCCCCGAGGAGCGTCTTGCCACGTGTCAACACTGGGTCTGACTGAGTGCCTCCATGAGAGAAGCCCCAGCAAGACACGCCCCGAGGAGCGTCTTACCACATGTCAGCACTCGGTCTGACTGAGCGCCTACAGGAGAGAGGCCCAAGCAAGAAGCGCCCCGAGGAGCGTCTTGCCACATGTCAACAATGGGTCTGATTGAGGGCCTCCAGGAGAGAAGCCCAAGCAACACGCGGCCCGAGGAGCATCTTGCCACATGTCAACAATGGGTCTGACCTAGGGCCTCCAGGAGAGAGGCCCAAGCAAGACGCGCCCGGAGGAGCGTCTTGCCACATGTCAACACTCGGTCTGACAGAGGGCCTCCAGGAGAGAGGCCCAAGCAAGACGCGCCCCGAGGAGCGTCTTGTCACATGTCAACACTGGGTCTGACTGAGCGCCTCCAGGAGAGAGGCCCAAGCAAGAAACGCCCGAGGAGCGTCTTGCCACATGTCACTACTCTGTCTGACTGAGCGCCTCCAGGAGAGATGCCCAAGCAAGACGCGCCCCGAGGAGCGTCTTGCCACATGTCAACAATGGGTCTGACTGAGGGCCTCCAGGAGAGAGGCCCAAGCAAGACGCGCCCGGAGGAGCGTCTTGCCACATGTCAACACTCGGTCTGACAGAGGGCCTCCAGGAGAGAGGCCCAAGCAAGACGCGCCCCGAGGAGCATCTTGCCACATGTCAACACTGGTTCTGACTGAGTGCCTCCATGAGAGAAGCCCCAGCAAGAAACGCCCGAGGAGCGTCTTGCCACATGTCACTACTCGGTCTGACTGAGCGCCTCCAGGAGAGAGGCCCAAGCAAGACGTGCCCCGAGGAGCGTCTTGCCACATGTCAACACTGGGTCTGACTGAGTGCCTCCATGAGAGAAGCCCCAGCAAGACGCACCCCAAGGAGCGTCTTGCCACATGTCAGCACTCAGTCTGACTGAGCGCCTCCAGGAGAGAGGCCCAAGCAAGAAGCGCCCCGAGGAGCGTCTTGCCACATGTCAACAATGGGTCTGACTGAGGGACTCCAGGAGAGAAGCCCTAGCAAGACGCGCCCCGAGGAGCGTCTTGCCACATGTCAAAAATGGGTCTGACTGAGGACCTCCAGGAGAGAAGCCCAAGCAAGACGCGCCCCGAGGAGCGTCTTGCCAAATTTCAACACTGGGTCTGACTGAGCGCCTCAAGGAGAGAGGCCAAAGCAAGACACGCCCTGTGGAGCGTCTTGCCACATGCCAACACTGGGTCTGACTGAGCGCCTCCAGGATAGAGGCCCAAGCAAGACGCGCCCCGAGGAGCGTCTTGCCACTTGTCAACACTGGGTCTGACTGAGTGCCTCCATGAGAGAAGCCCCAGCAAGACACGCCCCGAGGAGCGTCTTACCACATGTCAGCACTCGGTCTGACTGAGCACCTACAGGAGAGAGGCCCAAGCAAGAAGCGCCCCGAGGAGCGTCTTGCCAAATGTCAGAAATGGGTCTGATTGAGGGCCTCAAGGAGAGAGGCCCAAGCAAGACGCGCCCCGAGGAGCGTCTTGCCACATGTCAACACTGGGTCTGACTGACTGCCTCCATGAGAGAAACCCCAGCAAGACACGCCCCGAGGAGCGTCTTACCACATGTCAGCACTCGGTCTGACTGAGCGCCTACAGGAGAGAGGCCCAGGCAAGAAGCGCCCCGAGGAGCGTCTTGCCACATGTCAACAATGGGTCTGATTGAGGGCCTCCAGGAGAGAAGCCCAAGCAACACGTGGCCCGAGGAGCGTCTTGCCACATGTCAACAATGGGTCTGACCTAGGGCCTCCAGGAGAGAGGCCCAAGCAAGACGCGCCCAGAGGAGCGTCTTGCCACATGTCAACACTCGGTCTGACAGAGGGCCTCCAGGAGAGAGGCCCAAGCAAGAGGCGCCCCGAGGAGCGTCTTGTCACATGTCAACACTGGGTCTGACTGAGCGCCTCCAGGAGAGAGGCCCAAGAAAGAAACGCCCGAGGAGCGTCTTGACACATGTCAACACTGGGTCTGACTGAGCGCCTCCAGGAGAGAGGCCCAAGCAAGACGCGCCCCGAGGAGCGTCTTGCCACATGTCACTACTCTGTCTGACTGAGCGCCTCCAGGAGAGATGTCCAAGCAAGACGGGCCCCGAGGACCGTCTTGCCACATGTCAACAATGGGTCTGACTGAGGGCCCTCCAGGAGAGAGGCCCAAGCAAGACGCGCCCGGAGGAGCGTCTTGCCACATGTCAACACTCGGTCTGACAGAGGGCCTCCAGGAGAGAGGCCCAAGCAAGACGCGCCCCGAGGAGCATCTTGCCACATGTCAACACTGGGTCTGACTGAGTGCCTCCATGAGAGAAGCCCCAGCAAGACGCGCCCCGAGGAGCGTCTTACCACATGTCAGCACTCGGTCTGACTGAGCGCCTACAGGAGAGAGGCCCAAGCAAGAAGCACCCCGAGGAGCGTCTTGCCACATGTCAACAATGGGTCTGATTGAGGGCCTCCAGGAGAGAGGCCCAAGCAAGACGCGCCCCGAGGAGCATCTTGCCACATGTCAACACTGGGTCTGACTGAGTACCTCCATGAGAGAAGCCCCAGCAAGACACGCCCCGAGGAGCGTCTTACCACATGTCAGCACTCGGTCTGACTGAGCCCCTACAGGAGAGAGGCCCAAGCAGGAAGCGCCCCGAGGAGCGTCTTGCCACATGTCAACAATGGGTCTGACTGACGGCCTCCAGGAGAGAAGCCCAAGCAACATGCGCCCCGAGGAGCGTCTTGCCACATGTCAACACAGGGTCTGACTGAGCGCCTCCAGGAGAGAGGCCCAAGCAAGACGCGCCCCGAGGAGCGTCTTACCACATGTCACTACTCGGTCTGACTGAGCGCCTCCAGGAGAGATGCCCAAGCAAGACGCGCCCCGAGGAGCGTCTTGCCACATGTCAACAATGGGTCTGACCAAGGGCCTCCAGGAGAGAGGCCCAAGCAAGACGCGCCCGGAGGAGCGTCTTGCCACATGTCAACACTCGGTCTGACAGAAGGCCTCCAGGAGAGAGGCCCAAGCCAGACGCGCCCCGAGGAGCGTCTTGTCACATGTCAACACTGGGTCTGACTGAGCGCCTCCAGGAGAGAGGCCCAAGCAAGAAACGCCCGAGGAGCGTCTTGACACATGTCAACACTGGGTCTGACTGAGCGCCTCCAGGAGAGAGGCCCAAGCAAGACGCACCCCGAGGAGCGTCTTGCCACATGTCAACAATGGGTCTGACTGAGGGCCTCCAGGACAGAGGCCCAAGCAAGACGCGCCCGGAGGAGCTTCTTGCCACATGTCAACACTCGGTCTGACAGAGGGCCTCCAGGAGAGAGGCCCAAGCAAGACGCGCTGCGGGGAGCGTCTTGTCACATGTCAAAACTGGGTCTGACTGAGCGCCTCCAGGAGAGAGGCCCAAGCAAGATGCGCCCCGAGGAGTGTCTTGCCATATAACAACACTGGGTCTGACTGAGTGCCTCAATGAGAGAAGCCCCAGCAAGACACACCCCGAGGAGCGTCTTGCCACATGTCAACACTGGGTCTGACTGAGCGCCTCCAGGAGAGAGGCCCAAGCAAGACGCGCCCCGAGGAGCGTCTCGCCACATGTCACCTCTGGGTCTGACTGAGCGCCTCCAGGAGAGAGAACCAAGCAAGAAGCGCTCGGAGGAGCGTCTTGTCACATGTCAACACTGTGTCTGACTGAGCGCCTTCAGGAGAGAAGCCCAAGAAAGACGCGCCCCGAGGAGCGTCTTGTCACATGTCAACACTGGGTCTGACTGAGCGCCTCCAGGAGAGAGGCCCAAGCAAGAAACGCATGAGGAGCGTCTTGACACATGTCAACACTGGGTCTGACTGAGCGCCTCAAGGAGAGAGGCCCAAGCAAGACGCGCCCCAAGGAGCGTCTTGCCACATGTCACTACTCGGTCTGACTGAGCGCCTCCAGGAGAGATGCCCAAGCAAGACGCGCCCCAAGGAGCTACTTGCCACATGTCAACAATGGGTCTGACTGAGGGCCTCCAGGAGAGAGGCCCAAGCAAGACGCGCCCGGAGGAGCGTCTTGTTACATGTCAACACTCGGTCTGACAGAGGGCCTCCAGGAGAGAGGCCCAAGCAAGACGCGCCCCGAGGAGCATCTTGCCACATGTCAACACTGGGTCTGACTGAGTGCCTCCATGAGCGAAGCCCCAGCAAGACACGCCCCGAGGAGCGTCTTACTACATGTCAGCACTCGGTCTGACTGAGCACCTACAGGAGAGAGGCCCAAGCAAGAAGCGCCCCGAGGAGCGTCTTGCCACATGTCAACAATGGGTCTGATTGAGGGCCTCCAGGAGAGAGGTCCAAGCAAGACGCGCCCCGAGGAGCGTCTTGCCACATGTCAACACTGGGTCTGATTGAGTGCCTCCATGAGAGAAGCCCCAGCAAGACACGCCCCGAGGAGCATCTTACCACATGTCAGCACTCGGTCTGACTGAGCCCCTACAGGAGAGAGGCCCAAGCAGGAAGCGCCCCGAGGAGGGTCTTGCCACATGTCAACAATGGGTCTGACTGAGCGCCTCCAGGAGAGAGGCCCAATTAAGACACGCCCTGTGGAGCGTCTTGCCACATGCCAACACTGGGTCTGACTGAGCGCCTCCAGGAGAGAGGCCCAAGCAAGACGCGCCCCGAGGAGCGTCTTGCCACATGTCAACACTGGGTCTGACTGAGTGCCTCCATGATAGAAGCCCCAGCAAGACACGCCCCGAGGAGCGTCTTACCACATGTCAGCACTCGGTCTGAATGAGCACCTACAGGAGAGAGGCCCAAGCAAGAAGCGCCCCGAGGAGCGTCTTGCCAAATGTCAACAATGGGTCTGATTGAGGGCCTCAAGGAGAGAGGCCCAAGCAAGACGCGCCCCGAGGAGCGTCTTGCCACGTGTCAACTCTGGGTCTGACTGAGTGCCTCCATGAGAGAAGCCCCAGCAAGACACGCCCCGAGGAGCGTCTTACCTCATGTCAGCACTCGGTCTGACTGAGCGCCTACAGGAGAGAGGCCCAAGCAAGAAGCGCCCCGAGGAGCGTCTTGCCACATGTCAACAATGGGTCTGATTGAGGGCCTCCAGGAGAGAAGCCCAAGCAACACGCGGCCCGAGGAGCGTCTTGCCACATGTCAACAATGGGTCTGACCTAGGGCCTCCAGGAGAGAGGCCCAAGAAAGACGCGCCCGGAGGAGCGTCTTGCCACATGTCAACACTCGGTCTGACAGAGGGCCTCCAGGAGAGAGGCCCAAGCAAGACGCGCCCCGAGGAGCGTCTTGTCACATGTCAACACTGGGTCTGACTGAGCGCCTCCAGGAGAGAGGCCCAAGCAAGAAACGCCCGAGGAGCGTCTTGCCACATGTCACTACTCTGTCTGACTGAGCGCCTCCAGGAGAGATGCCCAAGCAAGACGCGCCCCGAGGAGCGTCTTGCCACATGTCAACAATGGGTCTGACTGAGGGCCTCCAGGAGAGAGGCCCAAGCAAGACGCGCCCGGAGGAGCGTCTTGCCACATGTCAACACTCGGTCTGACAGAGGGCCTCCAGGAGAGAGGCCCAAGCAAGACGCGCCCCGAGGAGCATCTTGCCACATGTCAACACTGGTTCTGACTGAGTGCCTCCATGAGAGAAGCCCCAGCAAGAAACGCCCGAGGAGCGTCTTGCCACATGTCACTACTCGGTCTGACTGAGCGCCTCCAGGAGAGATGCCCAAGCAAGACGCGCCCCGAGGAGCGTCTTGCCACATGTCAACAATGGGTCTGACTGAGGGCATCCAGGAGAGAGACCCAAGCAAGACGCGCCCCGAGGAGCGTCTTGCCACATGTCAACAATGGGTCTGACTGAGGACCTCCAGGAGAGAAGCCCAAGCAAGACGCGCCCCGAGGAGCGTCTTGCCACATGTCAACAATGGGTCTGATTGACGGCCTCCAGGAGAGAAGCCCAAGCAACACGCGCCCCGAGGAGCGTCTTGCCACATGTGAACACTGGGTCTGACTGAGCGCCTCCAGGAGAGAGGCCCAAGCAAGACGCGCCCCGAGGAGCGTCTTGCCACATGTCACTACTCGGTCTGACTGAGCGCCTCCAGGAGAGAGGCCCAAGCAAGACGCGCCCCGAGGAGCATCTTGCCACATGTCAACAATGGGTCTGACTGAGGGCCTCCAGGAGAGAGGCCCAAGCAAGACGCGCCCGGAGGAGCGTCTTGCCACATGTCAACACTCGGTCTGACAGAGGGCCTCCAGGAGAGAGGCCCAAGCAAGACGCGTCCCGAGGAGCGTCTTGCCACATGTCACCTCTGGGTCTGACTGAGCGCCTCCAGGAGAGAGGCCCAAGCAAGACGTGCCCCGAGGAGCGTCTTGCCACATGTCAACACTGGGTCTGACTGAGTGCCTCCATGAGAGAAGCCCCAGCAAGACGCACCCCGAGGAGCGTCTTGCCACATGTCAGCACTCAGTCTGACTGAGCGCCTCCAGGAGAGAGGCCCAAGCAAGAAGCGCCCCGAGGAGCGTCTTGCCACATGTCAACAATGGGTCTGACTGAGGGACTCCAGGAGAGAAGCCCTAGCAAGACGCGCCCCGAGGAGCGTCTTGCCACATGTCAAAAATGGGTCTGACTGAGGACCTCCAGGAGAGAAGCCCAAGCAAGACGCGACCCGAGGAGCGTCTTGCCAAATTTCAACACTGGGTCTGACTGAGCGCCTCAAGGAGAGAGGCCAAAGCAAGACACGCCCTGTGGAGCGTCTTGCCACATGCCAACACTGGGTCTGACTGAGCGCCTCCAGGATAGAGGCCCAAGCAAGACGCGCCCCGAGGAGCGTCTTGCCACATGTCAACACTGGGTCTGACTGAGTGCCTCCATGAGAGAAGCCCCAGCAAGACACGCCCCGAGAAGCGTCTTACCACATGTCAGCACTCGGTCTGACTGAGCACCTACAGGAGAGAGGCCCAAGCAAGAAGCGCCCCGAGGAGCGTCCTGCCAAATGTCAACAATGGGTCTGATTGAGGGCCTCAAGGAGAGAGGCCCAAGCAAGACGCGCCCCGAGGAGCGTCTTGCCACATGTCAACACTGGGTCTGACTGACTGCCTCCATGAGAGAAACCCCAGCAAGACACGCCCCGAGGAGCGTCTTACCACATGTCAGCACTCGGTCTGACTGAGCGCCTACAGGAGAGAGGCCCAGGCAAGAAGCGCCCCGAGGAGCGTCTTGCCACATGTCAACAATGGGTCTGATTGAGGGCCTCCAGGAGAGAAGCCCAAGCAACACGCGGCCCGAGGAGCGTCTTGCCACATGTCAACAATGGGTCTGACCTAGGGCCTCCAGGAGAGAGGCCCAAGCAAGACGCGCCCAGAGGAGCGTCTTGCCACATGTCAACACTCGGTCTGACAGAGGGCCTCCAGGAGAGAGGCCCAAGCAAGAGGCGCCCCGAGGAGCGTCTTGTCACATGTCAACACTGGGTCTGACTGAGCGCCTCCAGGAGAGAGGCCCAAGAAAGAAACGCCCGAGGAGCGTCTTGACACATGTCAACACTGGGTCTGACTGAGCGCCTCCAGGAGAGAGGCCCAAGCAAGACGCGCCCCGAGGAGCGTCTCGCCACATGTCACCTCTGGGTCTGACTGAGCGCCTCCAGGAGAGAGGCCCAAGCAAGACGCGCTGCGGGGAGCGTCTTGTCACATGTCAAAACTGGGTCTGACTGAGCGCCTCCAGGAGAGAGGCCCAAGCAAGATGCGCCCCGAGGAGTGTCTTGCCATATAACAACACTGGGTCTGACTGAGTGCCTCAATGAGAGAAGCCCCAGCAAGACACACCCCGAGGAGCGTCTTGCCACATGTCAACACTGGGTCTGACTGAGCGCCTCCAGGAGAGAGGCCCAAGCAAGACGCGCCCCGAGGAGCGTCTCGCCACATGTCACCTCTGGGTCTGACTGAGCGCCTCCAGGAGAGAGGCCCAAGCAAGACGCGCTCGGAGGAGCGTCTTGTCACATGACAACACTGTGTCTGACTGAGCGCGTCCAGGAGAGAAGCCCAAGCAAGACGCGCCCCGAGGAGCGTCTTGTCACATGTCAACACTGGGTCTGACTGAGCGCCTCCAGGAGAGAGGCCCAAGCAAGAAACGCATGAGGAGCGTCTTGACACATGTCAACACTGGGTCTGACTGAGCGCCTCAAGGAGAGAGGCCCAAGCAAGACGCGCCCCAAGGAGCGTCTTGCCACATGTCACTACTCGGTCTGACTGAGCGCCTCCAGGAGAGATGCCCAAGCAAGACGCGCCCCAAGGAGCGTCTTGCCACATGTCAACAATGGGTCTGACTGAGGGCCTCCAGGAGAGAGGCCCAAGCAAGACGCGCCCGGAGGAGCGTCTTGTTACATGTCAACACTCGGTCTGACAGAGGGCCTCCAGGAGAGAGGCCCAAGTAAGACGCGCCCCGAGGAGCATCTTGCCACATGTCAACACTGGGTCTGACTGAGTGCCTCCATGAGAGAAGCCCCAGCAAGACACGCCCCGAGGAGCGTCTTACTACATGTCAGCACTCGGTCTGACTGAGCGCCTACAGGAGAGAGGCCCAAGCAAGAAGCGCCCCGAGGAGCGTCTTGCCACATGTCAACAATGGGTCTGATTGAGGGCCTCCAGGAGAGAGGCCCAAGCAAGACGCGCCCCGAGGAGCGTCTTGCCACATGTCAACACTGGGTCTGATTGAGTGCCTCCATGAGAGAAGCCCCAGCAAGACACGCCCCGAGGAGCATCTTACCACATGTCAGCACTCGGTCTGACTGAGCCCCTACAGGAGAGAGGCCCAAGCAGGAAGCGCCCCGAGGAGCGTCTTGCCACATGTGAACACTGGGTCTGACTGAGGGCCTCCAGGAGAGAAGCCCAAACAACATGCGCCCCGAGGAGCGTCTTGCCACATGTCAACACTGGGTCTGACTGAGCGCCTCCAGGAGAGAGGCCCAAGCAAGACGCGCCCCGAGGAGCGTCTTGCCACATGTCAACACTAGGTCTGACAGAGGGCCTCCAGGAGAGAGGCCCAAGCAAGACGCTCCCCGAGGAGCGTCTTGCCACATGTCACTACTCGGTCTGACTGAGCGCCTCCAGGAGAGAAGCCCAAGCAAGACGCCCCCCGAGGAGCGTCTTGCCACATGTCAACAATGGGTCTGACTGAGGACCTCCAGGAGAGAAGCCCAAGCAAGACGCGCCCCGAGGAGCGTCTTGCCAAATTTCAACACTGGGTCTGACTGAGTGCCTCCAGGAGAGAGGCCCAAGCAAGACACGCCCTGTGGAGCGTCTTGCCACATGCCAACACTGGGTCTGACTGAGCGCCTCCAGGATAGAGGCCCAAGCAAGACGCGCCCCGAGGAGCGTCTTGCCACATGTCAACACTGGGTCTGACTGAGTGCCTCCAGGAGAGAGGCCCAAGCAAGACGCGCCCCGAGGAGCGTCTTGCCACATGTCACTACTCTGTCTGACTGAGCGCCTCCAGGAGAGATGCCCAAGCAAGACGCGCCCCGAGGAGCGTCTTGCCACATGTCAACAATGGGTCTGACCAAGCCCCCACAATGCCGCTCAGAAAATGGTCCCAACCCGGAAGTAAGAAAAATTGCAGTTCCACCCTCATCCGCTGGGGGCTGGTACCAGAAGCGAGCAAATCCTCATTGACTCCCATGTTAAAAATGCCATTTTCACAGCAGAAATAAACATGTTTACAGCCTGGTTCAAAAAATGGTTTTTTGTCTAAATTATCTAGTTTATACTCATGACAACTCTGAGGGGGGTGAATTTTTTTCTCACTCTTCTGTTTAAGTGTATTGAAAGCCTAAAATTCTGTATAATTAATGAGCATCCGACACACGTGACCGCCGCCTCAGACCCACGTGACCACAGAGCTAGCTCCGTGGAAAGGCCTCAGTACAGCCTCGGTCTCTCCTGGAAACTGTGTCGGGATTTTGAGTCTCTGTGCTTGTGAATTCTGTTTTGGATAATATTGGTGCAATTGTTGGACAAAATGACTTGCTGTGGTATTAATTGCACTAATAGAGCGTCCAAGGAGTCTCCACTTCATTTTTTTCGGTAAGTTAAAATCTGTATTTGTATTTTATGTCACTGCTGCCTTTAAACTAGCTGAGTTTACCGAAGTAGCTAGCTAACTATCAGTTTAACATGTAGCAAGTACTGTTTAACCATGAAATTTAAATGTAAAATACGGTAAAATAATTAATAGGGCATATTTAAATGGGTAATAGGGTAAAACCCAGTGCATTTAAGATAAAAATGGGTTGAAATATGACGGGGCGCGCCGCTTGGGGGGACACTTCTGTGCTCTATTCTTTCATCCGGTAATCCCCAGCGGTCAGGCCGGGCAGGCTGATCGATGCGGCGCCTCGCTGCTGCGGGCTGACCGCTCGTGGAACTCGGAGACAGATCTGACCGGAGAAATACTGCAGCTCATTGAGAAATCTATAGGGCATACAGCGTTTCCCTTAAATCCCACTGCCACGCCGACAAGATCCCAAGTTTCTTTGTTTTTGTTGGCGCTGTTTACCAAAGAAGCAGCGGGAATACCAGCAACTTTCATCAGACTCATAAAGTTAGTTTTTGCAGGGGACCCCCTGTATTTTACTGCTCCCTCCTGCAGTCTTCCCCTATTAAAATTTAAAATGTGTAACTTCATGTATTGGGATGAATGACTAATATTCATGTTAACTAAAACGTTAGGTATTTAGGGGGAAAAACAAAATAATAAACATTATACAGATGTCAAATAAATCAAACTGTAATTAAACTATATATTTTCAAAGTCTAGATTCTGGATAAAATCCAACAACATATGCTTTATAAATAAACACTACGCATGGCTTTTACACACACACACACACACACACACACGTTACATTGTGATTTCTTAGTAAATATTCTATTTGGCGAGAGATAAACTTTATTGTATTTATCCTAGTGAATCTATAATTAAACGGGTAAACTAGCAGTAGTACATCCAACATCAAAGAAAGTAAAATGTTATTATCAGGAGAGGGAGAATGATTAAGTGGTTAGCAGCAGTGTGCTAGTCGATGGCCCCCTCCATGAGGCCACCACAGCTCAGCAAAGCATCATTGTTGCTTCTTCTGGGGAGAAAAACACTTACAGAAAAAATAAAGTTAACAGCTGAAATAGCAGGAAATAATACAGTTAAAGAGCAGATAGTAGAAGAAAGAAACCCCTGGGTTAAACTGGTCTGTCTACTGCATAATGCTGAACTCTAACATGTGTCCTCAGGGAAGGACCTGATTGGTGTCCAGAACCTGCTGAAGAAGCACCAGGCTCTGCAGGCTGAGATCACAGGTCATGAACCTCGCATCAAGGCTGTCACCCAGAAAGGACAGACCATAATGGAGGAAGGTAGAGCAGGTCTGGTCCTGACATGTTTCTGAGGTGTCTGCAGGTTCTGGCTCACTTTGTTTGGGTCCAGGTCACTTCGCTGGTTCAGAACCCTCGGCCCGTCAGAACATTCTTATCCACCACGTTCTAACACCAGACCTGTTAACCCGACAGCAACAAGTGGCTCCAACTGACGATGAGACCGGGAAGGAGCTGGTTCTGGCTCTGTACGACTACCAGGAGAAGAGTCCTGGAGAGGTCACCATGAAGAAGGGCGACATCCTCACGCTGCTCAACAGCACCAACAAGGTTCGTGTGCCCTTCACAGCCGAGGAACGACCTCCAGCTCAGAGCGAACATCTCCACACCTGCTTTGTGTTTGTGTGACTTTAGGTTGTTTTACTTGAACTCGCGTCTTTAGCTGAATGAGGATGGAGAGACGGGTCGGACCTGGAGCAGGTCGAGGTCTTGCAGAAGAAGTTTGACGACTTCCAGAAGGTCGGACTTTTCCTCCTCTCCGTCTTCCAGCAGCAGCTGTCAGATCAGCTCAGGTGATAATCAGCAGGTGCTTTTGTCCTGCAGGACCTGAAGGCCAACGAGTCCCGCCTGAGGGACATCAACAAGGTGGCATCTGAACTGGAGTCAGAAGGTCTGATGGCTGAGGAGGCTCCTATGGTTCAGGCTCAGGTGAGCGTCACCTGTCTGCAGCAGCTGGTCCCTCTCACTTCCTGGTTTGTTAACTCTGCTCGTCTCTGTTTGTAGCAACAAGAACATCTGGGTTCTGCTCCTGGAAAGGTGCGTGTTGTCCTCCGCCTCCACCAGAACCAGACGTGGTGTTTCTGTTACCACTCATTTGTTTGTTTACAGGATGAAGCCGACTCTAACCCCGGCTTTCCACAGGAGTCGTCGGCAGCACGTTACTGCAGCAGCACGTCATAGCTGCTGATAGGAACCGCTGTGGTCAACAGAACCTTTTCCACCGGAGCCGTCAGCAGCGCGAGTCGGCCACGTCTCAGGAGCAGCATGTCGCGGCCTTTACGCGCCGGTTCTATTTTCTACGCGCGACGCCTCTGAAACGGGTCAAGTTCGACATTTTTGGGGAAGGAAAGACAGGAAATCGGACGCGGAAATTGAGAGAAGCTACCGAGATTTTCAGAATAAAGAACGTACTGCCTTCCGGTTGCTTTACTTTTAAAAAAAGGTTACTAACTGAGCGGCCCCGTGAGAAGTTATCACCTAGCTAGCGGTCTCCTTTGTTTTTCAGGTCCGTATTGGCGATTATAAAACGGACAGAACATAAAACACAAACCATGTTGTAGTTTTCTCCTGCTTGTTGTTGTGTTTACTGACGAAGTCACTCGTGTGACTTCGTGCTCGGTCGGTGACAGCTGCTCCCCTGCTGCTTCGCGTCTCGTGGGAAGGGCCAAGCAGCAGCTTACGCGAGCAAGACGTGCTGCTGCAGTAACGTGCTGCTGACGGCTCCCGTGGAAACCCGGGGTAACACGGCGTCACCCTAGAAGGTGAGTTCATTCAGCTGATCAGAGGTCACCTCTGATGGCCGCAGTCACGGCCGACCGTGCTGAAATCACACAGGAATTCAGGTGACCCGGCAGGCACCAGGTGCTGGTGAAAGTGGGGACATGTCAGCTGGTTGCCATGGCTACAGTTATCTTTATGCATCTGTATGACTGCTGACTGGTGTGTGTTTCCTGTGACCTTTGACCTCAGACCGTACGGTTGGGCGTTCAGACGACGGCTAACTTTAATTCCATCAAGGTAAGAGGAAGCTCTTCCCTTCCTGTCTGAGCGATCTGTCTCCAGGTTTCCTCGTCCGGCGTCCAGCCCGCTGGCGTCCACCTTCATCTCACTGGGTTTGGTTTCTCTCCAGGAGCTGAACAACCGCTGGCGCTCGCTGCAACATGCTGGGCAGCGCCCATGAGGTGTAGCGCTTCCACAGGTACCCCGCACACTTATGCGCCGCTTACGGGTCAGTAGAGTTTGGACCCACACTCAGACGGAGTTCTGATGTCTTCTCAGAGACGCTGATGAGACCAAAGAGTGGATCGAGGAGAAGAACCAGGCCCTGAACACAGACAACTACGGCCACCACCTGGCCAGCGTTCAGGCTCTGCAGCGTGAACATGAAGGCTTTGAGCGTGACCTGGCAGCTCTGGGTGATAAGGTCCGCATTCCTGATCGGTACCAGGACCCGAGTTGTCTCTGGAGACACGTTCTTCATGGTTCTGGTGACTCCACCCCAGCCGTTCCTGATCAGCGATCAGCGGGGTGCTTTCCTATTTAAGGTGGATGGAGGACAAAATTTGACGCCAGAAGATTGCCTCAGTTTTGGTAGTAACCAGCCACTCGTGTTACCTCTAGTGTTCCTAGGATTAATGTTATTTCGTAGTGTTTTTGCTCTTATATTGGATTTACCATTCTTCAGGATTCCTGTCGACCTCATTGGATACTGACCTCTACTCCAGGATTTGGATATTCAACACACGGACCTTATCACCACCCTCCATAACCCACCTCTCATCTCACCCAGTGCCCCATCCACCAGGACGCCCCGCTTCTCTCCACCTCTGCTCCCTCTCCTGCGCTTCCTCTCTACCTCTCTCTCCTCCAGCCAGCACGTACACCCACCACAGTAAGTCTGCTGAACACCTCTGCCTGCCTACAATGGATTTTGAAACCAGAACCTAAGCTCACCTGTGTTCTCCCTCCTCCAGATGCTGAGCTGTTGTTGCAGTTCCAACCACAGACTTATCTGTGCACCTTAAGTTCCTCCTTATAAATAAATCATTTTTTCCATCAGTTTTTGGTCAGTGTTGTATTCTGCATGTCTTGGGTTAAGTACCTTCCTCCAAACACGACACTCCTCCTCAAAGAGCAAATCTGTTCAGCACATTCTGACAGACATACCACCATTCTTCTGTCATGATGCTGTACAGGACATTTTTAGAGTTTTTCTTTTTAAAGATAAATAGGATTACATTTAAATAGCAATACTTTCACATTATCATTTTCCCACACTTCTGTATAACTGTATTTTGTTGTTTTTCAATAAAGAATGACAAACTATTTAAGTTTGGATTTGTTGCACACAAATATATATCTGTAAAAAATATCTACAAAGCTAATGTTTACATAACAAGTATGATTGGGTTTTGCAATACGGCACTATTTTAGTAAGATTTTTAAACCAAGTAAAGTTAGTTAAGAACACATTTCTATTGTCTGCTAAGAAACTGTTGGGATTTAAAATGGGCCTGTTGTACAAATAACTTGTAAATGATTATTCCTCACTTTTGTCTTAACCAAAGAAATTCCAGTAATTGAGCAAAAACATTTATTTTTAACACTACATTTTATAAAACAGGGCGCAAAGTGTCAGCACATGTATGTATGTCGATGGTCCACCCCAACCGAACCAGGAGACACAGACGTCAGGGAGGCCAAGGTTGTCTCTGCAGCTCTCTGGGCACCACGCCTCACTCAGCTGTCTCCAATGATCCAAATGGCTATGGAGAAAAAATAACAGGTTTGTCATAATTGTTTAAAGTACAAAACCATACATGAAGTGGTGAGACAGGTATGTGGAACTTACACTTGATGCTTTGTGTAGCTGATGTTGGAGACACACAGGCTGCCATGGTGACATTTAAACAGATCTAAGAAAAAAATGAAAATTAAAAACTCCCAAACCTCATGTCATATTTACTAATCAGCTATGGCTGATTTATTGTTTGGATCACAGTGAGTTACACTAATTCTAATATATTTTTATTTCTATTATACATACATACTTTTTAACTGTTATTTTCACGACTGTTATCAGGCTCTCTTGTTCTGGTTCTGATGATAATTCCGTGTCTTCCAGTAAGTTATCTTGTGCTTACTTCATCTGTAGAATGTCTCTTTACTTTTGGTAAATTGTACTGAGTCCAGAATAAAGACTAGTTGGCTGTACAAGATACAAACAAGTATAACATTTTGGAAATATATGAAATGTATTTACGCTGCTAATTTAGCTCGAATACTAATAACTGCAATATTTTCCGGACTATAACTCGCACTTTTTTACATTTTCTGGCAGGTCCTGCTACTTATACTCCGGAGCGACTTATATAACAAAATATGTAGGCTACACCGCGCTGCTGCGGGCCGACTCCGACCCACACAAGAATGAGTTCCCCTGTCCCGCTGGGAGGGTTTCAAACACCGCCAGCATCTGTTAGAGCCTGTGGCGGGGTGCTGAGGGCCGGCTCCAGCCCAGGAATGAGCTTTCCTCGCCGGCCGGGAGGGTTTGAAACACCGCCATCCTCTCCTCTGCTGGCTGTTGTTCATTCTGTTATGGTTACCGGTGCTTGTGTTGCTATGTGAAACGCTTGGTCTCAGATTTTGTAAGAAAGATAATAAAATGTCCCCCCAAAATACGACTTAAATATATTTTCTCTTATTCATGATACATTTAATGGCTGGTGCGACTCAGGAGTGATAGCGCCGAAAAAAACTGTACTGAAAACTTGCTCAAAGCAAAATGTTTTCATTACGGAAATAAATTATAAACTTACCGATTTAAAACTTTTTTAATACAGGTACTTCTCACGAACAGGCGCAGAAAACCTCCACCTAAACTCCGTGTAAGGTTCAGGTCGATGGGTGTTCCAGTTAGCTCCGGTTGGGTTGAAGCTAGGTGGCTACATCCGTTAGCTCGGCTCCCACCTCCGCTTTAGCTTTGGGTTAGCCAGGGTTAGCTTCAGGTTAGCTCGTAGCTAGTTCGCCTGGGTGTCGTCACTCGAGCCCAGCCTTACAGCCACACCCTCAGCGCCTCCTCTCTTCCCTTTTATGGAATTGTCTGGGCTGGACGGAACCTGTGACACGGTCAAAATGGCGGTGGTGGCCACCTCCCATTATAGACAACAAACGTGTTATTGAAGCCAATGGAATCCGTTTGTCCAGTATATGTACAGTCTATGGGTCTGACTGAGGGCCTCCAGGAGAGAGGCCCAAGCAAGACGCGCCCGGAGGAGCGTCTTGCCACATGTCAACACTCGGTCTGACAGAGGGCCTCCAGGAGAGAGGCCCAAGCAAGACGCGCCCCGAGGAGCATCTTGCCACATGTCAACACTGGGTCTGACTGAGTGCCTCCATGAGAGAAGCCCCAGCAAGACACGCCCCGAGGAGCGTCTTACCACATGTCAGCACTCGGTCTGACTGAGCGCCTACAGGAGAGAGGCCGAGGCAAGAAGCACCCCGAGGAGCGTCTTGCCACATGTCAACAATGGGTCTGATTGAGGGCCTCCAGGAGAGAGGCCCAAGCAAGACGCGCCCCGAGGAGCATCTTGCCACATGTCAACACTGGGTCTGACTGAGTACCTCCATGAGAGAAGCCCCAGCAAGACACGCCCCGAGGAGCGTCTTACCACATGTCAGCACTCGGTCTGACTGAGCCCCTACAGGAGAGAGGCCCAAGCAGGAAGCGCCCCGAGGAGCGTCTTGCCACATGTCAACAATGGGTATGACTGAGGGCCTCCAGGAGAGAAGCCCAAGCAACATGCGCCCCGAGGAGCGTCTTGCCACATGTCAACACAGGGTCTGACTGAGCACCTCCAGGAGAGAGGCCCAAGCAAGACGCGCCCCGAGGAGCGTCTTTCCACATGTCACTACTCGGTCTGACTGAGCGCCTCCAGGAGAGATGCCCAAGCAAGACGCGCCCCGAGGAGCGTCTTGCCACATGTCAACAATGGGTCTGACCTAGGGCCTCCAGGAGAGAGGCCAACGCAAGGCGCGCCCGGAGGAGCGTCTTGCCACATGTCAACACTCGGTCTGACAGAAGGCCTCCAGGAGAGAGGCCCAAGCCAGACGCGCCGCGAGCAGCGTCTTGTCACATGTCAACACTGGGTCTGACTGAGCGCCTCCAGGAGAGAGGCCCAAACAAGAAACGCCCGAGGAGCGTCTTGACACATGTCAACACTGGGTCTGACTGAGCGCCTCCAGGAGAGAGGCCCAAGCAAGACGCACCCCGAGGAGCGTCTTGCCACATGTCACTACTCGGTCTGACTGAGCGCCTCCAGGAGAGATGCCCAAGCAAGACGCGCCCGGAGGAGCGTCTTGCCACATGTCAACACTCGGTCTGACAGAAGGCCTCCAGGAGAGAGGCCCAAGCAAGACGCGCCCCGAGGAGCGTCTTGTCACATGTCAACACTGGGTCTGACTGAGCGCCTCCAGGAGAGAGGCCCAAGCAAGAAACGCCCGAGGAGCGTCTTGACACATGTCAACACTGGGTCTGACTGAGCGCCTCCAGGAGAGAGGCCCAAGCAAGACGCACCCCGAGGAGCGTCTTGCCACATGTCAACAATGGGTCTGACTGAGGGCCTCCAGGAGAGAGGCCCAAGCAAGACGCGCCCGGAGGAGCTTCTTGCCACATGTCAACACTCAGTCTGACAGAGGGCCTCCAGGAGAGAGGCCCAAGCAAGACGCACTGCGGGGAGCGTCTTGTCACATGTCAAAACTGGGTCTGACTGAGCGCCTCCAGGAGAGAGGCCCAAGCAAGATGCGCCCCGAGGAGTGTCTTGCCATATAACAACACTGGGTCTGACTGAGTGCCTCCATGAGAGAAGCCCCAGCAAGACACACCCCGAGGAGCGTCTTGCCACATGTCAACACTGGGTCTGACTGAGCGCCTCCAGGAGAGAGGCCCAAGCAAGACGCGCCCCGAGGAGCGTCTCGCCACATGTCACCTCTGGGTCTGACTGAGCGCCTCCAGGAGAGAGGCCCAAGCAAGACGCGCTCGGAGGAGCGTCTTGTCACATGTCAACACTGGGTCTGACTGAGCGCCTCCAGGAGAAAGGCCCAAGCAAGAAACGCCCGAGGAGCGTCTTGACACATGTCAACACTGGGTCTGACTGAGCGCCTCCAGGAGAGAGACCCAAGCAAGACGCGCCCCGAGGAGCGTCTTGCCACATGTCACTACTCGGTCTGACTGAGCGCCTCCAGGAGAGATGCCCAAGCAAGACGCGCCCCAAGGAGCGTCTTGCCACATGTCAACAATGGGTCTGACTGAGGGCCTCCAGGAGAGAGGGCCAAGCAAGACGCGCCCGGAGGAGAGTCTTGTTACATGTCAACACTCGGTCTGACAGAGGGCCTCCAGGAGAGAGGCCCAAGCAAGACGCGCCCCGAGGAGCATCTTGCCACATGTCAACACTGGGTCTGACTGAGCCCCTACAGGAGTGAGGCCCAAGAAGGAAGCGCCCCGAGGAGGGTCTTGCCACATGTCAACAATGGGTCTGACTGAGGGCCTCCAGGAGAGAAGCCCAAACAACATGCGCCCCGAGGAGCGTCTTGCCACATGTCAACACTGGGTCTGACTGAGCGCCTCCAGGAGAGAGGCCCAAGCAAGACACACCCCGAGGAGCGTCTTACCACATGTCACTACTCGGTCTGACTGAGCGCCTCCAGGAGAGAGGCCCAAGCAAGACGCGCCCGGAGGAGCGTCTTGCCACATGTCAACACTGGGTCTGACTGAGCGCCTCCAGGAGAGAGGCCCAAGCAAGAAACGCCCGAGGAGCGTCTTGACACATGTCAACACTGGGTCTGACTGAGGGCCTCCAGGAGAGAGGCCCAAGCAAGACGCGCCCGGAGGAGCGTCTTGCCACATGTCAACACTCGGTCTGACAGAGGGCCTCAAGGAGAGAGGCCCAAGCAAGACGCGCCCCGAGGAACATCTTGCCACACGTCAACACTGGGTCTGACTGAGTGCCTCCATGAGAGAAGCCCCAGCAAGACACGCCCCGAGGAGCGTCTTACCACATGTCAGCACTCGGTCTGACTGAGCGCCTACAGGAGAGAGGCCCAAGCAAGAAGCGCCCCGAGGAGCGTCTTGCCACATGTCAACAATGGGTCTGATTGAGGGCCTCCAGGAGAGAGGCCCAAGCAAGACGCGCCCCGAGGAGCGTCTTGCCACATGTCAACACTGGGTCTGACTGAGTGCCTCCATGAGAGAAGCCCCAGCAAGACACGCCCCGAGTAGCATCTTACCACATGTCAGCACTCGGTCTGACTGAGCCCCTACAGGAGAGAGGCCCAAGCAGGAAGCGCCCCGAGGAGCGTCTTGCCACATGTCAACAATGGGTCTGACTGAGGGCCTCCAGGAGAGAAGCCCAAACAACATGCGCCCCGAGGAGCGTCTTACCACATGTCAACACTGGGTCTGACTGAGCGCCTCCAGGAGAGAGGCCCAAGCAAGACGCGCCCCGAGGAGCGTCTTACCACATGTCACTACTCGGTCTGACTGAGCGCCTCCAGGAGAGAGGCCCATGCAAGACGCGCCCGGAGGAGCGTCTTGCCACATGTCAACACTCGGTCTGACAGAAGGCCTCCAGGAGAGAGGCCCAAGCAAGACGCGCCCCGAGGAGCGTCTTGTCACATGTCAACACTGGGTCTGACTGAGCGCCTCCAGGAGAGAGGCCCAAGCAAGAAACGCCCGAGGAGCGTCTTGACACATGTCAACACTGGGTCTGACTGAGCGCCTCCAGGAGAGAGGCCCAAGCAAGACGCACCCCGAGGAGCGTCTTGCCACATGTCAACAATGGGTCTGACTGAGGGCCTCCAGGAGAGAGGCCCAAGCAAGACGCGCCCGGAGGAGCTTCTTGCCACATGTCAACACTCGGTCTGACAGAGGGCCTCCAGGAGAGAGGCCCAAGCAAGACGCGCTGCGGGGAGCGTCTTGTCACATGTCAAAACTGGGTCTGACTGAGCGCCTCCAGGAGAGAGGCCCAAGCAAGATGCGCCCCGAGGAGTGTCTTGCCACATAACAACACTGGGTCTGACTGAGTGCCTCCATGAGAGAAGCCCCAGCAAGACACACCCCGAGGAGCGTCTTGCCACATGTCAACACTGGGTCTGACTGAGCGCCTCCAGGAGAGAGGCCCAAGCAAGACGTGCCAGGAGGAGCGTCTTGCCACATGTCAACACTCGGTCTGACAGAGGGCCTCCAGGAGTGAGGCCCAAGCAAGACGCGCCCCGAGGAGCATCTTGCCACATGTCAACACTGGGTCTGACTGAGTGCCTCCATGAGAGAAGCCCCAGCAAGACACGCCCCGAGGAGCGTCTTACCACATGTCAGCACTCGGTCTGACTGAGCGCCTACAGGAGAGAGGCCCAAGCAAGAAGCGCCCCGAGGAGCGTCTTGCCACATGTCAACAATGGGTCTGATTGAGGGCCTCCAGGAGAGAGGCCCAAGCAAGACGCGCCCCGGGGAGCGTCTTGCCACATGTCAACACTGGGTCTGACTGAGTGCCTCCATGAGAGAAGCCCCAGCAAGACACGCCCTGAGGAGCGTCTTACCACATGTCAGCACTCGGTCTGACTGAGCCCCTACAGGAGAGAGGCCCAAGCAGGAAGCGCATCGAGGAGCGTCTTGCCACATGTCAACAATGGGTCTGACTGAGGGCCTCCAGGAGAGAAGCCCAAACAACATGCGCCCCGAGGAGCGTCTTGCCACATGTCAACACTGGGTCTGACTGAGGGCCTCCAGGAGAGAAGCCCAAGCAACATGCGCCCCGAGGAGCGTCTTGCCACATGTCAACACAGGGTCTGACTGAGCGCCTCCAGGAGAGAGGCCCAAGCAAGACGCGCCCCGAGGAGCGTCTTTCCACATGTCACTACTCGGTCTGACTGAGCGCCTCCAGGAGAGATGCCCAAGCAAGACGCGCCCCGAGGAGCGTCTTGCCACATGTCAACAATGGGTCTTACCTAGGGCCTCCAGGAGAGAGGCCAACGCAAGACGCGCCCGGAGGAGCGTCTTGCCACATGTCAACACTCGGTCTGACAGAAGGCCTCCAGGAGAGAGGCCCAAGCCAGACGCGCCCCGAGCAGCGTCTTGTCACATGTCAACACTGGGTCTGACTGAGCGCCTCCAGGAGAGAGGCCCAAGCAAGACGCGCCCCGAGGAGCGTCTTACCACATGTCACTACTCGGTCTGACTGAGCGCCTCCAGGAGAGATGCCCAAGCAAGACGCGCCCCGAGGAGCGTCTTGCCACATG
Source organism: Nothobranchius furzeri (assembly GCF_043380555.1). Lineage (NCBI taxonomy): Eukaryota > Metazoa > Chordata > Actinopteri > Cyprinodontiformes > Nothobranchiidae > Nothobranchius > Nothobranchius furzeri. The sequence continues at coordinate 42,673,248 of NC_091748.1, forward strand.
TCAACAATGGGTCTGACCAAGGGCCTCCAGGAGAGAGGCCCAAGCAAGACGCGCCCCGAGGAGCGTCTTGTCACATGTCAACACTGGGTCTGACTGAGCGCCTCCAGGAGAGAGGCCCAAGCAAGAAACGCCCGAGGAGCGTCTTGACACATGTCAACACTGGGTCTGACTGAGCGCCTCCAGGAGAGAGGCCCAAGCAAGACGCACCCCGAGGAGCGTCTTGCCACATGTCAACAATGGGTCTGACTGAGGGCCTCCAGGACAGAGGCCCAAGCAAGACGCGCCCGGAGGAGCTTCTTGCCACATGTCAACACTCGGTCTGACAGAGGGCCTCCAGGAGAGAGGCCCAAGCAAGACGCGCTGCGGGGAGCGTCTTGTCACATGTCAAAACTGGGTCTGACTGAGCGCCTCCAGGAGAGAGGCCCAAGCAAGATGCGCCCCGAGGAGTGTCTTGCCATATAACAACACTGGGTCTGACTGAGTGCCTCAATGAGAGAAGCCCCAGCAAGACACACCCCGAGGAGCGTCTTGCCACATGTCAACACTGGGTCTGACTGAGCGCCTCCAGGAGAGAGGCCCAAGCAAGACGCGCCCCGAGGAGCGTCTCGCCACATGTCACCTCTGGGTCTGACTGAGCGCCTCCAGGAGAGAGGCCCAAGCAAGACGCGCTCGGAGGAGCGTCTTGTCACATGTCAACACTGTGTCTGACTGAGCGCGTCCAGGAGAGAAGCCCAAGCAAGACGCGCCCCGAGGAGCGTCTTGTCACATGTCAACACTGGGTATGACTGAGCGCCTCCAGGAGAGAGGCCCAAGCAAGAAACGCATGAGGAGCGTCTTGACACATGTCAACACTGGGTCTGACTGAGCGCCTCAAGGAGAGAGGCCCAAGCAAGACGCGCCCCAAGGAGCGTCTTGCCACATGTCACTACTCGGTCTGACTGAGCGCCTCCAGGAGAGATGCCCAAGCAAGACGCGCCCCAAGGAGCGTCTTGCCACATGTCAACAATGGGTCTGACTGAGGGCCTCCAGGAGAGAGGCCCAAGCAAGACGCGCCCGGAGGAGCGTCTTGTTACATGTCAACACTCGGTCTGACAGAGGGCCTCCAGGAGAGAGGCCCAAGTAAGACGCGCCCCGAGGAGCATCTTGCCACATGTCAACACTGGGTCTGACTGAGTGCCTCCATGAGAGAAGCCCCAGCAAGACACGCCCCGAGGAGCGTCTTACTACATGTCAGCACTCGGTCTGACTGAGCGCCTACAGGAGAGAGGCCCAAGCAAGAAGCGCCCCGAGGAGCGTCTTGCCACATGTCAACAATGGGTCTGATTGAGGGCCTCCAGGAGAGAGGCCCAAGCAAGACGCGCCCCGAGGAGCGTCTTGCCACATGTCAACACTGGGTCTGATTGAGTGCCTCCATGAGAGAAGCCCCAGCAAGACACGCCCCGAGGAGCATCTTACCACATGTCAGCACTCGGTCTGACTGAGCCCCTACAGGAGAGAGGCCCAAGCAGGAAGCGCCCCGAGGAGGGTCTTGCCACATGTCAACAATGGGTCTGACTGAGGGCCTCCAGGAGAGAAGCCCAAACAACATGCGCCCCGAGGAGCGTCTTGCCACATGTCAACACTGGGTCTGACTGAGCGCCTCCAGGAGAGAGGCCCAAGCAAGACGCGCCCCGAGGAGCGTCTTACCACATGTCACTACTCGGTCTGACTGAGCACCTCCAGGAGAGAGGCCCAAGCAAGACGCGCCCGGAGGAGCGTCTTGCCACATGTCAACACTGGGTCTGACTGAGCGCCTCCAGGAGAGAGGCCCAAGCAAGAAACGCCCGAGGAGCGTCTTGACACATGTCAACACTGGGTCTGACTGAGGGCCTCCAGGAGAGAGGCCCAAGCAAGACGCGCCCGGAGGAGCGTCTTGCCACATGTCAACACTAGGTCTGACAGAGGGCCTCCAGGAGAGAGGCCCAAGCAAGACGCTCCCCGAGGAGCGTCTTGCCACATGTCACTACTCGGTCTGACTGAGCGCCTCCAGGAGAGAAGCCCAAGCAAGACGCCCCCCGAGGAGCGTCTTGCCACATGTCAACAATGGGTCTGACTGAGGACCTCCAGGAGAGAAGCCCAAGCAAGACGCGCCCCGAGGAGCGTCTTGCCAAATTTCAACACTGGGTCTGACTGAGTGCCTCCAGGAGAGAGGCCCAAGCAAGACACGCCCTGTGGAGCGTCTTGCCACATGCCAACACTGGGTCTGACTGAGCGCCTCCAGGATAGAGGCCCAAGCAAGACGCGCCCCGAGGAGCGTCTTGCCACATGTCAACACTGGGTCTGACTGAGTGCCTCCAGGAGAGAGGCCCAAGCAAGACGCGCCCCGAGGAGCGTCTTGCCACATGTCACTACTCTGTCTGACTGAGCGCCTCCAGGAGAGATGCCCAAGCAAGACGCGCCCCGAGGAGCGTCTTGCCACATGTCAACAATGGGTCTGACCAAGCCCCCACAATGCCGCTCAGAAAATGGTCCCAACCCGGAAGTAAGAAAAATTGCAGTTCCACCCTCATCCGCTGGGGGCTGGTACCAGAAGCGAGCAAATCCTCATTGACTCCCATGTTAAAAATGCCATTTTCACAGCAGAAATAAACATGTTTACAGCCTGGTTCAAAAAATGGTTTTTTGTCTAAATTATCTAGTTTATACTCATGACAACTCTGAGGGGGGTGAATTTTTTTCTCACTCTTCTGTTTAAGTGTATTGAAAGCCTAAAATTCTGTATAATTAATGAGCATCCGACACACGTGACCGCCGCCTCAGACCCACGTGACCACAGAGCTAGCTCCGTGGAAAGGCCTCAGTACAGCCTCGGTCTCTCCTGGAAACTGTGTCGGGATTTTGAGTCTCTGTGCTTGTGAATTCTGTTTTGGATAATATTGGTGCAATTGTTGGACAAAATGACTTGCTGTGGTATTAATTGCACTAATAGAGCGTCCAAGGAGTCTCCACTTCATTTTTTTCGGTAAGTTAAAATCTGTATTTGTATTTTATGTCACTGCTGCCTTTAAACTAGCTGAGTTTACCGAAGTAGCTAGCTAACTATCAGTTTAACATGTAGCAAGTACTGTTTAACCATGAAATTTAAATGTAAAATACGGTAAAATAATTAATAGGGCATATTTAAATGGGTAATAGGGTAAAACCCAGTGCATTTAAGATAAAAATGGGTTGAAATATGACGGGGCGCGCCGCTTGGGGGGACACTTCTGTGCTCTATTCTTTCATCCGGTAATCCCCAGCGGTCAGGCCGGGCAGGCTGATCGATGCGGCGCCTCGCTGCTGCGGGCTGACCGCTCGTGGAACTCGGAGACAGATCTGACCGGAGAAATACTGCAGCTCATTGAGAAATCTATAGGGCATACAGCGTTTCCCTTAAATCCCACTGCCACGCCGACAAGATCCCAAGTTTCTTTGTTTTTGTTGGCGCTGTTTACCAAAGAAGCAGCGGGAATACCAGCAACTTTCATCAGACTCATAAAGTTAGTTTTTGCAGGGGACCCCCTGTATTTTACTGCTCCCTCCTGCAGTCTTCCCCTATTAAAATTTAAAATGTGTAACTTCATGTATTGGGATGAATGACTAATATTCATGTTAACTAAAACGTTAGGTATTTAGGGGGAAAAACAAAATAATAAACATTATACAGATGTCAAATAAATCAAACTGTAATTAAACTATATATTTTCAAAGTCTAGATTCTGGATAAAATCCAACAACATATGCTTTATAAATAAACACTACGCATGGCTTTTACACACACACACACACACACACACACGTTACATTGTGATTTCTTAGTAAATATTCTATTTGGCGAGAGATAAACTTTATTGTATTTATCCTAGTGAATCTATAATTAAACGGGTAAACTAGCAGTAGTACATCCAACATCAAAGAAAGTAAAATGTTATTATCAGGAGAGGGAGAATGATTAAGTGGTTAGCAGCAGTGTGCTAGTCGATGGCCCCCTCCATGAGGCCACCACAGCTCAGCAAAGCATCATTGTTGCTTCTTCTGGGGAGAAAAACACTTACAGAAAAAATAAAGTTAACAGCTGAAATAGCAGGAAATAATACAGTTAAAGAGCAGATAGTAGAAGAAAGAAACCCCTGGGTTAAACTGGTCTGTCTACTGCATAATGCTGAACTCTAACATGTGTCCTCAGGGAAGGACCTGATTGGTGTCCAGAACCTGCTGAAGAAGCACCAGGCTCTGCAGGCTGAGATCACAGGTCATGAACCTCGCATCAAGGCTGTCACCCAGAAAGGAGAGACCATAATGGAGGAAGGTAGAGCAGGTCTGGTCCTGACATGTTTCTGAGGTGTCTGCAGGTTCTGGCTCACTTTGTTTGGGTCCAGGTCACTTCGCTGGTTCAGAACCCTCGGCCCGTCAGAACATTCTTATCCACCACGTTCTAACACCAGACCTGTTAACCCGACAGCAACAAGTGGCTCCAACTGACGATGAGACCGGGAAGGAGCTGGTTCTGGCTCTGTACGACTACCAGGAGAAGAGTCCTGGAGAGGTCACCATGAAGAAGGGCGACATCCTCACGCTGCTCAACAGCACCAACAAGGTTCGTGTGCCCTTCACAGCCGAGGAACGACCTCCAGCTCAGAGCGAACATCTCCACACCTGCTTTGTGTTTGTGTGACTTTAGGTTGTTTTACTTGAACTCGCGTCTTTAGCTGAATGAGGATGGAGAGACGGGTCGGACCTGGAGCAGGTCGAGGTCTTGCAGAAGAAGTTTGACGACTTCCAGAAGGTCGGACTTTTCCTCCTCTCCGTCTTCCAGCAGCAGCTGTCAGATCAGCTCAGGTGATAATCAGCAGGTGCTTTTGTCCTGCAGGACCTGAAGGCCAACGAGTCCCGCCTGAGGGACATCAACAAGGTGGCATCTGAACTGGAGTCAGAAGGTCTGATGGCTGAGGAGGCTCCTATGGTTCAGGCTCAGGTGAGCGTCACCTGTCTGCAGCAGCTGGTCCCTCTCACTTCCTGGTTTGTTAACTCTGCTCGTCTCTGTTTGTAGCAACAAGAACATCTGGGTTCTGCTCCTGGAAAGGTGCGTGTTGTCCTCCGCCTCCACCAGAACCAGACGTGGTGTTTTTGTTACCACTCATTTGTTTGTTTACAGGATGAAGCCGACTCTAACCCCGGCTTTCCACAGGAGTCGTCGGCAGCACGTTACTGCAGCAGCACGTCATAGCTGCTGATAGGAACCGCTGTGGTCAACAGAACCTTTTCCACCGGAGCCGTCAGCAGCGCGAGTCGGCCACGTCTCAGGAGCAGCATGTCGCGGCCTTTACGCGCCGGTTCTATTTTCTACGCGCGACGCCTCTGAAACGGGTCAAGTTCGACATTTTTGGGGAAGGAAAGACAGGAAATCGGACGCGGAAATTGAGAGAAGCTACCGAGATTTTCAGAATAAAGAACGTACTGCCTTCCGGTTGCTTTACTTTTAAAAAAAGGTTACTAACTGAGCGGCCCCGTGAGAAGTTATCACCTAGCTAGCGGTCTCCTTTGTTTTTCAGGTCCGTATTGGCGATTATAAAACGGACAGAACATAAAACACAAACCATGTTGTAGTTTTCTCCTGCTTGTTGTTGTGTTTACTGACGAAGTCACTCGTGTGACTTCGTGCTCGGTCGGTGACAGCTGCTCCCCTGCTGCTTCGCGTCTCGTGGGAAGGGCCAAGCAGCAGCTTACGCGAGCAAGACGTGCTGCTGCAGTAACGTGCTGCTGACGGCTCCCGTGGAAACCCGGGGTAACACGGCGTCACCCTAGAAGGTGAGTTCATTCAGCTGATCAGAGGTCACCTCTGATGGCCGCAGTCACGGCCGACCGTGCTGAAATCACACAGGAATTCAGGTGACCCGGCAGGCACCAGGTGCTGGTGAAAGTGGGGACATGTCAGCTGGTTGCCATGGCTACAGTTATCTTTATGCATCTGTATGACTGCTGACTGGTGTGTGTTTCCTGTGACCTTTGACCTCAGACCGTACGGTTGGGCGTTCAGACGACGGCTAACTTTAATTCCATCAAGGTAAGAGGAAGCTCTTCCCTTCCTGTCTGAGCGATCTGTCTCCAGGTTTCCTCGTCCGGCGTCCAGCCCGCTGGCGTCCACCTTCATCTCACTGGGTTTGGTTTCTCTCCAGGAGCTGAACAACCGCTGGCGCTCGCTGCAACATGCTGGGCAGCGCCCATGAGGTGTAGCGCTTCCACAGGTACCCCGCACACTTATGCGCCGCTTACGGGTCAGTAGAGTTTGGACCCACACTCAGACGGAGTTCTGATGTCTTCTCAGAGACGCTGATGAGACCAAAGAGTGGATCGAGGAGAAGAACCAGGCCCTGAACACAGACAACTACGGCCACCACCTGGCCAGCGTTCAGGCTCTGCAGCGTGAACATGAAGGCTTTGAGCGTGACCTGGCAGCTCTGGGTGATAAGGTCCGCATTCCTGATCGGTACCAGGACCCGAGTTGTCTCTGGAGACACGTTCTTCATGGTTCTGGTGACTCCACCCCAGCCGTTCCTGATCAGCGATCAGCGGGGTGCTTTCCTATTTAAGGTGGATGGAGGACAAAATTTGACGCCAGAAGATTGCCTCAGTTTTGGTAGTAACCAGCCACTCGTGTTACCTCTAGTGTTCCTAGGATTAATGTTATTTCGTAGTGTTTTTGCTCTTATATTGGATTTACCATTCTTCAGGATTCCTGTCGACCTCATTGGATACTGACCTCTACTCCAGGATTTGGATATTCAACACACGGACCTTATCACCACCCTCCATAACCCACCTCTCATCTCACCCAGTGCCCCATCCACCAGGACGCCCCGCTTCTCTCCACCTCTGCTCCCTCTCCTGCGCTTCCTCTCTACCTCTCTCTCCTCCAGCCAGCACGTACACCCACCACAGTAAGTCTGCTGAACACCTCTGCCTGCCTACAATGGATTTTGAAACCAGAACCTAAGCTCACCTGTGTTCTCCCTCCTCCAGATGCTGAGCTGTTGTTGCAGTTCCAACCACAGACTTATCTGTGCACCTTAAGTTCCTCCTTATAAATAAATCATTTTTTCCATCAGTTTTTGGTCAGTGTTGTATTCTGCATGTCTTGGGTTAAGTACCTTCCTCCAAACACGACACTCCTCCTCAAAGAGCAAATCTGTTCAGCACATTCTGACAGACAGACCACCATTCTTCTGTCATGATGCTGTACAGGACATTTTTAGAGTTTTTCTTTTTAAAGATAAATAGGATTACATTTAAATAGCAATACTTTCACATTATCATTTTCCCACACTTCTGTATAACTGTATTTTGTTGTTTTTCAATAAAGAATGACAAACTATTTAAGTTTGGATTTGTTGCACACAAATATATATCTGTAAAAAATATCTACAAAGCTAATGTTTACATAACAAGTATGATTGGGTTTTGCAATACGGCACTATTTTAGTAAGATTTTTAAACCAAGTAAAGTTAGTTAAGAACACATTTCTATTGTCTGCTAAGAAACTGTTGGGATTTAAAATGGGCCTGTTGTACAAATAACTTGTAAATGATTATTCCTCACTTTTGTCTTAACCAAAGAAATTCCAGTAATTGAGCAAAAACATTTATTTTTAACACTACATTTTATAAAACAGGGCGCAAAGTGTCAGCACATGTATGTATGTCGATGGTCCACCCCAACCGAACCAGGAGACACAGACGTCAGGGAGGCCAAGGTTGTCTCTGCAGCTCTCTGGGCACCACGCCTCACTCAGCTGTCTCCAATGATCCAAATGGCTATGGAGAAAAAATAACAGGTTTGTCATAATTGTTTAAAGTACAAAACCATACATGAAGTGGTGAGACAGGTATGTGGAACTTACACTTGATGCTTTGTGTAGCTGATGTTGGAGACACACAGGCTGCCATGGTGACATTTAAACAGATCTAAGAAAAAAATGAAAATTAAAAACTCCCAAACCTCAAGTCATATTTACTAATCAGCTATGGCTGATTTATTGTTTGGATCACAGTGAGTTACACTAATTCTAATATATTTTTATTTCTATTATACATACATACTTTTTAACTGTTATTTTCACGACTGTTATCAGGCTCTCTTGTTCTGGTTCTGATGATAATTCCGTGTCTTCCAGTAAGTTATCTTGTGCTTACTTCATCTGTAGAATGTCTCTTTACTTTTGGTAAATTGTACTGAGTCCAGAATAAAGACTAGTTGGCTGTACAAGATACAAACAAGTATAACATTTTGGAAATATATGAAATGTATTTACGCTGCTAATTTAGCTCGAATACTAATAACTGCAATATTTTCCGGACTATAACTCGCACTTTTTTACATTTTCTGGCAGGTCCTGCTACTTATACTCCGGAGCGACTTATATAACAAAATATGTAGGCTACACCGCGCTGCTGCGGGCCGACTCCGACCCACACAAGAATGAGTTCCCCTGTCCCGCTGGGAGGGTTTCAAACACCGCCAGCATCTGTTAGAGCCTGTGGCGGGGTGCTGAGGGCCGGCTCCAGCCCAGGAATGAGCTTTCCTCGCCGGCCGGGAGGGTTTGAAACACCGCCATCCTCTCCTCTGCTGGCTGTTGTTCATTCTGTTATGGTTACCGGTGCTTGTGTTGCTATGTGAAACGCTTGGTCTCAGATTTTGTAAGAAAGATAATAAAATGTCCCCCCAAAATACGACTTAAATATATTTTCTCTTATTCATGATACATTTAATGGCTGGTGCGACTCAGGAGTGATAGCGCCGAAAAAAACTGTACTGAAAACTTGCTCAAAGCAAAATGTTTTCATTACGGAAATAAATTATAAACTTACCGATTTAAAACTTTTTTAATACAGGTACTTCTCACGAACAGGCGCAGAAAACCTCCACCTAAACTCCGTGTAAGGTTCAGGTCGATGGGTGTTCCAGTTAGCTCCGGTTGGGTTGAAGCTAGGTGGCTACATCCGTTAGCTCGGCTCCCACCTCCGCTTTAGCTTTGGGTTAGCCAGGGTTAGCTTCAGGTTAGCTCGTAGCTAGTTCGCCTGGGTGTCGTCACTCGAGCCCAGCCTTACAGCCACACCCTCAGCGCCTCCTCTCTTCCCTTTTATGGAATTGTCTGGGCTGGACGGAACCTGTGACACGGTCAAAATGGCGGTGGTGGCCACCTCCCATTATAGACAACAAACGTGTTATTGAAGCCAATGGAATCCGTTTGTCCAGTATATGTACAGTCTATGGGTCTGACTGAGGGCCTCCAGGAGAGAGGCCCAAGCAAGACGCGCCCGGAGGAGCGTCTTGCCACATGTCAACACTCGGTCTGACAGAGGGCCTCCAGGAGAGAGGCCCAAGCAAGACGCGCCCCGAGGAGCATCTTGCCACATGTCAACACTGGGTCTGACTGAGTGCCTCCATGAGAGAAGCCCCAGCAAGACACGCCCCGAGGAGCGTCTTACCACATGTCAGCACTCGGTCTGACTGAGCGCCTACAGGAGAGAGGCCGAGGCAAGAAGCACCCCGAGGAGCGTCTTGCCACATGTCAACAATGGGTCTGATTGAGGGCCTCCGGGAGAGAGGCCCAAGCAAGACGCGCCCCGAGGAGCATCTTGCCACATGTCAACACTGGGTCTGACTGAGTACCTCCATGAGAGAAGCCCCAGCAAGACACGCCCCGAGGAGCGTCTTACCACATGTCAGCACTCGGTCTGACTGAGCCCCTACAGGAGAGAGGCCCAAGCAGGAAGCGCCCCGAGGAGCGTCTTGCCACATGTCAACAATGGGTATGACTGAGGGCCTCCAGGAGAGAAGCCCAAGCAACATGCGCCCCGAGGAGCGTCTTGCCACATGTCAACACAGGGTCTGACTGAGCACCTCCAGGAGAGAGGCCCAAGCAAGACGCGCCCCGAGGAGCGTCTTTCCACATGTCACTACTCGGTCTGACTGAGCGCCTCCAGGAGAGATGCCCAAGCAAGACGCGCCCCGAGGAGCGTCTTGCCACATGTCAACAATGGGTCTGACCTAGGGCCTCCAGGAGAGAGGCCAACGCAAGACGCGCCCGGAGGAGCGTCTTGCCACATGTCAACACTCGGTCTGACAGAAGGCCTCCAGGAGAGAGGCCCAAGCCAGACGCGCCGCGAGCAGCGTCTTGTCACATGTCAACACTGGGTCTGACTGAGCGCCTCCAGGAGAGAGGCCCAAACAAGAAACGCCCGAGGAGCGTCTTGACACATGTCAACACTGGGTCTGACTGAGCGCCTCCAGGAGAGAGGCCCAAGCAAGACGCACCCCGAGGAGCGTCTTGCCACATGTCACTACTCGGTCTGACTGAGCGCCTCCAGGAGAGATGCCCAAGCAAGACGCGCCCGGAGGAGCGTCTTGCCACATGTCAACACTCGGTCTGACAGAAGGCCTCCAGGAGAGAGGCCCAAGCAAGACGCGCCCCGAGGAGCGTCTTGTCACATGTCAACACTGGGTCTGACTGAGCGCCTCCAGGAGAGAGGCCCAAGCAAGAAACGCCCAAGGAGCGTCTTGACACATGTCAACACTGGGTCTGACTGAGCGCCTCCAGGAGAGAGGCCCAAGCAAGACGCACCCCGAGGAGCGTCTTGCCACATGTCAACAATGGGTCTGACTGAGGGCCTCCAGGAGAGAGGCCCAAGCAAGACGCGCCCGGAGGAGCTTCTTGCCACATGTCAACACTCAGTCTGACAGAGGGCCTCCAGGAGAGAGGCCCAAGCAAGACGCACTGCGGGGAGCGTCTTGTCACATGTCAAAACTGGGTCTGACTGAGCGCCTCCAGGAGAGAGGCCCAAGCAAGATGCGCCCCGAGGAGTGTCTTGCCATATAACAACACTGGGTCTGACTGAGTGCCTCCATGAGAGAAGCCCCAGCAAGACACACCCCGAGGAGCGTCTTGCCACATGTCAACACTGGGTCTGACTGAGCGCCTCCAGGAGAGAGGCCCAAGCAAGACGCGCCCCGAGGAGCGTCTCGCCACATGTCACCTCTGGGTCTGACTGAGCGCCTCCAGGAGAGAGGCCCAAGCAAGACGCGCTCGGAGGAGCGTCTTGTCACATGTCAACACTGGGTCTGACTGAGCGCCTCCAGGAGAAAGGCCCAAGCAAGAAACGCCCGAGGAGCGTCTTGACACATGTCAACACTGGGTCTGACTGAGCGCCTCCAGGAGAGAGACCCAAGCAAGACGCGCCCCGAGGAGCGTCTTGCCACATGTCACTACTCGGTCTGACTGAGCGCCTCCAGGAGAGATGCCCAAGCAAGACGCGCCCCAAGGAGCGTCTTGCCACATGTCAACAATGGGTCTGACTGAGGGCCTCCAGGAGAGAGGGCCAAGCAAGACGCGCCCGGAGGAGAGTCTTGTTACATGTCAACACTCGGTCTGACAGAGGGCCTCCAGGAGAGAGGCCCAAGCAAGACGCGCCCCGAGGAGCATCTTGCCACATGTCAACACTGGGTCTGACTGAGCCCCTACAGGAGTGAGGCCCAAGAAGGAAGCGCCCCGAGGAGGGTCTTGCCACATGTCAACAATGGGTCTGACTGAGGGCCTCCAGGAGAGAAGCCCAAACAACATGCGCCCCGAGGAGCGTCTTGCCACATGTCAACACTGGGTCTGACTGAGCGCCTCCAGGAGAGAGGCCCAAGCAAGACACACCCCGAGGAGCGTCTTACCACATGTCACTACTCGGTCTGACTGAGCGCCTCCAGGAGAGAGGCCCAAGCAAGACGCGCCCGGAGGAGCGTCTTGCCACATGTCAACACTGGGTCTGACTGAGCGCCTCCAGGAGAGAGGCCCAAGCAAGAAACGCCCGAGGAGCGTCTTGACACATGTCAACACTGGGTCTGACTGAGGGCCTCCAGGAGAGAGGCCCAAGCAAGACGCGCCCGGAGGAGCGTCTTGCCACATGTCAACACTCGGTCTGACAGAGGGCCTCAAGGAGAGAGGCCCAAGCAAGACGCGCCCCGAGGAACATCTTGCCACATGTCAGCACTCGGTCTGACTGAGCGCCTACAGGAGAGAGGCCCAAGCAAGAAGCGCCCCGAGGAGCGTCTTGCCACATGTCAACAATGGGTCTGATTGAGGGCCTCCAGGAGAGAGGCCCAAGCAAGACGCGCCCCGAGGAGCGTCTTGCCACATGTCAACACTGGGTCTGACTGAGTGCCTCCATGAGAGAAGCCCCAGCAAGACACGCCCCGAGTAGCATCTTACCACATGTCAGCACTCGGTCTGACTGAGCCCCTACAGGAGAGAGGCCCAAGCAGGAAGCGCCCCGAGGAGCGTCTTGCCACATGTCAACAATGGGTCTGACTGAGGGCCTCCAGGAGAGAAGCCCAAACAACATGCGCCCCGAGGAGCGTCTTACCACATGTCAACACTGGGTCTGACTGAGCGCCTCCAGGAGAGAGGCCCAAGCAAGACGCGCCCCGAGGAGCGTCTTACCACATGTCACTACTCGGTCTGACTGAGCGCCTCCAGGAGAGAGGCCCATGCAAGACGCGCCCGGAGGAGCGTCTTGCCACATGTCAACACTCGGTCTGACAGAAGGCCTCCAGGAGAGAGGCCCAAGCAAGACGCGCCCCGAGGAGCGTCTTGTCACATGTCAACACTGGGTCTGACTGAGCGCCTCCAGGAGAGAGGCCCAAGCAAGAAACGCCCGAGGAGCGTCTTGACACATGTCAACACTGGGTCTGACTGAGCGCCTCCAGGAGAGAGGCCCAAGCAAGACGCACCCCGAGGAGCGTCTTGCCACATGTCAACAATGGGTCTGACTGAGGGCCTCCAGGAGAGAGGCCCAAGCAAGACGCGCCCGGAGGAGCTTCTTGCCACATGTCAACACTCGGTCTGACAGAGGGCCTCCAGGAGAGAGGCCCAAGCAAGACGCGCTGCGGGGAGCGTCTTGTCACATGTCAAAACTGGGTCTGACTGAGCGCCTCCAGGAGAGAGGCCCAAGCAAGATGCGCCCCGAGGAGTGTCTTGCCACATAACAACACTGGGTCTGACTGAGTGCCTCCATGAGAGAAGCCCCAGCAAGACACACCCCGAGGAGCGTCTTGCCACATGTCAACACTGGGTCTGACTGAGCGCCTCCAGGAGAGAGGCCCAAGCAAGACGTGCCAGGAGGAGCGTCTTGCCACATGTCAACACTCGGTCTGACAGAGGGCCTCCAGGAGTGAGGCCCAAGCAAGACGCGCCCCGAGGAGCATCTTGCCACATGTCAACACTGGGTCTGACTGAGTGCCTCCATGAGAGAAGCCCCAGCAAGACACGCCCCGAGGAGCGTCTTACCACATGTCAGCACTCGGTCTGACTGAGCGCCTACAGGAGAGAGGCCCAAGCAAGAAGCGCCCCGAGGAGCGTCTTGCCACATGTCAACAATGGGTCTGATTGAGGGCCTCCAGGAGAGAGGCCCAAGCAAGACGCGCCCCGGGGAGCGTCTTGCCACATGTCAACACTGGGTCTGACTGAGTGCCTCCATGAGAGAAGCCCCAGCAAGACACGCCCTGAGGAGCGTCTTACCACATGTCAGCACTCGGTCTGACTGAGCCCCTACATGAGAGAGGCCCAAGCAGGAAGCGCATCGAGGAGCGTCTTGCCACATGTCAACAATGGGTCTGACTGAGGGCCTCCAGGAGAGAAGCCCAAACAACATGCGCCCCGAGGAGCGTCTTGCCACATGTCAACACTGGGTCTGACTGAGGGCCTCCAGGAGAGAAGCCCAAGCAACATGCGCCCCGAGGAGCGTCTTGCCACATGTCAACACAGGGTCTGACTGAGCGCCTCCAGGAGAGAGGCCCAAGCAAGACGCGCCCCGAGGAGCGTCTTTCCACATGTCACTACTCGGTCTGACTGAGCGCCTCCAGGAGAGATGCCCAAGCAAGACGCGCCCCGAGGAGCGTCTTGCCACATGTCAACAATGGGTCTTACCTAGGGCCTCCAGGAGAGAGGCCAACGCAAGACGCGCCCGGAGGAGCGTCTTGCCACATGTCAACACTCGGTCTGACAGATCGCCTCCAGGAGAGAGGCCCAAGCCAGACGCGCCCCGAGCAGCGTCTTGTCACATGTCAACACTGGGTCTGACTGAGCGCCTCCAGGAGAGAGGCCCAAACAAGAAACGCCCGAGGAGCGTCTTGACACATGTCAACACTGGGTCTGACTGAGCGCCTCCAGGAGAGAGGCCCAAGCAAGACGCACCCCGAGGAGCGTCTTGCCACATGTCAACAATGGGTCTGACTGAGGGCCTCCAGGAGAGAGGCCCAAGCAAGACGCGCCCGGAGGAGCTTCTTGCCACATGTCAACACTCGGTCTGACAGAGGGCCTCCAGGAGAGAGGCCCAAGCAAGACGCGCTGCGGGGAGCGTCTTGTCACATGTCAAAACTGGGTCTGACTGAGCGCCTCCAGGAGAGAGGCCCAAGCAAGATGCGCCCCGAGGAGTGTCTTGCCATATAACAACACTGGGTCTGACTGAGTGCCTCCATGAGAGAAGCCCCAGCAAGACACACCCCGAGGAGCGTCTTGCCACATGTCAACACTGGGTCTGACTGAGCGCCTCCAGGAGAGAGGCCCAAGCAAGACGCGCCCCGAGGAGCGTCTCGCCACATGTCACCTCTGGGTCTGACTGAGCGCTTCCAGGAGAGAGGCCCAAGCAAGACGCGCTCGGAGGAGCGTCTTGTCACATGTCAACACTGGGTCTGACTGAGCGCCTCCAGGAGAGAAGCCCAAGCAAGACGCGCCCCGAGGAGCGTCTTGTCACATGTCAACACTGGGTCTGACTGAGCGCCTCCAGGAGAAAGGCCCAAGCAAGAAACGCCCGAGGAGCGTCTTGACACATGTCAACACTGGGTCTGACTGAGCGCCTCCAGGAGAGAGGCCCAAGCAAGACGCGCCCCGAGGAGCGTCTTGCCACATGTCACTACTCGGTCTGACTGAGCGCCTCCAGGAGAGATGCCCAAGCAAGACGCGCCACAAGGAGCGTCTTGCCACATGTCAACAATGGGTCTGACTGAGGGCCTCCAGGAGAGAGGGCCAAGCAAGACGCGCCCGGAGGAGAGTCTTGTTACATGTCAACACTCGGTCTGAATGAGGGCCTCCAGGAGAGAGGCCCAAGCAAGACGTGCCCCGAGGAGCATCTTGCCACATGTCAACACTGGGTCTGACTGAGCCCCAACAGGAGAGAGGCCCAAGAAGGAAGCGCCCCGAGGAGGGTCTTGCCACATGTCAACAATGGGTCTGACTGAGGGCCTCCAGGAGAGAAGCCCAAACAACATGCGCCCCGAGGAGCGTCTTGCCACATGTCAACACTGGGTCTGACTGAGCGCCTCCAGGAGAGAGGCCCAAGCAAGACGCGCCCCGAGGAGCGTCTTACCACATATCACTACTCGGTCTGACTGAGCGCCTCCAGGAGAGAGGCCCAAGCAAGAAGCGCCCCGAGGAGCGTCTTGCCACATGTCAACAATGGGTCTGATTGAGGGCCTCCAGGAGAGAGGCCCAAGCAAGACGCGCCCGGAGGAGCGTCTTGCCACATGTCAACACTGGGTCTGACTGAGCGCCTCCAGGAGAGAGGCCCAAGCAAGAAACGCCCGAGGAGCGTCTTGACACATGTCAACACTGGGTCTGACTGAGGGCCTCCAGGAGAGAGGCCCAAGCAAGACGCGCCCGGAGGAGCGTCTTGCCACATGTCAACACTCGGTCTGACAGAGGGCCTCCAGGAGAGAGGCCCAAGTAAGACGCGCCCCGAGGAACATCTTGCCACATGTCAACACTGGGTCTGACTGAGTGCCTCCATGAGAGAAGCCCCAGCAAGACACGCCCCGAGGAGCGTCTTACCACATGTCAGCACTCGGTCTGACTGAGCGCCTACAGGAGAGAGGCCCAAGCAAGAAGCGCCCCGAGGAGCGTCTTGCCACATGTCAACAATGGGTCTGATTGAGGGCCTCCAGGAGAGAGGCCCAAGCAAGACGCGCCCCGAGGAGCGTCTTGCCACATGTCAACACTGGGTCTGACTGAGTGCCTCCATGAGAGAAGCCCCAGCAAGACACGCCCCGAGGAGCATCTTACCACATATAAGCACTCGGTCTGACTGAGCCCCTACAGGAGAGAGGCCCAAGCAGGAAGCGCCCCGAGGAGCGTCTTGCCACATGTCAACAATGGGTCTGACTGAGGGCCTCCAGGAGAGAAGCCCAAACAACATGCGCCCCGAGGAGCGTCTTGCCACATGTCAACACTGGGTCTGACTGAGCGCCTCCAGGAGAGAGGCCCAAGCAAGACGCGCCCCGAGGAGCGTCTTACCACATGTCACTACTCGGTCTGACTGAGCGCCTCCAGGAGAGAGGCCCATGCAAGACGCGCCCGGAGGAGCGTCTTGCCACATGTCAACACTCGGTCTGACAGAAGGCCTCCAGGAGAGAGGCCCAAGCAAGACGCGCCCCGAGGAGCGTCTTGTCACATGTCAACACTGGGTCTGACTGAGCGCCTCCAGGAGAGAGGCCCAAGCAAGAAACGCCCGAGGAGCGTCTTGACACATGTCAACACTGGGTCTGACTGAGCGCCTCCAGGAGAGTGGCCCAAGCAAGACGCACCCCGAGGAGCGTCTTGCCACATGTCAACAATGGGTCTGACTGAGGGCCTCCAGGAGAGAGGCCCAAGCAAGACGCGCCCCGAGGAGCATCTTACCACATATAAGCACTCGGTCTGACTGAGCCCCTACAGGAGAGAGGCCCAAGCAGGAAGCGCCCCGAGGAGCGTCTTGCCACATGTCAACAATGGGTCTGACTGAGGGCCTCCAGGAGAGAAGCCCAAACAACATGCGCCCCGAGGAGCGTCTTGCCACATGTCAACACTGGGTCTGACTGAGCGCCTCCAGGAGAGAGGCCCAAGCAAGACGCGCCCCGAGGAGCGTCTTACCACATGTCACTACTCGGTCTGACTGAGCGCCTCCAGGAGAGAGGCCCATGCAAGACGCGCCCGGAGGAGCGTCTTGCCACATGTCAACACTCGGTCTGACAGAAGGCCTCCAGGAGAGAGGCCCAAGCAAGACGCGCCCCGAGGAGCGTCTTGTCACATGTCAACACTGGGTCTGACTGAGCGCCTCCAGGAGAGAGGCCCAAGCAAGAAACGCCCGAGGAGCGTCTTGACACATGTCAACACTGGGTCTGACTGAGCGCCTCCAGGAGAGTGGCCCAAGAAAGACGCACCCCGAGGAGCGTCTTGCCACATGTCAACAATGGGTCTGACTGAGGGCCTCCAGGAGAGAGGCCCAAGCAAGACGCGCCCGGAGGAGCTTCTTGCCACATGTCAACACTCGGTCTGACAGAGGGCCTCCAGGAGAGAGGCCCAAGCAAGACGCGCTGCGGGGAGCGTCTTGTCACATGTCAAATCTGGGTCTGACTGAGCGCCTCCAGGAGAGAGGCCCAAGCAAGATGCGCCCCGAGGAGTGTCTTGCCACATAACAACACTGGGTCTGACTGAGTGCCTCCATGAGAGAAGCCCCAGCAAGACACACCCCGAGGAGCGTCTTGCCACATGTCAACACTGGGTCTGACTGAGCGCCTCCAGGAGAGAGGCCCAAGCAAGACGTGCCAGGAGGAGCGTCTTGCCACATGTCAACACTCGGTCTGACAGAGGGCCTCCAGGAGTGAGGCCCAAGCAAGACGCGCCCCGAGGAGCATCTTGCCACATGTCAACACTGGGTCTGACTGAGTGCCTCCATGAGAGAAGCCCCAGCAAGACACGCCCCGAGGAGCGTCTTACCACATGTCAGCACTCGGTCTGACTGAGCGCCTACAGGAGAGAGGCCCAAGCAAGAAGCGCCCTGAGGAGCGTCTTGCCACATGTCAACAATGGGTCTGATTGAGGGCCTCCAGGAGAGAGGCCCAAGCAAGACGCGCCCCGAGGAGCGTCTTGCCACATGTCAACACTGGGTCTGACTGAGTGCCTCCATGAGAGAAGCCCCAGCAAGACACGCCCCGAGGAGCGTCTTACCACATGTCAGCACTCGGTCTGACTGAGCCCGTACAGGAGAGAGGCCCAAGCAGGAAGCGCCCCGAGGAGCGTCTTGCCACATGTCAACAATGGCTCTGACTGAGGGCCTCCAGGAGAGAAGCCCAAACAACATGCGCCCCGAGGAGCGTCTTGCCACATGTCAACAATGGGTCTGACCTAGGGCCTCCAGGAGAGAGGCCCAAGCAAGACGCGCCCGGAGGAGCGTCTTGCCACATGTCAACACTCGGTCTGACAGAAGGCCTCCAGGAGAGAGGCCCAAGCAAGACACGCCCCGAGGAGCGTCTTGTCACATGTCAACACTGGGTCTGACTGAGCGCCTCCAGGAGAGAGGCCCAAGCAAGAAACGCCCGAGGAGCGTCTTGACACATGTCAACACTGGGTCTGACTGAGCGCCTCCAGGAGAGAGGCCCAAGCAAGACGCACCCCGAGGAGCGTCTTGCCACATGTCAACAATGGGTCTGACTGAGGGCCTCCAGGAGAGAGGCCCAAGCAAGACGCGCCCGGAGGAGCTTATTGCCACATGTCAACACTCGGTCTGACAGAGGGCCTCCAGGAGAGAGGCCCAAGCAAGACGCGCTGCGGGGAGCGTCTTGTCACATGTCAAAACTGGGTCTGACTGAGCGCCTCCAGGAGAGAGGCCCAAGCAAGATGCGCCCCAAGGAGTGTCTTGCCAAATAACAACACTGGGTCTGACTGAGTGCCTCCATGAGAGAAGCCCCAGCAAGACACACCCCGAGGAGCGTCTTGCCACATGTCAACACTGGGTCTGACTGAGCGCCTCCAGGAGAGAGGCCCAAGCAAGACGCGCCCTGAGGAGCGTCTCGCCACATGTCACCTCTGGGTCTGACTGAGCGCCTCCAGGTGAGAGGCCCAAGCAAGACGCGCTCGGAGGAGCGTCTTGTCACATGTCAACACTGGGTCTGACTGAGCGCCTCCAGGAGAGAGGCCCAAGCAAGATGCGCCCCGAGGAGTGTCTTGCCACATAACAACACTGGGTCTGACTGAGTGCCTCCATGAGAGAAGCCCCAGCAAGACACACCCCGAGGAGCGTCTTGCCACATGTCAACACTGGGTCTTACTGAGCGCCTCCAGGAGAGAGGCCCAAGCAAGACGTGCCAGGAGGAGCGTCTTGCCACATGTCAACACTCGGTCTGACAGAGGGCCTCCAGGAGTGAGGCCCAAGCAAGATGCGCCCCGAGGAGCATCTTGCCACATGTCAACACTGGGTCTGACTGAGTGCCTCCATGAGAGAAGCCCCAGCAAGACACGCCCCGAGGAGCGTCTTACCACATGTCAGCACTCGGTCTGACTGAGCGCCTACAGGAGAGAGGCCCAAGCAAGAAGCGCCCCGAGGAGCGTCTTGCCACATGTCAACAATGGGTCTGATTGAGGGCCTCCAGGAGAGAGGCCCAAGCAAGACGCGCCCCGAGGAGCGTCTTGCCACATGTCAACACTGTGTCTGACTGAGTGCCTCCATGAGAGAAGCCCCAGCAAGACACGCCCCGAGGAGCGTCTTACCACATGTCAGCACTCGGTCTGACTGAGCCCCTACAGGAGAGAGGCCCAAGCAGGAAGCGCCCCGAGGAGCGTCTTGCCACATGTCAACAATGGGTCTGACTGAGGGCCTCCAGGAGAGAAGCCCAAACAACATGCGCCCCGAGGAGCGTCTTGCCACATGTCAACAATG
Source organism: Nothobranchius furzeri (assembly GCF_043380555.1). Taxonomy (NCBI): domain Eukaryota; kingdom Metazoa; phylum Chordata; class Actinopteri; order Cyprinodontiformes; family Nothobranchiidae; genus Nothobranchius; species Nothobranchius furzeri. The sequence continues at coordinate 42,692,997 of NC_091748.1, forward strand.
GGTCTGACCTAGGGCCTCCAGGAGAGAGGCCCAAGCAAGACGCGCCCGGAGGAGCGTCTTGCCACATGTCAACACTCGGTCTGACAGAAGGCCTCCAGGAGAGAGGCCCAAGCAAGACACGCCCCGAGGAGCGTCTTGTCACATGTCAACACTGGGTCTGACTGAGCGCCTCCAGGAGAGAGGCCCAAGCAAGAAACGCCCGAGGAGCGTCTTGACACATGTCAACACTGGGTCTGACTGAGCGCCTCCAGGAGAGAGGCCCAAGCAAGACGCACCCCGAGGAGCGTCTTGCCACATGTCAACAATGGGTCTGACTGAGGGCCTCCAGGAGAGAGGCCCAAGCAAGACGCGCCCGGAGGAGCTTATTGCCACATGTCAACACTCGGTCTGACAGAGGGCCTCCAGGAGAGAGGCCCAAGCAAGACGCGCTGCGGGGAGCGTCTTGTCACATGTCAAAACTGGGTCTGACTGAGCGCCTCCAGGAGAGAGGCCCAAGCAAGATGCGCCCCGAGGAGTGTCTTGCCACATAACAACACTGGGTCTGACTGAGTGCCTCCATGAGAGAAGCCCCAGCAAGACACACCCCGAGGAGCGTCTTGCCACATGTCAACACTGGGTCTGACTGAGCGCCTCCAGGAGAGAGGCCCAAGCAAGACGCGCCCTGAGGAGCGTCTCGCCACATGTCACCTCTGGGTCTGACTGAGCGCCTCCAGGTGAGAGGCCCAAGCAAGACGCGCTCGGAGGAGCGTCTTGTCACATGTCAACACTGGGTCTGACTGAGCGCCTCCAGGAGAGAGGCCGAAGCAAGAAACGCCCCGAGGAGCGTCTTGCCACATGTCAACACTGGGTCTGACTGAGTGCCTCCATGAGAGAAGCCCCAGCAAGACACGCCCAGAGGAGCGTCTTGCCACATGTCAGCACTCGGTCTGACTGAGCGCCTCCAGGAGAGAGGCCCAAGCAAGAAGCGCCTCGAGGAGCGTCTTGCCACATGTCAGCATTGGGTCAGACTGAGGGCCTCCAGGAGAGAAGCCCAAGCAAGACGCGCCCCGAGGAGCGTCTTGCCACATGTCAACACTGGGTCTGACTGAGCGCCTCCAGGAGAGAGGCCCAAGCAAGACGCGCCCCGAGGAGCGTCTTGCCACATGTCACTACTCGGTCTGACTGAGCACCTCCAGGAGAGAGGCCCAAGCAAGACACCCCCCGAGGAGCGTCTTGCCACATGTAAACAATGGGTCTGACTGAGGGCCTCCAGGAGAGAGGCCCAATCAAGACGCGCCCGGAGGAGCGTCTTGCCACATGTCAATACTCGGTCTGACAGAGGGCCTCCAGGAGAGAGGCCCAAGCAAGAAGCGCCCCGAGGAGTGTCTTGCCACATGTCAACAATGGGTCTGACTGAGGGCCTCCAGGAGAGAAGCCCAAGCAAGACGCGCCCCGAGGAGCGTCTTGCCACATGTCAACAATGGGTCTGACTGAGGACCTCCAGGAGAGAAGCCCAAGCAAGACGCGCCCCGAGGAGCGTCTTGCCACATGTCAACACTGGGTCTGACTGAGCGCCTCCAGGAGAGAGGCTCAAGCAAGACACGCCCTGTGGAGCGTCTTGCCACATGCCAACACTGGGTCTGACTGAGCGCCTCCAGGAGAGAGGCCCAAAGCAAGACAAGCCCCGAGGAGCGTCTTGTCACATGTCAACAATGGGTCTGACTGAGGGCCTCCAGGAGAGAGGCCCAAGCAAGACGCGTCCCGAGGAGCGTCTTGCCACATGTCACCTCTGGGTCTGACTGAGCGCCTCCAGGAGAGAGGCCCAAGCAAGACGCGCCCCGAGGAGCGTCTTGCCACATGTCAACACTGGGTCTGACTGAGCGCCTCCAGGAGAGAGGCCCAAGCAAGAAACGCCCGAGGAGCGTCTTGACACATGTCAACACTGGGTCTGACTGAGCGCCTCCAGGAGAGAGGCCCAAGCAAGACGCGCCCGAGGAGCGTCTTGCCACATGTCAACACTGGGTCTGACTGAATGCCTCCATGAGAGAAGCCCCAGCAAGACGCACCCCGAGGAGCGTCTTGCCACATGTCAGCACTCAGTCTGACTGAGCGCCTCCAGGAGAGAGGCCCAAGCAAGAAGCGCCCCGAGGAGCGTCTTGCCACATGTCAACAATGGGTCTGACTGAGGGCCTCCAGGAGAGAAGCCCAAGCAAGACGCGCCCCGAGGAGCGTCTTGCCACATGTCAACAATGGGTCTGACTGAGGACCTCCAGGAGAGAAGCCCAAGCAAGACGCGCCCCGAGGAGCGTCTTGCCACATTTCAGCACTCGGTCTGACTGAGCGCCTCCAGGAGAGAGGCCCAAGCAAGAAGCGCCCCGAGGAGTGTCTTGCCACATGTCAACAATGGGTCTGACTGAGGGCCTCCAGGAGAGAAGCCCAAGCAAGACCCGCCCCGAGGAGCGTCTTGCCACATGTCACCTCTGGGTCTGACTGAGCGCCTCCAGGAGAGAGGCCCAAGCAAGACGCGCCCCGAGGAGCGTCTTGCCACATGTCAACAATGGGTCTGACTAAGGGCCTCCAGGAGAGAGGCCCAAGCAAGACGCGCCCGGAGGAGCGTCTTGCCACATGTCAACACTCGGTCTGACAGAGGGCCTCCAGGAGAGAGGACCAAGCAAGACGCGTCCCGAGGAGCGTCTTGCCACATGTCACCTCTGGGTCTGACTGAGTGCCTCCAGGAGAGAGGCCCAAGCAAGAAACGCCCGAGGAGCGTCTTGACACATGTCAACAATGGGTCTGACAGAGGGCCTCCAGGAGAGAGGCCCAAGCAAGAAACGCCCGAGGAGCGTCTTGACACATGTCAACAATGGGTCTGACTGAGCGCCTCCAGGAGAGAGGCCCAAGCAAGACGCACCCCGAGGAGCGTCTTGCCACATGTCAACACTGGGTCTGACTGAGTGCCTCCATGAGAGAAGCCCAAGCAAGACGCACCCCGAGGAGCGTCTTGCCAAATGTCAGCACTCAGTCTGACAGAGCGCCTCCAGGAGAAAGGCCCAAGCAAGAAGCGCCCCGAGGAGCGTCTTGCCACATGTCAACAATGGGTCTGACTGAGGGCCTCCAGGAGAGAAGCCCAAGCAAGACGTGCCCCGAGGAGCGTCTTGCCACATGTCAACACTGGGTCTGACTGAGCGCCTCCAGGAGAGAGGCCCAAGCAAGAAACGCCCGAGGAGCGTCTTGACACATGTCAACAATGGGTCTGACTGAGCGCCTCCAGGAGAGAGGCCCAAGCAAGACGCACCCCGAGGAGCGTCTTGCCACATGTCAACACTGGGTCTGACTGAGTGCCTCCATGAGAGAAGCCCAAGCAAGACGCACCCCGAGGAGCGTCTTGCCAAATGTCAGCACTCAGTCTGACAGAGCGCCTCCAGGAGAAAGGCCCAAGCAAGAAGCGCCCCGAGGAGCGTCTTGCCACATGTCAACAATGGGTCTGACTGAGGGCCTCCAGGAGAGAAGCCCAAGCAAGACGCGCCCCGAGGAGCGTCTTGCCACATGTCAACAATGGGTCTGACTGAGGACCTCCAGGAGAGAAGCCCAAGCAAGACGCGCCCCGAGGAGCGTCTTGCCACATTCCAACACTGGGTCTGACTGAGCGCCTCCAGGAGAGAGGCCCAAGCAAGACACGCCCTGTAGAGCGTCTTGCCACATGCCAACACTGGGTCTGACTGAGCGCCTCCAGGAGAGAGGCCCAAGCAAGACGCGCCCCGAGGAGCGTCTTGCCACATGTCAACACTGGGTCTGACTGAGTGCCTCCATGAGAGAAGCCCCAGCAAGACACGCCCCGAGGAGCATCTTACCACATGTCAGCACTCGGTCTGACTGAGCACCTACAGGAGAGAGGCCCAAGCAAGAAGCGCCCCGAGGAGCGTCTTGCCAAATGTCAACAATAGGTCTGATTGAGGGCCTCAAGGAGAGAGGCCCAAGCAAGACGCGCCCCGAGGAGCGTCTTGCCACATGTCAACACTGGGTCTGACTGAGTGCCTCCATGAGAGAAGCCCCAGCAAGACACGCCCCGAGGAGCGTCTTACCACATGTCAGCACTCGGTCTGACTGAGCGCCTACAGGAGAGAGGCCCAAGCAAGAAGCGCCCCGAGGAGCGTCTTGCCACATGTCAACAATGGGTCTGATTGAGGGCCTCCAGGAGAGAAGCCCAAGAAACACGCGCCCCGAGGAGTGTCTTGCCACATGTCAACAATGGGTCTGACCTATGGCCTCCAGGAGAGAGGCCCAAGCAAGACGCGCCCGGAGGAGCGTCTTGCCACATGTCAACACTCGGTCTGACAGAGGGCCTCCAGGAGAGAGGCCCAAGCAAGACGCGCCCCGAGGAGCGTCTTGTCACATGTCAACACTGGGTCAGACTGAGCGCCTCCAGGAGAGAGGCCCAAGCAAGAAACGCCCGAGGAGCGTCTTGTCACATGTCAACACTGGGTCTGACTGAGCGCCTCCAGGAGAGAGGCCCAAGCAAGACGCGCCCCGAGGAGCTTCTTGCCACATGTCACTACTCGGTCTGACTGAGCGCCTCCAGGAGAGATGCCCAAGCAAGACGCGCCCCGAGGAGCGTCTTGCCACATGTCATTACTCGGTCTGAATGAGCGCCTCCAGGAGAGAGGCCCAAGCAAGACGCGCCCCGAGGAGCGTCTTGCCACATGTCAACAATGGGTCTGACTGAGGGCCTCCAGGAGAGAGGCCCAAGCAAGACGCGCCCGGAGGAGCGTCTTGCCACATGTCAACACTCGGTCTGACAGAGGGCCTCCAGGAGAGAGGCCCAAGCAAGACGCGTCCCGAGGAGCGTCTTGCCACATGTCACCTCTGGGTCTGACTGAGCGCCTCCAGGAGAGAGGCCCAAGCAAGACGCGCCTCGAGGAGCGTCTTGCCACATGTCAACACTGGGTCTGACTGAGCGCCTCCAGGAGAGAGGCCCAAGCAAGAAACGCCCGAGGAGCGTCTTGACACATGTCAACAATGGGTCTGACTGAGCGCCTCCAGGAGAGAGGCCCAAGCAAGACGCACCCCGAGGAGCGTCTTGCCACATGTCAACACTGGGTCTGACTGAGTGCCTCCATGAGAGAAGCCCCAGCAAGACGCACCCCGAGGAGCGTCTTGCCACATGTCAGCACTCAGTCTGACTGAGCGCCTCCAGGAGAGAGGCCCGAGCAAGAAGCGCCCCGAGGAGCGTCTTGCCACATGTCAACAATGGGTCTGACTGAGGGCCTACAGGAGAGAAGCCCAAGCAAGACGCGCCCCGAGGAGCGTCTTGCCACATGTCAACAATGGGTCTGATTGATGGCCTCCAGGAGAGAAGCCCAAGCAACAGGCGCCCCGAGGAGCGTCTTGCCACATGTCAACACTGGGTCTGACTGAGCGCCTCCAGGACAGAGGCCCAAGCAAGACGCGCCCCGAGGAGCGTCTTGCCACATGTCACTACTCGGTCTGAATGAGCGCCTCCAGGAGAGAGGCCCAAGCAAGACGCGCCCCGAGGAGCGTCTTGCCACATGTCAACACTCGGTCTGACAGAGGGCCTCCAGGAGAGAGGCCCAAGCAAGACGCGTCCCGAGGAGCGTCTTGCCACATGTCACCTCTGGGTCTGACTGAGCGCCTCCAGGAGAGAGGCCCAAGCAAGACGCGCCCCGAGGAGCGTCTTGCCACATGTCAACACTGGGTCTGACTGAGCGCCTCCAGGAGAGAGGCCCAAGCAAGAAACGCCCGAGGAGCGTCTTGACACATGTCAACAATGGGTCTGACTGAGGGCCTCCAGGAGAGAAGCCCAATCAAGACGCGCCCCGAGGAGCGTCTTGCCACATGTCAACAATGGGTCTGACTGAGGACCTCCAGGAGAGAAGCACAAGCAAGACGCGCCCCGAGGAGCGTCTTGCCACATTTCAACACTGGGTCTGACTGAGCGCCTCCAGGAGAGAGGCCCAAGCAAGACACGCCCTGTGGAGCGTCTTGCCACATGCCAACACTGGGTCTGACTGAGCGCCTCCAGGAGAGAGGCCCAAGCAAGACGCGCCCCGAGGAGCGTCTTGCCACGTGTCAAAACTGGGTCTGACTGAGTGCCTCCATGAGAGAAGCCCCAGCAAGACACGCCCCGAGGACCATCTTACCACATGTCAGCACTCGGTCTGACTGAGCACCTACAGGAGAGAGGCCCAAGCAACAAGCGCCCCAAGGAATGTCTTGCCAAATGTCAACAATGGGTCTGATTGAGGGCCTCAAGGAGAGAGGCCCAAGCAAGATGCGCCCCGAGGAGCGTCTTGCCACATGTCAACACTGGGTGTGACTGAGTGCCTCCATGAGAGAAGCCCCAGCAAGACACGCCCCGAGGAGCGTCTTACCACATGTCAGCACTCGGTCTGACTGAGCGCCTACAGGAGAGAGGCCCAAGCAAGAAGCGCCCCGAGGAGCGTCTTGCCACATGTCAACAATGGGTCTGATTGAGGGCCTCCAGGAGAGAAGCCCAAGCAACACGCGCCCCGAGGAGCGTCTTGCCACATGTCAACAATGGGTCTGACCTATGGCCTCCAGGAGAGAGGCCCAAGCAAGACGCGCCCGGAGGAGCGTCTTGCCACATGTCAACACTCGGTCTGACAGAGGGCCTCCAGGAGAGAGGCCCAAGCAAGAAACGCCCGAGGAGCGTCTTGACACATGTCAACACTGGGTCTGACTGAGCGCCTCCAGGAGAGAGGCCCAAGCAAGACGCGCCCCGAGGAGCGTCTTGCCACATGTCACTACTCGGTCTGACTGAGCGCCTCCAGGAGAGATGCCCAAGCAAGACGTTTCCCGAGGAGCGTCTTGCCACATGTCAACAATGGGTCTGACTGAGGGCCTCCAGGAGAGAGGCCCAAGCAAGACGCGCCCGGAGGAGCGTCTTGCCACATGTCAACACTCGGTCTGACAGAGGGCCTCCAGGAGAGAGGCCCAAGCAAGACGCGCCCCGAGGAGCATCTTGCCACATGTCAACACTGGGTCTGACTGAGTGCCTCCATGAGAGAAGCCCCAGCAAGACATGCCCCGAGGAGCGTCTTACCACATGTCAGCACTCGGTCTGACTGAGCGCCTACAGGAGAGAGGCCCAAGCAAGAAGCGCCCCGAGGAGCGTCTTGCCAAATTTCAACAATGGGTCTGATTGAGGGCCTCCAGGAGAGAGGCCCAAGCAAGACGCGCCCCGAGGAGCGTCTTGCCACATGTCAACACTGGGTCTGACTGAGTGCCTCCATGAGAGAAGCCCCAGCAAGACACGCCCCGAGGAGCGTCTTACCACATGTCAGCACTCGGTCTGACTGAGCGCCTACAGGAGAGAGGCCCAAGCAAGAAGCGCCCCGAGGAGCGTCTTGCCACATGTCAACAATGGGTCTGACTGAGGGCCTCCAGGAGAGAAGCCCAAGCAACATGCACCCCGAGGAGCGTCTTGCCACATGTCAACACTGGGTCTGACTGAGCGCCTCCAGGAGAGAGGCCCAAGCAAGACGCGCCCCGAGGAGCGTCTTACCACATGTCACTACTCGGTCTGACTGAGCGCCTCCAGGAGAGATGGCCAAGCAAGACGCGCCCCGAGGAGCGTCTTGCCACATGTCAACAATGGGTCTGACCTAGGGCCTCCAGGAGAGAGGCCAAAGCAAGACGCGCCCGGAGGAGCGTCTTGCCACATGTCAACACTGGGTCTGACTGAGCGCCTCCAGGAGAGAGGCCCAAGCAAGAAACGCCCGAGGAGCGTCTTGACACATGTCAACACTGGGTCTGACTGAGCGCCTCCAGGAGAGAGGCCCAAGCAGGACGCACCCCGAGGAGCGTCTTGCCACATGTCACTACTCGGTCTGACTGAACTCCTCCAGGAGAGATGCCCAAGCAAGACGCGCCCCGAGGAGCGTCTTGCCACATGTCAACAATGGGTCTGACTGACTGCCTCCATGAGAGAAGCCCCAGCAAGATGCACCCCGAGGAGCGTCTTGCCACATGTCAGCACTCAGTCTGACTGAGCGCCTCCAGGAGAGAGGCCCAAGCAAGAAGCGCCCCGAGGAGCGTCTTGCCACATGTCAACAATGGGTCTGACTGAGGGCCTCCAGGAGAGAAGCCCAAGCAAGACGCGCCCCGAGGAGCGTCTTGCCACATGTCAACAATGGGTCTGATTGAGGGCCTCCAGGAGAGAAGCCCAAGCAACACGCGCCCAGAGGAGCGTCTTGCCACATGTCAACACTGGGTCTGACTGAGCGCCTCCATGAGAGAAGCCCCAGCAAGACGCACCCCGAGGAGCGTCTTGCCACATGTCAGCACTCAGTCTGACTGAGCGCCTCCAGGAGAGAGGCCCAAGCAAGAAGCGCCCCGAGGAGCGTCTTGCCACATGTCAACAATGGGTCTGACTGAGGACCTCCAGGAGAGAAGCCCAAGCAAGACGCACCCTGAGGAGCGTCTTGCCACATTTCAACACTGGGTCTGACTGAGCACCTCCAGGAGAGAGTCCCAAGCAAGACACGCCCTGTGGAGCGTCTTGCCACAAGCCAACACTGGGTCTGACTGAGCGCCTCCAGGAGAGAGGCCCAAGCAAGACGTGCCCCGAGGAGCGTCTTGCCACATGTCAACACTGGGTCTGACTGAGTGCCTCCATGAGAGAAGCCCCAGCAAGACACGCCCCGAGGAGCGTCTTACCACATGTCAGCACTCGGTCTGACTGAGCACCTACAGGAGAGAGGCCCAAGCAAGAAGCGCCCCAAGGACCGTCTTACCAAATGTCAACAATGGGTCTGATTGAGGGCCTCAAGGAGAGAGGCCCAAGCAAGACGCGCCCCGAGGAGCGTCTTGCCACATGTCAACACTGGGTCTGACTGAGTGCCTCCATGAGAGAAGCCCCATTAAGACACGCCCCGAGGAGCGTCTTACCACATGTCAGCACTCGGTCTGACTGAGCGCCTACAGGAGAGAGGCCCAAGCAAGAAGCGCCCCGAGGAGCGTCTTGCCACATGTCAACAATGGGTCTGATTGAGGGCCTCCAGGAGAGAAGCCCAAGCAACACGCGCCCCGAGGAGCATCTTGCCACATGTCAACAATGGGTCTGACCTAGGGCCTCCAGGAGAGAGGCCCAAGCAAGACGCGCCCGGAGGAGAGTCTTGCCACATGTCAACACTCGGTCTGACAGAGGGCCTCCAGGAGAGAGACCCAAGCAAGACGCGCCCCGAGGAGCGTCTTGTCACATGTCAACACTGGGTCTGACTGAGCGCCTCCAGGAGAGAGGCCCAAGCAAGAAACGCCCGAGGAGCGTCTTGACACATGTCAATACTGGGTCTGACTGAGCGCCTCCAGGAGAGATGCCCAAGCAAGACGCGCCCCGAGGAGCGTCTTGCCACATGTCACTACTCGGTCTGACTGAGCGCCTCCAGGAGAGATGCTCAAGCAAGACGCGCCCCGAGGAGAGTCTTGCCACATGTCAACAATGGGTCTGACTGAGGGCCTCTAGGAGAGAGGCCCAAGCAAGACGCGCCCGGAGGAGCGTCTTGCCACATGTCAACACTCGGTCTGACAGAGGGCCTCCAGGAGAGAGGCCCAAGCAAGACGCGCACCGAGGAGCATCTTGCCACATGTCAACACTGGGTCTGACTGAGTGCCTCCATGAGAGAAGCCCCAGCAAGACACGCCCCGAGGAGCGTCTTGCCACATGTCAGCACTCAGTCTGAATGAGCACCTCCAGGAGAGAGGCCCAAGCAAGAAGCGCCCAAAGGAGTGTCTTGCCACATGTCAACAATGGGTCTGACTGAGGGCCTCCCGGAGAGAAGCCCAAGCAAGACGCGCCCCGAGGAGCATCTTGCCACATGTCAACAATGGGTCTGACTGAGGGCCTATTGGAGAGAGGCCCAAGCAAGACGCGCCCGGAGGAGCGTCTTGCCACATGTCAACACTCGGTCTGACAGAGGGCCTCCAGGAGAGAGGCCCAAGCAAGACGTGCCCCGAGGAGCATCTTGCCACATGTCAACACTGGGTCTGACTGAGTGCCTCCATGAGAGAAGCCCCAGCAAGACACGCCCCGAGGAGCGTCTTACCACATTTCAGCACTCGGTCTGACTGAGCGCCTACAGGAGAGAGGCCCAAGCAAGAAGAGCCCCGAGGAGCGTCTTGCCACATGTCAACAATGGGTCTGACCTAGGGCCTCCAGGAGAGAGGCCCAAGCAAGACGCGCCCGGAGGAGAGTCTTGCCACATGTCAACACTCAGTCTGACAGAGGGCCTCCAGGAGAGAGGCCCAAGCAAGACGCGCCCCGAGGAGCGTCTTGTCACATGTCAACACTGGGTCTGACTGAGCGCCTCCAGGAGAGAGGCCCAAGCAAGAAACGCCCGAGGAGCGTCTTGCCACATGTCAACAATGGGTCTGACTGAGGGCCTCCAGGAGAGAGGCCCAAGCAAGACGCGCCCCGAGGAGCTTCTTGCCACATGTCAACACTCGGTCTGACAGAGGGCCTCCAGGAGAGAGGCCCAAGCGTGACGCGCTCCGGGGAGCGTCTTGTCACATGTCAAAACTGGGTCTGACTGAGCGCCTCCAGGAGAGAGGCCCAAGCAAGATGCGCCCCGAGGAGTGTCTTGCCACATAACAACACTGGGTCTGACTGAGTGCCTCCATGAGAGAAGCCCCAGCAAGACACACCCCGAGGAGCGTCTTGCCACTTGTCAACACTGGGTCTGACTGAGCGCCTCCAGGAGAGAGGCCCAAGCAAGACGCGCCCCGAGGAGCGTCTCGCCACATGTCACCTCTGGGTCTGACTGAGCGCCTCCAGGAGAGAGGCCCAAGCAAGAAGCGCCCCGAGGAGCGTCTTGCCACATGTCAGCAATGGGTCTGACTGAGGGCCTCCAGGAGAGAAGCCCAAACAAGACGCGCCCCGAGGAGCGTCTTGCCACATGTCAACACTGGGTCTGACTGAGCGCCTCCAGGAGAGAGGCCCAAGCAAGACGCGCCCCGAGGAGCGTCTTGCCACATGTCACTACTCGGTCTGACTGAGCGCCTCCAGGAGAGAGGCCCAAGCAAGACACGCCCCGAGGAGTGTCTTGCCACATGTCAACAATGGGTCTGACTGAGGGCCTCCAGGAGAGAGGCCCAAGCAAGACGCGTCCCGAGGAGCGTCTTGCCACATGTCACCTCTGGGTCTGACTGAGCGCCTCCAGGAGAGAGGCCCAAGCAAGACGCGCCCCGAGGAGCGTCTTGCCACATGTCAACACTGGGTCTGACTGAGCGCCTCCAGGAGAGAGGCCCAAGCAAGAAACGCCCGAGGAGCGTCTTGCCACATGTCAACAATGGGTCTGATTGAGGGCCTCCAGGAGAGAAGCCCAAGCAACACGCGCCCAGAGGAGCGTCTTGCCACATGTCAACAATGGGTCTGACCTAGGGCCTCCAGGAGAGAGGCCCAAGCAAGACACGCCCGGAGGAGAGTCTTGCCACATGTCAACACTCGGTCTGACAGAGGGCCTCCAGGAGAGAGGCCCAAGCAAGACGCGCCCCGAGGAGCGTCTTGTCACATGTCAACACTGGGTCTGACTGAGCGCCTCCAGGAGAGAGGCCCAAGCAAGAAACGCCCGAGGAGCGTCTTGCCACATGTCAACAATGGGTCTGACTGAGGGCCTCCAGGAGAGAGGCCCAAGCAAGACGCGCCCCGAGGAGCTTCTTGCCACATGTCAACACTCGGTCTGACAGAGGGCCTCCAGGAGAGAGGCCCAAGCGTGACGCGCTCCGGGGAGCGTCTTGTCACATGTCAAAACTGGGTCTGACTGAGCGCCTCCAGGAGAGAGGCCCAAGCAAGATGCGCCCCGAGGAGTGTCTTGCCACATAACAACAATGGGTCTGACTGAGTGCCTCCATGAGAGAAGCCCCAGCAAGACACACCCCGAGGAGCGTCTTGCCACATGTCAACACTGGGTCTGACTGAGCGCCTCCAGGAGAGAGGCCCAAGCAAGACGCGCCCCGAGGAGCGTCTCGCCACATGTCACCTCTGGGTCTGACTGAGCGCCTCCAGGAGAGAGGCCCAAGCAAGAAGCGCCCCGAGGAGCGTCTTGCCACATGTCAGCAATGGGTCTGACTGAGGGCCTCCAGGAGAGAAGCCCAAACAAGACGCGCCCCGAGGAGCGTCTTGCCACATGTCAACACTGGGTCTGACTGAGCGCCTCCAGGAGATAGGCCCAAGCAAGACGCGCCCCGAGGAGCGTCTTGCCACATGTCACTACTCGGTCTGACTGAGCGCCTCCAGGAGAGAGGCCCAAGCAAGACACGCCCCGAGGAGTGTCTTGCCACATGTCAACAATGGGTCAGACTGAGGGCCTCCAGGAGAGAGGCCCAAGCAAGACGCGTCCCGAGGAGCGTCTTGCCACATGTCACCTCTGGGTCTGACTGAGCGCCTCCAGGAGAGAGGCCCAAGCAAGACGCGCCCCGAGGAGCGTCTTGCCACATGTCAACACTGGGTCTGACTGAGGGCCTCCAGGAGAGAAGCCCAAACAAGACGCGCCCCGAGGAGCGTCTTGCCACATGTCAACACTGGGTCTGACTGAGCGCCTCCAGGAGAGAGGCCCAAGCAAGACGCGCCCCGAGGAGCGTCTTGCCACATGTCACTACTCGGTCTGACTGAGCGCCTCCAGGAGAGAGGCCCAAGCAAGACACGCCCCGAGGAGTGTCTTGCCACATGTCAACAATGGGTCTGACTGAGGGCCTCCAGGAGAGAGGCCCAAGCAAGAAACGCCCGAGGAGCGTCTTGCCACATGTCAACAATGGGTCTGATTGAGGGCCTCCAGGAGAGAAGCCCAAGCAACACGTGCCCAGAGGAGCGTCTTGCCACATGTCAACAATGGGTCTGACCTAGGGCCCCCAGGAGAGAGGCCCAAGCAAGACGCGCCCCGAGGAGCGTCTTGTCACATGTCAACACTGGGTCTGACTGAGCGCCTCCAGGAGAGAGGCCCAAGCAAGAAACGCCCGAGGAGCGTCTTGCCACATGTCAACAATGGGTCTGACTGAGGGCCTCCAGGAGAGAGGCCCAAGCAAGATGCGCCCCGAGGAGCTTCTTGCCACATTTCAACACTCGGTCTGACAGAGGGCCTCCAGGAGAGAGGCCCAAGCGTGACGCGCTCCGGGGAGCGTCTTGTCACATGTCAAAACTGGGTCTGACTGAGCGCCTCCAGGAGAGAGGCCCAAGCAAGATGCGCCCCGAGGAGTGTCTTGCCACATAACAACACTGGGTCTGACTGAGTGCCTCCATGAGAGAAGCCCCAGCAAGACACACCCCGAGGAGCGTCTTGCCACATGTCAACACTGGGTCTGACTGAGCGCCTCCAGGAGAGAGGCCCAAGCAAGACGCGCCCCGAGGAGCGTCTCGCCACATGTCACCTCTGGGTCTGACTGAGCGCCTCCAGGAGAGAGGCCCAAGCAAGAAGCGCCCCGAGGAGCGTCTTGCCACATGTCAGCAATGGGTCTGACTGAGGGCCTCCAGGAGAGAAGCCCAAACAAGACGCGCCCCGAGGAGCGTCTTGCCACATGTCAACACTGGGTCTGACTGAGCGCCTCCAGGAGATAGGCCCAAGCAAGACGCGCCCCGAGGAGCGTCTTGCCACATGTCACTACTCGGTCTGACTGAGCGCCTCCAGGAGAGAGGCCCAAGCAAGACACGCCCCGAGGAGTGTCTTGCCACATGTCAACAATGGGTCTGACTGAGGGCCTCCAGGAGAGAGGCCCAAGCAAGACGCGCCCCGAGGAGCGTCTTGCCACATGTCAACAATGGGTCTGACTGAGGACCTCCAGGAGAGAAGCCCAAGCAAGACGCGCCCCGAGGAGCGTCTTGCCACATGTCACCTCTGGGTCTGACTGAGCGCCTCCAGGAGAGAGGCCCAAGCAAGACGCGCCCCGAGGAGCGTCTTGCCACATGTCAACACTGGGTCTCACTGAGCGCCTCCAGGAGAGAGGCCCAAGCAAGAAACGCCCGAGGAGCGTCTTGACACATGTCAACACTGGGTCTGACTGAGCGCCTCCAGGAGAGAGGCCCAAGCAAGACGTGCCCCGAGGAGCGTCTTGCCACATGTCAGCACTCAGTCTGACTGAGAACCTCCAGGAGAGAGTCCCAAGCAAGAAGCACCCCGAGGAGTGTCTTGCCACATGTCAACAATGGGTCTGACTGAGGGCCTCCAGGAGAGAAGCCCAAGCAAGATGCGCCCCGAGGAGCGTCTTGCCACATGTCAACAATGGGTCTGACTGAGGACCTCCAGGAGAGAAGCCCAAGCAAGACGCGCCCCGAGGAGCGTCTTGCCACATGTCAACACTGGGTCTGACTGAGCGCCTCCAGGAGAGAGGCCCAAGCAAGACGCGCCCCGAGGAGCGTCAAGCCACATGTCAACACTGGGTCTGACTGAGTGCCTCCATGAGAGAAGCCCCAGCAAGACACGCCCCGAGGAGCGTCTTACCACATGTCAGCACTCGGTCTGACTGAGCGCCTCCAGGAGAGAGGCCCAAGCAAGACGTGCCCCGAGGAGCGTCTTGCCACATGTCAGCACTCAGTCTGACTGAGCACCTCCAGGAGAGAGTCCCAAGCAAGAAGCACCCCGAGGAGTGTCTTGCCACATGTCAACGATGGGTCTGACTGAGGGCCTCCAGGAGAGAAGCCCAAGCAAGACGCGCCCCGAGGAGCGTCTTGCCACATGTCAACAATGGGTCTGACTGAGGACCTCCAGGAGAGAAGCCCAAGCAAGACGCGCCCCGAGGAGCGTCTTGCCACATGTCAACACTGGGTCTGACTGAGCGCCTCCAGGAGAGAGGCCCAAGCAAGACACGGCCTGTGGAGCGTCTTGCCACATGCCAACACTGGGTTTGACTGAGCGCCTCCAGGAGAGAGGCCCAAGCAAGACACGCCCTGTGGAGTGTCTTGCCACATGCCAACACTTTGTCTGACTGAGCACCTCCAGGAGAGAGGCCCAAGCAAGACGCACCCCGAGGAGCGTCTAGCCACATGTCAACACTGGGTCTGACTGAGCGCCTCCAGGAGAGAGGCCCAAGCAAGAAGCTCCCCGAGGAGCGTCTTGCCACATCTCAACAATGGGTCTGATTGAGGGCCTCCAGCAGAGAAGCCCAAGCAACACGCGCCCCGAGGAGCGTCTTGCCACATGTCAACACTGGGTCTGACTGAGCGCCTCCAGGAGAGAGGCCCAAGCAAGACGCGCCCCGAGCAGCGTCTTGTCACATGTCAACAATGGGTCTGACTGAGGGCCTCCAGGAGAGAGGCCCAAGCAAGAGGCGTCCCGAGGAGCGTCTTGCCACATGTCACCTCTGGGTCTGACCGAGCGCCTCCAGGAGAGAGGCCCAAGCAAGACGCGCCCCGAGGAGCGTCTTGCCACATGTCAACACTGGGTCAGACTGAGCGCCTCCAGGAGAGAGGCCCAAGCAAGAAACGCCCGAGGAGCGTCTTGACACATGTCAACACTGGGTCTGACTGAGCGCCTCCAGAAGAGAGGCCCAAGCAAGACGCGCCCCGAGGAGCGTCTTGCCACATGTCAACACTGGGTCTGACTGAGCGCCTCCAGGAGAGAGGCCCAAGCAAGACGCGCCCCGAGGAGCGTCTTGCCACATGTCACTACTCGGTCTGACTGAGTTCCTCCAGGAGAGATGCCCAAGCAAGACGCGCCCCGAGGAGCGTCTTGCCACATGTCAACAATGGGTCTGACTGAGGGCCTCCAGGAGAGATTCCCAAGCAAGACGCGCCCCGAGGAGCGTCTTGCCACATGTCAACACTGGGTCTGACTGAGCGCCTCCAGGAGAGAGGCCCAAGCAAGACGCGCCCCGAGGAGCGTCTTGCCACATGTCACTACTCGGTCTGACTGAGTTCCTCCAGGAGAGATGCCCAAGCAAGACGCGCCCCGAGGAGCGTTTTGCCACATGTCAACAATGGGTCTGACTGAGGGCCTCCAGGAGAGAGGCCCAAGCAAGACGCGCCCGGAGGAGCGTCTTGCCACATGTCAACACTCGGTCTGACAGAGGGCCTCCAAGAGAGAGGCCCAAGCAAGACGCGCTCCGAGGAGCGTCTTGTCACATGTCAAAACTGGGTCTGACTGAGCGCCTCCAGGAGAGAGGCCCAAGCAAGATGCGCCCCGAGGAGTGTCTTGCCACATAACAACACTGGGTCTGACTGAGTGCCTCCATGAGAGAAGCCCCAGCAAGACACACCCCGAGGAGCGTCTTGCCACATGTCAACACTGGGTCTGACAGAGCGCCTCCAGGAGAGAGGCCCAAGCAAGACGCGCCCCGAGGAGCGTCTCGCCACATGTCACCTCTGGGTCTGACTGAGCGCCTCCAGGAGAGAGGCCCAAGCAAGACGTGCTCGGAGGAGCGTCTTGCCACATGTCAACACTGGGTCTGACTGAGCGCCTCCAGGAGAGAGGCCCAAGCAAGAAGCGCCCCGAGGAGCGTCTTGCCACATGTCAACAATGGGTCTGACTGAGGACCTCCAGGAGAGAAGCCCAAGCAAGACGCGCCCCGAGGAGCGTCTTGCCACATGTCAACACTTGGTCTGACTGAGCGCCTCCAGGAGAGAGGCCCAAGCAAGACGCGCCTCGAGGAGCGTCTTGCCACATGTCAACACTGGCTCTGACTGAGTGCCTACATGAGAGAAGCACCCAGCAAGGAACGCCCCGAGGAGCGTCTTACCACATGTCAGCACTCGGTCTGACTGAGCGCCACCAGGAGAGAGGCCCAAGCAAGACGCGCCCCGAGGAGCGTCTTGCCACAAGTCACTACTCGGTCTGACTGAGCGCCTCCAGGAGAGATGCCCAAGCAAGACGCGCCCCGAGGAGCGTCTTGCCACATGTCAACAATGGGTCTGACTGAGGGCCTCCAGGAGAGAGGTCCAAGCAAGACGCGCCCGGAGGAGCGTCTTGCCACATGTCAACACTCGGTCTGACAGAGGGCCTCCAGGAGAGAGGCCCAAGCAAGACGCGTCCCGAGGAGCGTGTTGCCACATGTCACCTCTGGGTCTGACTGAGCACCTCCAGGAGAGAGGCCCAAGCAAGACGCGCCCCGAGGAGCGTCTTGTCACATGTCCACACTGGGTCTGACTGAGCGCCTCCAGGAGAGAGGCCCAAGCAAGAAACGCCCGAGGAGCGTCTTGACACATGTCAGCACTCAGTCTGACTGAGCGCCTCCAGGAGAGAGGCCCAAGCAAGAAGCGCCCCGAGGAGCGTCTTGCCACATGTCAACAATGGGGCTGACTGAGGACCTCCAGGAGAGAAGCCCAAGAAAGACGCGCCCCGAGGAGCGTCTTGACACATGTCAACACTGGGTCTGACTGAGCGCCTCCAGGATAGAGGCCCAAGCAAGACACGCCTTGTGGAGCGTCTTGACATATGTCAACACTGGGTCTGACAGAGGGCATCCAGGAGAGAGGCCCAAGCAAGACGCGCCCCGAGGAGAGTCTTGCCACATTTCAACACTGGGTCTGACAGAGGGCATCCAGGAGAGAGGCCCAAGCAATATGTGCCCCGAGGAGCGTCTTGCCACCTGTCAACACTGGGTCTGACTGAGCGCCTCCAGGAGAGAGGCCCAAGCAAGACACGCCCCGAGGAGCATCTTGACACATGTCAACACTGGGTCTGACTGAGGGCCAACATGAGAGAAGCCCAAGCAAGACGCGCCCCGAGGAGAGTCTTGCCACATGTCAACACTGGGTCTGACAGAGGGCATCCAGGAGAGAGGCCCAAGCAATACGCGCCCCGAGGAGCGTCTTGCCACATGTCACCACTGGGTCTGACTGAGCGCCTCCAGGAGAGAGGCCCAACCAAGACGCGCCCCGAGGAGCGTCTTGCAACATAACAACACTGGGTCTGACTGAGCGCCTCCAGGAGAGAGGCCCAATCAAGACGCGCCCCGAGGAGCGTCTTGCCACGTGTCAACACTGGGTCTGACTGAGCGCCTCCAGGAGAGAGGCCCAAACAAGACGCGCCCCGAGGAGCGTCTTGCCACATGTCAACACTCGGTCTGACAGAGGGCCTCCACGAGAGAGGCCCCAGCAAGATGCGCCCCGAGGAGCATCTTGCCACATGTCACCTCTGGGTCTGACTGAGCACCTCCAGGAGAGAGGCCCAAGCAAGTCGCGCCCCGAGGATCGTCTTGTCACATGTCAACACTGGGTCTGACTGAGCGCCTCCAGGAGAGAGGCCCAAGCAAGACGCGCCCGGAGGAGCGTCTTGCCACATGTCAACACTGGGTCTGACAGAGGGCCTCCAGGAGAGAGGCCCAAGCAAGACGCGCCCCGAGGAGCGTCTTGCCACATGTCAACAATGGGTCTGACGGAGGGCCTCCAGGAGAGAAGCTCAAGCAAGACGCGCCCCGAGGAGCGTCTTGCCACATGTCAGCACTCGGTCTGACTGAGCGCCTCCAGGAGAGAGGCCCAAGCAAGACGCGCCCCGAGGAGCGTCTTGCCACATGTCAACAATGGGTCTGACGGAGGGCCTCCAGGAGAGAGGCCCAAGCAAGAAGCGCCCCGAGGAGCGTCTTGCCACATGTCAACAATGGGTCTGACTGAGGGCCTCCAGGAGAGAAGCCCAAGCAAGACGCGCCCCGAGGAGCGTCTTGCCACATGTCAACAATGGGTCTGACTGAGGACCTCCAGGAGAGAAGCCCAAGCAAGACGCGCCCCGAGGAGCGTCTTGCCACATGTCAACACTGGGTCTGACTGAGCGCCTCCAGGAGAGAGGCCCAAGCAAGACGCGCCTCGAGGAGCGTCTTGCCACATGTCAACACTGGGTCTGACTGAGTGCCTCCATGAGAGAAGCCCCAGCAAGACACGCCCCGAGGAGCGTCTTGACACATGTCAACACTGGGTCTGACTGAGTGCCTCCAGGAGAGAGGCCCAAGCAAGACGCGCCCCGAGGAGAGTCTTGCCACATGTCAACACTGGGTCTGACTGAGTGCCTCCGTGAGAGAAGCCCCAGCAAGACGCACCCCGAGGAGCGTCTTGCCACATGTCAGCACTCAGTCTGACTGAGCGCCTCCAGGAGAGAGGCCCAAGCAAGAAGCGCCCCGAGGAGCGTCTTGCCACATGTCAACAATGGGTCTGACTGAGGGCCTCCAGGAGAGAAGCCCAAGCAAGACGCACCCCGAGGAGCATCTTGCCACAGGTCAACAATGGGTCTGACTGAGGACCTCCAGGAGAGAAGCCCAAGCAAGACGCGCCCCGAGGAGCGTCTTGCCACATGTCAACACTGGGTCTGACTGAGCGCCTCCAGGATAGAGGCCCAAGCAAGACACGCCTTGTGGAGCGTCTTGACATATGTCAACACTGGGTCTGACAGAGGGCATCCAGGAGAGAGGCCCAAGCAAGACGCGCCCCGAGGAGAGTCTTGCCACATGTCAACACTGGGTCTGACAGAGGGCATCCAGGAGAGAAGCCCAAGCAATATGTGCCCCGAGGAGCGTCTTGCCACCTGTCAACACTGGGTCTGACTGAGCGCCTCCAGGAGAGAGGCCCAAGCAAGACACGCCCCGAGGAGCATCTTGACACATGTCAACACTGGGTCTGACTGAGGGCCAACATGAGAGAAGCCCAAGCAAGACGCGCCCCAAGGAGAGTCTTGCCACATGTCAACACTGGGTCTGACAGAGGGCATCCAGGAGAGAGGCCCAAGCAATACGCGCCCCGAGGAGCGTCTTGCCACATGTCACCACTGGGTCTGACTGAGCGCCTCCAGGAGAGAGGCCCAACCAAGACGCGCCCCGAGGAGCGTCTTGCAACATAACAACACTGGGTCTGACTGAGCGCCTCCAGGAGAGAGGCCCAATCAAGACGAGCCCCGAGGAGCGTCTTGCCATGTGTCAACACTGGGTCTGACTGAGCGCCTCCAGGAGAGAGGCCCAAACAAGACGTGCCCCGAGGAGCGTCTTGCCACATGTCAACACTCGGTCTGACAGAGGGCCTCCACGAGAGAGGCCCCAGCAAGATGCGCCCCGAGGAGCATCTTGCCACATGTCACCTCTGGGTCTGACTGAGCACCTCCAGGAGAGAGGCCCAAGCAAGTCGCGCCCCGAGGATCGTCTTGTCACATGTCAACACTGGGTCTGACTGAGCGCCTCCAGGAGAGAGGCCCAAGCAAGACGCGCCCGGAGGAGCGTCTTGCCACATGTCAACACTGGGTCTGACAGAGGGCCTCCAGGAGAGAGGCCCAAGCAAGACGCGCCCCGAGGAGCGTCTTGCCACATGTCAACAATGGGTCTGACGGAGGGCCTCCAGGAGAGAAGCCCAAGCAAGACGCGCCCCGAGGAGCGTCTTGCCACATGTCAGCACTCGGTCTGACTGAGCGCCTCCAGGAGAGAGGCCCAAATAAGACGCGCCCCGTGGAGCGTCTTGCCACATGTCAACAATGGGTCTGACTGAGGGCCTCCAGGAGAGAAGCCCAAGCAAGATGCGCCCCGAGGAGCGTCTTGCCACATGTCAGCACTCGTTCTGACTGAGCGCCTCCAGGAGAGAGGCCCAAGCAAGACGCGCCCCGAGGAGAGTCTTTCCACATGTCAATTCTGGGTCTGACTGAGCGCCTCCAGGAGAGAGGCCCAAGCAAGACGCGCCCCGAGGAGCGTCTTGCCACATGTCAACAATGGGTCTGACTGAGGACCTCCAGGAGAGAAGCCCCAGCATGACGCGCCCCGAGGAGCGTCTTGCCACATGTCAACAATGGGTCTGACCTAGGGCCTCCAGGAGAGAGGCCCAAACAAGACGCGCCCGGAGGAGCGTCTTGCCACATGTCAACACTCGGTCTGACAGAGGGCCTCCAGGAGAGAGGCCCAAGCAAGACACGCCCCGAGGAGCGTCTTGTCACATGTCAACACTGGGTCTGACTGAGCGCCTCCAGGAGAGAGGCCCAAGCAAGAAACGCCCGAGGAGCGTCTTGACACATGTCAACACTGGGTCTGACTGAGCGCCTCCAGGAGAGAGGCCCAAGCAAGACGCGCCCCGAGGAGCGTCTTGCCACATGTCACTACTCGGTCTGACTGAGTTCCTCCAGGAGAGATGCCCAAGCAAGACGCGCCCCGAGGAGCGTCTTGTCACATGTCAACACTGGGTCTTTCTGAGCGCCTCCAGGAGAGAAGCCCAAGCAAGAAACGCCCGAGGAGCGTCTTGACACATGTCAACACTGGGTCTGACTGAGTGCTTCCAGGAGAGAGGCCCAAGCAAGACGCGCCCTGAGGAGCGTCTTGCCACATGTCAACACTGGGTCTGACTGAGTGCCTCCATGAGAGAAGCCCCAGCAAGACGCACCCCGAGGAGCGTCTTGCCACATAACAGCACTCAGTCTGACTGAGCGCCTCCAGGAGAGAAGCCCAAGCAAGAAGCGCCCCGAGGAGCGTCTTGCCACATGTCAACAATGGGTCTGACTGAGGGCCTCCAGGAGAGAAGCCCAAGCAAGACGCGCCCCGAGGAGCGTCTTGCCACATGTCAACACTGGGTCTGAATGAGTGCCTCCATGAGAGAAGCCCCAGCAAGACACGCCTCGAGGAGCGTCTTACCACATGTCAGCACTCGGTCTGACTGAGCGCCTACAGGAGAGAGGCCTAAGCAAGAAGCGCCCTGAGGAGCGTCTTGCCACATGTCAACAATGGGTCTGATTGAGGGCCTCCAGGAGAGAAGCCCAAGCAACACGCGCCCCGAGGAGCGTCTTGCCACATGTCAACAATGGGTCTGACCTAGGGCCTCCAGGAGAGAGGCCCAAGCAAGACGCGCCCGGAGGAGCGTCTTGCCACATGTCAACACTCGGTCTGACAGAGGGCCTCCAGGAGAGAGGCCCAAGCAAGACACGCCCCGAGGAGCGTCTTGTCACATGTCAACACTGGGTCTGACTGAGCGCCTCCAGGAGAGAGGCCCAAGCAAGAAACGCCCGAGGAGCGTCTTGACACATGTCAAAACTGGGTCTGACTGAGCGCCTCCAGGAGAGAGGCCCAAGCAAGACGCGCCCCGAGGAGCGTCTTGCCACAGTCACTACTCGGTCTGACTGAGTTCCTCCAGGAGAGATGCCCAAGCAAGAAGCGCCCCGAGGAGCGTCTTGCCACATGTCAACAATGGGTCTGATTGAGGGCCTCCAGGAGAGAAGCCCAAGCAACACGCGCCCCGAGGAGCGTCTTGCCACATGTCAACAATGGGTCTGACCTAGGGCCTCCAGGAGAGAGGCCCAAGCAAGACGCGCCCGGAGGAGCGTCTTGCCACATGTCAACACTCGGTCTGACAGAGGGCCTCCAGGAGAGAGGCCCAAGCAAGACACGCCCCGAGGAGCGTCTTGTCACATGTCAACACTGGGTCTGACTGAGCGCCTCCAGGAGAGAGGCCCAAGCAAGAAACGCCCGAGGAGCGTCTTGACACATGTCAACACTGGGTCTGACTGAGCGCCTCCAGGAGAGAGGCCCAAGCAAGACGCGCCCCGAGGAGCGTCTTGCCACAGTCACTACTCGGTCTGACTGAGTTCCTCCAGGAGAGATGCCCAAGCAAGACGCGCCCCGAGGAGCGTCTTGCCACATGTCAACAATGGGTCTGACTGAGGGCCTCCAGGAGAGAGGCCCAAGCAAGACGCGCCCGGAGGAGTGTCTTGCCACATGTCAACACTCGGTCTGACAGAGGGCCTCCAGGAGAGAGGCCCAAGCAAGACGCGCTCGGAGGAGCGTCTTGCCACATGTCAACACTGGGTCTGACTGAGCGCCTCCAGGAGAGAGGCCCAAGCAAGAAGCGCCCCGAGGAGCGTCTTGACACATGTCAACAATGGGTCTGACTGAGGACCTCCAGGAGAGAAGCCCAAGCAAGACGCGCCCCGAGGAGCGTCTTGCCACATGTCTTCACTGGGTCTGACTGAGCGCCTCCAGGAGAGAGGCCCAAGCAAGACGCGCCTCGAGGAGCGTCTTGCCACATGTCAACACTGGGTCTGACTGAGCGCCTCCAGGAGAGAGGCCCAATCAAGACGCGCCCCGAGGAGCGTCTTGCCACGTGTCAACACTGGGTCTGACTGAGCGCCTCCAGGAGAGAGGCCCAAACAAGACGCGCCCCGAGGAGCGTCTTGCCACATGTCAACACTCGGTCTGACAGAGGGCCTCCACGAGAGAGGCCCCAGCAAGATGCGCCCCGAGGAGCATCTTGCCACATGTCACCTCTGGGTCTGACTGAGCACCTCCAGGAGAGAGGCCCAAGCAAGTCGCGCCCCGAGGATCGTCTTGTCACATGTCAACACTGGGTCTGACTGAGCGCCTCCAGGAGAGAGGCCCAAGCAAGACGCGCCCGGAGGAGCGTCTTGCCACATGTCAACACTGGGTCTGACAGAGGGCCTCCAGGAGAGAGGCCCAAGCAAGACGCGCCCCGAGGAGCGTCTTGCCACATGTCAACAATGGGTCTGACGGAGGGCCTCCAGGAGAGAAGCTCAAGCAAGACGCGCCCCGAGGAGCGTCTTGCCACATGTCAGCACTCGGTCTGACTGAGCGCCTCCAGGAGAGAGGCCCAAGCAAGACGCGCCCCGAGGAGCGTCTTGCCACATGTCAACAATGGGTCTGACGGAGGGCCTCCAGGAGAGAGGCCCAAGCAAGAAGCGCCCCGAGGAGCGTCTTGCCACATGTCAACAATGGGTCTGACTGAGGGCCTCCAGGAGAGAAGCCCAAGCAAGACGCGCCCCGAGGAGCGTCTTGCCACATGTCAACAATGGGTCTGACTGAGGACCTCCAGGAGAGAAGCCCAAGCAAGACGCGCCCCGAGGAGCGTCTTGCCACATGTCAACACTGGGTCTGACTGAGCGCCTCCAGGAGAGAGGCCCAAGCAAGACGCGCCTCGAGGAGCGTCTTGCCACATGTCAACACTGGGTCTGACTGAGTGCCTCCATGAGAGAAGCCCCAGCAAGACACGCCCCGAGGAGCGTCTTGACACATGTCAACACTGGGTCTGACTGAGTGCCTCCAGGAGAGAGGCCCAAGCAAGACGCGCCCCGAGGAGAGTCTTGCCACATGTCAACACTGGGTCTGACTGAGTGCCTCCGTGAGAGAAGCCCCAGCAAGACGCACCCCGAGGAGCGTCTTGCCACATGTCAGCACTCAGTCTGACTGAGCGCCTCCAGGAGAGAGGCCCAAGCAAGAAGCGCCCCGAGGAGCGTCTTGCCACATGTCAACAATGGGTCTGACTGAGGGCCTCCAGGAGAGAAGCCCAAGCAAGACGCACCCCGAGGAGCGTCTTGCCACAGGTCAACAATGGGTCTGACTGAGGACCTCCAGGAGAGAAGCCCAAGCAAGACGCGCCCCGAGGAGCGTCTTGCCACATGTCAACACTGGGTCTGACTGAGCGCCTCCAGGATAGAGGCCCAAGCAAGACACGCCTTGTGGAGCGTCTTGACATATGTCAACACTGGGTCTGACAGAGGGCATCCAGGAGAGAGGCCCAAGCAAGACGCGCCCCGAGGAGAGTCTTGCCACATGTCAACACTGGGTCTGACAGAGGGCATCCAGGAGAGAAGCCCAAGCAATATGTGCCCCGAGGAGCGTCTTGCCACCTGTCAACACTGGGTCTGACTGAGCGCCTCCAGGAGAGAGGCCCAAGCAAGACACGCCCCGAGGAGCATCTTGACACATGTCAACACTGGGTCTGACTGAGGGCCAACATGAGAGAAGCCCAAGCAAGACGCGCCCCAAGGAGAGTCTTGCCACATGTCAACACTGGGTCTGACAGAGGGCATCCAGGAGAGAGGCCCAAGCAATACGCGCCCCGAGGAGCGTCTTGCCACATGTCACCACTGGGTCTGACTGAGCGCCTCCAGGAGAGAGGCCCAACCAAGACGCGCCCCGAGGAGCGTCTTGCAACATAACAACACTGGGTCTGACTGAGCGCCTCCAGGAGAGAGGCCCAATCAAGACGAGCCCCGAGGAGCGTCTTGCCATGTGTCAACACTGGGTCTGACTGAGCGCCTCCAGGAGAGAGGCCCAAACAAGACGTGCCCCGAGGAGCGTCTTGCCACATGTCAACACTCGGTCTGACAGAGGGCCTCCACGAGAGAGGCCCCAGCAAGATGCGCCCCGAGGAGCATCTTGCCACATGTCACCTCTGGGTCTGACTGAGCACCTCCAGGAGAGAGGCCCAAGCAAGTCGCGCCCCGAGGATCGTCTTGTCACATGTCAACACTGGGTCTGACTGAGCGCCTCCAGGAGAGAGGCCCAAGCAAGACGCGCCCGGAGGAGCGTCTTGCCACATGTCAACACTGGGTCTGACAGAGGGCCTCCAGGAGAGAGGCCCAAGCAAGACGCGCCCCGAGGAGCGTCTTGCCACATGTCAACAATGGGTCTGACGGAGGGCCTCCAGGAGAGAAGCCCAAGCAAGACGCGCCCCGAGGAGCGTCTTGCCACATGTCAGCACTCGGTCTGACTGAGCGCCTCCAGGAGAGAGGCCCAAATAAGACGCGCCCCGTGGAGCGTCTTGCCACATGTCAACAATGGGTCTGACTGAGGGCCTCCAGGAGAGAAGCCCAAGCAAGATGCGCCCCGAGGAGCGTCTTGCCACATGTCAGCACTCGTTCTGACTGAGCGCCTCCAGGAGAGAGGCCCAAGCAAGACGCGCCCCGAGGAGAGTCTTTCCACATGTCAATTCTGGGTCTGACTGAGCGCCTCCAGGAGAGAGGCCCAAGCAAGACGCGCCCCGAGGAGCGTCTTGCCACATGTCAACAATGGGTCTGACTGAGGACCTCCAGGAGAGAAGCCCCAGCATGACGCGCCCCGAGGAGCGTCTTGCCACATGTCAACAATGGGTCTGACCTAGGGCCTCCAGGAGAGAGGCCCAAACAAGACGCGCCCGGAGGAGCGTCGTGCCACATGTCAACACTCGGTCTGACAGAGGGCCTCCAGGAGAGAGGCCCAAGCAAGACACGCCCCGAGGAGCGTCTTGTCACATGTCAACACTGGGTCTGACTGAGCGCCTCCAGGAGAGAGGCCCAAGCAAGAAACGCCCGAGGAGCGTCTTGACACATGTCAACACTGGGTCTGACTGAGCGCCTCCAGGAGAGAGGCCCAAGCAAGACGCGCCCCGAGGAGCGTCTTGCCACATGTCACTACTCGGTCTGACTGAGTTCCTCCAGGAGAGATGCCCAAGCAAGACGCGCCCCGAGGAGCGTCTTGTCACATGTCAACACTGGGTCTTTCTGAGCGCCTCCAGGAGAGAAGCCCAAGCAAGAAACGCCCGAGGAGCGTCTTGACACATGTCAACACTGGGTCTGACTGAGTGCTTCCAGGAGAGAGGCCCAAGCAAGACGCGCCCTGAGGAGCGTCTTGCCACATGTCAACACTGGGTCTGACTGAGTGCCTCCATGAGAGAAGCCCCAGCAAGACGCACCCCGAGGAGCGTCTTGCCACATAACAGCACTCAGTCTGACTGAGCGCCTCCAGGAGAGAAGCCCAAGCAAGAAGCGCCCCGAGGAGCGTCTTGCCACATGTCAACAATGGGTCTGACTGAGGGCCTCCAGGAGAGAAGCCCAAGCAAGACGCGCCCCGAGGAGCGTCTTGCCACATGTCAACACTGGGTCTGAATGAGTGCCTCCATGAGAGAAGCCCCAGCAAGACACGCCTCGAGGAGCGTCTTACCACATGTCAGCACTCGGTCTGACTGAGCGCCTACAGGAGAGAGGCCTAAGCAAGAAGCGCCCTGAGGAGCGTCTTGCCACATGTCAACAATGGGTCTGATTGAGGGCCTCCAGGAGAGAAGCCCAAGCAACACGCGCCCCGAGGAGCGTCTTGCCACATGTCAACAATGGGTCTGACCTAGGGCCTCCAGGAGAGAGGCCCAAGCAAGACGCGCCCGGAGGAGCGTCTTGCCACATGTCAACACTCGGTCTGACAGAGGGCCTCCAGGAGAGAGGCCCAAGCAAGACACGCCCCGAGGAGCGTCTTGTCACATGTCAACACTGGGTCTGACTGAGCGCCTCCAGGAGAGAGGCCCAAGCAAGAAACGCCCGAGGAGCGTCTTTACACATGTCAAAACTGGGTCTGACTGAGCGCCTCCAGGAGAGAGGCCCAAGCAAGACGCGCCCCGAGGAGCGTCTTGCCACAGTCACTACTCGGTCTGACTGGGTTCCTCCAGGAGAGATGCCCAAGCAAGAAGCGCCCCGAGGAGCGTCTTGCCACATGTCAACAATGGGTCTGATTGAGGGCCTCCAGGAGAGAAGCCCAAGCAACACGCGCCCCGAGGAGCGTCTTGCCACATGTCAACAATGGGTCTGACCTAGGGCCTCCAGGAGAGAGGCCCAAGCAAGACGCGCCCGGAGGAGCGTCTTGCCACATGTCAACACTCGGTCTGACAGAGGGCCTCCAGGAGAGAGGCCCAAGCAAGACACGCCCCGAGGAGCGTCTTGTCACATGTCAACACTGGGTCTGACTGAGCGCCTCCAGGAGAGAGGCCCAAGCAAGAAACGCCCGAGGAGCGTCTTGACACATGTCAACACTGGGTCTGACTGAGCGCCTCCAGGAGAGAGGCCCAAGCAAGACGCGCCCCGAGGAGCGTCTTGCCACAGTCACTACTCGGTCTGACTGAGTTCCTCCAGGAGAGATGCCCAAGCAAGACGCGCCCCGAGGAGCGTCTTGCCACATGTCAACAATGGGTCTGACTGAGGGCCTCCAGGAGAGAGGCCCAAGCAAGACGCGCCCGGAGGAGTGTCTTGCCACATGTCAACACTCGGTCTGACAGAGGGCCTCCAGGAGAGAGGCCCAAGCAAGACGCGCTCGGAGGAGCGTCTTGCCACATGTCAACACTGGGTCTGACTGAGCGCCTCCAGGAGAGAGGCCCAAGCAAGAAGCGCCCCGAGGAGCGTCTTGACACATGTCAACAATGGGTCTGACTGAGGACCTCCAGGAGAGAAGCCCAAGCAAGACGCGCCCCGAGGAGCGTCTTGCCACATGTCTTCACTGGGTCTGACTGAGCGCCTCCAGGAGAGAGGCCCAAGCAAGACGCGCCTCGAGGAGCGTCTTGCCACATGTCAACACTGGGTCTGACTGAGTGCCTCCATGAGAGAAGCCCCAGCCAGACACGCCCCGAGGAGCGTCTTACCACATGTCAGCACTCGGTCTGACTGAGCGCCTCCAGGAGAGAGGCCCAAGCAAGAAGCGCCCCGAGGAGCGTCTTGCCACATGTCAACAATGGGTCTGATTGAGGGCCTCCAGGAGAGAAGCCCAAGCAAGACGCGCCCCGAGGAGCGTCTTGCCACAAGTCACTACTCGGTCTGACTGAGCGCCTCCAGGAGAGATGCCCAAGCAAGACGCGCCCCGAGGAGCGTCTTGCCACATGTCAACAATGGGTCTGACTGAGGGCCTCCAGGAGAGAGGCCCAAGCAAGAGGCGCCCGGAGGAGCGTCTTGCCACATGTCAACACTCAGTCTGACAGAGGGCCTCCAGGAGAGAGGCCCAAGCAAGACGCGTCCCGAGGAGCGTATTGCCACATTTCACCTCTGGGTCTGACTGAGCACCTCCAGGAGAGAGGCCCAAGCAAGACACGCCTTGTGGAGCGTCTTGACATATGTCAACACTGGGTCTGACAGAGCGCCTCCAGGAGAGAGGCCCAAGCAAGACGCGCCCGGAGGAGCGTCTTGCCACATGTCAACACTCGGTCTGACAGAGGGCCTCCAGGAGAGAGGCCCAAGCAAGACGCGTCCCGAGGAGCGTATTGCCACATGTCACCTCTGGGTCTGACTGAGCACCTCCAGGAGAGAGGCCCAAGCAAGACACGCCCCGAGGAGCGTCTTGCCACATGTCAACACTGGGTCTGACTGAGCGCCTCCAGGATAGAGGCCCAAGCAAGACACGCCTTGTGGAGCGTCTTGACATATGTCAACACTGGGTCTGACAGAGGGCATCCAGGAGAGAGGCCCAAGCAAGACGCGCCCCGAGGAGAGTCTTGCCACATGTCAACACTGGGTCTGACAGAGGGCATCCAGGAGAGAGCCCCAAGCAATACGTGCCCCGAGGAGCATCTTGACACATGTCAACACTGGGTCTGACTGAGGGCCAACATGAGAGAAGCCCAAGCAAGACGCGCCCCGAGGAGAGTCTTGCCACATGTCAACACTGGGTCTGACAGAGGGCATCCAGGAGAGAGGCCCAAGCAATACGCGCCCCGAGGAGCGTCTTGCCACATGTCACCACTGGGTCTGACTGAGCGCCTCCAGGAGAGAGGCCCAACCAAGACGCGCCCCGAGGAGCGTCTTGCAACATAACAACACTGGGTCTGACTGAGCGCCTCCAGGAGAGAGGCCCAATCAAGACTCGCCCCGAGGAGCGTCTTGCCACGTGTCAACACTGGGTCTGACTGAGCGCCTCCAGGAGAGAGGCCCAAGCAAGACACGCCCCGAGGAGCGTCTTGCCACATGTCAACACTCGGTCTGACAGAGGGCCTCCACGAGAGAGGCCCCAGCAAGATGCGCCCCGAGGAGCGTCTTGCCACATGTCACCTCTGGGTCTGACTGAGCACCTCCAGGAGAGAGGCCCAAGCAAGTCGCGCCCCGAGGATCGTCTTGTCACATGTCAACACTGGGTCTGACTGAGCGCCTCCAGGAGAGAGGCCCAAGCAAGACGCGCCCGGAGGAGCGTCTTGCCACATGTCAACACTGGGTCTGACAGAGGGCCTCCAGGAGAGAGGTCCAAGCAAGACGCGCCCCGAGGAGCGTCTTGCCACATGTCAACAATGGGTCTGACGGAGGGCCTCCAGGAGAGAAGCCCAAGCAAGACGCGCCCCGAGGAGCGTCTTGCCACATGTCAGCACTCGGTCTGACTGAGGGCGTCCAGGAGAGAGGCCCAAATAAGATGCGCCCCGAGGAGCGTCTTGCCACATGTCAACAATGGGTCTGACTGAGGGCCTCCAGGAGAGAAGCCCAAGCAAGATGCGCCCCGAGGAGCGTCTTGCCACATGTCAGCACTCGTTCTGACTGAGCGCCTC
This sequence comes from Nothobranchius furzeri, assembly GCF_043380555.1. NCBI lineage: Eukaryota > Metazoa > Chordata > Actinopteri > Cyprinodontiformes > Nothobranchiidae > Nothobranchius > Nothobranchius furzeri. The sequence goes on from NC_091748.1 coordinate 42,722,938, forward strand.
CAGGAGAGAAGCCCAAGCAAGACGCGCCCCGAGGAGAGTCTTTCCACATGTCAACACTGGGTCTGACCGAGCGCCTCCAGGAGAGAAGCCCCAGCATGACGCGCCCCGAGGAGCGTCTTGCCACATGTCAACACTGGGTCTGACCGAGCGCCTCCAGGAGAGAAGCCCCAGCATGACGCGCCCCGAGGAGCGTCTTGCCACATGTCAACACTTGGTCTGACAGAGGGCCTCCAGGAGAGAGGCCCAAGCAAGACACGCCCCGAGGAGCGTCTTGTCACATCTCAACACTGGGTCTGACTGAGCGCCTCCAGGAGAGAGGCCCAAGCAAGAAACGCCCGAGGAGCGTCTTGACACATGTCAACACTGGGTCTGACTGAGCGCCTCCAGGAGAGAGGCCCAAGCAAGACACGCCCCGAGGAGCGTCTTGCCACATGTCAACACTGGGTCTGACTGAGCGCCTCCAGGAGAGAGGCCCAAGCAAGACGCGCCCCGAGGAGCGTCTCGCCACATGTCACCTCTGGGTCTGACTGAGCGCCTCCAGGAGAGAGGCCCAAGCAAGACGCGCTTGGAGGAGCGTCTTGCCACATGTCAACACTGGGTCTGACTGAGCGCCTCCAGGAGAGAGGCCCAAGCAAGAAGCGCCCCGAGGAGCGACTTGCCACATGTCAACAATGGGTCTGACTGAGGGCCTCCAGGAGAGAAGCCCAAGCAAGACGCGCCCCGAGGAGCGTCTTGCCACATGTCAACAATGGGTCTGACTTGAGGACCTCCAGGAGAGAAGCCCAAGCAAGACGCGCCCCGAGGAGCGTCTTGCCACATGTCAACACTGGGTCTGACTGAGCGCCTCCAGGAGAGAGGCCCAAGCAAGACGCGCCTCGAGGAGCGTCTTGCCACATGTCAACACTGGGTCTGACTGAGTGCCTCCATGAGAGAAGCCCCAGCAAGACACGCCCCGAGGAGAGTCTTACCACATGTCAGCACTCGGTCTGACTGAGCGCGTCCAGGAGAGAGGCCCAAGCAAGACGCGCCCCGAGGAGCGTCTTGCCACATGTCAACACTGGGTCTGACTGAGCGCCTCCAGGAGAGAGGCCCAAGCAAGACGCGCCCCGAGGAGCGTCTTGCCACATGTCACTACTCGGTCTGACTGAGTTCCTCCAGGAGAGATGCCCAAGCAAGACGCGCCCCGAGGAGCGTCTTGCCACATGTCAACAATGGGTCTGACTGAGGGCCTCCAGGAGAGAGTCCCAAGCAAGACGCGCCCCGAGGAGCGTCTTGCCACATGTCAACACTGGGTCTGACTGAGCGCGTCCAGGAGAGAGGCCCAAGCAAGACGCGCCCCGAGGAGCGTTTTGCCACATGTCAACAATGGGTCTGACTGAGGGCCTCCAGGAGAGAGGCCCAAGCAAGACGCGCCCGGAGGAGCGTCTTGCCACATGTCAACACTCGGTCTGACAGAGGGCCTCCAGGAGAGAGGCCCAAGCAATACGCGCTCCGAGGAGCGTCTTGTCACATGTCAAAACTGGGTCTGACTGAGCGCCTCCAGGAGAGAGGCCCAAGCAAGATGCGCCCCGAGGAGTGTCTTGCCACATAACAACACTGGGTCTGACTGAGTGCCTCCATGAGAGAAGCCCCAGCAAGACACGCCCCGAGGAGCGTCTTGCCACATGTCAACACTGGGTCTGACTGAGCGCCTCCAGGAGAGAGGCCCAAGCAAGACGCACCCCGAGGAGCGTCTCGCCACATGTCACCTCTGGGTCTGACTGAGCGCCTCCAGGAGAGAGGCCCAAGCAAGACGCGCTCGGAGGAGCGTCTTGCCACATGTCAACACTGGGTCTGACTGAGCGCCTCCAGGAGAGAGGCCCAAGCAAGAAGCGCCCCGAGGAGCGTCTTGCCACATGTCAACAATGGGTCTGACTGAGGGCCTCCAGGAGAGAAGCCCAAGCAAGACGCGCCCCGAGGAGCGTCTTGCCACATGTCAACAATGGGTCTGACTGAGGACCTCCAGGAGAGAAGCCCAAGCAAGACGCGCCCCGAGGAGCGTCTTGCCACATGTCAACACTGGGTCTGACTGAGCGCCTCCAGGAGAGAGGCCCAAGCAAGACGCGCCTCGAGGAGCGTCTTGCCACATGTCAACACTGGGTCTGACTGAGTGCCTCCATGAGAGAAGCCCCAGCAAGACACGCCCCGAGGAGCGTCTTACCAGATGTCAGCACTCGGTCTGACTGAGCGCCTCCAGGAGAGAGGCCCAAGCAAGAAGCGCCCCGAAGAGCGTCCTGCCACATGTCAACAATGAGTCTGATTGAGGGCCTCCAGGAGAGAAGCCCAAGCAAGACGCGCCCCGAGGAGCGTCTTGCCACAAGTCACTACTCGGTCTGACAGAGCGCCTCCAGGAGAGATGCCCAAGCAAGACGTGCCCCGAGGAGCGTCTTGCCACATGTCAACAATGGGTCTGACTGAGGGCCTCCAGGGGAGAGGCCCAAGCAAGACGCGCCCGGAGGAGCGTCTTGCCACATGTCAACACTCGGTCTGACAGAGGGCCTCCAGGAGAGAGGCCCAAGGAAGACGCGTCCCGAGGAGCGTATTGCCACATGTCACCTCTGGGTCTGACTGAGCACCTCCAGGAGAGAGGCCCAAGCAAGACGCGCCCCGAGGAGCGTCTTGTCACATGTCAACACTGGGTCTGACTGAGCGCCTCCAGGAGAGAGGCCCAAGCAAGAAACGCCCGAGGAGCGTCTTGACACATGTCAACACTGGGTCAGACTGAGTGCCTCCAGGAGAGAGGCCCAAGCAAGACGCGCACCGAGGAGAGTCTTGCCACATGTCAACACTGGGTCTGACTGAGTGCCTCCGTGAGAGAAGCCCCAGCAAGACGCACCCCGAGGAGCGTCTTGCCACATGTCAGCACTCAGTCTGACTGAGCGCCTCCAGGAGAGAGGCCCAAGCAAGAAGCGCCCCGAGGAGCGTCTTGCCACATGTCAACAATGGGTCTGACTGAGGGCCTCCAGGAGAGAAGCCCAAGCAAGACGCACCCCGAGGAGCGTCTTGCAGCAGGTCAACAATGGGTCTGACTGAGGACCTCCAGGTGAGAAGCCCAAGCAAGACGCGCCCCGAGGAGCGTCTTGCCACATGTCAACACTGGGTCTGACTGAGCGCCTCCAGGATAGAGGCCCAAGCAAGACACGCCTTGTGGAGCGTCTTGACATATGTCAACACTGGGTCTGACAGAGGGCATCCAGGAGAGAGGCCCAAGCAAGACGCGCCCCGAGGAGAGTCTTGCCACATGTCAACACTGGGTCTGACAGAGGGCATCCAGGAGAGAGGCCCAAGCAATATGTGCCCCGAGGAGCGTCTTGCCACCTGTCAACACTGGGTCTGACTGAGCGCCTCCAGGAGAGAGGCCCAAGCAAGACACGCCCCGTGGAGCATCTTGACACATGTCAACACTGGGTCTGACTGAGCGCCTCCAGGAGAGAGTCCCAAGCAAGACGCGCCCCGAGGAGCGTCTTGCCACATGTCAACACTGGGTCTGACTGAGCGCGTCCAGGAGAGAGGCCCAAGCAAGACGCGCCCCGAGGAGCGTTTTGCCACATGTCAACAATGGGTCTGACTGAGGGCCTCCAGGAGAGAGGCCCAAGCAAGACGCGCCCGGAGGAGCGTCTTGCCACATGTCAACACTCGGTCTGACAGAGGGCCTCCAGGAGAGAGGCCCAAGCAATACGCGCTCCGAGGAGCGTCTTGTCACATGTCAAAACTGGGTCTGACTGAGCGCCTCCAGGAGAGAGGCCCAAGCAAGATGCGCCCCGAGGAGTGTCTTGCCACATAACAACACTGGGTCTGACTGAGTGCCTCCATGAGAGAAGCCCCAGCAAGACACGCCCCGAGGAGCGTCTTGCCACATGTCAACACTGGGTCTGACTGAGCGCCTCCAGGAGAGAGGCCCAAGCAAGACGCACCCCGAGGAGCGTCTCGCCACATGTCACCTCTGGGTCTGACTGAGCGCCTCCAGGAGAGAGGCCCAAGCAAGACGCGCTCGGAGGAGCGTCTTGCCACATGTCAACACTGGGTCTGACTGAGCGCCTCCAGGAGAGAGGCCCAAGCAAGAAGCGCCCCGAGGAGCGTCTTGCCACATGTCAACAATGGGTCTGACTGAGGGCCTCCAGGAGAGAAGCCCAAGCAAGACGCGCCCCGAGGAGCGTCTTGCCACATGTCAACAATGGGTCTGACTGAGGACCTCCAGGAGAGAAGCCCAAGCAAGACGCGCCCAGAGGAGCGTCTTGCCACATGTCAACACTGGGTCTGACTGAGCGCCTCCAGGAGAGAGGCCCAAGCAAGACGCGCCTCGAGGAGCGTCTTGCCACATGTCAACACTGGGTCTGACTGAGTGCCTCCATGAGAGAAGCCCCAGCAAGACACGCCCCGAGGAGCGTCTTACCAGATGTCAGCACTCGGTCTGACTGAGCGCCTCCAGGAGAGAGGCCCAAGCAAGAAGCGCCCCGAAGAGCGTCCTGCCACATGTCAACAATGAGTCTGATTGAGGGCCTCCAGGAGAGAAGCCCAAGCAAGACGCGCCCCGAGGAGCGTCTTGCCACAAGTCACTACTCGGTCTGACAGAGCGCCTCCAGGAGAGATGCCCAAGCAAGACGTGCCCCGAGGAGCGTCTTGCCACATGTCAACAATGGGTCTGACTGAGGGCCTCCAGGGGAGAGGCCCAAGCAAGACGCGCCCGGAGGAGCGTCTTGCCACATGTCAACACTCGGTCTGACAGAGGGCCTCAAGGAGAGAGGCCCAAGCAAGACGCGTCCCGAGGAGCGTATTGCCACATGTCACCTCTGGGTCTGACTGAGCACCTCCAGGAGAGAGGCCCAAGCAAGACGCGCCCCGAGGAGCGTCTTGTCACATGTCAACACTGGGTCTGACTGAGCGCCTCCAGGAGAGAGGCCCAAGCAAGAAACGCCCGAGGAGCGTCTTGACACATGTCAACACTGGGTCAGACTGAGTGCCTCCAGGAGAGAGGCCCAAGCAAGACGCGCACCGAGGAGAGTCTTGCCACATGTCAACACTGGGTCTGACTGAGTGCCTCCGTGAGAGAAGCCCCAGCAAGACGCACCCCGAGGAGCGTCTTGCCACATGTCAGCACTCAGTCTGACTGAGCGCCTCCAGGAGAGAGGCCCAAGCAAGAAGCGCCCCGAGGAGCGTCTTGCCACATGTCAACAATGGGTCTGACTGAGGGCCTCCAGGAGAGAAGCCCAAGCAAGACGCACCCCGAGGAGCGTCTTGCAGCAGGTCAACAATGGGTCTGACTGAGGACCTCCAGGAGAGAAGCCCAAGCAAGACGCGCCCCGAGGAGCGTCTTGCCACATGTCAACACTGGGTCTGACTGAGCGCCTCCAGGATAGAGGCCCAAGCAAGACACGCCTTGTGGAGCGTCTTGACATATGTCAACACTGGGTCTGACAGAGGGCATCCAGGAGAGAGGCCCAAGCAAGACGCGCCCCGAGGAGAGTCTTGCCACATGTCAACACTGGGTCTGACAGAGGGCATCCAGGAGAGAGGCCCAAGCAATATGTGCCCCGAGGAGCGTCTTGCCACCTGTCAACACTGGGTCTGACTGAGCGCCTCCAGGAGAGAGGCCCAAGCAAGACACGCCCCGTGGAGCATCTTGACACATGTCAACACTGGGTCTGACTGAGCGCCTCCAGGAGAGAGGCCCAAGCAAGACGCGCCCGGAGGAGCGTCTTGCCACATGTCAACACTCGGTCTGACAGAGGGCCTCCAGGAGAGAGGCCCAAGCAAGACACGCCCCGAGGAGCGTCTTGTCACATGTCAACACTGGGTCTGACTGAGCGCCTCCAGGAGAGAGGCCCAAGCAAGAAACGCCCGAGGAGCGTCTTGACACATGTCAACACTGGGTCTGACTGAGCGCCTCCAGGAGAGAGGCCCAAGCAAGACGCGCCCCGAGGAGCGTCTTGCCACATGTCACTACTCGGTCTGACTGAGTTCCTCCAGGAGAGATGCCCAAGCAAGACGCGCCCCGAGGAGCGTCTTGTCACATGTCAACACTGGGTCTTTCTGAGTGCCTCCAGGAGAGAAGCCCAAGAAAGAAACGCCCGAGGAGCGTCTTGACACATGTCAACACTGGGTCTGACTGAGTGCCTCCAGGAGAGAGGCCCAAGCAAGACGCGCCCCGAGGAGCGTCTTGCCACATGTCAACACTGGGTCTGACTGAGTGCCTCCATGAGAGAAGCCCCAGCAAGACGCACCCCGAGGAGCGTCTTGCCACATAACAGCACTCAGTCTGACTGAGTGCCTCCAGGAGAGAGGCCCAAGCAAGAAGCGCCCCAAGGAGCGTCTTGCCACATGTCAACAATGGGTCTGACTGAGGGCCTCCAGGAGAGAAGCCCAAGCAAGACGCGCCCCGAGGAGCGTCTTGCCACATGTCAACACTGGGTCTGACTGAGTGCCTCCATGAGAGAAGCCCCAGCAAGACACGCCCTGAGGAGCGTCTTACCACATGTCAGCACTCGGTCTGACTGAGCGCCTACAGGAGAGAGGCCCAAGCAAGAAGCGCCCAGAGGAGCGTCTTGCCACATGTCAACAATGGGTCTGATTGAGGGCCTCCAGGAGAGAAGCCCAAGCAACACGCGCCCCGAGGAGCGTCTTGCCACATGTCAACAATGGGTCTGACCTAGGGCCTCCAGGAGAGAGGCCCAAGCAAGACGCGCCCGGAGGAGAGTCTTGCCACATGTCAACACTCGGTCTGACAGAGGGCCTCCAGGAGAGAGGCCCAAGCAAGACACGCCCCGAGGAGCGTCTTGTCACATGTCAACACTGGGTCTGACTGAGCGCCTCCAGGAGAGAGGCCCAGGCAAGAAACGCCCGAGGAGCGTCTTGACACATGTCAACACTGGGTCTGACTGAGCGCCTCCAGGAGAGAGGCCCAAGCAAGACGCGCCCCGAGGAGCGTCTTGCCACATGTCACTACTCGGTCTGACTGAGTTCCTCCAGGAGAGATGCCCAAGCAAGACGCGCCCCGAGGAGCGTCTTGCCACATGTCAACAATGGGTCTGACTGAGGGCCTCCAGGAGAGAGGCCCAAGCAAGAAGCGCCCCGAGGAGCGTCTTGCCACATGTCAACAATGGGTCTGACTGAGGACCTCCAGGAGAGAAGCCCAAGCAAGACGCGCCCCGAGGAGCGTCTTGCCACATGTCAACACTGGGTCTGACTGAGCACCTCCAGGAGAGAGGCCCAAGCAAGACGCGCCTCGAGGAGCGTCTTGCCACATGTCAACACTGGGTCTGACTGAGTGCCTCCATGAGAGAAGCCCCAGCAAGACACGCCCCGAGGAGCTTCTTACCACATGTCAGCACTCGGTCTGACTGAGCGCCTCCAGGAGAGAGGCCCAAGCAAGAAGCGCCCCGAGGAGTGTCTTGCCACATGTCAACAATGGGTCTGATTGAGGGCCTCCAGGAGAGAAGCCCAAGCAAGACGCGCCCTGAGGAGCGTCTTGCCACAAGTCACTACTCGGTCTGACTGAGCGCCTCCAGGAGAGATGCCCAAGCAAGACGCGCCCCGAGGAGCATCTTGACACATGTCAACACTGGGTCTGACTGAGCGCCTCCAGGAGAGAGGCCCAAGCAAGACGGGCCCGGAGGAGCGTCTTGCCACATGTCAACACTCGGTCTGACAGAGGGCCTCCAGGAGAGAGGCCCAAGCAAGACACGCCCCGAGGAGCGTCTTGTCACATGTCAACACTGGGTCTGACTGAGCGCCTCCAGGAGAGAGGCCCAAGCAAGAAACGCCCGAGGAGCGTCTTGACACATGTCAACACTGGATCTGACTGAGCGCCTCCAGGAGAGAGGCCCAAGCAAGACGCGCCCCGAGGAGCGTCTTGCCACATGTCACTACTCGGTCTGACTGAGTTCCTCCAGGAGAGATGCCAAAGCAAGACGCGCCCCGAGGAGCGTCTTGTCACATGTCAACACTGGGTCTTTCTGAGCGCCTCCAGGAGAGAAGCCCAAGCAAGAAACGCCCGAGGAGCGTCTTGACACATGTCAACACTGGGTCTGACTGAGTGCCTCCAGGAGAGAGGCCCAAGCAAGACGCGCCCCGAGGAGCGTCTTGCCACATGTCAACACTGGGTCTGACTGAGTGCCTCCATGAGAGAAGCCCCAGCAAGACGCACCCCGAGGAGCGTCTTGCCACATAACAGCACTCAGTCTGACTGAGCGCCTCCAGGAGAGAGGCCCAAGCAAGAAGCGCCCCGAGGAGCGTCTTGCCACATGTCAACAATGGGTCTGACTGAGGGCCTCCAGGAGAGAAGCCCAAGCAAGACGCGCCCCGAGGAGCATCTTGCCAAATGTCAACACTGGGTCTGACTGAGTGCCTCCATGAGAGAAGCCCCAGCAAGACACGCCCCGAGGAGCGTCTTACCACATGTCAGCACTCGGTCTGACTGAGCGCCTACAGGAGAGAGGCCCAAGCAAGAAGCGCCCAGAGGAGCGTCTTGCCACATGTCAACAATGGGTCTGATTGAGGGCCTCCAGGAGAGAAGCCCAAGCAACATGCGCCCCGAGGAGCGTCTTGCCACATGTCAACAATGGGTCTGACCTAGGGCCTCCAGGAGACAGGCCCAAGCAAGACGCGCCCGGAGGAGAGTCTTGCCACATGTCAACACTCGGTCTGACAGAGGGCCTCCAGGAGAGAGGCCCAAGCAAGACACGCCCCGAGGAGCGTCTTGTCACATGTCAACACTGGGTCTGACTGAGCGCCTCCAGGAGAGAGGCCCAAGCAAGAAACGCCCGAGGAGCGTCTTGACACATGTCAACACTGGGTCTGACTGAGCGCCTCCAGGAGAGAGGCCCAAGCAAGACGCGCCCCTAGGAGCGTCTTGCCACATGTCACTACTCGGTCTGACTGAGTTCCTCCAGGAGAGATGCCCAAGCAAGACGCGCCCCGAGGAGCGTCTTGCCACATGTCAACAATGGGTCTGACTGAGGGCCTCCAGGAGAGAGGCCCAAGCAAGACGCGCCCGGAGGAGCGTCTTGCCACATGTCAACACTCGGTCTGACAGAGGGCCTCCAGAAGAGAGACCCAAGCAAGACGCGCTCGGAGGAGCGTCTTGCCACATGTCAACACTGGGTCTGACTGAGCGCCTCCAGGAGAGAGGCCCAAGCAAGAAGCGCCCCGAGGAGCGTCTTGCCACATGTCAACAATGGGTCTGACTGAGGACCTCCAGGAGAGAAGCCCAAGCAAGACGCGCCCCGAGGAGCGTCTTGCCACATGTCAACACTGGGTCTGACTGAGCGCCTCCAGGAGAGAGGCCCAAGCAAGACGCGCCTCGAGGAGCGTCTTGCCACATGTCAACACTGGGTCTGACTGAGTGCCTCCATGAGAGAAGCCCCAGCAAGACACGCCCCGAGGAGCGTCTTACCACATGTCAGCACTCGGTCTGACTGAGCGCCTCCAGGAGAGAGGCCCAAGCAAGAAGCGCCCCGAGGAGCGTCTTGCCACATGTCAACAATGGGTCTGATTGAGGGCCTCCAGGAGAGAAGCCCAAGCAAGACGCGCCCCGAGGAGCGTCTTGCCACAAGTCACTACTCGGTCTGACTGAGCGCCTCCAGGAGAGATGCCCAAGCAAGACGCGCCCCGAGGAGCGTCTTGCCACATGTCAACAATGGGTCTGACTGAGGGCCTCCAGGAGAGAGGCCCAAGCAAGACGCGCCCGGAGGAGCGTCTTGCCACATGTCAACACTCGGTCTGACAGAGGGCCTCCAGGAGAGAGGCCCAAGCAAGACGCATCCCGAGGAGCGTATTGCCACATTTCACCTCTGGGTCTGACTGAGCACCTCCAGGAGAGAGGCCCAAGCAAGACACGCCTTGTGGAGCGTCTTGACATATGTCAACACTGGGTCTGACAGAGCGCCTCCAGGAGAGAGGCCCAAGCAAGACGCGCCCGGAGGAGCGTCTTGCCACATGTCAACACTCGGTCTGACAGAGGGCCTCCAGGAGAGAGGCCAAAGCAAGACGCGTCCAGAGGAGCGTATTGCCACATGTCACCTCTGGGTCTGACTGAGCACCTCCAGGAGAGAGGCCCAAGCAAGACACGCCCCGAGGAGCGTCTTGCCACATGTCAACACTGGGTCTGACTGAGCGCCTCCAGGATAGAGGCCCAAGCAAGACACGCCTTGTGGAGCGTCTTGACATATGTCAACACTGGGTCTGACAGAGGGCATCCAGGAGAGAGGCCCAAGCAAGACGCGCCCCGAGGAGAGTCTTGCCACATGTCAACACTGGGTCTGACAGAGGGCATCCAGGAGAGAGGCCCAAGCAATACGTGCCCCGAGGAGCGTCTTGCCACGTGTCAACACTGGGTCTGACTGAGCGCCTCCAGGAGAGAGGCCCAAGGAAGACACGCCCCGAGGAGCATCTTGACACATGTCAACACTGGGTCTGACTGAGGGCCAACATGAGAGAAGCCCAAGCAAGACGCGCCCCGAGGAGAGTCTTGCCACATGTCAACACTGGGTCTGACAGAGGGCATCCAGGAGAGAGGCCCAAGCAATACGCGCCCCGAGGAGCGTCTTGCCACATGTCACCACTGGGTCTGACTGAGCGCCTCCAGGAGAGAGGCCCAACCAAGACGCGCCCCGAGGAGCGTCTTGCAACATAACAACACTGGGTCTGACTGAGCGCCTCCAGGAGAGAGGCCCAATCAAGACTCGCCCCGAGGAGCGTCTTGCCACGTGTCAACACTGGGTCTGACTGAGCGCCTCCAGGAGAGAGGCCCAAGCAAGACGCGCCCCGAGGAGCGTCTTGCCACATGTCAACACTCGGTCTGACAGAGGGCCTCCACGAGAGAGGCCCCAGCAATATGCGCCCCGAGGATCATCTTGCCACATGTCACCTCTGGGTCTGACTGAGCACCTCCAGGAGAGAGGCCCAAGCAAGTCGCGCCCCGAGGATCGTCTTGTCACATGTCAACACTGGGTCTGACTGAGCGCCTCCAGGAGAGAGGCCCAAGCAAGACGCGCCCGGAGGAGCGTCTTGCCACATGTCAACACTGGGTCTGACAGAGGGCCTCCAGGAGAGAGGCCCAAGCAAGACGCGCCCAGAGGAGCGTCTTGCCACATGTCAACAATGGGTCTGACGGAGGGCCTCCAGGAGAGAAGCCCAAGCAAGACGCGCCCCGAGGAGCGTCTTGCCACATGTCAGCACTCGGTCTGACTGAGCGCCTCCAGGAGAGAGGCCCAAATAAGACGCGCCCCGAGGAGCGTCTTGCCACATGTCAACAATGGGTCTGACTGAGGGCCTCCAGGAGAGAAGCCCAAGCAAGATGCGCCCCGAGGAGCGTCTTGCCACATGTCAGCACTCGTTCTGACTGAGCGCCTCCAGGAGAGAAGCCCAAGCAAGACGCGCCCCGAGGAGAGTCTTTCCACATGTCAACACTGGGTCTGACTGAGCGCCTCCAGGAGAGAGGCCCAAGCAAGACGCGCCCCGAGGAGCGTCTTGCCACATGTCAACAATGGGTCTGACTGAGAACCTCCAGGAGAGAGGCCCCAGCATGACGCGCCCCGAGGAGCGTCTTGCCACATGTCAACAATGGGTCTGACCTAGGGCCTCCTGGAGAGAGGCCCAAGCAAGACGCGCCCGGAGGAGCGTCTTGCCACATGTCAACACTCGGTCTGACAGAGGGCCTCCAGGAGAGAGGCCCAAGCAAGACACGCCCCGAGGAGCGTCTTGTCACATGTCAACACTGGGTCTGACTGAGCGCCTCCAGGAGAGAGGCCCAAGCAAGAAACGCCCGAGGAGCGTCTTGACACATGTCAACACTGGGTCTGACTGAGCGCCTCCAGGAGAGAGGCCCAAGCAAGACACGCCCCGAGGAGCGTCTTGCCACATGTCAACACTGGGTCTGACTGAGCGCCTCCAGGAGAGAGGCCCAAGCAAGATGCGCCCCGAGGAGTGTCTTGCCACATAACAACACTGGGTCTGACTGAGTGCCTCCATGAGAGAAGCCCCAGCAAGACACGCCCCGAGGAGCGTCTTGCCACATGTCAACACTGGGTCTGACTGAGCGCCTCCAGGAGAGAGGCCCAAGCAAGACGCGCCCCGAGGAGCGTCTCGCCACATGTCACCTCTGGGTCTGACTGAGCGCCTCCAGGAGAGAGGCCCAAGCAAGACGCTCTCGGAGGAGCGTCTTGCCACATGTCAACACTGGGTCTGACTGAGCGCCTCCAGGAGAGAGGCCCAAGCAAGAAGCGCCCCGAGGAGCGTCTTGCCACATGTCAACAATGGGTCTGACTGAGGGCCTCCAGGAGAGAAGCCCAAGCAAGACGCGCCCCGAGGAGCGTCTTGCCACATGTCAACAATGGGTCTGACTTGAGGACCTCCACGAGAGAGGCCCCAGCAAGATGCGCCCCGAGGAGCATCTTGCCACATGTAACCTCTGGGTCTGACTGAGCACCTCCAGGAGAGAGGCCCAAGCAAGTCGCGCCCCGAGGATCGTCTTGTCACATGTCAACACTGGGTCTGACTGAGCGCCTCCAGGAGAGAGGCCCAAGCAAGACGCGCCCGGAGGAGCGTCTTGCCACATGTCAACACTGGGTCTGACAGAGGGCCTCCAGGAGAGAGGCCCAAGCAAGACGCGCCCAGAGGAGCGTCTTGCCACATGTCAACAATGGGTCTGACCTAGGGCCTCCTGGAGAGAGGCCCAAGCAAGACGCGCCCGGAGGAGCATCTTGCCACATGTCAACACTCGGTCTGACAGAGGGCCTCCAGGAGAGAAGCCCAAGCAAGACACGCCCCGAGGAGCGTCTTGTCACATGTCAACACTGGGTCTGACTGAGCGCCTCCAGGAGAGAGGCCCAAGCAAGAAACGCCCGAGGAGCGTCTTGACACATGTCAACACTGGGTCTGACTGAGCGCCTCCAGGAGAGAGGCCCAAGCAAGCACGCCCCGAGGAGCGTCTTGCCACATGTCAACACTGGGTCTGACTGAGCGCCTCCAGGAGAGAGGCCCAAGCAAGATGCGCCCCGAGGAGTGTCTTGCCACATAACAACACTGGGTCTGACTGAGTGCCTCCATGAGAGAAGCCCCAGCAAGACACGCCCCGAGGAGCATCTTGCCACATGTCAACACTGGGTCTGACTGAGCGCCTCCAGGAGAGAGGCCCAAGCAAGACGCGCCCCGAGGAGCGTCTCGCCACATGTCACCTCTGGGTCTGACTGAGCGCCTCCAGGAGAGAGGCCCAAGCAAGACGCTCTCGGAGGAGCGTCTTGCCACATGTCAACACTGGGTCTGACTGAGCGCCTCCAGGAGAGAGGCCCAAGCAAGAAGCGCCCCGAGGAGCGTCTTGCCACATGTCAACAATGGGTCTGACTGAGGGCCTCCAGGAGAGAAGCCCAAGCAAGACGCGCCCCGAGGAGCGTCTTGCCACATGTCAACAATGGGTCTGACTTGAGGACCTCCAGGAGAGAAGCCCAAGCAAGACGCGCCCCGAGGAGCGTCTTGCCACATGTCAACACTGGGTCTGACTGAGCGCCTCCAGGAGAGAGGCCCAAGCAAGACGCGCCTCGAGGAGCGTCTTGCCACATGTCAACACTGGGTCTGACTGAGTGCCTCCATGAGAGAAGCCCCAGCAAGACACGCCCCGAGGAGCGTCTTACCACATGTCAGCACTCGGTCTGACTGAGCGCGTCCAGGAGAGAGGCCCAAGCAAGAAGCGCCCCGAGGAGCGTCTTGCCACATGTCAACAATGGGTCTGATTGAGGGCCTCCAGGAGAGAAGCCCAAGCAAGACGCGCCCCGAGGAGCGTCTTGCCACAAGTCACTACTCGGTCTGACTGAGCGCCTCCAGGAGAGATGCCCAAGCAAGACGCGCCCCGAGGAGCGTCTTGCCACATGTCAACAATGGGTCTGACTGAGGGCCTCCAGGAGAGAAGCCCAAGCAAGACGCACCATGAGGAGCGTCTTGCCACAGGTCAACAATGGGTCTGACTGAGGACCTCCAGGAGAGAAGCCCAAGCAAGACGCGCCCCGAGGAGCGTCTTGCCACATGTCAACACTGGGTCTGACTGAGTGCCTCCAGGATAGAGGCCCAAGCAAGACACGCCCTGTGGAGCGTCTTGACATATGTCAACACTCGGTCTGACAGAGGGCCTCCAGGAGAGAGGCCAAAGCAAGACGCGTCCCGAGGAGCGTATTGCCACATGTCACCTCTGGGTCTGACTGAGCACCTCCAGGAGAGAGGCCCAAGCAAGACACGCCCCGAGGAGCGTCTTGCCACATGTCAACACTGGGTCTGACTGAGCGCCTCCAGGATAGAGGCCCAAGCAAGACACGCCTTGTGGAGCGTCTTGACATATGTCAACACTGGGTCTGACAGAGGGCATCCAGGAGAGAGGCCCAAGCAAGACGCGCCCCGAGGAGAGTCTTGCCACATGTCAACACTGGGTCTGACAGAGGGCATCCAGGAGAGAGGCCCAAGCAATACGTGCCCCGAGGAGCGTCTTGCCACGTGTCAACACTGGGTCTGACTGAGCGCCTCCAGGAGAGAGGCCCAAGGAAGACACGCCCCGAGGAGCATCTTGACACATGTCAACACTGGGTCTGACTGAGGGCCAACATGAGAGAAGCCCAAGCAAGACGCGCCCCGAGGAGAGTCTTGCCACATGTCAACACTGGGTCTGACAGAGGGCATCCAGGAGAGAGGCCCAAGCAAAACGCGCCCCGAGGAGCGTCTTGCCACATGTCACCACTGGGTCTGACTGAGCGCCTCCAGGAGAGAGGCCCAACCAAGACGCGCCCCGAGGAGCGTCTTGCAACATAACAACACTGGGTCTGACTGAGCGCCTCCAGGAGAGAGGCCCAATCAAGACTCGCCCCGAGGAGCGTCTTGCCACGTGTCAACACTGGGTCTGACTGAGCGCCTCCAGGAGAGAGGCCCAAGCAAGACGCGCCCCGAGGAGCGTCTTGCCACATGTCAACACTCGGTCTGACAGAGGGCCTCCACGAGAGAGGCCCCAGCAAGATGCGCCCCGAGGAGCATCTTGCCACATGTCACCTCTGGGTCTGACTGAGCACCTCCAGGAGAGAGGCCCAAGCAAGTCGCGCCCCGAGGATCGTCTTGTCACATGTCAACACTGGGTCTGACTGAGCGCCTCCAGGAGAGAGGCCCAAGCAAGACGCGCCCGGAGGAGCGTCTTGCCACATGTCAACACTGGGTCTGACAGAGGGCCTCCAGGAGAGAGGCCCAAGCAAGACGCGCCCAGAGGAGCGTCTTGCCACATGTCAACAATGGGTCTGACGGAGGGCCTCCAGGAGAGAAGCCCAAGCAAGACGCGCCCCGAGGAGCGTCTTGCCACATGTCAGCACTCGGTCTGACTGAGCGCCTCCAGGAGAGAGGCCCAAATAAGACGCGCCCCGAGGAGCGTCTTGCCACATGTCAACAATGGGTCTGACTGAGGGCCTCCAGGAGAGAAGCCCAAGCAAGATGCGCCCCGAGGAGCGTCTTGCCACATGTCAGCACTCGTTCTGACTGAGCGCCTCCAGGAGAGAAGCCCAAGCAAGACGCGCCCCGAGGAGAGTCTTTCCACATGTCAACACTGGGTCTGACTGAGCGCCTCCAGGAGAGAGGCCCAAGCAAGACGCGCCCCGAGGAGCGTCTTGCCACATGTCAACAATGGGTCTGACTGAGAACCTCCAGGAGAGAAGCCCCAGCATGACGCGCCCCGAGGAGCGTCTTGCCACATGTCAACAATGGGTCTGACCTAGGGCCTCCTGGAGAGAGGCCCAAGCAAGACGCGCCCGGAGGAGCGTCTTGCCACATGTCAACACTCGGTCTGACAGAGGGCCTCCAGGAGAGAGGCCCAAGCAAGACACGCCCCGAGGAGCGTCTTGTCACATGTCAACACTGGGTCTGACTGAGCGCCTCCAGGAGAGAGGCCCAAGCAAGAAACGCCCGAGGAGCGTCTTGACACATGTCAACACTGGGTCTGACTGAGCGCCTCCAGGAGAGAGGCCCAAGCAAGACACGCCCCGAGGAGCGTCTTGCCACATGTCAACACTGGGTCTGACTGAGCGCCTCCAGGAGAGAGGCCCAAGCAAGATGCGCCCGAGGAGTGTCTTGCCACATAACAACACTGGGTCTGACTGAGTGCCTCCATGAGAGAAGCCCCAGCAAGACACGCCCCGAGGAGCGTCTTGCCACATGTCAACACTGGGTCTGACTGAGCGCCTCCAGGAGAGAGGCCCAAGCAAGACGCGCCCCGAGGAGCGTCTCGCCACATGTCACCTCTGGGTCTGACTGAGCGCCTCCAGGAGAGAGGCCCAAGCAAGACGCTCTCGGAGGAGCGTCTTGCCACATGTCAACACTGGGTCTGACTGAGCGCCTCCAGGAGAGAGGCCCAAGCAAGAAGCGCCCCGAGGAGCGTCTTGCCACATGTCAACAATGGGTCTGACTGAGGGCCTCCAGGAGAGAAGCCCAAGCAAGACGCGCACCGAGGAGCGTCTTGCCACATGTCAACAATGGGTCTGACTTGAGGACCTCCAGGAGAGAAGCCCAAGCAAGACGCGCCCCGAGGAGCGTCTTGCCACATGTCAACACTGGGTCAGACTGAGCGCCTCCAGGAGAGAGGCCCAAGCAAGACGCGCCTCGAGGAGCGTCTTGCCACATGTCAACACTGGGTCTGACTGAGTGCCTCCATGAGAGAAGCCCCAGCAAGACACGCCCCGAGGAGCGTCTTACCACATGTCAGCACTCGGTCTGACTGAGCGCGTCCAGGAGAGAGGCCCAAGCAAGAAGCGCCCCGAGGAGCGTCTTGCCACATGTCAACAATGGGTCTGATTGAGGGCCTCCAGGAGAGAAGCCCAAGCAAGACGCGCCCCGAGGAGCGTCTTGCCACAAGTCACTACTCTGTCTGACTGAGCGCCTCCAGGAGAGATGCCCAAGCAAGACGCGCCCCGAGGAGCGTCTTGCCACATGTCAACACTCGGTCTGACAGAGGGCCTCCAGGAGAGAGGCCCAAGCAAGACGCGTCCCGAGGAGCGTATTGCCACATGTCACCTCTGGGTCTGACTGAGCACCTCCAGGAGAGAGGCCCAAGCAAGACGCGCCCCGAGGAGCGTCTTGTCACATGTCAACACTGGGTCTGACTGAGCGCCTCCAGGAGAGAGGCCCAAGCAAGAAACGCCCGAGGAGCGTCTTGACACATGTCAACACTGGGTCTGACTGAGTGCCTCCAGGAGAGAGGCCCAAGCAAGACGCGCCCCGAGGAGAGTCT
Source organism: Nothobranchius furzeri (assembly GCF_043380555.1). NCBI lineage: Eukaryota > Metazoa > Chordata > Actinopteri > Cyprinodontiformes > Nothobranchiidae > Nothobranchius > Nothobranchius furzeri. The sequence goes on from NC_091748.1 coordinate 42,740,216, forward strand.
TGCCACATGTCAACACTGGGTCTGACTGAGTGCCTCCGTGAGAGAAGCCCCAGCAAGACGCATCCCGAGGAGCGTCTTGCCACATGTCAGCACTCAGTCTGACTGAGCGCCTCCAGGAGAGAGCTCCAAGCAAGAAGCGCCCCGAGGAGCGTCTTGCCACATGTCAACAATGGGTCTGACTGAGGGCCTCCAGGAGAGAAGCCCAAGCAAGACGCGCCCCGAGGAGCGTCTTGCCACATGTCAACACTGGGTCTGACTGAGCGCCTCCAGGATAGAGGCCCAAGCAAGACACGCCCTGTGGAGCGTCTTGACATATGTCAACACTGGGTCTGACAGAGGGCATCCAGGAGAGAGGCCCAAGCAAGACGCGCCCCGAGGAGAGTCTTGCCACATGTCAACACTGGGTCTGACAGAGGGCATCCAGGAGAGAGGCCCAATTAATACGTGCCCCGAGGAGCGTCTTGCCACGTGTCAACACTGGGTCTGACTGAGCGCCTCCAGGAGAGAGGCCCAAGCAAGACACGCCCCGAGGAGCATCTTGACACATGTCAACACTGGGTCTGACTGAGGGCCAACATGAGAGAAGCCAGAGCAAGACGCGCCCCGAGGAGAGTCTTGCCACATGTCAACACTGGGTCTGACAGAGGGCATCCAGGAGAGAGGCCCAAGCAATACGCGCCCCGAGGAGCGTCTTGCCACATGTCACCACTGGGTCTGACTGAGCGCCTCCAGGAGAGAGGCCCAACCAAGACGCGCCCCGAGGAGCGTCTTGCAACATAACAACACTGGGTCTGACTGAGCGCCTCCAGGAGAGAGGCCCAATCAAGACGCGCCGCGAGGAGCGTCTTGCCACGTGTCAACACTGGGTCTGACTGAGCGCCTCCAGGAGAGAGGCCCAAGCAAGACGCGCCCCGAGGAGCGTCTTGCCACATGTCAACACTCGGTCTGACAGAGGGCCTCCACGAGAGAGGCCCCAGCAAGATGCGCCCCGAGGAGCGTCTTGTCACATGTCAACACTGGGTCTGACTGAGCGCCTCCAGGAGAGAGGCCCAAGCAAGACGCGCCCCGAGGAGCGTCTTGCCACATGTCAACACTCGGTCTGACAGAGGGCCTCCATGAGAGAGGCCCCAGCAAGATGCGCCCCGAGGAGCGTCTTGTCACATGTCAACACTGGGTCTGACTGAGCGCCTCCAGGAGAGAGGCCCAAGCAAGACGCGCCCCGAGGAGCGTCTTGCCACATGTCAACAATGGGTCTGACGGAGGGCCTCCAGGAGAGAAGCCCAAGCAAGACGCGCCCCGAGGAGCGTCTTGCCACATGTCAGCACTCGGTCTGACTGAGCGCCTCCAGGAGAGAGGCCCAAATAAGACGCGCCCCGAGGAGCGTCTTGACACATGACAACACTGGGTCTGACAGAGGGCCTCCATGAGAGAGGCCCAAGCAAGACGCGCCCCGAGGAGCGTCTTGCCACGTTTCACCACTGGGTCTGACTGAGCGCCTGCAGGAGAGAGGCCCAAGCAAGACACGCCCCGAGGAGCGTCTTGCCACGTGTCACCACTAGGTCTGATTGAGCACCTCCAGGAGAGAGGCCCAAGCAAGACGCGCCCCGAGGAGCGTCTTGCCACGTGTCATCACTGGGTCTGACTGAGCGCCTCCAGGAGAGAGGCCCAAGCAAGACGCGCCCCGAGGAGCGTCTTGCCACATGTCACCTCTGGGTCTGACTTAGCGCCTCCAGGAGAGAGGCCCAAGCAAGACGAGCCCCGAGGAGCGTCTTATCACATGTCAACACTGGGTCTGACTGAGCGCCTCCAGGAGAGAAGCCCCAGCAAGACGCGCCCCGAGGAGCGTCTTGCCACATGTCACCACTCGGTCTGACTTAGCGCCTACAGGAGAGAGGCCCAAGCAAGATGCGCCCCGAGGAGCGTCTTGCCACATGTCAACAATGGGTCTGACTGATTGCCTCCAGGAGAGAAGCCCAAGCAAGACGCGCCCCGAGGTGCGTCTTGACACATGTCAACACTGGGTCTGAATTAGGGCCTCCATGAGAGAAGCCCAAGCAGGACGCGCCCCGAGGAGCGTCTTGCCACATGTCAACACTGGGTCTGACAGAGGGCCTCTAGGAGAGAGGCCCAAGCAATACGCGCCCCGAGGAGCGTCTTGCCACATGTCACCACTGGGTCTGACTGAGCGCCTCCAGGAGAGAGGCCCAACCAAAACGCGCCCCGAGGAGAGTCTTGCCACATGCCAACACTGGGTCTGACTGAGTGCCTCCAGGAGAGAGGCCCAAGCAAGACGCGCCCCGAGGAGCGTCTTGCCACATGGCAACAATGGGTCTGACAGAGAGCCTCCAGGAGAGAGGCCCCAGGAAGACGCGCCCCGAGGAGCGTCTTGCCACATGTCAGCACTCGGTCTGACTGAGCGCCTCCAGGAGAGAGGCCCAAGCAAGATGCGCCCCGAGGAGCGTCTTGCCACATGTCACCTCTGGGTCTGTCTGAGTGCCTCCACGAGAGAGGCCCAAGCAAGACGCGCCCCGAGGAGCGTCTTGTCACATGTCAACACTGGGTCTGACTGAACGCCTCCAGGAGCGAAGCCCCAGCAAGACGCGCCCCGAGGAGCGTCTTGCCACATGTCAGCACTCGGTCTGACTGAGCTCCTCCAGGAGAGAGGCCCAAGCAAGATGCGCCCCGAGGAGCGTCTTGCCACATGTCAACAATGGGTCTGACTGAGGGCCTCCAGGAGAGAAGCCCAAGCAAGACGTGCCTCAAGGTGCGTCTTGCCACTTGTCAGCACTCGGTCTGACTGAGCGCCTCCAGGAGAGAGGCCCAAGCAAGACGCGCCCCGAGGAGCATCTTGCCACATGTCAACACTGGGTCTGACAGAGGGCCTCCAGGAGAGAGGCCCAAGCAATACGCGCCCCGAGGAGCGTCTTGCCACATGTCACCACTGGGTCTGACTGAGCGCCTCCAGGAGAGAGGCCCAAGCAAGACGCGCCCCGAGGAGCATCTTGCCACATGTCAACACTGGGTCTGAGTGAGCGCTTCCAGGCGAGAGGCCCAAGGAAGACGCGCCCCGAGGAGCGTCTTCCCACATGTCAACACGGGGTCTGACTGAGCTCCTCCAGGAGAGAGGCCCGAGCAAGACGCGCCCCGAGGAGCGTCTTGCCACATGTCAGCACTGGGTCTGACTGAGCGCCTCCAGGAGAGAGGTCCCAGCAAGATGCGCCCCGAGGAGCGTCTTGCCTTATGTCAGCACTCGGTCTGACTGAGCGCCTCCAGGAGAGAGGCCCAAGCAAGACGCCGCTCGAGGAGCGTCTTGCCACATGTCAACAATGGGTCTGACTGAGGGCCTCCAGGAGAGAAGCCCCAGCATGACGCGCCCCGAGGAGCGTCTTGACACATGTCAGCACTCGGTCTGACTGAGCGCCTCCAGGAGAGAGGCCCAAGCAAGACGCGCCCCGAGGAGCGCCTTGCAACATGTCAACACTGGGTCTGACTGAGCGCCTCCAGTAGAGAGGCCCATGCAAGACGCGCCCGGAGGAGCGTCTTGCCACATGTCAACACTGGGTCTGACTGAGCGCCTCCAGGAGAGAGGCCCAAGCAAGAAATGCCCTAGGAGCGGCTTGACACATGTCACTACTCGGTCTGAATGAGTGCCTCCAGGAGAGAGGCCCAAGCAAGACGTGCCCCGAGGAGCGTCTTGCCACATGTCAACACTGGGTCTGACTGAGGGCCTCCATGAGAGAAGCCCAAGCAAGACACGCCCCGAGGAGAGTCTTGCCACATGTCAACACTGGGTCTGACAGAGGGCATCCAGGAGAGAGACCCAAGCAATACGCGCCCCGAGGAGCGTCTTGCCACGTGTCACCACTGGGTCTGACTGAGCGCCTCCAGGAGAGAGGCCCAAGCAAGACAAGCCCCGAGCAGCGTCTTGCCACGTGTCAACACTGGGTCTGACTGAGCGCCTCCAGGAGAGAGGCCCAAGCAAGACGCGCCCCGAGGAGCGTCTTGCCACGTGTCACCACTGGGTGTGACTGAGCGCCTCCAGGAGAGAGGCCCAAGCAAGATGCGCCCCGAGGAGCGTCTTGCCACATGTCAACAATGGGTCTGACTAAGGGCCTCCAGGAGAGAAGCCCAAGCAAGACGCGCCCCGAGGAGCGTGTTGCCACATGTCAACACTGGGTCTGACGGAGGGCCTCCAGGAGAGAGGCCCAAGCAATACGCGCCCCGAGGAGCGTCTTGCCACATGTCACCACTGGGTTTGACTGAGCGCCTCCAGGAGAGAGGCCCAACCAAGACGCACCCCGAGGAGAGTCTTGCCACATGCCAACACTGGGTCTGACTGAGCGCCTCCAGGAGAGAGGCCCAAGCAAGACGCGCCCCGAGGAGCGTCTTGCCACATGTCAACACTGGGTCTGACTGAGCGCCTCCAGGAGAGAGGCCCAAGCAAGACGCGCCCCGAGGAGCGTCTTGCCACGTGTCATCACTGGGTCTGACTGAGCGCCTCCAGGAGAGAGGCCCAAGCAAGACGCGCCCCGAGGAGCGTCTTGCCACGTGTCACCACTGGGTCTGACTGAGCGCCTCCAGGAGAGAGGACCAAGCAAGACGCGCCCCGAGGAGCGTCTTGCCACATGTCAACACTGGGTCTGACTGGGCGCCTCCATGAGAGAGGCCCAAGCAAGACGCGCCCCGAGGAGAGTCTTGCCACGTTTCACCACTGGGTCTGACTGAGCGCCTGCAGGAGAGAGGCCCAAGCAAGACGCGCCCCGAGGAGCGTCTTTCCTTTTGTCAGCACTCGGTCTGACTGAGCGCCTCCAGGAGAGAGGCCAAAGCAAGACGCGCCCCCAGGAGCGTCTTGACACATGACAACACTGGGTCTGACAGAGGGCCTCCATGAGAGAGGCCCAAGCAAGACGCGCCCCGAGGAGCGTCTTGCCACGTTTCACCACTGGGTCTGACTGAGCGCCTGCAGGAGAGAGGCCCAAGCAAGACACGCCCCGAGGAGCGTCTTGCCACGTGTCACCACTGGGTCTGATTGAGCGCCTCCAGGAGAGAGGCCCCAGCAAGACGCGCCCCGAGGAGTGTCTTGCCACATGGCAACAATGGGTCTGACAGAGGGCCTCCAGGAGAGAGGCCCAAGCAAGATGCGCCCCGATGAGCGTCTTGCCACATGTCACCTCTGGGTCTGACTTAGCGCCTCCAGGAGAGAGGCCCAAGCAAGACGAGCCCCGAGGAGCGTCTTATCACATGTCAACACTGGGTCTGACTGAGCGCCTCCAGGAGAGAAGCCCCAGCAAGACGCGCCCCGAGGAGCGTCTTGCCACATGTCAGCACTCGGTCTGACTTAGCGCCTACAGTAGAGAGGCCCAAGCAAGATGCGCCCCGAGGAGCGTCTTGCCACATGTCAACAATGGGTCTGACTGATTGCCTCCAGGAGAGAAGCCCAAGCAAGACGCGCCCTGAGGTGCGTCTGTACACATGTCAACACTGGGTCTGACTTAGGGCCTCCATGAGAGAAGCCCAAGCAGGACGCGCCCCGAGGAGCGTCTTGCCACATGTCAACACTGGGTCTGACAGAGGGCCTCTAGGAGAGAGGCCCAAGCAATACGCGCCCCGAGGAGCGTCTTGCCACATGTCACCACTGGGTCTGACTGAGCGCCTCCAGGAGAGAGGCCCAACCAAGACGCGCCCCGAGGAGAGTCTTGCCACATGCCAACACTGGGTCTGACTGAGTGCCTCCAGGAGAGAGGCCCAAGCAAGACGCGCCCCGAGGAGCGTCTTGCCACATGTCACCACTGGGTCTGACTGAGCGCCTCCAGGAGAGAGGCCCAACCAAGACGCGCCCCGAGGAGAGTCTTGCCACATGCCAACACTGGGTCTGACTGAGTGCCTCCAGGAGAGAGGCCCAAGCAAGACGCGCCCCGAGGAGCGTCTTGCCACATGTCAGCACTCGGTCTGACTGAGCGCCTCCAGGAGAGAGGCCCAAGCAAGATGCGTCCCGAGGAGCGTCTTTCCACATGTCACCTCTGGGTCTGACTGAGCGCCTCCACGAGAGAGGCCCAAGCAAGACGCGCCCCGAGGAGCATCTTGTCACATGTCAACACTGGGTCTGACTGAACGCCTCCAGGAGAGAAGCCCCAGCAAGACGCGCCCCGAGGAGCTTCTTGCCACATGTCAGCACTCGGTCTGACTGAGCTCCTCCAGGAGAGAGGCCCAAGCAAGATGCGCCCCGAGGAGCGTCTTGCCACATGTCAACAATGGGTCTGACTGAGGGCCTCCAGGAGAGAAGCCCAAGCAAGACGCGCCTCGAGGTGCGTCTTGCCACTTGTCAGCACTCGGTCTGACTGAGCGCCTCCAGGAGAGAGGCCCAAGCAAGACGCGCCCCGAGGAGCATCTTGCCACATGTCAACACTGGGTCTGACAGAGAGGAGAGAGGCCCAAGCAAGACGCGCCCCGAGGAGCGTCTTGCCACATGTAAACAATGGGTCTGACTGAGGGCCTCCAGGAGAGAAGCCCAAGCAAGACGCGCCCCGAGGAGCGTCTTGCCTTATGTCAGCACTCGGTCTGACTGAGCGCCTCCAGGAGAGAGGCCCAAACAAGACGCGACCCGAGGAGTGTCTTGTCACATGTCAACACTGGGTCTGACTGAGCGCCTCCAGGAGAGAAGCCCCAGCAAGACGCGCCCCGAGGAGCGTCTTGCCACAAGTCAGCACTCGGTCTGACTCAGCGCCTCCAGGAGAGAGGCCCAAGCAAGACAAGCCCCGAGGAGCGTCTTGCCACGTGTCAACACTGGGTCTGACTGAGCGCCTCCAGGAGAGAGGCCCAAGCAAGACGCGCCCCGAGGAGCGTCTTGCCACGTGTCATCACTGGGTGTGATTGAGCGCCTCCAGGAGCGAGGCCCAAGCAAGACGCGCCCCGAGGAGCGTCTTGCCACGTGTCACCACTGGGTGTGACTGAGCGCCTCCAGGAGAGAGGCCCAAGCAAGATGCGCCCCGAGGAGCGTCTTGCCACATGTCAACAATGGGTCTGACTAAGGGCCTCCAGGAGAGAGGCCCAAGCAAGACGCGCCCCGAGGAGCGTCTTGCCACGTGTCACCACTGGGTGTGACTGAGCGCCTCCAGGAGAGAGGACCAAGCAATACGCGCCCCGAGGAGCGTCTTGCCACATGTCACCACTGGGTGTGACTGAGCGCCTCCAGGAGAGAGGCCCCAGCAAGACGCGCCCCGAGGAGCGTCTTGCCACATGTCAGCACTCGGTCTGACTGAGCGCCTCCAGGAGAGAGGCCCAAGCAAGATGCGCCCCGAGGAGCGTCTTGCCACATGTCACCTCTGGGTCTGACTGAGTGCCTCCACGAGAGAGGCCCAAGCAAGACGCGCCCTGAGGAACGTTTTGTCACATGTCAACACTGGGTCTGACTGAACGCCTCCAGGAGAGAAGCCCCAGCAAGACGCGCCCCGAGGAGCGTCTTGCCACATGTCAGCACTCGGTCTGACTGAGCGCCTCCAGGAGAGAGGCCCAAGCAAGATGCGCCCCGAGGAGCGTCTTGCCACATGTCAACAATGGATCTGACTGAGGGCCTCCAGGAGAGAAGCCCAAGCAAGACGCGCCTCGAGGTGCGTCTTGCCACTTGTCAGCACTCGGTCTGACTGAGCGCCTCCAGGAGAGAGGCCCAAGCAAGACGCGCCCCGAGGAGCATCTTGCCACATGTCAACACTGGGTCTGACAGAGGGCCTCCAGGAGAGAGGCCCAAGCAATACGCGCCCCGAGGAGCGTCTTGCCACATGTCACCACTGGGTCTGACTGAGCGCCTCCAGGAGAGAGGCCCAAGCAAGACGCGCCCCGAGGAGCATCTTGCCACATGTCAACACTGGGTCTGATTGAGCGCTTCCAGGCGAGAGGCCCAAGGAAGACGCGCCCCGAGGAGCGTCTTCCCACATGTCAACACGGGGTCTGACTGAGCGCCTCCAGGAGAGAGGCCCGAGCAAGATGCGCCCCGAGGAGCGTCTTGCCACATGTCAGCACTCGGTCTGACTGAGCGCCTCCAGGAGAGAGGCCCAAGCAAGACGCGCCCCGAGGAGCGTCTTGCCACATGTCAACAATGGGTCTGACTGAGGGCCTCCAGGAGAGAAGCCCAAGCAAGACGCGCCCCGAGGAGCGTCTTGCCTTATGTCAGCACTCGGTCTGACTGAGCGCCTCCAGGAGAGAAGCCCCAGCAAGACGCGCCCCGAGGAGCGTCTTGCCACATGTCAGCACTCGGTCTGACTGAGCGCCTCCAGGAGAGAGGCCCAAGCAAGACGCGCCCCGAGGAGCGTCTTCCCACATGTCAACACGGAGTCTGACTGAGCGCCTCCAGGAGAGAGGCCCGAGCAAGACGCGCCCCGAGGAGCGTCTTGCCACATGTCAGCACTCGGTCTGACTGAGCGCCTCCAGGAGAGAGGCCCAAGCAAGATGCGCCCCGAGGAGCGTCTTGCCACATGTCAACAAGGGGTCTGACTGAGGGCCTCCAGGAGAGAGGCCCAAGCAAGACGCGCCCCGAGGAGCGTCTTCCCACATGTCAACACGGGGTCTGACTGAGCGCCTCCAGGAGAGAGGCCCGAGCAAGACGCGCCCCGAGGAGCGTCTTGCCACTTGTCAGCACTTGGTCTGACTGAGCGCCTCCAGGAGAGAGGCCCAAGCAAGACGCGCCCCGAGGAGCGTCTTCCCACATGTCAACACGGGGTCTGACTGAGCGCCTCCAGGAGAGAGGCCCGAGCAAGACGCGCCCCGAGGAGCGTCTTGCCACCTGTCAGCACTCGGTCTGACTGAGCGCCTCCAGGAGAGAGGCCCAAGCAAGACGTGCCCCGAGGAGCGTCTTGACACATGTCAACACTGGGTCTGACTGAGGGCCACCATGAGAGAAGCCCAAGCAATACGCGCCCTCAGGAGCGTCTTGCCACATGTCACCACTGGGTCTGACTGAGCGCATCCAGGAGAGAGGCCCAACCAAGACGCGCCCCGAGGAGAGTCTTGCCACATGCCAACACTGGGTCTGACTGTGCGCCTCCAGGAGAGAAGCCCCAGCAAGATGCGCCCCGAGGAGCGTCTTGCCACATGTCAACAATGGGTCTGACTGAGGGCCTCCAGGAGAGAAGCCAAATCAAGACGCGCCCCGAGGAGCGTCTTGCCACATGTCATCACTGGGTCAGACTGAGCGCCTCCAGGAGAGAGGCTCGAGCAAGACGTGCCCCGAGGAGCGTCTTGCCACATGTCAGCACTGGGTCTGACTGAGCGCCTCCAGGAGAGAGGCCCAAGCAAGACGCGCCCCGAGGAAAGTCTTGCCACATGGCAACAATGGGTCTGACAGAGTGCCTCCAGGAGAGAGGCCCAAGCAAGATGCGCCCCGAGGAGCGTCTTGCCACATGTCACCGCTGGGTCTGACTTAGCGCCTCCAGGAGAGAGGCCCAAGCAAGACGAGCCCCGAGGAGCGTCTTGTCACATGTCAACACTGAGTCTGACTGAGCGCCTCCAGGAGAGAAGCCCCAGCAAGACGCGCCCCGAGGAGCGTCTTGCCACATGTCAGCACTCGGTCTGACTTAGCGCCTACAGGAGAGAGGCCCAAGCAAGATGCGCCCCGAGGAGCGTCTTGCCACATGTCAACAATGGGTCTGACTGATTGCCTCCAGGAGAGATGCCCAAGCAAGACGCGCCCCGAGGTGCGTCTTGACACATGTCAACACTGGGTTTGACTTAGGGCCTCCATGAGAGAAGCCCAAGCAGGACGCGCCCCGAGGAGCGTCTTGCCACATGTAAACACTGGGTCTGACAGAGGGCCTCTAGGAGAGAGGCCCAAGCAATACGCGCCCCGAGGAGCGTCTTGCGACATGTCACCACTGGGTCTGACTGAGCGCCTCCAGGAGAGAGGCCCAACCAAGACGCGCCGCGAGGAGAGTCTTGCCACATGCCAACACTGGGTCTGACTGAGTGCCTCCAGGAGAGAGGCCCAAGCAAGACGCGCCCCGAGGAGCGTCTTGCCACATGCCAACACTGGGTCTGACTGGGTGCCTCCAGGAGAGAGGCCCAAGCAAGACGCGCCCCAAGGAGCGTCTTGCCACATGGCAACAATGGGTCTGACAGAGGGCCTCCAGGAGAGAGGCCCCAGTAAGAAGCGCCCCGAGGAGCGTCTTGCCACGTTTCACCACTGGGTCTGACTGAGCGCCTGCAGGAGAGAGGCCCAAGCAAGACGCGCCCCGAGGAGCGTCTTGCCACGTGTCACCACTGGGTCTGATTGAGCGCCTCCAGGAGAGAGGCCCCAGCAAGACGTGCCCCAAGGAGCGTCTTGCCTTATGTCAGCACTCGGTCTGACTGAGCGCCTCCAGGAGAGAGGCCCAAGCAAGACGCGCCCCGAGGAGTGTCTTGCCACATGGCAACAATGGGTCTGACAGAGGGCCTCCAGGAGAGAGGCCCAAGAAAGATGTGCCCCGAGGTGCGTCTTGCCACATGTCACCTCTGGGTCTGACTTAGCGCCTCCAGGAGAGAGGCCCAAGCAAGACGAGCCCTGAGGAGCGTCTTGACACATGTCAACACTGGGTCTGACTTAGGGCCTCCTTGAGAGAAGCCCAAGCAGGACGCGCCCCGAGGAGCGTCTTGCCACATGTCAACACTGGGTCTGACAGAGGGCCTCTAGGAGAGAGGCCCAAGCAATACGCGCCCCGAGGAGCGTCTTGCCACATGTCACCACTGGGTCTGATTGAGCGCCTCCAGGAGAGAGGCCCAACCAAGACGCGCCCCGAGGAGAGTCTTGCCACATGCCAACACTGGGTCTGACTGGGTGCCTCCAGGAGAGAGGCCCAAGCAAGACGCGCCCCAAGGAGCGTCTTGCCACATGGCAACAATGGGTCTTACAGAGGGCCTCCAGGAGAGAGGCCCGAGGAAGACGCACCCCGAGGAGCGTCTTGCCACATGTCAGCACTCGGTCTGACTGAGCGCCTCCAGGAGAGAGGCCCAAGCATGATGCGCCCCGAGGAGCGTCTTGCCACATGTCACCTCTGGGTCTGACTGAGTGCCTCCACGAGAGAGGCCCAAGCAAGACGCGCCCCGAGGAGCGTCTTGTCACATGTCAACACTGGTTCTGACTGAACGCCTCCAGGAGAGAAGCCCCAGCAAGACGCGCCCCGAGGAGCGTCTTGCCACATGTCAGCACTCGGTTTGACTGAGCTCCTCCAGGAGAGAGGCCCAAGCAAGATGCGCCCCGAGTAGCGTCTTGCCACATGTCACCACTGGGTCTGACTGAGCGCCTCCAGGAGAGAGGTCCCAGCAAGACGCGCCCCGAGGAGCGTCTTGCCTTATGTCAGCACTCGGTCTGACTGAGCGCCTCCAGGAGAGAGGCCCAAGCAAGACGCGCCCCGAGGAGCGTCTTGCCACATGTCAACAATGGGTCTGACTGAGCGCCTCCAGGAGAGAGGCCCAACCAAGACGCGCCCCGAGGAGAGTCTTGCCACATGCCAACACTGGGTCTGACTGAGTGCCTCCAGGAGAGAGGCCCAAGCAAGACGCGCCCCGAGGAGCGTATTGCCACATGGCAACAATGGGTCTGACAGAGGGACTCCAGGAGAGAGGCCCCAGGAAGACGCGCCCCGAGGAGCGTCTTGCCACGTTTCACCACTGGGTCTGACTGAGCGCCTGCAGGAGAGAGGCCCAAGCAAGACGCGCCCCGAGGAGGGTCTTGCCACGTGTCACCACTGGGTCTGACTTAGCGCCTACAGGAGAGAGGCCCAAGCAAGATGCGCCCCGAGGAGCGTCTTGCCACATGTCAACAATGGGTCTGACTGATTGCCTCCAGGAGAGACGCCCAAGCAAGACGCGCCCCGAGGTGCGTCTTGACACATGTCAACACTGGGTTTGACTTAGGGCCTCCATGAGAGAAGCCCAAGCAGGACGCGCCCCGAGGAGCGTCTTGCAACATGTAAACACTGGGTCTGACAGAGGGCCTCTAGGAGAGAGGCCCAAGCAATACGCGCCCCGAGGAGCATCTTGCGACATGTCACCACTGGGTCTGACTGAGCGCCTCCAGGAGAGAGGCCCAACCAAGACGCGCCGCGAGGAGAGTCTTGCCACATGCCAACACTGGGTCTGACTGAGTGCCTCCAGGAGAGAGGCCCAAGCAAGAAGCCCCGAGGAGCGTCTTGCCACATGGCAACAATGGGTCTGACAGAGGGCCTCCAGGAGAGAGGCCCCAGGAAGAAGCGTCCCGAGGAGCGTCTTGCCACGTTTCACCATTGGGTCTGATTGAGCGCCTCCAGGAGAGAGGCCCCAGCAAGACGCGCCCCAAGGAGCGTCTTGCCTTATGTCAGCACTCGGTCTGACTGAGCGCCTCCAGGAGAGAGGCCCAAGCAAGACGCGCCCCGAGGAGTGTCTTGCCACATGGCAACAATGGGTCTGACAGAGGGCCTCCAGGAGAGAGGCCAAAGCAAGATGTGCCCCGAGGAGCGTCTTGCCACATGTCACCTCTGGGTCTGACTTAGCGCCTCCAGGAGAGAGGCCCAAGCAAGACGAGCCCCGAGGAGCGTCTTGACACATGTCAACACTGGGTCTGACTTAGGGCCTCCTTGAGAGAAGCCCAAGCAGGACGCGCCCCGAGGAGCGACTTGCCACATGTCAACAATGGGTCTGACAGAGGGCCTCTAGGAGAGAGGCCCAAGCAATACGCGCCCCGAGGAGCGTCTTGCCACATGTCACCACTGGGTCTGACTGAGCGCCTCCAGGAGAGAGGCCCAACCAAGACGCGCCCCGAGGAGAGTCTTGCCACATGCCAACACTGGGTCTGACTGGGTGCCTCCAGGAGAGAGGCCCAAGCAAGACGCGCCCCAAGGAGCGTCTTGCCACATGGCAACAATGGGTCTTACAGAGGGCCTCCAGGAGAGAGGCCCGAGGATGACGCGCCCCGAGGAGCGTCTTCCCACATGTCAGCACTCGGTCTGACTGAGCGCCTCCAGGAGAGAGGCCCAAGCAAGATGCGCCCCGAGGAGCGTCTTGCCACATGTCACCTCTGGGTCTGACTGAGTGCCTCCAGGAGAGAGGCCCAAGCAAGACGCGCCCCGAGGAGCGTATTGCCACATGTCAACACTGGTTCTGACTGAACGCCTCCAGGAGAGAAGCCCCAGCAAAATGCGCCCCGAGTAGCGTCTTGCCACATGTCACCACTGGGTCTGACTGAGCGCCTCCAGGAGAAAGGCCCAAGCAAGACGCGCCCCAAGGAGCATCTTGCCACACGTCAACACTGGGTCTGAGTGAGCGCTTCCAGGCGAGAGGCCCAAGGAAGACGCGCCCCGAGGAGCGTCTTCCCACATGTCAACACTGGGTCTGACTGAGCGCCTCCATGAGAGAGGCCCGAGCAAGACGCGCCCCGAGGAGCGTCGTGCCACATGTCAGCACTGGGTCTGACTGAGCGCCTCCAGGAGAGAGGTCCCAGCAAGACGCGCCCCGAGGAGCGTCTTGCCTTATGTCAGCACTCGGTCTGACTGAGCGCCTCCAGGAGAGAGGCCCAAGCAAGACGCGCCCCGAGGAGCGTCTTGCCAAAGGTCACCTCTGGGTCTGACTGAGCGCCTCCACGAGAGAGGCCCAAGCAAGACGCGCCCCGAGGAGCATCTTGTCACATGTCAACACTGGGTCTGACTGAACGCCTCCAGGAGAGAAGCCCCAGCAAGACGCGCCCCGAGGAGCGTCTTGCCACATGTCAGCACTCGGTCTGACTGAGCTCCTCCAGGAGAGAGGCCCAAGCAAGATGCGCCCCGAGGAGCATCTTGCCACATGTCAACACTGGGTCTGACAGAGGGCCTCCAGGAGAGAGGCCCAAGCAATACGCGCCCCGAGGAGCGTCTTGCCACATGTCAGCACTGGGTCTGACTGAGCGCCTCCAGGAGAGAGGTCCCAGCAAGATGCGCCCCGAGGAGCGTCTTGCCTTATGTCAGCACTCGGTCTGACTGAGCGCCTCCAGGAGAGAGGCCCAAGCAAGACGCGCCCCGAGGAGCGTCTTGCCACATGTAAACAATGGGTCTGACTGAGGGCCTCCAGGAGAGAAGCCCAAGCAAGACGCGCCCCGAGGAGCGTCTTGCCTTATGTCAGCACTCGGTCTGACTGAGCGCCTCCAGGAGAGAGGCCCAAACAACACGCGACCCGAGGAGTGTCTTGTCACATGTCAACACTGGGTCTGACTGAGCGCCTCCAGGAGAGAAGCCCCAGCAAGACGCGCCCCGAGGAGCGTCTTGCCACAAGTCAGCACTCGGTCTAACTCAGCAACTCCAGGAGAGAGGCCCAAGCAAGACAAGCCCCGAGGAGCGTCTTGCCACGTGTCAACACTGCGTCTGACTGAGCGCCTCCAGGAGAGAGGCCCTAGCAAGACGCGCCCTGAGGAGCGTCTTGCCACGTGTCACCACTGGGTGTGACTTAGCGCCTCCAGGAGAGAGGCCCAAGCAAGACGCGCCCCGAGGAGCGTCTTGCCACGTGTCACCACTGGGTGTGACTGAGCGCCTCCAGGAGAGAGGCCCAAGCAAAATGCGCCCCGAGGAGCGTCTTGCCACATGTCAACAATGGGTCTGACTAAGGGCCTCCAGGAGAGAGGCCCAAGCAAGACGCGCCCCGAGGAGCGTCTTGCCACGTGTCTCCACTGGGTGTGACTGAGCGCCTCCAGGAGAGAGGCCCAAGCAATACGCGCCCCGAGGAGCGTCTTGCCACATGTCACCACTGGGTGTGACTGAGCGCCTCCAGGAGAGAGGCCCCAGCAAGACGCGCCCCGAGGAGCGTCTTGCCACATGTCAGCACTCGGTCTGACTGAGCGCCTCCAGGAGAGAGGCCCAAGCAAGACGCGCCCCGAGGAGCATCTTGCCACATGTCAACACTGGGTCTGACAGAGGGCCTCCAGGAGAGAGGCCCAAGCAATACGCGCCCCGAGGAGCGTCTTGCCACATGTCAGCACTGGGTCTGACTGAGCGCCTCCAGGAGAGAGGTCCCAGCAAGATGCGCCCCGAGGAGCGTCTTGCCTTATGTCAGCACTCGGTCTGACTGAGCGCCTCCAGGAGAGAGGCCCAAGCAAGACGCGCCCCGAGGAGCGTCTTGCCACATGTAAACAATGGGTCTGACTGAGGGCCTCCAGGAGAGAAGCCCAAGCAAGACGCGCCCCGAGGAGCGTCTTGCCTTATGTCAGCACTCGGTCTGACTGAGCGCCTCCAGGAGAGAGGCCCAAACAACACGCGACCCGAGGAGTGTCTTGTCACATGTCAACACTGGGTCTGACTGAGCGCCTCCAGGAGAGAAGCCCCAGCAAGACGCGCCCCGAGGAGCGTCTTGCCACAAGTCAGCACTCGGTCTGACTCAGCGCCTCCAGGAGAGAGGCCCAAGCAAGACAAGCCCCGAGGAGCGTCTTGCCACGTGTCAACACTGGGTCTGACTGAGCGCCTCCAGGAGAGAGGCCCTAGCAAGACGCGCCCTGAGGAGCGTCTTGCCACGTGTCACCACTGGGTGTGACTGAGCGCCTCCAGGAGAGAGGCCCAAGCAAGACGCGCCCCGAGGAGCGTCTTGCCACGTGTCACCACTGGGTGTGACTGAGCGCCTCCAGGAGAGAGGCCCAAGCAAAATGCGCCCCGAGGAGCGTCTTGCCACATGTCAACAATGGGTCTGACTAAGGGCCTCCAGGAGAGAGGCCCAAGCAAGACGCGCCCCGAGGAGCGTCTTGCCACGTGTCACCACTGGGTGTGACTGAGCGCCTCCAGGAGAGAGGCCCAAGCAATACGAGCCCCGAGGAGCGTCTTGCCACATGTCACCACTGGGTGTGACTGAGCGCCTCCTGGAGAGAGGCCCCAGCAAGACGCGCCCCGAGGAGCGTCTTGCCACATGTCAGCACTCGGTCTGACTGAGCGCCTCCAGGAGAGAGGCCCAAGCAAGATGCGCCCCGAGGAGCGTCTTGCCACATGTCACCTCTGGGTCTGACTGAGTGCCTCCACGAGAGAGGCCCAAGCAAGACGCGCCCCGAGGAGCGTTTTGTCACATGTCAACACTGGGTCTGACTGAACGCCTCCAGGAGAGAAGCCCCAGCAAGACGCGCCCCGAGGAGCGTCTTGCCACATGTCAGCACTCGGTCTGACTGAGCGCCTCCAGGAGAGAGGCCCAAGCAAGATGCGCCCCGAGGAGCGTCTTGCCACATGTCAACAATGGATCTGACTGAGGGCCTCCAGGAGAGAAGCCCAAGCAAGACGCGCCTCGAGGTGCGTCTTGCCACTTGTCAGCACTCGGTCTGACTGAGCGCCTCCAGGAGAGAGGCCCAAGCAAGACGCGCCCCGAGGAGCATCTTGCCACATGTCAACACTGGGTCTGACAGAGGGCCTCCAGGAGAGAGGCCCAAGCAATACGCGCCCCGAGGAGCGTCTTGCCACATGTCACCACTGGGTCTGACTGAGCGCCTCCAGGAGAGAGGCCCAAGCAAGACGCGCCCCGAGGAGCATCTTGCCACATGTCAACACTGGGTCTGATTGAGCGCTTCCAGGCGAGAGGCCCAAGGAAGACGCGCCCCGAGGAGCGTCTTCCCACATGTCAACACGGGGTCTGACTGAGCGCCTCCAGGAGAGAGGCCCGAGCAAGACGCGCCCCGAGGAGCGTCTTGCCACATGTCAGCACTCGGTCTGACTGAGCGCCTTGAAAATATATTCTCATATGAGCTCTTTTATATTAGTATAAGCTCTTTTATATGAACAAATATGTATCTCTCACTTATGCCCCTTATATATTATCATGAATACATTATTATATGCCTTTTCTTGGAATCTTGTTATAATATCGAAAACCTCTCTGTGCCTTTTCTGCTCAAGCTGAACAGCTGCATAAGGGAGTGAAAGTGTTCCTTCCTTCATTTCCTCAATACAAGAACAACTGTCTTTGTTAGCAAAGGATGTTGCAGGATGTGTCCTGATCATCTCAAGGTTGCATGTCCTTGGGATGAATTGGTCTTTCATTAACAAGGCTATTAGCTGACGTGCGTCTGCAGGTGCAGATGGCAGAATTACGTGTGTGTATGGTAAACTACGTATGTAACATTCCTGTAATCTTCAATAAAAATCAGCCGTTTTCAGCAGAACGGCGAGAGTCTGTCCGAAGCAACTGGCAAGAGCAGATCGCGGGACCTGCTGTATGTTGCAAAGGCTCTCCCCCTCTCGAGCGGTGAAACAGTGACTGGACTCATTTGTCTCCTCATTCTACCAACTCAAAAGGTGTTTAACTCCATCTTCTCCGTACCCATGCTTGGTCTAACAGAAGAAAGACCAACAAATTTGGCGTCACGAACAGGATTTTTTCTTTTTGAAGAAAAAGGAGTTTTTGGAGGACGATTCGACCCACTGACCCAGCGAACAATCTTGGCACAAAAACACCGCGGTGGAAATAAGGTAAGCAGAGCCTATTATCTAAAATCTGCTCATTGGATTTATCCAAAGCCTTTGTGTCCAGAATCATAGTAGCTGTGGTCCTAAAATAATAGTTGGAGAAGAAAGTGGAGACAAGTGCAGAAAGAATAAGAGATTTTTTTAATGGTTTAATGGTGAAATGAAATGAGGATTTTCTAATGGTTTAATGATAAATGAGATAAGGAAATACTACAGAAGAAGGGTTAGAGGCCCAGGGCTATTAGAGGAGCCCTAAATTCCATTTCCAGGTCGTGGCTGACCACACTATTTGCTGACGAGCGAATAGAATATATAACGAGGTTATATAAGAGCTTGGCGAGAGAGTCCATAGGTGTGGGAACCCTAAAAGTCCACAGGTCGAGGACCTGGTTTTGTGTTGAGGCCCTGGGAGGCTAAAGAGAGCTCCCTAAAGTACAGGTCGAGGACCTGGTTTTGTGTTAAGGGCAGGGGAGGCTAAAGAGAGCTCCCTAGATTTTAAAGGTCAAGGACCTTTTTGCATGAGATGAGAAAAATGTTCTGAGGTAACTGTTTTTGCGTAAGATGATAAATGTTTTTGACTGCTTCTGCGTGAAGAGAGCAGTGCTTTTGGCTGTTTCTGTGTAAATGAGCAATGTTTTTGGCTGTTTCTGCATGAAATAAGCAATGTGGATATGAAACTGTATTTTTTGACACAAAACACACTTTATAGTTAGAAAACACGCTGTATGAATGTCAAGTCTCAATCAGCTTTGTCGGTAAAACAGATGGAGCTGATTGATTAACTTGAATTACATAATAAAAGAGACAGATAACCTCCAAATGAGAGTGAATAAGTCTCTTTAGGCTTAGCAAACATATCATCTGCTCTCACAAGTGCAGATAGTAAGGATAAGTGTGAAAACACATAGATTTTTCATATCACAACTAATAGGGATTAGTTGAATAAGCGGAAATCATCACACACTCCGCAGTTAAGATGGGTAATGAATGAATGAACTGTACTAACAAATTGTATGTGTAAGTGAGAGAAATACAGCGCGCCCTCGTGGATGCTCTAGGCAAGATTTCCTCACCTGAAACACAGGTTGAAGAAGGAAATACCACAGAGGTCATTGGCGCTGTCTCACTAATCAATACTGGTGAGCTAGAGCCCCCTATGGGCTAAACCCCTCGTCAGTCCAAATTGTCACCAAAAAATCAGCAACATACAACATACTAACAGAATGATGGAAAAAGAACATATTTGTGGAACGGAGGATGATGGGTGGAGATCTGATGACATTCTGAGTACACTGGGAGAACAATTAGCTTGTATGGAAACTGTAATAAATTTGACAAGCAGCCCGGCTGAGGCTACGAGAAATAAGGTTTTATTGAGAAAGTCAGCAGAAAAGGCGTTGAAGGAAAAAGGAGTAGATGTTAACAGCAGAGGTAATTGGAGTAGAATATGGGAAGTAAAAGCTGCAGAAGCGAGAGAGAAAAGGCAGGAGGCTGCAGAGGCTTTGAGGGGAGCTGGAATGTTGACAAGGAAAAAAGCAAAAAGTGAGGTTGACAGGCAGGCAGCTCGTGTGAGTAAATACATGCAGTGGATAATGTTATGGAACACCGCCAGACCTAATATGAAGCGCGTAAAAAAGGAGCATCCACCTCCTTACTCTTCTACTGCTCCGACAGCTGGAATGTATCCATTAATTAAGGTTACAAGCGGTACATTGGACATTCAGCCTGAAGTCCCACTTGATAATGAGAGTGAGTGGTCAAGTGTAACTATGACCTCAGGATCAGACGTTAAAGTCAGTCCAACAGCCCCTGAGACACACAATTCTTATCTGAGAAGCAATGAAACATTAAACAGCATTCCGTCTGCGAGCAACCCAGCTGCGCCGTTCGAATTAAGAGCTAAACGTCAGGAAATAGATAACTCACAGAAACAGTTCACTACTCCCTACTTCAGTCAGGGCCTGGTCGCTCCTGACTACAGCACGGGTATGAGCTCCCATGCTCCCCCTCCAGCGCCTTGGGCAAACTGCCCACAAGTATGGCCTAAAGCAACTGAACAAAAGCCAACACCAATTTTTGCATCCTCTCAGTTAAAGGGTGAAGAGCAGGAAGACCCTAATAAAAGTGTAGTGGTTAAAATGGTTCTGGTGGGACATGAATCATCTGATCCCCCACCAGCAGCCAGTCAGAGTCATAAATCTCTCCTAGAGGAAGAATGGCAGAAGCCGCCCTCTGAGGAAGAGTGTGGGGGAGAAGGGGATTTGCTTTCCCACCCTCCATCCCCAGAGCCAGAAAGAAGACACACTAGGTCCATGGGACCACCCACTTACCAATTACCCCTGGTGCAGAATAAACCCAACGCCCATAAAGTCTATCAGCCGTATTCCCTTGGGGACATACAGGCTTTAATAGATAAATTACCAGACATACAGGAGGGCGGAAACACTTGGCTTTCAGACTTTGACACCGTCACTGCTGGACAGGATCTTGCATTGGGAGACTTCAGAGCAGTAATCACTAGATGCACGTCACGCTCACAGGCGGAGGCCTTAGAAAAGGATGCTGGCACAACTCGTGATCCTAATTCTGTACCTCTCGGTAGAGTGATAGCGCAATTAGGCCCAGCTGTCAGAAAGATGTTTCCGCTGAAAGATAGCAGCTCAATGTGCAAATTTAAATGGGATGCTAAACAAAACCCTTCAATTTACCTGAACCAAGCCATTGACACCTGGGTGGCCCAAACTGGCCAACACCCATCCAAACGGGGCACGAGCAGCATGTGGTTTAAAAATGCAGTTCTGAAAGGAGTCCCTGATTCAGTGACTCAGAAGATGGAAGATAACCCTGATTTGCAGGATTGTGATTTTAGCAAATGGAAAAAACATCTTATTTTTAACCTTAATAAAATGCAGGTAAAGGAAGAAAAAGACTCTGATAACTTAGAAGATTTACAAAAACAATTGCTCAGGGTCCAATTACAAGCTGCAAAAAAGACTTTAGGTGAAAAGGGGGACAAGGTTAAGAAACAAATGGTTGCGTCCACAGCCACACCCCCACCACAGCAGACACTTCCTGATCAGGTTTCACCTATAGCTTGGCAGCCGCAGCCACCATATTCAGGTCAGCCGCAGCCACAGCCACAGCCACAATATTCAGGGCCATATGTAAACACACCCAACCCATATGCTGCCCAGCGACCACCTTTTGCTGGTCGAACCAGAGGCGGTTTCAGGGGAAGGGGACAGTGGAGGCCAGTAGGCAGCAAAGGGGGACCACGTGCTCAAGACAATTGCTTTACCTGTGGTCAACCAGGACATTGGTACAGGAACTGCCCTTTGCCATACAGCCCACAAAAGGAAGATCGAGGCAGAGGCAACTTTTCAGGACGAGGAGGGCCTACCAGACCCCACACCCAGATGCCAATGATGGGCTGGGAACAGTGGGAGGGTGGTCCAAGACAATAGGACGCCCCACAGAGAAACTCCGACGGTCAGGGAGCCACGGCAGACCCCCTGCTGTCAATAACTGTAGATGGACAACATCAACCATTTTTGGTTGACACTGGTGCCACCTGCTCCACCATGCAAACTGTGCCGCCCTCTAAGACATCTACGCGCACTATCTCAGTTACGGGCTTCTCTGGGGAACAACAAACTCTGCCTTTCTCCCTGCCACTCCCAACTACGGTGGGAAACCAGACAGTACTGCACAGCTTCGTCTGTTCACCAACAGTTCCAGTCAACTTACTAGGAAGAGATCTCCTCATCAAACTAGGAGCCACCATTTTGTGTGGTCCTACGGGACTTACGGTCACTCTGCCAGAAGGGACTATTTTGCCCTGCACCGGAGAAGCCAGTGATGGCATGTACTTGGCCCAAAAACTGCCTGACATATCAGACTGTGCTGAGATTTATTGGGCTCTGTTGGACACAGAAACCAAGGACACTCCTGGCTTAATGACTCTGTACCAGCAGTGGAAACCCTGGCTGACTCAGGTCCATCCTTATGTTTCTCCCCCTGACCCTCCTCACCTAACATTATTCTATGACAGACATGATTCAGTTTGGTACAAGGAAGCCTTCCACAATCATTTAGAGGGACAGCAATGGTGTGTACAAACAACAGACATTTATGCTGCACCAGAAGGTGTGGCTGCTGCAGCCAACCTAACCCAGGAACAATTGGCATGGTACATGATGGGAGATGAGGCAGTCCCTCATGTCTCTCTTGCTTTACATCCAGCCCATCAGGCAAAAGAACTAGGTGGAATGGTTAAACGTTCCCTAGCAACCACTGATTGGCGTTCCACTCCTCTTCCACAAGTGTCGTATTCAGACCCAACACAAACATTTAAAATCACTGTGGTTTGTACTAACTCGACACATTTACAACAGGAAACAATTAGCAGATCTCATGGCCGTGAACGAACCGATCACCCTGATGCTCTGATAATGTTAGACTCGCTTCCCACCTCCCTGTGGTCAACAGACCCCACTGATGTTGGGTTGGTGTCCATCCCACCTGTGACCTTTCACCTAAAAGATCATGCTCCCCTGTGGGTTCCACAATACCCACACAAACCATATGCTGAAGAGGGGATAGCAGACACCATCAATGGCCTGTTGCAGGCAGGGGTGTTGGAGCCGTCCATGTCAGAATGGAACACCCCGATTTTACCTGTAGAAAAGAAAAATACTGGTAAATATCGAATGGTTCATGACCTGCGTCGTATAAACGCCCTACTTAACACAGATTCACTTCCCGTCCCTAACCCATATGTGGCTCTGACAAACTTACCACCTTCACATGCATGGTTTTCCTGCATAGATTTGGCAAATGCATTCTTTTGTCTTCCACTTCATGAGTCTCTGAGGGACATTTTCTCTTTCACATTCAGAGGGCAGCAATTCAGATACACGCGTTTGCCACAAGGGTTCACCCTGTCACCTGGTTTGTTCAACCAATGCTTGCGTCAGCTCCTAGACACATGCCCCCTACCTGATGACTGTGTTTTAGTGCAGTATGTTGATGATTTGCTTCTGTCAGCGCCCTCTGCAGGCTCCTGTCTGCAAGCCACTCAAACATTACTAACTCATTTGGCCAAGCTTGGATTTAAGGTCAGCCGGTCCAAACTTCAGATAGCCAGGAAACAAGTGTCATTTCTAGGCAGGATGGTTTCACAAGTTGGTGTGTCATTGTCACCAGATCACAGAAACTCCATTCTCCATCACTCTAAACCTGAAACAGTCAAAGACATGTTATCTTTCCTAGGCCTGACAGGCTACAGTAGGCACTTCATCCCTAACTATGTTGGTCTCACTGCCCCACTACGTGCTCTTATAGCGCCTTTTGGGATGCGTCAACTCACAGCTCACCTGGACTGGACTATTCCAGCAGAAGAAGCTTTCATAAAACTAAAACAACAACTCTCCACTGCTAGTGATTTAGCTACTGCAGACTACAACTCTACGTTTTTCCTTGATGTTTCTGGATCAGAAACTCATGTAAATGGAGTTCTGTTCCAGAAAAAAGGGGGAGGTCAGAGACAAGTCTTGATGTACATAAGTGTCATGCTAGATAACATGGAAAAAAGACACCCACCTTGCACACAGCATGTAGCAGGCCTTGCTAAAATTTTACAAAAAACAGCACATATTGTAATGGGCTATCCTCTGAAAGTACTAACAACACACAGTGTAGTGGCTTACATTACATCACAAGCTTTCACCATGACCCCACTAAGACAAAGAAAAATCAGTAAGATCCTAGAGCCCCCACACATCACCTACACACATGAAGGGATAAACATGGCAGACCACATGGGTAATGGGGAGCCTCATTCGTGCGAACAAAGAACAGCAATAGAAGAAAAAGTCAGACCAGATTTAAGTGCAACCCCACTAGAAAATCCTGATAGGAACTGGTTCACAGATGGCTGTTGTTACAGAGATGACAATGATGGATTAAAAGCTGCATGGGCAGTAGTAGAGCAACTCCCTACAGGCGAGTGGTTCACTGCAGGAGCGGAAAAGCTGAAAGGACAACAGTCAGCACAGAGAGCAGAAGTGTTAGCTATTATTGCCGCTCTCAAAATGAGCACAGGGAAGAGAGTAAATATTTACAGTGACTCAGCTTATGCTGTAGGAGCCGTGCATGTTGAATTGAAACAGTGGTTGAGAGCTGGCTTTGTGACTGCTGGGGTGAAACCCATAAGACATGAGTCTGAGATGAGGGAACTAGCAGAAGCTTTATTCCTTCCAGCAGAAGTGGCAGTGATAAAATGCAAAGGACATAGTCAGGGCTCTGACTTTGTATCTAAGGGAAATCAGGAGGCAGATAGAGCTGCCAAGATAACAGCTGAATATCTTCCTGTATATAACCTGGTGGTTGAAACAGCAACTGTTGAAAAAAGCATTGATCCTAGAATATCCATCACAAAAGAAACACTGAAAGACATGCAAGATCAGGCTTCAACACAGGAAAAAACTTTATGGTTGGCAAGAGGCGCCACTAACACAGATGTTTGGAGAAGTCCAGATGGTAGACCCATACTACCTCCTGGCATCAGGCAAACTGCAATGGAAGATGCACATGGTGTTGGACATGTTGGTGTAGCACAGATGATGAGAAATTTGTCCCCCTGGTGGCATCCATACCTAACAGACATGGCCAGGTATTTGGTTAAAACTTGTACAGAGTGTACTCAGTTTGGCATTAAACCTACCCTGAAACCAATCCAAGGTCAATTTCCAATACCAACATGCCCTGGAAAAGAGATAATCATAGATTTCACGGACATGATTGAAAGGGTAAAAGGCTACAGGTATCTCCTAGTGTGTGTAGATGCCTACACTGGATGGCCGGAGGCTTGGCCTGCGAAAAAAGAAGACAGCAAAACAGTCATCAAATGTCTGATCAATCATTACATTCCCCAACACGGGTTCCCGGAAAAGATCAGATCGGACAATGGGACACATTTTAAGAACAAAGATCTACAAGAGGTTGAAACCATGCTGGGACTGAAACACAAGTTTGGTTCAGTGTATCATCCTCAGTCCCAGGGAAAGGTGGAAAGAATGAATCAAACGTTAAAGGTCAAATTGGCTAAAATCTGTGCACAGACCAAATTAACTTGGTTAGATGCTTTGCCCCTTGCTCTGATGTCCACACGGAGCTCAGTTAACAAAACCACAAGGTTTACTCCCTTTGAACTACAGACTGGACGGCCGTTTCCAGGACCTGCCACAAAACTACCTCTGATTGCTGACCTGACTGACTCCCTCGACTCAAGGTCATATTATAACCTGTTGCATAGTCTTGTCTCTCAGTTCTCGTTACAGGTTAAGGCTGATCGTACCACCACAGATGCCCCATCTCCACAACCTGGGACAGACTGGGTCCTGCTGAAGGTCACCAAAAGGAAGTGGACGGAACCGAGGTGGACCGGACCCTACAGGATCACAGAGAGGACGTCACACGCTGTCCGGCTGGACGGCAAAGGAGACTCCTGGTACCATTGGACCCAGTGTACTGCTGCGGAGGAACCACACCGCACCCTGACCGAGGTCCAAGAGAACCTGTCACAGAGGGAGGAGCCTAACCTGGAAGAGAAGCAGCCGACATCTGCCTGACCAGAAAAGTACCCAAGGACCAGGACGAGAAGCAGCTGATTTCTGCCTGACCGAAAAAAAAAACAAGGGACCTAAAAACCAGGAAGAGAAGTAGCTGACTACAGTAGCGTGCCAAGCTACCACCACATCCTGCAGGACGAGAATCTTGATATCATCACCCCCTGCAGCTGCCTGGAGCCAGTGAAGGGACCTCAACAGGGGGAAGAAGTAACCACCCTATGAACATTCTACAAGGGTTCTATTTAACACCCTCATTTATTTTACAAGGGTTATATTTAACACCCTTCATTTATTTTATCTGGGTTCTATTTCACACCCTCATTTATTTTACAAGGGTTATATTTAACACCCTTCATTTATTTTATCTGGGTTCTATTTCACACCCTCATCTATTTTACAAGGGTAATATTTTACACCCTCTACTCATTTTATATTATTATTCATTTACCTGTTTAGTATTAGATATATGTTTGGGCTCATTGCATTTCTACAACCTTTATGTACATTCTGATCACTCATTTGTCCTGGCCAGAAGAAGATTCTGAGGGTAACATAATTCAACAAGAATCCTTTACAATAGTCTGGTATCCAAGTAAGCTGAACCGGTTGGCATACAGGGACAGCAGGTTGGGGTTGTGGAACGACAGATACTTTCGCGATTTCTCTAATTTAGAAGATTTGTTAACAATAGCAATTTCAGCTTATAGCGCATTCTCTGGTACTGATTACAGCAGCTATAACCCATACAATTTCTTAAATTAACACCTGTATAAGTCTAATTATGTCTTGGCCATTCCCTCCCATTATCACGTGCAGGCAGTGTCTCCTGATCCTACTTCTCACTGTTATCCTGCTATGTATCCCATTGGCAATTTTGTTCCTCTGTAATGACTTCCCCTTGCCACCCTCACCCCCTACATCCACTAAGAATACCCCGCTAACACCAACAGCCCATCCCCCACCACCTATTGACCGGCACAAGCGATCCCTACCTCTTCCATCCCCCTCACCTCCTTGTAACTCTGATTTTCTCTATCTAACCCAAGCAATTTCTCTGTGTATCCCATTATCCACAGCCACCACGGTTACACTCCCCTACGATGTTTTGCCCTCAAACCCTGCGCATGGTCGTTACACGCCATCTGATCTGAAAGTGCATGTTTGGTACTTAACGTGGGGATCTTACTCTCAATGGAAGTGGAGCAGTCTTGTTGCTGAAACAGGTGATGATTGGTCATCCTACTCCAAAGGAGTAGCTACAACTTGGCGTACCAGAATCAAATTGATAAAACAAGGCGGATCCAAAACAGGCCCTTTGACTTTCATTATTAGTCCAATAAGCTCTCTCGGATGTACCCTATTTGTACTTGCTCCTTGGATTAGTGGAAGCTACTACTGGACAGTGCACCTCTGTGTCCGTAATATTACTTCACCTACCTCTACAGTCTTTGATATTGTCGGGCTAAGTAAATCTCCCTCCTCTCCTGTGTTAACTGACATTGCTGAAGTAAATAAACCCTCTCCTGCGATAACTATTGAGACTAAAAACCTTTCTGTTGATGAGACATTTCAGACGGTTACCGGCATTTCCGCTAGCACTAACAATTGGTTACTCCTGGCTGAACAAGCAGCTAATGCTTCCGATCAGGATTGTCTTGTTTGCCTTTCAGCTCGTCCTACTCTCCGTATTGTGCCACCTCCGATCCCTCCAGAATGTTTCCTTCATTTGATGAACGGAACTTCCCTAAATTCTAATTGTACTAAGTTTGGACAAATCTTTCCAAATCAAAAACCAGGTGATGACATTGGTACGCCTTTCTTTTCGAATATTGTGGCCCCTAATAACTTCAGTTGTATTCATCTAATTGGACGAGGCGATCCTTTTCTGGGAAATGTCACCACTAATTGGTGCGTTAATACAACAGTGTCAGTTTCTTCACAATTCAAACCCAAAAAGCGTGCCAATCTCTGGTGGTGGTGTGGTGCTCCTCAGCTCTATAATGGTTTTCCTAGGGAATCTTCAGGTTTGTGTGCCCTTATTACTTTACTGTTACCTGTCACTGTTACTCCCGTAACCCTTCATGATACCCCTATTTCCAGCTCTTACTCTAGCACCCGACGAAAGCGCTCTTTACAAGCTTTGCCTGCATTTCACAATCCCACTTATATAGATGCAATTGGCGTCCCCAGAGGCGTTCCAGACGAATACAAATTAGTTGACCAAATAGCCGCCGGATGGGAATCTATTTTTGTCTGGATAACTCCCAATAAAAATGTCGACCGCATTAACTACATCCATTTCAATGTTCAACTCTTAAGTAACTATACTCGTACTGCACTTGAGGCAGTTCACCAACAACTATCGGCTACTTCATTGATGGCTTTCCAAAATAGAATTGCTGTAGACATGCTGTTAGCTGAAAAAGGGGGCGTGTGTTCCATGTTTTCTCAGGATTGCTGTGTCTACATCCCCAACAATACGGCCTCGGACGGTAGCTTAACTAAGGCCTTAGACGGCCTCCGCTCTTTGACAGAAAAAATGAAATCCCACTCTGGTGTAGACACCTCCATGTGGGACTCTTGGCTTGATGTATTTGGTAAATACAAATCTCTCGTTTCCTCCGTCTTGGTGTCCATGTCTGTCTTCGCTGCCATTCTTGTTACTTGCGGTTGTTGCTGTATCCCCTGTCTTAGGCAATTAGTCCAGAGATTGATTACCATTGCCATCTCTCCTCCACCTGCTGACCCAATTATCCAGATGCCCTTGTTATTAGCCAATCCTAACATCTATTTGGGAGGGGAACCCTCTGATGAAAGTGATGACTCTCATGATGAAGAAGATGTTGTTAGAGTGTGAGAATATTGAGTGATTTATGTAACAATCCCTTAAACTGTTTATTTCTATGAGTTTTTTGATTGTGTTGTTTTTATTTTTTGATCATTGATGTCCTAGGCATGCCCACTCTGTGCCAAAAGGCGTTCGCCTCAAAATGAGGGGACATGGTGGAATTTTCCCTATTTGACGTACGATAATTAGGGTTTTTCGCCCTCATACGGGTGTGCATGCGATCCGTTCATGTTGTAACATGTTCAGTCAAAAATATGATCATGTTTTTGTATTAGTTTACTGCTAGAAATATGAGGAAATGTAATCTGATTGATTGTTTGTATTGGTATTTTAAAACTTTGCTTATTAGATTTTTTTTGATGAAATTTGGTGTTGTTGTTTTGATTTCCTACATCTTTGTTGAACTCTTAAAAGAGTTCAAAAGGGGGATTGAAAATATATTCTCATATGAGCTCTTTTATATTAGTATAAGCTCTTTTATATGAACAAATATGTATCTCTCACTTATGCCCCTTATATATTATCATGAATACATTATTATATGCCTTTTCTTGGAATCTTGTTATAATATCGAAAACCTCTCTGTGCCTTTTCTGCTCAAGCTGAACAGCTGCATAAGGGAGTGAAAGTGTTCCTTCCTTCATTTCCTCAATACAAGAACAACTGTCTTTGTTAGCAAAGGATGTTGCAGGATGTGTCCTGATCATCTCAAGGTTGCATGTCCTTGGGATGAATTGGTCTTTCATTAACAAGGCTATTAGCTGACGCGTCTGCAGGTGCAGATGGCAGAATTACGTGTGTGTATGGTAAACTACGTATGTAACATTCCTGTAATCTTCAATAAAAATCAGCCGTTTTCAGCAGAACGGCGAGAGTCTGTCCGAAGCAACTGGCAAGAGCAGATCGCGGGACCTGCTGTGTGTTGCAAAGGCTCTCCCCCTCTCGAGCGGTGAAACAGTGACTGGACTCATTTGTCTCCTCATTCTACCAACTCAAAAGGTGTTTAACTCCATCTTCTCCGTACCCGTGCTTGGTCTAACAGAAGAAAGACCAACAGCCTCCAGGAGAGAGGCCCAAGCAAGACGCGCCCCGAGGAGCGTCTTGCCACATGTCAACAATGGGTCTGACTGAGGGCCTCCAGGAGAGAAGCCCAAGCAAGACGCGCCCCGAGGAGCGTCTTGCCTTATGTCAGCACTCGGTCTGACTTAGCGCCTCCAGGAGAGAAGCCCCAGCAAGACGCGCCCCGAGGAGCGTCTTGCCACATGTCAGCACTCGGTCTGACTGAGCGCCTCCAGGAGAGAGGCCCAAGCAAGACGCGCCCCGAGGAGCGTCTTCCCACATGTCAACACGGGGTCTGACTGAGCGCCTCCAGGAGAGAGGCCCGAGCAAGACGCGCCCCGAGGAGCGTCTTGCCACATGTCAGCACTCGGTCTGACTGAGCGCCTCCAGGAGAGAGGCCCAAGCAAGATGCGCCCCGAGGAGCGTCTTGCCACATGTCAACAAGGGGTCTGACTGAGGGCCTCCAGGAGAGAAGCCCAAGCAAGACGCGCCCCGAGGAGCGTCTTGCCACTTGTCAGCACTTGGTCTGACTGAGCGCCTCCAGGAGAGAGGCCCAAGCAAGACGCGCCCCGAGGAGCGTCTTCCCACATGTCAACACGGGGTCTGACTGAGCGCCTCCAGGAGAGAGGCCCGAGCAAGACGCGCCCCGAGGAGCGTCTTGCCACATGTCAGCACTCGGTCTGACTGAGCGCCTCCAGGAGAGAGGCCCAAGCAAGACGTGCCCCGAGGAGCGTCTTGACACATGTCAACACTGGGTCTGACTGAGGGCCACCATGAGAGAAGCCCAAGCAAGACGCGCCCCGAGGAAAGTCTTGCCACATGGCAACAATGGGTCTGACAGAGTGCCTCCAGGAGAGAGGCCCAAGCAAGATGCGCCCCGAGGAGCGTCTTGCCACATGTCACCGCTGGGTCTGACTTAGCGCCTCCAGGAGAGAGGCCCAAGCAAGACGAGCCCCCAGGAGCGTCTTGTCACATGTCAACACTGAGTCTGACTGAGCGCCTCCAGGAGAGAAGCCCCAGCAAGACGCGCCCCGAGGAGCGTCTTGCCACATGTCAGCACTCGGTCTGACTTAGCGCCTACAGGAGAGAGGCCCAAGCAAGATGCGCCCCGAGGAGCGTCTTGCCACATGTCAACAATGGGTCTGACTGATTGCCTCCAGGAGAGAAGCCCAAGCAAGACGCGCCCCGAGGTGCGTCTTGACACATGTCAACACTGGGTTTGACTTAGGGCCTCCATGAGAGAAGCCCAAGCAGGACGCGCCCCGAGGAGCGTCTTGCCACATGTAAACACTGGGTCTGACAGAGGGCCTCTAGGAGAGAGGCCCAAGCAATACGCGCCCCGAGGAGCGTCTTGCGACATGTCACCACTGGGTCTGACTGAGCGCCTCCAGGAGAGAGGCCCAACCAAGACGCGCAGCGAGGAGAGTCTTGCCACATGCCAACACTGGGTCTGACTGAGTGCCTCCAGGAGAGAGGCCCAAGCAAGACGCGCCCCGAGGAGCGTCTTGCCACATGGCAACAATGGGTCTGACAGAGGGCCTCCAGGAGAGAGGCCCCAGTAAGAAGCGCCCCGAGGAGCGTCTTGCCACGTTTCACCACTGGGTCTGACTGAGCGCCTGCAGGAGAGAGGCCCAAGCAAGACGCGCCCCGAGGAGCGTCTTGCCACGTGTCACCACTGGGTCTGATTGAGCGCCTCCAGGAGAGAGGCCCCAGCAAGACGCGCCCCAAGGAGCGTCTTGCCTTATGTCAGCACTCGGTCTGACTGAGCGCCTCCAGAAGAGAGGCCCAAGCAAGACGCGCCCCGAGGAGTGTCTTGCCACATGGCAACAATGGGTCTGACAGAGGGCCTCCAGGAGAGAGGCCCAAGCAAGATGTGCCCCGAGGAGCGTCTTGCCACATGTCACCTCTGGGTCTGACTTAGCGCCTCCAGGAGAGAGGCCCAAGCAAGACGAGCCCTGAGGAGCGTCTTGACACATGTCAACACTGGGTCTGACTTAGGGCCTCCTTGAGAGAAGCCCAAGCAGGACGCGCCCCGAGGAGCGTCTTGCCACATGTCAACACTGGGTCTGACAGAGGGCCTCTAGGAGAGAGGCCCAAGCAATACGCGCCCCGAGGAGCGTCTTGCCACATGTCACCACTGGGTCTGACTGAGCGCCTCCAGGAGAGAGGCCCAACCAAGACGCGCCCCGAGGAGAGTCTTGCCACATGCCAACACTGGGTCTGACTGGGTTCCTCCAGGACAGAGGCCCAAGCAAGACGCGCCCCAAGGAGCGTCTTGCCACATGGCAACAATGGGTCTTACAGAGGGCCTCCAGGAGAGAGGCCCGAGGAAGACGCGCCCCGAGGAGCGTCTTGCCACATGTCAGCACTCGGTCTGACTGAGCGCCTCCAGGAGAGAGGCCCAAGCAAGATGCGCCCCGAGGAGCGTCTTGCCACATGTCACCTCTGGGTCTGACTGAGTGCCTCCACGAGAGAGGCCCAAGCAAGACGCGCCCCGAGGAGCGTCTTGTCACATGTCAACACTGGTTCTGACTGAACGCCTCCAGGAGAGAAGCCCCAGCAAGACGCGCCCCGAGGAGCGTCTTGCCACATGTCAGCACTCGGTTTGACTGAGCTCCTCCAGGAGAGAGGCCCAAGCAAGATGCGCCCCGAGGAGCGTCTTGCCACATGTCAACAATGGGTCTGACTGATTGCCTCCAGGAGAGAAGCCCAAGCAAGACGCGCCCCGAGGTGCGTCTTGACACATGTCAACACTGGGTTTGACTTAGGGCCTCCATGAGAGAAGCCCAAGCAGGACGCGCCCCGAGGAGCGTCTTGCCACATGTAAACACTGGGTCTGACAGAGGGCCTCTAGGAGAGAGGCCCAAGCAATACGCGCCCCGAGGAGCATCTTGCGACATGTCACCACTGGGTCTGACTGAGCGCCTCCAGGAGAGAGGCCCAACCAAGACGCGCAGCGAGGAGAGTCTTGCCACATGCCAACACTGGGTCTGACTGAGTGCCTCCAGGAGAGAGGCCCAAGCAAGACGCGCCCCGAGGAGCGTCTTGCCACATGGCAACAATGGGTCTGACAGAGGGCCTCCAGGAGAGAGGCCCCAGTAAGAAGCGCCCCGAGGAGCGTCTTGCCACGTTTCACCACTGGGTCTGACTGAGCGCCTGCAGGAGAGAGGCCCAAGCAAGACGCGCCCCGAGGAGCGTCTTGCCACGTGTCACCACTGGGTCTGATTGAGCGCCTCCAGGAGAGAGGCCCCAGCAAGACGCGCCCCAAGGAGCGTCTTGCCTTATGTCAGCACTCGGTCTGACTGAGCGCCTCCAGGAGAGAGGCCCAAGCAAGACGCGCCCCGAGGAGTGTCTTGCCACATGGCAACAATGGGTCTGACAGAGGGCCTCCAGGAGAGAGGCCCAAGCAAGATGTGCCCCGAGGAGCGTCTTGCCACATGTCACCTCTGGGTCTGACTTAGCGCCTCCAGGAGAGAGGCCCAAGCAAGACGAGCCCTGAGGAGCGTCTTGACACATGTCAACACTGGGTCTGACTTAGGGCCTCCTTGAGAGAAGCCCAAGCAGGACGCGCCCCGAGGAGCGTCTTGCCACATGTCAACACTGGGTCTGACAGAGGGCCTCTAGGAGAGAGGCCCAAGCAATACGCGCCCCGAGGAGCGTCTTGCCACATGTCACCACTGGGTCTGACTGAGCGCCTCCAGGAGAGAGGCCCAACCAAGACGCGCCCCGAGGAGAGTCTTGCCACATGCCAACACTGGGTCTGACTGGGTGCCTCCAGGACAGAGGCCCAAGCAAGACGCGCCCCAAGGAGCGTCTTGCCACATGGCAACAATGGGTCTTACAGAGGGCCTCCAGGAGAGAGGCCCGAGGAAGACGCGCCCCGAGGAGCGTCTTGCCACATGTCAGCACTCGGTCTGACTGAGCGCCTCCAGGAGAGAGGCCCAAGCAAGATGCGCCCCGAGGAGCGTCTTGCCACATGTCACCTCTGGGTCTGACTGAGTGCCTCCACGAGAGAGGCCCAAGCAAGACGCGCCCCGAGGAGCGTCTTGTCACATGTCAACACTGGTTCTGACTGAACGCCTCCAGGAGAGAAGCCCCAGCAAGACGCGCCCCGAGGAGCGTCTTGCCACATGTCAGCACTCGGTTTGACTGAGCTCCTCCAGGAGAGAGGCCCAAGCAAGATGCGCCCCGAGTAGCGTCTTGCCACATGTCACCACTGGGTCTGACTGAGCGCCTCCAGGAGAGAGGCCCAAGCAAGACGCGCCCCGAGGAGCATCTTGCCACATGTCAACACTGGGTCTGAGTGAGCGCTTCCAGGCGAGAGGCCCAAGGAAGACGCGCCCCGAGGAGCGTCTTCCCACATGTCAACACGGGGTCTGACTGAGCGCCTCCAGGAGAGAGGCCCGAGCAAGACGCGCCCCGAGGAGCGTCGTGCCACATGTCAGCACTGGGTCTGACTGAGCGCCTCCAGGAGAGAGGTCCCAGCAAGACGTGCCCCGAGGAGCTTCTTGCCTTATGTCAGCACTCGGTCTGACTGAGCGCCTCCAGGAGAGAGGCCCAAGCAAGACGCGCCCCGAGGAGCGTCTTGCCACATGTCAACAATGGGTCTGACTGAGCGCCTCCAGGAGAGAGGCCCAACCAAGACGCGCCCCGAGGAGAGTCTTGCCACATGCCAACACTGGGTCTGACTGAGTGCCTCCAGGAGAGAGGCCCAAGCAAGACGCGCCCCGAGGAGCGTATTGCCACATGGCAACAATGGGTCTGACAGAGGGACTCCAGGAGAGAGGCCCCAGGAAGACGCGCCCCGAGGAGCGTCTTGCCACGTTTCACCACTGGGTCTGACTGAGCGCCTGCAGGAGAGAGGCCCAAGCAAGACACGCCCCGAGGAGGGTCTTGCCACGTGTCACCACTGGGTCTGACTTAGCGCCTACAGGAGAGAGGCCCAAGCAAGATGCGCCCCGAGGAGCGTCTTGCCACATGTCAACAATGGGTCTGACTGATTGCCTCCAGGAGAGAAGCCCAAGCAAGACGCGCCCCGAGGTGCGTCTTGACACATGTCAACACTGGGTTTGACTTAGGGCCTCCATGAGAGAAGCCCAAGCAGGACGCGCCCCGAGGAGCGTCTTGCCACATGTAAACACTGGGTCTGACAGAGGGCCTCTAGGAGAGAGGCCCAAGCAATACGCGCCCCGAGGAGCGTCTTGCGACATGTCACCACTGGGTCTGACTGAGCGCCTCCAGGAGAGAGGCCCAACCAAGACGCGCCGCGAGGAGAGTCTTGCCACATGCCAACACTGGGTCTGACTGAGTGCCTCAGGGAGAGAGGCCCAAGCAAGACGCGCCCCGAGGAGCGTCTTGCCACATGGCAACAATGGGTCTGACAGAGGGCCTCCAGGAGAGAGGCCCCAGGAAGAAGCGCCCCGAGGAGCATCTTGCCACGTTTCACCACTGGGTCTGACTGAGCGCCTGCAGGAGAGAGGCCCAAGCAAGACGCGCCCCGAGGAGCGTCTTGCCACGTGTCACCACTGGGTCTGATTGAGCGCCTCCAGGAGAGAGGCCCCAGCAAGACGCGCCCCAAGGAGCGTCTTGCCTTATGTCAGCACTCGGTCTGACTGAGCGCCTCCAGGAGAGAGGCCCAAGCAAGACGCGCCCCGAGGAGTGTCTTGCCACATGGCAACAATGGGTCTGACAGAGGGCCTCCAGGAGAGAGGCCCAAGCAAGACGAGCCCCGAGGAGCGTCTTGACACATGTCAACACTGGGTCTGACTTAGGGCCTCCTTGAGAGAAGCCCAAGCAGGACGCGCCCCGAGGAGCGTCTTGCCACATGTCAACAATGGGTCTGACAGAGGGCCTCTAGGAGAGAGGCCCAAGCAATACGCGCCCCGAGGAGCGTCTTGCCACATGTCACCACTGGGTCTGACTGAGCGCCTCCAGGAGAGAGGCCCAACCAAGACGCGCCCCGAGGAGAGTCTTGCCACATGCCAACACTGGGTCTGACTGGGTGCCTCCAGGAGAGAGGCCCAAGCAAGACGCGCCCCAAGGAGGGTCTTGCCACATGGCAACAATGGGTCTTACAGAGGGCCTCCAGGAGAGAGGCCCGAGGAAGACGCGCCCCGAGGAGCGTCTTGCCACATGTCAGCACTCGGTCTGACTGAGCGCCTCCAGGAGAGAGGCCCAAGCAAGATGTGCCCCGAGGAGCGTCTTGCCACATGTCACCTCTGGGTCTGACTGAGTGCCTCCACGAGAGAGGCCCAAGCAAGACGCGCCCCG
Source organism: Nothobranchius furzeri (assembly GCF_043380555.1). Lineage (NCBI taxonomy): Eukaryota > Metazoa > Chordata > Actinopteri > Cyprinodontiformes > Nothobranchiidae > Nothobranchius > Nothobranchius furzeri. Next base: position 42,775,423 of record NC_091748.1, read on the forward strand.
AGGAGCGTCTTGTCACATGTCAACACTGGTTCTGACTGAACGCCTCCAGGAGAGAAGCCCCAGCAAGACGCGCCCCGAGGAGCGTCTTGCCACATGTCAGCACTCGGTTTGACTGAGCTCCTCCAGGAGAGAGGCCCAAGCAAGATGCGCCCCGAGTAGCGTCTTGCCACATGTCACCACTGGGTCTGACTGAGCGCCTCCAGGAGAAAGGCCCAAGCAAGACGCGCCCCGAGGAGCATCTTGCCACATGTCAACACTGGGTCTGAGTGAGCGCTTCCAGGCGAGAGGCCCAAGGAAGACGCGCCCCGAGGAGCGTCTTCCCACATGTCAACACGGGGTCTGACTGAGCGCCTCCATGAGAGAGGCCCGAGCAAGACGCGCCCCGAGGAGCGTCGTGCCACATGTCAGCACTGGGTCTGACTGAGCGCCTCCAGGAGAGAGGTCCCAGCAAGACGCGCCCCGAGGAGCGTCTTGCCTTATGTCAGCACTCGGTCTGACTGAGCGCCTCCAGGAGAGAGGCCCAAGCAAGACGCGCCCCGAGGAGCGTCTTGCCACATGTCAACAATGGGTCTGACTGAGCGCCTCCAGGAGAGAGGCCCAACCAAGACGCGCCCCGAGGAGAGTCTTGCCACATGCCAACACTGGGTCTGACTGAGCGCCTCCAGGAGAGAGGCCCAAGCAAGACGCGCCCCGAGGAGCGTCTTGCCACATGGCAACAATGGGTCTGACAGAGGGCCTCCAGGAGAGAGGCCCCAGGAAGACGCGCCCCGAGGAGCGTCTTGCCACGTTTCACCACTGGGTCTGACTGAGCGCCTGCAGGAGAGAGGCCCAAGCAAGACGCGCCCCGAGGAGGGTCTTGCCACGTGTCACCACTGGGTCTGATTGAGCGCCTCCAGGAGAGAGGTCCCAGCAAGACGCGCCCCGAGGAGCGTCTTGCCTTATGTCAGCACTCGGTCTGACTGAGCGCCTCCAGGAGAGAGGCCCAAGCAAGATGCGCCCCGAGGAGCGTCTTGCCACATGTCACCTCTGGGTCTGACTTAGCGCCTCCAGGAGAGAGGCCCAAGCAAGACGAGCCCCGAGCAGCGTCTTGACACATGTCAACACTGGGTCTGACTTAGGGCCTCCTTGAGAGAAGCCCAAGCAGGACGCGCCCCGAGGAGCGTCTTGCCACATGTCAACACTGGGTCTGACAGAGGGCCTCTAGGAGAGAGGCCCAAGCAATACGCGCCCCGAGGAGCGTCTTGCCACATGTCACCACTGGGTCTGACTGAGCGCCTCCAGGAGAGAGGCCCAACCAAGACGCGCCCCGAGGAGAGTCTTGCCACATGCCAACACTGGGTCTGACTGGGTGCCTCCAGGAGAGAGGCCCAAGCAAGACGCGCCCCAAGGAGCGTCTTGCCACATGGCAACAATGGGTCTTACAGAGGGCCTCCAGGAGAGAGGCCCGAGGAAGACGCGCCCCGAGGAGCATCTTGCCACATGTCAGCACTCGGTCTGAATGAGCGCCTCCAGGAGAGAGGCCCAAGCAAGATGCGCCCCGAGGAGCGTCTTGCCACATGTCAACTCTGGGTCTGACTGAGTGCCTCCACGAGAGAGGCCCAAGCAAGACGCGCCCCGAGGAGCGTCTTGTCACATGTCAACACTGGTTCTGACTGAACGCCTCCAGGAGAGAAGCCCCAGCAAGACGCGCCCCGAGGAGCGTCTTGCCACATGTCAGCACTCGGTTTGACTGAGCTCCTCCAGGAGAGAGGCCCAAGCAAGATGCGCCCGACTTTCGTCTTGCCACATGTCACCACTGGGTCTGACTGAGCGCCTCCAGGAGAGAGGCCCAAGCAAGACGCGCCCCGAGGAGCATCTTGCCACATGTCAACACTGGGTCTGAGTGAGCGCTTCCAGGCGAGAGGCCCAAGGAAGACGCGCCCCGAGGAGCGTCTTCCCACATGTCAACACGGGGTCTGACTGAGCGCCTCCAGGAGAGAGGCCCGAGCAAGATGCGCCCCGAGGAGCGTCTTGCCACATGTCAACAATTGGTCTGACTGAGGGCCTCCAGGAGAGAAGCCCAAGCAAGATGCGCCCCGAGGAGCTTCTTGCCACTTGTCAGCACTCGGTCTGACTGATCGCCTCCAGGAGAGAGGCCCAGGCAAGACGCGCCCCGAGGAGCGTCTTGACACATGTCAACACTGGGTCTGACTGAGGGCCTCCATGAGAGAAGCCCAAGCAATACGCGCCCCGAGGAGCGTCTTGCCACATGTCACCACTGGGTCTGACTGAGTGCCTCCAGGAGAGAGGCCCAACCAAGACGCGCCCCGAGGAGAGTCTTGCCACATGCAAACACTGGGTCTGACTGTGCGCCTCCAGGAGAGAAGCCCCAGCAAGATGCGCCCCGAGGAGCGTCTTGCCACATGTCAACAATGGGTCTGACTGAGGGCCTCCAGGAGAGAAGCCCAAGCAAGATGCGCCCCGAGGTGCGTCTTGCCACTTGTCAGCACTCGGTCTGACTGAGCGCCTCCAGGAGAGAGGCCCAAGCAAGACGCGCCCCGAGGAGCGTCTTGACACATGTCAACACTGGGTCTGACTGAGGGCCTCCATGAGAGAAGCCCAAGCAAGACGCGCCCCGAGGAGCGTCTTGCCACATGTCAACACTGGGTCTGACAGAGGGCCTCCAGGAGAGAGGCCCAAGCAATACGCGCCCCGAGGAGCGTCTTGCCACATGACACCACTGGGTCTGACTGAGCGCCTCCACGAGAGAGGCCCAACCAAGACGCGCCCCGAGGAGAGTCTTGCCACATGCCAACACTGGGTCTGACTGAGCGCCTCCAGGAGAGAGGCCCAAGCAAGACGCACCCCGAGGAGCGTCTTGCCACATGTCAACACTGGGTCTGACTGAGCGCCTCCAGGAGAGAGGCCCAAGCAAGACGCGCCCCAAGGAGCGTCTTGCCACATGTCAGCACTGGGTCTGACTGAGCGCCTCCAGGAGAGAGGTCCCAGCAAGACGCGCCCCGAGGAGCGTCTTGCCTTATGTCAGCACTCGGTCTGACTGAGCGCCTCCAGGAGAGAGGCCCAAGCAAGACGCGCCCCGAGGGGCGTCTTGCCAGATGTCAACAATGGGTCTGACTGAGAGCCTCCAGGAGAGAAGCCCAAGCAAGACGCGCCCCGAGGAGCGTCTTGCCACGTGCCAACACTGGGTCTGACTGAGCGCCTCCAGGAGAGAGGCCCAAGCAAGACAAGCCCCGAGGAGCGTCTTGCCACGTGTCAACACTGGGTCTGACTGAGCGCCTCCAGGAGAGAGGCCCAAGCAAGACTCGCCCCGAGGAGCGTCTTGCCACGTGTCACCACTGGGTGTGACTGAGCGCCTCCAGGAGAGAGGCCCAACCAAGACGCGCCCCGAGGAGAGTCTTGCCACATGCCAACACTGGGTCTGACTGTGCGCCTCCAGGAGAGAAGCCCCAGCAAGATGCGCCCCGAGGAGCGTCTTGCCACATGTCAACAATGGGTCTGACTGAGGGCCTCCAGGAGAGAAGCCAAATCAAGACGCGCCCCGAGGAGCGTCTTGCCACATGTCATCACTGGGTCAGACTGAGCGCCTCCAGGAGAGAGGCTCGAGCAAGACGTGCCCCGAGGAGCGTCTTGCCACATGTCAGCACTGGGTCTGACTGAGCGCCTCCAGGAGAGAGGCCCAAGCAAGACGCGCTCCGAGGAGTGTCTTGCCACATGGCAACAATGGGTCTGACAGAGTGCCTCCAGGAGAGAGGCCCAAGCAAGATGCGCCCCGAGGAGCGTCTTGCCACATGTCACCGCTGGGTCTGACTTAGCGCCTCCAGGAGAGAGGCCCAAGCAAGACGAGCCCCGAGGAGCGTCTTGTCACATGTCAACACTGGGTCTGACTGAGCGCCTCCAGGAGAGAAGCCCCAGCAAGACGCGCCCCGAGGAGCTTCTTGCCACATGTCAGCACTCGGTCTGACTTAGCGCCTACAGGAGAGAGGCCCAAGCAAGATGCGCCCCGAGGAGCGTCTTGCCACATGTCAACAATGGGTCTGACTGATTGCCTCCAGGAGAGAAGCCCAAGCAAGATGCGCCCCGAGGTGCGTCTTGACACATGTCAACACTGGGTTTGACTTAGGGCCTCCATGAGAGAAGCCCAAGCAGGACGCGCCCCGAGGAGCGTCTAGCCACATGTAAACACTGGGTCTGACAGAGGGCCTCTAGGAGAGAGGCCCAAGCAATACGCGCCCCGAGGAGCGTCTTGCGACATGTCACCACTGGGTCTGACTGAGCGCCTCCAGGAGAGAGGCCCAACAAAGACGCGCCGCGAGGAGAGTCTTGCCACATGCCAACACTGGGTCTGACTGAGTGCCTCCAGGAGAGAGGCCCAAGCAAGACGCGCCCCGAGGAGCGTCTTGCCACATGGCAACAATGGGTCTGACAGAGGGCCTCCAGGAGAGAGGCCCAAGCAAGATGCGCCCCGAGGAGCGTCTTGCCACATGTCACCGCTGGGTCTGACTTAGCGCCTCCAGGAGAGAGGCCCAAGCAAGACGAGCCCCGAGGAGCGTCTTGTCACATGTCAACACTGGGTCTGACTGAGCGCCTCCAGGAGAGAAGCCCCAGCAAGACGCGCCCCGAGGAGCGTCTTGCCACATGTCAGCACTCGGTCTGACTTAGCGCCTCCAGGAGAGAGGCCCCAGGAAGAAGCGCCCCGAGGAGCGTCTTGCCACGTTTCCCCACTGGGTCTGACTGAGCGCCTGCAGGAGAGAGGCCCAAGCAAGACGCGCCCCGAGGAGCGTCTTGCCACGTGTCACCACTGGGTCTGATTGAGCGCCTCCAGGAGAGAGGCCCCAGCAAGACGCGCCCCAAGGAGCGTCTTGCCTTATGTCAGCACTCGGTCTGACTGATCGCCTCCAGGAGAGAGGCCCAAGCAAGACGCGCCCCGAGGAGTGTCTTGCCACATGGCAACAATGGGTCTGACCGAGGGCCTCCAGGAGAGAGGCCCAAGCAAGATGTGCCCCGAGGAGCGTCTTGCCACATGTCACCTCTGGGTCTGACTTAGCGCCTCCAGGAGAGAGGCCCAAGCAAGACGAGCCCCGAGGAGCGTCTTGACACATGTCAACACTGGGTCTGACTTAGGGCCTCCTTGAGAGAAGGCCAACCAGGACGCGCCCCGAGGAGCGTCTTGCCACATGTCAACACTGGGTCTGACAGAGGGCCTCTAGGAGAGAGGCCCAAGCAATACGCGCCCCGAGGAGCGTCTTGCCACATATCACCACTGGGTCTGACTGAGCGCCTCCAGGAGAGAGGCCCAACCAAGACGCGCCCCGAGGAGAGTCTTGCCACATGTCAACACTGGGTCTGACTGAAAGTCTCCAGGAGAGAAGCCCCAGCAAGACGCGCCCCGAGGAGCGTCTTGCCACATGTCAGCACTCGGTTTGACTGAGCTCCTCCAGGAGAGAGGCCCAAGCAAGATGCGCCCCGAGTAGCGTCTTGCCACATGTCACCAATGGGTCTGACTGAGCGCCTCCAGGAGAGAGGCCCAAGCAAGACGCGCCCCGAGGAGCATCTTGCCACATGTCAACACTGGGTCTGAGTGAGCGCTTCCAGGCGAGAGGCCCAAGGAAGACGCGCCCCGAGGAGCGTCTTCCCACATGTCAACACGGGGTCTGACTGAGCGCCTCCAGGAGAGAGGCCCGAGCAAGACGCGCCCCGAGGAGCGTCGTGCCACATGTCAGCACTGGGTCTGACTGAGCGCCTCCAGGAGAGAGGTCCCAGCAAGACGCGCCCCGAGGAGCGTCTTGCCTTATTTCAGCACTCGGTCTGACTGAGCGCCTCCAGGAGAGAGGCCCAAGCAAGACGCGCCCCGAGGAGCGTCTTGCCACATGTCAACAATGGGTCTGACTGAGCACCTCCAGGAGAGAGGCCCAACCAAGACGCGCCCCGAGGAGAGTCTTGCCACATGCCAACACTGGGTCTGACTGAGTGCCTCCAGGAGAGAGGCCCAAGCAAGACGCGCCCCGAGGAGCGTCTTGCCACATGGCAACAATGGTTCTGACAGAGGGCCTCCAGGAGAGAGGCCCCAGGAAGACGCGCCCCGAGGAGCGTCTTGCCACGTTTCACCACTGGGTCTGACTGAGCGCCTGCAGGAGAGAGGCCCAAGCAAGACGCGCCCCGAGGAGGGTCTTGCCACGTGTCACCACTGGGTCTGATTGAGCGCCTCCAGGAGAGAGTTCCCAGCAAGACGCGCCCCAAGGAGCGTCTTGCCTTATGTCAGCACTCGGTCTGACTGAGCGCCTCCAGGAGAGAGGCCCAAGCAAGACGCGCCCCGAGGGGCGTCTTGCCAGATGTCAACAATGGGTCTGACTGAGAGCCTCCAGGAGAGAAGCCCAAGCAAGACGCGCCCCGAGGAGCGTCTTGCCACGTGCCAACACTGGGTCTGACTGAGCGCCTCCAGGAGAGAGGCCCAAGCAAGACAAGCCCCGAGGAGCGTCTTGCAACGTGTCAACACTGGGTCTGACTGAGCGCCTCCAGGAGAGAGGCCCAAGCAAGACTCGCCCCGAGGAGCGTCTTGCCACGTGTCACCACTGGGTGTGACTGAGCGCCTCCAGGAGAGAGGCCCAACCAAGACGCGCCCCGAGGAGAGTCTTGCCACATGCCAACACTGGGTCTGACTGTGCGCCTCCAGGAGAGAAGCCCCAGCAAGATGCGCCCCGAGGAGCGTCTTGCCACATGTCAACAATGGGTCTGACTGAGGGCCTCCAGGAGAGAAGCCAAATCAAGACGCGCCCCGAGGAGCGTCTTGCCACATGTCATCACTGGGTCAGACTGAGCGCCTCCAGGAGAGAGGCTCGAGCAAGACGTGCCCCGAGGAGCGTCTTGCCACATGTCAGCACTGGGTCTGACTGAGCGCCTCCAGGAGAGAGGCCCAAGCAAGACGCGCTCCGAGGAGTGTCTTGCCACATGGCAACAATGGGTCTGACAGAGTGCCTCCAGGAGAGAGGCCCAAGCAAGATGCGCCCCGAGGAGCGTCTTGCCACATGTCACCGCTGGGTCTGACTTAGCGCCTCCAGGAGAGAGGCCCAAGCAAGACGAGCCCCGAGGAGCGTCTTGTCACATGTCAACACTGGGTCTGACTGAGCGCCTCCAGGAGAGAAGCCCCAGCAAGACGCGCCCCGAGGAGCTTCTTGCCACATGTCAGCACTCGGTCTGACTTAGCGCCTACAGGAGAGAGGCCCAAGCAAGATGTGCCCCGAGGAGCGTCTTGCCACATGTCAACAATGGGTCTGACTGATTGCCTCCAGGAGAGAAGCCCAAGCAAGATGCGCCCCGAGGTGCGTCTTGACACATGTCAACACTGGGTTTGACTTAGGGCCTCCATGAGAGAAGCCCAAGCAGGACGCGCCCCGAGGAGCGTCTAGCCACATGTAAACACTGGGTCTGACAGAGGGCCTCTAGGAGAGAGGCCCAAGCAATACGCGCCCCGAGGAGCGTCTTGCGACATGTCACCACTGGGTCTGACTGAGCGCCTCCAGGAGAGAGGCCCAACAAAGACGCGCCGCGAGGAGAGTCTTGCCACATGCCAACACTGGGTCTGACTGAGTGCCTCCAGGAGAGAGGCCCAAGCAAGACGCGCCCCGAGGAGCGTCTTGCCACATGGCAACAATGGGTCTGACAGAGGGCCTCCAGGAGAGAGGCCCAAGCAAGATGCGCCCCGAGGAGCGTCTTGCCACATGTCACCGCTGGGTCTGACTTAGCGCCTCCAGGAGAGAGGCCCAAGCAAGACGAGCCCCGAGGAGCGTCTTGTCACATGTCAACACTGGGTCTGACTGAGCGCCTCCAGGAGAGAAGCCCCAGCAAGACGCGCCCCGAGGAGCGTCTTGCCACATGTCAGCACTCGGTCTGACTTAGCGCCTCCAGGAGAGAGGCCCCAGGAAGAAGCGCCCCGAGGAGCGTCTTGCCACGTTTCCCCACTGGGTCTGACTGAGCGCCTGCAGGAGAGAGGCCCAAGCAAGACGCGCCCCGAGGAGCGTCTTGCCACGTGTCACCACTGGGTCTGATTGAGCGCCTCCAGGAGAGAGGCCCCAGCAAGACGCGCCCCAAGGAGCGTCTTGCCTTATGTCAGCACTCGGTCTGACTGATCGCCTCCAGGAGAGAGGCCCAAGCAAGACGCGCCCCGAGGAGTGTCTTGCCACATGGCAACAATGGGTCTGACCGAGGGCCTCCAGGAGAGAGGCCCAAGCAAGATGTGCCCCGAGGAGCGTCTTGCCACATGTCACCTCTGGGTCTGACTTAGCGCCTCCAGGAGAGAGGCCCAAGCAAGACGAGCCCCGAGGAGCGTCTTGACACATGTCAACACTGGGTCTGACTTAGGGCCTCCTTGAGAGAAGGCCAACCAGGACGCGCCCCGAGGAGCGTCTTGCCACATGTCAACACTGGGTCTGACAGAGGGCCTCTAGGAGAGAGGCCCAAGCAATACGCGCCCCGAGGAGCGTCTTGCCACATATCACCACTGGGTCTGACTGAGCGCCTCCAGGAGAGAGGCCCAACCAAGACGCGCCCCGAGGAGAGTCTTGCCACATGTCAACACTGGGTCTGACTGAAAGTCTCCAGGAGAGAAGCCCCAGCAAGACGCGCCCCGAGGAGCGTCTTGCCACATGTCAGCACTCGGTTTGACTGAGCTCCTCCAGGAGAGAGGCCCAAGCAAGATGCGCCCCGAGTAGCGTCTTGCCACATGTCACCAATGGGTCTGACTGAGCGCCTCCAGGAGAGAGGCCCAAGCAAGACGCGCCCCGAGGAGCATCTTGCCACATGTCAACACTGGGTCTGAGTGAGCGCTTCCAGGCGAGAGGCCCAAGGAAGACGCGCCCCGAGGAGCGTCTTCCCACATGTCAACACGGGGTCTGACTGAGCGCCTCCAGGAGAGAGGCCCGAGCAAGACGCGCCCCGAGGAGCGTCGTGCCACATGTCAGCACTGGGTCTGACTGAGCGCCTCCAGGAGAGAGGTCCCAGCAAGACGCGCCCCGAGGAGCGTCTTGCCTTATTTCAGCACTCGGTCTGACTGAGCGCCTCCAGGAGAGAGGCCCAAGCAAGACGCGCCCCGAGGAGCGTCTTGCCACATGTCAACAATGGGTCTGACTGAGCACCTCCAGGAGAGAGGCCCAACCAAGACGCGCCCCGAGGAGAGTCTTGCCACATGCCAACACTGGGTCTGACTGAGTGCCTCCAGGAGAGAGGCCCAAGCAAGACGCGCCCCGAGGAGCGTCTTGCCACATGGCAACAATGGTTCTGACAGAGGGCCTCCAGGAGAGAGGCCCCAGGAAGACGCGCCCCGAGGAGCGTCTTGCCACGTTTCACCACTGGGTCTGACTGAGCGCCTGCAGGAGAGAGGCCCAAGCAAGACGCGCCCCGAGGAGGGTCTTGCCACGTGTCACCACTGGGTCTGATTGAGCGCCTCCAGGAGAGAGTTCCCAGCAAGACGCGCCCCAAGGAGCGTCTTGCCTTATGTCAGCACTCGGTCTGACTGAGCGCCTCCAGGAGAGAGGCCCAAGCAAGATGCGCCCCGAGGAGCGTCTTGCCACATGTCACCTCTGGGTCTGACTTAGCGCCTCCAGGAGAGAGGCCCAAGCAAGACGAGCCCCGAGGAGCGTCTTGACACATGTCAACACTGGGTCTGACTTAGGGCCTCCATGAGAGAAGCCCAAGCAGGACGCGCCCCGAGGAGCGTCTTGCCACATGTCAACACTGGGTCTGACAGAGGGCCTCTAGGAGAGAGGCCCAAGCAATACGCGCCCGGAGGAGCGTCTTGCCACATGTCACCACTGGGTCTGACTAAGCGCCTCCAGGAGAGAGGCCCAAGCAAGACGCACCCCGAGGAGCGTCTTGCCACATGGCAACAATGGGTCTGACAGAGGGCCTCCAGGAGAGAGGCCCCAGGAAGACGCGCCCCGAGGAGCGTCTTGCCACATGTCAGCACTCGGTCTGACTGAGCGCCTCCAGGAGAGAGGCCCAAGCAAGATGCGCCCCGAGGAGCGTCTTGCCACATGTCACCTCTGGGACCTGACTGAGTGCCTCCACGAGAGAGGCCCAAGCAAGACGCGCCCCGAGGAGCGTCTTGTCACATGTCAACACTGGGTCTGACTGAACGCCTCCAGGAGAGAAGCCCCAGCAAGACGCGCCCCGAGGAGCGTCTTGCCACATGTCAGCACTCGGTCTGACTGAGCTCCTCCAGGAGAGAGGCCCAAGCAAGATGCGCCCCGAGGAGCGTCTTGCCACATGTCAACAATGGGTCTGACTGAGGGCCTCTAGGAGAGAAGCCCAAGCAAGACGCGCCTCGAGGTGCGTCTTGCAACTTGTCAGCACTCGGTCTGACTGAGCGCCTCCAGGAGAGAGGCCCAAGCAAGACGCGCCCCGAGGAGCATCTTGCCACATGTCAACACTGGGTCTGACAGAGGGCCTCCAGGAAAGAGGCCCAAGCAAGACGCGCCCCGAGGAGATTCTTGCCACATGTCAACACTGGGTCTGAGTGAGCGCTTCCAGGCGAGAGGCCCAAGGAAGACGCGCCCCGAGGAGCGTCTTCCCACATGTCAACACGGGGTCTGACTGAGCGCCTCCAGGAGAGAGGCCCGAGCAAGACGCGCCCCGAGGAGCGTCTTGCCACATGTCAGCACTGGGTCTGACTGAGCGCCTCCAGGAGAGAGGTCCCAGCAAGACGCGCCCCGAGGAGCGTCTTGCCTTATGTCAGCACTCGGTCTGACTGAGCGCCTCCAGGAGAGAGGCCCAAGCAAGACGCGCCCCGAGGAGCGTCTTGCCACATGTCAACAATGGGTCTGACTGAGGGCCTCCAGGAGAGAAGCCCAAGCAAGACGCGCCCCGAGGAGCGTCTTGCCTTATGTCAGCACTCGGTCTGACTGAGCGCCTCCAGGAGAGAGGCCCAAGCAAGACGCGACCCGAGGAGTGTCTTGTCACATGTCAACACTGGGTCTGACTGAGCGCCTCCAGGAGAGAAGCCCCAGCAAGACGCGCCCCGAGGAGCGTCTTGCCACATTTCAGCACTCGGTCTGACTGAGCGCCTCCAGGAGAGAGGCCCAAGCAATATGCGCCCCGAAGAGCGTCTTGCCACATGTCAACAATTGGTCTGACTGAGGGCCTCCAGGAGAGAAGCCCAAGCAAGATGCGCCCCGAGGAGCTTCTTGCCACTTGTCAGCACTCGGTCTGACTGATCGCCTCCAGGAGAGAGGCCCAGGCAAGACGCGCCCCAGGAGCGTCTTGACACATGTCAACACTGGGTCTGACTGAGGGCCTCCATGAGAGAAGCCCAAGCAATACGCGCCCCGAGGAGCGTCTTGCCACATGTCACCACTGGGTCTGACTGAGTGCCTCCAGGAGAGAGGCCCAACCAAGACGCGCCCCGAGGAGAGTCTTGCCACATGCCAACACTGGGTCTGACTGTGCGCCTCCAGGAGAGAAGCCCCAGCAAGATGCGCCCCGAGGAGCGTCTTGCCACATGTCAACAATGGGTCTGACTGAGGGCCTCCAGGAGAGAAGCCCAAGCAAGACGCGCCCCGAGGTGCGTCTTGCCACTTGTCAGCACTCGGTCTGACTGAGCGCCTCCAGGAGAGAGGCCCAAGCAAGACGCGCCCCGAGGAGCGTCTTGACACAAATCAACACTGGGTCTGACTGAGGGCCTCCATGAGAGAAGCCCAAGCAAGACGCGCCCCGAGGAGCGTCTTGCCACATGTCAACACTGGGTCTGACAGAGAGCCTCCAGGAGAGAGGCCCAAGCAATACGCGCCCCGAGGAGCGTCTTCCCACATGACACCACTGGGTCTGACTGAGCGCCTCCACGAGAGAGGCCCAACCAAGACGCGCCCCGAGGAGAGTCTTGCCACATGCCAACACTGGGTCTGACTGAGCGCCTCCAGGAGAGAAGCCCAAGCAAGACGCACCCCGAGGAGCGTCTTGCCACATGTCAACACTGGGTCTGACTGAGCGCCTCCAGGAGAGAGGCCCAAGCAAGACGCGCCCCAAGGAGCGTCTTGCCACATGTCAGCACTGGGTCTGACTGAGCGCCTCCAGGAGAGAGGTCCCAGCAAGACGCGCCCCGAGGAGCGTCTTGCCTTACGTCAGCACTCGGTCTGACTGAGCGCCTCCAGGAGAGAGGCCCAAGCAAGACGCGCCCCGAGGGGCGTCTTGCCAGATGTCAACAATGGGTCTGACTGAGGGCCTCCAGGAGAGAAGCCCAAGCAAGACGCACCCCGAGGAGCGTCTTGCCACGTGCCAACACTGGGTCTGACTGAGCGCCTCCAGGAGAGAGGCCCAAGCAAGACAAGCCCCGAGGAGCGTCTTGCCACGTGTCAACACTGGGTCTAACTGAGCGCCTCCAGGAGAGAGGCCCAAGCAAGACGCGCCCCGAGGAGCGTCTTGCCACGTGTCACCACTGGGTGTGACTGAGCGCCTCCAGGAGAGAGGCCCAAGCAAGATGCGCCCCGAGGAGCGTCTTGCCACATGTCAACAATGGGTCTGACTAAGGGCCTCCAGGAGAGAAGCCCAAGCAAGACGCGCCCCGAGGTGCGTCTTGACACATGTCAACACTGGGTCTGACTGAGGGCCTCCATGAGAGAAGCCCAAGCAAGACGCGCCCCGAGGAGCGTGTTGCCACATGTCAACACTGGGTCTGACAGAGGGCCTCCAGGAGAGAGGCCCAAGCAATACGCGCCCCGAGGAGCGTCTTGCCACATGTCACCACTGGCTTTGACTGAGCGCCTCCAGGAGAGAGGCCCAACCAAGACGCGCCCCGAGGAGAGTCTTGCCACATGCCAACACTGGGTCTGACTGAGCGCCTCCAGGAGAGAGGCCCAAGCAATACGCGCCCCGAGGAGCGTCTTGCCACGTGTCACCACTGGGTCTGACTGAGCGCCTCCAGGAGAGAGGACCAAGCAAGACGCGCCCCGAGGAGCGTCTTGCCACATGTCATCACTGGGTCAGACTGAGCGCCTCCAGGAGAGAGGCTCGAGCAAGACGTGCCCCGAGGAGCGTCTTGCCACATGTCAGCACTGGGTCTGACTGAGCGCCTCCAGGAGAGAGGTCCCAGCAAGACGCGCCCCGAGGAGCGTCTTTCCTTTTGTCAGCACTCGGTCTGACTGAGCGCCTCCAGGAGAGAGGCCAAAGCAAGACGCGCCCCGAGGAGCGTCTTGACACATGACAACACTGGGTCTGACAGAGGGCCTCCATGAGAGAGGCCCAAGCAAGACGCGCCCCGAGGAGCGTCTTGCCACGTTTCACCACTGGGTCTGACTGAGCGCCTGCAGGAGAGAGGCCCAAGCAAGACGCGCCCCGAGGAGCGTCTTGCCACGTATCACCACTGGGTCTGATTGAGTGCCTCCAGGAGAGAGGCCCCAGCAAGACACGCCCCAAGGAGCGTCTTGCCTTATGTCAGCACTCGGTCTGACTGAGCGCCTCCAGGAGAGAGGCCCAAGCAAGACGCGCCCCGAGGAGTGTCTTGCCACATGGCAACAATGGGTCTGACAGAGGGCCTCCAGGAGAGAGGCCCAAGCAAGATGCGCCCCAAGGAGCATCTTGCCACATGTCACCTCTGGGTCTGACTTGGCGCCTCCAGGAGAGAGGCCCAAGCAAGACGAGCCCCGAGGAGCGTCTTGTCACATGTCAACACTGGGTCTGACTGAGCGCCTCCAGGAGAGAAGCCCCAGCAAGACGCGCCCCGAGGAGCGTCTTTCCTTTTGTCAGCACTCGGTCTGACTGAGCGCCTCCAGGAGAGAGGCCAAAGCAAGACGCGCCCCGAGGAGCGTCTTGACACATGACAACACTGGGTCTGACAGAGGGCCTCCATGAGAGAGCCCCAAGCAAGACGCGCCCCGAGGAGCGTCTTGCCACGTTTCACCACTGGGTCTGACTGAGCGCCTGCAGGAGAGAGGCCTAAGCAAGACGCGCCCCGAGGAGCGTCTTGCCACGTATCACCACTGGGTCTGATTGAGCGCCTCCAGGAGAGAGGCCCCAGCAAGACGCGCCCCAAGGAGCGTCTTGCCTTATGTCAGCACTCGGTCTGACTGAGCGCCTCCAGGAGAGAGGCCCAAGCAAGACGCGCCCCGAGGAGTGTCTTGCCACATGGCAACAATGGGTCTGACAGAGGGCCTCCAGGAGAGAGGCCCAAGCAAGATGCGCCCCAAGGAGCATCTTGCCACATGTCACCTCTGGGTCTGACTTAGCGCCTCCAGGAGAGAGGCCCAAGCAAGACGAGCCCCGAGGAGCGTCTTGTCACATGTCAACACTGGGTCTGACTGAGCGCCTCCAGGAGAGAAGCCCCAGCAAGACGCGCCCCGAGGAGCGTCTTGCCACATGTCAGCACTCGGTCTGACTTAGCGCCAACAGGAGAGAGGCCCAAGCAAGATGCGCCCCGAGGAGCGTCTTGCCACATGTCAACAATGGGTCTGACTGATTGCCTCCAGGAGAGAAGCCCAAGCAAGACGCGCCCCGAGGTGCGTCTTGACACATGTCAACACTGGGTCTGACTTAGGGCCTCCATGAGAGAAGCCCAAGCAGGACGCGCCCCGAGGAGCGTCTTGCCACATGTCAACACTGGGTCTGACAGAGGGCCTCAAGGAGAGAGGCCCAAGCAATACGCGCCCCGAGGAGCGTCTTGCCACATGGCAACAATGGGTCTGACAGAGGGCCTCCAGGAGAGAGGCCCCAGGAAGACGCACCCCGAGGAGCTTCTTGCCACATGTCAGCACTCGGTCTGACTGAGCGCCTCCAGGAGAGAGGCCCAAGCAAGATGGCCCCGAGGAGCGTCTTGCCACATGTCACCTCTGGGTCTGACTGAGTGCCTCCACGAGAGAGGCCCAAGCAAGACGCGCCCCGAGGAGCGTCTTGTCACATGTCAACACAGGGTCTGACTGAACGCCTCCAGGAGAGAAGCCCCAGCAAGATGCGCCCCGAGGAGCGTCTTGCCTTATGTCAGCACTCGGTCTGACTGAGCACCTCCAGGAGAGAGGCCCAAGCAAGACGCGTCCCGAGGAGCATCTTGCCACATGTCAACACTGGGTCTGACAGAGGGACTCCAGGAGAGAGGCCCAAGCAATACGCGCCCCGAGGAGCGTCTTGCCACACGTCACCACTGGGTCTGACTGAGCGCCTCCAGGAGAGAGGCCCAAGCAATACGCGCCCCGAGGAGCATCTTGCCACATGTCAACACTGGGTCTGATTGAGCGCTTCCAGGCGAGAGGCCCAAGGAAGACGCGCCCCGAGGAGCGTCTTCCCACATGTCAACACGGGGTCTGACTGAGCGCCTCCAGGAGAGAGGTCCCAGCAAGACGTGCCCCGAGGAGTGTCTTGCCTTATGTCAGTACTCGGTCTGACTGAGCGCCTCCAGGAGAGAGGCCCAAGCAAGACGCGACCCGAGGAGTGTCTTGTCACATGTCAACACTGGGTCAGACTGAGCGCCTCCAGGAGAGAAGCCCCAGCAAGACGCGCCCCGAGGAGCGTCTTGCCACATGTCAGCACTCGGTCTGACTGAGCGCCTCCAGGTGAGAGGCCCAAGCAAGATGCGCCCCGAGGAGCGTCTTGCCACATGTCAACAATGGGTCTGACTGAGGGCCTCCAGGAGAGAAGCCCAAGCAAGACGCGCCCCGAGGAGCGTCTTGCCACTTGTCAGCACTCGGTCTGACTGAGCGCCTCCAGGAGAGAGGCCCAAGCAAGACGCGCCCCGAGGAGCGTCTTGACACATGACAACACTGGGTCTGACTGAGGGCCTCCATGAGAGAAGCCCAAGCAATACGCACCCCGAGGAGCGTCTTGCCACATGTCACCACTGGGTCTGACTGAGCGCCTCCAGGAGAGAGGCCCAACCAAGACGCGCCCCGAGGAGAGTCTTGCCACATGCCAACACTGGGTCTGACTGTGCGCCTCCAGGAGAGAAGACCCAGCAAGATGCGCCCCGAGGAGCGTCTTGCCACATGTCAACAATGGGTCTGACTGAGGGCCTCCAGGAGAGAGGCCCAAGCAAGACGCGCCCCGAGGAGCGTCTTGCCACGTGTCACCACTGGCTGTGACTGAGCGCCTCCAGGAGAGAGGCCCAAGCAAGATGCGCCCCGAGGAGCGTCTTGCCACATGTCAACAATGGGTCTGACTAAGGGCCTCCAGGAGAGAGGCCCAAGCAAGACGCGCCCCGAGGAGCGTCTTGCCACGTGTCACCACTCGGTCAGACTGAGCGCCTCCAGGAGAGAGGCCCAAGCAAGACGCGCCCCGAGGAGCGTCTTGCCACATGTCACCACTGGGTCTGACTGAGCGCCTCCAGGAGAGAGGCCCAAGCAAGACGCGCCCCGAGGAGCGTCTTGCAACGTGTCACCACTGGGTCTGATTGAGCTCCTCCAGGAGAGAGGCCCCAGCAAGACGCGCCCCAAGGAGCGTCTTGCCTTATGTCAGCACTCGGTCTGACTGAGCGCCTCCAGGAGAGAGGCCCAAGCAAGACGCGCCCCGAGGAGTGTCTTGCCACATGGCAACAATGGGTCTGACAGAGGGCCTCCAGGAGAGAGGCCCAAGCAAGATGCGCCCCGAGGAGCGTCTTGCCACATGTCACCTCTGGGTCTGACTTAGCGCCTCCAGGAGAGAGGCCCAAGCAAGACGAGCCCCGAGGAGCGTCTTGTCACATGTCAACACTGGGTCTGACTGAGCGCCTCCAGGAGAGAAGCCCCAGCAAGACGCGCCCCGAGGAGCGTCTTGCCACATGTCAGCACTCGGTCTGATTTAGCGCCTACAGGAGAGAGGCCCAAGCAAGATGCGCCCCGAGGAGCGTCTTGCCACATGTCAACAATGGGTCTGACTGATTGCCTCCAGGAGAGAAGCCCAAGCAAGACGCGCCCCGAGGTGCGTCTTGACACATGTCAACACTGGGTCTGACTTAGGGCCTCCATGAGAGAAGCCCAAGCAGGACGCGCCCCGAGGAGCGTCTTGCCACATGTCAACACTGGGTCTGACAGAGGGCCTCTAGGAGAGAGGCCCAAGCAATACGCGCCCCGAGGAGCGTCTTGCCACATGTCACCACTGGGTCTGACTGAGCGCCTCCAGGAGAGAGGCCCAACCAAGACGCGCCCCGAGGAGTGTCTTGCCACATGCCAACACTGGGTCTGACTGAGTGCCTCTATGAGAGAGGCCCAAGCAAGACGCGCCCCGAGGAGCGTCTTGCCACATGGCAACAATGGGTCTGACAGAGGGCCTCCAGGAGAGAGGCCCCAGGAAGACGCGCCCCGAGGAGCGTCTTGCCACATGTCAGCACTCGGTCTGACTGAGTGCCTCCAGGAGAGAGGCCCAAGCAAGATGCGCCCCGAGGAGCGTCTTGCCACATGTCACCTCTGGGTCTGACTGAGTGCCTCCACGAGAGAGGCCCAAGCAAGACGCGCCCCGAGGAGCGTCTTGTCACATGTCAACACTGGGTCTGACTGAACGCCTCCAGGAGAGAAGCCCCAGCAAGACGCGCCCCGAGGAGCGTCTTGCCTTATGTCAGCACTCGGTCTTACTGAGCGCCTCCAGGAGAGAGGCCCAAGCAAGACGCGTCCCGAGGAGCATCTTGCCACATGTCAACACTGCGTCTGACAGAGGGCCTCCAGGAGAGAGGCCCAAGCAATACGCGCCCCGAGGAGCGTCTTGCCACATGTCACCACTGGGTCTGACTGAGTGCCTCCAGGAGAGAGGCCCAAGCAAGACGCGCCCCGAGGAGCATCTTGCCACATGTCAACACTGGGTCTGATTGAGCGCTTCCAGGCGAAAGGCCCAAGGAAGACGCGCCCCGAGGAGCGTCTTCCCACATGTCAACACGGGGTCTGACTGAGCGCCTCCAGGAGAGAGGCCCGAGCAAGACGCGCCCCGAGGAGCGTCTTGCCACATGTCAGCACTGGGTCTGACTGAGCGACTCCAGGAGAGAGGTCCCAGCAAGACGCGCCCCGAGGAGTGTCTTGCCTTATGTCAGCACTCGGTCTGACTGAGCGCCTCCAGGAGAGAGGCCCAAGCAAGACGCGCCCCGAGGAGCGTCTTGCCACATGTCAACAATGGGTCTGACTGAGGGCCTCCAGGAGAGAAGCCCAAGCAAGACGCGCCCCGAGGAGCGTCTTGCCTTATGTCAGCACTCGGTCTGACTGAGCGCCTCCAGGAGAGAGGCCCAAGCAAGACGCGACCCGAGGAGTGTCTTGTCACATGTCAACACTGGGTCTGACTGGGCGCCTCCAGGAGAGAAGCCCCAGCAAGACGTGCCCCGAGGAGCGTCTTGCCACATGTCAGCACTCGGTCTGACTGAGCGCCTCCAGGAGAGAGGCCCAAGCAAGATGCGCCCCGAGGAGCGTCTTGCCACATGTCAACAATGGGTCTGACTGAGGGCCTCCAGGAGAGAAGCCCAAGCAAGACGCGCCCCGAGGAGCGTCTTGCCACTTGTCAGCACTCGGTCTGACTGAGCGCCTCCAGGAGAGAGGCCCAAGCAAGACGCGCCCCGAGGAGCGTCTTGACACATGACAACACTGGGTCTGACTGAGGGCCTCCATGAGAGAAGCCCAAGCAATACGCGCCCCGAGGAGCGTCTTGCCACATGTCACCAATGGGTCTGACTGAGCACCTCCAGGAGAGAGGCCCAACCAAGACGCGCCCCGAGGAGATTCTTGCCACATGCCAACACTGGGTCTGACTGTGCGCCTCCAGGAGAGAAGCCCCAGCAAGATGCGCCCCGAGGAGCGTCTTGCCACATGTCAACAATGGGTCTGACTAAGGGCCTCCAGGAGAGAAGCCCAAGCAAGACGCGCCCCGAGGTGCGTCTTGACACATGTCAACACTGGGTCTGACTGAGGGCCTCCATGACAGAAGCCCAAGCAAGACGCGCCCCGAGGAGCATGTTGCCACATGTCAACACTGGGTCTGACAGAGGGCCTCCAGGAGAGAGGCCCAAGCAATACGCGCCCCGAGGAGCGTCTTGCCACATGTCACCACTGGGTTTGACTGAGCGCCTCCAGGAGAGAGGCCCAACCAAGACGCGCCCCGAGGAGAGTCTTGCCACATGCCAACACTGGGTCTGATTGAGCGCCTCCAGGAGAGAGGCCCAAGCAAGACGCGCCCCGAGGAGCGTCTTGCCACATGTCAACACTGGGTCTGACTGAGCTTCTCCAGGAGAGAGGCCCAAGCAAGACGCGCCCCGAGGAGCGTCTTGCCACGTGTCCTCACTGGGTCTGACTGAGCGCCTACAGGAGAGAGGCCCAAGCAAGACGCGCCCCGAGGAGCGTCTTGCCACGTGTCACCACTGGGTCTGATTGAGTGCCTCCAGGAGAGAGGCCCCAGCAAGACGCGCCCCAAGGAGCGTCTTGCCTTATGTCAGCACTCGGTCTGACTGAGCGCCTCCAGGAGAGAGGCCCAAGCAAGACGCGCCCCGAGGAGTGTCTTGCCACATGGCAACAATGGGTCTGACAGAGGGCCTGCAGGAGAGAGGCCCAAGCAAGATGCGCCCCGAGGAGCGTCTTGCCACATGTCACCTCTGGGTCTGACTTAGCGCCTCCAGGAGAGAGTCCCAAGCAAGACGAGCCCCGAGGAGCGTCTTGTCACATGTTAACACTGGGTCTGACTGAGCGCCTCCAGGAGAGAAGCCCCAGCAAGACGCGCCCCGAGGAGCGTCTTGCCACATGTCAGCACTCGGTCTGACTTAGCGCCTACAGGAGAGAGGCCCAAGCAAGATGCGCCCCGAGGAGCGTCTTGCCACATGTCAACAATGGGTCTGACTGATTGCCTCCAGGAGAGAAGCCCAAGCAAGACGCGCCCCGAGGTGCGTCTTGACACATGTCAACACTGGGTCTGACTTAGGGCCTCCATGAGAGAAGCCCAAGCAGGACGCGCCCCGAGGAGCGTCTTGCCACATGTCAACACTGGGTCTGACAGAGGGCCTCTAGGAGAGAGGCCCAAGCAATACGCGCCCCGAGGAGCGTCTTGCCACATGTCACCACTGGGTCTGACTGAGCGCCTCCAGGAGAGAGGCCCAACCAAGACGCGCCCCGAGGAGAGTCTTGCCACATGCCAACACTGGGTCTGACTGAGTGCCTCCAGGAGAGAGGCCCAAGCAAGACGCGCCCGAGGAGCGTCTTGCCACATGGCAACAATGGGTCTGACAGAGGGCCTCCAGGAGAGAGGCCCCAGGAATCCGCGCCCCGAGGAGCGTCTTGCCACATGTCAGCACTCGGTCTGACTGTGCGCCTCCAGGAGAGAGGCCCAAGCAAGATGTGCCCCGAGGAGCGTCTTGCCACATGTCACCTCTGGGTCTGAATGAGTGCCTCCACGAGAGAGGCCCAAGCAAGACGCGCCCCGAGGAGCGTCTTGTCACATGTCAACACTGGGTCTGACTGAACGCCTCCAGGAGAGAAGCCCCAGCAAGACGCGCCCCGAGGAGCGTCTTGCCTTATGTCAGCACTCGGTCTGACTGAGCGCCTCCAGGAGAGAGGCCCAAGCAAGACGCGTGCCGAGGAGCTTCTTGCCACATGTCAACACTGGGTCTGACAGAGGGCCTCCAGGAGAGAGGCCCAAGCAATACGCGCCCCGAGGAGCGTCTTGCCACATGTCACCACTGGGTCTGACTGAGCGCCTCCAGGAGAGAGGCCCAAGCAAGACGCGCCCCGAGGAGCATCTTGCCACATGTCAACACTGGGTCTGATTGAGCGCTTCCAGGCGAGAGGCCCAAGGAAGACGCGCCCCGAGGCGCGTCTTGCCACATGTCAGCACTGGGTCTGACTGAGCGCCTCCAGGAGAGAGGTCCCAGCAAGACGCGCCCCGAGGAGCGTCTTGCCTTATGTCAGCACTCGGTCTGACTGAGCGCCTCCAGGAGAGAGGCCCAAGCAAGACGCGCCCCGAGGAGCGTCTTGCCACATGTCAACAATGGGTCTGACTGAGGGCCTCCAGGAGAGAAGCCCAAGCAAGACGTGCCCCGAGGAGCGTCTTGCCTTATGTCAGCACTCGGTCTGACTGAGCGCCTTCAGGAGAGAGGCCCAAGCAAGATGCGCCCCGAGAAGCGTCTTGCCACATGTCAACAATGGGTCTGACTGAGGGCCTCCAGGAGAGAAGCCCAAGCAAGACGCGCCCCGAGGAGCGTCTTGCCACTTGTCAGCACTCGGTCTGACTGAGCGCCTCCAGGAGAGAGGCCCAAGCAAGACGCGCCCCGAGGAGCGTCTTGACACATGACAACACTGGGTCTGACTGAGCGCCTCCAGGAGAGAGGCCCAACCAAGACGCGCCCCGAGGAGAGTCTTGCCACATGCCAACACTGGGTCTGACTGTGCGCCTCCAGGAGAGAAGCCCCAGCAAGATGCGCCCCGAGGAGCGTCTTGCCACATGTCAACAATGGGTCTGACTGAGGGCCTCCAGGAGAGAAGCCCAAGTAAGACGCGCCCCGAGGTGCGTCTTGCCACTTGTCAGCACTCGGTCTGACTGAGCGCCTCCAGGAGAGAGGCCCAAGCAAGACGCGCCCCGAGGAGCGTCTTGACACATGTCAACACTGGGTCTGACTGAGCGCCTACAGGAGAGAGGCCCAAGCAAGATGCGCCCCGAGGAGCATCTTGCCACATGTCAACAATGGGTCTGACTGATTGCCTCCAGGAGAGAAGCCCAAGCAAGACGCGCCCCGAGGTGCGTCTTGACACATGTCAACACTGGGTCTGACTTAGGGCCTCCATGAGAGAAGCCCAAGCAGGACGCGCCCCGAGGAGCGTCTTGCCACATGTCAACACTGGGTCTGACAGAGGGCCTCTAGGAGAGAGACCCAAGCAATACGCGCCCCGAGGAGCGTCTTGCCACATGTCACCACTGGGTCTGACTGAGCGCCTCCAGGAGAGAGGCCCAACCAAGACGCGCCCCGAGGAGAGTCTTGCCACAATCCAACACTGGGTCTGACTGAGTGCCTCCAGGAGAGAGGCCCAAGGAAGACGCGCCCCGAGGAGCGTCTTGCCACATGGCACCAATGGGTCTGACAGAGGGCCTCTAGGAGAGAGACCCAAGCAATACGCGCCCCGAGGAGCGTCTTGCCACATGTCACCACTGGGTCTGACTGAGCGCCTCCAGGAGAGAGGCCCAACCAAGACGCGCCCCGAGGAGAGTCTTGCCACATGCCAACACTGGGTCTGACTGAGTGCCTCCAGGAGAGAGGCCCCAGGAAGACGCGCCCCGAGGAGCGTCTTGCCACATGTCAGCACTCGGTCTGACTGAGCGCCTCCAGGAGAGAGGCCCAAGCAAGATGCGCCCCGAGGAGCGTCTTGCCACATGTCACCTCTGGGTCTGACTGATGCCTCCACGAGAGAGGCCCAAGCAAGACGTGCCCCGAGGAGCGTCTTGTCACATGTCAACACTGGGTCTGACTGAACGCCTCCAGGAGAGAAGCCCCAGCAAGACGCGCCCCGAGGAGCGTCTTGCCTTATGTCAGCACTCGGTCTGACTGAGCGCCTCCAGGAGAGAGGCCCAAGCAAGACGCGTCCCAAGGAGCATCTTGCCACATGTCAACACTGGGTCTGACAGAGGGCCTCCAGGAGAGAGGCCCAAGCAATACGTGCCCCGAGGAGCTTCCTGCCACATGTCACCACTGGGTCTGACTTAGCGCCTCCAGGAGAGAGGCCCAAGCAAGACGCGCCCCGAGGAGCATCTTGCCACATGTCAACACTGGGTCTGATTGAGCGCTTCCAGGCGAGAGGCCCGAGGAAGACGCGCCCCGAGGAGCGTCTTGCCACATGTCAGCACTGGGTCTGACTGAGCGCCTCCAGGAGAGAGGTCCCAGCAAGACGCGCCCCGAGGAGCGTCTTGCCTTATGACAGCACTCGGTCTGACTGAGCGCCTCCAGGAGAGAGGCCCAAGCAAGACGCGCCCCGAGGAGCGTCTTGCCACATGTCAACAATGGGTCTGACTGAGGGCCTCCAGGAGAGAAGCCCAAGCAAGACGTGCCCCGAGGAGCGTCTTGCCTTATGTCAGCACTCGGTCTGACTGAGCGCCTCCAGGAGAGAGGCCCAAGCAAGACGCGACCCAAGGAGTGTCTTGTCACATGTCAACACCAGGTCTGACTGAGCGCCTCCAGGAGAGAAGCCCCAGCAAGACGCGCCCCGAGGAGCGTCTTGCCTTATGTCAGCACTCGGTCTGACTGAGCGCCTCCAGGAGAGAGGCCCAAGCAAGACGCGACCCGAGGAGTGTCTTGTCACATGTCAACACTGGGTCTGACTGAGCGCCTCCAGGAGAGAAGCCCCAGCAAGACGCGCCCCGAGGAGCGTCTTGCCACATGTCAGCACTCGGTCTGACTGAGCGCCTCCAAGATAGAGGCCCAAGCAAGATGCGCCCCGAGGAGCGTCTTGCCACATGTCAACAATGGGTCTGACTGAGGGCCTCCAGGAGAGAAGCCCAAGCAAGACGCGCCCCGAGGAAAGTCTTGCCACTTGTCAGCACTCGGTCTGACTGAGCGCCTCCAGGAGAGAGGCCCAAGCAAGACGCGCCCCGAGGAGCGTCTTGACACATGACAACACTGGGTCTGACTGAGGGCCTCCATGAGAGAAGCCCAAGCAATACGCGCCCCGAGGAGCGTCTTGCCAAATGTCACCACTGGGTCTGACTGAGCGCCTCCAGGAGAGAGGCCCAACCAAGACGCGCCCCGAGGAGAGTCTTGCCACATGCCAACACTGGGTCTGACTGAGCGCCTCCAGGAGAGAAGCCCCAACAAGACGCGCCCCGAGGAGCGTCTTGCCACATGTCAGCACTCGGTCTGACTTAGCGCCTACAGGAGAGAGGCCCAAGCAAGATGCGCCCCGAGGAGCGTCTTGCCACATGTCAACAATGGGTATGACTGATTGCCTCCAGGAGAGAAGCTCAAGCAAGACGCGCCCCGAGGTGCGTCTTGACACATGTCAACACTGGGTCTGACTGAGTGCCTCCAGGAGAGAGGCCCAAGCAAGACGCGCCCCGAGGAGCGTCTTGCCACATGGCAACAATGGGTCTGACAGAGGGCCTCCAGGAGAGAGGCCCCAGGAAGACGCGCCCCGAGGAGCGTCTTGCCACATGTCAGCACTCGGTCTGACTGAGCGCCTCCAGGAGAGAGGCCCAAGCAAGATGCGCCTCGAGGAGCGTCTTGCCACATGTCACCTCTGGGTCTGACTGAGTGCCTCCACGAGAGAGTCCCAAGCAAGACGCGCCCCGAGGAGCATCTTGTCACATGTCAACACTGGGTCTGACTGAGCGCCTCCAGGAGAGAGGCCCAAGCAAGACGCGTCCCGAGGAGCGTCTTGCCACATGTCAACACTGGGTCTGACTGAGCGCCTCCAGGAGAGAGGCCCAACCAAGACGCGCCCCGAGGAGAGTCTTGCCACATGCCAACACTGGGTCTGACTGAGCGCCTCCAGGAGAGAAGCCCCAGCAAGACGCGCCCCGAGGAGCGTCTTGCCACATGTCAGCACTCGGTCTGACTGAGCGCCTCCAGGAGAGAGGCCCAAGCAAGATGCGCCCCGAGGAGCGTCTTGCCACATGTCACCTCTGGGTCTGACTGAGTGCCTCCACGAGAGAGGCCCAAGCAAGACGCGCCCCGAGGAGCGTCTTGTCACATGTCAACACTGGATCTGACTGAGCGCCTCCAGGAGAGAGGCCCAAGCAAGACGCGTCCCGAGGAGCATCTTGCCACATGTCAACACTGGGTCTGACAGAGGGCCTCCAGGAGAGAGGCCCAAGCAATACGCGCCCCGAGGAGCGTCTTGCCACATGTCACCACTGGGTCTGACTGAGCGCCTCCAGGAGAGAGGCCCAAGCAAGACGCGCCCCGAGGAGCATCTTGCCACATGTCAACACTGGGTCTGATTGAGCGCTTCCAGGCGAGAGGCCCAAGGAAGACGCGCCCCGAGGAGCGTCTTCCCACATGTCAACACGGGGTCTGACTGAGCGCCTCCAGGAGAGAGGCCCGAGCAAGACGCGCCCCGAGGAGCGTCTTGCCACATGTCAGCACTGGGTCTGACTGAGCGCCTCCAGGAGAGAGGTCCCAGCAAGACGCGCCCCGAGGAGCGTCTTGCCTTATGTCAGCACTCGGTCTGACTGAGCGCCTCCAGGAGAGAGGCCCAAGCAAGGCGCGCCCCGAGGAGCGTCTTGCCACATGTCAACAATGGGTCTGACTGAGGGCCTCCAGGAGAGAAGCCCAAGCAAGACGCGCCCTGAGGAGCGTCTTGCCTTATGTCAGCACTCGGTCTGACTGAGCGCCTCCAGGAGAGAGGCCCAAGCAAGACGCGACCCGAGGAGTGTCTTGTCACATGTCAACACTGGGTCTGACTGAGCGCCTCCAGGAGAGAAGCCCCAGGAAGACGCGCCCCGAGGAGCGTCTTGCCACATGTCAGCACTCGGTCTGACTGAGCGCCTCCAGGAGAGAGGCCCAAGCAAGATGCGCCCCGAGGAGCGTTTTGCCACATGTCAACAATGGGTCTGACTGAGGGCCTCCAGGAGAGAAGCCCAAGCAAGACGCGGCCCGAGGAGCGTCTTGCCACTTGTCAGCACTCGGTCTGACTGAGCTCCTCCAGGAGAGAGGCCCAAGCAAGACGCGCCCCGAGGAGCGTCTTGACACATGACAACATTGGGTCTGACTGAGGGCCTCCATGAGAGAAGCCCAAGCAATACGCGCCCCGAGGAGCGTCTTGCCACATGTCACCACTGGGTCTGACTGAGCGCCTCCAGGAGAGAGGCCCAACCAAGACGCGCCCCGAGGAGAGTCTTGCCACATGCCAACACTGGGTCTGACTGAGTGCCTCCAGGAGAGAGGTCCCAGCAAGACGCGCCCCGAGGAGCGTCTTGCCACGTGTCACCACTGGGTCTGATTGAGCGCCTCCAGGAGAGAGGCCCCAGCAAGACGCGCCCCAAGGAGCGGCTTGCCTTATGTCAGCACTCGGTCTGACTGAGCGCCTCCAGGAGAGAGGCCCAAGCAAGACGCGCCCCGAGGAGTGTCTTGCCACATGGCAACAATGGGTCTGACAGAGGGCCTCCAGGAGAGAGGCCCAAGCAAGATGCGCCCCGAGGAGCGTCTTGCCACATGTCACCTCTGGGTCTGACTTAGCGCCTCCAGGAGAGAGGCCCAAGCAAGACGAGCCCCGAGGAGCGTCTTGTCACATGTCAACACTGGGTCTGACTGAGCGCCTCCAGGAGAGAAGCCCCAGCAAGACGCGCCCCGAGGAGCGTCTTGCCACATGTCAGCACTCGGTCTGACTTAGCGCCTACAGGAGAGAGGCCCAAGCAAGATGCGCCCCGAGGAGCGTCTTGCCACATGTCAACAATGGGTCTGACTGATTGCCTCCAGGAGAGAAGCCCAAGCAAGACGCGCCCCGAGGTGCGTCTTGACACATGTCAACACTGGGTCTGACTTAGGTCCTCCATGAGAGAAGCCCAAGCAGGACGCGCCCCGAGGAGCGTCTTGCCACATGTCAACACTGGGTCTGACAGAGGGCCTCTAGGAGAGAGGCCCAAGCAATAGGCGCCCCGAGGAGCGTCTTGCCACATGTCACCACTGGGTCTGACTGAGCGCCTCCAGGAGAGAGGCCCAACCAAGACGCGCCCCGAGGAGAGTCTTGCCACATGCCAACACTGGGTCTGACTGAGCGCCTCCAGGAGAGAGGTCCCAGCAAGACGCGCCCCGAGGAGCGTCTTGCCACATGTCAGCACTCGGTCTGACTTAGCGCCTACAGGAGAGAGGCCAAAGCAAGACGCGCCCCGAGTAGCGTCTTGACACATGACAACACTGGGTCTGACAGAGGGCCTCCATGAGAGAGAACCAAGCAAGACGCGCCCCGAGGAGCGTCTTGCCACGTGTCACCACTGGGTCTGATTGAGCGCCTCCAGGAGAGAGGCCCCAGCAAGACGCGCCCCAAGGAGCGGCTTGCCTTATGTCAGCACTCGGTCTGACTGAGCGCCTCCAGGAGAGAGGCTCAAGCAAGACGCGCCCCGAGGAGTGTCTTGCCACATGGCAACAATGGGTCTGACAGAGGGCCTCCAGGAGAGAGGCCCAAGCAAGATGCGCCCCGAGGAGCGTCTTGCCACATGTCACCTCTGGGTCTGACTTAGCGCCTCCAGGAGAGAGGCCCAAGCAAGACGAGCCCCGAGGAGCGTCTTGTCACATGTCAACACTGGGTCTGACTGAGCGCCTCCAGGAGAGAAGCCCCAGCAAGACGCGCCCCGAGGAGCGTCTTGCCACATGTCAGCACTCGGTCTGACTTAGCGCCTACAGGAGAGAGGACCAAGCAAGATGCGCCCCGAGGAGCGTCTTGCCACATGTCAACAATGGGTCTGACTGATTGCCTCCAGGAGAGAAGCCCAAGCAAGACGCGCCCCGAGGTGCGTCTTGACACATGTCAACACTGGGTCTGACTTAGGTCCTCCATGAGAGAAGCCCAAGCAGGACGCGCCCCGAGGAGCGTCTTGCCACATGTCAACACTGGGTCTGACAGAGGGCCTCTAGGAGAGAGGCCCAAGCAATAGGCGCCCCGAGGAGCGTCTTGCCACATGTCACCACTGGGTCTGACTGAGCGCCTCCAGGAGAGAGGCCCAACCAAGACGCGCCCCGAGGAGAGTCTTGCCACATGCCAACACTGGGTCTGACTGAGCGCCTCCAGGAGAGAGGTCCCAGCAAGACGCGCCCCGAGGAGCGTCTTGCCACATGTCAGCACTCGGTCTGACTTAGCGCCTACAGGAGAGAGGCCAAAGCAAGACGCGCCCCGAGTAGCGTCTTGACACATGACAACACTGGGTCTGACAGAGGGCCTCCATGAGAGAGAACCAAGCAAGACGCGCCCCGAGGAGCTTCTTGCCACGTGTCACCACTGGGTCTGATTGAGCGCCTCCAGGAGAGAGGCCCCAGCATAGACGCGCCCCAAGGAGCGGCTTGCCTTATGTCAGCACTCGGTCTGACTGAGCGCCTCCAGGAGAGAGGCCCAAGCAAGACGCGCCCCGAGGAGTGTCTTGCCACATGGCAACAATGGGTCTGACAGAGGGCCTCCAGGAGAGAGGCCCAAGCAAGATGCGCCCCGAGGAGCGTCTTGCCACATGTCACTTCTGGGTCTGACTTAGCGCCTCCAGGAGAGAGGCCCAAGCAAGACGAGCCCCGAGGAGCGTCTTGTCACATGTCAACACTGGGTCTGACTGAGCGCCTCCAGGAGAGAAGCCCCAGCAAGACGCGCCCCGAGGAGCGTCTTGCCACATGTCAGCACTCGGTCTGACTTAGCGCCTACAGGAGAGAGGCCCAAGCAAGATGCGCCCCGAGGAGCGTCTTGCCACATGTCAACAATGGGTCTGACTGATTGCCTCCAGGAGAGAAGCCCAAGCAAGACGCGCCCCGAGGTGCGTCTTGACACATGTCAACACTGGGTCTGACTTAGGTCCTCCATGAGAGAAGCCCAAGCAGGACGCGCCCCGAGGAGCGTCTTGCCACATGTCAACACTGGGTCTGACAGAGGGCCTCTAGGAGAGAGGCCCAAGCAATAGGCGCCCCGAGGAGCGTCTTGCCACATGTCACCACTGGGTCTGACTGAGCGCCTCCAGGAGAGAGGCCCAACCAAGACGCGCCCCGAGGAGAGTCTTGCCACATGCCAACACTGGGTCTGACTGAGTGCCTCCAGGAGAGAGGCCCCAGGAAGACGCGCCCCGAGGAGCGTCTTGCCACATGTCAGCACTCGGTCTGACTGAGCGCCTCCAGGAGAGAGGCCCAAGCAAGATGCGCCCCGAGGAGCGTCTTGCCACATGTCACCTCTTGGTCTGACTGAGTGCCTCCACGAGAGAGGCCCAAGCAAGACGCGCCCCGAGGAGCGTCTTGTCACATGTCAACACTGGGTCTGACTGAACACCTCCAGGAGAGAAGCCCCAGCAAGACGCGCCCCGAGGAGCGTCTTGCCTTATGTCAGCACTCGGTCTGACTGAGCGCCTCCAGGAGAGAGGCCCAAGCAAGACGCGTCCGGAGGAGCATCTTGCCACATGTCAACACTGGGTCTGACAGAGGGCCTCCAGGAGAGAGGCCCAAGCAATACGCGCCCCGAGGAGCGTCTTGCCACATGTCACCACTGGGTCTGACTGAGCGCCTCCAGGAGAGAGGCCCAAGCAAGACGCGCCCCGAGGAGCATCTTGCCACATGTCAACACTGGGTCTGATTGAGCGCTTCCAGGCGAGAGGCCCAAGGAAGACGCGCCCCGAGGAGCGTCTTCCCACATGTCAACACGGGGTCTGACTGAGCGCCTCCAGGAGAGAGGCCCGAGCAAGACGCGCCCCGAGGAGCGTCTTGCCACATGTCAGCACTGGGTCTGACTGAACGCCTCCAGGAGAGAGGTCCCAGCAAGACGCGCCCCGAGGAGCGTCTTGCCACATGTCAGCACTCGGTCTGACTGAGCGCCTCCAGGAGAGAGGCCCAAGCAAGATGCGCCCCGAGGAGCGTCTTGCCACATGTCACCTCTTGGTCTCACTGAGTGCCTCCACGAGAGAGGCCCAAGCAGGACGCGCCCCAAGGAGCGTCTTGTCACATGTCAACACTGAGTCTGACTGAACGCCTCCAGGAGAGAAGCCCCAGCAAGACGCGCCCCGAGGAGCGTCTTGCCTTATGTCAGCACTCGGTCTGACTGAGCGCCTCCAGGAGAGACGCCCAAGCAAGACGCGTCCGGAGGAGCATCTTGCCACATGTCAACACTGGGTCTGACAGAGGGCCTCCAGGAGAGAGGCCCAAGCAATACGCGCCCCGAGGAGCGTCTTGCCACATGTCACCACTGGGTCTGACTGAGCGCCTCCAGGAGAGAGGCCCAAGCAAGACGCGCCCCGAGGAGCATCTTGCCACATGTCAACACTGGGTCTGATTGAGCGCTTCCAGGCGAGAGGCCCAAGGAAGACGCGCCCCGAGGAGCGTCTTCCCACATGTCAACACGGGGTCTGACTGAGCGCCTCCAGGAGAGAGGCCCGAGCAAGACGCGCCCCGAGGAGCGTCTTGCCACATGTCAGCACTGGGTGTGACTGAACGCCTCCAGGAGAGAGGTCCCAGCAAGATGCGCCCCGAGGAGCGTCTTGCCTTATGTCAGCACTCGGTCTGACTGAGCGCCTCCAGGAGAGAGGCCCAAGCAAGGCGCGCCCCGAGGAGCGTCTTGCCACATGTCAACAATGGGTCTGACTGAGGGCCTCCAGGAAAGAAGCCCAAGCAAGACACGCCCCGAGGAGCGTCTTGCCTTATGTCAGCACTCGGTCTGACTGAGCGCCTCCAGAAGAGAGGCCCAAGCAAGACGCGACCCGAGGAGCGTCTTGCCACATGTCAGCACTCGGTCTGACTGAGCGCCTCCAGGAGAGAGGCCCAAGCAAGATGCGCCCCGAGGAGCGTCTTGCCACATGTCAACAATGGGTCTGACTGAGCGCCTCCAGGAGAGAGGCCCAAGCAAGACGCGCCCCGAGGAGCGTCTTGACACATGACAACACTGGGTCTGACTGAGGGCCTCCATGAGAGAAGCCCAAGCAATACGCGCCCCGAGGAGCGTCGTGCCACATGTCACCACTGGGTCTGACTGAGCGCCTCCAGGAGAGAGGCCCAACCAAGACGCGCCCCGAGGAGAGTCTTGCCAAATGCCAACACTTGGTCTGACTGTGCGCCTCCAGGAGAGAAGCCCCAGCAAGATGCGCCCCGAGGAGCGTCTTGCCACATGTCAACAATGGGTCTGACTGAGGGCCTCCAGGAGAGAAGCCCCAGCACGATGCGCCCCGAGGAGCGTCTTGCCACATGTCAACAATGGGTCTGACTGAGGGCCTCCAGGAGAGAGGCCCAAGCAAGACGCGCCACGATGAGCGTCTTGCCACATGGCAACAATGGGTCTGACAGAGGGCCTCCAGGAGAGAGGCCCCAGGAAGACGCGCCCCGAGGAGCGTCTTGCCACATGTCAGCACTCGGTCTGACTGAGCGCCTCCAGGAGAGAGGCCCAAGCAAGATGCGCCCCGAGGAGCGTCTTGCCACATGTCACCTCTGGGTCTGACTGAGTGCCTCCACGAGAGAGGCCCAAGCAAGACGCGCCCCGAGGAGCGTCTTGTCACATGTCAACACTGGGTCTGACTGAACGCCTCCAGGAGAGAAGCCCCAGCAAGACGCGCCCCGAGGAGCGTCTTGCCTAATGTCAGCACTCGGTCTGACTGAGCGCCTGCAGGAGAAAGGCCCAAGCAAGACGCGTCCCGAGGAGCATCTTGCCACATGTCAACACTTGGTCTGACAGAGGGCCTCCAGGAGAGAGGTCCAAGGAAGACGCGCCCCGAGGAGCGTCTTACCACATGTCAACACGGGGTCTGACTGAGCGCCTCCAGGAGAGAGGTCCCAGCAAGACGCGCCCCGAGGAGCGTCTTGCCTTATGTCAGCACTCGGTCTGTCTGAGCGCCTCCAGGAGAGAGGCCCAAGCAAGGCGCGCCCCGAGGAGCGTCTTGCCACATGTCAACAATGGGTCTGACTGAGGGCCTCCAGGAGAGAAGCCCAAGCATGACGCGCCACGAGGAGCGTCTTGCCTTATGTCAGCACTCGGTCTGACTGAGCGCCTCCAGGAGAGAGGCCCAACCAAGACGCGCCCCGAGGAGCGTCTTGCCACGTGTCACCACTGGGTGTGACTGAGCGCCTCCAGGAGAGAGGCCCAAGCAAGATGCGCCCCGAGGAGCGTCTTGCCACATGTCAACAATGGGTCTGACTAAGGGCCTCCAGGAGAGAAGCCCAAGCAAGACGCGCCCCGAGGTGCGTCTTGACACATGTCAACACTGGGTCTGACTAAGGGCCTCCATGAGAGAAGCCCAAGCAAGACGCTCCCCGAGGAGCGTGTTGCCACATGTCAACACTGGGTCTGACAGAGGGCCTCCAGGAGAGAGGCCCAAGCAATACGCGCCCCGAGGAGCGTCTTGCCACATGTCACCACTGGGTTTGACTGAGCGCCTCCAGGAGAGAGGCCCAACCAAGACGCGCCCCGAGGAGAGTCTTGCCACATGCCAACACTGGGTCTGACTGAGCGCCTCCAGGACAGAGGCCCAAGCAAGACGTGCCCCGAGGAGCGTCTTGCCACATGTCAAAACTGGGTCTGACTGAGCGCCTCCAGGAGAGAGGCCCAAGCAAGACGCGCCCCGAGTAGCGTCTTGACACATGACAACACTGGGTCTGACAGAGGGCCTCCATGAGAGAGAACCAAGCAAGACGCGCCCCGAGGAGCGTCTTGCCACGTGTCACCACTGGGTCTGATTGAGCGCCTCCAGGAGAGAGGCCCCAGCAAGACGCGCCCCAAGGAGCGGCTTGCCTTATGTCAGCACTCGGTCTGACTGAGCGCCTCCAGGAGAGAGGCCCAAGCAAGACGCGCCCCGAGGAGTGTCTTGCCACATGGCAACAATGGGTCTGACAGAGGGCCTCCACGAGAGAGGCCCAAGCAAGATGCGCCCCAAGGAGCGTCTTGTCACATGTCAACACTGAGTCTGACTGAACGCCTCCAGGAGAGAAGCCCCAGCAAGACGCGCCCCGAGGAGCGTCTTGCCTTATGTCAGCACTCGGTCTGACTGAGCGCCTCCAGGAGAGACGCCCAAGCAAGACGCGTCCGGAGGAGCATCTTGCCACATGTCAACACTGGGTCTGACAGAGGGCCTCCAGGAGAGAGGCCCAAGCAATACGCGCCCCGAGGAGCGTCTTGCCACATGTCACCACTGGGTCTGACTGAGCGCCTCCAGGAGAGAGGCCCAAGCAAGACGCGCCCCGAGGAGCATCTTGCCACATGTCAACACTGGGTCTGATTGAGCGCTTCCAGGCGAGAGGCCCAAGGAAGACGCGCCCCGAGGAGCGTCTTGCCACATGTCAACAATGGGTCTGACTGAGGGCCTCCAGGAGAGAGGCCCAAGCAAGACGCGCCACGATGAGCGTCTTGCCACATGGCAACAATGGGTCTGACAGAGGGCCTCCAGGAGAGAGGCCCCAGGAAGACGCGCCCCGAGGAGCGTCTTGCCACATGTCAGCACTCGGTCTGACTGAGCGCCTCCAGGAGAGAGGCCCAAGCAAGATGCGCCCCGAGGAGCGTCTTGCCACATGTCACCTCTGGGTCTGACTGAGTGCCTCCACGAGAGAGGCCCAAGCAAGACGCGCCCCGAGGAGCGTCTTGTCACATGTCAACACTGGGTCTGACTGAACGCCTCCAGGAGAGAAGCCCCAGCAAGACGCGCCCCGAGGAGCGTCTTGCCTAATGTCAGCACTCGGTCTGACTGAGCGCCTCCAGGAGAGAGGCCCAAGCAAGACGCGTCCCGAGGAGCATCTTGCCACATGTCAACACTTGGTCTGACAGAGGGCCTCCAGGAGAGAGGTCCAAGGAAGACGCGCCCCGAGGAGCGTCTTACCACATGTCAACACGGGGTCTGACTGAGCGCCTCCAGGAGAGAGGTCCCAGCAAGACGCGCCCCGAGGAGCGTCTTGCCTTATGTCAGCACTCGGTCTGTCTGAGCGCCTCCAGGAGAGAGGCCCAAGCAAGGCGCGCCCCGAGGAGCGTCTTGCCACATGTCAACAATGGGTCTGACTGAGGGCCTCCAGGAGAGAAGCCCAAGCATGACGCGCCACGAGGAGCGTCTTGCCTTATGTCAGCACTCGGTCTGACTGAGCGCCTCCAGGAGAGAGGCCCAACCAAGACGCGCCCCGAGGAGCGTCTTGCCACGTGTCACCACTGGGTGTGACTGAGCGCCTCCAGGAGAGAGGCCCAAGCAAGATGCGCCCCGAGGAGCGTCTTGCCACATGTCAACAATGGGTCTGACTAAGGGCCTCCAGGAGAGAAGCCCAAGCAAGACGCGCCCCGAGGTGCGTCTTGACACATGTCAACACTGGGTCTGACTAAGGGCCTCCATGAGAGAAGCCCAAGCAAGACGCTCCCCGAGGAGCGTGTTGCCACATGTCAACACTGGGTCTGACAGAGGGCCTCCAGGAGAGAGGCCCAAGCAATACGCGCCCCGAGGAGCGTCTTGCCACATGTCACCACTGGGTTTGACTGAGCGCCTCCAGGAGAGAGGCCCAACCAAGACGCGCCCCGAGGAGAGTCTTGCCACATGCCAACACTGGGTCTGACTGAGCGCCTCCAGGACAGAGGCCCAAGCAAGACGTGCCCCGAGGAGCGTCTTGCCACATGTCAAAACTGTGTCTGACTGAGCGCCTCCAGGAGAGAGGCCCAAGCAAGACGCGCCCCGAGTAGCGTCTTGACACATGACAACACTGGGTCTGACAGAGGGCCTCCATGAGAGAGAACCAAGCAAGACGCGCCCCGAGGAGCGTCTTGCCACGTGTCACCACTGGGTCTGATTGAGCGCCTCCAGGAGAGAGGCCCCAGCAAGACGCGCCCCAAGGAGCGGCTTGCCTTATGTCAGCACTCGGTCTGACTGAGCGCCTCCAGGAGAGAGGCCCAAGCAAGACGCGCCCCGAGGAGTGTCTTGCCACATGGCAACAATGGGTCTGACAGAGGGCCTCCACGAGAGAGGCCCAAGCAAGATGCGCCCCAAGGAGCGTCTTGTCACATGTCAACACTGAGTCTGACTGAACGCCTCCAGGAGAGAAGCCCCAGCAAGACGCGCCCCGAGGAGCGTCTTGCCTTATGTCAGCACTCGGTCTGACTGAGCGCCTCCAGGAGAGACGCCCAAGCAAGACGCGTCCGGAGGAGCATCTTGCCACATGTCAACACTGGGTCTGACAGAGGGCCTCCAGGAGAGAGGCCCAAGCAATACGCGCCCCGAGGAGCGTCTTGCCACATGTCACCACTGGGTCTGACTGAGCGCCTCCAGGAGAGAGGCCCAAGCAAGACGCGCCCCGAGGAGCATCTTGCCACATGTCAACACTGGGTCTGATTGAGCGCTTCCAGGCGAGAGGCCCAAGGAAGACGCGCCCCGAGGAGCGTCTTCCCACATGTCAACACGGGGTCTGACTGAGCGCCTCCAGGAGAGAGGCCCGAGCAAGACGCGCCCCGAGGAGCGTCTTGCCACATGTCAGCACTGGGTCTGACTGAACGCCTCCAGGAGAGAGGTCCCAGCAAGACGCGCCCCGAGGAGCGTCTTGCCTTATGTCAGCACTCGGTCTGACTGAGCGCCTCCAGGAGAGAGGCCCAAGCAAGGCGCGCCCCGAGGAGCGTCTTGCCACATGTCAACAATGGGTCTGACTGAGGGCCTCCAGGAAAGAAGCCCAAGCAAGACACGCCCCGAGGAGCGTCTTGCCTTATGTCAGCACTCGGTCTGACTGAGCGCCTCCAGGAGAGAGGCCCAAGCAAGACGCGACCCGAGGAGCGTCTTGCCACATGTCAGCACTCGGTCTGACTGAGCGCCTCCAGGAGAGAGG
The DNA here is from genome assembly GCF_043380555.1 of Nothobranchius furzeri. Taxonomy (NCBI): domain Eukaryota; kingdom Metazoa; phylum Chordata; class Actinopteri; order Cyprinodontiformes; family Nothobranchiidae; genus Nothobranchius; species Nothobranchius furzeri. The sequence continues at coordinate 42,810,743 of NC_091748.1, forward strand.
CCCAAGCAAGATGCGCCCCGAGGAGCGTCTTGCCACATGTCAACAATGGGTCTGACTGAGCGCCTCCAGGAGAGAGGCCCAAGCAAGACGCGCCCCGAGGAGCGTCTTGACACATGACAACACTGGGTCTGACTGAGGGCCTCCATGAGAGAAGCCCAAGCAATACGCGCCCCGAGGAGCGTCGTGCCACATGTCACCACTGGGTCTGACTGAGCGCCTCCAGGAGAGAGGCCCAACCAAGACGCGCCCCGAGGAGAGTCTTGCCAAATGCCAACACTGGGTCTGACTGTGCGCCTCCAGGAGAGAAGCCCCAGCAAGATGCGCCCCGAGGAGCGTCTTGCCACATGTCAACAATGGGTCTGACTGAGGGCCTCCAGGAGAGAAGCCCCAGCACGATGCGCCCCGAGGAGCGTCTTGCCACATGTCAACAATGGGTCTGACTGAGGGCCTCCAGGAGAGAGGCCCAAGCAAGACGCGCCACGATGAGCGTCTTGCCACATGGCAACAATGGGTCTGACAGAGGGCCTCCAGGAGAGAGGCCCCAGGAAGACGCGCCCCGAGGAGCGTCTTGCCACATGTCAGCACTCGGTCTGACTGAGCGCCTCCAGGAGAGAGGCCCAAGCAAGATGCGCCCCGAGGAGCGTCTTGCCACATGTCACCTCTGGGTCTGACTGAGTGCCTCCACGAGAGAGGCCCAAGCAAGACGCGCCCCGAGGAGCGTCTTGTCACATGTCAACACTGGGTCTGACTGAACGCCTCCAGGAGAGAAGCCCCAGCAAGACGCGCCCCGAGGAGCGTCTTGCCTTATGTCAGCACTCGGTCTGACTGAGCGCCTCCAGGAGAGAGGCCCAAGCAAGACGCGTCCCGAGGAGCATCTTGCCACATGTCAACACTTGGTCTGACAGAGGGCCTCCAGGAGAGAGGTCCAAGGAAGACGCGCCCCGAGGAGCGTCTTACCACATGTCAACACGGGGTCTGACTGAGCGCCTCCAGGAGAGAGGTCCCAGCAAGACGCGCCCCGAGGAGCGTCTTGCCTTATGTCAGCACTCGGTCTGTCTGAGCGCCTCCAGGAGAGAGGCCCAAGCAAGGCGCACCCCGAGGAGCGTCTTGCCACATGTCAACAATGGGTCTGACTGAGGGCCTCCAGGAGAGAAGCCCAAGCATGACGCGCCAGTCTTGCCTTATGTCAGCACTCGGTCTGACTGAGCGCCTCCAGGAGAGAGGCCCAACCAAGACGCGCCCCGAGGAGCGTCTTGCCACGTGTCACCACTGGGTGTGACTGAGCGCCTCCAGGAGAGAGGCCCAAGCAAAATGCGCCCCGAGGAGCGTCTTGCCACATGTCAACAATGGGTCTGACTAAGGGCCTCCAGGAGAGAAGCCCAAGCAAGACGCGCCCCGAGGTGCGTCTTGACACATGTCAACACTGGGTCTGACTAAGGGCCTCCATGAGAGAAGCCCAAGCAAGACGCTCCCCGAGGAGCGTGTTGCCACATGTCAACACTGGGTCTGACAGAGGGCCTCCAGGAGAGAGGCCCAAGCAATACGCGCCCCGAGGAGCGTCTTGCCACATGTCACCACTGGGTTTGACTGAGCGCCTCCAGGAGAGAGGCCCAACCAAGACGCGCCCCGAGGAGAGTCTTGCCACATGCCAACACTGGGTCTGACTGAGCGCCTCCAGGACAGAGGCCCAAGCAAGACGTGCCCCGAGGAGCGTCTTGCCACATGTCAAAACTGGGTCTGACTGAGCGCCTCCAGGAGAGAGGCCCAAGCAAGACGCGCCCCGAGTAGCGTCTTGACACATGACAAGACTGGGTCTGACAGAGGGCCTCCATGAGAGAGAACCAAGCAAGACGCGCCCCGAGGAGCGTCTTGCCACGTGTCACCACTGGGTCTGATTGAGCGCCTCCAGGAGAGAGGCCCCAGCAAGACGCGCCCCAAGGAGCGGCTTGCCTTATGTCAGCACTCGGTCTGACTGAGCGCCTCCAGGAGAGAGGCCCAAGCAAGACGCGCCCCGAGGAGTGTCTTGCCACATGGCAACAATGGGTCTGACAGAGGGCCTCCAGGAGAGAGGCCCAAGCAAGATGCGCCCCGAGGAGCGTCTTGCCTTATGTCAGCACTCGGTCTGACTGAGCGCCTCCAGGAGAGAGGCCCAACCAAGACGCGCCCCGAGGAGCGTCTTGCCACGTGTCACCACTGGGTGTGACTGAGCGCCTCCAGGAGAGAGGCCCAAGCAAGATGCGCCCCGAGGAGCGTCTTGCCACATGTCAACAATGGGTCTGACTAAGGGCCTCCAGGAGAGAAGCCCAAGCAAGACGCGCCCCGAGGTGCGTCTTGACACATGTCAACACTGGGTCTGACTAAGGGCCTCCATGAGAGAAGCCCAAGCAAGACGCTCCCCGAGGAGCGTGTTGCCACATGTCAACACTGGGTCTGACAGAGGGCCTCCAGGAGAGAGGCCCAAGCAATACGCGCCCCGAGGAGCGTCTTGCCACATGTCACCACTGGGTTTGACTGAGCGCCTCCAGGAGAGAGGCCCAACCAAGACGCGCCCCGAGGAGAGTCTTGCCACATGCCAACACTGGGTCTGACTGAGCGCCCCCAGGACAGAGGCCCAAGCAAGACGTGCCCCGAGGAGCGTCTTGCCACATGTCAAAACTGGGTCTGACTGAGCGCCTCCAGGAGAGAGGCCCAAGCAAGACGCGCCCCGAGTAGCGTCTTGACACATGACAACACTGGGTCTGACAGAGGGCCTCCATGAGAGAGAACCAAGCAAGACGCGCCCCGAGGAGCGTCTTGCCACGTGTCACCACTGGGTCTGATTGAGCGCCTCCAGGAGAGAGGCCCCAGCAAGACGCGCCCCAAGGAGCGGCTTGCCTTATGTCAGCACTCGGTCTGACTGAGCGCCTCCAGGAGAGAGGCCCAAGCAAGACGCGCCCCGAGGAGTGTCTTGCCACATGGCAACAATGGGTCTGACAGAGGGCCTCCAGGAGAGAGGCCCAAGCAAGATGCGCCCCGAGGAGCGTCTTGCCACATGTCACCTCTGGGTCTGACTTAGCGCCTCCAGGAGAGAGGCCCAAGCAAGACGAGCCCCGAGGAGCGTCTTGTCACATGTCAACACTGGGTCTGACTGAGCGCCTCCAGGAGAGAAGCCCCAGCAAGACGCGCCCCGAGGAGCGTCTTGCCACATGTCAGCACTCGGTCTGACTTAGCGCCTACAGGAGAGAGGCCCAAGCAAGATGCGCCCCGAGGAGCGTCTTGCCACATGTCAACAATGGGTCTGACTGATTGCCTCCAGGAGAGAAGCCCAAGCAAGACGCGCCCCGAGGTGCGTCTTGACACATGTCAACACTGGGTCTGACTTAGGTCCTCCATGAGAGAAGCCCAAGCAGGACGCGCCCCGAGGAGCGTCTTGCCACATGTCAACACTGGGTCTGACAGAGGGCCTCTAGGAGAGAGGCCCAAGCAATAGGCGCCCCGAGGAGCGTCTTGCCACATGTCACCACTGGGTCTGACTGAGCGCCTCCAGGAGAGAGGCCCAACCAAGACGCGCCCCGAGGAGAGTCTTGCCACATGCCCACACTGGGTCTGACTGAGTGCCTCCAGGAGAGAGGCCCCAGGAAGACGCGCCCCGAGGAGCGTCTTGCCACATGTCAGCACTCGGTCTGACTTAGCGCCTACAGGAGAGAGGCCCAAGCAAGATGCGCCCCGAGGAGCGTCTTGCCACATGTCAACAATGGGTCTGACTGATTGCCTCCAGGAGAGAAGCCCAAGCAAGACGCGCCCCGAGGTGCGTCTTGACACATGTCAACACTGGGTCTGACTTAGGTCCTCCATGAGAGAAGCCCAAGCAGGACGCGCCCCGAGGAGCGTCTTGCCACATGTCAACACTGGGTCTGACAGAGGGCCTCTAGGAGAGAGGCCCAAGCAATAGGCGCCCCGAGGAGCGTCTTGCCACATGTCACCACTGGGTCTGACTGAGTGCCTCCACGAGAGAGGCCCAAGCAAGACGCGCCCCGAGGAGCGTCTTGTCACATGTCAACACTGGGTCTGACTGAACGCCTCCAGGAGAGAAGCCCAAGCATGAAGCGCCACGAGGAGCGTCTTGCCTTATGTCAGCACTCGGTCTGACTGAGCGCCTCCAGGAGAGAGGCCCAACCAAGACGCGCCCCGAGGAGCGTCTTGCCACGTGTCACCACTGGGTGTGACTGAGCGCCTCCAGGAGAGAGGCCCAAGCAAGATGCGCCCCGAGGAGCGTCTTGCCACATGTCAACAATGGGTCTGACTAAGGGCCTCCAGGAGAGAAGCCCAAGCAAGAAGCGCCCCGAGGTGCGTCTTGACACATGTCAACACTGGGTCTGACTAAGGGCCTCCATGAGAGAAGCCCAAGCAAGACGCTCCCCGAGGAGCGTGTTGCCACATGTCAACACTGGGTCTGACAGAGGGCCTCCAGGAGAGAGGCCCAAGCAATACGCGCCCCGAGGAGCGTCTTGCCACATGTCACCACTGGGTTTGACTGAGCGCCTCCAGGAGAGAGGCCCAACCAAGAGGCGCCCCGAGGAGAGTCTTGCCACATGCCAACACTGGGTCTGACTGAGCGCCTCCAGGACAGAGGCCCAAGCAAGACGTGCCCCGAGGAGCGTCTTGCCACATGTCAAAACTGGGTCTGACTGAGCGCCTCCAGGAGAGAGGCCCAAGCAAGACGCGCCCCGAGTAGCGTCTTGACACATGACAACACTGGGTCTGACAGAGCGCCTCCAGGAGAGAGGCCCAAGCAAGACGCGCCCCGAGGAGTGTCTTGCCACATGGCAACAATGGGTCTGACAGAGGGCCTCCAGGAGAGAGGCCCAAGCAAGATGCGCCCCGAGGAGCGTCTTGCCTTATGTCAGCACTCGGTCTGACTGAGCGCCTCCAGGAGAGAGGCCCAACCAAGACGCGCCCCGAGGAGCGTCTTGCCACGTGTCACCACTGGGTGTGACTGAGCGCCTCCAGGAGAGAGGCCCAAGCAAGATGCGCCCCGAGGAGCGTCTTGCCACATGTCAACAATGGGTCTGACTAAGGGCCTCCAGGAGAGAAGCCCAAGCAAGACGCGCCCCGAGGTGCGTCTTGACACATGTCAACACTGGGTCTGACTAAGGGCCTCCATGAGAGAAGCCCAAGCAAGACGCTCCCCGAGGAGCGTGTTGCCACATGTCAACACTGGGTCTGACAGAGGGCCTCCAGGAGAGAGGCCCAAGCAATACGCGCCCCGAGGAGCGTCTTGCCACATGTCACCACTGGGTTTGACTGAGCGCCTCCAGGAGAGAGGCCCAACCAAGACGCGCCCCGAGGAGAGTCTTGCCACATGCCAACACTGGGTCTGACTGAGCGCCTCCAGGACAGAGGCCCAAGCAAGACGTGCCCCGAGGAGCGTCTTGCCACATGTCAAAACTGGGTCTGACTGAGCGCCTCCAGGAGAGAGGCCCAAGCAAGACGCGCCCCGAGTAGCGTCTTGACACATGACAACACTGGGTCTGACAGAGGGCCTCCATGAGAGAGAACCAAGCAAGACGCGCCCCGAGGAGCGTCTTGCCACGTGTCACCACTGGGTCTGATTGAGCGCCTCCAGGAGAGAGGCCCCAGCAAGACGCGCCCCAAGGAGCGGCTTGCCTTATGTCAGCACTCGGTCTGACTGAGCGCCTCCAGGAGAGAGGCCCAAGCAAGACGCGCCCCGAGGAGTGTCTTGCCACATGGCAACAATGGGTCTGACAGAGGGCCTCCAGGAGAGAGGCCCAAGCAAGATGCGCCCCGAGGAGCGTCTTGCCACATGTCACCTCTGGGTCTGACTTAGCGCCTCCAGGAGAGAGGCCCAAGCAAGACGCGCCCCGAGGAGCGTCTTGTCACATGTCAACACTGGGTCTGACTGAACGCCTCCAGGAGAGAAGCCCCAGCAAGACGCGCCCCGAGGAGCGTCTTGCCTTATGTCAGCACTCGGTCTGACTGAGCGCATCCAGGAGAGAGGCCCAAGCAAGACGCGTCCGGAGGAGCATCTTGCCACATGTCAACACTGGGTCTGACAGAGGGCCTCCAGGAGAGAGGCCCAAGCAATACGCGCCCCGAGGAGCGTCTTGCCACATGTCACCACTGGGTCTGACTGAGCGCCTCCAGGAGAGAGGCCCAAGCAAGACGCGCCCCGAGGAGCATCTTGCCACATGTCAACACTGGGTCTGATTGAGCGCTTCCAGGCGAGAGGCCCAAGGAAGACGCGCCCCGAGGACCGTCTTCCCACATGTCAACACGGGGTCTGACTGAGCGCCTCCAGGAGAGAGGCCCGAGCAAGACGCGCCCCGAGGAGCGTCTTGCCACATGTCAGCACTGGGTCTGACTGAACGCCTCCAGGAGAGAGGTCCCAGCAAGACGCGCCCCGAGGAGCGTCTTGCCACATGTCAGCACTCGGTCTGACTGAGCGCCTCCAGGAGAGAGGCCCAAGCAAGATGCGCCCCGAGGAGCGTCTTGCCACATGTCACCTCTTGGTCTGACTGAGTGCCTCCACGAGAGAGGCCCAAGCAAGACGCGCCCCGAGGAGCGTCTTGTCACATGTCAACACTGAGTCTGACTGAACGCCTCCAGGAGAGAAGCCCCAGCAAGACGCGCCCCGAGGAGCGTCTTGCCTTATGTCAGCACTCGGTCTGACTGAGCGCCTCCATGAGAGAGGCCCAAGCAAGACGCGTCCGGAGGAGCATCTTGCCACATGTCAACACTGGGTCTGACAGAGGGCCTCCAGGAGAGAGGCCCAAGCAATACGCGCCCCGAGGAGCGTCTTGCCACATGTCACCACTGGGTCTGACTGAGCGCCTCCAGGAGAGAGGCCCAAGCAAGACGCGCCCCGAGGAGCATCTTGCCACATGTCAACACTGGGTCTGATTGAGCGCTTCCAGGCGAGAGGCCCAAGGAAGACGCGCCCCGAGGAGCGTCTTCCCACATGTCAACACGGGGTCTGACTGAGCGCCTCCAGGAGAGAGGCCCGAGCAAGACGCGCCCCGAGGAGCGTCTTGCCACATGTCAGCACTGGGTCTGACTGAACGCCTCCAGGAGAGAGGTCCCAGCAAGACGCGCCCCGAGGAGCGTCTTGCCTTATGTCAGCACTCGGTCTGACTGAGCGCCTCCAGGAGAGAGGCCCAAGCAAGGCGCGCCCCGAGGAGCGTCTTGCCACATGTCAACAATGGGTCTGACTGAGGGCCTCCAGGAAAGAAGCCCAAGCAAGACGCGCCCCGAGGAGCGTCTTGCCTTATGTCAGCACTCGGTCTGACTGAGCGCCTCCAGGAGAGAGGCCCAAGCAAGACGCGACCCGAGGAGCGTCTTGCCACATGTCAACAATGGGTCTGACTGAGCGCCTCCAGGAGAGAGGCCCAAGCAAGACGCGCCCCGAGGAGCGTCTTGACACATGACAACACTGGGTCTGACTGAGGGCCTCCATGAGAGAAGCCCAAGCAATACGCGCCCCGAGGAGCGTCTTGCCACATGTCACCACTGGGTCTGACTGAGCGCCTCCAGGAGAGAGGCCCAACCAAGACGCGCCCCGAGGAGAGTCTTGCCAAATGCCAACACTGGGTCTGACTGTGCGCCTCCAGGAGAGAAGCCCCAGCAAGATGCGCCCCGAGGAGCGTCTTGCCACATGTCAACAATGGGTCTGACTGAGGGCCTCCAGGAGAGAAGCCCCAGCACGATGCGCCCCGAGGAGCGTCTTGCCACATGTCAACAATGGGTCTGACTGAGGGCCTCCAGGAGAGAGGCCCAAGCAAGACGCGCCACGATGAGCGTCTTGCCACATGGCAACAATGGGTCTGACAGAGGGCCTCCAGGAGAGAGGCCCCAGGAAGACGCGCCCCGAGGAGCGTCTTGCCACATTTCAGCACTCGGTCTGACTGAGCGCCTCCAGGAGAGAGGCCCAAGCAAGATGCGCCCCGAGGAGCGTCTTGCCACATGTCACCTCTGGGTCTGACTGAGTGCCTCTACGAGAGAGGCCCATGCAAGACGCGCCCCGAGGAGCGTCTTGTCACATGTCAACACTGGGTCTGACTGAACGCCTCCAGGAGAGAAGCCCCAGCAAGACGCGCCCCGAGGAGCGTCTTGCCTTATGTCAGCACTCGGTCTGACTGAGCGCCTCCAGGAGAGAGGCCCAAGCAAGACGCGTCCCGAGGAGCATCTTGCCACATGTCAACACTGGGTCTGACAGAGGGCCTCCAGGAGAGAGGTCCAAGGAAGACGCGCCCCGAGGAGCGTATTCCCACATGTCAACACGGGGTCTGACTGAGCGCCTCCAGGAGAGAGGTCCCAGCAAGACGCGCCCCGAGGAGCGTCTTGCCTTATGTCAGCACTCGGTCTGTCTGAGCGCCTCCAGGAGAGAGGCCCAAGCAAGGCGCGCCCCGAGGAGCGTCTTGCCACATGTCAACAATGGGTCTGACTGAGGGCCTCCAGGAGAGAAGCCCAAGCATGACGCGCCACGAGGAGCGTCTTGCCTTATGTCAGCACTCGGTCTGACTGAGCGCCTCCAGGAGAGAGGCCCAACCAAGACGCGCCCCGAGGAGCGTCTTGCCAGGTGTCACCACTGGGTGTGACTGAGCGCCTCCAGGAGAGAGGCCCAAGCAAGATGCGCCCCGAGGAGCGTCTTGCCACATGTCAACAATGGGTCTGACTAAGGGCCTCCAGGAGAGAAGCCCAAGCAAGACGCGCCCCGAGGTGCGTCTTGACACATGTCAACACTGGGTCTGACTAAGGGCCTCCATGAGAGAAGCCCAAGCAAGACGCTCCCCGAGGAGCGTGTTGCCACATGTCAACACTGGGTCTGACAGAGGGCCTCCAGGAGAGAGGCCCAAGCAATACGCGCCCCGAGGAGCGTCTTGCCACATGTCACCACTGGGTTTGACTGAGCGCCTCCAGGAGAGAGGCCCAACCAAGACGCGCCCCGAGGAGAGTCTTGCCACATGCCAACACTGGGTCTGACTGAGCGCCTCCAGGACAGAGGCCCAAGCAAGACGTGCCCCGAGGAGCGTCTTGCCACATGTCAACACTGGGTCTGACTGAGCGCCTCCAGGAGAGAGGCCCAAGCAAGACGCGCCCCGAGGAGCGTCTTGCCACGTGTCATCACTGGGTCTGACTGAGCGCCTCCAGGAGAGAGGCCCAAGCAAGACGCGCCCCGAGGAGCGTCTTGCCACGTGTCACCACTGGGTCTGACTGAGCGCCTCCAGGAGAGAGGACCAAGCAAGACGCGCCCCGAGGAGCGTCTTGCCACATGTAATCACTGGGTCTGACTGAACGCCTCCAGGAGAGAAGCCCAAGCATGAAGCGCCACGAGGAGCGTCTTGCCTTATGTCAGCACTCGGTCTGACTGAGCGCCTCCAGGAGAGAGGCCCAACCAAGACGCGCCCCGAGGAGCGTCTTGCCACGTGTCACCACTGGGTGTGACTGAGCGCCTCCAGGAGAGAGGCCCAAGCAAGATGCGCCCCGAGGAGCGTCTTGCCACATGTCAACAATGGGTCTGACTAAGGGCCTCCAGGAGAGAAGCCCAAGCAAGACGCGCCCCGAGGTGCGTCTTGACACATGTCAACACTGGGTCTGACTAAGGGCCTCCATGAGAGAAGCCCAAGCAAGACGCTCCCCGAGGAGCGTGTTGCCACATGTCAACACTGGGTCTGACAGAGGGCCTCCAGGAGAGAGGCCCAAGCAATACGCGCCCCGAGGAGCGTCTTGCCACATGTCACCACTGGGTTTGACTGAGCGCCTCCAGGAGAGAGGCCCAACCAAGACGCGCCCCGAGGAGAGTCTTGCCACATGCCAACACTGGGTCTGACTGAGCGCCTCCAGGACAGAGGCCCAAGCAAGACGTGCCCCGAGGAGCGTCTTGCCACATGTCAAAACTGGGTCTGACTGAGCGCCTCCAGGAGAGAGGCCCAAGCAAGACGCGCCCCGAGTAGCGTCTTGACACATGACAACACTGGGTCTGACAGAGGGCCTCCATGAGAGAGAACCAAGCAAGACGCGCCCCGAGGAGCGTCTTGCCACGTGTCACCACTGGGTCTGATTGAGCGCCTCCAGGAGAGAGGCCCCAGCAAGACGCGCCCCAAGGAGCGGCTTGCCTTATGTCAGCACTCGGTCTGACTGAGCGCCTCCAGGAGAGAGGCCCAAGCAAGACGCGCCCCGAGGAGTGTCTTGCCACATGGCAACAATGGGTCTGACAGAGGGCCTCCAGGAGAGAGGCCCAAGCAAGATGCGCCCCGAGGAGCGTATTGCCTTATGTCAGCACTCGGTCTGACTGAGCGCCTCCAGGAGAGAGGCCCAACCAAGACGCGCCCCGAGGAGCGTCTTGCCACGTGTCACCACTGGGTGTGACTGAGCGCCTCCAGGAGAGAGGCCCAAGCAAGATGCGCCCCGAGGAGCGTCTTGCCACATGTCAACAATGGGTCTGACTAAGGGCCTCCAGGAGAGAAGCCCAAGCAAGACGCGCCCCGAGGTGCGTCTTGACACATGTCAACACTGGGTCTGACTAAGGGCCTCCATGAGAGAAGCCCAAGCAAGACGCTCCCCGAGGAGCGTGTTGCCACATGTCAACACTGGGTCTGACAGAGGGCCTCCAGGAGAGAGGCCCAAGCAATACGCGCCCCGAGGAGCGTCTTGCCACATGTCACCACTGGGTTTGACTGAGCGCCTCCAGGAGAGAGGCCCAACCAAGACGCGCCCCGAGGAGAGTCTTGCCACATGCCAACACTGGGTCTGACTGAGCGCCTCCAGGACAGAGGCCCAAGCAAGACGTGCCCCGAGGAGCGTCTTGCCACATGTCAAAACTGGGTCTGACTGAGCGCCTCCAGGAGAGAGGCCCAAGCAAGACGCGCCCCGAGTAGCGTCTTGACACATGACAACACTGGGTCTGACAGAGGGCCTCCATGAGAGAGAACCAAGCAAGACGCGCCCCGAGGAGCGTCTTGCCACGTGTCACCACTGGGTCTGATTGAGCGCCTCCAGGAGAGAGGCCCCAGCAAGACGCGCCCCAAGGAGCGGCTTGCCTTATGTCAGCACTCGGTCTGACTGAGCGCCTCCAGGAGAGAGGCCCAAGCAAGACGCGCCCCGAGGAGTGTCTTGCCACATGGCAACAATGGGTCTGACAGAGGGCCTCCAGGAGAGAGGCCCAAGCAAGATGCGCCCCGAGGAGCGTCTTGCCACATGTCACCTCTGGGTCTGACTTAGCGCCTCCAGGAGAGAGGCCCAAGCAAGACGCGCCCCGAGGAGCGTCTTGTCACATGTCAACACTGGGTCTGACTGAACGCCTCCAGGAGAGAAGCCCCAGCAAGACGCGCCCCGAGGAGCGTCTTGCCTTATGTCAGCACTCGGTCTGACTGAGCGCATCCAGGAGAGAGGCCCAAGCAAGACGCGTCCGGAGGAGCATCTTGCCACATGTCAACACTGGGTCTGACAGAGGGCCTCCAGGAGAGAGGCCCAAGCAATACGCGCCCCGAGGAGCGTCTTGCCACATGTCACCACTGGGTCTGACTGAGCGCCTCCAGGAGAGAGGCCCAAGCAAGACGCGCCCCGAGGAGCATCTTGCCACATGTCAACACTGGGTCTGATTGAGCGCTTCCAGGCGAGAGGCCCAAGGAAGACGCGCCCCGAGGACCGTCTTCCCACATGTCAACACGGGGTCTGACTGAGCGCCTCCAGGAGAGAGGCCCGAGCAAGACGCGCCCCGAGGAGCGTCTTGCCACATGTCAGCACTGGGTCTGACTGAACGCCTCCAGGAGAGAGGTCCCAGCAAGACGCGCCCCGAGGAGCGTCTTGCCACATGTCAGCACTCGGTCTGACTGAGCGCCTCCAGGAGAGAGGCCCAAGCAAGATGCGCCCCGAGGAGCGTCTTGCCACATGTCACCTCTTGGTCTGACTGAGTGCCTCCACGAGAGAGGCCCAAGCAAGACGCGCCCCGAGGAGCGTCTTGTCACATGTCAACACTGAGTCTGACTGAACGCCTCCAGGAGAGAAGCCCCAGCAAGACGCGCCCCGAGGAGCGTCTTGCCTTATGTCAGCACTCGGTCTGACTGAGCGCCTCCATGAGAGAGGCCCAAGCAAGACGCGTCCGGAGGAGCATCTTGCCACATGTCAACACTGGGTCTGACAGAGGGCCTCCAGGAGAGAGGCCCAAGCAATACGCGCCCCGAGGAGCGTCTTGCCACATGTCACCACTGGGTCTGACTGAGCGCCTCCAGGAGAGAGGCCCAAGCAAGACGCGCCCCGAGGAGCATCTTGCCACATGTCAACACTGGGTCTGATTGAGCGCTTCCAGGCGAGAGGCCCAAGGAAGACGCGCCCCGAGGAGCGTCTTCCCACATGTCAACACGGGGTCTGACTGAGCGCCTCCAGGAGAGAGGCCCGAGCAAGACGCGCCCCGAGGAGCGTCTTGCCACATGTCAGCACTGGGTCTGACTGAACGCCTCCAGGAGAGAGGTCCCAGCAAGACGCGCCCCGAGGAGCGTCTTGCCTTATGTCAGCACTCGGTCTGACTGAGCGCCTCCAGGAGAGAGGCCCAAGCAAGGCGCGCCCCGAGGAGCGTCTTGCCACATGTCAACAATGGGTCTGACTGAGGGCCTCCAGGAAAGAAGCCCAAGCAAGACGCGCCCCGAGGAGCGTCTTGCCTTATGTCAGCACTCGGTCTGACTGAGCGCCTCCAGGAGAGAGGCCCAAGCAAGACGCGACCCGAGGAGCGTCTTGCCACATGTCAACAATGGGTCTGACTGAGCGCCTCCAGGAGAGAGGCCCAAGCAAGACGCGCCCCGAGGAGCGTCTTGACACATGACAACACTGGGTCTGACTGAGGGCCTCCATGAGAGAAGCCCAAGCAATACGCGCCCCGAGGAGCGTCTTGCCACATGTCACCACTGGGTCTGACTGAGCGCCTCCAGGAGAGAGGCCCAACCAAGACGCGCCCCGAGGAGAGTCTTGCCAAATGCCAACACTGGGTCTGACTGTGCGCCTCCAGGAGAGAAGCCCCAGCAAGATGCGCCCCGAGGAGCGTCTTGCCACATGTCAACAATGGGTCTGACTGAGGGCCTCCAGGAGAGAAGCCCCAGCACGATGCGCCCCGAGGAGCGTCTTGCCACATGTCAACAATGGGTCTGACTGAGGGCCTCCAGGAGAGAGGCCCAAGCAAGACGCGCCACGATGAGCGTCTTGCCACATGGCAACAATGGGTCTGACAGAGGGCCTCCAGGAGAGAGGCCCCAGGAAGACGCGCCCCGAGGAGCGTCTTGCCACATTTCAGCACTCGGTCTGACTGAGCGCCTCCAGGAGAGAGGCCCAAGCAAGATGCGCCCCGAGGAGCGTCTTGCCACATGTCACCTCTGGGTCTGACTGAGTGCCTCTACGAGAGAGGCCCATGCAAGACGCGCCCCGAGGAGCGTCTTGTCACATGTCAACACTGGGTCTGACTGAACGCCTCCAGGAGAGAAGCCCCAGCAAGACGCGCCCCGAGGAGCGTCTTGCCTTATGTCAGCACTCGGTCTGACTGAGCGCCTCCAGGAGAGAGGCCCAAGCAAGACGCGTCCCGAGGAGCATCTTGCCACATGTCAACACTGGGTCTGACAGAGGGCCTCCAGGAGAGAGGTCCAAGGAAGACGCGCCCCGAGGAGCGTCTTCCCACATGTCAACACGGGGTCTGACTGAGCGCCTCCAGGAGAGAGGTCCCAGCAAGACGCGCCCCGAGGAGCGTCTTGCCTTATGTCAGCACTCGGTCTGTCTGAGCGCCTCCAGGAGAGAGGCCCAAGCAAGGCGCGCCCCGAGGAGCGTCTTGCCACATGTCAACAATGGGTCTGACTGAGGGCCTCCAGGAGAGAAGCCCAAGCATGACGCGCCACGAGGAGCGTCTTGCCTTATGTCAGCACTCGGTCTGACTGAGCGCCTCCAGGAGAGAGGCCCAACCAAGACGCGCCCCGAGGAGCGTCTTGCCAGGTGTCACCACTGGGTGTGACTGAGCGCCTCCAGGAGAGAGGCCCAAGCAAGATGCGCCCCGAGGAGCGTCTTGCCACATGTCAACAATGGGTCTGACTAAGGGCCTCCAGGAGAGAAGCCCAAGCAAGACGCGCCCCGAGGTGCGTCTTGACACATGTCAACACTGGGTCTGACTAAGGGCCTCCATGAGAGAAGCCCAAGCAAGACGCTCCCCGAGGAGCGTGTTGCCACATGTCAACACTGGGTCTGACAGAGGGCCTCCAGGAGAGAGGCCCAAGCAATACGCGCCCCGAGGAGCGTCTTGCCACATGTCACCACTGGGTTTGACTGAGCGCCTCCAGGAGAGAGGCCCAACCAAGACGCGCCCCGAGGAGAGTCTTGCCACATGCCAACACTGGGTCTGACTGAGCGCCTCCAGGACAGAGGCCCAAGCAAGACGTGCCCCGAGGAGCGTCTTGCCACATGTCAACACTGGGTCTGACTGAGCGCCTCCAGGAGAGAGGCCCAAGCAAGACGCGCCCCGAGGAGCGTCTTGCCACGTGTCATCACTGGGTCTGACTGAGCGCCTCCAGGAGAGAGGCCCAAGCAAGACGCGCCCCGAGGAGCGTCTTGCCACGTGTCACCACTGGGTCTGACTGAGCGCCTCCAGGAGAGAGGACCAAGCAAGACGCGCCCCGAGGAGCGTCTTGCCACATGTAATCACTGGGTCAGACTGAGCGCCTCCAGGAGAGAGGCTCTAGCAAGACGTGCCCCGAGGAGCGTCTTGCCACATGTCAGCACTGGGTCTGACTGAGCGCCTCCAGGAGAGAGGTCCCAGCAAGACGCGCCCCGAGGAGCGTCTTGCCACATGTCAGCACTCGGTCTGACTTAGCGCCTACAGGAGAGAGGCCAAAGCAAGACGCGCCCCGAGTAGCGTCTTGACACATCACAACACTGGGTCTGACAGAGGGCCTCCATGAGAGAGGCCCAAGCAAGACGCGCCCCGAGGAGTGTTTTGCCACATGGCAACAATGGGTCTGACAGAGGGCCTCCAGGAGAGAGGCCCAAGCAAGATGCGCCCCGAGGAGCGTCTTGCCACATGTCACCTCTGGGTCTGACTTAGCGCCTCCAGGAGAGAGGCCCAAGCAAGACGAGCCCCGAGGAGCGTCTTGTCACATGTCAACACTGGGTCTGACTGAGCGCCTCCAGGAGAGAAGCCCCAGCAAGACGCGCCCCGAGGAGCGTCTTGCCACATGTCAGCACTCGGTCTGACTTAGCGCCTACAGGAGAGAGGCCCAAGCAAGATGCGCCCCGAGGAGCGTCTTGCCACATGTCAACAATGGGTCTGACTGATTGCCTCCAGGAGAGAAACCCAAGCAAGACGCGCCCCGAGGTGCGTCTTGACACATGTCAACACTGGGTCTGACTTAGGGCCTCCATGAGAGAAGCCCAAGCAGGACGCGCCCCGAGGAGCGTCTTGCCACATGTCAACACTGGGTCTGACAGAGGGCCTCTAGGAGAGAGGCCCAAGCAATAGGCGCCCCGAGGAGCGTCTGGCCACATGTCACCACTGGGTCTGACTGAGCGCCTCCAGGAGAGAGGCCCAACCAAGACGCGCCCCGAGGAGAGTCTTGCCACATGCCAACACTGGGTCTGACTGAGTGCCTCCAGGAGAGAGGCCCCAGGAAGACGCGCCCCGAGGAGCGTCTTGCCACATGTCAGCACTCGGTCTGACTGAGCGCCTCCAGGAGAGAGGCCCAAGCAAGATGCGCCCCGAGGAGCGTCTTGCCACATGTCACCTCTTGGTCTGACTGAGTGCCTCCACGAGAGAGGCCCAAGCAAGACGCGCCCCGAGGAGCGTCTTGTCACATGTCAACACTGGGTCTGACTGAACGCCTCCAGGAGAGAAGCCCCAGCAAGACGCGCCCCGAGGAGCTTCTTGCCTTATGTCAGCACTCGGTCTGACTGAGCGCCTCCAGGAGAGAGGCCCAAGCAAGACGCGTCCGGAGGAGCATCTTGCCACATGTCAACACTGGGTCGGACAGAGGGCCTCCAGGAGAGAGGCCCAAGCAATACGCGCCCCGAGGAGCGTCTTGCCACATGTCACCACTGGGTCTGACTGAGCGCCTCCAGGAGAGAGGCCCAATCAAGACGCGCCCCGAGGAGCATCTTGCCACATGTCAACACTGGGTCTGATTGAGCGCTTCCAGGCGAGAGGCCCAAGGAAGACGCGCCCCGAGGAGCGTCTTCCCACATGTCAACACGGGGTCTGACTGAGCGCCTCCAGGAGAGAGGCCCGAGCAAGACGCGCCCCGAGGAGCGTCTTGCCACATGTCAACAATGGGTCTGACTAAGGGCCTCCAGGAGAGAAGCCCAAGCAAGACGCGCCCCGAGGTGCGTCTTGACACATGTCAACACTGGGTCTGACTAAGGGCCTCCATGAGAGAAGCCCAAGCAAGACGCTCCCCGAGGAGCGTGTTGCCACATGTCAACACTGAGTCTGACAGAGGGCCTCCAGGAGAGAGGCCCAAGCAATACGCTCCCCGAGGAGCGTCTTGCCACATGTCACCACTGGGTTTGACTGAGCGCCTCCAGGAGAGAGGCCCAACCAAGACGCGCCCCGAGGAGAGTCTTGCCACATGCCAACACTGGGTCTGACTGAGCGCCTCCAGGACAGAGGCCCAATCAAGACGTGCCCCGAGGAGCGTCTTGCCACATGTCAACACTGGGTCTGACTGAGCGCCTCCAGGAGAGAGGCCCAAGCAAGACGCGCCCCAAGGAGCGTCTTGCCACGTGTCATCACTGGGTCTGACTGAGCGCCTCCAGGAGAGAGGCCCAAGCAAGACGCGCCCCGAGGAGCGTCTTGCCACGTGTCACCACTGGGTCTGACTGAGCGCCTCCAGGAGAGAGGACCAAGCAAGACGCGCCCCGAGGAGCGTCTTGCCACATGTAATCACTGGGTCAGACTGAGCGCCTCCAGGAGAGAGGCTCTAGCAAGACGTGCCCCGAGGAGCGTCTTGCCACATGTCAGCACTGGGTCTGACTGAGCGCCTCCAGGAGAGAGGTCCCAGCAAGACGCGCCCCGAGGAGCGTCTTGCCACATGTCAGCACTCGGTCTGACTTAGCGCCTACAGGAGAGAGGCCAAAGCAAGACGCGCCCCGAGTAGCGTCTTGACACATCACAACACTGGGTCTGACAGAGGGCCTCCATGAGAGAGGCCCAAGCAAGACGCGCCCCGAGGAGTGTCTTGCCACATGGCAACAATGGGTCTGACAGAGGGCCTCCAGGAGAGAGGCCCAAGCAAGATGCGCCCCGAGGAGCGTCTTGCCACATGTCACCTCTGGGTCTGACTTAGCGCCTACAGGAGAGAGGCCCAAGCAAGATGCGCCCCGAGGAGCGTCTTGCCACATGTCAACAATGGGTCTGACTGATTGCCTCCAGGAGAGAAACCCAAGCAAGACGCGCCCCGAGGTGCGTCTTGACACATGTCAACACTGGGTCTGACTTAGGGCCTCCATGAGAGAAGCCCAAGCAGGACGCGCCCCGAGGAGCGTCTTGCCACATGTCAACACTGGGTCTGACAGAGGGCCTCTAGGAGAGAGGCCCAAGCAATAGGCGCCCCGAGGAGCGTCTGGCCACATGTCACCACTGGGTCTGACTGAGCGCCTCCAGGAGAGAGGCCCAACCAAGACGCGCCCCGAGGAGAGTCTTGCCACATGCCAACACTGGGTCTGACTGAGTGCCTCCAGGAGAGAGGCCCCAGGAAGACGCGCCCCGAGGAGCGTCTTGCCACATGTCACCTCTTGGTCTGACTGAGTGCCTCCACGAGAGAGGCCCAAGCAAGACGCGCCCCGAGGAGCGTCTTGTCACATGTCAACACTGGGTCTGACTGAACGCCTCCAGGAGAGAAGCCCAAGCAATACGCGCCCCGAGGAGCGTCTTGCCACATGTCACCACTGGGTCTGACTGAGCGCCTCCAGGAGAGAGGCCCAAGCAAGACGCGCCCCGAGGAGCATCTTGCCACATGTGAACACTGGGTCTGATTGAGCGCTTCCAGGCGAGAGGCCCAAGGAAGACGCGCCCCGAGGAGCGTCTTCCCACATGTCAACACGGGGTCTGACTGAGCGCCTCCAGGAGAGAGGCCCGAGCAAGACGCGCCCCGAGGAGCGTCTTGCCACATGTCAGCACTGGGTCTGACTGAGCGCCTCCAGGAGAGAGGTCCCAACAAGACGCGCCCCGAGGAGCGTCTTGCCTTATGTCAGCACTCGGTCTGACTGAGCGCCTCCAGGAGAGAGGCCCAAGCAAGACGCGACCCGAGGAGCGTCTTGCCACATGTCAGCACTCGGTCTGACTGAGCGCCTCCAGGAGAGAGGCCCAAGCAAGATGCGCCCCGAGGAGCGTCTTGCCACATGTCAACAATGGGTCTGACTGAGCGCCTCCAGGAGAGAGGCCCAAGCAAGACGCGCCCCGAGGAGCGTCTTGACACATGACAACACTGGGTCTGACTGAGGGCCTCCATGAGAGAAGCCCAAGCAATACGCGCCCCAAGGAGTGTCTTGCCACATGTCACCACTGGGTCTGACTGAGCGCCTCCAGGAGAGAGGCCCAACCAAGACGCGCCCCGAGGAGAGTCTTGCCAAATGCCAACACTGGGTCTGACTGTGCGCCTCCAGGAGAGAAGCCCCAGCAAGATGCGCCCCGAGGAGCGTCTTGCCACATGTCAACAATGGGTCTGACTGAGGGCCTCCAGGAGAGAAGCCCCAGCAAGATGCGCCCCGAGGAGCGTCTTGCCACATGTCAACAATGGGTCTGACTGAGGGCCTCCAGGAGAGAGGCCCAAGCAAGACGCGCCACGATGAGCGTCTTGCCACATGGCAACAATGGGTCTGACAGAGGGCCTCCAGGAGAGAGGCCCCAGGAAGACGCGCCCCGAGGAGCGTCTTGCCACATGTCAGCACTCGGTCTGACTGAGCGCCTCCAGGAGAGAGGCCCAAGCAAGATGCGCCCCGAGGAGCGTCTTGCCACATGTCACCTCTGGGTCTGACTGAGTGCCTCCACGAGAGAGGCCCAAGCATGACGCGCCCCGAGGAGCGTCTTGTCACATGTCAACACTGGGTCTGACTGAACGCCTCCAGGAGAGAAGCCCCAGCAAGACGCGCCCCGAGGAGCGTCTTGCCTTATGTCAGCACTCGGTCTGACTGAGCGCCTCCAGGAGAGAGGCCCAAGCAAGACGCGTCCCGAGGAGCATCTTGCCACATGTCAACACTGGGTCTGACAGAGGGCCTCCAGGAGAGAGGTCCAAGGAAGACGCGCCCCGAGGAGCGTCTTCCCACATGTCAACACGGGGTCTGACTGAGCGCCTCCAGGAGAGAGGTCCCAGCAAGACGCGCCACGAGGACCGTCTTGCCTTATGTCAGCACTCGGTCTGACTGAGCGCCTCCAGGAGAGAGGCCCAAGCAAGATGCGCCCCGAGGAGCGTCTTGCCACATGTCAACAATGGGTCTGACTGAGGGCCTCCAGGAGAGAAGCCCAAGCAAGACGCGCCCCGAGGAGCGTCTTGCCACTTGTCAGCACACGGTCTGACTGAGCGCCTCCAGGAGAGAGGCCCAAGCAAGACGCGCCCCGAGGAGCGTCTTGACACATGACAACACTGGGTCTGACTGAGGGCCTCCATGAGAGAAGCCCAAGCAATACGCGCCCCGAGGAGCGTCTTGCCACATGTCACCACTGGGTCTGACTGAGCGCCTCCAGGAGAGAGGCCCAACCAAGACGCGCCCCGAGGAGAGTCTTGCCACATGCCAACACTGGGTCTGACTGTGCGCCTCCAGGAGAGAAGCCCCAGCAAGATGCGCCCCGAGGAGCGTCTTGCCACATGTCAACAATGGGTCTGACTGAGTGTCTCCAGGAGAGAAGCCCAAGCAAGACGCGCCCCGAGGAGCGTCTTGCCACGTGTCATCACTGGGTCTGACTGAGCGCCTCCAGGAGAGAGGCCCAAGCAAGACGCGCCCCGAGGAGCGTCTTGCCACGTGTCACCACTGGGTCTGACTGAGCGCCTCCAGGAGAAAGGATCAAGCAAGACGCGCCCCGAGGAGCGTCTTGCCACATGTCATCACTGGGTCAGACTGAGCGCCTCCAGGAGAGAGGCTCGAGCAAGACGTGCCCCGAGGAGCGTCTTGCCACATGTCAGCACTGGGTCTGACTGAGCGCCTCCAGGAGAGAGGTCCCAGCAAGACGCGCCCCGAGGAGCGTCTTTCCTTTTGTCAGCACTCGGTCTGACTGAGCGCCTCCAGGAGAGAGGCCAAAGCAAGACGCGCCCCGAGGAGCGTCTTGACGCATGACAACACTGGGTCTGACAGAGGGCCTCCATGAGAGAGGCCCAAGCAAGACGCGCCCCGAGGAGCGTCTTGCCACGTGTCACCACTGGGTCTGATTGAGCGCCTCTAGGAGAGAGGCCCCAGCAAGACGCGCCCCGAGGAGTGTCTTGCCACATGGCAACAATGGGTCTGACAGAGGGCCTCCAGGAGAGAGGCCCAAGCAAGATGAGCCCCGAGGAGCGTCTTGCCACATGTCACCTCTGGGTCTGACTTAGCACCTCCAGGAGAGAGGCCCAAGCAAGACGAGCCCCGAGGAGCGTCTAGTCACATGTCAACACTGGGTCTGACTGAGCGCCTCCAGGAGAGAAGCCCCAGCAAGACGCGCCCCGAGGAGCGTCTTGCCACATGTCAGCACTCGGTCTGACTTAGCGCCTACAGGAGAGAGGCCCAAGCAAGATGCGCCCCGAGGAGCGTCTTGCCACATGTCAACAATGGGTCTGACTGATTGCTTCCAGGAGAGAAGCCCAAGCAAGACGCGCCCCGAGGTGCGTCTTGACACATGTCAACACTGGGTCTGACTTAGGGCCTCCATGAGAGAAGCCCAAGCAGGACGCGCCCCGAGGAGCGTCTTGCCACATGTCAACACTGGGTCTGACAGAGGGCCTCTAGGAGAGAGGCCCAAGCAATACGCGCCCCGAGGAGCGTCTTGCCACATGTCACCACTGGGTCTGACTGAGCGCCTCCAGGAGAGAGGCCCAACCAAGACACGCCCCGAGGAGAGTCTTGCCACATGTCAGCACTCGGTCTGACTGAGCGCCTCCAGGAGAGAGGCCCAAGCAAGATGCGCCCCGAGGAGCGTCTTGCCACATGTCAACACTGGGTCTGACTGAACGCCTCCAGGAGAGAAGCCCCAGCAAGACGCGCCCCGAGGAGCGTCTTGCCTTATGTCAGCACTCGGTCTGACTGAGCGCCTCCAGGAGAGAGGCCCAAGCAAGACGCGTCCCGAGGAGCATCTTGCCACATGTCAACACTGGGTCTGACAGAGGGCCTCCAGGAGAGAGGCCCAAGCAATACGCGCCCCGAGGAGCGTCTTGCCACATGTCACCACTGGGTCTGACTGAGCGCCTCCAGGAGAGAGGCCCAAGCAAGACGCGCCCCGAGGAGCATCTTGCCACATGTCAACACTGGGTCTGATTGAGCGCTTCCAGGCGAGAGGCCCAAGGAAGACGCGCCCCGAGGAGCGTCTTCCCACATGTCAACACGGGGTCTGACTGAGCGCCTCCAGGAGAGAGGCCCGAGCAAGACGCGCCCCGAGGAGCGTCTTGCCACATGTCAGCACTGGGTCTGACTGAGCGCCTCCAGGAGAGAGGTCCCAGCAAGACGCACCCCGAGGAGCGTCTTGCCTTATGTCAGCACTCGGTCTGACTGAGCGCCTCCAGGAGAGAGGCCCAAGCAAGACGCGACCCGAGGAGTGTCTTGTCACATGTCAACACTGGGTCTGACTGAGCGCCTCCAGGAGAGAAGCCCCAGCAAGACGCGCCCCGAGGAGCGTCTTGCCACATGTCAGCACTCGGTCTGACTGAGCGCCTCCAGGAGAGAGGCCCAAGCAAGATGCGCCCCGAGGAGCGTCTTGCCACATGTCAACAATGGGTCTGACTGAGGGCCTCCGGGAGAGAAGCCCAAGAAAGACGCGCCCCGAGGTGCGTCTTGCCACTTGTCAGCACTCGGTCTGACTGAGCGCCTCCAGGAGAGAGGCCCAAGCAAGACGCGCCCAGAGGAGCGTCTTGACACATGTCAACACTGGGTCTGACTGAGCGCCTCCAGGAGAGAAGCCCCAGCAAGATGCGCCCCGAGGAGCGTCTTGCCACATGTCAGCACTCGGTCTGACTTAGCGCCTACAGGAGAGAGGCCCAAGCAAGATGCGCCCCGAGGAGCGTCTTGCCTTATGTCAGCACTCGGTCTGACTGAGCGCCTCCAGGAGAGAAGCCCCAGCAAGATGCGCCCCGAGGAGCGTCTTGCCACATGTCAACAATGGGTCTGACTGAGGGCCTCCAGGAGAGAAGCCCAAGCAAGACGCGCCCCGAGGTGCGTCTTGCCACTTGTCAGCACTCGGTCTGACTGAGCGCCTCCAGGAGAGAGGCCCAAGCAAAACGCGTCCGAGGAGCGTCTTGACACATGTCAACACTGGGTCTGACTTAGGGCCTCCATGAGAGAAGCCCAAGCAAGACGCGCCCCGAGGAGCGTCTTGCCACATGTCAACACTGGGTCTGACAGAGAGCCTCCAGGAGAGAGGCCCAAGCAATATGCGCCCCGAGGAGCGTCTTGCCACATGTCATCACTGGGTCTGACTGAGCGCCTCCACGAGAGAGGCCCAACCAAGACGCGCCCCGAGGAGAGTCTTGCCACATGCCAACACTGGGTCTGACTGAGCACATCCAGGAGAGAGGCCCAAGCAAGACGCTCCCCGAGGAGCGTCTTGCCACATGTCAGCACTGGGTCTGACTGAGCGCCTCCAGGAGAGAGGTCCCAGCAAAACGCGCCCCGAGGAGCGTCTTGCCTTATGTCAGCACTCGGTCTGACTGAGCGCCTCCAGGAAAGAGGCCCAAGCAAGACGCGCCCCGAGGAGCGTCTTGCCACATGTCAACAATGGGTCTGACTGAGGGCCTCCAGGAGAGAAGCCCAAGCAAGACGCGCCCCGAGGAGCGTCTTGCCACATGTCAACACTGGGTCTGACTGAGCGCCTCCAGGAGAGAGGCCCAAGCAAGACGCGCCCGGAGGAGCGTCTTGCCACATGTAATCACTGGGTCAGACTGAGCGCCTCCAGGAGAGAGGCTCGAGCAAGACGTGCCCCGAGGAGCGTCTTGCCACATGTCAGCACTGGGTCTGACTGAGCGCCTCCAGGAGAGAGGTCCCAGCAAGTCGCGCCCCGAGGAGCGTCTTGCCACATGTCAGCACTCGGTCTGACTTAGCGCCTACAGGAGAGAGGCCAAAGCAAGACGCGCCCCGAGTAGCGTCTTGACACATGACAACACTGGGTCTGACAGAGGGCCTCCATGAGAGAGGCCCAAGCAAGACGCGCCCCGAGGAGCGTCTTGCCAAGTGTGACCACTGGGTCTGATTGAGCGCCTCCAGGAGAGAGGCCCCAGCAAGACGCGCCCCAAGGAGCGGCTTGCCTTATGTCAGCACTCGGTCTGACTGAGCGCCTCCAGGAGAGAGGCCCAAGCAAAACGCGCCCCGAGGAGTGTCTTGCCACATGGCAACAATGGGTCTGACAGAGGGCCTCCAGGAGAGAGGCCAAGCAAGATGCGCCCCGAGGAGCGTCTTGCCACATGTCACCTCTGGGTCTGACTGAGCGCCTCCACGAGAGAGGCCCAACCAAGACGCGCCCCGAGGAGAGTCTTGCCACATGCCAACACTGGGTCTGACTGAGCGCCTCCAGGAGAGAGGTCCCAGCAAAACGCGCCCCGAGGAGCGTCTTGCCTTATGTCAGCACTCGGTCTGACTGAGCGCCTCCAGGAAAGAGGCCCAAGCAAGACGCGCCCCGAGGAGCGTCTTGCCACATGTCAACAATGGGTCTGACTGAGGGCCTCCAGGAGAGAAGCCCAAGCAAGACGCGCCCCGAGGAGCGTCTTGCCACATGTCAACACTGGGTCTGACTGAGCGCCTCCAGGAGAGAGGCCCAAGCAAGACGCGCCCGGAGGAGCGTCTTGCCACATGTAATCACTGGGTCAGACTGAGCGCCTCCAGGAGAGAGGCTCGAGCAAGACGTGCCCCGAGGAGCGTCTTGCCACATGTCAGCACTCGGTCTGACTTAGCGCCTACAGGAGAGAGGCCAAAGCAAGACGCGCCCCGAGTAGCGTCTTGACACATGACAACACTGGGTCTGACAGAGGGCCTCCATGAGAGAGGCCCAAGCAAGACGCGCCCCGAGGAGCGTCTTGCCACGTGTCACCACTGGGTCTGATTGAGCGCCTCCAGGAGAGAGGCCCCAGCAAGACGCGCCCCAAGGAGCGGCTTGCCTTACGTCAGCACTCGGTCTGACTGAGCGCCTCCAGGAGAGAGGCCCAAGCAAGACGCGCCCCGAGGAGTGTCTTGCCACATGGCAACAATGGGTCTGACAGAGGGCCCCCAGGAGAGAGGCCCAAGCAAGATGCGCCCGGGGGAGCGTCTTGCCACATGTCACCTCTGGGTCTGACTTAGCGCCTCCAGGAGAGAGGCCCAAGCAATACGCGCCCCGAGGAGCGTCTTGCCACATGTCATCACTGGGTCTGACTGAGCGCCTCCACGAGAGAGGCCCAACCAAGACGCGCCCCGAGGAGAGTCTTGCCACATGCCAACACTGGGTCTTACTGAGCGCCTCCAGGAGAGAGGTCCCAACAAAACGCGCCCCGAGGAGCGTCTTGCCTTATGTCAGCACTCGGTCTGACTGAGCGCCTCCAGGAAAGAGGCCCAAGCAAGACGCGCCCCGAGGAGCGTCTTGCCACATGTCAACAATGGGTCTGACTGAGGGCCTCCAGGAGAGAAGCCCAAGCAAGACGCGCCCCGAGGAGCGTCTTGCCACATGTCAACACTGGGTCTGACTGAGCGCCTCCAGGAGAGAGGCCCAAGCAAGACGCGCCCGGAGGAGCGTCTTGCCACATGTAATCACTGGGTCAGACTGAGCGCCTCCAGGAGAGAGGCTCGAGCAAGACGTGCCCCGAGGAGCGTCTTGCCACATGTCAGCACTGGGTCTGACTGAGCACCTCCAGGAGAGAGGTCCCAGCAAGTCGCGCCCCGAGGAGCGTCTTGCCACATGTCAGCACTCGGTCTGACTTAGCGCCTACAGGAGAGAGGCCAAAGCAAGACGCGCCCCGAGTAGCGTCTTGACACATGACAACACTGGGTCTGACAGAGGGCCTCCATGAGAGAGGCCCAAGCAAGACGCGCCCCGAGGAGCGTCTTGCCACGTGTCACCACTGGGTCTGATTGAGCGCCTCCAGGAGAGAGGCCCCAGCAAGACGCGCCCAAAGGAGCGGCTTGCCTTATGTCAGCACTCGGTCTGACTGAGCGCCTCCAGGAGAGAGGCCCAAGCAAGACGCGCCCCGAGGAGTGTCTTGCCACATGGCAACAATGGGTCTGACAGAGGGCCTCCAGGAGAGAGGCCCAAGCAAGATGCGCCCCGAGGAGCGTCTTGCCACATGTCACCTCTGGGTCTGACTTAGCGCCTCCAGGAGAGAGGCCCAAGCAAGACGAGCCCCGAGGAGCGTCTTGTCACATGTCAACACTGGGTCTGACTGAGCGCCTCCAGGAGAGAAGCCCCAGCAAGACGCGCCCCGAGGAGCGTCTTGCCACATGTCAGCACTCGGTCTGACTTAGCGCCTACAGGAGAGAGGCCCAAGCAAGATGCGCCCCGAGGAGCGTCTTGCCACATGTCAACAATGGGTCTGACTGATTGCCTCCAGGAGAGAAGCCCAAGCAAGACACGCCCCGAGGTGCGTCTTGACACATAACAACACTGGGTCTGACTTAGGGCCTCCATGAGAGAAGCCCAAGCAGGACGCGCCCCGAGGAGCGTCTTGCCACATGTCAACACTGGGTCTGACAGAGGGCCTCTAGGAGAGAGGCCCAAGCAATAGGCGCCCCGAGGAGCGTCTTGCCACATGTCACCACTGAGTCTGACTGAGCGCCTCCAGGAGAGAGGCCCAACCAAGACGCGCCCCGAGGAGAGTCTTGCCACATGCCAACACTGGGTCTGACTGAGTGCCTCCACGAGAGAGGCCCAAGCAAGACGCGCCACGAGGAGCGTCTTGCCACATGGCAACAATGGGTCTGACAGAGGGCCTCCAGGAGAGAGGCCCCAGGAAGACGCGCCCCGAGGAGCGTCTTGCCACATGTCAGCACTCGGTCTGACTGAGCGCCTCCAGGAGAGAGGCCCAAGCAAGATGCGCCCCGAGGAGCGTCTTGCCACATGTCACCTCTGGGTCTGACTGAGTGCCTCCACGAGAGAGGCCCAAGCAAAACGCGCCCCGAGGAGCGTCTTGTCACATGTCAACACTGGGTCTGACTGAACGCCTCCAGGAGAGAAGCCCCAGCAAGACGCGCCCCGAGGAGCGTCTTGCCTTATGTCAGCACTCGGTCTGACTGAGCGCCTCCAGGAGAGAGGCCCAAGCAAGACGCGTCCGGAGGAGCATCTTGCCACATGTCAACACTGGGTCTGACAGAGGGCCTCCAGGAGAGAGGCCCAAGCAATACGCGCCCCGAGGAGCGTCTTGCCACATGTCACCACTGGGTCTGACTGAGCGCCTCCAGGAGAGAGGCCCAAGCAAGACGCGCCCCGAGGAGCATCTTGCCACATGTCAACACTGGGTCTGATTGAGCGCTTCCAGGCGAGAGGCCCAAGGAAGACGCGCCCCGAGGAGCGTCTTGCCACATGTCATCACTGGGTCTGACTGAGCGCCTCCACGAGAGAGGCCCAACCAAGACGCGCCCCGAGGAGAGTCTTGCCACATGCCAACACTGGGTCTGACTGAGCACATCCAGGAGAGAGGCCCAAGCAAGACGCTCCCCGAGGAGCGTCTTGCCACATGTCAGCACTGGGTCTGACTGAGCGCCTCCAGGAGAGAGGTCCCAGCAAAACGCGCCCCGAGGAGCGTCTTGCCTTATGTCAGCACTCGGTCTGACTGAGCGCCTCCAGGAAAGAGGCCCAAGCAAGACGCGCCCCGAGGAGCGTCTTGCCACATGTCAACAATGGGTCTGACTGAGGGCCTCCAGGAGAGAAGCCCAAGCAAGACGCGCCCCGAGGAGCGTCTTGCCACATGTCAACACTGGGTCTGACTGAGCGCCTCCAGGAGAGAGGCCCAAGCAAGACGCGCCCGGAGGAGCGTCTTGCCACATGTAATCACTGGGTCAGACTGAGCGCCTCCAGGAGAGAGGCTCGAGCAAGACGTGCCCCGAGGAGCGTCTTGCCACATGTCAGCACTGGGTCTGACTGAGCGCCTCCAGGAGAGAGGTCCCAGCAAGTCGCGCCCCGAGGAGCGTCTTGCCACATGTCAGCACTCGGTCTGACTTAGCGCCTCCAGGAGAGAGGCCCAAGCAAGACGCGCCCCGAGGAGCATCTTGCCACATGTCAACACTGGGTCTAATTGAGCGCTTCCAGGCGAGAGGCCCAAGGAAGACGCGCCCCGAGGAGCGTCTTCCCACATGTCAACACGGGGTCTGACTGAGCGCCTCCAGGAGAGAGGCCCGAGCAAGACGCGCCCCGAGGAGAGTCTTGCCACATGTCAGCACTGGGTCTGACTGAGCGCCTCCAGTAGAGAGGTCCCAGCAAGACGCGCCCCGAGGAGCGTCTTGCCTTATGTCAGCACTCGGTCTGCTGAGCGCCTCCAGGAGAGAGGCCCAAGCAAGGCGCGCCCCGAGGAGCGTCTTGCCACATGTCAACAATGGGTCTGACTGAGGGCCTCCAGGAGAGAAGCCCAAGCAAGACGCGCCCCAAGGAGCGTCTTGCCTTATGTCAGCACTCGGTCTGACTGAGCGCCTCCAGGAGAGAGGCCCAAGCAAGATGCGCCCCGAGGAGCATCTTGCCACATGTCAACAATGGGTCTGACTGAGCGCCTCCAGGAGAGAGGCCCAAGCAAGATGCGCCCCGAGGAGCGTCTTGACACATGACAACACTGGGTCTGACTGAGGGCCTCCATGAGAGAAGCCCAAGCAATACGCGCCCCGAGGAGCGTCTTGCCACATGTCACCACTGGGTCTGACTGAGCGCCTCCAGGAGAGAGGCCCAACCAAGACGCGCCCCGAGGAGAGTCTTGCCACATGCCAACACTGGGTCTGACTGTGCGCCTCCAGGAGAGAAGCCCCAGCAAGATGCGCCCCGAGGAGCGTCTTGCCACATGTCAGCAATGGGTCTGACTGAGGGCCTCCAGGAGAGAAGCCCAAGCAAGACGCGCCCCGAGGTGCGTCTTGCCACTTGTCAGCACTCGGTCTGACCGAGCGCCTCCAGGAGAGAGGCCCAAGCAAGACGCGCCCCGAGGAGCGTCTTGCCACGTGTCACCACTGGGTGTGACTGAGCGCCTCCAGGAGAGAGGCCCAAGCAAGATGCGCCCCGAGGAGCGTCTTGCCACATGTCAACAATGGGTCTGACTAAGGGCCTCCAGGAGAGAAGCCCAAGCAAGACGCGCCCCGAGGTGCGTCTTGACACATGTCAACACTGGGTCTGACTGAGGGCCTCCATGAGAGAAGCCCAAGCAAGACGCTCCCCGAGGAGCGTGTTGCCACATGTCAACACTGGGTCTGACAGAGGGCCTCCAGGAGAGAGGCCCAAGCAATACGCGCCCCGAGGAGCGTCTTGCCACATGTCACCACTGGGTTTGACTGAGGCTCTCCAGGAGAGAGGCCCAACCAAGACGCGCCCCGAGGAGAGTCTTGCCACATGCCAACACTGGGTCTGACTGAGCGCCTCCAGGAGAGAGGCCCAAGCAAGACGCGCCCCGAGGAGCGTCTTGCCACATGTCAACACTGGGTCTGACTGAGCGCCTCCAGGAGAGAGGCCCAAGCAAGACGCGCCCCGAGGAGCGTCTTGCCACGTGTCACCACTGGGTCTGACTGAGCGCCTCCAGGAGAGAGGACCAAGCAAGACGCGCCCCGAGGAGCGTCTTGCCACATGTAATCACTGGGTTAGACTGAGCGCCTCCAGGAGAGAGGCTCGAGCAAGACGTGCCCCGAGGAGCGTCTTGCCACATGTCAGCACTCGGTCTCACTTAGCGCCTACAGGAGAGAGGCCAAAGCAAGACGCGCCCCGAGGAGCGTCTTGCCACATGTCAACAATGGGTCTGACTAAGGGCCTCCAGGAGAGAAGCCCAAGCAAGACGCGCCCCGAGGTGCGTCTTGACACATGTCAACACTGGGTCTGACTGAGGGCCTCCATGAGAGAAGCCCAAGCAAGACACTCCCCGAGGAGCGTGTTGCCACATGTCAACACTGGGTCTGACAGAGGGCCTCCAGGAGAGAGGCCCAAGCAATACGCGCCCCGAGGAGCGTCTTGCCACATGTCACCACTGGGTCTGACTGAGGCTCTCCAGGAGAGAGGCCCAACCAAGACGCGCCCCGAGGAGAGTCTTGCCACATGCCAACACTGGGTCTGACTGAGCGCCTCCAGGAGAGAGGCCCAAGCAAGACGCACCCCGAGGAGCGTCTTGCCACCTGTCAACACTGGGTCTGACTGAGCGCCTCCAGGAGAGAGGCCCAAGCAAGACGCGCCCCGAGGAGCGTCTTGCCACGTGTCATCACTGGGTCTGACTGAGCGCCTCCAGGAGAGAGGCCCAAGCAAGACGCGCCCCGAGGAGCGTCTTGCCACGTGTCACCACTGGGTCTGACTGAGCGCCTCCAGGAGAGAGGACCAAGCAAGACGCGCCCCGAGGAGCGTCTTGCCACATGTAATCACTGGGTCAGACTGAGCGCCTCCAGGAGAGAGGCTCGAGCAAGACGTGCCCCGAGGAGCGTCTTGCCACATGTCAGCTCTCGGTCTCACTTAGCGCCTACAGGAGAGAGGCCAAAGCAAGACGCGCCCCGAGGAGCGTCTTGCCACGTGTCACCACTGGGTCTGATTGAGCGCCTCCAGGAGAGAGGCCCCAGCAAGACGCGCCCCAAGGAGCGGCTTGCCTTATGTCAGCACTCGGTCTGACTGATAGCCTCCAGGAGAGAGGCCCAAGCAAGACGCGCCCCGAGGAGTGTCTTGCCACATGGCAACAATGGGTCTGACAGAGGGCCTCCAGGAGAGAGGCCCAAGCAAGATGCGCCCCGAGGAGCGTCTTGCCACATGTCACCTCTGGGTCTGACTTAGCGCCTCCAGGAGAGAGGCCCAAGCAAGACGAGCCCCGAGGAGCGTCTTGTCACATGTCAACACTGGGTCTGACTGAGCGCCTCCTGGAGAGAAGCCCCAGCAAGACGTGCCCCCAGGAGCGTCTTGCCACATGTCAGCACTCGGTCTGACTTAGCGCCTACAGGAGAGAGGCCCAAGCAAGATGCGCCCCGAGGAGCGTCTTGCCACATGTCAACAATGGGTCTGACTGATTGCCTCCAGGAGAGAAGCCCAAGCAAGACGCGCCCCGAGGTGCATCTTGACACATGTCAACACTGGGTCTGACTTAGGGCCTCCATGAGAGAAGCCCAAGCAGGACGCGCCCCGAGGAGCGTCTTGCCACATGTCAACACTGGGTCTGACAGAGGGCCTCTAGGAGAGAGGCCCAAGCAATATGCGCCCCGAGGAGCGTCTTGCCACATGTCACCACTGGGTCTGACTGAGCGCCTCCAGGAGAGAGGCCCAAACAAGACGCGCCCCGAGGAGAGTCTTGCCACATGCCAACACTGGGTCTGACTCAGTGCCTCCAGGAGAGAGGCCCAAGCAAGACGCGCCACGAGGAGCGTCTTGCCACATGGCAACAATGGGTCTGACAGAGGGTCTCCAGGAGAGAGGCCCCAGGAAGACGCGCCCCGAGGAGCGTCTTGCCACATGTCAGCACTCGGTCTGACTGAGCGCCTCCACGAGAGAGGCCCAAGCAAGACGCGCCCCGAGGAGCGTCTTGTCACATGTCAGCACTCGGTCTGACTGAGCGCCTCCAGGAGAGAGGCCCAAGCAAGACGCGTCCCGAGGAGCATCTTGCCACATGTCATCACTGGGTCTGACACAGGGCCTCCAGGAGAGAGGCCCAAGCAATACGCGCCCCGAGGAGCGTCTTGCCAAATGTCACCTCTGGGTCTGACTGAGCGCCTCCAGGAGAGAGGCCCAAGCAAGACGCGCCCCGAGGAGCATCTTGCCACATGTCAACACTGGGTCTGACTGAGCGCCTCCAGGAGAGAGGTCCCAGCAAGACGCGCCCCGAGGAGCGTCTTGCCTTATGTCAGCACTCGGTCTGACTGAGCGCCTCCAGGAGAGAGGCCCAAGCAAGACGCGACCCGAGGAGTGTCTTGTCACATGTCAACACTGGGTCTGACTGAGCGCCTCCATGAGAGAAGCCCAAGCAAGACGCGCCCCGAGGAGCGTCTTGCCACATGTCAACACTGGGTATGACAGAGGGCCTCCAGGAGAGAGGCCCAAGCAAGGCGCGCCCCGAGGAGCATCTTTCCACATGTCACCTCAGTGTCTCACTGAGCGCTTCCAGGAGAGAGGCCCAAGCAAGACGCGCCCCGAGGAGCGTCTTGACACATGTCAACACTGGGTCTGACTGAGGGCCTCCATGAGAGAAGCCCAAGCAAGACGCGCCCCGAGGAGCGTCTTGCCACATGTCAACACTGGGTATGACAGAGGGCCTCCAGGAGAGAGGCCCAAGCAATACGCGCCTCGAGGAGCATCTTGCAACATGTCACCACTAGGTCTGACTGAGCGCCTCCACGAGAGAGGCCCAACCAAGACGCGCCCCGAGGAGAGTCTTGCCACATGCCAACACTGGGTCTGACTGAGCGCCTCCAGGAGAGAGGTCCCAGCAAGACGCGCCCCGAGGAGCGTCTTGCCTTATGTCAGCACTCGGTCTGACTGATTGCCTCCAGGAGAGAGGCCCAAGCAAGACGCGCCCCGAGGAGCGTCTTGCCACATGTCAACAATGGGTCTGACTGAGGGCCTCCAGGAGAGAGGCCCAAGCAATACGCGCCGCGAGGAGCATCTTGCCACATGTCACCACTGGGTCTGACTGACCGCCTCCACGAGAGAGGACAACCAAGACGCACCCCGAGGAGGTCTTGCCACATGTCAGCACTGGGTCTGACTGAGCACCTCCAGAAGAGAGGTCCCAGCAAGACACGCCCTGAGGAGCGTCTTGCCTTATGTCAGCACTCGGTCTGACTGAGCGCCTCCAGGAGAGAGGCCCAAGCAAGACGCGCCCCGAGGAGCGTCTTGCCACATGTCAACAATGGGTCTGACTGAGGGCCTCCAGGAGAGAAGCCCAAGCAAGACGCGCCCTGAGGAGCGTCTTGCCACATGTCAACACTGGGTCTGACAGAGGGCCTCCAGGAGAGAGGCCCCAGCAAGATGCGCCCCGAGGAGCGTCTTGCCTTATGTCAGCACTCGGTCTGACTGAGCGCCTCCAGGAGAGAGGCCCAAGCAAGACGCGCCCCGAGGAGAGTCTTGCCACATGGCAACAATGGGTCTGACAGAGGGCCTCCAGGAGAGAGGCCCAAGCAAGGCGCGCCCCGAGGAGCATCTTGCCACATGTCATCTCTGGGTCTGACTGAGCGCCTCCAGGAGAGAGGCCCAAGCAAGACGCGCCCCGAGGAGCGTCTTGCCTTATGTCAGCACTCGGTCTGACTGAGCGCCTCCAGGAGAGAGGCCCAAGCAAGACGCGCCCCGAGGAGCGTCTTGCCACATGTCAACACTGGGTCTGACTGAGCGCCTCCAGGAGAGAAGCCCAAGCAAGACGCGCCCTGAGGAGCGTCTTGCCACATGTCAATCCTGGGTCTGACTGAGCGCCTCCAGGAGAGAGGCCCAAGCAAGACGCGCCCGGAGGAGCGTCTTGCCACATGTCAACACTGGGTCTGACAGAGGGCCTCCAGGAGAGAGGCCCCAGCAAGATGCGCCCCGAGGAGCGTCTTGCCTTATGTCAGCACTCGGTCTGACTGAGCGCCTCCAGGAGAGAGGCCCAAGCAAGACGCGCCCCGAGGAGAGTCTTGCCACATGGCAACAATGGGTCTGACAGAGGGCCTCCAGGAGAGAGGCCCAAGCAAGGCGCGCCCCGAGGAGCATCTTGCCACATGTCATCTCTGGGTCTGACTGAGCGCCTCCAGGAGAGAGGCCCAAGCAAGACGCGCCCCGAGGAGCGTCTTGCCTTATGTCAGCACTCGGTCTGACTGAGCGCCTCCAGGAGAGAGGCCCAAGCAAGACGCGCCCCGAGGAGCGTCTTGCCACATGTCAACACTGGGTCTGACTGAGCGCCTCCAGGAGAGAAGCCCAAGCAAGACGCGCCCCGAGGAGCGTCTTGCCACATGTCAACACTGGGTCTGACTGAGCGCCTCCAGGAGAGAAGCCCAAGCAAGACGCGCCCCGAGAAGCGTCTTGCCACATGTCAACACTGGGTCTGACTGAGCGCCTCCAGGAGAGAGGCCCAAGCAAGACGCGCCCGGAGGAGCGTCTTGCCACATGGCAACTATGGGTCTGACAGAGGGCCTCCAGGAGAGAGGCCCAAGCAAGGCGCGCCCCGAGGAGCATCTTGCCACATGTCATCTCTGGGTCTGACTGAGCGCCTCCAGGAGAGAAGCCCCAGCAAGACACGCCCCGAGGAGCGTCTTGCGCCATGTCAGCACTCGGTCTGACTGAGCGCCTCCAGGAGAGAGGCCCAAGCAAGATGCGCCCCGAGGAGCGTCTTGCCACATGTCAACAATGGGTCTGACTGAGGGCCTCCAGGAGAGAAGCCCAAGCAAGACACGCCCCGAGGAGCGTCATGCCACTTGTCAGCACTCGGTCTTTCTGAGCGCCTCCAGGAGAGAAGCCCAAGCAAGACGCGCCCCGAGGAGCGTCTTGCCACATGTCAACACTGGGTCTGACAGAGGGCCTCCAGGAGAGAGGCCCAAGCAATATGCGCCCCGAGGAGCGTCTTGCCTTATGTCAGCACTCGGTCTGACTGAGCGCCTCCAGGAGAGAGGCCCAAGCAAGACTCGCCCCGAGGAGCGTCTTGCCACATGTCAACACTGGGTCTGACTGAGCGCCTCCAGGAGAGAGGCCCGAGCAAGACGCGCCCCGAGGAGCGTCTTGCCACATGTCAGCACTGGGTCTTACTGAGCTCCTCCAGGAGAGAGGTCCCAGCAAGACGCACCCCGAGGAGCGTCTTGCCTTATGTCAGCACTCGGTCTGACTGAGCGCCTCCAGGAGAGAGGCCCAAGCAAGACGCGCCCCGAGGAGCGTCTTGCCACATGTCAACAATGGGTCTGACTGAGGGCCTCCAAGAGAGAAGAACCAAGCAAGACGCGCCCCGAGGAGCGTCTTGCCACATGTTAACACTGGGTCTGACAGAGGGCCTCCAGGAGAGAGGCCCCAGCAAGACGCGCCCCGAGAAGCGTCTTGCCTTATGTCAGCACTCGGTCTGACTGAGCGCCTCCAGGAGAGAGGCCCAAGCAAGACGCGCCCCGAGGAGCGTCTTGCCACATGGCAACAATGGGTCTGACAGAGGGCCTCCAGGAGAGAGGCCCAAGCAAGACGCGCCCCGAGGAGCATCTTTCCACATGTCACCTCAGTGTCTCACTGAGCGCTTCCAGGAGAGAGGCCCAAGCAAGACGCGCCCCGAGGAGCGTCTTGACACATGTCAACACTGGGTCTGACTGAGGGCCTCCATGAGAGAAGCCCAAGCAAGACGCGCCCCGAGGAGCGTCTTGCCACATGTCAACACTGGGTATGACAGAGGGCCTCCAGGAGAGAGGCCCAAGCAATACGCGCCCCGAGGAGCATCTTGCCACATGTCACCACTAGGTCTGACTGAGCGCCTCCACGAGAGAGGCCCAACCAAGACGCGCCCCGAGGAGAGTCTTGCCACATGCCAACACTGGGTCTGACTGAGCGCCTCCAGGAGAGAGGTCCCAGCAAGACGCGCCCCGAGGAGCGTCTTGCCTTATGTCAGCACTCGGTCTGACTGATTGCCTCCAGGAGAGAGGCCCAAGCAAGACGCGCCCCGAGGAGCGTCTTGCCACATGTCAACAATGGGTCTGACTGATTGCCTCCAGGAGAGAAGCCCAAGCAAGACGCGCCCCGAGGTGCATCTTGACACATGTCAACACTGGGTCTGACTTAGGGCCTCCATGAGAGAAGCCCAAGCAGGACGCGCCCCGAGGAGCGTCTTGCCACATGTCAACACTGGGTCTGACAGAGGGCCTCTAGGAGAGAGGCCCAAGCAATAGGCGCCCCGAGGAGCGTCTTGCCACATGTCACCACTGGGTCTGACTGAGCGCCTCCAGGAGAGAGGCCCAACCAAGACGCGCCCCGAGGAGAGTCTTGCCACATGCCAACACTGGGTCTGACTCAGTGCCTCCAGGAGAGAGGCCCAAGCAAGACGCGCCACGAGGAGCGTCTTGCCACATGGCAACAATGGGTCTGACAGAGGGTCTCCAGGAGAGAGGCCCCAGGAAGACGCGCTCCGAGGAGCGTCTTGCCACATGTCAGCACTCGGTCTGACTGAGCGCCTCCACGAGAGAGGCCCAAGCAAGACGCGCCCCGAGGAGCGTCTTGTCACATGTCAGCACTCGGTCTGACTGAGCGCCTCCAGGAGAGAGGCCCAAGCAAGTTGCGCCCCGAGGAGCATCTTGCAACATGTCAACACTGGGTCTGATTGAGCGCCTCCAGGAGAGAGGTCCCAGCAAGACGCGCCCCGAGGAGCGTCTTGCCACATGTCAGCACTGGGTCTGACTGAGCGCCTCCAGGAGAGAGGTCCCAGCAAGACGCGCCCCGAGGAGCGTCTTGCCTTATGTCAGCACTCGGTCTGACTGAGCGCCTCCAGGAGAGAGGCCCAAGCAAGACGCGACCCGAGGAGTGTCTTGTCACATGTCAACACTGGGTCTGACTGAGCGCCTCCATGAGAGAAGCCCAAGCAAGACGCGCCCCGAGGAGCATCTTGCCACATGTCAACACTGGGTATGACAGAGGGCCTCCAGGAGAGAGGCCCAAGCAAGACGCGCCCCGAGGAGCATCTTTCCACATGTCACCTCAGTGTCTCACTGAGCGCTTCCAGGAGAGAGGCCCAACCAAGACGCACCCCGAGGAGGTCTTGCCACATGTCAGCACTGGGTCTGACTGAGCACCTCCAGAAGAGAGGTCCCAGCAAGACACGCCCCGAGGAGCGTCTTGCCTTATGTCAGCACTCGGTCTGACTGAGCGCCTCCAGGAGAGAGGCCCAAGCAAGACGCGCCCCGAGGAGCGTCTTGCCACATGTCAACAATGGGTCTGACTGAGGGCCTCCAGGAGAGAAGCCCAAGCAAGACGCGCCCTGAGGAGCGTCTTGCCACATGTCAACACTGGGTCTGACAGAGGGCCTCCAGGAGAGAGGCCCAAGCAATACGCGCCCCGAGGAGCATCTTGCCACATGTCACCACTAGGTCTGACTGAGCGCCTCCACGAGAGAGGCCCAACCAAGACGCGCCCCGAGGAGAGTCTTGCCACATGCCAACACTGGGTCTGACTGAGCGCCTCCAGGAGAGAGGTCCCAGCAAGACGCGCCCCGAGGAGCGTCTTGCCTTATGTCAGCACTCGGTCTGACTGATTGCCTCCAGGAGAGAGGCCCAAGCAAGACGCGCCCCGAGGAGCGTCTTGCCACATGTCAACAATGGGTCTGACTGATTGCCTCCAGGAGAGAAGCCCAAGCAAGACGCGCCCCGAGGTGCATCTTGACACATGTCAACACTGGGTCTGACTTAGGGCCTCCATGAGAGAAGCCCAAGCAGGACGCGCCCCGAGGAGCGTCTTGCCACATGTCAACACTGGGTCTGACAGAGGGCCTCTAGGAGAGAGGCCCAAGCAATAGGCGCCCCGAGGAGCGTCTTGCCACATGTCACCACTGGGTCTGACTGAGCGCCTCCAGGAGAGAGGCCCAACCAAGACGCGCCCCGAGGAGAGTCTTGCCACATGCCAACACTGGGTCTGACTCAGTGCCTCCAGGAGAGAGGCCCAAGCAAGACGCGCCACGAGGAGCGTCTTGCCACATGGCAACAATGGGTCTGACAGAGGGTCTCCAGGAGAGAGGCCCCAGGAAGACGCGCCCCGAGGAGCGTCTTGCCACATGTCAGCACTCGGTCTGACTGAGCGCCTCCACGAGAGAGGCCCAAGCAAGACGCGCCCCGAGGAGCGTCTTGTCACATGTCAGCACTCGGTCTTACTGAGCGCCTCCAGGAGAGAGGCCCAAGCAAGTTGCGCCCCGAGGAGCATCTTGCAACATGTCAACACTGGGTCTGATTGAGCGCCTCCAGGAGAGAGGTCCCAGCAAGACGCGCCCCGAGGAGCGTCTTGCCACATGTCAGCACTGGGTCTGACTGAGCGCCTCCAGGAGAGAGGTCCCAGCAAGACGCGCCCCGAGGAGCGTCTTGCCTTATGTCAGCACTCGGTCTGACTGAGCGCCTCCAGGAGAGAGGCCCAAGCAAGACGCGACCCGAGGAGTGTCTTGTCACATGTCAACACTGGGTCTGACTGAGCGCCTCCATGAGAGAAGCCCAAGCAAGACGCGCCCCGAGGAGCATCTTGCCACATGTCAACACTGGGTATGACAGAGGGCCTCCAGGAGAGAGGCCCAAGCAAGACGCGCCCCGAGGAGCATCTTTCCACATGTCACCTCAGTGTCTCACTGAGCGCTTCCAGGAGAGAGGCCCAACCAAGACGCACCCCGAGGAGGTCTTGCCACATGTCAGCACTGGGTCTGACTGAGCACCTCCAGAAGAGAGGTCCCAGCAAGACACGCCCCGAGGAGCGTCTTGCCTTATGTCAGCACTCGGTCTGACTGAGCGCCTCCAGGAGAGAGGCCCAAGCAAGACGCGCCCCGAGGAGCGTCTTGCCACATGTCAACAATGGGTCTGACTGAGGGCCTCCAGGAGAGAAGCCCAAGCAAGACGCGCCCTGAGGAGCGTCTTGCCACATGTCAACACTGGGTCTGACAGAGGGCCTCCAGGAGAGAGGCCCCAGCAAGATGCGCCCCGAGGAGCGTCTTGCCTTATGTCAGCACTCGGTCTGACTGAGCGCCTCCAGGAGAGAGGCCCAAGCAAGACGCGCCCCGAGGAGAGTCTTGCCACATGGCAACAATGGGTCTGACAGAGGGCCTCCAGGAGAGAGGCCCAAGCAAGGCGTGCCCCGAGGAGCATCTTGCCACATGTCATCTCTGGGTCTGACTGAGCGCCTCCAGGAGAGAGGCCCAAGCAAGACGCGCCCCGAGGAGCGTCTTGCCTTATGTCAGCACTCGGTCTGACTGAGCGCCTCCAGGAGAGAGGCCCAAGCAAGACGCGCCCCGAGGAGCGTCTTGCCACATGTCAACACTGGGTCTGACTGAGCGCCTCCAGGAGAGAAGCCCAAGCAAGACGCGCCCTGAGGAGCGTCTTGCCACATGTCAATCCTGGGTCTGACTGAGCGCCTCCAGGAGAGAGGCCCAAGCAAGACGCGCCCGGAGGAGCGTCTTGCCACATGTCAACACTGGGTCTGACAGAGGGCCTCCAGGAGAGAGGCCCCAGCAAGATGCGCCCCGAGGAGCGTCTTGCCTTATGTCAGCACTCGGTCTGACTGAGCGCCTCCAGGAGAGAGGCCCAAGCAAGACGCGCCCCGAGGAGAGTCTTGCCACATGGCAACAATGGGTCTGACAGAGGGCCTCCAGGAGAGAGGCCCAAGCAAGGCGCGCCCCGAGGAGCATCTTGCCACATGTCATCTCTGGGTCTGACTGAGCGCCTCCAGGAGAGAGGCCCAAGCAAGACGCGCCCCGAGGAGCGTCTTGCCTTATGTCAGCACTCGGTCTGACTGAGCGCCTCCAGGAGAGAGGCCCAAGCAAGACGCGCCCCGAGGAGCGTCTTGCCACATGTCAACACTGGGTCTGACTGAGCGCCTCCAGGAGAGAAGCCCAAGCAAGACGCGCCCCGAGGAGCGTCTTGCCACATGTCAACACTGGGTCTGACTGAGCGCCTCCAGGAGAGAAGCCCAAGCAAGACGCGCCCCGAGAAGCGTCTTGCCACATGTCAACACTGGGTCTGACTGAGTGCCTCCAGGAGAGAGGCCCAAGCAAGACGCGCCCGGAGGAGCGTCTTGCCACATGGCAACTATGGGTCTGACAGAGGGCCTCCAGGAGAGAGGCCCAAGCAAGGCGCGCCCCGAGGAGCATCTTGCCACATGTCATCTCTGGGTCTGACTGAGCGCCTCCAGGAGAGATGCCCCAGCAAGACACGCCCCGAGGAGCGTCTTGCGCCATGTCAGCACTCGGTCTGACTGAGCGCCTCCAGGAGAGAGGCCCAAGCAAGATGCGCCCCGAGGAGCGTCTTGCCACATGTCAACAATGGGTCTGACTGAGGGCCTCCAGGAGAGAAGCCCAAGCAAGACACGCCCCGAGGAGCGTCATGCCACTTGTCAGCACTCTGTCTTTCTGAGCGCCTCCAGGAGAGAAGCCCAAGCAAGACGCGCCCCGAGGAGCGTCTTGCCACATGTCAACACTGGGTCTGACAGAGGGCCTCCAGGAGAGAGGCCCAAGCAATATGCGCCCCGAGGAGCGTCTTGCCTTATGTCAGCACTCGGTCTGACTGAGCGCCTCCAGGAAAGAGGCCCCAGCAAGATGCGCCCCGAGGAGCGTCTTGCCTTATGTCAGCACTCGGTCTGACTGAGCGCCTCCAGGAGAGAGGCCCAAGCAAGACGCGCCCCGAGGAGAGTCTTGCCACATGTCATCTCTGGGTCTGACTGAGCGCCTCCAGGAGAGAGGCCCAAGCAAGACGCGCCCCGAGGAGCGTCTTGCCTTATGTCAGCACTCGGTCTGACTGAGCGCCTCCAGGAGAGAGGCCCAAGCAAGACGCGCCCCGAGGAGCGTCTTGCCACATGTCAACACTGGGTCTGACTGAGCGCCTCCAGGAGAGAAGCCCAAGCAAGACGCGCCCTGAGGAGCGTCTTGCCACATGTCAATCCTGGGTCTGACTGAGCGCCTCCAGGAGAGAGGCCCAAGCAAGACGCGCCCGGAGGAGCGTCTTGCCACATGTCAACACTGGGTCTGACAGAGGGCCTCCAGGAGAGAGGCCCCAGCAAGATGCGCCCCGAGGAGCGTCTTGCCTTATGTCAGCACTCGGTCTGACTGAGCGCCTCCAGGAGAGAGGCCCAAGCAAGACGCGCCCCGAGGAGAGTCTTGCCACATGGCAACAATGGGTCTGACAGAGGGCCTCCAGGAGAGAGGCCCAAGCAAGGCGCGCCCCGAGGAGCATCTTGCCACATGTCATCTCTGGGTCTGACTGAGCGCCTCCAGGAGAGAGGCCCAAGCAAGACGCGCCCCGAGGAGCGTCTTGCCTTATGTCAGCACTCGGTCTGACTGAGCGCCTCCAGGAGAGAGGCCCAAGCAAGACGCGCCCCGAGGAGCGTCTTGCCACATGTCAACACTGGGTCTGACTGAGCGCCTCCAGGAGAGAAGCCCAAGCAAGACGCGCCCCGAGGAGCGTCTTGCCACATGTCAACACTGGGTCTGACTGAGCGCCTCCAGGAGAGAAGCCCAAGCAAGACGCGCCCCGAGAAGCGTCTTGCCACATGTCAACACTGGGTCTGACTGAGCGCCTCCAGGAGAGAGGCCCAAGCAAGACGCGCCCGGAGGAGCGTCTTGCCACATGGCAACTATGGGTCTGACAGAGGGCCTCCAGGAGAGAGGCCCAAGCAAGGCGCGCCCCGAGGAGCATCTTGCCACATGTCATCTCTGGGTCTGACTGAGCGCCTCCAGGAGAGAAGCCCCAGCAAGACACGCCCCGAGGAGCGTCTTGCGCCATGTCAGCACTCGGTCTGACTGAGCGCCTCCAGGAGAGAGGCCCAAGCAAGATGCGCCCCGAGGAGCGTCTTGCCACATGTCAACAATGGGTCTGACTGAGGGCCTCCAGGAGAGAAGCCCAAGCAAGACACGCCCCGAGGAGCGTCATGCCACTTGTCAGCACTCGGTCTTTCTGAGCGCCTCCAGGAGAGAAGCCCAAGCAAGACGCGCCCCGAGGAGCGTCTTGCCACATGTCAACACTGGGTCTGACAGAGGGCCTCCAGGAGAGAGGCCCAAGCAATATGCGCCCCGAGGAGCGTCTTGCCTTATGTCAGCACTCGGTCTGACTGAGCGCCTCCAGGAGAGAGGCCCAAGCAAGACTCGCCCCGAGGAGCGTCTTGCCACATGTCAACACTGGGTCTGACTGAGCGCCTCCAGGAGAGAGGCCCGAGCAAGACGCGCCCCGAGGAGCGTCTTGCCACATGTCAGCACTGGGTCTTACTGAGCTCCTCCAGGAGAGAGGTCCCAGCAAGACGCACCCCGAGGAGCGTCTTGCCTTATGTCAGCACTCGGTCTGACTGAGCGCCTCCAGGAGAGAGGCCCAAGCAAGACGCGCCCCGAGGAGCGTCTTGCCACATGTCAACAATGGGTCTGACTGAGGGCCTCCAAGAGAGAAGAACCAAGCAAGACGCGCCCCGAGGAGCGTCTTGCCACATGTTAACACTGGGTCTGACAGAGGGCCTCCAGGAGAGAGGCCCCAGCAAGACGCGCCCCGAGAAGCGTCTTGCCTTATGTCAGCACTCGGTCTGACTGAGCGCCTCCAGGAGAGAGGCCCAAGCAAGACGCGCCCCGAGGAGCGTCTTGCCACATGGCAACAATGGGTCTGACAGAGGGCCTCCAGGAGAGAGGCCCAAGCAAGACGCGCCCCGAGGAGCATCTTTCCACATGTCACCTCAGTGTCTCACTGAGCGCTTCCAGGAGAGAGGCCCAAGCAAGACGCGCCCCGAGGAGCGTCTTGACACATGTCAACACTGGGTCTGACTGAGGGCCTCCATGAGAGAAGCCCAAGCAAGACGCGCCCCGAGGAGCGTCTTGCCACATGTCAACACTGGGTATGACAGAGGGCCTCCAGGAGAGAGGCCCAAGCAATACGCGCCCCGAGGAGCATCTTGCCACATGTCACCACTAGGTCTGACTGAGCGCCTCCACGAGAGAGGCCCAACCAAGACGCGCCCCGAGGAGAGTCTTGCCACATGCCAACACTGGGTCTGACTGAGCGCCTCCAGGAGAGAGGTCCCAGCAAGACGCGCCCCGAGGAGCGTCTTGCCTTATGTCAGCACTCGGTCTGACTGATTGCCTCCAGGAGAGAGGCCCAAGCAAGACGCGCCCCGAGGAGCGTCTTGCCACATGTCAACAATGGGTCTGACTGATTGCCTCCAGGAGAGAAGCCCAAGCAAGACGCGCCCCGAGGTGCATCTTGACACATGTCAACACTGGGTCTGACTTAGGGCCTCCATGAGAGAAGCCCAAGCAGGACGCGCCCCGAGGAGCGTCTTGCCACATGTCAACACTGGGTCTGACAGAGGGCCTCTAGGAGAGAGGCCCAAGCAATAGGCGCCCCGAGGAGCGTCTTGCCACATGTCACCACTGGGTCTGACTGAGCGCCTCCAGGAGAGAGGCCCAACCAAGACGCGCCCCGAGGAGAGTCTTGCCACATGCCAACACTGGGTCTGACTCAGTGCCTCCAGGAGAGAGGCCCAAGCAAGACGCGCCACGAGGAGCGTCTTGCCACATGGCAACAATGGGTCTGACAGAGGGTCTCCAGGAGAGAGGCCCCAGGAAGACGCGCCCCGAGGAGCGTCTTGCCACATGTCAGCACTCGGTCTGACTGAGCGCCTCCACGAGAGAGGCCCAAGCAAGACGCGCCCCGAGGAGCGTCTTGTCACATGTCAGCACTCGGTCTGACTGAGCGCCTCCAGGAGAGAGGCCCAAGCAAGTTGCGCCCCGAGGAGCATCTTGCAACATGTCAACACTGGGTCTGATTGAGCGCCTCCAGGAGAGAGGTCCCAGCAAGACGCGCCCCGAGGAGCGTCTTGCCACATGTCAGCACTGGGTCTGACTGAGCGCCTCCAGGAGAGAGGTCCCAGCAAGACGCGCCCCGAGGAGCGTCTTGCCTTATGTCAGCACTCGGTCTGACTGAGCGCCTCCAGGAGAGAGGCCCAAGCAAGACGCGACCCGAGGAGTGTCTTGTCACATGTCAACACTGGGTCTGACTGAGCGCCTCCATGAGAGAAGCCCAAGCAAGACGCGCCCCGAGGAGCATCTTGCCACATGTCAACACTGGGTATGACAGAGGGCCTCCAGGAGAGAGGCCCAAGCAAGACGCGCCCCGAGGAGCATCTTTCCACATGTCACCTCAGTGTCTCACTGAGCGCTTCCAGGAGAGAGGCCCAACCAAGACGCACCCCGAGGAGGTCTTGCCACATGTCAGCACTGGGTCTGACTGAGCACCTCCAGAAGAGAGGTCCCAGCAAGACACGCACCGAGGAGCGTCTTGCCTTATGTCAGCACTCGGTCTGACTGAGCGCCTCCAGGAGAGAGGCCCAAGCAAGACGCGCCCCGAGGAGCGTCTTGCCACATGTCAACAATGGGTCTGACTGAGGGCCTCCAGGAGAGAAGCCCAAGCAAGACGCGCCCTGAGGAGCGTCTTGCCACATGTCAACACTGGGTCTGACAGAGGGCCTCCAGGAGAGAGGCCCAAGCAATACGCGCCCCGAGGAGCATCTTGCCACATGTCACCACTAGGTCTGACTGAGCGCCTCCACGAGAGAGGCCCAACCAAGACGCGCCCCGAGGAGAGTCTTGCCACATGCCAACACTGGGTCTGACTGAGCGCCTCCAGGAGAGAGGTCCCAGCAAGACGCGCCCCGAGGAGCGTCTTGCCTTATGTCAGCACTCGGTCTGACTGATTGCCTCCAGGAGAGAGGCCCAAGCAAGACGCGCCCCGAGGAGCGTCTTGCCACATGTCAACAATGGGTCTGACTGATTGCCTCCAGGAGAGAAGCCCAAGCAAGACGCGCCCCGAGGTGCATCTTGACACATGTCAACACTGGGTCTGACTTAGGGCCTCCATGAGAGAAGCCCAAGCAGGACGCGCCCCGAGGAGCGTCTTGCCACATGTCAACACTGGGTCTGACAGAGGGCCTCTAGGAGAGAGGCCCAAGCAATAGGCGCCCCGAGGAGCGTCTTGCCACATGTCACCACTGGGTCTGACTGAGCGCCTCCAGGAGAGAGGCCCAACCAAGACGCGCCCCGAGGAGAGTCTTGCCACATGCCAACACTGGGTCTG
Organism: Nothobranchius furzeri; assembly: GCF_043380555.1. NCBI lineage: Eukaryota > Metazoa > Chordata > Actinopteri > Cyprinodontiformes > Nothobranchiidae > Nothobranchius > Nothobranchius furzeri. Next base: position 42,854,750 of record NC_091748.1, read on the forward strand.
ACTCAGTGCCTCCAGGAGAGAGGCCCAAGCAAGACGCGCCACGAGGAGCGTCTTGCCACATGGCAACAATGGGTCTGACAGAGGGTCTCCAGGAGAGAGGCCCCAGGAAGACGCGCCCCGAGGAGCGTCTTGCCACATGTCAGCACTCGGTCTGACTGAGCGCCTCCACGAGAGAGGCCCAAGCAAGACGCGCCCCGAGGAGCGTCTTGTCACATGTCAGCACTCGGTCTGACTGAGCGCCTCCAGGAGAGAGGCCCAAGCAAGTTGCGCCCCGAGGAGCATCTTGCAACATGTCAACACTGGGTCTGATTGAGCGCCTCCAGGAGAGAGGTCCCAGCAAGACGCGCCCCGAGGAGCGTCTTGCCACATGTCAGCACTGGGTCTGACTGAGCGCCTCCAGGAGAGAGGTCCCAGCAAGACGCGCCCCGAGGAGCGTCTTGCCTTATGTCAGCACTCGGTCTGACTGAGCGCCTCCAGGAGAGAGGCCCAAGCAAGACGCGACCCGAGGAGTGTCTTGTCACATGTCAACACTGGGTCTGACTGAGCGCCTCCATGAGAGAAGCCCAAGCAAGACGCGCCCCGAGGAGCATCTTGCCACATGTCAACACTGGGTATGACAGAGGGCCTCCAGGAGAGAGGCCCAAGCAAGACGCGCCCCGAGGAGCATCTTTCCACATGTCACCTCAGTGTCTCACTGAGCGCTTCCAGGAGAGAGGCCCAACCAAGACGCACCCCGAGGAGGTCTTGCCACATGTCAGCACTGGGTCTGACTGAGCACCTCCAGAAGAGAGGTCCCAGCAAGACACGCCCCGAGGAGCGTCTTGCCTTATGTCAGCACTCGGTCTGACTGAGCGCCTCCAGGAGAGAGGCCCAAGCAAGACGCGCCCCGAGGAGCGTCTTGCCACATGTCAACAATGGGTCTGACTGAGGGCCTCCAGGAGAGAAGCCCAAGCAAGACGCGCCCTGAGGAGCGTCTTGCCACATGTCAACACTGGGTCTGACAGAGGGCCTCCAGGAGAGAGGCCCCAGCAAGATGCGCCCCGAGGAGCGTCTTGCCTTATGTCAGCACTCGGTCTGACTGAGCGCCTCCAGGAGAGAGGCCCAAGCAAGACGCGCCCCGAGGAGAGTCTTGCCACATGGCAACAATGGGTCTGACAGAGGGCCTCCAGGAGAGAGGCCCAAGCAAGGCGTGCCCCGAGGAGCATCTTGCCACATGTCATCTCTGGGTCTGACTGAGCGCCTCCAGGAGAGAGGCCCAAGCAAGACGCGCCCCGAGGAGCGTCTTGCCTTATGTCAGCACTCGGTCTGACTGAGCGCCTCCAGGAGAGAGGCCCAAGCAAGACGCGCCCCGAGGAGCGTCTTGCCACATGTCAACACTGGGTCTGACTGAGCGCCTCCAGGAGAGAAGCCCAAGCAAGACGCGCCCTGAGGAGCGTCTTGCCACATGTCAATCCTGGGTCTGACTGAGCGCCTCCAGGAGAGAGGCCCAAGCAAGACGCGCCCGGAGGAGCGTCTTGCCACATGTCAACACTGGGTCTGACAGAGGGCCTCCAGGAGAGAGGCCCCAGCAAGATGCGCCCCGAGGAGCGTCTTGCCTTATGTCAGCACTCGGTCTGACTGAGCGCCTCCAGGAGAGAGGCCCAAGCAAGACGCGCCCCGAGGAGAGTCTTGCCACATGGCAACAATGGGTCTGACAGAGGGCCTCCAGGAGAGAGGCCCAAGCAAGGCGCGCCCCGAGGAGCATCTTGCCACATGTCATCTCTGGGTCTGACTGAGCGCCTCCAGGAGAGAGGCCCAAGCAAGACGCGCCCCGAGGAGCGTCTTGCCTTATGTCAGCACTCGGTCTGACTGAGCGCCTCCAGGAGAGAGGCCCAAGCAAGACGCGCCCCGAGGAGCGTCTTGCCACATGTCAACACTGGGTCTGACTGAGCGCCTCCAGGAGAGAAGCCCAAGCAAGACGCGCCCCGAGGAGCGTCTTGCCACATGTCAACACTGGGTCTGACTGAGCGCCTCCAGGAGAGAAGCCCAAGCAAGACGCGCCCCGAGAAGCGTCTTGCCACATGTCAACACTGGGTCTGACTGAGTGCCTCCAGGAGAGAGGCCCAAGCAAGACGCGCCCGGAGGAGCGTCTTGCCACATGGCAACTATGGGTCTGACAGAGGGCCTCCAGGAGAGAGGCCCAAGCAAGGCGCGCCCCGAGGAGCATCTTGCCACATGTCATCTCTGGGTCTGACTGAGCGCCTCCAGGAGAGATGCCCCAGCAAGACACGCCCCGAGGAGCGTCTTGCGCCATGTCAGCACTCGGTCTGACTGAGCGCCTCCAGGAGAGAGGCCCAAGCAAGATGCGCCCCGAGGAGCGTCTTGCCACATGTCAACAATGGGTCTGACTGAGGGCCTCCAGGAGAGAAGCCCAAGCAAGACACGCCCCGAGGAGCGTCATGCCACTTGTCAGCACTCTGTCTTTCTGAGCGCCTCCAGGAGAGAAGCCCAAGCAAGACGCGCCCCGAGGAGCGTCTTGCCACATGTCAACACTGGGTCTGACAGAGGGCCTCCAGGAGAGAGGCCCAAGCAATATGCGCCCCGAGGAGCGTCTTGCCTTATGTCAGCACTCGGTCTGACTGAGCGCCTCCAGGAGAGAGGCCCAAGCAAGACTCGCCCCGAGGAGCGTCTTGCCACATGTCAACACTGGGTCTGACTGAGCGCCTCCAGGAGAGAGGCCCGAGCAAGACGCGCCCCGAGGAGCGTCTTGCCACATGTCAGCACTGGGTCTTACTGAGCGCCTCCAGGAGAGAGGTCCCAGCAAGACGCACCCCGAGGAGCGTCTTGCCTTATGTCAGCACTCGGTCTGACTGAGCGCCTCCAGGAGAGAGGCCCAAGCAAGACGCGCCCCGAGGAGCGTCTTGCCACATGTCAACAATGGGTCTGACTGAGGGCCTCCAAGAGAGAAGAACCAAGCAAGACGCGCCCCGAGGAGCGTCTTGCCACATGTTAACACTGGGTCTGACAGAGGGCCTCCAGGAGAGAGGCCCCCAGCAAGACGCGCCCCGAGGAGCGTCTTGCCTTATGTCAGCACTCGGTCTGACTGAGCGCCTCCAGGAGAGAGGCCCAAGCAAGACGCGCCCCGAGGAGCGTCTTGCCACATGGCAACAATGGGTCTGACAGAGGGCCTCCAGGAGAGAGGCCCAAGCAAGACGCGCCCCGAGGAGCATCTTTCCACATGTCACCTCAGTGTCTCACTGAGCGCTTCCAGGAGAGAGGCCCAAGCAAGACGCGCCCCGAGGAGCGTCTTGACACATGTCAACACTGGGTCTGACTGAGGGCCTCCATGAGAGAAGCCCAAGCAAGACGCGCCCCGAGGAGCGTCTTGCCACATGTCAACACTGGGTATGACAGAGGGCCTCCAGGAGAGAGGCCCAAGCAATACGCGCCCCGAGGAGCATCTTGCCACATGTCACCACTAGGTCTGACTGAGCGCCTCCACGAGAGAGGCCCAACCAAGACGCGCCCCGAGGAGAGTCTTGCCACATGCCAACACTGGGTCTGACTGAGCGCCTCCAGGAGAGAGGTCCCAGCAAGACGCGCCCCGAGGAGCGTCTTGCCTTATGTCAGCACTCGGTCTGACTGATTGCCTCCAGGAGAGAGGCCCAAGCAAGACGCGCCCCGAGGAGCGTCTTGCCACATGTCAACAATGGGTCTGACTGAGGGCCTCCAGGAGAGAGGCCCAAGCAATACGCGCCGCGAGGAGCATCTTGCCACATGTCACCACTGGGTCTGACTGACCGCCTCCACGAGAGAGGCCCAACCAAGACGCACCCCGAGGAGGTCTTGCCACATGTCAGCACTGGGTCTGACTGAGCACCTCCAGGAGAGAGGTCCCAGCAAGACGCGCCCCGAGGAGCGTCTTGCCTTATGTCAGCACTCGGTCTGACTGAACGCCTCCAGGAGAGAGGCCCAAGCAAGACGCGCCCCGAGGAGCGTCTTGCCACATGTCAACAATGGGTCTGACTGAGGGCCTCCAGGAGAGAAGCCCAAGCAAGACGCGCCCTGAGGAGCGTCTTGCCACATGTCAATCCTGGGTCTGACTGAGCGCCTCCAGGAGAGAGGCCCAAGCAAGACGCGCCCGGAGGAGCGTCTTGCCACATGTCAACACTGGGTCTGACAGAGGGCCTCCAGAAGAGAGGCCCCAGCAAGATGCGCCACGAGGAGCGTCTTGTCTTATGTCAGCACTCGGTCTGACTGAGCGCCTCCAGGAGAGAGGCCCAAGCAAGACGCGCCCCGAGGAGAGTCTTGCCACATGGCAACAATGGGTCTGACAGAGGGCCTCCAGGAGACAGGCCCAAGCAAGGCGCGCCCCGAGGAGCATCTTGCCACATGTCATCTCTGGGTCTGACTGAGCGCCTCCAGGAGAGAGGCCCAAGCAAGACGCGCCCCGAGGAGCGTCTTGCCTTATGTCAGCACTCGGTCTGACTGAGCGCCTCCAGGAGAGAGGCCCAAGCAAGACGCGCCCCAAGGAGCGTCTTGCCACATGTCAACACTGGGTCTGACTGAGCGCCTCCAGGAGAGAAGCCCAAGCAAGACGCGCCCCGAGGAGCGTCTTGCCACATGTCAACACTGGGTCTGACTGAGCGCCTCCAGGAGAGAAGCCCAAGCAAGACGCTCCCCGAGAAGCGTCTTGCCACATGTCAACACTGGGTCTGACTGAGCGCCTCCAGGAGAGAGGCCCAAGCAAGACGCGCCCGGAGGAGTGTCTTGCCACATGGCAACTATGGGTCTGACAGAGGGCCTCCAGGAGAGAGGCCCAAGCAAGGCGCGCCCCGAGGAGCATCTTGCCACATGTCATCTCTGGGTCTGACTGAGCGCCTCCAGGAGAGAGGCCCAAGCAAGACGCGCCCCGAGGAGCATCTTGTCACATGTCAACACTGGGTCTGACTGAGCGCCTCCAGGAGAGAAGCCCCAGCAAGACACGCCCCGAGGAGCGTCTTGCGCCATGTCAGCACTCGGTCTGACTGAGCGCCTCCAGGAGAGAGGCCCAAGCAAGATGTGCCCCGAGGAGCGTCTTGCCACATGTCAACAATGGGTCTGACAGAGGGCCTCCAGGAGAGAGGCCCAAGCAATACGCGCCCCGAGGAGCGTCTTGCCACATGTCAACACTGGGTCTGACTGAGCGCCTCCAGGAGAGAGGTCCCAGCAAGACGCGCCCCGAGGAGCGTCTTGCCTTATGTCAGCACTCGGTCTGACTGATATCCTCCAGGAGAGAGGCCCGAGCAAGACGCGCCCCGAGGAGCGTCTTGCCACATGTCAGCACTGGGTCTTACTGAGCGCCTCCAGGAGAGAGGTCCCAGCAAGACGCACCCCGAGGAGCGTCTTGCCTTATGTCAGCACTCGGTCTGACTGAGCGCCTCCAGGAGAGAGGCCCAAGCAAGACGCGCCCGGAGGAGCGTCTTGCCACATGGCAACTATGGGTCTGACAGAGGGCCTCCAGGAGAGAGGCCCAAACAAGGCGCGCCCCGAGGAGCATCTTGCCACATGTCATCTCTGGGTCTGACTGAGCGCCTCCAGGAGAGAAGCCCCAGCAAGACACGCCCCGAGGAGCGTCTTGCGCCATGTCAGCACTCGGTCTGACTGAGCGCCTCCAGGAGAGAGGCCCAAGCAAGATGCGCCCCGAGGAGCGTCTTGCCACATGTCAACAATGGGTCTGACTGAGGGCCTCCAGGAGAGAAGCCCAAGCAAGACACGCCCCGAGGAGCGTCATGCCACTTGTCAGCACTCGGTCTTTCTGAGCGCCTCCAGGAGAGAAGCCCAAGCAAGACGCGCCCCGAGGAGCGTCTTGCCACATGTCAACACTGGGTCTGACAGAGGGCCTCCAGGAGAGAGGCCCAAGCAATATGCGCCCCGAGGAGCGTCTTGCCTTATGTCAGCACTCGGTCTGACTGAGCGCCTCCAGGAGAGAGGCCCAAGCAAGACTCGCCCCGAGGAGCGTCTTGCCACATGTCAACACTGGGTCTGACTGAGCGCCTCCAGGAGAGAGGCCCGAGCAAGACGCGCCCCGAGGAGCGTCTTGCCACATGTCAGCACTGGGTCTTACTGAGCGCCTCCAGGAGAGAGGTCCCAGCAAGACGCACCCCGAGGAGCGTCTTGCCTTATGTCAGCACTCGGTCTGACTGAGCGCCTCCAGGAGAGAGGCCCAAGCAAGACGCGCCCCGAGGAGCGTCTTGCCACATGTCAACAATGGGTCTGACTGAGGGCCTCCAAGAGAGAGGCCCCAGCAAGACGCGCCCCGAGGAGCGTCTTGCCTTATGTCAGCACTCGGTCTGACTGAGCGCCTCCAGGAGAGAGGCCCAAGCAAGACGCGCCCCGAGGAGCGTCTTGCCACATGGCAACAATGGGTCTGACAGAGGGCCTCCAGGAGAGAGGCCCAAGAAAGACGCGCCCCGAGGAGCATCTTTCCACATGTCACCTCAGTGTCTCACTGAGCGCTTCCAGGAGAGAGGCCCAAGCAAGACGCGCCCCGAGGAGCGTCTTGACACATGTCAACACTGGGTCTGACTGAGGGCCTCCATGAGAGAAGCCCAAGCAAGACGCGCCCCGAGGAGCGTCTTGCCACATGTCAACACTGGGTATGACAGAGGGCCTCCAGGAGAGAGGCCCAAGCAATACGCGCCCCGAGGAGCATCTTGCCACATGTCACCACTAGGTCTGACTGAGCGCCTCCACGAGAGAGGCCCAACCAAGACGCGCCCCGAGGAGAGTCTTGCCACATGCCAACACTGGGTCTGACTGAGCGCCTCCAGGAGAGAGGTCCCAGCAAGACGCGCCCCGAGGAGCGTCTTGCCTTATGTCAGCACTCGGTCTGACTGATTGCCTCCAGGAGAGAGGCCCAAGCAAGACGCGCCCCGAGGAGCGTCTTGCCACATGTCAACAATGGGTCTGACTGAGGGCCTCCAGGAGAGAGGCCCAAGCAATACGCGCCGCGAGGAGCATCTTGCCACATGTCACCACTGGGTCTGACTGACCGCCTCCACGAGAGAGGCCCAACCAAGACGCACCCCGAGGAGGTCTTGCCACATGTCAGCACTGGGTCTGACTGAGCACCTCCAGGAGAGAGGTCCCAGCAAGACGCGCCCCGAGGAGCGTCTTGCCTTATGTCAGCACCCGGTCTGACTGAGCGCCTCCAGGAGAGAGGCCCAAGCAAGACGCGCCCCGAGGAGCGTCTTGCCACATGTCAACAATGGGTCTGACTGAGGGCCTCCAGGAGAGAAGCCCAAGCAAGACGCGCCCTGAGGAGCGTCTTGCCACATGTCAATCCTGGGTCTGACTGAGCGCCTCCAGGAGAGAGGCCCAAGCAAGACGCGCCCGGAGGAGCGTCTTGCCACATGTCAACACTGGGTCTGACAGAGGGCCTCCAGAAGAGAGGCCCCAGCAAGATGCGCCCCGAGGAGCGTCTTGCCTTATGTCAGCACTCGGTCTGACTGAGCGCCTCCAGGAGAGAGGCCCAAGCAAGACCCGCCCCGAGGAGAGTCTTGCCACATGGCAACAATGGGTCTGACAGAGGGCCTCCAGGAGAGAGGCCCAAGCAAGGCGCACCCCGAGGAGCATCTTGCCACATGTCATCTCTGGGTCTGACTGAGCGCCTCCAGGAGAGAGGCCCAAGCAAGACGCGCCCGGAGGAGCGTCTTGCCACAGGGCAACTATGGGTCTGACAGAGGGCCTCCAGGAGAGAGGCCCAAGCAAGGCGCGCCCCAAGGAGCGTCTTGCCACATGTCAACACTGGGTCTGACTGAGCGCCTCCAGGAGAGAAGCCCAAGCAAGACGCGCCCCGAGGAGCGTCTTGCCACATGTCAACACTGGGTCTGACTGAGCGCCTCCAGGAGAGAAGCCCAAGCAAGACGCTCCCCGAGAAGCGTCTTGCCACATGTCAACACTGGGTCTGACTGAGCGCCTCCAGGAGAGAGGCCCAAGCAAGACGCGCCCGGAGGAGCGTCTTGCCACAGGGCAACTATGGGTCTGACAGAGGGCCTCCAGGAGAGAGGCCCAAGCAAGGCGCGCCCCGAGGAGCATCTTGCCACATGTCATCTCTGGGTCTGACTGAGCGCCTCCAGGAGAGAGGCCCAAGCAAGACGCGCCCCGAGGAGCATCTTGTCACATGTCAACACTGGGTCTGACTGAGCGCCTCCAGGAGAGAAGCCCCAGCAAGACACGCCCCGAGGAGCGTCTTGCGCCATGTCAGCACTCGGTCTGACTGAGCGCCTCCAGGAGAGAGGCCCAAGCAAGATGTGCCCCGAGGAGCGTCTTGCCACATGTCAACAATGGGTCTGACAGAGGGCCTCCAGGAGAGAGGCCCAAGCAATACGCGCCCCGAGGAGCGTCTTGCCACATGTCAACACTGGGTCTGACTGAGCGCCTCCAGGAGAGAGGTCCCAGCAAGACGCGCCCCGAGGAGCGTCTTGCCTTATGTCAGCACTCGGTCTGACTGATTGCCTCCAGGAGAGAGGCCCGAGCAAGACGCGCCCCGAGGAGCGTCTTGCCACATGTCAGCACTGGGTCTTACTGAGCGCCTCCAGGAGAGAGGTCCCAGCAAGACGCACCCCGAGGAGCGTCTTGCCTTATGTCAGCACTCGGTCTGACTGAGCGCCTCCAGGAGAGAGGCCCAAGCAAGACGCGCCCCGAGGAGCGTCTTGCCACATGTCAACAATGGGTCTGACTGAGGGCCTCCAAGAGAGAAGAACCAAGCAAGACGCGCCCCGAGGAGCGTCTTGCCACATGTCAACACTGGGTCTGACTGAGCGCCTCCAGGAGAGAGGCCCAAGCAAGACGCGCCCGGAGGAGCGTCTTGCCACATGTTAACACTGGGTCTGACAGAGGGCCTCCAGGAGAGAGGCCCCAGCAAGACGCGCCCCGAGGAGCGTCTTGCCTTATGTCAGCACTCGGTCTGACTGAGCGCCTCCAGGAGAGAGGCCCAAGCAAGACGCGCCCCGAGGAGCGTCTTGCCACATGTCAACAATGGGTCTGACTGAGGGCCTCCAAGAGAGAAGAACCAAGCAAGACGAGCCCCGAGGAGCGTCTTGCCACATGTCAACACTGGGTCTGACTGAGCGCCTCCAGGAGAGAGGCCCAAGCAAGACGCGCCCGGAGGAGCGTCTTGCCACATGTTAACACTGGGTCTGACAGAGGGCCTCCAGGAGAGAGGCCCCAGCAAGACGCGCCCCGAGGAGCGTCTTGCCTTATGTCAGCACTCGGTCCGACTGAGCGCCTCCAGGAGAGAAGCCCAAGCAAGACGCGCCCCGAGGAGCGTCTTGCCACATGTCAACAATGGGTCTGACAGAGGGCCTCCAGGAGAGAGGCCCAAGCAAGACGCGCCCCGAGGAGCGTCTTGACACATGTCAACACTGGGTCTGACTGAGGGCCTCCATGAGAGAAGCCCAAGCAAGACGCGCCCCGAGGAGCGTCTTGCCACATGGCAACAATGGGTCTGACAGAGGGCCTCCAGGAGAGAGGCCCAAGCAAGACGCGCCCCGAGGAGCATCTTTCCACATGTCACCTCAGTGTCTCACTGAGCGCTTCCAGGAGAGAGGCCCAAACAAGACGCGCCCCGAGGAGCGTCTTGACACATGTCAACACTGGGTCTGACTGAGGGCCTCCATGAGAGAAGCCCAAGCAAGACGCGCCCCGAGGAGCGTTTTGCCACATGTCAACAATGGGTCTGACAGAGGGCCTCCAGGAGAGAGGCCCAAGCAATACGCGCCCCGAGGAGCATCTTGCCACATGTCACCACTGGGTCTGACTGAGCGCCTCCACGAGAGAGGCCCAACCAAGACGCGCCCCGAGGAGAGTCTTGCCACATGCCAACACTGGGTCTGACTGAGCGCCTCCAGGAGAGAGGTCCCAGCAAGACGCGCCCCGAGGAGCGTCTTGCCTTATGTCAGCACTCGGTCTGACTGATTGCGTCCAGGAGATAGGCCTAAGCAAGACGCGCCCCGAGGAGCGTCTTGCCACATGTCAACAATGGGCCTGACTGAGGGCCTCCAGGAGAGAGGCCCAAGCAATACGCGCCCCGAGGAGCATCTTGCCACATGTCACCACTGGGTCTGACTGAGCGCCTCCACGAGAGAGGCCCAACCAAGACGCACCCCGAGGAGGTCTTGCAACATGTCAGCACTGGGTCTGACTGAGCACCTCCAGGAGAGAGGTCCCAGCAAGACGCGCCCCGAGGAGCGTCTTGCCTTATGTCAGCACTCGGTCTGACTGATCGCCTCCAGGAGAGAGGCCCAAGCAAGACGCGCCACGAGGAGCGTCTTGCCACATGTCAACAATGGGTCTGACTGAGGGCCTCCAGGAGAGAAGCCCAAGCAAGACGCGCCCCGAGGAGCGTCTTGCCACATGTCAATCCTGGGTCTGACTGAGCGCCTACAGGAGAGAGGCCCAAGCAAGACGCGCCCGGAGGAGCGTCTTGCCACATGTCAACACTGGGTCTGACAGAGGGCCTCCAGGAGAGAGGCCCCAGCAAGATGCGCCCCGAGGAGCGTCTTGCCTTATGTCAGCACTCGGTCTTACTGAGCGCCTCCAGGAGAGAGGCCCAAGCAAGACGCGCCCCGAGGAGAGTCTTGCCACATGGCAACAATGGGTCTGACAGAGGGCCTCCAGGAGAGAGGCCCAAGCAAGGCGCGCCCCGAGGAGCATCTTGCCACATGTCATCTCTGGGTCTGACTGAGCGCCTCCAGGAGAGAGGCCCAAGCAAGACGCGCCCCGAGGAGCGTCTTGCCACATGTCAACACTGGGTCTGACTGAGCGCCTCCAGGAGAGAAGCCCAAGCAAGACGCGCCCCAAGGAGCGTCTTGCCACATGTCAACACTGGGTCTGACTGAGCGCCTCCAGGAGAGAAGCCCAAGCAAGACGCGCCCCGAGGAGCGTCTTGCCACATGTCAACACTGGGTCTGACTGAGCGCCTCCAGGAGAGAGGCCCAAGCAAGACGCGCCCGGAGGAGCGTCTTGCCACATGGCAACAATGGGTCTGACAGAGGGCCTCCAAGAGAGAGGCCCAAGCAAGGCGCGCCCCGAGGAGCATCTTGCCACATGTCATCTCTGGGTCTGACTGAGCGCCTTCAGGAGAGAGGCCCAAGCAAGACGCGCCCCGAGGAGCGTCTTGTCACATGTCAACACTGGGTCTGACTGAGCGCCTCCAGGAGAGAAGCCCCAGCAAGACGCGCCCCGAGGAGCGTCTTGCGCCATGTCAGCACTCGGTCTGACTGAGCGCCTCCAGGAGAGAGGCCCAAGCAAGATGTGCCCCGAGGAGCGTCTTGCCACATGTCAACAATGGGTCTGACAGAGGGCCTCCAGGAGAGAGGCCCAAGCAATACGCGCCCCGAGGAGCGTCTTGCCTTATGTCAGCACTTGGTCTGACTGAGCGCCTCCAGGAGAGAGGCCCAAGCAAGACGCGCCCCGAGGAGCGTCTTGCCACATGTCAACACTGGGTCTGACTGAGCGCCTCCAGGAGAGAGGCCCGAGCAAGACGCGCCCCGAGGAGCGTCTTGCCACATGTCAACACTGGGTCTGACTGAGCGCCTCCAGGTGAGAGGCCCGAGCAAGACGTGCCCCGAGGAGCGTCTTGCCTTATGTCAGCTCTCGGTCTGACTGAGCGCCTCCAGGAGAGAGGCCCAAGCAAGACGCGCCCCGAGGAGCGTCTTGTCACATGTCAACACTGGGTCTGACTGAGCGCCTCCAGGAGAGAAGCCCCAGCAAGACGCGCCCCGAGGAGCGTCTTGCCCCATGTCAGCACTCGGTCTGACTGAGCGCCTCCAGGAGAGAGGCCCAAGCAAGACGCGCCCCGAGGAGCGTCTTGCCACATGTCAATACTGGGTCTGACTGAGCGCCTCCAGGAGAGAGGCCCAAGCAAGACGCGCCCCGAGGAGCGTCTTGCCACATGTCAACACTGGGTCTGACTGAGCGCCTCCAGGAGAGAGTCCCGAGCAAGACGCGCCCCGAGGAGCGTCTTGCCTTTAGTCAGCACTCGGTCTGACTGAGCGCCTCCAGGAGAGAGGCCCAAGCAAGACGCGCCCCGAGGAGCGTCTTGCCACATGTCAACAATGGGTCTGACTGAGAGCCTCCAAGAGAGAAGCCCCAGCAAGACGCGCCCCGAGGAGCGTCTTGCCACTTGTCAGCACTCGGTCTGACTGAGCGCCTCCAGGAGAGAGGCCCAAGCAAGACGCGCCCCGAGGAGCGTCTTGCCACATGTCAACACTGGGTCTGACTGAGCGCCTCCAGGAGAGAGGCCCGAGCAAGACGCGCCCCGAGGAGCGTCTTGCCACATGTCAACACTGGGTCTGACTGAGCGCCTCCAGGAGAGAGGCCCGAGCAAGACGTGCCCCGAGGAGCGTCTTGCCTTATGTCAGCTCTCGGTCTGACTGAGCGCCTCCAGGAGAGAGGCCCAAGCAAGACGCGCCCCGAGGAGCGTCTTGCCACATGTTGACAATGGGTCTGACTGAGGGCCTCCAAGAGAGAAGCCCAAGCAAGATGCGCCCCGAGGAGCGTCTTGCCACATGTCAACACTGGGTCTGACTGAGCGCCTCCAGGAGAGAGGCCCAAGCAAGACGCGCCCGGAGGAGCGTCTTGCCACATGTTAACACTGGGTCTGACAGAGGGCCTCCAGGAGAGAGGCCCCAGCAAGACGCGCCCCGAGGAGCGTCTTGCCTTATGTCAGCACTCGGTCTGACTGAGCGCCTCCAGGAGAGAGGCCCAAGCAAGACGCGCCCCGAGGAGCGTCTTGCCATATGGCAACAATGGGTCTGACAGAGGGCCTCCAGGAGAGAGGCCCAAGCAAGGCGCGCCCCGAGGAGCATCTTGCCACATGTCATCTCTGGGTCTGACTGAGCGCCTCCAGGAGAGAGGCCCAAGCAAGACGCGCCCCGAGGAGCGTCTTGTCACATGTCAACACTGGGTCTGACTGAGCGCCTCCAGGAGAGAAGCCCCAGCAAGACGCGCCCCGAGGAGCGTCTTGCCCCATGTCAGCACTCGGTCTGACTGAGCGCCTCCAGGAGAGAGGCCCAAGCAAGACGCGCCCCGAGGAGCGTCTTGCCACATGTCAATACTGGGTCTGACTGAGCGCCTCCAGGAGAGAGGCCCAAGCAAGACGCGCCCCGAGGAGCGTCTTGCCACATGTCAACACTGGGTCTGACTGAGCGCCTCCAGGAGAGAGTCCCGAGCAAGACGCGCCCCGAGGAGCGTCTTGCCTTTAGTCAGCACTCGGTCTGACTGAGCGCCTCCAGGAGAGAGGCCCAATCAAGACGCGCCCCGAGGAGCGTCTTGCCACATGTCAACAATGGGTCTGACTGAGAGCCTCCAAGAGAGAAGCCCCAGCAAGACGCGCCCCGAGGAGCGTCTTGTCACTTGTCAGCACTCGGTCTTACTGAGCGCCTCCAGGAGAGAGGCCCAAGCAAGATGCGCCCCGAGGAGCGTCTTGCCACATGTCAACAATGGGTCTGACTGAGGGCCTACATGAGAGAAGCCCAAGCAATACGCGCCCTGAGGAGCGTCTAGCCACATGTCACCACTGGGTCTGACTGAGCGCCTCCAGGAAAGAGGCCCAACCAAGACACGCCCCGAGGAGAGTCTTGCCACATGGCAACACTGGGTCTGACTGAGCGCCTCCAGGAGAGAGGCCCAAGCAAGACGCGCCCCGAGGAGCGTCTTGCCACATGTCAGCACTCGGTCTGACTGAGCGCCTCCAGGAGAGAGGCCCAAGCAAGATGCGCCCCGAGGAGAGTCTTGCCACATGTCACCACTGGGTCTGACAGAGGGCCTCCAGGAGAGAGGCCCAAGCAATACGCGCCCCGAGGAGCGTCTTGCCACATGTCACCACTGGGTCTGACTGAGCGCCTCCAGGAGAGAGGCCCAACCAAGACGCGACCCGAGGAGAGTCTTGCCACATGCCAACACTGGGTCTGACTGAGCGCCTCCAGGAGAAAGGCCCAAGAGAGACGCGCCCCGAGGAGCGTCTTGCCACATGTCAGCACTCGGTCTGACTGAGCGCCTCCAGGAGAGAGGCCCAAGCAAGATGCGCCCCGAGGAGCGTCTTGCAACATGTCAACAATGGGTCTGACTGAGGGCCTCCAGGAGAGAAGCCCAAGCAAGACGCGCCCCGAGGAGCGTCTTGCCACTTGTCAGCACTCGGTCTGACTGAGCGCCTCCAGGAGAGAGGCCCAAGCAAGACGCGCCTCCAGGAGCGTCTTGACACATGTCAAAACTGGGTTTGACTGAGGGCCTCCTTGAGAGAAGCCCAAGCAAGACGCGCCCCGAGGAGCGTCTTGCCACATGTCAACACGGGGTCTGACAGAGGTTCTCCAGGAGAGAGGCCCAAGCAATACGCACCCCGAGGAGCGTCTTGCCACATGTCACCACTGGGTCTGACTGAGCGCCTCCAGGAGAGAGGCCCAAGCAAGACGCGCCCCGAGGAGCGTCTTGCCACATGTCAACACTGGGTCTGACTGAGCGCCTCCAGGAGAGAGGCCCAAGTAAGACGCGCCCCGAGGAGCGTCTTGCCACGTGTCATCACTGGGTCTGACTGAGCGCCTCCAGGAGAGAGGCCCAAGCAAGACGCGCCCCGAGGAGCGTCTTGCCACGTGTCACCACTGGGTCTGACTGAGCGCCTCCAGGAGAGAGGCCCAAGCAAGACGCGCCCCGAGGAGCGTCTTGCCACATGTCAACACTGGGTCTGACTGAGCGCCTCCAGGCGAGAGTCCCAAGCAAGACGCGCCTCGAGGAGCGTCTTGCCACAAATCAACAATGGGTCTGACTGAGGGCCTCCAGGAGAGAAGCCCAAGCAAGACGCGCCCCGAGGAGCGTCTTGCCACATGTCAACACTGGGTCTGACTGAGCGCCTCCAGGAGAGAGGCCCAAGCAAGACACGCCCTGTGGAGCGTCTTGACACATGTCAACACTGGGTCTGACAGAGGGCCTCCAGGAGAGAGGCCCAAGCAAGACGCGCCCCGAGGAGCATCTTGCCACATGTCACCTCTGGGTCTGACTGAGCGCCTCCAGGAGAGAGGCCCAAGCAAGACGCGCCCCGAGGAGCGTCTTGTACCATGTCAACACTGGGTCTGACTGAGCGCCTCCAGGAGAGAAGCCCCAGCAAGACACGCCCCGAGGAGCGTCTTGCCACATGTCAACACTGGGTCTGACAGAGGGCCTCCAGGAGAGAGGCCCCAGCAAGACGCGCCCCGAGGAGCGTCTTGCCTTATGTCAGCACTCGGTCAGACTGAGCGCCTCCAGGAGAGAGGCCCAAGCAAGATGCGCCCCGAGGAGCGTCTTGCCACATGTCAACGATCGGTCTGACTGAGGGCCTCCAGGAGAGAAGCCCAAGCAATACGCGCCCCGAGGAGCGTCTTGCCACATGTCAACAATCGGTCTGACTGAGGGCCTCCAGGAGAGAAGCCCAAGCAAGACGCGCCCCGAGGAGCGTCTTGCCACTTGTCAACACTGGGTCTGACTGAGGGCCTCCATGAGAGAAGCCCAAGCAATACGCGCCCCGAGGAGCGTCTTGCCACATGTCACCACTGGGTCTGACTGAGCGCCTCCAGTAGAGAGGCCCAACCAAGACGCACCCCTAGGAGAGTCTTGCCACATGCCAACACTGGGTCTGACTGTGCGCCTCCAGGAGAGAAGCCCCAGCAAGACACACCCCGAGGTGCGTCTTGCCACTTGTCAGCACTCAGTCTGACTGAGCGCCTCCAGGAGAGAGGCCCAAGCAAGACGCGCCCCGAGGAGCATCTTGCCACATGTCACCACTGGGTCTGACTGAGCGCCTCCAGGAGAGTTGCCCAACCAAGACGCGCCCCGAGGAGTGTCTTGCCACATGCCAACACTGGGTCTGACTAAGCGCCTCCAGGAGAGAGGCCCAAGCAATACGCACCCCGAGGAGCGTCTTGCCACATGTCACCACTGGGTCTGACTGAGCGCCTCCAGGAGAGTTGCCCAACCAAGACGCGCCCCGAGGAGAGTCTTGCCACATGCCAACACTGGGTCTGACTGAGCGCCTCCAGGAGAGAGGCCCAAGCAATACGCACCCCGAGGAGCGTCTTGCCACATGTCAACACTGGATCTGACTGAGCGCCTCCAGGAGAGAGGCCCAAGCAAGACGCGCCTCGAGGAGCGTCTTGCCACATATCAACAATGGGTCTGACTGTGGGCCTCCAGGAGAGAAGCCCAATTAAGACGCGCCCGGCGGAGCGTCTTGCCACATGTCAACACTGGGTCTGACAGAGGGCCTCCAGGAGAGAGGCCCCAGCAAGACGCGCCCCTAGGAGCGTCTTGCCTTATGTCAGCACTCGGTCTAAATGAGCGCCTCCTGGAGAGAGGCCCAAGCAAGACGCGCCCCGAGGAGCGTCTTGCCACATGGCAACAATGGGTCTGACAGAGGGCCTCCAGGAGAGAGGCCCAAGCAAGACGCGCCCTGAGGAGCGTCTTGCCACATGTCACCTCTGGGTCTGACTGAGCGCCTCCAGGAGAGAGGCCCAAGCAACACGTGCCCCGAGGAGCGTCTTGTACCATGTCAACACTGGGTCTAACTGAGCGCCTCCAGGAGAGAAGCCCCAGCAAGACGCGCCCCGAGGAGCGTCTTTCCACATGTCAGCACTTGGTCTGACTGAGCGCCTCCAGGAGAGAGGCCCAAGCAAGATGCGCCCCGAGGAGCGTCTTGCCACATGTGAACAATGGGTCTGACTGAGGGCCTCCAGGAGAGAAGCCCAAGCAAGATGCGCCCCGAGGAGCAACTTGCCACTTGTCAGCACTTGGTCTGACTGAGCGCCTCCAGGAGAGAGGCACAAGCAAGACGCGCCCCGAGGAGCGTCTTGACACATGTCAACACTGGGTCTGACTGAGGGCCTCCATGAGAGAAGCCCAAGCAAGACGCGCCCCGAGGAGCGTCTTGCCACATGTCAACACTGGGTCTGACTGAGCGCCTCCAGGAGAGAGGCCCAAGCAAGACGCGCCCCGAGGAGCGTCTTGCCACGTGTCATCACTGGGTCTGACTGAGCGCCTCCAGGAGAGAGGCCCAAGCAAGACGCGCCCCGAGGAGCGTCTTGCCACGTGTCACCACTCGGTCAGACTGAGCGCCTCCAGGAGAGAGGCCCAAGCAAGACGCGCCCCGAGGAGCGTCTTGTCACATGTCACCACTGGGTCTGACTGAGCGCCTCCAGGAGAGAGGCCCAAGCAAGACGCGCCCCGGGGAGAGTCTTGCCACATGCCAACACTGGGTCTGACTGAGCGCCTCCAGGAGAGAGGCCCTAGCAAGACGCACCCCAAGGAGCGTCTTGCCACATGTCAGCACTCGGTCTGACTGAGCGCCTCCAGGAGAGAGGCCCAAGCAAGATGCGCCCCGAGGAGAGTCTTGCCACATGTCACCACTGGGTCTGACAGAGGGCCTCCAGGAGAGAGGCCCAAGCAATACGCGCCCCGAGGAGCGTCTTGCCACATGTCACCACTGGGTCTGACTGAGCGCCTCCAGGAGAGAGGCCCAACCAAGACGCGACCCGAGGAGAGTCTTGCCACATGCCAACACTGGGTCTGACTGAGCGCCTCCAGGATAAAGGCCCAAGCAAGACGCGCCCCGAGGAGCGTCTTGCCACATGTCAGCACTGGGTCTGACTGAGCGCCTCCAGGAGAGAGGCCCAAGCAAGATGCGCCCCGAGGAGCGTCTTGCAACATGTCAACAATGGGTCTGACTGAGGGCCTCCAGGAGAGAAGCCCAAGCAAGACGCGCCCCGAGGAGCGTTTTGCCACTTGTCAGCACTCGGTCTGACTGAGCGCCTCCAGGAGAGAGGCCCAAGCAAGACGCGCCTCCAGGAGCGTCTAGACACATGTCAAAACTGGGTTTGACTGAGGGCCTCCTTGAGAGAAGCCCAAGCAAGACGCGCCCAGAGGAGCGTCTTGCCACATGTCAACACGGGGTCTGACAGAGGTTCTCCAGGAGAGAGGCCCAAGCAATACGCGCCCCGAGGAGCGTCTTGCCACATGTCACCACTGGGTCTGACTGAGCGCCTCCAGGAGAGAGGCCCAAGCAAGACGCGCCCCGAGGAGCGTCTTGCCACATGTCAACACTGGGTCTGACTGAGCGCCTCCAGGAGAGAGGCCCAAGCAAGACGCGCCCCGAGGAGCGTCTTGCCACTGTCATCACTGGGTCTGACTGAGCGCCTCCAGGAGAGAGGCCCAAGCAAGACGCGCCCCGAGGAGCGCCTTGCCACGTGTCACCACTGGGTCTGACTGAGCGCCTCCAGGAGAGAGGCCCAAGCAAGACGCGCCCCGAGGAGCGTCTTGCCACATGTCAACACTGGGTCTGACTGAGCGCCTCCAGGCGACAGTCCCAAACAAGACGCGCCTCGAGGAGCGTCTTGCCACAAATCAACAATGGGTCTGACTGAGGGCCTCCAGGAGAGAAGCCCAAGCAAGACGCGCCCCGAGGAGCGTCTTGCCACATGTCAACACTGGGTCTGACTGAGCGCCTCCAGGAGAGAGGCCCAAGCAAGACACGCCCTGTGGAGCGTCTTGACACATGTCAACACTGGGTCTGACAGAGGGCCTCCAGGAGAGAGGCCCAAGCAAGACGCGCCCCGAGGAGCATCTTGCCACATGTCACCTCTGGGTCTGACTGAGCGCCTCCAGGAGAGAGGCCCAAGCAAGACGCGCCCCGAGGAGCGTCTTGTACCATGTCAACACTGGGTCTGACTGAGCGCCTCCAGGAGAGAAGCCCCAGCAAGACGCGCCCCGAGGAGCGTCTTGCCACATGTCAACACTGGGTCTGACAGAGGGCCTCCAGGAGAGAGGCCCAAGCAAGACGCGCCCCGAGGAGCGTCTTGCCTTATGTCAGCACTCGGTCAGACTGAGCGCCTCCAGGAGAGAGGCCCAAGCAAGATGCGCCCCGAGGAGCGTCTTGCCACATGTCAACAATCGGTCTGACTGAGGGCCTCCAGGAGAGAAGCCCAAGCAATACGCGCACCGAGGAGCGTCTTGCCACATGTCAACAATCGGTCTGACTGAGGGCCTCCAGGAGAGAAGCCCAAGCAAGACGCGCCCCGAGGAGCGTCTTGCCACTTGTCAACACTGGGTCTGACTGAGGGCCTCCATGAGAGAAGCCCAAGCAATACGCGCCCCGAGGAGCGTCTTGTCACATGTCAACACTGGGTCTGACTGAGCGCCTCCAGGAGAGAAGCCCCAGCAAGACGCGCCCCGAGGAGAGTCTTGCCACATGCCAACACTGGGTCTGACTGAGCGCCTCCAGGAGAGAGGCCCAAGCAATACGCACCCCGAGGAGCGTCTTGCCACATGTCAACACTGGATCTGACTGAGCGCCTCCAGGAGAGAGGCCCAAGCAAGACGCGCCTCGAGGAGCGTCTTGCCACATATCAACAATGGGTCTGACTGTGGGCCTCCAGGAGAGAAGCCCAATTAAGACGCGCCCGGCGGAGCGTCTTGCCACATGTCAACACTGGGTCTGACAGAGGGCCTCCAGGAGAGAGGCCCCAGCAAGACGCGCCCCTAGGAGCGTCTTGCCTTATGTCAGCACTCGGTCTGACTGAGCGCCTCCTGGAGAGAGGCCCAAGCAAGACGCGCCCCGAGGAGCGTCTTGTACCATGGCAACAATGGGTCTAACTGAGCGCCTCCAGGAGAGAAGCCCCAGCAAGACGCGCCCCGAGGAGCGTCTTTCCACATGTCAGCACTTGGTCTGACTGAGCGCCTCCAGGAGAGAGGCCCAAGCAAGATGCGCCCCGAGGAGCGTCTTGCCACATGTGAACAATGGGTCTGACTGAGGGCCTCCAGGAGAGAAGCCCAAGCAAGATGCGCCCCGAGGAGCAACTTGCCACTTGTCAGCACTTGGTCTGACTGAGCGCCTCCAGGAGAGAGGCACAAGCAAGACGCGCCCCGAGGAGCGTCTTGACACATGTCAACACTGGGTCTGACTGAGGGCCTCCATGAGAGAAGCCCAAGCAAGACGCGCCCCGAGGAGCGTCTTGCCACATGTCAACACTGGGTCTGACTGAGCGCCTCCAGGAGAGAGGCCCAAGCAAGACGCGCCCCGAGGAGCGTCTTGCCACGTGTCATCACTGGGTCTGACTGAGCGCCTCCAGGAGAGAGGCCCAAGCAAGACGCGCCCCGAGGAGCGTCTTGCCACGTGTCACCACTCGGTCAGACTGAGCGCCTCCAGGAGAGAGGCCCAAGCAAGACGCGCCCCGAGGAGCGTCTTGTCACATGTCACCACTGGGTCTGACTGAGCGCCTCCAGGAGAGAGGCCCAAGCAAGACGCGCCCCGAGGAGAGTCTTGCCACATGCCAACACTGGGTCTGACTGAGCGCCTCCAGGAGAGAGGCCCTAGCAAGACGCACCCCAAGGAGCGTCTTGCCACATGTCAGCACTCGGTCTGACTGAGCGCCTCCAGGAGAGAGGCCCAAGCAAGATGCGCCCCGAGGAGAGTCTTGCCACATGTCACCACTGGGTCTGACAGAGGGCCTCCAGGAGAGAGGCCCAAGCAATACGCGCCCCGAGGAGCGTCTTGCCACATGTCACCACTGGGTCTGACTGAGCGCCTCCAGGAGAGATGCCCAACCAAGACGCGACCCGAGGAGAGTCTTGCCACATGCCAACACTGGGTCTGACTGAGCGCCTCCAGGATAAAGGCCCAAGCAAGACGCGCCCCGAGGAGCGTCTTGCCACATG
This sequence comes from Nothobranchius furzeri, assembly GCF_043380555.1. Taxonomy (NCBI): domain Eukaryota; kingdom Metazoa; phylum Chordata; class Actinopteri; order Cyprinodontiformes; family Nothobranchiidae; genus Nothobranchius; species Nothobranchius furzeri. The sequence continues at coordinate 42,875,447 of NC_091748.1, forward strand.
TCAGCACTGGGTCTGACTGAGCGCCTCCAGGAGAGAGGCCCAAGCAAGATGCGCCCCGAGGAGCGTCTTGCAACATGTCAACAATGGGTCTGACTGAGGGCCTCCAGGAGAGAAGCCCAAGCAAGACGCGCCCCGAGGAGCGTTTTGCCACTTGTCAGCACTCGGTCTGACTGAGCGCCTCCAGGAGAGAGGCCCAAGCAAGACGCGCCTCCAGGAGCGTCTAGACACATGTCAAAACTGGGTTTGACTGAGGGCCTCCTTGAGAGAAGCCCAAGCAAGACGCGCCCAGAGGAGCGTCTTGCCACATGTCAACACGGGGTCTGACAGAGGTTCTCCAGGAGAGAGGCCCAAGCAATACGCGCCCCGAGGAGCGTCATGCCACATGTCACCACTGGGTCTGACTGAGCGCCTCCAGGAGAGAGGCCCAAGCAAGACGCGCCCCGAGGAGCGTCTTGCCACATGTCAACACTGGGTCTGACTGAGCGCCTCCAGGAGAGAGGCCCAAGCAAGACGCGCCCCGAGGAGCGTCTTGCCACTGTCATCACTGGGTCTGACTGAGCGCCTCCAGGAGAGAGGCCCAAGCAAGACGCGCCCCGAGGAGCGCCTTGCCACGTGTCACCACTGGGTCTGACTGAGCGCCTCCAGGAGAGAGGCCCAAGCAAGACGCGCCCCGAGGAGCGTCTTGCCACATGTCAACACTGGGTCTGACTGAGCGCCTCCAGGCGAGAGTCCCAAACAAGACGCGCCTCGAGGAGCGTCTTGCCACAAATCAACAATGGGTCTGACTGAGGGCCTCCAGGAGAGAAGCCCAAGCAAGACGCGCCCCGAGGAGCGTCTTGCCACATGTCAACACTGGGTCTGACTGAGCGCCTCCAGGAGAGAGGCCCAAGCAAGACACGCCCTGTGGAGCGTCTTGACACATGTCAACACTGGGTCTGACAGAGGGCCTCCAGGAGAGAGGCCCAAGCAAGACGCGCCCCGAGGAGCATCTTGCCACATGTCACCTCTGGGTCTGACTGAGCGCCTCCAGGAGAGAGGCCCAAGCAAGACGCGCCCCGAGGAGCGTCTTGTACCATGTCAACACTGGGTCTGACTGAGCGCCTCCAGGAGAGAAGCCCCAGCAAGACGCGCCCCGAGGAGCGTCTTGCCACATGTCAACACTGGGTCTGACAGAGGGCCTCCAGGAGAGAGGCCCAAGCAAGACGCTCCTCGGGGCGCGTCTTGCCTTATGTCAGCACTCGGTCAGACTGAGCGCCTCCAGGAGAGAGGCCCAAGCAAGATGCGCCCCGAGGAGCGTCTTGCCACATGTCAACAATCGGTCTGACTGAGGGCCTCCAGGAGAGAAGCCCAAGCAATACGCGCCCCGAGGAGCGTCTTGCCACATGTCAACAATCGGTCTGACTGAGGGCCTCCAGGAGAGAAGCCCAAGCAAGACGCGCCCCGAGGAGCGTCTTGCCACTTGTCAACACTGGGTCTGACTGAGGGCCTCCATGAGAGAAGCCCAAGCAATACGCGCCCCGAGGAGCGTCTTGTCACATGTCAACACTGGGTCTGACTGAGCGCCTCCAGGAGAGAAGCCCCAGCAAGACGCGCCCCGAGGAGCGTCTTGCCCCATGTCAGCACTCGGTCTGACTGAGCGCCTCCAGGAGAGAGGCCCAAGCAAGACGCGCCCCGAGGAGCGTCTTGCCACATGTCAATACTGGGTCTGACTGAGCGCCTCCAGGAGAGAGGCCCAAGCAAGACGCGCCCCGAGGAGCGTCTTGCCACATGTCAACACTGGGTCTGACTGAGCGCCTCCAGGAGAGAGGCCCGAGCAAGACGCGCCCCGAGGAGCGTCTTGCCACATGTCAACAATGGGTCTGACTGAGGGCCTCCAAGAGAGAAGCCCCAGCAAGACGCGCCCCGAGGAGCGTCTTGCCACTTGTCAGCACTCGGTCTGACTGAGCGCCTCCAGGAGAGAGGCCCAAGCAAGATGCGCCCCGAGGAGCGTCTTGCCACATGTCAACAATGGGTCTGACTGAGGGCCTCCATGAGAGAAGCCCAAGCAATACGCGCCCTGAGGAGCATCTAGCCACATGTCACCACTGGGTCTGACTGAGCGCCTCCAGGAAAGAGGCCCAACCAAGACACGCCCCGAGGAGAGTCTTGCCTTATGGCAACACTGGGTCTGACTGAGCGCCTCCAGGAGAGAGGCCCAAGCAAGACGCGCCCCGAGGAGCGTCTTGCCACATGTCAGCACTCGGTCTGACTGAGCGCCTCCAGGAGAGAGGCCCAAGCAAGATGCGGCCTGAGGAGAGTCTTGCCACATGTCACCACTGGGTCTGACAGAGGGCCTCCAGGAGAGAGGCCCAAGCAATACGCGCCACGAGGAGCGTCTTGCCACATGTCACCACTGGGTCTGACTGAGCGCCTCCAGGAGAGAGGCCCAACCAAGACGCGACCCGAGGAGAGTCTTGCCACATGCCAACACTGGGTCTGACTGAGCGCCTCCAGGCTAAAGGCCCAAGCAAGACGTGCCCCGAGGAGCGTCTTGCCACATGTCAGCACTCGGTCTGACTGAGCTCCTCCAGGAGAGAGGCCCAAGCAAGATGCGCCCCGAGGAGCGTCTTGCAACATGTCAACAATGGGTCTGACTGAGGGCCTCCAGGAGAGAAGCCCAAGCAAGACGCGCCCCGAGGAGCGTCTTGCCACTTGTCAGCACTCGGTCTGACTGAGCGCCTCCAGGAGAGAGGCCCAAGCAAGACGCGCCTCCAGGAGCGTCTTGACACATGTCAAAACTGGGTTTGACTGAGGGCCTCCTTGAGAGAAGCCCAAGCAAGACGCGCCCCGAGGAGCGTCTTGCCACATGTCAACACGGGGTCTGACAGAGGTTCTCCAGGAGAGAGGCCCAAGCAATACGCGCCCCGAGGAGCGTCTTGCCACATGTCACCACTGGGTCTGACTGAGCGCCTCCAGGAGAGAGGCCCAAGCAAGACGCGCCCCGAGGAGCGCCTTGCCACGTGTCACCACTGGGTCTGACTGAGCGCCTCCAGGAGAGAGGCCCAAGCAAGACGCGCCCCGAGGAGCGTCTTGCCACATGTCAACACTGGGTCTGACTGAGCGCCTCCAGGCGAGAGTCCCAAGCAAGACGCGCCTCGAGGAGCGTCTTGCCACAAATCAACAATGGGTCTGACTGAGGGCCTCCAGGAGAGAAGCCCAAGCAAGACGCGCCCCGAGGAGCGTCTTGCCACATGTCAACACTGGGTCTGACTGAGCGCCTCCAGGAGAGAGGCCCAAGCAAGACACGCCCTGTGGAGCGTCTTGACACATGTCAACACTGGGTCTGACAGAGGGCCTCCAGGAGAGAGGCCCAAGCAAGACGCGCCCCGAGGAGCATCTTGCCACATGTCACCTCTGGGTCTGACTGAGCGCCTCCAGGAGAGAGGCCCAAGCAAGATGCGCCCCGAGGAGCGTCTTGTACCATGTCAACACTGGGTCTGACTGAGCGCCTCCAGGAGAGAAGCCCCAGCAAGACGCGCCCCGAGGAGCGTCTTGCCACATGTCAACACTGGGTCTGACAGAGGGCCTCCAGGAGAGAGGCCCCAGCAAGACGCGCCCCGAGGAGCGTCTTGCCTTTTGTCAGCACTCGGTCAGACTGAGCGCCTCCAGGAGAGAGGCCCAAGCAAGACGCGCCCCGAGGAGCGTCTTGCCACATGTCAACACTGGGTCTGACTGAGCGCCTCCAGGAGAGAGGCCCGAGCAAGACGCGCCCCGAGGAGCGTCTTGCCTTTAGTCAGCACTCGGTCTGACTGAGCGCCTCCAGGAGAGAGGCCCAAGCAAGACGCGCCCCGAGGAGCGTCTTGCCACATATCAACAATGGGTCTGACTGAGGGCCTCCAAGAGAGAAGCCCCAGCAAGACGCGCCCCGAGGAGCGTCTTGCCACTTGTCAGCACTCGGTCTGACTGAGCGCCTCCAGGAGAGAGGCCCAAGCAAGATGCGCCCCGAGGAGCGTCTTGCCACATGTCAACAATGGGTCTGACTGAGGGCCTCCATGAGAGAAGCCCAAGCAATACGCGCCCTGAGGAGCGTCTAGCCATATGTCACCACTGGGTCTGACTGAGCGCCTCCAGGAAAGAGGCCCAACCAAGACAAGCCCCGAGGAGAGTCTTGCCACATGGCAACACTGGGTCTGACTGAGCGCCTCCAGGAGAGAGGCCCAAGCAATACGCGCCCCGAGGAGCGTCTTGCCACATGTCACCACTGGGTCTGACTGAGCGCCTCCAGGAGAGAGGCCCAACCAAGACGCGACCCGAGGAGAGTCTTGCCACATGCCAACACTGGGTCTGACTGAGCGCCTCCAGGAGAGAGGCCCAAGCAAGATGCGCCCCGAGGAGCGTCTTGCAACATGTCAACAATGGGTCTGACTGAGGGCCTCCAGGAGAGAAGCCCAAGCAAGACGCGCCCCGAGGAGAGTCTTGCCACTTGTCAGCACTCGGTCTGACTGAGCGCCTCCAGGAGAGAGGCCCAAGCAAGACGCGCACCCAGGAGCGTCTTGACACATGTCAAAACTGGGTTTGACTGAGGGCCTCCTTGAGAGAAGCCCAAGCAAGACGCGCCTCGAGGAGCGTCTTGCCACATGTCAACACGGGGTCTGACAGAGGTTCTCCAGGAGAGAGGCCCAAGCAATACGCGCCCCGAGGAGCGTCTTGCCACATGTCACCACTGGGTCTGACTGAGCGCCTCCAGGAGAGAGGCCCAAGCAAGACGCGCCCCGAGGAGCGTCTTGCCACATGTCAACACTGGGTCTGACTGAGCGCCTCCAGGAGAGAGGCCCAAGCAAGACGCGCCCCGAGGAGCGTCTTGCCACGTGTCATCACTGGGTCTGACTGAGCGCCTCCAGGAGAGAGGCCCAAGCAAGACGCGCCCCGAGGAGCGTCTTGCCACATGTCAACACTGGGTCTGACTGAGCGCCTCCAGGCGAGAGTCCCAAGCAAGACGCGCCTCGAGGAGCGTCTTGCCACAAATCAACAATGGGTCTGACTGAGGGCCTCCAGGAGAGAAGCCCAAGCAAGACGCGCCCCGAGGAGCGTCTTGCCACATGTCAACACTAGGTCTGACTGAGCGCCTCCAGGAGAGAGGCCCAAGCAAGACACGCCCTGTGGAGCGTCTTGACACATGTCAACACTGGGTCTGACAGAGGGCCTCCAGGAGAGAGGCCCAAGCAAGACGCGCCCCGAGGAGCATCTTGCCACATGTCACCTCTGGGTCTGACTGAGCGCCTCCAGGAGAGAGGCCCAAGCAAGACGCGCCCCGAGGAGCGTCTTGTACCATGTCAACACTGGGTCTGACTGAGCGCCTCCAGGAGGGAAGCCCCAGCAAGACGCGCCCCGAGGAGCGTCTTGCCACATGTCAACACTGGGTCTGACAGAGGGCCTCCAGGAGAGAGGCCCCAGCAAGACGCGCCCCGAGGAGCGTCTTGCCTTATGTCAGCACTCGGTCAGACTGAGCGCCTCCAGGAGAGAGGCCCAAGCAAGATGCGCCCCGAGGAGCGTCTTGCCACATGTCAACAATCGGTCTGACTGAGGGCCTCCAGGAGAGAAGCCCAAGCAATACGCGCCCCGAGGAGCGTCTTGCCACATGTCAACAATCGGTCTGACTGAGGGCCTCCAGGAGAGAAGCCCAAGCAAGACGCGCCCCGAGGAGCGTCTTGCCACTTGTCAACACTGGGTCTGACTGAGGGCCTCCATGAGAGAAGCCCAAGCAATACGCGCCCCGAGGAGCGTCTTGTCACATGTCAACACTGGGTCTGACTGAGCGCCTCCAGGAGAGAAGCCCCAGCAAGACGCGCCCCGAGGAGCGTCTTGCCCCATGTCAGCACTCGGTCTGACTGAGCGCCTCCAGGAGAGAGGCCCAAGCAAGACACGCCCTGTGGAGCGTCTTGACACATGTCAACACTGGGTCTGACAGAGGGCCTCCAGGAGAGAGGCCCAAGCAAGACGCGCCCCGAGGAGCATCTTGCCACATGTCACCTCTGGGTCTGACTGAGCGCCTCCAGGAGAGAGGCCCAAGCAAGACGCGCCCCGAGGAGCGTCTTGTACCATGTCAACACTGGGTCTGACTGAGCGCCTCCAGGAGGGAAGCCCCAGCAAGACGCGCCCCGAGGAGCGTCTTGCCACATGTCAACACTGGGTCTGACAGAGGGCCTCCAGGAGAGAGGCCCCAGCAAGACGCGCCCCGAGGAGCGTCTTGCCTTATGTCAGCACTCGGTCAGACTGAGCGCCTCCAGGAGAGAGGCCCAAGCAAGATGCGCCCCGAGGAGCGTCTTGCCACATGTCAACAATCGGTCTGACTGAGGGCCTCCAGGAGAGAAGCCCAAGCAATACGCGCCCCGAGGAGCGTCTTGCCACATGTCAACAATCGGTCTGACTGAGGGCCTCCAGGAGAGAAGCCCAAGCAAGACGCGCCCCGAGGAGCGTCTTGCCACATGTCAGCACTCGGTCTGACTGAGCGCCTCCAGGAGAGAGGCCCAAGCAAGATGCGCCCCGAGGAGCGTCTTGCAACATGTCAACAATGGGTCTGACTGAGGGCCTCCAGGAGAGAAGCCCAAGCAAGACGCGCCCCGAGGAGAGTCTTGCCACTTGTCAGCACTCGGTCTGACTGAGCGCCTCCAGGAGAGAGGCCCAAGCAAGACGCGCACCCAGGAGCGTCTTGACACATGTCAAAACTGGGTTTGACTGAGGGCCTCCTTGAGAGAAGCCCAAGCAAGACGCGCCTCGAGGAGCGTCTTGCCACATTTCAACACGGGGTCTGACAGAGGTTCTCCAGGAGAGAGGCCCAAGCAATACGCGCCCCGAGGAGCGTCTTGCCACATGTCACCACTGGGTCTGACTGAGCGCCTCCAGGAGAGAGGCCCAAGCAAGACGCGCCCCGAGGAGCGTCTTGCCACATGTCAACACTGGGTCTGACTGAGCGCCTCCAGGAGAGAGGCCCAAGCAAGACGCGCCCCGAGGAGCGTCTTGCCACGTGTCATCACTGGGTCTGACTGAGCGCCTCCAGGAGAGAGGCCCAAGCAAGACGCGCCCCGAGGAGCGCCTTGCCACGTGTCACCACTGGGTCTGACTGAGCGCCTCCAGGAGAGAGGCCCAAGCAAGACGCGCCCCGAGGAGCGTCTTGCCACATGTCAACACTGGGTCTGACTGAGCGCCTCCAGGCGAGAGTCCCAAGCAAGACGCGCCTCGAGGAGCGTCTTGCCACAAATCAACAATGGGTCTGACTGAGGGCCTCCAGGAGAGAAGCCCAAGCAAGACGCGCCCCGAGGAGCGTCTTGCCACATGTCAACACTAGGTCTGACTGAGCGCCTCCAGGAGAGAGGCCCAAGCAAGACACGCCCTGTGGAGCGTCTTGACACATGTCAACACTGGGTCTGACAGAGGGCCTCCAGGAGAGAGGCCCAAGCAAGACGCGCCCCGAGGAGCATCTTGCCACATGTCACCTCTGGGTCTGACTGAGCGCCTCCAGGAGAGAGGCCCAAGCAAGACGCGCCCCGAGGAGCGTCTTGTACCATGTCAACACTGGGTCTGACTGAGCGCCTCCAGGAGGGAAGCCCCAGCAAGACGCACCCCGAGGAGCGTCTTGCCACATGTCAACACTGGGTCTGACAGAGGGCCTCCAGGAGAGAGGCCCCAGCAAGACGCGCCCCGAGGAGCGTCTTGCCTTATGTCAGCACTCGGTCAGACTGAGCGCCTCCAGGAGAGAGGCCCAAGCAAGATGCGCCCCGAGGAGCGTCTTGCCACATGTCAACAATCGGTCTGACTGAGGGCCTCCAGGAGAGAAGCCCAAGCAATACGCGCCCCGAGGAGCGTCTTGCCACATGTCAACAATCGGTCTGACTGAGGGCCTCCAGGAGAGAAGCCCAAGCAAGACGCGCCCCGAGGAGCGTCTTGCCACTTGTCAACACTGGGTCTGACTGAGGGCCTCCATGAGAGAAGCCCAAGCAATACGCGCCCTGAGGAGCATCTAGCCACATGTCACCACTGGGTCTGACTGAGCGTCTCCAGGAAAGAGGCCCAACCAAGACACGCCCCGAGGAGAGTCTTGCCTTATGGCAACACTGGGTCTGACTGAGCGCCTCCAGGAGAGAGGCCCAAGCAAGAAGCGCCCCGAGGAGCGTCTTGCCACATGTCAGCACTCGGTCTGACTGAGCGCCTCCAGGAGAGAGGCCCAAGCAAGATGCGCCCCGAGGAGAGTCTTGCCACATGTCACCACTGGGTCTGACAGAGGGCCTCCAGGAGAGAGGCCCAAGCAATACGCGCCACGAGGAGCGTCTTGCCACATGTCACCACTGGGTCTGACTGAGCGCCTCCAGGAGAGAGGCCCAACCAAGACGCGACCCGAGGAGAGTCTTGCCACATGCCAACACTGGGTCTGACTGAGCGCCTCCAGGATAAAGGCCCAAGCAAGACGCGCCCCGAGGAGCGTCTTGCCACATGTCAGCACTCGGTCTGACTGAGCTCCTCCAGGAGAGAGGCCCAAGCAAGATGCGCCCCGAGGAGCGTCTTGCAACATGTCAACAATGGGTCTGACTGAGGGCCTCCAGGAGAGAAGCCCAAGCAAGACGCGCCCCGAGGAGCGTCTTGCCACTTGTCAGCACTCGGTCTGACTGAGCGCCTCCAGGAGAGAGGCCCAAGCAAGACGCGCCTCCAGGAGCGTCTTGACACATGTCAAAACTGGGTTTGACTGAGGGCCTCCTTGAGAGAAGCCCAAGCAAGACGCGCCCCGAGGAGCGTCTTGCCACATGTCAACACGGGGTCTGACAGAGGTTCTCCAGGAGAGAGGCCCAAGCAATACGCGCCCCGAGGAGCGTCTTGCCACATGTCACCACTGGGTCTGACTGAGCGCCTCCAGGAGAGAGGCCCAAGCAAGACGCGCCCCGAGGAGCGTCTTGCCACATGTCAACACTGGGTCTGACTGAGCGCCTCCAGGAGAGAGGCCCAAGCAAGACGCGCCCCGAGGAGCGTCTTGCCACGTGTCATCACTGGGTCTGACTGAGCGCCTCCAGGAGAGAGGCCCAAGCAAGACGCGCCCCGAGGAGCGCCTTGCCACGTGTCACCACTGGGTCTGACTGAGCGCCTCCAGGAGAGAGGCCCAAGCAAGACGCGCCCCGAGGAGCGTCTTGCCACATGTCAACACTGGGTCTGACTGAGCGCCTCCAGGCGAGAGTCCCAAGCAAGACGCGCCTCGAGGAGCGTCTTGCCACAAATCAACAATGGGTCTGACTGAGGGCCTCCAGGAGAGAAGCCCAAGCAAGACGCGCCCCGAGGAGCGTCTTGCCACATGTCAACACTGGGTCTGACTGAGCGCCTCCAGGAGAGAGGCCCAAGCAAGACACGCCCTGTGGAGCATCTTGACACATGTCAACACTGGGTCTGACAGAGGGCCTCCAGGAGAGAGGCCCAAGCAAGACGCGCCCCGAGGAGCATCTTGCCACATGTCACTCCTGGGTCTGACTGAGCGCCTCCAGGAGAGAGGCCCAAGCAAGACGCGCCCCGAGGAGCGTCTTGTACCATGTCAACACTGGGTCTGACTGAGCGCCTCCAGGAGAGAAGCCCCAGCAAGACGCGCCCCGAGGAGCGTCTTGCCACATGTCAACACTGGGTCTGACAGAGGGCCTCCAGGAGAGAGGCCCCAGCAAGACGCGCCCCGAGGAGCGTCTTGCCTTATGTCAGCACTCGGTCCGACTGAGCGCCTCCAGGAGAGAGGCCCAAGCAAGACGCGCCCCGAGGAGCGTCTTGCCACATGTCAACACTGGGTCTGACTGAGCGCCTCCAGGAGAGAGGCCCGAGCAAGACGCGCCCCGAGGAGCGTCTTGCCTTTAGTCAGCACTCGGTCTGACTGAGCGCCTCCAGGAGAGAGGCCCAAGCAAGACGCGCCCCGAGGAGCGTCTTGCCACATATCAACAATGGGTCTGACTGAGGGCCTCCAAGAGAGAAGCCCCAGCAAGACGCGCCCCGAGGAGCGTCTTGCCACTTGTCAGCACTCGGTCTGACTGAGCGCCTCCAGGAGAGAGGCCCAAGCAAGATGCGCCCCGAGGAGCGTCTTGCCACATGTCAACAATGGGTCTGACTGAGGGCCTCCATGAGAGAAGCCCAAGCAATACGCGCCCTGAGGAGCGTCTAGCCACATGTCACCACTGGGTCTGACTGAGCGCCTCCAGGAAAGAGGCCCAACCAAGACACGCCCCGAGGAGAGTCTTGCCACATGGCAACACTGGGTCTGACTGAGCGCCTCCAGGAGAGAGGCCCAAGCAATACGCGCCCCGAGGAGCGTCTTGCCACATGTCACCACTGGGTCTGACTGAGCGCCTCCAGGAGAGAGGCCCAACCAATACGCGACCCGAGGAGAGTCTTGCCACATGCCAACACTGGGTCTGACTGAGCGCCTCCAGGATAAAGGCCCAAGCAAGACGCGCCCCGAGGAGCGTCTTGCCACATGTCAGCACTCGGTCTGACTGAGCGCCTCCAGGAGAGAGGCCCAAGCAAGATGCGCCCCGAGGAGCGTCTTGCAACATGTCAACAATGGGTCTGACTGAGGGCCTCCAGGAGAGAAGCCCAAGCAAGACGCGCCCCGAGGAAAGTCTTGCCACTTGTCAGCACTCGGTCTGACTGAGCGCCTCCAGGAGAGAGGCCCAAGCAAGACGCGCACCCAGGAGCGTCTTGACACATGTCAAAACTGGGTTTGACTGAGGGCCTCCTTGAGAGAAGCCCAAGCAAGACGCGCCTCGAGGAGCGTCTTGCCACATGTCAACACGGGGTCTGACAGAGGTTCTCCAGGAGAGAGGCCCAAGCAATACGCGCCCCGAGGAGCGTCTTGCCACATGTCACCACTGGGTCTGACTGAGCGCCTCCAGGAGAGAGGCCCAAGCAAGACGCGCCCCGAGGAGCGTCTAGCCACATGTCAACACTGGGTCTGACTGAGCGCCTCCAGGAGAGAGGCCCAAGCAAGACGCGCCCCGAGGAGCGTCTTGCCACGTGTCATCACTGGGTCTGACTGAGCGCCTCCAGGAGAGAGGCCCAAGCAAGACGTGCCCCGAGGAGCGCCTTGCCACGTGTCACCACTGGGTCTGACTGAGCGCCTCCAGGAGAGAGGCCCAAGCAAGACGCGCCCCGAGGAGCGTCTTGCCACATGTCAACACTGGGTCTGACTGAGCGCCTCCAGGCGAGAGTCCCAAGCAAGACGCGCCTCGAGGAGCGTCTTGCCACAAATCAACAATGGGTCTGACTGAGGGCCTCCAGGAGAGAAGCCCAAGCAAGACGCGCCCCGAGGAGCGTCTTGCAACATGTCAACACTAGGTCTGACTGAGCGCCTCCAGGAGAGAGGCCCAAGCAAGACACGCCCTGTGGAGCGTCTTGACACATGTCAACACTGGGTCTGACAGAGGGCCTCCAGGAGAGAGGCCCAAGCAAGACGCGCCCCGAGGAGCATCTTGCCACATGTCACCTCTGGGTCTGACTGAGCGCCTCCAGGAGAGAGGCCCAAGCAAGACGCGCCCCGAGGAGCGTCTTGTACCATGTCAACACTGGGTCTGACTGAGCGCCTCCAGGAGGGAAGCCCCAGCAAGACGCGCCCTGAGGAGCGTCTTGCCACATGTCAACACTGGGTCTGACAGAGGGCCTCCAGGAGAGAGGCCCCAGCAAGACGCGCCCCGAGGAGCGTCTTGCCTTATGTCAGCACTCGGTCAGACTGAGCGCCTCCAGGAGAGAGGCCCAAGCAAGATGCGCCCCGAGGAGCGTCTTGCCACATGTCAACAATCGGTCTGACTGAGGGCCTCCAGGAGAGAAGCCCAAGCAATACGCGCCCCGAGGAGCGTCTTGCCACATGTCAACAATCGGTCTGACTGAGGGCCTCCAGGAGAGAAGCCCAAGCAAGACGCGCCCCGAGGAGCGTCTTGCCACTTGTCAACACTGGGTCTTACTGAGGGCCTCCATGAGAGAAGCCCAAGCAATACGCGTCCCGAGGAGCGTCTTGTCACATGTCAACACTGGGTCTGACTGAGCGCCTCCAGGAGAGAAGCCCCAGCAAGACGCGCCCCGAGGAGCGTCTTGCCCCATGTCAGCACTCGGTCTGACTGAGCGCCTCCAGGAGAGAGGCCCAAGCAAGACACGCCCTGTGGAGCGTCTTGACACATGTCAACACTGGGTCTGACAGAGGGCCTCCAGGAGAGAGGCCCAAGCAAGACGCGCCCCGAGGAGCATCTTGCCACATGTCACCTCTGGGTCTGACTGAGCGCCTCCAGGAGAGAGGCCCAAGCAAGACGCGCCCCGAGGAGCGTCTTGTACCATGTCAACACTGGGTCTGACTGAGCGCCTCCAGGAGGGAAGCCCCAGCAAGACGCGCCCCGAGGAGCGTCTTGCCACATGTCAACACTGGGTCTGACAGAGGGCCTCCAGGAGAGAGGCCCCAGCAAGACGCGCCCCGAGGAGCGTCTTGCCTTATGTCAGCACTCTGTCAGACTGAGCGCCTCCAGGAGAGAGGCCCAAGCACGATGCGCCCCGAGGAGCGTCTTGCCACATGTCAACAATCGGTCTGACTGAGGGCCTCCAGGAGAGAAGCCCAAGCAATACGCGCCCCGAGGAGCGTCTTGCCACATGTCAACAATCGGTCTGACTGAGGGCCTCCAGGAGAGAAGCCCAAGCAAGACGCGCCCCGAGGAGCGTCCTGCCACATGTCAGCACTCGGTCTGACTGAGCGCCTCCAGGAGAGAGGCCCAAGCAAGATGCGCCCCGAGGAGCGTCTTGCAACATGTCAACAATGGGTCTGACTGAGGGCCTCCAGGAGAGAAGCCCAAGCAAGACGCGCCCCGAGGAGAGTCTTGCCACTTGTCAGCACTCGGTCTGACTGAGCGCCTCCAGGAGAGAGGCCCAAGCAAGACGCGCACCCAGGAGCGTCTTGACACATGTCAAAACTCGGTTTGACTGAGGGCCTCCTTGAGAGAAGCCCAAGCAAGACGCGCCTCGAGGAGCGTATTGCCACATGTCAACACGGGGTCTGACAGAGGTTCTCCAGCAGAGAGGCCCAAGCAATACGCGCCCCGAGGAGCGTCTTGCCACATGTCACCACTGGGTCTGACTTAGTGCCTCCAGGAGAGAGGCCCAAGCAAGACGCGCCCCGAGGAGCGTCTTGCCACATGTCAACCCTTGGTCTGACTGAGCGCCTCCAGGAGAGAGGCCCAAGCAAGACGCGCCCCGAGGAGCGTCTCGCCACGTGTCATCACTGGGTCTGACTGAGCGCCTCCAGGAGAGAGGCCCAAGCAAGACGCGCCCCGAGGAGCGCCTTGCCACGTGTCACCACTGGGTCTGACTGAGCGCCTCCAGGAGAGAGGCCCAAGCAAGACGTGCCCCGAGGAGCGTCTTGCCACATGTCAACACTGGGTCTGACTGAGCGCCTCCAGGCGAGAGTCCCAAGCAAGACGCGCCTCGAGGAGCGTCTTGCCACAAATCAACAATGGGTCTGACTGAGGGCCTCCAGGAGAGAAGCCCAAGCAAGACGCGCCCCGAGGAGCGTCTTGCCACATGTCAACACTAGGTCTGACTGAGCGCCTCCAGGAGAGAGGCCCAAGCAAGACACGCCCTGTGGAGCGTCTTGACACATGTCAACACTGGGTCTGACAGAGGGCCTCCAGGAGAGAGGCCCAAGCAAGACGCGCCCCGAGGAGCATCTTGCCACATGTCACCTCTGGGTCTGACTGAGCGCCTCCAGGAGAGAGGCCCAAGCAAGACGATCCCCGAGGAGCGTCTTGTACCATGTCAACACTGGGTCTGACTGAGCGCCTCCAGGAGGGAAGCCCCAGCAAGACGCGCCCCGAGGAGCGTCTTGCCACATGTCAACACTGGGTCTGACAGAGGGCCTCCTGGAGAGAGGCCCCAGCAAGACGCGCCCCGAGGAGCGTCTTGCCTTATGTCAGCACTCGGTCAGACTGAGCGCCTCCAGGAGAGAGGCCCAAGCAAGATGCGCCCCGAGGAGCGTCTTGCCACATGTCAACAATCGGTCTGACTGAGGGCCTCCAGGAGAGAAGCCCAAGCAATACGCGCCCGGAGGAGCGTCTTGCCACATGTCAACAATCGGTCTGACTGAGGGCCTCCAGGAGAGAAGCCCAAGCAAGACGCGCCCCGAGGAGCGTCTTGCCACTTGTCAACACTGGGTCTGACTGAGGGCCTCCATGAGAGAAGCCCAAGCAATACGCGCCCCGAGGAGCGTCTTGTCACATGTCAACACTGGGTCTGACTGAGCGCCTCCAGGAGAGAAGCCCCAGCAAGACGCGCCCCGAGGAGCGTCTTGCCCCATGTCAGCATTCGGTCTGACTGAGCGCCTCCAGGAGAGAGGCCCAAGCAAGACACGCCCTGTGGAGCGTCTTGACACATGTCAACACTGGGTCTGACAGAGGGCCTCCAGGAGAGAGGCCCAAGCAAGACGCGCCCCGAGGAGCATCTTGCCACATGTCACCTCTGGGTCTGACTGAGCGCCTCCAGGAGAGAGGCCCAAGCAAGACGCGCCCCGAGGAGCGTCTTGTACCATGTCAACACTGGGTCTGACAGAGGGCCTCCAGGAGAGAGGCCCCAGCAAGACGCGCCCCGAGGAGCGTCTTGCCTTATGTCAGCACTCGGTCAGACTGAGCGCCTCCAGGAGAGAGGCCCAAGCAAGATGCGCCCCGAGGAGCGTCTTGCCACATGTCAACAATCGGTCTGACTGAGGGCCTCCAGGAGAGAAGCCCAAGCAATACGCGCCCCGAGGAGCGTCTTGCCACATGTCAACAATCGGTCTGACTGAGGGCCTCCAGGAGAGAAGCCCAAGCAAGACGCGCCCCGAGGAGCGTCTTGCCACTTGTCAACACTGGGTCTGACTGAGGGCCTCCATGAGAGAAGCCCAAGCAATACGCGCCCCGAGGAGCGTCTTGTCACATGTCAACACTGGGTCTCACTGAGCGCCTCCAGGAGAGAAGCCCCAGCAAGACGCGCCCCGAGGAGCGTCTTGCCCCATGTCAGCACTCGGTCTGACTGAGCGCCTCCAGGAGAGAGGCCCAAGCAAGACGCGCCCCGAGGAGCGTCTTGCCACATGTCAATACTGGGTCTGACTGAGCGCCTCCAGGAGAGAGGCCCGAGCAAGACGCGCCCCGAGGAGCGTCTTGCCACATGTCAACACTGGGTCTGACTGAGCGCCTCCAGGAGAGAGGCCCGAGCAAGACGCGCCCCGAGGAGCGTCTTGCCTTTAGTCAGCACTCGGTCTGACTGAGCGCCTCCAGGAGAGAGGCCCAAGCAAGACGCGCCCCGAGGAGCGTCTTGCCACATGTCAGCAATGGGTCTGACTGAGGGCCTCCAAGAGAGAAGCCCCAGCAAGACGCGCCCCGAGGAGCGTCTTGCCACTTGTCAGCACTCGGTCTGACTGAGCGCCTCCAGGAGAGAGGCCCAAGCAAGATGCGCCCCGAGGAGCGTCTTGCCACATGTCAACAATGGGTCTGACTGAGGGCCTCCATGAGAGAAGCCCAAGCAATACGCGCCCTGAGGAGCGTCTAGCCACATGTCACCACTGGGTCTGACTGAGCGCCTCCAGGAAAGAGGCCCAACCAAGACACGCCCCGAGGAGAGTCTTGCCACATGGCAACACTGGGTCTGACTGAGCGCCTCCAGGAGAGAGGCCCAAGCAAGACGCGCCCCGAGGAGCGTCTTGCCACATGTCAGCACTCGGTCTGACTGAGCGCCTCCAGGAGAGAGGCCCAAGCAAGATGCGCCCCGAGGAGAGTCTTGCCACATGTCACCACTGGGTCTGACAGAGGGCCTCCAGGAGAGAGGCCCAAGCAATACGCGCCACGAGGAGCGTCCTGCCACATGTCACCACTGGGTCTGACTGAGCGCCTCCAGGAGAGAGGCCCAACCAAGACGCGACCCGAGGAGAGTCTTGCCACATGCCAACACTGGGTCTGACTGAGCGCCTCCAGGATAAAGGCCCAAGCAAGACGCGCCCCGAGGAGCGTCTTGCCACATGTCAGCACTCGGTCTGACTGAGCGCCTCCAGGAGAGAGGCCCAAGCAAGATGCGCCCCGAGGAGCGTCTTGCAACATGTCAACAATGGGTCTGACTGAGGGCCTCCAGGAGAGAAGCCCAAGCAAGACGCGCCCCGAGGAGCGTCTTGCCACTTGTCAGCACTCGGTCTGACTGAGCGCCTCCAGGAGAGAGGCCCAAGCAAGACGCGCCTCCAGGAGCGTCTTGACACATGTCAAAACTGGGTTTGACTGAGGGCCTCCTTGAGAGAAGCCCAAGCAAGACGCGCCCCGAGGAGCGTCTTGCCACATGTCAACACGGGGTCTGACAGAGGTTCTCCAGGAGAGAGGCCCAAGCAATACGCGCCCCGAGGAGCGTCTTGCCACATGTCACCACTGGGTCTGACTGAGCGCCTCCAGGAGAGAGGCCCAAGCAAGACGCGCCCCGAGGAGCGTCTTGCCACATGTCAACACTGGGTCTGACTGAGCGCCTCCAGGAGAGAGGCCCAAGCAAGACGCGCCCCGAGGAGCGTCTTGCCAAGTGTCATCACTGGGTCTGACTGAGCGCCTCCAGGAGAGAGGCCCAAGCAAGACGCGCCCCGAGGAGCGCCTTGCCACGTGTCACCACTGGGTCTGACTGAGCGCCTCCAGGAGAGAGGCCCAAGCAAGACGCGCCCCGAGGAGCGTCTTGCCACATGTCAACACTGGGTCTGACTGAGCGCCTCCAGGCGAGAGTCCCAAGCAAGACGCGCCTCGAGGACCGTCTTGCCACAAATCAACAATGGGTCTGACTGAGGGCCTCCAGGAGAGAAGCCCAAGCAAGACGCGCCCCGAGGAGCGTCTTGCCACATGTCAACACTGGGTCTGACTGAGCGCCTCCAGGAGAGAGGCCCAAGCAAGACACGCCCTGTGGAGCGTCTTGACACATGTCAACACTGGGTCTGACAGAGGGCCTCCAGGAGAGAGGCCCAAGCAAGACGCGCCCCGAGGAGCATCTTGCCACATGTCACCTCTGGGTCTGACTGAGCGCCTCCAGGAGAGAGGCCCAAGCAAGACGCGCCCCGAGGAGCGTCTTGTACCATGTCAACACTGGGTCTGACTGAGCGCCTCCAGGAGAGAAGCCCCAGCAAGACGCGCCCCGAGGAGCGTCTTGCCACATGTCAACACTGGGTCTGACAGAGGGCCTCCAGGAGAGAGGCCCCAGCAAGACCCGCCCCGAGGAGCGTCTTGCCTTATGTCAGCACTCGTTCAGACTGAGCGCCTCCAGGAGAGAGGCCCAAGCAAGATGCGCCCCGAGGAGCGTCTTGCCACATGTCAACAATCGGTCTGACTGAGGGCCTCCAGGAGAGAAGCCCAAGCAATACGCGCCCCGAGGAGCGTCTTGCCACATGTCAACAATCGGTCTGACTGAGGGCCTCCAGGAGAGAAGCCCAAGCAAGACGCGCCCCGAGGAGCGTCTTGCCACTTGTCAACACTGGGTCTGACTGAGGGCCTCCATGAGAGAAGCCCAAGCAATACGCGCCCCGAGGAGCGTCTTGCCACATGTCACCACTGGGTCTGACTGAGCGCCTCCAGGAGAGAGGCCCAACCAAGACGCGCCCCTAGGAGAGTCTTGCCACATGCCAACACTGGGTCTGACTGTGCGCCTCCAGGAGAGAAGCCCCAGCAAGACACGCCCCGAGGTGCGTCTTGCCACTTGTCAGCACTCAGTCTGACTGAGCGCCTCCAGGAGAGAGGCCCAAGCAAGACGCGCCCCGAGGAGCGTCTTGACACATGTCAACACTGGGTCTGACTGAGGGCCTCCATGAGAGATGCCCAAGCAAGACGCGCCCCGAGGAGCGTCTTGCCACATGTCACCACTGGGTCTGACAGAGGGCCTCCAGGAGAGAGGCCCAAGCAATACGCGCCCCGAGGAGCGTCTTGCCACATGTCACCACTGGGTCTGACTGAGCGCCTCCAGGAGAGTTGCCCAACCAAGACGCGCCCCGAGGAGAGTCTTGCCACATGCCAACACTGGGTCTGACTGAGCGCCTCCAGGAGAGTTGCCCAACCAAGACGCGCCCCGAGGAGAGTCTTGCCACATGCCAACACTGGGTCTGACTGAGCGCCTCCAGGAGAGAGGCCCAAGCAATACGCACCCCGAGGAGCGTCTTGCCACATGTCAACACTGGATCTGACTGAGCGCCTCCAGGAGAGAGGCCCAAGCAAGACACGCCTCGAGGAGCGTCTTGCCACATATCAACAATGGGTCTGACTGAGGGCCTCCAGGAGAGAAGCCCAATTAAGACGCGCCCGGCGGAGCGTCTTGCCACATGTCAACACTGGGTCTGACAGAGGGCCTCCAGGAGAGAGGCCCCAGCAAGACGCGCCCCTAGGAGCGTCTTGCCTTATGTCAGCACTCGGTCTGACTGAGCGCCTCCTGGAGAGAGGCCCAAGCAAGACGCGCCCCGAGGAGCGTCTTGCCAGATGGCAACAATGGGTCTGACAGAGGGCCTCCAGGAGAGAGGCCCAAGCAAGACGCGCCCTGAGGAGCGTCTTGCCACATGTCACCTCTGGGTCTTACTGAGCGCCTCCAGGAGAGAGGCCCAAGCAACACGTGCCCCGAGGAGCGTCTTGTACCATGTCAACACTGGGTCTAACTGAGCGCCTCCAGGAGAGAAGCCCCAGCAAGACGCGCCCCGAGGAGCGTCTTTCCACATGTCAGCACTTGGTCTGACTGAGCGCCTCCAGGAGAGAGGCCCAAGCAAGATGCGCCCCGAGGAGCGTCTTGCCACATGTCAACAATGGGTCTGACTGAGGGCCTCCAGGAGAGAAGCCCAAGCAAGATGCGCCCCGAGGAGCAACTTGCCACTTGTCACCACTGGGTCTGACAGAGGGCCTCCAGGAGAGAGGCCCAAGCAAGATGCGCCCCGAGGAGCGTCTTGCCACATGTCACCACTGGGTCTGACAGAGGGTCTCCAGTAGAGAGGCCCAAGCAATACGCGCCCCGAGGAGCGTCTTGCCACATGTCACCACTGGGTCTGACTGAGCGCCTCCAGGAGAGTTGCCCAACCAAGACGCGCCCCGAGGAGAGTCTTGCCACATGCCAACACTGGGTCTGACTGAGCGCCTCCAAGAGAGAGGCCCAAGCAATACCTACCCCGAGGAGCGTCTTGCCACATGTCACCACTGGGTCTGACTGAGCGCCTCCAGGAGAGTTGCCCAACCAAGACGCGCCCCGAGGAGAGTCTTGCCACATGCCAACACTGGGTCTGACTGAGCGCCTCCAGGAGAGAGGCCCAAGCAATACGCACCCCGAGGAGCGTCCTGCCACATGTCAACACTGGATCTGACTGAGCGCCTCCAGGAGAGAGGCCCAAGCAAGACGCGCCTCGAGGAGCGTCTTGCCACATATCAACAATGGGTCTGACTGAGGGCCTCCAGGAGAGAAGCCCAATTAAGACGCGCCCGGCGGAGCGTCTTGCCACATGTCAACACTGGGTCTGACTGAGGGCCTCCAGGAGAGAGGCCCCAGCAAGACGCGCCCCTAGGAGCGTCTTGCCTTATGTCAGCACTCGGTCTGACTGAGCGCCTCCTGGAGAGAGGCCCAAGCAAGACGCGCCCCGAGGAGCGTCTTGCCAGAAGGCAACAGTGGGTCTGACAGAGGGCCTCCAGGAGAGAGGCCCAAGCAACACGTGCCCCGAGGAGCGTCTTGTACCATGTCAACACTGGGTCTAACTGAGCGCCTCCAGGAGAGAAGCCCCAGCAAGACGCGCCCCGAGGAGCGTCTTTCCACATGTCAGCACTTGGTCTGACTGAGCGCCTCCAGGAGAGAGGCCCAAGCAAGATGCGCCCCGAGGAGCGTCTTGCCACATGTCAAAATGGGTCTGACTGCGGGCCTCCAGGAGAGAAGCCCAAGCAAGATTCGCCCCGAGGAGCAACTTGCCACTTGTCAGCACGTGGTCTGACTGAGCGCCTCCAGGAGAGAGGCACAAGCAAGACGCGCCCCGAGGAGCGTCTTGACACATGTCAACACTGGGTCTGACTGAGGGCCTCCATGAGAGAAGCCCAAGCAAGACGCGCCCCGAGGAGCGTCTTGCCACATGTCAACACTGGGTCTGACTGAGCGCCTCCAGGAGAGAGGCCCAAGCAAGACGCGCCCCGAGGAGCGTCTTGCCACGTGTCATCACTGGGTCTGACTGAGCGCCTCCAGGAGAGAGACCCAAGCAAGACGCGCCCCGAGGAGCGTCTTGCCACGTGTCACCACTCGGTCAGACTGAGCGCCTCCAGGAGAGAGGCCCAAGCAAGACGCGCCCCGAGGAGCGTCTTGCCACATGTCACCACTGGGTCTGACTGAGCGCCTCCAGGAGAGAGGCCCAAGCAAGACGCGCCCCGAGGAGAGTCTTGCCACATGCCAACACTGGGTCTGACTGAGCGCCTCCAGGAGAGAGGCCCAAGCAAGACGCACCCCAAGGAGCGTCTTGCCACATGTCAACACTGGATCTGACCGAGCACCTCCAGGAGAGAGGCCCAAGCAAGACGCGCCCCGAGGAGCGTCTTGCCACATGTCAACACTGGGTCTGACTGAGCGCCTCCAGGCGAGAGGCCCAAGCAAGACGCGCCTCGAGGAGCGTCTTGCCACATTTCAACAATGGGTCTGACTGAGGGCCTCCAGGAGAGAAGCCCAAGCAAGACGCGCCCCGAGGAGCGTCTTGCCACATGTCAACACTGGGTCTGACTGAGCGCCTCCAGGAGAGAGGCCCAAGCAAGACGCGCCCGGAGGAGCGTCCTGCCACATGTCAACACTGGGTCTGACAGAGGGCCTCCAGGAGAGAGGCCCCAGCAAGACGCGCCCCGTGGAGCGTCTTGCCTTATGTCAGCACTCGGTCTGAATGAGCGCCTCCTGGAGAGAGGCCCAAGCAAGACGCGCCTCGAGGAGCGTCTTGTACCATGTCAACACTGCGTCTGACTGAGCGCCTCCAGGAGAGAAGCCCCAGCAAGACGCGCCTCGAGGAGCGTCTTTCCACATGTCAGCACTTGGTCTGACTGAGCGCCTCCAGGAGAGAGGCCCAAGCAAGATCCGCCCCGAGGAGCGTCTTGCCACATGTCAACAATGGGTCTGACTGAGGGCCTCCAGGAGAGAAGCCCAAGCAAGACGCGCGCCGAGGAGCGTCTTGCCATGTGTCATCACTGGGTCTGACTGAGCGCCTCCAGGAGAAAGGCCCAAGCAAGACGGGCCCCGAGGAGCGTCTTGCCACGTGTCACCACTCGGTCAGACTGAGCGCCTCCAGGAGAGAGGCCCAAGCAAGACGCGCCCCGAGGAGCGTCTTGCCACATGTCACCACTGGGTCTGACTGAGCGCCTCCAGGAGAGAGGCCCAACCAAGACGCGCCCCGAGGAGAGTCTTGCCACATGCCAACACTGGGTCTGACTGAGCGCCTCCAGGAGAGAGGCCCAAGCAAGACGCGCCCCGAGGAGCGTCTTGCCACATGTCAACACTGTGTCTGACTGAGCGCCTCCAGGAGAGAGGCCCAAGCAAGATGCGCCCCGAGGAGAGTCTTGCCACATGTCACCACTGGGTCTGACAGAGGGCCTCCAGGAGAGAGGCCCAAGCAAGATGCGCCCCGAGGAGCGTCTTGCAACATGTCACCACTGGGTCTGACTGAGCGCCTCCAGGAGAGAGGCCCAAGCAAGATGCGCCCCGAGGAGAGTCTTGCCACATGTCACCACTGGGTCTGACAGAGGGCCTCCAGGAGAGAGGCCCAAGCAATACGCGCCCTGAGGAGCGTCTTGCCACATGTTACCACTGGGTCTGACTGAGCGCCTCCAGGAGAGAGGCCCAACCAAGACGCGACCCGAGGAGAGTCTTGCCACATGCCAACACTGGGTCGGACTGAGCGCCTCCAGGAGAAAGGCCCAAGCAAGACGCGCCCCGAGGAGCGTCTTGCCACATGTCAGCACTCGGTCTGACTGAGCGCCTCCAGGAGAGAGGCCCAAGCAAGATGCGCCCCGAGGAGAGTCTTGCCACATGTCAGCACTCGGTCTGACTGAGCGCCTCCAGGAGAGAGGCCCAAGCAAGATGCGCCCCGAGGAGAGTCTTGCCACATGCCAACACTGGGTCTGACTGAGCGCCTCCAGGAGAAAGGCCCAAGCAAGACGCGCCCCGAGGAGCGTCTTGCCACATGTCAGCACTCGGTCTGACTGAGCGCCTCCAGGAGAGAGGCCCAAGAAAGATGCGCCCCGAGGAGCGTCTTGCCACATGTCACCACTGGGTCTGACTGAGCGCCTCCAGGAGAGATGCCCAACCAAGACGCGACCCGAGGAGAGTCTTGCCACATGCCAACACTGGGTCTGACTGAGCGCCTCCAGGAGAGAAGCCCCAGCAAGACGCGCCCCGAGGAGCGTCTTGCCACATGTCAACACTGGGTCTGACAGAGGGCCTCCAGGAGAGAGGCCCCAGCAAGACGCGCCCCGAGGAGCGTCTTGCCTTATGTCAGCACTCGGTCAGACTGAGCGCCTCCAGGAGAGAGGCCCAAGCAAGATGCGCCCCGAGGAGCGTCTTGCCACATGTCAACAATCGGTCTGACTGAGGGCCTCCAGGAGAGAAGCCCAAGCAATACGCGCCCCGAGGAGCGTCTTGCCACATGTCAACAATCGGTCTGACTGAGGGCCTCCAGGAGAGAAGCCCAAGCAAGACGCGCCCCGAGGAGCGTCTTGCCACTTGTCAACACTGGGTCTGACTGAGGGCCTCCATGAGAGAAGCCCAAGCAATACGCGCCCCGAGGAGCGTCTTGCCACATGTCACCACTGGGTCTGACTGAGAGCCTCCAGGAGAGAGGCCCAACCAAGACGCGCCCCTAGGAGAGTCTTGCCACATGCCAACACTGGGTCTGACTGTGCGCCTCCAGGAGAGAAGCCCCAGCAAGACACGCCCCGAGGTGCGTCTTGCCACTTTTCAGCACTCAGTCTGACTGAGCGCCTCCAGGAGAGAGGCCCAAGCAAGAAGCGCCCCGAGGAGCGTCTTGACACATGTCAACACTGGGTCTGACTGAGGGCCTCCATGAGAGAAGCCCAAGCAAGACGCTTCCCGAGGAGCGTCTTGCCACATGTCACCACTGGGTCTGACAGAGGGCCTCCAGGAGAGAGGCCCAAGCAATATGCGCCCCGAGGAGCGTCTTGCCACATGTCACCACTGGGTCTGACTGAGCGCCTCCAGGAGAGAGGCCCAACCAAGACGCGCCCCGAGGAGAGTCTTGCCACATGCCAACACTGGGTCTGACAGAGCGCCTCCAGGAGAGAGGCCCAAGCAATACGCAACCCGAGGAGCGTCTTGCCACATGTCAACACTGGATCTGACTGAGCGCCTCCAGAAGAGAGGCCCAAGCAAGACGCGCCTCGAGGAGCGTCTTGCCACATATCAACAATGGGTCTGACTGAGGGCCTCCAGGAGAGAAGCCCAAGCAAGACGCGCCCGGCGGAGCGTCTTGCCACATGTCAACACTGGGTCTGACAGAGGGCCTCCAGGAGAGAGGCCCCAGCAAGACGCGCCCCTAGGAGCGTCTTGCCTTATGTCAGCACTCGGTCTGACTGAGCGCCTCCTGGAGAGAGGCCCAAGCAAGACGCGCCCCGAGGAGCATCCTACCACATGGCAACAATGGGTCTGACAGAGGGCCTCCAGGAGAGAGGCCCAAGCAAGACGCGCCCTGAGGAGCGTCTTGCCACATGTCACCTCTGGGTCTGACTGAGCGCCTCCAGGAGAGAGGCCCAAGCAACACGTGCCCCGAGGAGCGTCTTGTACCATGTCAACACTGGGTCTGACTGAGCGCCTCCAGGAGAGAAGCCCCAGCAAGACGCGCCCCGAGGAGCGTCTTTCCACATGTCAGCACTTGGTCTGACTGAGCGCCTCCAGGAGAGAGGCCCAAGCAAGATGCGCCCCGAGGAGCGTCTTGCCACATGTCATCAATGGGTCTGACTGAGGGCCTCCAGGAGAGAGGCACAAGCAAGACGCGCCCCGAGGAGCGTCTTGACACATGTCAACACTGGGTCTGACTGAGGGCCTCCATGAGAGAAGCCCAAGCAAGACGCGCCCCGAGGAGCGTCTTGCCACATGTCAACACTGGGTCTGACTGAGCGCCTCCAGGAGAGAGGCCCAAGCAAGACGCGCCCCGAGGAGCGTCTTGCCACGTGTAATCACTGGGTCTGACTGAGCGCCTCCAGGAGAGAGGCCCAAGCAAGACGCGCCCTGAGGAGCGTCTTGCCACATGTCAACACTGGGTCTGACTGAGCGCCTCCAGGCGAGAGGCCCAAGAAATACGCGCCCCGAGGAGCGTCTTGCCACATGTCACCACTGGGTCTGACTGAGCGCCTCCAGGAGAGAGGCCCAACCAAGACGCGCCCCGAGGAGAGTCTTGCCACATGCCAACACTGGGTCCGACTGAGCGCCTCCAGGAGAGAGGCCCAAGCAATACGCAACCCGAGGAGCGTCTTGCCACATGTCAACACTGGATCTGACTGAGCGCCTCCAGAAGAGAGGCCCAAGCAAGACGCGCCTCGAGGAGCGTCTTGCCACATATCAACAATGGGTCTGACTGAGGGCCTCCAGGAGAGAAGCCCAAGCAAGACGCGCCCGGCGGAGCGTCTTGCCACATGTCAACACTGGGTCTGACAGAGGGCCTCCATGAGAGAAGCCCAAGCAAGACGCGCCCCGAGGAGCGTCTTGCCACATGTCAACACTGGGTCTGACTGAGCGCCTCCAGGAGAGAGGCCCAAGCAAGACGCGCCCAGAGGAGCGTCTTGCCACGTGTCATCACTGGGTCTGACTGAGCGCCTCCAGGAGAGAGGCCCAAGCAAGACGCGCCCCGAGGAGCGTCTTGCCACGTGTCACCACTCGGTCAGACTGAGCGCCTCCAGGAGAGAGGCCCAAGCAAGACGCGCCCTGAGGAGCGTCTTGCCACATGTCACCACTGGGTCTGACTGAGCGCCTCCAGGAGAGAGGCCCAAGCAAGACGCGCCCCGAGGAGAGTCTTGCCACATGCCAACACTGGGTCTGACTGAGCGCCTCCAGGAGAGAGGCCCAAGCAAGACGCACCCCAAGGAGCGTCTTGCCACATGTCAACACTGGGTCTGACCGAGCACCTCCAGGAGAGAGGCCCAAGCAAGACGCGCCCCGAGGAGCGTCTTGCCACATGTCAACACTGGGTCTGACTGAGCGCCTCCAGGCGAGAGGCCCAAGCAAGACGCTCCTCGAGGAGCGTCTTGCCACATATCAACAATGGGTCTGACTGAGTGCCTCCAGGAGAGAAGCCCAAGCAAGACGCGCCCCGAGGAGCGTCTTGCCACATGTCAACACTGGGTCTGACTGAGCGCCTCCAGGAGAGAGGCCCAAGCAAGACGCGCCCGGAGGAGCGTCTTGCCACATGTCAACACTGGGTCTGACAGAGGGCCTCCAGGAGAGAGGCCCCAGCAAGACGCGCCCCGTGGAGCGTCTTGCCTTATGTCAGCACTCGGTCTGACTGAGCGCCTCCTGGAGAGAGGCCCAAGCAAGACGCGCCTCGAGGAGTGTCTTGCCACATGGCAACAATGGGTCTGACAGAGGGCCTCCAGGAGAGAGGCCCAAGCAAGACGCGCCCCGAGGAGCGTCTTGCCACATGTCACCTCTGGGTCTGACTGAGCGCCTCCAGGAGAGAGGCCCAAGCAACACGCGCCTCGAGGAGCGTCTTGTACCATGTCAACACTGCGTCTGACTGAGCGCCTCCAGGAGAGAAGCCCCAGCAGGACGCGCCCCGAGGAGCGTCTTTCCACATGTCAGCACTTGGTCTGACTGAGCGCCTCCAGGAGAGAGGCCCAAGCAAGATGCGCCCCGAGGAGCGTCTTGCCACATGTCAACAATGGGTCTGACTGAGGGCCTCCAGGAGAGAAGCCCAAGCAAGACGCGCCCCGAGGAGCATCTTGCCATGTGTCATCACTGGGTCTGACTGAGCGCCTCCAGGAGAGAGGCCCAAGCAAGACGCGCCCCGAGGAGCGTCTTGCCACGTGTCACCACTCGGTCAGACTGAGCGCCTCCAGGAGAGAGGCCCAAGCAAGACGCGCCCCGAGGAGCGTCTTGCCACATGTCACCACTGGGTCTGACTGAGCGCCTCCAGGAGAGAGGCCCAACCAAGACGCGCCCCGAGGAGAGTCTTGCCACATGCCAACACTGGGTCTGACTGAGCGCCTCCAGGAGAGAGGCCCAAGCAAGACGCGCCCCGAGGAGCGTCTTGCCACATGTCAACACTGGGTCTGACTGAGCGCCTCCAGGAGAGAGGCCCAAGCAAGATGCGCCCCGAGGAGAGTCTTGCCACATGTCACCACTGGGTCTGACAGAGGGCCTCCAGGAGAGAGGCCCAAGCAATACGCACCCCGAGGAGCGTCTTGCCACATGTCACCACTGGGTCTGACTGAGCGCCTCCAGGAGAGAGGCCCAAGCAATACGCGCCCCGAGGAGCGTCTTGCCACATGTCACCAATGGGTCTGACTGAGCGCCTCCAGGAGCGAGGCCCAACCAAGACGCGACCCGAGGAGAGTCTTGCCACATGCCAACACTGGGTCTGACTGAGCGCCTCCAGGAGAAAGGCCCAAGCAAGACGCGCCCCGAGGAGCGTCTTGCCACATGTCAGCACTCGGTCTGACTGAGCGCCTCCAGGAGAGAGGCCCAAGCAAGATGCGCCCCAAGGAGAGTCTTGCCACATGTCAGCACTCAGTCTGACTGAGCGCCTCCAGGCGAGAGGCCCAAGCAATACGCGCCCCGAGGAGCGTCTTGCCACATGTCACCACTGGGTCTGACTGAGCGCCTCCAGGAGAGAGGCCCAACCAAGACGGGCCCCGAGGAGAGTCTTGCCACATGCCAACACTGGGTCTGACTGAGCGCCTCCAGGAGAGAGGCCCAAGCAATACGCAACCCGAGGAGCGTCTTGCCACATGTCAACACTGGATCTGACTGAGCGCCTCCAGAAGAGAGGCCCAAGCAAGACGCGCCTCGAGGAGCGTCTTGCCACATATCAACAATAGGTCTGACTGAGGGCCTCCAGGAGAGAAGCCCAAGCAAGACGCGCCCGGCGGAGCGTCTTGCCACATGTCAACACTGGGTCTGACAGAGGGCCTCCATGAGAGAAGCCCAAGCAAGACGCGCCCCGAGGAGCGTCTTGCCACATGTCAACACTGGGTCTGACTGAGCGCCTCCAGGAGAGAGGCCCAAGCAAGACGCGCCCCGAGGAGCGTCTTGCCACGTGTCATCACTGGGTCTGACTGAGCGGCTCCAGGAGAGAGGCCCAAGCAAGACGCGCCCCGAGGAGCGTCTTGCCACGTGTCACCACTCGGTCAGACTGAGCGCCTCCAGGAGAGAGGCCCAAGCAAGACGCGCCCCGAGGAGCGTCTTGCCACATGTCACCACTGGGTCTGACTGAGCGCCTCCAGGAGAGAGGCCCAAGCAAGACGCGCCCCGAGGAGAGTCTTGCCACATGCCAACACTGGGTCTGACTGAGCGCCTCCAGGAGAGAGGCCCAAGCAAGACGCACCCCAAGGAGCGTATTGCCACATGTCAACACTGGGTCTGACCGAGCACCTCCAGGAGAGAGGCCCAAGCAAGACGCGCCCCGAGGAGCGTCTTGCCACATGTCAACACTGGGTCTGACTGAGCGCCTCCAGGCGAGAGGCCCAAGCAAGACGCGCCTCGAGGAGCGTCTTGCCACATATCAACAATGGGTCTGACTGAGGGCCTCCAGGAGAGAAGCCCAAGCAAGACGCGCCCCGAGGAGCGTCTTGCCACATGTCAACACTGGGTCTGACAGAAGGCCTCCAGGAGAGAGGCCCAAGCAAGACGCGCCCCGAGGAGCGTCTTGCCACATGTCACCTCTGGGTCTGACTGAGCTCCTCCAGGAGAGAGGCCCAAGCAACACGCACCCCGAGGAGCGTCTTGTACCATGTCAACACTGCGTCTGACTGAGCGCCTCCAGGAGAGAAGCCCCAGCAAGACGCGCCCCGAGGAGCGTCTTTCCACATGTCAGCACTTGGTCTGACTGAGCGCCTCCAGGAGAGAGGCCCAAGCAAGATGCGCCCCGAGGAGCGTCTTGCCACATGTCAACAATGGGTCTGACTGAGGGCCTCCAGGAGAGAAGCCCAAGCAAGACGCGCCCCGAGGAGCATCTTGCCATGTGTCATCACTGGGTCTGACTGAGCGCCTCCAGGAGAGAGGCCCAAGCAAGACGTGCCCCGAGGAGCGTCTTGCCACGTGTCACCACTCGGTCAGACTGAGCGCCTCCAGGAGAGAGGCCCAAGCAAGACGCGCCCCGAGGAGCGTCTTGCCACATGTCACCACTGGGTCTGACTGAGCGCCTCCAGGAGAGAGGCCCAACCAAGACGCGCCCCGAGGAGAGTCTTGCCACATGCCAACACTGGGTCTGACTGAGCGCCTCCAGGAGAGAGGCCCAAGCAAGACGCGCCCCGAGGAGCGTCTTGCCACATGTCAACACTGGGTCTGACTGAGCGCCTCCAGGAGAGAGGCCCAAGCAAGATGCGCCCCGAGGAGAGTCTTGCCACATGTCACCACTGGGTCTGACAGAGGGCCTCCAGGAGAGAGGCCCAAGCAATACGCGCCCCGAGGAGCGTCTTGCCACATGTCACCACTGGGTCTGACTGAGCGCCTCCAGGAGAGAGGCCCAAGCAAGATGCGCCCCGAGGAGAGTCTTGCCACATGTCACCACTGGGTCTGACAGAGGGCCTCCAGGAGAGAGGCCCAAGCAATACCCGCCCCGAGGAGCGTCTTGCCACATGTCACCACTGGGTCTGACTGAGCGCCTCCAGGAGACAGGCCCAACCAAGACGCGACCCGAGGAGAGTCTTGCCACATGCCAACACTGGGTCTGACTGAGCGCCTCCAGGAGAAAGGCCCAAGCAAGACGCGCCCCGAGGAGCGTCTTGCCACATGTCAGCACACGGTCTGACTGAGCGCCTCCAGGAGAGAGGCCCAAGCAAGATGCGCCCCAAGGAGAGTCTTGCCACATGTCAGCACTCGGTCTGACTGAGCGCCTCCAGGAGAGAGGCCCAAGCAAGATGCGCCCCGAGGAGAGTCTTGCCACATGCCAACACTGGGTCTGACTGAGCGCCTCCAGGAGAAAGGCCCAAGCAAGACGCGCCCCAAGGAGCGTCTTGCCACATGTCAGCACTCGGTCTGACTGAGCGCCTCCAGGAGAGAGGCCCAAGCAAGATACGCCCCGAGGAGCGTCTTGCCACATGTCACCACTGGGTCTGACTGAGCGCCTCCAGGAGAGATGCCCAACCAAGACGCAACCCGAGGAGAGTCTTGCCACATGCCAACACTGGGTCTGACTGAGCGCCTCCAGGAGAGAAGCCCCAGCAAGACGCGCCCCGAGGTGCGTCTTGCCACATGTCAACACTGGGTCTGACAGAGGGCCTCCAGGAGAGAGGCCCCAGCAAGACACGCCCCGAGGAGCGTCTTGCCTTATGTCAGCACTCGGTCAGACTGAGCGCCTCCAGGAGAGAGGCCCAAGCAAGATGCGCCCCGAGGAGCGTCTTGCCACATGTCAACAATCGGTCTGACTGAGGGCCTCCAGGATAGAAGCCCAAGCAATACGCGCCCCGAGGAGCGTCTTGCTACATGTCAACAATCGGTCTGACTGAGGGCCTCCAGGAGAGAAGCCCAAGCAAGACGCGCCCCGAGGAGCATCTTGCCACTTGTCAACACTGGGTCTGACTGAGGGCCTCCATGAGAGAAGCCCAAGCAATACGCGCCCCGAGGAGCGTCTTGCCACATGTCACCACTGGGTCTGACTGAGCGCCTCCAGGAGAGAGGCCCAACCAAGACGCGCCCCTAGGAGAGTCTTGCCACATGCCAACACTGGGTCTGACTGTCCGCCTCCAGGAGAGAAGCCCCAGCAAGACACGCCCCGAGGTGCGTCTTGCCACTTGTCAGCACTCAGTCTGACTGAGCGCCTCCAGGAGAGAGGCCCAAGCAAGACGCGCCCCGAGGAGCGTCTTGACACATGTCAACACTGGGTCTGACTGAGGGCCTCCATGAGAGAAGCCCAAGCAAGACGCGCCCCGAGGAGCGTCTTGCCACATGTCACCACTGGGTCTGACAGAGGGCCTCCAGGAGAGAGGCCCAAGCAATATGCGCCCCGAGGAGCGTCTTGCCACATGTCACCACTGGGTCTGACTGAGCGCCTCCAGGAGAGAGGCCCAAGCAAGACGCGCCCGGAGGAGCGTCTTGCCACATGTCAACACTGGGTCTGACAGAGGGCCTCCAGGAGAGAGGCCCCAGCAAGACGCGCCCCGTGGAGCGTCTTGCCTTATGTCAGCACTCGGTCTGACTGAGCGCCTCCTGGAGAGAGGCCAAAGCAAGATGCGCCTCGAGGAGCGTCTTGCCACATGGCAACAATGGGTCTGACAGAGGGCCTCCAGGAGAGAGGCCCAAGCAAGACGCGCCCCGAGGAGCGTCTTGCCACATGTCACCTCTGGGTCTGACTGAGCGCCTCCAGGAGAGAGGCCCAAGCAACACGCACCCCGAGGAGCGTCTTGTACCATGTCAACACTGCGTCTGACTGAGCGCCTCCAGGAGAGAAGCCCCAGCAAGACGCGCCCCGAGGAGCGTCTTTCCACATGTCAGCACTTGGTCTGACTGAGCGCCTCCAGGAGAGAGGCCCAAGCAAGATGCGCCCCGAGGAGCGTCTTGCCACATGTCAACAATGGGTCTGACTGAGGGCCTCCAGGAGAGAAGCCCAAGCAAGACGCGCCCCGAGGAGCGTCTTGCCATGTGTCATCACTGGGTCTGACTGAGCGCCTCCAGGAGAGAGGCCCAAGCAAGACGCGCCCCGAGGAGCGTCTTGCCACGTGTCACCACTCGGTCAGACTAAGCGCCTCCAGGAGAGAGGCCCAAGCAAGACGTGCCCCGAGGAGCGTCTTGCCACATGTCACCACTGGGTCTGACTGAGCGCCTCCAGGAGAGAGGCCCAACCAAGACGCGCCCCGAGGAGAGTCTTGCCACATGCCAACACTGGGTCTGACTGAGCGCCTCCAGGAGAGAGGCCCAAGCAAGACGCGCCCCGAGGAGCGTCTTGCCACATGTCAACACTGGGTCTGACTGAGCGCCTCCAGGAGAGAGGCCCAAGCAAGATGCGCCCCGAGGAGAGTCTTGCCACATGTCACCACTGGGTCTGACAGAGGGCCTCCAGGAGAGAGGCCCAAGCAATACGCGCCCCGAGGAGCGTCTTGCCACATGTCACCACTGGGTCTGACTGAGCGCCTCCAGGAGAGAGGCCCAAGCAAGATGCGCCCCGAGGAGAGTCTTGCCACATGTCACCACTGGGTCTGACTGAGCGCCTCCAGGAGAGAGGCCCAAGCAAGATGCGCCCCGAGGAGAGTCTTGCCACATGTCACCACTGGGTCTGACAGAGGGCCTCCAGGAGAGAGGCCCAAGCAAGATGCGCCCCGTGGAGCGTCTTGCCACATGTCACCACTGGGTCTGACTGAGCGCCTCCAGGAGAGAGGCCCAACCAAGACGCGCCCCGAGGAGAGTCTTGCCACATGCCAACACTGGGTCTGACTGAGCGCCTCCAGGAGAGAGGCCCAAGCAAGACGCGCCCCGAGGAGCGTCTTGCCACATGTCAACACTGGGTCTGACTGAGCGCCTCCAGGAGAGAGGCCCAAGCAAGATGCGCCCCGAGGAGAGTCTTGCCACATGTCACCACTGGGTCTGACAGAGGGCCTCCAGGAGAGAGGCCCAAGCAATACGCGCCCCGAGGAGCGTCTTGCCACATGTCACCACTGGGTCTGACTGAGCGCCTCCAGGAGAGAGGCCCAAGCAAGATGCGCCCCGAGGAGAGTCTTGCCACATGTCACCACTGGGTCTGACAGAGGGCCTCCAGGAGAGAGGCCCAAGCAATACCCGCCCCGAGGAGCGTCTTGCCACATGTCACCACTGGGTCTGACTGAGCGCCTCCAGGAGACAGGCCCAACCAAGACGCGACCCGAGGAGAGTCTTGCCACATGCCAACACTGGGTCTGACTGAGCGCCTCCAGGAGAAAGGCCCAAGCAAGACGCGCCCCGAGGAGCGTCTTGCCACATGTCAGCACACGGTCTGACTGAGCGCCTCCAGGAGAGAGGCCCAAGCAAGATGCGCCCCAAGGAGAGTCTTGCCACATGTCAGCACTCGGTCTGACTGAGCGCCTCCAGGAGAGAGGCCCAAGCAAGATGCGCCCCGAGGAGAGTCTTGCCACATGCCAACACTGGGTCTGACTGAGCGCCTCCAGGAGAAAGGCCCAAGCAAGACGCGCCCCAAGGAGCGTCTTGCCACATGTCAGCACTCGGTCTGACTGAGCGCCTCCAGGAGAGAGGCCCAAGCAAGATACGCCCCGAGGAGCGTCTTGCCACATGTCACCACTGGGTCTGACTGAGCGCCTCCAGGAGAGATGCCCAACCAAGACGCAACCCGAGGAGAGTCTTGCCACATGCCAACACTGGGTCTGACTGAGCGCCTCCAGGAGAGAAGCCCCAGCAAGACGCGCCCCGAGGTGCGTCTTGCCACATGTCAACACTGGGTCTGACAGAGGGCCTCCAGGAGAGAGGCCCCAGCAAGACACGCCCCGAGGAGCGTCTTGCCTTATGTCAGCACTCGGTCAGACTGAGCGCCTCCAGGAGAGAGGCCCAAGCAAGATGCGCCCCGAGGAGCGTCTTGCCACATGTCAACAATCGGTCTGACTGAGGGCCTCCAGGATAGAAGCCCAAGCAATACGCGCCCCGAGGAGCGTCTTGCTACATGTCAACAATCGGTCTGACTGAGGGCCTCCAGGAGAGAAGCCCAAGCAAGACGCGCCCCGAGGAGCATCTTGCCACTTGTCAACACTGGGTCTGACTGAGGGCCTCCATGAGAGAAGCCCAAGCAATACGCGCCCCGAGGAGCGTCTTGCCACATGTCACCACTGGGTCTGACTGAGCGCCTCCAGGAGAGAGGCCCAACCAAGACGCGCCCCTAGGAGAGTCTTGCCACATGCCAACACTGGGTCTGACTGTCCGCCTCCAGGAGAGAAGCCCCAGCAAGACACGCCCCGAGGTGCGTCTTGCCACTTGTCAGCACTCAGTCTGACTGAGCGCCTCCAGGAGAGAGGCCCAAGCAAGACGCGCCCCGAGGAGCGTCTTGACACATGTCAACACTGGGTCTGACTGAGGGCCTCCATGAGAGAAGCCCAAGCAAGACGCGCCCCGAGGAGCGTCTTGCCACATGTCACCACTGGGTCTGACAGAGGGCCTCCAGGAGAGAGGCCCAAGCAATATGCGCCCCGAGGAGCGTCTTGCCACATGTCACCACTGGGTCTGACTGAGCGCCTCCAGGAGAGAGGCCCAAGCAAGACGCGCCCGGAGGAGCGTCTTGCCACATGTCAACACTGGGTCTGACAGAGGGCCTCCAGGAGAGAGGCCCCAGCAAGACGCGCCCCGTGGAGCGTCTTGCCTTATGTCAGCACTCGGTCTGACTGAGCGCCTCCTGGAGAGAGGCCAAAGCAAGATGCGCCTCGAGGAGCGTCTTGCCACATGGCAACAATGGGTCTGACAGAGGGCCTCCAGGAGAGAGGCCCAAGCAAGACGCGCCCCGAGGAGCGTCTTGCCACATGTCACCTCTGGGTCTGACTGAGCGCCTCCAGGAGAGAGGCCCAAGCAACACGCACCCCGAGGAGCGTCTTGTACCATGTCAACACTGCGTCTGACTGAGCGCCTCCAGGAGAGAAGCCCCAGCAAGACGCGCCCCGAGGAGCGTCTTTCCACATGTCAGCACTTGGTCTGACTGAGCGCCTCCAGGAGAGAGGCCCAAGCAAGATGCGCCCCGAGGAGCGTCTTGCCACATGTCAACAATGGGTCTGACTGAGGGCCTCCAGGAGAGAAGCCCAAGCAAGACGCGCCCCGAGGAGCGTCTTGCCATGTGTCATCACTGGGTCTGACTGAGCGCCTCCAGGAGAGAGGCCCAAGCAAGACGCGCCCCGAGGAGCGTCTTGCCACGTGTCACCACTCGGTCAGACTAAGCGCCTCCAGGAGAGAGGCCCAAGCAAGACGTGCCCCGAGGAGCGTCTTGCCACATGTCACCACTGGGTCTGACTGAGCGCCTCCAGGAGAGAGGCCCAACCAAGACGCGCCCCGAGGAGAGTCTTGCCACATGCCAACACTGGGTCTGACTGAGCGCCTCCAGGAGAGAGGCCCAAGCAAGACGCGCCCCGAGGAGCGTCTTGCCACATGTCAACACTGGGTCTGACTGAGCGCCTCCAGGAGAGAGGCCCAAGCAAGATGCGCCCCGAGGAGAGTCTTGCCACATGTCACCACTGGGTCTGACAGAGGGCCTCCAGGAGAGAGGCCCAAGCAATACGCGCCCCGAGGAGCGTCTTGCCACATGTCACCACTGGGTCTGACTGAGCGCCTCCAGGAGAGAGGCCCAAGCAAGATGCGCCCCGAGGAGAGTCTTGCCACATGTCACCACTGGGTCTGACAGAGGGCCTCCAGGAGAGAGGCCCAAGCAAGATGCGCCCCGTGGAGCGTCTTGCCACATGTCAGCACTCGGTCTGACTGAGCGCCTCCAGGAGAGAGGCCCAAGCAAGATGCGCCCCAAGGAGAGTCTTGCCACATGTCAGCACTCGGTCTGACTGAGTGCCTCCAGGAGAGAGGCCCAAGCAAGATGCCCCCCGAGGAGAGTCTTGCCACATGCCAACACTGGGTCTGACTGAGCGCCTCCAGGAGAAAGGCCCAAGCAAGACGCGCCCCAAGGAGCGTCTTGCCACATGTCAGCACTCGGTCTGACTGAGCGCCTCCAGGAGAGAGGCCCAAGCAAGATGCACCCCGAGGAGCGTCTTGCCACATGTCACCACTGGGTCTGACTGAGCGCCTCCAGGAGAGATGCCCAACCAAGACGCGACCCGAGGAGAGTCTTGCCACATGCCAACACTGGGTCTGACTGAGCGCCTCCAGGAGAGAAGCCCCAGCAAGACGCGCCCCGAGGAGCGTCTTGCCACATGTCAACACTGGGTCTGACAGAGGGCCTCCAGGAGAGAGGCCCCAGCAAGACGCGCCCCGAGGAGCGTCTTGCCTTATGTCAGCAGTCGGTCAGACTGAGCGCCTCCAGGAGAGAGGCCCAAGCAAGATGCGCCCCGAGGAGCGTCTTGCCACATGTCAACAATCGGTCTGACTGAGGTCCTCCAGGAGAGAAGCCCAAGCAATACGCGCCCCGAGGAGCGTCTTGCCACATGTCAACAATCGGTCTGACTGAGGGCCTCCAGGAGAGAAGCCCAAGCAAGACGCGCCCCGAGGAGCGTCTTGCCACTTGTCAACACTGGGTCTGACTGAGGGCCTCCATGAGAGAAGCCCAAGCAATACGCGCCCCGAGGAGCGTCTTGCCACATGTCACCACTGGGTCTGACTGAGCGCCTCCAGGAGAGAGGCCCAACCAAGACGCGCCCCTAGGAGAGTCTTGCCACATGCCAACACTGGGTCTGACTGTGCGCCTCCAGGAGAGAAGCCCCAGCAAGACACGCCCCGAGGTGCGTCTTGCCACTTGTCAGCACTCAGTCTGACTGAGCGCCTCCAGGAGAGAGGCCCAAGCAAGACGCGCCCCGAGGAGCGTCTTGACACATGTCAACACTGGGTCTGACTGAGGGCCTCCATGAGAGATGCCCAAGCAAGACGCGCCCCGAGGAGCGTCTTGCCACATGTCACCACTGGGTCTGACAGAGGGCCTCCAGGAGAGAGGCCCAAGCAATACGCGCCCCGAGGAGCGTCTTGCCACATGTCCCCACTGGGTCTGACTGAGCGCCTCCAGGAGAGTTGCCCAACCAAGACGCGCCCCGAGGAGAGTCTTGCCACATGCCAACACTGGGTCTGACTGAGCGCCTCCAGGAGAGTTGCCCAACCAAGACGCGCCCCGAGGAGAGTCTTGCCACATGCCAACACTGGGTCTGACTGAGCGCCTCCAGGAGAGAGGCCCAAGCAATACGCACCCCGAGGAGCGTCTTGCCACATGTCAACACTGGATCTGACTGAGCGCCTCCAGGAGAGAGGCCCAAGCAAGACGCGCCTCGAGGAGCGTCTTGCCACATATCAACAATGGGTCTGACTGAGGGCCTCCAGGAGAGAAGCCCAATTAAGACGCGCCCGGCGGAGCGTCTTGCCACATGTCAACACTGGGTCTGACAGAGGGCCTCCAGGAGAGAGGCCCCAGCAAGACGCGCCCCTAGGAGCGTCTTGCCTTATGTCAGCACTCGGTCTGACTGAGCGCCTCCTGGAGAGAGGCCCAAGCAAGACGCGCCCCGAGGAGCGTCTTGCCAGATGGCAACAATGGGTCTGACAGAGGGCCTCCAGGAGAGAGGCCCAAGCAAGACGCGCCCTGAGGAGCGTCTTGCCACATGTCACCTCTGGGTCTTACTGAGCGCCTCCAGGAGAGAGGCCCAAGCAACACGTGCCCCGAGGAGCGTCTTGTACCATGTCAACACTGGGTCTAACTGAGCGCCTCCAGGAGAGAAGCCCCAGCAAGACGCGCCCCGACGAGCGTCTTTCCACATGTCAGCACTTGGTCTGACTGAGCGCCTCCAGGAGAGAGGCCCAAGCAAGATGCGCCCCGAGGAGCGTCTTGCCACATGTCAACAATGGGTCTGACTGAGGGCCTCCAGGAGAGAAGCCCAAGCAAGATGCGCCCCGAGGAGCAACTTGCCACTTGTCACCACTGGGTCTGACAGAGGGCCTCCAGGAGAGAGGCCCAAGCAAGATGTGCCCCGAGGAGCGTCTTGCCACATGTCACCACTGGGTCTGACAGAGGGTCTCCAGTAGAGAGGCCCAAGCAATACGCGCCCCGAGGAGCGTCTTGCCACATGTCACCACTGGGTCTGACTGAGCGCCTCCAGGAGAGTTGCCCAACCAAGACGCGCCCCGAGGAGAGTCTTGCCACATGCCAACACTGGGTCTGACTGAGCGCCTCCAAGAGAGAGGCCCAAGCAATACCTACCCCGAGGAGCGTCTTGCCACATGTCACCACTGGGTCTGACTGAGCGCCTCCAGGAGAGTTGCCCAACCAAGACGCGCCCCGAGGAGAGTCTTGCCACATGCCAACACTGGGTCTGACTGAGCGCCTCCAGGAGAGAGGCCCAAGCAATACGCACCCCGAGGAGCGTCCTGCCACATGTCAACACTGGATCTGACTGAGCGCCTCCAGGAGAGAGGCCCAAGCAAGACGCGCCTCGAGGAGCGTCTTGCCACATATCAACAATGGGTCTGACTGAGGGCCTCCAGGAGAGAAGCCCAATTAAGACGCGCCCGGCGGAGCGTCTTGCCACATGTCAACACTGGGTCTGACAGAGGGCCTCCAGGAGAGAGGCCCCAGCAAGACGCGCCCCTAGGAGCGTCTTGCCTTATGTCAGCACTCGGTCTGACTGAGCGCCTCCTGGAGAGAGGCCCAAGCAAGACGCGCCCCGAGGAGCGTCTTGCCAGAAGGCAACAATGGGTCTGAC
Source organism: Nothobranchius furzeri (assembly GCF_043380555.1). Lineage (NCBI taxonomy): Eukaryota > Metazoa > Chordata > Actinopteri > Cyprinodontiformes > Nothobranchiidae > Nothobranchius > Nothobranchius furzeri. The sequence goes on from NC_091748.1 coordinate 42,912,961, forward strand.
AGAGGGCCTCCAGGAGAGAGGCCCAAGCAACACGTGCCCCGAGGAGCGTCTTGTACCATGTCAACACTGGGTCTAACTGAGCGCCTCCAGGAGAGAAGCCCCAGCAAGACGCGCCCCGAGGAGCGTCTTTCCACATGTCAGCACTTGGTCTGACTGAGCGCCTCCAGGAGAGAGGCCCAAGCAAGATGCGCCCCGAGGAGCGTCTTGCCACATGTCAAAATGGGTCTGACTGCGGGCCTCCAGGAGAGAAGCCCAAGCAAGATTCGCCCCGAGGAGCAACTTGCCACTTGTCAGCACTTGGTCTGACTGAGCGCCTCCAGGAGAGAGGCACAAGCAAGACGCGCCCCGAGGAGCGTCTTGACACATGTCAACACTGGGTCTGACTGAGGGCCTCCATGAGAGAAGCCCAAGCAAGACGCGCCCCGAGGAGCGTCTTGCCACATGTCAACACTGGGTCTGACTGAGCGCCTCCAGGAGAGAGGCCCAAGCAAGACGCGCCCCGAGGAGCGTCTTGCCACGTGTCATCACTGGGTGTGACTGAGCGCCTCCAGGAGAGAGACCCAAGCAAGACGCGCCCCGAGGAGCGTCTTGCCACGTGTCACCACTCGGTCAGACTGAGCGCCTCCAGGAGAGAGGCCCAAGCAAGATGCGCCCCGAGGAGCGTCTTGCCACATGTCACCACTGGGTCTGACTGAGCGCCTCCAGGAGAGAGGCCCAAGCAAGACGCGCCCCGAGGAGAGTCTTGCCACATGCCAACACTGGGTCTGACTGAGCGCCTCCAGGAGAGAGGCCCAAGCAAGACGCACCCCAAGGAGCGTCTTGCCACATGTCAACACTGGGTCTGACCGAGCACCTCCAGGAGAGAGGCCCAAGCAAGACGCGCCCCGAGGAGCGTCTTGCCACATGTCAACACTGGGTCTGACTGAGCGCCTCCAGGCGAGAGGCCCAAGCAAGACGCGCCTCGAGGAGCGTCTTGCCACATTTCAACAATGGGTCTGACTGAGGGCCTCCAGGAGAGAAGCCCAAGCAAGACGCGCCCCGAGGAGCGTCTTGCCACATGTCAACACTGGGTCTGACTGAGCGCCTCCAGGAGAGAGGCCCAAGCAAGACGCGCCCGGAGGAGCATCCTGCCACATGTCAACACTGGGTCTGACAGAGGGCCTCCAGGAGAGAGGCCCCAGCAAGACGCGCCCCGTGGAGCGTCTTGCCTTATGTCAGCACTCGGTCTGAATGAGCGCCTCCTGGAGAGAGGCCCAAGCAAGACGCGCCTCGAGGAGCGTCTTGTACCATGTCAACACTGCGTCTGACTGAGCGCCTCCAGGAGAGAAGCCCCAGCAAGACGCGCCTCGAGGAGCGTCTTTCCACATGTCAGCACTTGGTCTGACTGAGCGCCTCCAGGAGAGAGGCCCAAGCAAGATCCGCCCCGAGGAGCGTCTTGCCACATGTCAACAATGGGTCTGACTGAGGGCCTCCAGGAGAGAAGCCCAAGCAAGACGCGCCCCGAGGAGCGTCTTGCCATGTGTCATCACTGGGTCTGACTGAGCGCCTCCAGGAGAGAGGCCCAAGCAAGACGGGCCCCGAGGAGCGTCTTGCCACGTGTCACCACTCGGTCAGACTGAGCGCCTCCAGGAGAGAGGCCCAAGCAAGACGCGCCCCGAGGAGCGTCTTGCCACATGTCACCACTGGGTCTGACTGAGCGCCTCCAGGAGAGAGGCCCAACCAAGACGCGCCCCGAGGAGAGTCTTGCCACATGCCAACACTGGGTCTGACTGAGCGCCTCCAGGAGAGAGGCCCAAGCAAGACGCGCCCCGAGGAGCGTCTTGCCACATGTCAACACTGTGTCTGACTGAGCGCCTCCAGGAGAGAGGCCCAAGCAAGATGCGCCCCGAGGAGAGTCTTGCCACATGTCACCACTGGGTCTGACAGAGGGCCTCCAGGAGAGAGGCCCAAGCAATACGCGCCCCGAGGAGCGTCTTGCAACATGTCACCACTGGGTCTGACTGAGCGCCTCCAGGAGAGAGGCCCAAGCAAGATGCGCCCCGAGGAGAGTCTTGCCACATGTCACCACTGGGTCTGACAGAGGGCCTCCAGGAGAGAGGCCCAAGCAATACGTGCCCTGAGGAGCGTCTTGCCACATGTCACCACTGGGTCTGACTGAGCGCCTCCAGGAGAGAGGCCCAACCAAGACGCGACCCGAGGAGAGTCTTGCCACATGCCAACACTGGGTCGGACTGAGCGCCTCCAGGAGAAAGGCCCAAGCAAGACGCGCCCCGAGGAGCGTCTTGCCACATGTCAGCACTCGGTCTGACTGAGCGCCTCCAGGAGAGAGGCCCAAGCAAGATGCGCCCCGAGGAGAGTCTTGCCACATGTCAGCACTCGGTCTGACTGAGCGCCTCCAGGAGAGAGGCCCAAGCAAGATGCGCCCCGAGGAGAGTCTTGCCACATGCCAACACTGGGTCTGACTGAGCGCCTCCAGGAGAAAGGCCCAAGCAAGACGCGCCCCGAGGAGCGTCTTGCCACATGTCAGCACTCGGTCTGACTGAGCGCCTCCAGGAGAGAGGCCCAAGCAAGATGCGCCCCGAGGAGCGTCTTGCCACATGTCACCACTGGGTCTGACTGAGCGCCTCCAGGAGAGATGCCCAACCAAGACGCGACCCGAGGAGAGTCTTGCCACATGCCAACACTGGGTCTGACTGAGCGCCTCCAGGAGAGAAGCCCCAGCAAGACGCGCCCCGAGGAGCGTCTTGCCACATGTCAACACTGGGTCTGACAGAGGGCCTCCAGGAGAGAGGCCCCAGCAAGACGCGCCCCGAGGAGCGTCTTGCCTTATGTCAGCACTCGGTCAGACTGAGCGCCTCCAGGAGAGAGGCCCAAGCAAGATGCGCCCCGAGGAGCGTCTTGCCACATGTCAACAATCGGTCTGACTGAGGGCCTCCAGGAGAGAAGCCCAAGCAATACGCGCCCCGAGGAGCGTCTTGCCACATGTCAACAATCGGTCTGACTGAGGGCCTCCAGGAGAGAAGCCCAAGCAAGACGCGCCCCGAGGAGCGTCTTGCCACTTGTCAACACTGGGTCTGACTGAGGGCCTCCATGAGAGAAGCCCAAGCAATACGCGCCCCGAGGAGCGTCTTGCCATGTGTCATCACTGGGTCTGACTGAGCGCCTCCAGGAGAGAGGCCCAAGCAAGACGCGCCCCGAGGAGCGTCTTGCCACGTGTCACCACTCGGTCAGACTAAGCGCCTCCAGGAGAGAGGCCCAAGCAAGACGCGCCCCGAGGAGCGTCTTGCCACATGTCACCACTGGGTCTGACTGAGCGCCTCCAGGAGAGAGGCCCAACCAAGACGCGCCCCGAGGAGAGTCTTGCCACATGCCAACACTGGGTCTGACTGAGCGCCTCCAGGAGAGAGGCCCAAGCAAGACGCGCCCCGAGGAGCGTCTTGCCACATGTCAACACTGGGTCTGACTGAGCGCCTCCAGGAGAGAGGCCCAAGCAAGATGCGCCCCGAGGAGAGTCTTGCCACATGTCACCACTGGGTCTGACAGAGGGCCTCCAGGAGAGAGGCCCAAGCAATACGCGCCCCGAGGAGCGTCTTGCCACATGTCACCACTGGGTCTGACTGAGCGCCTCCAGGAGAGAGGCCCAAGCAAGATGCGCCCCGAGGAGAGTCTTGCCACATGTCACCACTGGGTCTGACAGAGGGCCTCCAGGAGAGAGGCCCAAGCAAGATGCGCCCCGTGGAGCGTCTTGCCACATGTCAGCACTCGGTCTGACTGAGCGCCTCCAGGAGAGAGGCCCAAGCAAGATGCGCCCCAAGGAGAGTCTTGCCACATGTCAGCACTCGGTCTGACTGAGTGCCTCCAGGAGAGAGGCCCAAGCAAGATGCGCCCCGAGGAGAGTCTTGCCACATGCCAACACTGGGTCTGACTGAGCGCCTCCAGGAGAAAGGCCCAAGCAAGACGCGCCCCAAGGAGCGTCTTGCCACATGTCAGCACTCGGTCTGACTGAGCGCCTCCAGGAGAGAGGCCCAAGCAAGATGCACCCCGAGGAGCGTCTTGCCACATGTCACCACTGGGTCTGACTGAGCGCCTCCAGGAGAGATGCCCAACCAAGACGCGACCCGAGGAGAGTCTTGCCACATGCCAACACTGGGTCTGACTGAGCGCCTCCAGGAGAGAAGCCCCAGCAAGACGCGCCCCGAGGAGCGTCTTGCCACATGTCAACACTGGGTCTGACAGAGGGCCTCCAGGAGAGAGGCCCCAGCAAGACCCTCCCCGAGGAGCGTCTTGCCTTATGTCAGCAGTCGGTCAGACTGAGCGCCTCCAGGAGAGAGGCCCAAGCAAGATGCGCCCCGAGGAGCGTCTTGCCACATGTCAACAATCGGTCTGACTGAGGTCCTCCAGGAGAGAAGCCCAAGCAATACGCGCCCCGAGGAGCGTCTTGCCACATGTCAACAATCGGTCTGACTGAGGGCCTCCAGGAGAGAAGCCCAAGCAAGACGCGCCCCGAGGAGCGTCTTGCCACTTGTCAACACTGGGTCTGACTGAGGGCCTCCATGAGAGAAGCCCAAGCAATACGCGCCCCGAGGAGCGTCTTGCCACATGTCACCACTGGGTCTGACTGAGCGCCTCCAGGAGAGAGGCCCAACCAAGACGCTCCCCTAGGAGAGTCTTGCCACATGCCAACACTGGGTCTGACTGTGCGCCTCCAGGAGAGAAGCCCCAGCAAGACACGCCCCGAGGTGCGTCTTGCCACTTGTCAGCACTCAGTCTGACTGAGCGCCTCCAGGAGAGAGGCCCAAGCAAGACGCGCCCCGAGGAGCGTCTTGACACATGTCAACACTGGGTCTGACTGAGGGCCTCCATGAGAGATGCCCAAGCAAGACGCGCCCCGAGGAGCGTCTTGCCACATGTCACCACTGGGTCTGACAGAGGGCCTCCAGGAGAGAGGCCCAAGCAATACGCGCCCCGAGGAGCGTCTTGCCACATGTCACCACTGGGTCTGACTGAGCGCCTCCAGGAGAGTTGCCCAACCAAGACGCGCCCCGAGGAGAGTCTTGCCACATGCCAACACTGGGTCTGACTGAGCGCCTCCAGGAGAGTTGCCCAACCAAGACGCGCCCCGAGGAGAGTCTTGCCACATGCCAACACTGGGTCTGACTGAGCGCCTCCAGGAGAGAGGCCCAAGCAATACGCACCCCGAGGAGCGTCTTGCCACATGTCAACACTGGATCTGACTGAGCGCCTCCAGGAGAGAGGCCCAAGCAAGACGCGCCTCGAGGAGCGTCTTGCCACATATCAACAATGGGTCTGACTGAGGGCCTCCAGGAGAGAAGCCCAATTAAGACGCGCCCGGCGGAGCGTCTTGCCACATGTCAACACTGGGTCTGACAGAGGGCCTCCAGGAGAGAGGCCCCAGCAAGACGCGCCCCTAGGAGCGTCTTGCCTTATGTCAGCACTCGGTCTGACTGAGCGCCTCCTGGAGAGAGGCCCAAGCAAGACGCGCCCCGAGGAGCGTCTTGCCAGATGGCAACAATGGGTCTGACAGAGGGCCTCCAGGAGAGAGGCCCAAGCAAGACGCGCCCTGAGGAGCGTCTTGCCACATGTCACCTCTGGGTCTTACTGAGCGCCTCCAGGAGAGAGGCCCGAGCAACACGTGCCCCGAGGAGCGTCTTGTACCATGTCAACACTGGGTCTAACTGAGCGCCTCCAGGAGAGAAGCCCCAGCAAGACGCGCCCCGACGAGCGTCTTTCCACATGTCAGCACTTGGTCTGACTGAGCGCCTCCAGGAGAGAGGCCCAAGCAAGATGCGCCCCGAGGAGCGTCTTGCCACATGTCAACAATGGGTCTGACTGAGGGCCTCCAGGAGAGAAGCCCAAGCAAGATGCGCCCCGAGGAGCAACTTGCCACTTGTCACCACTGGGTCTGACAGAGGGCCTCCAGGAGAGAGGCCCAAGCAAGATGTGCCCCGAGGAGCGTCTTGCCACATGTCACCACTGGGTCTGACAGAGGGTCTCCAGTAGAGAGGCCCAAGCAATACGCGCCCCGAGGAGCGTCTTGCCACATGTCACCACTGGGTCTGACTGAGCGCCTCCAGGAGAGTTGCCCAACCAAGACGCGCCCCGAGGAGAGTCTTGCCACATGCCAACACTGGGTCTGACTGAGCGCCTCCAAGAGAGAGGCCCAAGCAATACCTACCCCGAGGAGCGTCTTGCCACATGTCACCACTGGGTCTGACTGAGCGCCTCCAGGAGAGTTGCCCAACCAAGACGCGCCCCGAGGAGAGTCTTGCCACATGCCAACACTGGGTCTGACTGAGCGCCTCCAGGAGAGAGGCCCAAGCAATACGCACCCCGAGGAGCGTCCTGCCACATGTCAACACTGGATCTGACTGAGCGCCTCCAGGAGAGAGGCCCAAGCAAGACGCGCCTCGAGGAGCGTCTTGCCACATATCAACAATGGGTCTGACTGAGGGCCTCCAGGAGAGAAGCCCAATTAAGACGCGCCCGGCGGAGCGTCTTGCCACATGTCAACACTGGGTCTGACAGAGGGCCTCCAGGAGAGAGGCCCCAGCAAGACGCGCCCCTAGGAGCGTCTTGCCTTATGTCAGCACTCGGTCTGACTGAGCGCCTCCTGGAGAGAGGCCCAAGCAAGACGCGCCCCGAGGAGCGTCTTGCCAGAAGGCAACAATGGGTCTGACAGAGGGCCTCCAGGAGAGAGGCCCAAGCAACACGTGCCCCGAGGAGCGTCTTGTACCATGTCAACACTGGGTCTAACTGAGCGCCTCCAGGAGAGAAGCCCCAGCAAGACGCGCCCCGAGGAGCGTCTTTCCACATGTCAGCACTTGGTCTGACTGAGCGCCTCCAGGAGAGAGGCCCAAGCAAGATGCGCCCCGAGGAGCGTCTTGCCACATGTCAAAATGGGTCTGACTGCGGGCCTCCAGGAGAGAAGCCCAAGCAAGATTCGCCCCGAGGAGCAACTTGCCACTTGTCAGCACTTGGTCTGACTGAGCGCCTCCAGGAGAGAGGCACAAGCAAGACGCGCCCCGAGGAGCGTCTTGACACATGTCAACACTGGGTCTGACTGAGGGCCTCCATGAGAGAAGCCCAAGCAAGACGCGCCCCGAGGAGCGTCTTGCCACATGTCAACACTGGGTCTGACTGAGCGCCTCCAGGAGAGAGGCCCAAGCAAGACGCGCCCCGAGGAGCGTCTTGCCACGTGTCATCACTGGGTGTGACTGAGCGCCTCCAGGAGAGAGACCCAAGCAAGACGCGCCCCGAGGAGCGTCTTGCCACGTGTCACCACTCGGTCAGACTGAGCGCCTCCAGGAGAGAGGCCCAAGCAAGATGCGCCCCGAGGAGCGTCTTGCCACATGTCACCACTGGGTCTGACTGAGCGCCTCCAGGAGAGAGGCCCAAGCAAGACGCGCCCCGAGGAGAGTCTTGCCACATGCCAACACTGGGTCTGACTGAGCGCCTCCAGGAGAGAGGCCCAAGCAAGACGCACCCCAAGGAGCGTCTTGCCACATGTCAACACTGGGTCTGACCGAGCACCTCCAGGAGAGAGGCCCAAGCAAGACGCGCCCCGAGGAGCGTCTTGCCACATGTCAACACTGGGTCTGACTGAGCGCCTCCAGGCGAGAGGCCCAAGCAAGACGCGCCTCGAGGAGCGTCTTGCCACATTTCAACAATGGGTCTGACTGAGGGCCTCCAGGAGAGAAGCCCAAGCAAGACGCGCCCCGAGGAGCGTCTTGCCACATGTCAACACTGGGTCTGACTGAGCGCCTCCAGGAGAGAGGCCCAAGCAAGACGCGCCCGGAGGAGCGTCCTGCCACATGTCAACACTGGGTCTGACAGAGGGCCTCCAGGAGAGAGGCCCCAGCAAGACGCGCCCCGTGGAGCGTCTTGCCTTATGTCAGCACTCGGTCTGAATGAGCGCCTCCTGGAGAGAGGCCCAAGCAAGACGCGCCTCGAGGAGCGTCTTGTACCATGTCAACACTGCGTCTGACTGAGCGCCTCCAGGAGAGAAGCCCCAGCAAGACGCGCCTCGAGGAGCGTCTTTCCACATGTCAGCACTTGGTCTGACTGAGCGCCTCCAGGAGAGAGGCCCAAGCAAGATCCGCCCCGAGGAGCGTCTTGCCACATGTCAACAATGGGTCTGACTGAGGGCCTCCAGGAGAGAAGCCCAAGCAAGACGCGCCCCGAGGAGCGTCTTGCCATGTGTCATCACTGGGTCTGACTGAGCGCCTCCAGGAGAGAGGCCCAAGCAAGACGGGCCCCGAGGAGCGTCTTGCCACGTGTCACCACTCGGTCAGACTGAGCGCCTCCAGGAGAGAGGCCCAAGCAAGACGCGCCCCGAGGAGCGTCTTGCCACATGTCACCACTGGGTCTGACTGAGCGCCTCCAGGAGAGAGGCCCAACCAAGACGCGCCCCGAGGAGAGTCTTGCCACATGCCAACACTGGGTCTGACTGAGCGCCTCCAGGAGAGAGGCCCAAGCAAGACGCGCCCCGAGGAGCGTCTTGCCACATGTCAACACTGTGTCTGACTGAGCGCCTCCAGGAGAGAGGCCCAAGCAAGATGCGCCCCGAGGAGAGTCTTGCCACATGTCACCACTGGGTCTGACAGAGGGCCTCCAGGAGAGAGGCCCAAGCAATACGCGCCCCGAGGAGCGTCTTGCAACATGTCACCACTGGGTCTGACTGAGCGCCTCCAGGAGAGAGGCCCAAGCAAGATGCGCCCCGAGGAGAGTCTTGCCACATGTCACCACTGGGTCTGACAGAGGGCCTCCAGGAGAGAGGCCCAAGCAATACGTGCCCTGAGGAGCGTCTTGCCACATGTCACCACTGGGTCTGACTGAGCGCCTCCAGGAGAGAGGCCCAACCAAGACGCGACCCGAGGAGAGTCTTGCCACATGCCAACACTGGGTCGGACTGAGCGCCTCCAGGAGAAAGGCCCAAGCAAGACGCGCCCCGAGGAGCGTCTTGCCACATGTCAGCACTCGGTCTGACTGAGCGCCTCCAGGAGAGAGGCCCAAGCAAGATGCGCCCCGAGGAGCGTCTTGCCACATGTCACCACTGGGTCTGACTGAGCGCCTCCAGGAGAGATGCCCAACCAAGACGCGACCCGAGGAGAGTCTTGCCACATGCCAACACTGGGTCTGACTGAGCGCCTCCAGGAGAGAAGCCCCAGCAAGACGCGCCCCGAGGAGCGTCTTGCCACATGTCAACACTGGGTCTGACAGAGGGCCTCCAGGAGAGAGGCCCCAGCAAGACGCGCCCCGAGGAGCGTCTTGCCTTATGTCAGCACTCGGTCAGACTGAGCGCCTCCAGGAGAGAGGCCCAAGCAAGATGCGCCCCGAGGAGCGTCTTGCCACATGTCAACAATCGGTCTGACTGAGGGCCTCCAGGAGAGAAGCCCAAGCAATACGCGCCCCGAGGAGCGTCTTGCCACATGTCAACAATCGGTCTGACTGAGGGCCTCCAGGAGAGAAGCCCAAGCAAGACGCGCCCCGAGGAGCGTCTTGCCACTTGTCAACACTGGGTCTGACTGAGGGCCTCCATGAGAGAAGCCCAAGCAATACGCGCCCCGAGGAGCGTCCTGCCACATGTCACCACTGGGTCTGACTGAGCGCCTCCAGGAGAGAGGCCCAACCAAGACGCGCCCCTAGGAGAGTCTTGCCACATGCCAACACTGGGTCTGACTGTGCGCCTCCAGGAGAGAAGCCCCAGCAAGACACGCCCCGAGGTGCGTCTTGCCACTTGTCAGCACTCAGTCTGACTGAGCGCCTCCAGGAGAGAGGCCCAAGCAAGAAGCGCCCCGAGGAGCGTCTTGACACATGTCAACACTGGGTCTGACTGAGGGCCTCCATGAGAGAAGCCCAAGCAAGACGCGCCCCGAGGAGCGTCTTGCCACATGTCACCACTGGGTCTGACAGAGGGCCTCCAGGAGAGAGGCCCAAGCAATATGCGCCCCGAGGAGCGTCTTGCCACATGTCACCACTGGGTCTGACTGAGCGCCTCCAGGAGAGAGGCCCAACCAAGACGCGCCCCGAGGAGAGTCTTGCCACATGCCAACACTGGGTCTGACTGAGCGCCTCCAGGAGAGAGGCCCAAGCAATACGCAACCCGAGGAGCGTCTTGCCACATGTCAACACTGGATCTGACTGAGCGCCTCCAGAAGAGAGGCCCAAGCAAGACGCGCCTCGAGGAGCGTCTTGCCACATATCAACAATGGGTCTGACTGAGGGCCTCCAGGAGAGAAGCCCAAGCAAGACGCGCCCGGCGGAGCGTCTTGCCACATGTCAACACTGGGTCTGACAGAGGGCCTCCAGGAGAGAGGCCCCAGCAAGACGCGCCCCTAGGAGCGTCTTGCCTTATGTCAGCACTCGGTCTGACTGAGCGCCTCCTGGAGAGAGGCCCAAGCAAGACGCGCCCCGAGGAGCATCCTACCACATGGCAACAATGGGTCTGACAGAGGGCCTCCAGGAGAGAGGCCCAAGCAAGACGCGCCCTGAGGAGCGTCTTGCCACATGTCACCTCTGGGTCTGACTGAGCGCCTCCAGGAGAGAGGCCCAAGCAACACGTGCCCCGAGGAGCGTCTTGTACCATGTCAACACTGGGTCTGACTGAGCGCCTCCAGGAGAGAAGCCCCAGCAAGACGCGCCCCGAGGAGCGTCTTTCCACATGTCAGCACTTGGTCTGACTGAGCGCCTCCAGGAGAGAGGCCCAAGCAAGATGCGCCCCGAGGAGCGTCTTGCCACATGTCATCAATGGGTCTGACTGAGGGCCTCCAGGAGAGAGGCACAAGCAAGACGCGCCCCGAGGAGCGTCTTGACACATGTCAACACTGGGTCTGACTGAGGGCCTCCATGAGAGAAGCCCAAGCAAGACGCGCCCCGAGGAGCGTCTTGCCACATGTCAACACTGGGTCTGACTGAGCGCCTCCAGGAGAGAGGCCCAAGCAAGACGCGCCCCGAGGAGCGTCTTGCCACGTGTAATCACTGGGTCTGACTGAGCGCCTCCAGGAGAGAGGCCCAAGCAAGACGCGCCCCGAGGAGAGTCTTGCCACATGCCAACACTGGGTCTGACTGAGCGCCTCCAGGAGAGAGGCCCAAGCAAGACGCACCCCAAGGAGCGTCTTGCCACATGTCAACACTGGGTCTGACTGAGCACCTCCAGGAGAGAGGCCCAAGCAAGACGCGCCCTGAGGAGCGTCTTGCCACATGTCAACACTGGGTCTGACTGAGCGCCTCCAGGCGAGAGGCCCAAGAAATACGCGCCCCGAGGAGCGTCTTGCCACATGTCACCACTGGGTCTGACTGAGCGCCTCCAGGAGAGAGGCCCAACCAAGACGCGCCCCGAGGAGAGTCTTGCCACATGCCAACACTGGGTCCGACTGAGCGCCTCCAGGAGAGAGGCCCAAGCAATACGCAACCCGAGGAGCGTCTTGCCACATGTCAACACTGGATCTGACTGAGCGCCTCCAGAAGAGAGGCCCAAGCAAGACGCGCCTCGAGGAGCGTCTTGCCACATATCAACAATGGGTCTGACTGAGGGCCTCCAGGAGAGAAGCCCAAGCAAGACGCGCCCGGCGGAGCGTCTTGCCACATGTCAACACTGGGTCTGACAGAGGGCCTCCATGAGAGAAGCCCAAGCAAGACGCGCCCCGAGGAGCGTCTTGCCACATGTCAACACTGGGTCTGACTGAGCGCCTCCAGGAGAGAGGCCCAAGCAAGACGCGCCCAGAGGAGCGTCTTGCCACGTGTCATCACTGGGTCTGACTGAGCGCCTCCAGGAGAGAGGCCCAAGCAAGACGCGCCCCGAGGAGCGTCTTGCCACGTGTCACCACTCGGTCAGACTGAGCGCCTCCAGGAGAGAGGCCCAAGCAAGACGCGCCCTGAGGAGCGTCTTGCCACATGTCACCACTGGGTCTGACTGAGCGCCTCCAGGAGAGAGGCCCAAGCAAGACGCGCCCCGAGGAGAGTCTTGCCACATGCCAACACTGGGTCTGACTGAGCGCCTCCAGGAGAGAGGCCCAAGCAAGACGCACCCCAAGGAGCGTCTTGCCACATGTCAACACTGGGTCTGACCGAGCACCTCCAGGAGAGAGGCCCAAGCAAGACGCGCCCCGAGGAGCGTCTTGCCACATGTCAACACTGGGTCTGACTGAGCGCCTCCAGGCGCGAGGCCCAAGCAAGACGCGCCTCGAGGAGTGTCTTGCCACATATCAACAATGGGTCTGACTGAGGGCCTCCAGGAGAGAAGCCCAAGCAAGACGCGCCCCGAGGAGCGTCTTGCCACATGTCAACACTGGGTCTGACTGAGCGCCTCCAGGAGAGAGGCCCAAGCAAGACGCGCCCGGAGGAGCGTCTTGCCACATGTCAACACTGGGTCTGACAGAGGGCCTCCAGGAGAGAGGCCCCAGCAAGACGCGCCCCGTGGAGCGTCTTGCCTTATGTCAGCACTCGGTCTGACTGAGCGCCTCCTGGAGAGAGGCCCAAGCAAGACGCGCCTCGAGGAGCGTCTTGCCACATGGCAACAATGGGTCTGACAGAGGGCCTCCAGGAGAGAGGCCCAAGCAAGACGCGCCCCGAGGAGCGTCTTGCCACATGTCACCTCTGGGTCTGACTGAGCGCCTCCAGGAGAGAGGCCCAAGCAACACGCGCCCCGAGGAGCGTCTTGTACCATGTCAACACTGCGTCTGACTGAGCGCCTCCAGGAGAGAAGCCCCAGCAAGACGCGCCCCGAGGAGCGTCTTGCCACATGTCACCACTGGGTCTGACTGAGCGCCTCCAGGAGAGAGGCCCAAGCAAGATGCGCCCCGAGGAGAGTCTTGCCACATGTCACCACTGGGTCTGACAGAGGGCCTCCAGGAGAGAGGCCCAAGCAATACGCGCCCCGAGGAGCGTCTTGCCACATGTCACCACTGGGTCTGACTGAGCGCCTCCAGGAGCGAGGCCCAACCAAGACGCGACCCGAGGAGAGTCTTGCCACATGCCAACACTGGGTCTGACTGAGCGCCTCCAGGAGAAAGGCCCAAGCAAGACGCGCCCCGAGGAGCGTCTTGCCACATGTCAGCACTCGGTCTGACTGAGCGCCTCCAGGAGAGAGGCCCAAGCAAGATGCGCCCCAAGGAGAGTCTTGCCACATGTCAGCACTCAGTCTGACTGAGCGCCTCCAGGCGAGAGGCCCAAGCAATACGCGCCCCGAGGAGCGTCTTGCCACATGTCACCACTGGGTCTGACTGAGCGCCTCCAGGAGAGAGGCCCAACCAAGACGCGCCCCGAGGAGAGTCTTGCCACATGCCAACACTGGGTCTGACTGAGCGCCTCCAGGAGAGAGGCCCAAGCAATACGCAACCTGAGGAGCGTCTTGCCACATGTCAACACTGGATCTGACTGAGCGCCTCCAGAAGAGAGGCCCAAGCAAGACGCGCCTCGAGGAGCGTCTTGCCACATATCAACAATAGGTCTGACTGAGGGCCTCCAGGAGAGAAGCCCAAGCAAGACGCGCCCGGCGGAGCGTCTTGCCACATGTCAACACTGGGTCTGACAGAGGGCCTCCATGAGAGAAGCCCAAGCAAGACGCGCCCCGAGGAGCGTCTTGCCACATGTCAACACTGGGTCTGACTGAGCGCCTCCAGGAGAGAGGCCCAAGCAAGACGCGCCCCGAGGAGCGTCTTGCCACGTGTCATCACTGGGTCTGACTGAGCGCCTCCAGGAGAGAGGCCCAAGCAAGACGCGCCCCGAGGAGCGTCTTGCCACGTGTCACCACTCGGTCAGACTGAGCGCCTCCAGGAGAGAGGCCCAAGCAAGACGCGCCCCGAGGAGCGTCTTGCCACATGTCACCACTGGGTCTGACTGAGCGCCTCCAGGAGAGAGGCCCAAGCAAGACGCGCCCCGAGGAGAGTCTTGCCACATGCCAACACTGGGTCTGACTGAGCGCCTCCAGGAGAGAGGCCCAAGCAAGACGCACCCCAAGGAGCGTATTGCCACATGTCAACACTGGGTCTGACCGAGCACCTCCAGGAGAGAGGCCCAAGCAAGACGCGCCCCGAGGAGCGTCTTGCCACATGTCAACACTGGGTCTGACTGAGCGCCTCCAGGCGAGAGGCCCAAGCAAGACGCGCCTCGAGGAGCGTCTTGCCACATATCAACAATGGGTCTGACTGAGGGCCTCCAGGAGAGAAGCCCAAGCAAGACGCGCCCGGAGGAGCGTCTTGCCACATGTCAACACTGGGTCTGACTGAGGGCCTCCATGAGAGAAGCCCAAGCAATACGCGCCCCGAGGAGCGTCCTGCCACATGTCACCACTGGGTCTGACTGAGCGCCTCCAGGAGAGAGGCCCAACCAAGACGCGCCCCTAGGAGAGTCTTGCCACATGCCAACACTGGGTCTGACTGTGCGCCTCCAGGAGAGAAGCCCCAGCAAGACACGCCCCGAGGTGCGTCTTGCCACTTGTCAGCACTCAGTCTGACTGAGCGCCTCCAGGAGAGAGGCCCAAGCAAGAAGCGCCCCGAGGAGCGTCTTGACACATGTCAACACTGGGTCTGACTGAGGGCCTCCATGAGAGAAGCCCAAGCAAGACGCGCCCCGAGGAGCGTCTTGCCACATGTCACCACTGGGTCTGACAGAGGGCCTCCAGGAGAGAGGCCCAAGCAATATGCGCCCCGAGGAGCGTCTTGCCACATGTCACCACTGGGTCTGACTGAGCGCCTCCAGGAGAGAGGCCCAACCAAGACGCGCCCCGAGGAGAGTCTTGCCACATGCCAACACTGGGTCTGACTGAGCGCCTCCAGGAGAGAGGCCCAAGCAATACGCAACCCGAGGAGCGTCTTGCCACATGTCAACACTGGATCTGACTGAGCGCCTCCAGAAGAGAGGCCCAAGCAAGACGCGCCTCGAGGAGCGTCTTGCCACATATCAACAATGGGTCTGACTGAGGGCCTCCAGGAGAGAAGCCCAAGCAAGACGCGCCCGGCGGAGCGTCTTGCCACATGTCAACACTGGGTCTGACAGAGGGCCTCCAGGAGAGAGGCCCCAGCAAGACGCGCCCCTAGGAGCGTCTTGCCTTATGTCAGCACTCGGTCTGACTGAGCGCCTCCTGGAGAGAGGCCCAAGCAAGACGCGCCCCGAGGAGCATCCTACCACATGGCAACAATGGGTCTGACAGAGGGCCTCCAGGAGAGAGGCCCAAGCAAGACGCGCCCTGAGGAGCGTCTTGCCACATGTCACCTCTGGGTCTGACTGAGCGCCTCCAGGAGAGAGGCCCAAGCAACACGTGCCCCGAGGAGCGTCTTGTACCATGTCAACACTGGGTCTGACTGAGCGCCTCCAGGAGAGAAGCCCCAGCAAGACGCGCCCCGAGGAGCGTCTTTCCACATGTCAGCACTTGGTCTGACTGAGCGCCTCCAGGAGAGAGGCCCAAGCAAGATGCGCCCCGAGGAGCGTCTTGCCACATGTCATCAATGGGTCTGACTGAGGGCCTCCAGGAGAGAGGCACAAGCAAGACGCGCCCCGAGGAGCGTCTTGACACATGTCAACACTGGGTCTGACTGAGGGCCTCCATGAGAGAAGCCCAAGCAAGACGCGCCCCGAGGAGCGTCTTGCCACATGTCAACACTGGGTCTGACTGAGCGCCTCCAGGAGAGAGGCCCAAGCAAGACGCGCCCCGAGGAGCGTCTTGCCACGTGTAATCACTGGGTCTGACTGAGCGCCTCCAGGAGAGAGGCCCAAGCAAGACGCGCCCCGAGGAGAGTCTTGCCACATGCCAACACTGGGTCTGACTGAGCGCCTCCAGGAGAGAGGCCCAAGCAAGACGCACCCCAAGGAGCGTCTTGCCACATGTCAACACTGGGTCTGACTGAGCACCTCCAGGAGAGAGGCCCAAGCAAGACGCGCCCTGAGGAGCGTCTTGCCACATGTCAACACTGGGTCTGACTGAGCGCCTCCAGGCGAGAGGCCCAAGAAATACGCGCCCCGAGGAGCGTCTTGCCACATGTCACCACTGGGTCTGACTGAGCGCCTCCAGGAGAGAGGCCCAACCAAGACGCGCCCCGAGGAGAGTCTTGCCACATGCCAACACTGGGTCCGACTGAGCGCCTCCAGGAGAGAGGCCCAAGCAATACGCAACCCGAGGAGCGTCTTGCCACATGTCAACACTGGATCTGACTGAGCGCCTCCAGAAGAGAGGCCCAAGCAAGACGCGCCTCGAGGAGCGTCTTGCCACATATCAACAATGGGTCTGACTGAGGGCCTCCAGGAGAGAAGCCCAAGCAAGACGCGCCCGGCGGAGCGTCTTGCCACATGTCAACACTGGGTCTGACAGAGGGCCTCCATGAGAGAAGCCCAAGCAAGACGCGCCCCGAGGAGCGTCTTGCCACATGTCAACACTGGGTCTGACTGAGCGCCTCCAGGAGAGAGGCCCAAGCAAGACGCGCCCAGAGGAGCGTCTTGCCACGTGTCATCACTGGGTCTGACTGAGCGCCTCCAGGAGAGAGGCCCAAGCAAGACGCGCCCCGAGGAGCGTCTTGCCACGTGTCACCACTCGGTCAGACTGAGCGCCTCCAGGAGAGAGGCCCAAGCAAGACGCGCCCTGAGGAGCGTCTTGCCACATGTCACCACTGGGTCTGACTGAGCGCCTCCAGGAGAGAGGCCCAAGCAAGACGCGCCCCGAGGAGAGTCTTGCCACATGCCAACACTGGGTCTGACTGAGCGCCTCCAGGAGAGAGGCCCAAGCAAGACGCACCCCAAGGAGCGTCTTGCCACATGTCAACACTGGGTCTGACCGAGCACCTCCAGGAGAGAGGCCCAAGCAAGACGCGCCCCGAGGAGCGTCTTGCCACATGTCAACACTGGGTCTGACTGAGCGCCTCCAGGCGCGAGGCCCAAGCAAGACGCGCCTCGAGGAGTGTCTTGCCACATATCAACAATGGGTCTGACTGAGGGCCTCCAGGAGAGAAGCCCAAGCAAGACGCGCCCCGAGGAGCGTCTTGCCACATGTCAACACTGGGTCTGACTGAGCGCCTCCAGGAGAGAGGCCCAAGCAAGACGCGCCCGGAGGAGCGTCTTGCCACATGTCAACACTGGGTCTGACAGAGGGCCTCCAGGAGAGAGGCCCCAGCAAGACGCGCCCCGTGGAGCGTCTTGCCTTATGTCAGCACTCGGTCTGACTGAGCGCCTCCTGGAGAGAGGCCCAAGCAAGACGCGCCTCGAGGAGCGTCTTGCCACATGGCAACAATGGGTCTGACAGAGGGCCTCCAGGAGAGAGGCCCAAGCAAGACGCGCCCCGAGGAGCGTCTTGCCACATGTCACCTCTGGGTCTGACTGAGCGCCTCCAGGAGAGAGGCCCAAGCAACACGCGCCCCGAGGAGCGTCTTGTACCATGTCAACACTGCGTCTGACTGAGCGCCTCCAGGAGAGAAGCCCCAGCAAGACGCGCCCCGAGGAGCGTCTTGCCACATGTCACCACTGGGTCTGACTGAGCGCCTCCAGGAGAGAGGCCCAAGCAAGATGCGCCCCGAGGAGAGTCTTGCCACATGTCACCACTGGGTCTGACAGAGGGCCTCCAGGAGAGAGGCCCAAGCAATACGCGCCCCGAGGAGCGTCTTGCCACATGTCACCACTGGGTCTGACTGAGCGCCTCCAGGAGCGAGGCCCAACCAAGACGCGACCCGAGGAGAGTCTTGCCACATGCCAACACTGGGTCTGACTGAGCGCCTCCAGGAGAAAGGCCCAAGCAAGACGCGCCCCGAGGAGCGTCTTGCCACATGTCAGCACTCGGTCTGACTGAGCGCCTCCAGGAGAGAGGCCCAAGCAAGATGCGCCCCAAGGAGAGTCTTGCCACATGTCAGCACTCAGTCTGACTGAGCGCCTCCAGGCGAGAGGCCCAAGCAATACGCGCCCCGAGGAGCGTCTTGCCACATGTCACCACTGGGTCTGACTGAGCGCCTCCAGGAGAGAGGCCCAACCAAGACGCGCCCCGAGGAGAGTCTTGCCACATGCCAACACTGGGTCTGACTGAGCGCCTCCAGGAGAGAGGCCCAAGCAATACGCAACCTGAGGAGCGTCTTGCCACATGTCAACACTGGATCTGACTGAGCGCCTCCAGAAGAGAGGCCCAAGCAAGACGCGCCTCGAGGAGCGTCTTGCCACATATCAACAATAGGTCTGACTGAGGGCCTCCAGGAGAGAAGCCCAAGCAAGACGCGCCCGGCGGAGCGTCTTGCCACATGTCAACACTGGGTCTGACAGAGGGCCTCCATGAGAGAAGCCCAAGCAAGACGCGCCCCGAGGAGCGTCTTGCCACATGTCAACACTGGGTCTGACTGAGCGCCTCCAGGAGAGAGGCCCAAGCAAGACGCGCCCCGAGGAGCGTCTTGCCACGTGTCATCACTGGGTCTGACTGAGCGCCTCCAGGAGAGAGGCCCAAGCAAGACGCGCCCCGAGGAGCGTCTTGCCACGTGTCACCACTCGGTCAGACTGAGCGCCTCCAGGAGAGAGGCCCAAGCAAGACGCGCCCCGAGGAGCGTCTTGCCACATGTCACCACTGGGTCTGACTGAGCGCCTCCAGGAGAGAGGCCCAAGCAAGACGCGCCCCGAGGAGAGTCTTGCCACATGCCAACACTGGGTCTGACTGAGCGCCTCCAGGAGAGAGGCCCAAGCAAGACGCACCCCAAGGAGCGTATTGCCACATGTCAACACTGGGTCTGACCGAGCACCTCCAGGAGAGAGGCCCAAGCAAGACGCGCCCCGAGGAGCGTCTTGCCACATGTCAACACTGGGTCTGACTGAGCGCCTCCAGGCGAGAGGCCCAAGCAAGACGCGCCTCGAGGAGCGTCTTGCCACATATCAACAATGGGTCTGACTGAGGGCCTCCAGGAGAGAAGCCCAAGCAAGACGCGCCCGGAGGAGCGTCTTGCCACATGTCAACACTGGGTCTGACAGAGGGCCTCCAGGAGAGAGGCCCAAGCAAGACGCGCCCGGAGGAGCGTCTTGCCACATGTCAACACTGGGTCTGACAGAGGGCCTCCAGGAGAGAGGCCCCAGCAAGACGCGCCCCGTGGAGCGTCTTGCCTTATGTCAGCACTCGGTCTGACTGAGCGCCTCCTGGAGAGAGGCCCAAGCAAGACGCGCCTCGAGGAGCGTCTTGCCACATGGCAACAATGGGTCTGACAGAGGGCCTCCAGGAGAGAGGCCCAAGCAACACGCACCCCGAGGAGCGTCTTGTACCATGTCAACACTGCGTCTGACTGAGCGCCTCCAGGAGAGAAGCCCCAGCAAGACGCGCCCCGAGGAGCGTCTTTCCACATGTCAGCACTTGGTCTGACTGAGCGCCTCCAGGAGAGAGGCCCAAGCAAGATGCGCCCCGAGGAGCGTCTTGCCACATGTCAACAATGGGTCTGACTGAGGGCCTCCAGGAGAGAAGCCCAAGCAAGACGCGCCCCGAGGAGCATCTTGCCATGTGTCATCACTGGGTCTGACTGAGCGCCTCCAGGAGAGAGGCCCAAGCAAGACGCGCCCCGAGGAGCGTCTTGCCACGTGTCACCACTCGGTCAGACTGAGCGCCTCCAGGAGAGAGGCCCAAGCAAGACGCGCCCCGAGGAGCGTCTTGCCACATGTCACCACTGGGTCTGACTGAGCGCCTCCAGGAGAGAGGCCCAACCAAGACGCGCCCCGAGGAGAGTCTTGCCACATGCCAACACTGGGTCTGACTGAGCGCCTCCAGGAGAGAGGCCCAAGCAAGACGCGCCCCGAGGAGCGTCTTGCCACATGTCAACACTGGGTCTGACTGAGCGCCTCCAGGAGAGAGGCCCAAGCAAGATGCGCCCCGAGGAGAGTCTTGCCACATGTCACCACTGGGTCTGACAGAGGGCCTCCAGGAGAGAGGCCCAAGCAATACGCGCCCCGAGGAGCGTCTTGCCACATGTCACCACTGGGTCTGACTGAGCGCCTCCAGGAGAGAGGCCCAAGCAAGATGCGCCCCGAGGAGAGTCTTGCCACATGTCACCACTGGGTCTGACAGAGGGCCTCCAGGAGAGAGGCCCAAGCAATACCCGCCCCGAGGAGCGTCTTGCCACATGTCACCACTGGGTCTGACTGAGCGCCTCCAGGAGACAGGCCCAACCAAGACGCGACCCGAGGAGAGTCTTGCCACATGCCAACACTGGGTCTGACTGAGCGCCTCCAGGAGAAAGGCCCAAGCAAGACGCGCCCCGAGGAGCGTCTTGCCACATATCAGCACTCGGTCTGACTGAGCGCCTCCAGGAGAGAGGCCCAAGCAAGATGCGCCCCAAGGAGAGTCTTGCCACATGTCAGCACTCGGTCTGACTGAGCGCCTCCAGCAGAGAGGCCCAAGCAAGATGCGCCCCGAGGAGAGTCTTGCCACATGCCAACACTGGGTCTGACTGAGCGCCTCCAGGAGAAAGGCCCAAGCAAGACGCGCCCCAAGGAGCGTCTTGCCACATGTCAGCACTCGGTCTGACTGAGCGCCTCCAGGAGAGAGGCCCAAGCAAGATGCGCCCCGAGGAGCGTCTTGCCACATGTCACCACTGGGTCTGACTGAGCGCCTCCAGGAGAGATGCCCAACCAAGACGCAACCCGAGGAGAGTCTTGCCACATGCCAACACTGGGTCTGACTGAGCGCCTCCAGGAGAGAAGCCCCAGCAAGACGCGCCCCGAGGAGCGTCTTGCCACATGTCAACACTGGGTCTGACAGAGGGCCTCCAGGAGAGAGGCCCCAGCAAGACGCGCCCCGAGGAGCGTCTTGCCTTATGTCAGCACTCGGTCAGACTGAGCGCCTCCAGGAGAGAGGCCCAAGCAAGATGCGCCCCGAGGAGCGTCTTGCCACATGTCAACAATCGGTCTGACTGAGGGCCTCCAGGATAGAAGCCCAAGCAATACGCGCCCCGAGGAGCGTCTTGCTACATGTCAACAATCGGTCTGACTGAGGGCCTCCAGGAGAGAAGCCCAAGCAAGACGCGCCCCGAGGAGCGTCTTGCCACTTGTCAACACTGGGTCTGACTGAGGGCCTCCATGAGAGAAGCCCAAGCAATACGCGCCCCGAGGAGCGTCTTGCCACATGTCACCACTGGGTCTGACTGAGCGCCTCCAGGAGAGAGGCCCAACCAAGACGCGCCCCTAGGAGAGTCTTGCCACATGCCAACACTGGGTCTGACTGTCCGCCTCCAGGAGAGAAGCCCCAGCAAGACACGCCCCGAGGTGCGTCTTGCCACTTGTCAGCACTCAGTCTGACTGAGCGCCTCCAGGAGAGAGGCCCAAGCAAGACGCGCCCCGAGGAGCGTCTTGACACATGTCAACACTGGGTCTGACTGAGGGCCTCCATGAGAGAAGCCCAAGCAAGACGCGCCCCGAGGAGCGTCTTGCCACATGTCACCACTGGGTCTGACAGAGGGCCTCCAGGAGAGAGGCCCAAGCAATATGCGCCCCGAGGAGCGTCTTGCCACATGTCACCACTGGGTCTGACTGAGCGCCTCCAGGAGAGAGGCCCAAGCAAGACGCGCCCGGAGGAGCGTCTTGCCACATGTCAACACTGGGTCTGACAGAGGGCCTCCAGGAGAGAGGCCCCAGCAAGACGCGCCCCGTGGAGCGTCTTGCCTTATGTCAGCACTCGGTCTGACTGAGCGCCTCCTGGAGAGAGGCCCAAGCAAGATGCGCCTCGAGGAGCGTCTTGCCACATGGCAACAATGGGTCTGACAGAGGGCCTCCAGGAGAGAGGCCCAAGCAAGACGCGCCCCGAGGAGCGTCTTGCCACATGTCACCTCTAGGTCTGACTGAGCGCCTCCAGGAGAGAGGCCCAAGCAACACGCACCCCGAGGAGCGTCTTGTACCATGTCAACACTGCGTCTGACTGAGCGCCTCCAGGAGAGAAGCCCCAGCAAGACGCGCCCCGAGGAGCGTCTTTCCACATGTCAGCACTTGGTCTGACTGAGCGCCTCCAGGAGAGAGGCCCAAGCAAGATGCGCCCCGAGGAGCGTCTTGCCACATGTCAACAATGGGTCTGACTGAGGGCCTCCAGGAGAGAAGCCCAAGCAAGACGCGCCCCGAGGAGCGTCTTGCCATGTGTCATCACTGGGTCTGACTGAGCGCCTCCAGGAGAGAGGCCCAAGCAAGACGCGCCCCGAGGAGCGTCTTGCCACGTGTCACCACTCGGTCAGACTAAGCGCCTCCAGGAGAGAGGCCCAAGCAAGACGCGCCCCGAGGAGCGTCTTGCCACATGTCACCACTGGGTCTGACTGAGCGCCTCCAGGAGAGAGGCCCAACCAAGACGCGCCCCGAGGAGAGTCTTGCCACATGCCAACACTGGGTCTGACTGAGCGCCTCCAGGAGAGAGGCCCAAGCAAGACGCGCCCCGAGGAGCGTCTTGCCACATGTCAACACTGGGTCTGACTGAGCGCCTCCAGGAGAGAGGCCCAAGCAAGATGCGCCCAGAGGAGAGTCTTGCCACATGTCACCACTGGGTCTGACAGAGGGCCTCCAGGAGAGAGGCCCAAGCAATACGCGCCCCGAGGAGCGTCTTGCCACATGTCACCACTGGGTCTGACTGAGCGCCTCCAGGAGAGAGGCCCAAGCAAGATGCGCCCCGAGGAGAGTTTTGCCACATGTCACCACTGGGTCTGACAGAGGGCCTCCAGGAGAGAGGCCCAAGCAAGACGCGCCCCGTGGAGCGTCTTGCCACATGTCAGCACTCGGTCTGACTGAGCGCCTCCAGGAGAGAGGCCCAAGCAAGATGCGCCCCAAGGAGAGTCTTGCCACATGTCAGCACTCGGTCTGACTGAGCGCCTCCAGGAGAGAGGCCCAAGCAAGATGCGCCCCGAGGAGAGTCTTGCCACATGCCAACACTGGGTCTGACTGAGCGCCTCCAGGAGAAAGGCCCAAGCAAGACGCGCCCCAAGGAGCGTCTTGCCACATGTCAGCACTCGGTCTGACTGAGCGCCTCCAGGAGAGAGGCCCAAGCAAGATGCACCCCGAGGAGCGTCTTGCCACATGTCACCACTGGGTCTTACTGAGCGCCTCCAGGAGAGATGCCCAACCAAGACGCGACCCGAGGAGAGTCTTGCCACATGCCAACACTGGGTCTGACTGAGCGCCTCCAGGAGAGAAGCCCCAGCAAGACGCGCCCCGAGGAGCGTCTTGCCTTATGTCAGCAGTCTGTCAGACTGAGCGCCTCCAGGAGAGAGGCCCAAGCAAGATGCGCCCCGAGGAGCGTCTTGCCACATGTCAACAATCGGTCTGACTGAGGTCCTCCAGGAGAGAAGCCCAAGCAATACGCGCCCCGAGGAGCGTCTTGCCACATGTCAACAATCGGTCTGACTGAGGGCCTCCAGGAGAGAAGCCCAAGCAAGACGCGCCCCGAGGAGCGTCTTGCCACTTGTCAACACTGGGTCTGACTGAGGGCCTCCATGAGAGAAGCCCAAGCAATACGCGCCCCGAGGAGAGTCTTGCCACATGTCACCACTGGGTCTGACTGAGCGCCTCCAGGAGAGAGGCCCAACCAAGACGCGCCCCTAGGAGTGTCTTGCCACATGCCAACACTGGGTCTGACTGTGCGCCTCCAGGAGAGAAGCCCCAGCAAGACACGCCCCGAGGTGCGTCTTGCCACTTGTCAGCACTCAGTCTGACTGAGCGCCTCCAGGAGAGAGGCCCAAGCAAGACGCGCCCCGAGGAGCGTCTTGACACATGTCAACACTGGGTCTGACTGAGGGCCTCCATGAGAGAAGCCCAAGCAAGACGCGCCCCGAGGAGCGTCTTGCCACATGTCACCACTGGGTCTGACAGAGGGCCTCCAGGAGAGAGGCCCAAGCAATACGCGCCCCGAGGAGCGTCTTGCCACATGTCACCACTGGGTCTGACTGAGCGCCTCCAGGAGAGAGGCCCAACCAAGACGCGCCCCGAGGAGAGTCTTGCCACATGCCAACACTGGGTCTGACTGAGCGCCTCCAGGAGAGAGGCCCAAGCAATACGCAACCCGAGGAGCGTCTTGCCACATGTCAACACTGGATCTGACTGAGCGCCTCCAGAAGAGAGGCCCAAGCAAGACGCGCCTCGAGGAGCGTCTTGCCACATATCAACAATGGGTCTGACTGAGGGCCTCCAGGAGAGAAGCCCAAGCAAGACGCGCCCGGCGGAGCGTCTTGCCACATGTCAACACTGGGTCTGACAGAGGGCCTCCAGGAGAGAGGCCCCAGCAAGACGCGCCCCTAGGAGCGTCTTGCCTTATGTCAGCACTCGGTCTGACTGAGCACCTCCTGGAGAGAGGCCCAAGCAAGACGCGCCCCGAGGAGCGTCTTGCCACATGGCACCAATGGGTCTGACAGAGGGCCTCCAGGAGAGATGCCCAAGCAAGACGCGCCCTGAGGAGCGTCTTGCCACATGTCACCTCTGGGTCTGACTGAGCGCCTCCAGGAGAGAGGCCCAAGCAACACGTGCCCCGAGGAGCGTCTTGTACCATGTCAACACTGGGTCTGACTGAGCGCCTCCAGGAGAGAAGCCCCAGCAAGACGCGCCCCGAGGAGCGTCTTTCCACATGTCAGCACTTGGTCTGACTGAGCGCCTCCAGGAGAGAGGCCCAAGCAAGATGCGCCCCGAGGAGAGTTTTGCCACATGTCACCACTGGGTCTGACAGAGGGCCTCCAGGAGAGAGGCCCAAGCAAGACGCGCCCCGTGGAGCGTCTTGCCACATGTCAGCACTCGGTCTGACTGAGCGCCTCCAGGAGAGAGGCCCAAGCAAGATGCGCCCCAAGGAGAGTCTTGCCACATGTCAGCACTCGGTCTGACTGAGCGCCTCCAGGAGAGAGGCCCAAGCAAGATGCGCCCCGAGGAGAGTCTTGCCACATGCCAACACTGGGTCTGACTGAGCGCCTCCAGGAGAAAGGCCCAAGCAAGACGCGCCCCAAGGAGCGTCTTGCCACATGTCAGCACTCGGTCTGACTGAGCGCCTCCAGGAGAGAGGCCCAAGCAAGATGCACCCCGAGGAGCGTCTTGCCACATGTCACCACTGGGTCTGACTGAGCGCCTCCAGGAGAGATGCCCAACCAAGACGCGACCCGAGGAGAGTCTTGCCACATGCCAACACTGGGTCTGACTGAGCGCCTCCAGGAGAGAAGCCCCAGCAAGACGCGCCCCGAGGAGCGTCTTGCCTTATGTCAGCAGTCGGTCAGACTGAGCGCCTCCAGGAGAGAGGCCCAAGCAAGATGCGCCCCGAGGAGCGTCTTGCCACATGTCAACAATCGGTCTGACTGAGGTCCTCCAGGAGAGAAGCCCAAGCAATACGCGCCCCGAGGAGCGTCTTGCCACATGTCAACACTGGGTCTGACAGAGGGCCTCCAGGAGAGAGGCCCCAGCAAGACGCGCCCCGTGGAGCGTCTTGCCTTATGTCAGCACTCGGTCTGACTGAGCGCCTCCTGGAGAGAGGCCCAAGCAAGATGCGCCTCGAGGAGCGTCTTGCCACATGGCAACAATGGGTCTGACAGAGGGCCTCCAGGAGAGAGGCCCAAGCAAGACGCGCCCCGAGGAGCGTCTTGCCACATGTCACCTCTAGGTCTGACTGAGCGCCTCCAGGAGAGAGGCCCAAGCAACACGCACCCCGAGGAGCGTCTTGTACCATGTCAACACTGCGTCTGACTGAGCGCCTCCAGGAGAGAAGCCCCAGCAAGACGCGCCCCGAGGAGCGTCTTTCCACATGTCAGCACTTGGTCTGACTGAGCGCCTCCAGGAGAGAGGCCCAAGCAAGATGCGCCCCGAGGAGCGTCTTGCCACATGTCAACAATGGGTCTGACTGAGGGCCTCCAGGAGAGAAGCCCAAGCAAGACGCGCCCCGAGGAGCGTCTTGCCATGTGTCATCACTGGGTCTGACTGAGCGCCTCCAGGAGAGAGGCCCAAGCAAGACGCGCCCCGAG
Source organism: Nothobranchius furzeri (assembly GCF_043380555.1). Lineage (NCBI taxonomy): Eukaryota > Metazoa > Chordata > Actinopteri > Cyprinodontiformes > Nothobranchiidae > Nothobranchius > Nothobranchius furzeri. Next base: position 42,938,874 of record NC_091748.1, read on the forward strand.
GAGCGTCTTGCCACGTGTCACCACTCGGTCAGACTAAGCGCCTCCAGGAGAGAGGCCCAAGCAAGACGCGCCCCGAGGAGCGTCTTGCCACATGTCACCACTGGGTCTGACTGAGCGCCTCCAGGAGAGAGGCCCAACCAAGACGCGCCCCGAGGAGAGTCTTGCCACATGCCAACACTGGGTCTGACTGAGCGCCTCCAGGAGAGAGGCCCAAGCAAGACGCGCCCCGAGGAGCGTCTTGCCACATGTCAACACTGGGTCTGACTGAGCGCCTCCAGGAGAGAGGCCCAAGCAAGATGCGCCCAGAGGAGAGTCTTGCCACATGTCACCACTGGGTCTGACAGAGGGCCTCCAGGAGAGAGGCCCAAGCAATACGCGCCCCGAGGAGCGTCTTGCCACATGTCACCACTGGGTCTGACTGAGCGCCTCCAGGAGAGAGGCCCAAGCAAGATGCGCCCCGAGGAGAGTTTTGCCACATGTCACCACTGGGTCTGACAGAGGGCCTCCAGGAGAGAGGCCCAAGCAAGACGCGCCCCGTGGAGCGTCTTGCCACATGTCAGCACTCGGTCTGACTGAGCGCCTCCAGGAGAGAGGCCCAAGCAAGATGCGCCCCAAGGAGAGTCTTGCCACATGTCAGCACTCGGTCTGACTGAGCGCCTCCAGGAGAGAGGCCCAAGCAAGATGCGCCCCGAGGAGAGTCTTGCCACATGCCAACACTGGGTCTGACTGAGCGCCTCCAGGAGAAAGGCCCAAGCAAGACGCGCCCCAAGGAGCGTCTTGCCACATGTCAGCACTCGGTCTGACTGAGCGCCTCCAGGAGAGAGGCCCAAGCAAGATGCACCCCGAGGAGCGTCTTGCCACATGTCACCACTGGGTCTTACTGAGCGCCTCCAGGAGAGATGCCCAACCAAGACGCGACCCGAGGAGAGTCTTGCCACATGCCAACACTGGGTCTGACTGAGCGCCTCCAGGAGAGAAGCCCCAGCAAGACGCGCCCCGAGGAGCGTCTTGCCTTATGTCAGCAGTCTGTCAGACTGAGCGCCTCCAGGAGAGAGGCCCAAGCAAGATGCGCCCCGAGGAGCGTCTTGCCACATGTCAACAATCGGTCTGACTGAGGTCCTCCAGGAGAGAAGCCCAAGCAATACGCGCCCCGAGGAGCGTCTTGCCACATGTCAACAATCGGTCTGACTGAGGGCCTCCAGGAGAGAAGCCCAAGCAAGACGCGCCCCGAGGAGCGTCTTGCCACTTGTCAACACTGGGTCTGACTGAGGGCCTCCATGAGAGAAGCCCAAGCAATACGCGCCCCGAGGAGAGTCTTGCCACATGTCACCACTGGGTCTGACTGAGCGCCTCCAGGAGAGAGGCCCAACCAAGACGCGCCCCTAGGAGTGTCTTGCCACATGCCAACACTGGGTCTGACTGTGCGCCTCCAGGAGAGAAGCCCCAGCAAGACACGCCCCGAGGTGCGTCTTGCCACTTGTCAGCACTCAGTCTGACTGAGCGCCTCCAGGAGAGAGGCCCAAGCAAGACGCGCCCCGAGGAGCGTCTTGACACATGTCAACACTGGGTCTGACTGAGGGCCTCCATGAGAGAAGCCCAAGCAAGACGCGCCCCGAGGAGCGTCTTGCCACATGTCACCACTGGGTCTGACAGAGGGCCTCCAGGAGAGAGGCCCAAGCAATACGCGCCCCGAGGAGCGTCTTGCCACATGTCACCACTGGGTCTGACTGAGCGCCTCCAGGAGAGAGGCCCAACCAAGACGCGCCCCGAGGAGAGTCTTGCCACATGCCAACACTGGGTCTGACTGAGCGCCTCCAGGAGAGAGGCCCAAGCAATACGCAACCCGAGGAGCGTCTTGCCACATGTCAACACTGGATCTGACTGAGCGCCTCCAGAAGAGAGGCCCAAGCAAGACGCGCCTCGAGGAGCGTCTTGCCACATATCAACAATGGGTCTGACTGAGGGCCTCCAGGAGAGAAGCCCAAGCAAGACGCGCCCGGCGGAGCGTCTTGCCACATGTCAACACTGGGTCTGACAGAGGGCCTCCAGGAGAGAGGCCCCAGCAAGACGCGCCCCTAGGAGCGTCTTGCCTTATGTCAGCACTCGGTCTGACTGAGCACCTCCTGGAGAGAGGCCCAAGCAAGACGCGCCCCGAGGAGCGTCTTGCCACATGGCACCAATGGGTCTGACAGAGGGCCTCCAGGAGAGATGCCCAAGCAAGACGCGCCCTGAGGAGCGTCTTGCCACATGTCACCTCTGGGTCTGACTGAGCGCCTCCAGGAGAGAGGCCCAAGCAACACGTGCCCCGAGGAGCGTCTTGTACCATGTCAACACTGGGTCTGACTGAGCGCCTCCAGGAGAGAAGCCCCAGCAAGACGCGCCCCGAGGAGCGTCTTTCCACATGTCAGCACTTGGTCTGACTGAGCGCCTCCAGGAGAGAGGCCCAAGCAAGATGCGCCCCGAGGAGAGTTTTGCCACATGTCACCACTGGGTCTGACAGAGGGCCTCCAGGAGAGAGGCCCAAGCAAGACGCGCCCCGTGGAGCGTCTTGCCACATGTCAGCACTCGGTCTGACTGAGCGCCTCCAGGAGAGAGGCCCAAGCAAGATGCGCCCCAAGGAGAGTCTTGCCACATGTCAGCACTCGGTCTGACTGAGCGCCTCCAGGAGAGAGGCCCAAGCAAGATGCGCCCCGAGGAGAGTCTTGCCACATGCCAACACTGGGTCTGACTGAGCGCCTCCAGGAGAAAGGCCCAAGCAAGACGCGCCCCAAGGAGCGTCTTGCCACATGTCAGCACTCGGTCTGACTGAGCGCCTCCAGGAGAGAGGCCCAAGCAAGATGCACCCCGAGGAGCGTCTTGCCACATGTCACCACTGGGTCTGACTGAGCGCCTCCAGGAGAGATGCCCAACCAAGACGCGACCCGAGGAGAGTCTTGCCACATGCCAACACTGGGTCTGACTGAGCGCCTCCAGGAGAGAAGCCCCAGCAAGACGCGCCCCGAGGAGCGTCTTGCCTTATGTCAGCAGTCGGTCAGACTGAGCGCCTCCAGGAGAGAGGCCCAAGCAAGATGCGCCCCGAGGAGCGTCTTGCCACATGTCAACAATCGGTCTGACTGAGGTCCTCCAGGAGAGAAGCCCAAGCAATACGCGCCCCGAGGAGCGTCTTGCCACATGTCAACAATCGGTCTGACTGAGGGCCTCCAGGAGAGAAGCCCAAGCAAGACGCGCCCCGAGGAGCGTCTTGCCACTTGTCAACACTGGGTCTGACTGAGGGCCTCCATGAGAGAAGCCCAAGCAATACGCGCCCCGAGGAGAGTCTTGCCACATGTCACCACTGGGTCTGACTGAGCGCCTCCAGGAGAGAGGCCCAACCAAGACGCGCCCCTAGGAGTGTCTTGCCACATGCCAACACTGGGTCTGACTGTGCGCCTCCAGGAGAGAAGCCCCAGCAAGACACGCCCCGAGGTGCGTCTTGCCACTTGTCAGCACTCAGTCTGACTGAGCGCCTCCAGGAGAGAGGCCCAAGCAAGACGCGCCCCGAGGAGCGTCTTGACACATGTCAACACTGGGTCTGACTGAGGGCCTCCATGAGAGAAGCCCAAGCAAGACGCGCCCCGAGGAGCGTCTTGCCACATGTCACCACTGGGTCTGACAGAGGGCCTCCAGGAGAGAGGCCCAAGCAATACGCGCCCCGAGGAGCGTCTTGCCACATGTCACCACTGGGTCTGACTGAGCGCCTCCAGGAGAGAGGCCCAACCAAGACGCGCCCCGAGGAGAGTCTTGCCACATGCCAACACTGAGTCTGACTGAGCGCCTCCAGGAGAGAGGCCCAAGCAATACGCAACCCGAGGAGCGTCTTGCCACATGTCAACACTGGATCTGACTGAGCGCCTCCAGAAGAGAGGCCCAAGCAAGACGCGCCTCGAGGAGCGTCTTGCCACGTATCAACAATGGGTCTGACTGAGGGCCTCCAGGAGAGAAGCCCAAGCAAGACGCGCCCGGCGGAGCGTCTTGCCACATGTCAACACTGGGTCTGACAGAGGGCCTCCAGGAGAGAGGCCCCAGCAAGACGCGCCCCTAGGAGCGTCTTGCCTTATGTCAGCACTCGGTCTGACTGAGCACCTCCTGGAGAGAGGCCCAAGCAAGACGCGCCCCGAGGAGCGTCTTGCCACATGGCACCAATGGGTCTGACAGAGGGCCTCCAGGAGAGATGCCCAAGCAAGACGCGCCCTGAGGAGCGTCTTGCCACATGTCACCTCTGGGTCTGACTGAGCGCCTCCAGGAGAGAGGCCCAAGCAACACGTGCCCCGAGGAGCGTCTTGTACCATGTCAACACTGGGTCTGACTGAGCGCCTCCAGGAGAGAAGCCCCAGCAAGACGCGCCCCGAGGAGCGTCTTTCCACATGTCAGCACTTGGTCTGACTGAGCGCCTCCAGGAGAGAGGCCCAAGCAAGATGCGCCCCGAGGAGCGTCTTGCCACATGTCAACAATGGGTCTGACTGAGGGCCTCCAGGAGAGAAGCCCAAGCAAGATGCGCCCCGAGGAGCGTCTTGCCACTTGTCAGCACTTGGTCTGACTGAGCGCCTCCAGGAGAGAGGCACAAGCAAGACGCGCCCCGAGGAGCGTCTTGACACATGTCAACACTGGGTCTGACTGAGGGCCTCCATGAGAGAAGCCCAAGCAAGACGCGCCCCGAGGAGCGTCTTTTCACATGTCAACACTGGGTCTGACTGAGCGCCTCCAGGAGATAGGCCCAAGCAAGACGCGCCCCGAGGAGCGTCTTGCCACGTGTCATCACTGGGTCTGACTGAGCGCTTCCAGGAGAGAGGCCCAAGCAAGACGCGCCCCGAGGAGCGTCTTGCCACGTGTCACCACTCGGTCAGACTGAGCGCCTCCAGGAGAGAGGCCCAAGCAAGACGCGCCCCGAGGAGCGTCTTGCCACATGTCACCACTGGGTCTGACTGGGAGCCTCCAGGAGAGAGGCCCAAGCAAGACGCGCCCCGAGGAGAGTCTTGCCACATGCCAACACTGGGTCTGACTGAGCGCCTCCAGGAGAGAGGCCCAAGCAAGACGCACCCCGAGGAGCGTCTTGCCACATGTCAACACTGGGTCTGACTGAGCACCTCCAGGAGAGAGGCCCAAGCAAGACGCGCCCCGAGGAGCGTCTTGCCACATGTCAACACTGGGTCTGACTGAGCGCCTCCAGGCGAGAGGCCCAAGCAAGACGCGCCTCGAGGAGCGTCTTGCCACATATCAACAATGGGTCTGACTGAGGGCCTCCAGGAGAGAAGCCCAAGCAAGACGCGCCCGGCGGAGCGTCTTGCCACATGTCAATACTGGGTCTGACAGAGGGCCTCCAGGAGAGAGGCCCCAGCAAGACGCGCCCCTAGGAGCGTCTTGCCTTATGTCAGCACTCGGTCTGACTGAGCGCCTCCAGGAGAGAGACCCAAGCAAGACGCGCCCCGAGGAGAGTCTTGCCACATGCCAACACTGGGTCTGACTGAGCGCCTCCAGGAGAGAGGCCCAAGCAAGACGCACCCCAAGGAGCGTCTTGCCACATGTCAACACTGGGTCTGACTGAGCACCTCCAGGAGAGAGGCCCAAGCAAGACGCGCCCCGAGGAGCGTCTTGCCACATGTCAACACTGGGTCTGACTGAGCGCCTCCAGGCGAGAGGCCCAAGCAAGACGCGCCTCGAGGAGCGTCTTGCCACATATCAACAATGGGTCTGACTGAGGGCCTCCAGGAGAGAAGCCCAAGCAAGACGCGCCCCGAGGAGCGTCTTGCCACATGTCAACACTGGGTCTGACTGAGCGCCTCCAGGAGAGAGGCCCAAGCAAGACGCGCCCGGAGGAGCGTCCTACCACATGTCAACACTGGGTCTGACAGAGGGCCTCCAGGAGAGAGGCCCCAGCAAGACGCGCCCCGTGGAGCGTCTTGCCTTATGTCAGCACTTGGTCTGACTGAGCGCCTCCTGGAGAGAGGCCCAAGCAAGACGCGCCTCGAGGAGCGTCTTGCCACATGGCAACAATGGGTCTGACAGAGGGCCTCCAGGAGAGAGGCCCAAGCAAGACGCGCCCCGAGGAGCGTCTTGCCACATGTCACCTCTGGGTCTGACTGAGCGCCTCCAGGAGAGAGGCCCAAGCAACACGTGCCCCGAGGAGCGTCTTGTACCATGTCAACACTGGGTCTGACTGAGCGCCTCCAGGAGAGAAGCCCCAGCAAGACGCGCCCCGAGGAGCGTCTTTCCACATGTCAGCACTTGGTCTGACTGAGCGCCTCCTGGAGAGAGGCCCAAGCAAGACGTGCCTCGAGGAGCGTCTTTCCACATGTCAACACTGGGTCTGACAGAGGGCCTCCAGGAGAGAAGCCCCAGCAAGACGCGACCCGAGGAGCGTCTTGCCTTATGTCAGCACTCGGTCTCACTGAGCGCCTCCTGGAGAGAGGCCCAAGCAAGACGCGCCTCGAGGAGCGTCTTGCCACATGGCAAAAATGGGTCTGACAGAGGGCCTCCAGGAGAGAGGCCCAAGCAAGTCGTGCCCGAGGAGCGTCTTGCCACATGTCACCTCTGGGTCTGACTGAGCGCCTCCAGGAGAGAGGCCCAAGCAACACGCGCCCCGAGGAGCGTCTTGTACCATGTCAACACTGGGTCTGACTGAGCGCCTCCAGGAGAGAAGCCCCAGCAAGACGCGCCCCGAGGAGCGTCTTTCCACATGTCAGCACTTGGTCTGACTGAGCGCCTCCAGGAGAGAGGCCCAAGCAAGATGCGCCCCGAGGAGCGTCTTGCCACATGTCAACAATGGGTCTGACTGAGGGCCTCCAGGAGAGAAGCCCAAGCAAGATGCGCCCCGAGGAGCGTCTTGCCACTTGTCAGCACTTGGTCTCACTGAGCGCCTCCAGGAGAGAGGCACAAGCAAGACGCGCCCCGAGGAGCGTCTTGACACATGTCAACACTGGGTCTAACTGAGGGCCTCCATGAGAGAAGCCCAAGCAAGACGCGCCCCGAGGAGCGTCTTGCCACATGTCAACACTGGGTCTGACTGAGCGCCTCCAGGAGAGAGGCCCAAGCAAGATGCGCCCCGAGGAGCGTCTTGCCAAGTGTCATCACTGGGTCGGACTGAGCGCCTCCAGGAGAGAGGCCCAAGCAAGACGCGCCCCGAGGAGCGTCTTGACACATGTCAACACTGGGTCTGACTGAGGGCCTCCATGAGAGAAGCCCAAGCAATACGCGCCCCGAGGAGCGTCTTGCCACATGTCACCACTGGGTCTGACTGAGCGCCTCCAGGAGAGAGGCCCAACCAAGACGCACCCCGAGGAGATTCTTGCCACATGCCAACACTGGGTCTGACTGTGCGCCTCCAGGAGAGAAGCCCCAGCAAGACGCGCCCCGAGGTGCGTCTTGACACATGTCAACACTGGGTCTGACTGAGGGCCTCCATGAGAGAAGCCCAAGCAAGACGAGCCCCGAGGAGCGTCTTGCCACATGTCACCACTGGGTCCTACTGAGCACCTCTAGGAGAGAGGCCTAACCAAGACGCGCCCCGAGGAGAGTCTTGCCACATGCCAACACTGGGTCTGACTGAGCGCCTCCAGGAGAGAGGCCCAAGCAAGACGCGCCCCGAGGAGCGTCTTGCCACGTGTCACCACTGGGTCTGACTTAGCCCCTCCAGGAGAGAGGCCCAAGCAAGATGCGCCCCTAGGAGCGTCTTGCCACATGTCAGCACTGGGTCTGACTGAGCGCCTCCAGGAGAGAGGTCCCAGCAAGACGCGCCCCGAGGAGCGTCTTGCCTTATGTCAGCAATCGGTCTGACTGAGCACCTCCAGGAGAGAGGCCCAAGCAAGACGCGCCCCGAGGAGAGTCTTGCCACATGCCAACACTGGGTCTGACTTAGCGCCTCCAGGAGAGAGTCCCAAGCAAGACGCACCCCAAGGAGCGTCTTTCCACATGTCAGCACTTGGTCTGACTGAGCGCCTCCAGGAGAGAGGCCCAAGCAAGATGCGCCCCGAGGAGCGTCTTGCCACATGTCAACAATGGGTCTGACTGAGGGCCTCCAGGTGAGAAGCCCAAGCAAGATGCGCCCCGAGGAGCGTCTTGCCACTTGTCAGCACTTGGTCTGACTGAGCGCCTCCAGGAGAGAGGCACAAGCAAGACGCGCCCCGAGGAGCGTCTTGACACATGTCAACACTGGGTCTGACTGAGGGCCTCCATGAGAGAAGCCCAAGCAAGACGCGCCCCGAGGAGCGTCTTTTCACATGTCAACACTGGGTCTGACTGAGCGCCTCCAGGAGAGAGGCCCAAGCAAGACGCGCCCCGAGGAGCGTCTTGCCACGTGTCATCACTGGGTCTGACTGAGCGCTTCCAGGAGAGAGGCCCAAGCAAGACGCGCCCCGAGGAGCGTCTTGCCACGTGTCACCACTCGGTCAGACTGAGCGCCTCCAGGAGAGAGGCCCAAGCAAGACGCGCCCCGAGGAGCGTCTTGCCACATGTCACCACTGGGTCTGACTGAGAGCCTCCAGGAGAGAGGCCCAAGCAAGACGCGCCCCGAGGAGAGTCTTGCCACATGCCAACACTGGGTCTGACTGAGCGCCTCCAGGAGAGAGGCCCAAGCAAGACGCACCCCAAGGAGCGTCTTGCCACATGTCAACACTGGGTCTGACTGAGCACCTCCAGGAGAGAGGCCCAAGCAAGACGCGCCCCGAGGAGCGTCTTGCCACATGTCAACACTGGGTCTGACTGAGCGCCTCCAGGCGAGAGGCCCAAGCAAGACGCGCCTCGAGGAGCGTCTTGCCACATATCAACAATGGGTCTGACTGAGGGCCTCCAGGAGAGAAGCCCAAGCAAGACGCGCCCGGCGGAGCGTCTTGCCACATGTCAACACTGGGTCTGACAGAGGGCCTCCAGGAGAGAGGCCCCAGCAAGACGCGCCCCTAGGAGCGTCTTGCCTTATGTCAGCACTCGGTCTGACTGAGCGCCTCCAGGAGAGAGACCCAAGCAAGACGCGCCCCGAGGAGAGTCTTGCCACATGCCAACACTGGGTCTGACTGAGCGCCTCCAGGAGAGAGGCCCAAGCAAGACGCACCCCAAGGAGCGTCTTGCCACATGTCAACACTGGGTCTGACTGAGCACCTCCAGGAGAGAGGCCCAAGCAAGACGCGCCCCGAGGAGCGTCTTGCCACATGTCAACACTGGGTCTGACTGAGCGCCTCCAGGCGAGAGGCCCAAGCAAGACGCGCCTCGAGGAGCGTCTTGCCACATATCAACAATGGGTCTGACTGAGGGCCTCCAGGAGAGAAGCCCAAGCAAGACGCGCCCCGAGGAGCGTCTTGCCACATGTCAACACTGGGTCTGACTGAGCGCCTCCAGGAGAGAGGCCCAAGCAAGACGCGCCCGGAGGAGCGTCCTACCACATGTCAACACTGGGTCTGACAGAGGGCCTCCCGGAGAGAGGCCCCAGCAAGACGCGCCCCGTGGAGCGTCTTGCCTTATGTCAGCACTTGGTCTGACTGAGCGCCTCCTGGAGAGAGGCCCAAGCAAGACGCGCCTCGAGGAGCGTCTTGCCACATGTCACCTCTGGGTCTGACTGAGCGCCTCCAGGAGAGAGGCCCAAGCAAGATGCGCCCCGAGGAGCGTCTTGCCAAGTGTCATCACTGGGTCGGACTGAGCGCCTCCAGGAGAGAGGCCCAAGCAAGACGCGCCCCGAGGAGCGTCTTGACACATGTCAACACTGGGTCTGACTGAGGGCCTCCATGAGAGAAGCCCAAGCAATACGCGCCCCGAGGAGCGTCTTGCCACATGTCACCACTGGGTCTGACTGAGCGCCTCCAGGAGAGAGGCCCAACCAAGACGCACCCCGAGGAGATTCTTGCCACATGCCAACACTGGGTCTGACTGAGCGCCTCCAGGAGAGAGGCCCAAGCAAGATGCGCCCCGAGGAGCGTCTTGCCAAGTGTCATCACTGGGTCGGACTGAGCGCCTCCAGGAGAGAGGCCCAAGCAAGACGCGCCCCGAGGAGCGTCTTGACACATGTCAACACTGGGTCTGACTGAGGGCCTCCATGAGAGAAGCCCAAGCAATACGCGCCCCGAGGAGCGTCTTGCCACATGTCACCACTGGGTCTGACTGAGCGCCTCCAGGAGAGAGGCCCAACCAAGACGCACCCCGAGGAGATTCTTGCCACATGCCAACACTGGGTCTGACTGTGCGCCTCCAGGAGAGAAGCCCCAGCAAGACGCGCCCCGAGGTGCGTCTTGACACATGTCAACACTGGGTCTGACTGAGGGCCTCCATGAGAGAAGCCCAAGCAAGACGAGCCCCGAGGAGCGTCTTGCCACATGTCACCACTGGGTCCTACTGAGCACCTCTAGGAGAGAGGCCTAACCAAGACGCGCCCCGAGGAGAGTCTTGCCACATGCCAACACTGGGTCTGACTGAGCGCCTCCAGGAGAGAGGCCCAAGCAAGACGCGCCCCGAGGAGCGTCTTGCCACGTGTCACCACTGGGTCTGACTTAGCCCCTCCAGGAGAGAGGCCCAAGCAAGATGCGCCCCTAGGAGCGTCTTGCCTTATGTCAGCAATCGGTCTGACTGAGCACCTCCAGGAGAGAGGCCCAAGCAAGACGCGCCCCGAGGAGAGTCTTGCCACATGCCAACACTGGGTCTGACTTAGCGCCTCCAGGAGAGAGGCCCAAGCAAGACGCACCCCAAGGAGCGTCTTGCCACATGTCAACACTGGGTCTGACTGAGCACCTCCAGGAGAGAGGCCCAAGCAAGACGCGCCCCTAGGAGCGTCTTGCCACATGTCAACACTGGGTCTGACTGAGCGCCTCCAGGCGAGAGGCCCAAGCAAGACGCGCCTCGAGGAGCGTCTTGCCACATATCAACAATGGGTCTGACTGAGGGCCTCCAGGAGAGAAGCCCAAGCAAGACGCGCCCCGAGGAGCGTCTTGCCACATGTCAACACTTGGTCTGACTGAGCGCCTCCAGGAGAGAGGCCCAACCAAGACGCACCCCGAGGAGATTCTTGCCACATGCCAACACTGGGTCTGACTGTGCGCCTCCAGGAGAGAAGCCCCAGCAAGACGCGCCCCGAGGTGTGTCTTGACACATGTCAACACTGGGTCTGACTGAGGGCCTCCATGAGAGAAGCCCAAGCAAGACGAGCCCCGAGGAGCGTCTTGCCACATGTCACCACTGGGTCTGACTGAGCGCCTCTAGGAGAGAGGCCCAAGCAAGATGCGCCCCGAGGAGCGTCTTGCCAAGTGTCATCACTGGGTCGGACTGAGCGCCTCCAGGAGAGAGGCCCAAGCAAGACGCGCCCCGAGGAGCGTCTTGACACATGTCAACACTGGGTCTGACTGAGGGCCTCCATGAGAGAAGCCCAAGCAATACGCGCCCCGAGGAGCGTCTTGCCACATGTCACCACTGGGTCTGACTGAGCGCCTCCAGGAGAGAGGCCCAACCAAGACGCACCCCGAGGAGATTCTTGCCACATGCCAACACTGGGTCTGACTGTGCGCCTCCAGGAGAGAAGCCCCAGCAAGACGCGCCCCGAGGTGCGTCTTGACACATGTCAACACTGGGTCTGACTGAGGGCCTCCATGAGAGAAGCCCAAGCAAGACGAGCCCCGAGGAGCGTCTTGCCACATGTCACCACTGGGTCCTACTGAGCACCTCTAGGAGAGAGGCCTAACCAAGACGCGCCCCGAGGAGAGTCTTGCCACATGCCAACACTGGGTCTGACTGAGCGCCTCCAGGAGAGAGGCCCAAGCAAGACGCGCCCCGAGGAGCGTCTTGCCACGTGTCACCACTGGGTCTGACTTAGCCCCTCCAGGAGAGAGGCCCAAGCAAGATGCGCCCCTAGGAGCGTCTTGCCACATGTCAGCACTGGGTCTGACTGAGCGCCTCCAGGAGAGAGGTCCCAGCAAGACGCGCCCCGAGGAGCGTCTTGCCTTATGTCAGCAATCGGTCTGACTGAGCACCTCCAGGAGAGAGGCCCAAGCAAGACGCGCCCCGAGGAGAGTCTTGCCACATGCCAACACTGGGTCTGACTTAGCGCCTCCAGGAGAGAGGCCCAAGCAAGACGCACCCCAAGGAGCGTCTTGCCACATGTCAACACTGGGTCTGACTGAGCACCTCCAGGAGAGAGGCCCAAGCAAGACGCGCCCCGAGGAGCGTCTTGCCACATGTCAACACTGGGTCTGACTGAGCGCCTCCAGGCGAGAGGCCCAAGCAAGACGCGCCTCGAGGAGCGTCTTGCCACATATCAACAATGGGTCTGACTGAGGGCCTCCAGGAGAGAAGCCCAAGCAAGACGCGCCCCGAGGAGCGTCTTGCCACATGTCAACACTTGGTCTGACTGAGCGCCTCCAGGAGAGAGGCCCAACCAAGACGCACCCCGAGGAGATTCTTGCCACATGCCAACACTGGGTCTGACTGTGCGCCTCCAGGAGAGAAGCCCCAGCAAGACGCGCCCCGAGGTGTGTCTTGACACATGTCAACACTGGGTCTGACTGAGGGCCTCCATGAGAGAAGCCCAAGCAAGACGAGCCCCGAGGAGCGTCTTGCCACATGTCACCACTGGGTCTGACTGAGCGCCTCTAGGAGAGAGGCCTAAATAAGACGCGCCCCGAGGAGAGTCTTGCCACATGCCAACACTGGGTCTGACTGAGCGCCTCCAGGAGAGAGGCCCAAGCAAGACGCGCCCCGAGGAGCGTCTTGCCTTATGTCAGCAATCGGTCTGACTGAGCGCCTCCAGGAGAGAGGCCCAAGCAAGACGCGCCCCGAGGAGAATCTTGCCACATGCCAACACTGGGTCTGACTGAGCGCCTCCAGGAGAGAGGCCCAAGCAAGACGCACCCCAAGGAGCGTCTTGCCACATGTCAACACTGGGTCTGACTGAGCACCTCCAGGAGAGAGGCCCAAGCAAGACGCGCCCCGAGGAGCGTCTTGCCACATGTCAACACTGGGTCTGACTGAGCGCCTCCAGGCGAGAGGCCCAAGCAAGACGCGCCTCGAGGAGCGTCTTGCCACATATCAACAATGGGTCTGACTGAGGGCCTCCAGGAGAGAAGCCCAAGCAAGACGCGCCCCGAGGAGCGTCTTGCCACATGTCAACACTGGGTCTGACTGAGCGCCTTCAGGAGAGAGGCCCAAGCAAGACGCGCCCCGAGGAGCGTCTTGCCTTATGTCAGCACTCGGTCTGACTGAGCGCCTCCTGGAGAGAGGCCCAAGCAAGACGCGCCTCGAGGAGCGTCTTGCCACATGGCAACAATGGGTCTGACAGAGGGCCTCCAGGAGAGAGGCCCAAGCAAGACGTGCCCGAGGAGCGTCTTGCCACATGTCACCTCTGGGTCTGACTGAGCGCCTCCAGGAGAGAGGCCCAAGCAACACGCGCCCCGAGGAGCGTCTTGTACCATGTCAACACTGGGTCTGACTGAGCGCCTCCAGGAGAGAAGCCCCAGCAAGACGCGCCCCGAGGAGCGTCTTTCCACATGTCAGCACTTGGTCTGACTGAGCGCCTCCAGGAGAGAGGCCCAAGCAAGATGCGCCCCGAGGAGCGTCTTGCCACATGTCAACAATGGGTCTGACTGAGGGCCTCCAGGAGAGAAGCCCAAGCAAGATGCGCCCCGAGGAGCGTCTTGCCACTTGTCAGCACTTGGTCTCACTGAGCGCCTCCAGGAGAGAGGCCCAAGCAAGACGCGCCCCGAGGAGCGTCTTGACACATGTCAACACTGGGTCTGACTGAGGGCCTCCATGAGAGAAGCCCAAGCAAGACGCGCCCCGAGGACCGTCTTGCCACATGTCAACACTGGGTCTGACTGAGCGCCTCCAGGAGAGAGGCCCAAGCAAGACGCGCCCCGAGGAGCGTCTTGCCACGTGTCATCACTGGGTCTGACTGAGCGCCTCCAGGAGAGAGGCCCAAGCAAGACGCGCCCCGAGGAGCGTCTTGACACATGTCAACACTGGGTCTGACTGAGGGCCTCCATGAGAGAAGCCCAAGCAATACGCGCCCCGAGGAGCGTCTTGCCACATGTCACCACTGGGTCTGACTGAGCGCCTCCAGGAGAGAGGCCCAACCAAGACGCACCCCGAGGAGATTCTTGCCACATGCCAACACTGGGTATGACTGTGCGCCTCCAGGAGAGAAGCCCCAGCAAGACGCGCCCCGAGGTGCGTCTTGACACATGTCAACACTGGGTCTGACTGAGGGCCTCCATGAGAGAAGCCCAAGCAAGACGAGCCCCGAGGAGCGTCTTGCCACATGTCACCACTGGGTCTGACTGAGCGCCTCTAGGAGAGAGGCCTAACCAAGACGCGCCCCGAGGAGAGTCTTGCCACATGCCAACACTGGGTCTGACTGAGCGCCTGCAGGAGAGAGGCCCAAGCAAGACGCGCCCCGAGGAGCGTCTTGCCACGTGTCACCACTGGGTCTGACTGAGCCCCTCCAGGAGAGAGGCCCAAGCAAGATGCGCCCCTAGGAGCGTCTTGCCACATGTCAGCACTGGGTCTGAATGAGCGCCTCCAGGAGAGAGGTCCCAGCAAGACGCGCCCCGAGGAGCATCTTGCCTTATGTCAGCAATCGGTCTGACTGAGCGCCTCCAGGAGAGAGGCCCAAGCAAGACGCGCCCCGAGGAGCGTCTTGCCACATGTCAACAATGGGTCTGACTGAGGGCCTCCAGGAGAGAAGCCCAAGCAAGACGTGCCCCGAGGAGCGTCTTGCAACATGTCAACACTGGGTCTGACTGAGCGCCTCCAGGAGAGAGGCCCAAGCAAGACGCGCCCGGAGGAGCGTCTTGCCACATGTCAACACTGGGTCTGACAGAGGGCCTCCAGGAGAGAGGCCCCAGCAAGATGCGCCCCGAGGAGCGTCTTGACTTATGTCAGCACTCGGTCTGACTGAGCGCCTCCAGGAGAGAGGCCCAAGCAAGACGCGCCCCGAGGAGCGTCTTGCCACATGGCAACAATGGGTCTGACAGAGGGCCTCCAGGAGAGAGGCCCCAGCAAGACGCGCCCCGAGGAGCGTCTTTCCTTATGTCAGCACTCGGTCTGACTGAGCGCCTCCTGGAGAGAGGCCCAAGCAAGACGCGCCTCGAGGAGCGTCTTGCCACATGGCAACAATGGGTCTGACAGAGGGCCTCCAGGAGAGAGGCCCAAGCAAGACGCGCCCCGAGGAGCGTCTTGCCACATGTCACCTCTGGGTCTGACTGAGCGCCTCCAGGAGAGAGGCCCAAGCATCAAGCGCCTCGAGGAGCGTCTTGTACCATGTCAACACTGGGTCTGACTGAGCGCCTCCAGGAGAGAAGCCCCAGCAAGACGCGCCCCGAGGAGTGTCTTTCCACATGTCAGCACTTGGTCTGACTGAGCGCCTCCAGGAGAGAGGCCCAAGCAAGATGCGCCCCGAGGAGCGTCTTTCCACATGTCAACAATGGGTCTGACTGAGGGCCTCCAGGAGAGAAGCCCAAGCAAGATGCGCCCCGAGGAGCGTCTTGCCACTTGTCAGCACTTGGTCTGACTGAGCGCCTCCAGGAGAGAGGCCCAAGCAAGACGCGCCCCGAGGAGCGTCTTGACACATGTCAACACTGGGTCTGACTGAGGGCCTCCATGAGAGAAGCCCAAGCAAGACGCACCCCGAGGAGCGTCTTGCCACATGTCAACACTGGGTCTGACTGAGCGCCTCCAGGAGAGAGGCCCAAGCAAGACGCGCCCCGCGGAGCGTCTTGCCACGTGTCATCACTGGGTCTGACTGAGCGCCTCCAAGAGAGAGGCCCAAGCAAGATGCGCCCCGAGGAGCGTCTTGACACATGTCAACACTGGGTCTGACTGAGGGCCTCCATGAGAGAAGCCCAAGCAATACGCGCCCCGAGGAGCGTCTTGCCACATGTCACCACGAGGTCTGACTGAGCGCCTCCAGGAGAGAGGCCCAACCAAGACGCACCCCGAGGAGATTCTTGCCACATGCCAACACTGGGTCTGACTGTGCGCCTCCAGGAGAGAAGCCCCAGCAAGACGCGCCCCGAGGTGTGTCTTGACACATGTCAACACTGGGTCTGACTGAGGGCCTCCATGAGAGAAGCCCAAGCAAGACGAGCCCCGAGGAGCGTCTTGCCACATGTCACCACTGGGTCTGACTGAGCCCCTCCAGGAGAGAGGCCCAAGCAAGATAAGCCCTAGGAGCGTCTTGCCACATGTCAGCACTGGGTCTGACTGAGCGCCTCCAGGAGAGAGGTCCCAGCAAGACGCGCCCCGAGGAGCGTCTTGCCTTATGTCAGCACTCGGTCTGACTGAGCGCCTCCAGGAGAGAGGCCCACGCAAGACGCGCCCCGAGGAGCGTCTTGCCACATGTCAACAATTGGTCTGACTGAGGGCCTCCATTAGAGAAGCCCAAGCAAGACGTGCCCCGAGGAGCGTCTTGCCACATTTCAACACTGGGTCTGACTGAGCGCCTCCAGGAGAGAGGCCCAAGCAAGACGCGCCCGGAGGAGCGTCTTGCCACATGTCAACACTGGGTCTGACAGAGGGCCTCCAGGAGAGAGGCCCCAGCAAGATGCGCCCCGAGGAGCGTCTTGCCTTATGTCAGCACTCAGTCTGACTGAGCGCCTCCAGGAGAGAGGCCCAAGCAAGACGCACCCCGAGGAGCGTCTTGCCACATGGCAACAATGGGTCTGACAGAGGGCCTCCAGGAGAGAGGCCCAAGCAAGACGTGCCCCGAGGAGCATTTTGCCACATGTCAGAACTCGATCTGACTGAGCGCCTCCAGGAGAGAGGCCCAAGCAAGATGCGCCCCGAGCAGCGTCTTGCCACATCTCAACAATAGGTCTGACAGAGGGCCTCCAGGAGAGAAGCCCAAGCAAGACGCGCCCCGAGGAGCGTCTTGCCCCTTGTCAGCACTCGGTCTGACTGAGCGCCTCCAGGAGAGAGGCCCAAGCAAGACGCGCCTCGAGGAGCGTCTTGACACATGTCAACACTGGGTCTGACTGAGGGCCTCCATGAGAGAAGCCCAAGCAAGACGAGCCCCGAGGAGCGTCTTGCCACATGTCAACACTGGGTCTGACAGAGGGCCTCCAGGAGAGAGGCCCAAGCAATACGCGCCCCGAGGAGCGTCTTGCCACATGTCACCACTGGGTCTGACTGAGCGCCTCCATGAGAGAGGCCCAAGCAAGACGCGCCCCGAGGACAGTCTTGCCACATGCCAACACTGGGTCTGACTGTGCGCCTCCAGGAGAGAGGCCCAAGCAAGACGCGCCCCGAGGAGCGTCTTGCCACATGTCAACACTGGGTCTGACTGAGCGCCTCCAGGAGAGAGGCCCAAGCAAGACGCGCCCCGAGGAACGTCTTGCCACGTGTCATCACTGGGTCTGACTGAGCGCCTCCAGGAGAGAGGCCCAAGCAAGACGCGCTCCGAGGAGCGTCTTGCCATGTGTCACCACTGGGTCTGACTGAGCGCCTCCAGGAGAGAGGCCCAAGCAAGACGCGCCCCGAGGAGCGTCTTGCCACATGTCAACACTGGGTCTGACAGAGGACCTCCAGGAGAGAGGCCCAAGCAATACGCACCCCGAGGAGCGTGTTGCCACATGTCACCACTGGGTCTGACTGAGCGCCTCCAGGAGAGAGGCCCAAGCAAGACGCGCCCCGAGGAGAGTCTTGCCACATGCCAACACTGGGTCTGACTGTGCGCCTCTAGGAGAGAGGCCCAAGCAAGACGCGCCCCGAGGAGCGTCTTGCCACATGTCAACACTGGGTCTGACTGAGCGCCTCCAGGAGAGAGGCCCAAGCAAGACGCGCCGCGAGGAACATCTTGCCACGTGTCATCACTGGGTCTGACTGAGCGCCTCCAGGAGAGAGGCCCAAGCAAGACGCGCCCCGAGGAGCGTCTTGCCACGTGTCACCACTGGGTCTGACTGAGCGCCTCCAGGAGAGAGGCCCAACCAAGACGCGCCCCTAGGAGAGTCTTGCCACATGCCAACACTGGGTCTGACTGTGCGCCTCCAGGAGAGAAGCCCCAGCAAGACACGCCCCGAGGTGCGTCTTGCCACTTGTCAGCACTCAGTCTGACTGAGCGCCTCCAGGAGAGAGGCCCAAGCAAGACGCGCCCCGAGGAGCGTCTTGCCACATGGCAACAATGGGTCTGACAGAGGGCCTCCAGGAGAGAGGCCCAAGCAAGACGTGCCCCGAGGAGCATTTTGCCACATGTCAGCACTCGATCTGACTGAGCGCCTCCAGGAGAGAGGCCCAAGCAAGATGCGCCCCGAGGAGCGTCTTGCCACATCTCAACAAGGGGTCTGACACAGGGCCTCCAGGAGAGAAGCCCAAGCAAGACGCGCCCCGAGGAGCGTCTTGCCCCTTGTCAGCACTCGGTCTGACTGAGCGCCTCCAGGAGAGAGGCCCAAGCAAGACGCGCCTCGAGGAGCGTCTTGACACATGTCAACACTGGGTCTGACTGAGGGCCTCCATGAGAGAAGCCCAAGCAAGACGAGCCCCGAGGAGCGTCTTGCCACATGTCAACACTGGGTCTGACAGAGGGCCTCCAGGAGAGAGGCCCAAGCAATACGCGCCCCGAGGAGCGTCTTGCCACATGTCACCACTGGGTCTGACTGAGCGCCTCCATGAGAGAGGCCCAAGCAAGACGCGCCCCGAGGAGAGTCTTGCCACATGCCAACACTGGGTCTGACTGTGCGCCTCCAGGAGAGAGGCCCAAGCAAGACCTGCCCCGAGGAGCGTCTTGCCACATGTCAACACTGGGTCTGACTGAGCGCCTCCAGGAGAGAGGCCCAAGCAAGACGCGCCCCGAGGAACGTCTTGCCACGTGTCATCACTGGGTCTGACTGAGCGCCTCCAGGAGAGAGGCCCAAGCAAGACGCGCTCCGAGGAGCGTCTTGCCATGTGTCACCACTGGGTCTGACTGAGCGCCTCCAGGAGAGAGGCCCAAGCAAGACGCGCCCCGAGGAGCGTCTTGCCACGTGTCAACACTGGGTCTGACAGAGGACCTCCAGGAGAGAGGCCCAAGCAATACGCGCCCCGAGGAGCGTGTTGACACATGTCCCCACTGGGTCTGACTGAGAGCCTCCAGGAGAGAGGCCCAAGCAAGACGCGCCCCGAGGAGCGTCTTGCCACATGTCAACACTGGGTCTGACTGAGCGCCTCCAGGAGAGAGGCCCAAGCAAGACGCGCCGCGAGGAACATCTTGCCACGTGTCATCACTGGGTCTGACTGAGCGCCTCCAGGAGAGAGGCCCAAGCAAGACGCGCCCCGAGGAGCGTCTTGCCACGTGTCACCACTGGGTCTGACTGAGCGCCTCCAGCAGAGAGGCCCAAGCAAGACGCGCCCCGAGGAGCGTCTTGCCACATGTCACCACTGGGTCTGACTGAGCGCCTCTAGGCGAGAGGCCCAAGCAAGACGCGCCTCGAGGAGCGTCTTGCCACATATCAACAATGGGTCTGACTGAGGGCCTCCAGGAGAGAAGCCCAAGCAAGACGCGCCCCGAGGAGCGTCTTGCCACATGTCACCACTGGGTCTGACTGAGCGCCTCCAGGAGAGAGGCCCAACCAAGACGCGCCCCTAGGAGAGTCTTGCCACATGCCAACACTGGGTCTGACTGTGCGCCTCCAGGAGAGAAGCCCCAGCAAGACACGCCCCGAGGTGCGTCTTGCCACTTGTCAGCACTCAGTCTGACTGAGCGCCTCCAGGAGAGAGGCCCAAGCAAGACGCGCCCCGAGGAGCGTCTTGACACATGTCAACACTGGGTCTGACTGAGGGCCTCCATGAGAGAAGCCCAAGCAAGACGTGCCCCGAGGAGCGTCTTGCCACATGTCACCACTGGGTCTGACAGAGGGCCTCCAGGAGAGAGGCCCAAGCAATACGCGCCCCGAGGAGCGTCTTGCCACATGTCACCACTGGGTCTGACTGAGCGCCTCCAGGAGAGTTGCCCAACCAAGACGCGCCCCGAGGAGAGTCTTGCCACATGCCAACACTGGGTCTGACTGAGCGCCTCCAGGAGAGAGGCCCAAGCAATACGCACCCCGAGGAGCGTCTTGCCACATGTCAACACTGGATCTGACTGAGCGCCTCCAGGAGAGAAGCCCAAGCAAGACGCGCCCGGCGGAGCGTCTTGCCACATGTCAACACTGGGTCTGACAGAGGGCCTCCAGGAGAGAGGCCCCAGCAAGACGCGCCCCTAGGAGCGTCTTGCCTTATGTCAGCACTCGGTCTGACTGAGCGCCTCCTGGAGAGAGGCCCAAGCAAGACGCGCCCCGAGGAGCGTCTTGCCACATGGCAACAATGGGTCTGACAGAGGGCTTCCAGGAGAGAGGCCCAAGCAAGACGCGCCCTGAGGAGCGTCTTGCCACATGTCACCTCTGGGTCTGACTGAGCGCCTCCAGGAGAGAGGCCCAAGCAACACGTGCCCCGAGGAGCGTCTTGTACCATGTCAACACTGGGTCTAACTGAGCGCCTCCAGGAGAGAAGCCCCAGCAAGACGCGCCCCGAGGAGCGTCTTTCCACATGTCAGCACTTGGTCTGACTGAGCGACTCCAGGATAGAGGCCCAAGCAAGATGCGCCCCGAGGAGCGTCTTGCCACATGTCAACAATGGGTCTGACTGAGGGCCTCCAGGAGAGAAGCCCAAGCAAGATGCGCCCCGAGGAGCGTCTTGCCACTTGTCAGCACTTGGTCTGACTGAGCGCCTCCAGGAGAGAGGCACAAGCAAGACGCGCCCCGAGGAGCGTCTTGACACATGTCAACACTGGGTCTGACTGAGGGCCTCCATGAGAGAAGCCCAAGCAAGACGCGCCCCGAGGAGCGTCTTGCCACATGTCAACACTGGGTCTGACTGAGCGCCTCCAGGAGAGAGGCCCAAGCAAGACGCGCCTTGAGGAGGCCCAAGCAAGACGCGCCTCGAGGAGCGTCTTGCCACATATCAACAATGGGTCTGACTGAGGGCCTCCAGGAGAGAGGCCCAAGCAAGACGCGCCTCGAGGAGCGTCTTGCCACATGTCAACACTCGGTCTGACAGAGGGCCTCCAGGAGAGAGGCCCCAGCAAGACGCGCCCCGTGGAGCGTCTTGCCTTAAGTCAGCACTCAGTCTGACTGAGCGCCTCCTGGAGAGAGGCCCAAGCAAGACGCGCCTCGAGGAGCGTCTTGCCACATGGCAACAATGGGTCTGACAGAGGGCCTCCAGGAGAGGGGCCCAAGCAAGACGCGCCCCGAGGAGCGTCTTGCCACATGTCACCTCTGGGTCTGACTGAGCGCCTCCAGGAGAGAGGCCCAAGCAACACGCACCCCGAGGAGTGTCTTGTACCATGTCAACACTGCGTCTGACTGAGCGCCTCCAGGAGAGAAGCCCCAGCAAGACGCGCCCCGAGGAGCGTCTTTCCACATGTCAGCACTTGGTCTGACTGAGCGCCTCCAGGAGAGAGGCCCAAGCAAGATGCGCCCCGAGGAGCGTCTTGCCACATGTCAACAATGGGTCTGACTGAGGGCCTCCAGGAGATAAGCCCAAGCAAGACGCGCCCCGAGGAGCGTCTTGCCACCTGTCACCACTCGGTCAGACTGAGCGCCTCCAGGAGAGAGGCCCAAGCAAGACGCGCCCCGAGGAGCGTCTTGCCACATGTCACCACTGGGTCTGACTGAGCGCCTCCATGAGAGAAGCCCAAGCAAGACGCGCCCCGAGGAGCGTCTTGCCACATGTCAACACTGGGTCTGACTGAGCGCCTCCAGGAGAGAGGCCCAAGCAAGACGCGCCTTGAGGAGGCCCAAGCAAGACGCGCCCGGAGGAGCGTCTTGCCACATGTCAACACTCGGTCTGACAGAGGGCCTCCAGGAGAGAGGCCCCAGCAAGACGCGCCCCGTGGAGCGTCTTGCCTTAAGTCAGCACTCAGTCTGACTGAGCGCCTCCTGGAGAGAGGCCCAAGCAAGACGCGCCTCGAGGAGCGTCTTGCCACATGGCAACAATGGGTCTGACAGAGGGCCTCCAGGAGAGGGGCCCAAGCAAGACGCGCCCCGAGGAGTGTCTTGCCACATGTCACCTCTGGGTCTGACTGAGCGCCTCCAGGAGAGAGGCCCAAGCAACACGCACCCCGAGGAGTGTCTTGTACCATGTCAACACTGCGTCTGACTGAGCGCCTCCAGGAGAGAAGCCCCAGCAAGACGCGCCCCGAGGAGCGTCTTTCCACATGTCAGCACTTGGTCTGACTGAGCGCCTCCAGGAGAGAGGCCCAAGCAAGATGCGCCCCGAGGAGCGTCTTGCCACATGTCAACAATGGGTCTGACTGAGGGCCTCCAGGAGATAAGCCCAAGCAAGACGCGCCCCGAGGAGCGTCTTGCCACGTGTCACCACTCGGTCAGACTGAGCGCCTCCAGGAGAGAGGCCCAAGCAAGACGCGCCCCGAGGAGCGTCTTGCCACATGTCACCACTGGGTCTGACTGAGCGCCTCCAGGAGAGACGCCCAACCAAGACGCGTCCCGAGGAGAGTTTTGCCACATGCCAACACTGGGTCTGACTGAGCGCCTCCAGGAGAGAGGCCCAAGCAAGACGCGCCCCGAGGAGCGTCTTGCCACATGTCAACACTGGGTCTGACTGAGCGCCTCCAGGAGAGAGGCCCAAGCAAGATGCGCCCCGAGGAGAGTCTTGCCACATGTCACCACTGGGTCTGACAGAGGGCCTCCAGGAGAGAGGCCCAAGCAATACGCGCCCCGAGGAGCGTCTTGCCACATGTCACCACTGGGTCTGACTGAGCGCCTCCAGGAGAGAGGCCCAACCAAGACGCGACCCGAGGAGAGTCTTGCCACATGCCAACACTGGGTCTGACTGAGCGCCTCCAGGAGAAAGGCCCAAGCAAGACGCGCCCCGAGGAGCGTCTTGCCACATGTCAGCACTCGGTCTGACTGAGCGCCTCCAGGATAGAGGCCCAAGCAAGATGCGCCCCGAGGAGAGTCTTGCCACATGTCACCACTGGGTCTGACAGAGGGCCTCCAGGAGAGAGGCCCAAGCAATACGCGCCCCGAGGAGCATCTTGCCACATGTCACCACTGGGTCTGACTGAGGGCCTCCAGGAGAGAGGCCCAAGCAAGACGTGCCCCGAGGAGCATTTTGCCACATGTCAACACTGGGTCTGACTGAGCGCCTCCAGGAGAGAAGCCCCAGCAAGACGCGCCCCGAGGAGCGTCTTGCCACATGTCAACACTGGGTCTGACTGAGCCCCTCCAGGAGAGAGGCCCAAGCAAGATGCGCCCCTAGGAGCGTCTTGCCACATGTCAGCAATCGGTCTGACTGAGCGCGTCCAGGAGAGAGGCCCAAGCAAGACGCGCCCCGAGGAGCGTCTTGCCACATGTCAACAATGGGTCTGACTGAGCGCCTCCAGGAGAGAGGCCCAAGCAAGACGCGCCCGGAGGAGCGTCTTGCCACATGTCAACACTGGGTCTGACAGAGGGCTTCCAGGAGAGAGGCCCCAGCAAGATGCGCCCCGAGGAGCGTCTTGCCTTATGTCAGCACTCGGTCTGACTGAGCGCCTCCAGGAGAGAGGCCCAAGCAAGACGCGCCCCGAGGAGCGTCTTGCCACATGGCAACAATGGGTCTGACAGAGGGCCTCCAGGAGAGAGGCCCCAGCAAGACGCGCCCCGAGGAGCGTCTTTCCTTATGTCAGCACTCGGTCTGACTGAGCGCCTCCTGGAGAGAGTCCCAAGCAAGACGCGCCTCGAGGAGCGTCTTGCCACATGGCAACAATGGGTTTGACAGAGGGCCTCCAGGAGAGAGGCCCAAGCAAGACGCGCCCCGAGGAGCGTCTTGCCACATGTCACCTCTGGGTCTGACTGAGCGCCTCCAGGAGAGAGGCCCAAGCATCACGCGCCCCGAGGAGCATCTTGTACCATGTCAACACTGGGTCTGACTGAGCGCCTCCAGGAGAGAAGCCCCAGCAAGATGCGCCCCGAGGAGCGTCTTTCCACATGTCAGCACTTGGTCTGACTGAGCGCCTCCAGGAGAGAGGCCCAATCAAGATGCGCCCCGAGGAGCGTCTTGCCACATGTCAACACTGGGTCTGACTGAGCGCCTCCAGGAGAGAGGCCCAAGCAAGACGCGCCCCGAGGAGCGTCTTGCCACGTGTCATCACTGGGTCTTACTGAGCGCCTCCAGGAGAGAGGCCCAAGCAAGACGCGCCCCGAGGAGCGTCTTGACACATGTCAACACTGGGTCTGACTGAGGGCCTCAATGAGCGAAGCCCAAGCAAGACGAGCCCCGAGGAGCGTCTTGCCACATATCACCACTGGGTCTGACAGAGGGCCTCCAGGAGAGAGGCCCAAGCAATACGCGCCCCGAGGAGCGTCTTGCCACATGTCACCACTGGGTCTGACTGAGCGCCTCCTGGAGAGAGGCCCAACCAAGACGCGCCCCGAGGAGAGTCTTGCCCCATGCCAACACTGGGTCTGACTGAGCGCCTCCAGGAGAGAGGCCCGAGAAAGACGCGCCCCGAGGAGCGTCTTGCCACGTGTCACCACTGGGTCTGACTGAGCCCCTCCAGGAGAGAGGCCCAAGCAAGATAAGCCCTAGGAGTGTCTTGCCACATGTCAGCACTGGGTCTGACTGAGCGACTCCAGGAGAGAGGTCCCAGCAAGATGCGCCCCGAGGAGCGTCTTGCCTTATGTCAGCACTCGGTCTGACTGAGCGCCTCCAGGAGAGAGGCCCAAGCAAGACGCGCCCCGAGGAGCATCATGCCACATGTCAACACTGGGTCTGACTGAGCGCCTCCAGGAGAGAGGCCCAAGCAAGACGCGCCCGGAGGAGCGTCTTGCCACATGTCAACACTGGGTCTGACAGAGGGCCTCCAGGAGAGAGGCCCCAGCAAGATGCGCCCCGAGGAGCGTCTTGCCACATGTCAACACTGGGTCTGACTGAGCGCCTCCAGGAGAGAGGCCCAAGCAAGACGCGCCCGGAGGAGCGTCTTGCCACATGTCAACACTAGGTCTGACAGAGGGCCTCCAGGAGAGAGGCCCCAGCAAGATGCGCCCCGAGGAGCGTCTTGCCTTATGTCAGCACTCGGTCTGACTGAGCGCCTCCAGGAGAGAGGCCCAAGCAAGACGCGCCCCGAGGAGCGTCTTGCCACATGGCAACAATGGGTCTGACAGAGGGCCTCCAGGAGAGAGGCCCAAGCAAGACGTGCCCCGAGGAGCATTTTGCCACATGTCAGCACTCGATCTGACTGAGCGCCTCCAGGAGAGAGGCCCAAGCAAGATGCGCCCCGAGGAGCGTCTTGCCACATCTCAACAATGGGTCTGACTGAGGGCCTCCAGCAGAGAAGCCCAAGCAAGACGCGCCCCGAGGAGCGTCTTGCCCCTTGTCAGCACTCGGTCTGACTGAGCGCCTCCAGGAGAGAGGCCCAAGCAAGACACGCCTCGAGGAGCGTCTTGACACATGTCAACACTGGGTCTGACTGAGGGCCTCCATGAGAGAAGCCCAAGCAAGACGAGCCCCGAGGAGCGTCTTGCCACATGTCAACACTGGGTCTGACAGAGGGCCTCCAGGAGAGAGGCCCAAGCAATACGCGCCCCGAGGAGCGTCTTGCCACATGTCACCACTGGGTCTGACTGAGCGCCTCCATGAGAGAGGTCCAAGCA
Organism: Nothobranchius furzeri; assembly: GCF_043380555.1. Lineage (NCBI taxonomy): Eukaryota > Metazoa > Chordata > Actinopteri > Cyprinodontiformes > Nothobranchiidae > Nothobranchius > Nothobranchius furzeri. The sequence goes on from NC_091748.1 coordinate 42,964,472, forward strand.
AGACGCGCCCCGAGGAGAGTCTTGCCACATGCCAACACTGGGTCTGACTGCGCGCCTCCAGGAGAGAGGCCCAAGCAAGACGCGCCCCGAGGAGCGTCTTGCCCCTTGTCAGCACTCGGTCTGACTGAGCGCCTCCAGGAGAGAGGCCCAAGCAAGACGCGCCTCGAGGAGCGTCTTGACACATGTCAACACTGGGTCTGACTGAGGGCCTCCATGAGAGAAGCCCAAGCAAGACCAGCCCCGAGGAGCGTCTTGCCACATGTCAACACTGGGTCTGACAGAGGGCCTCCAGGAGAGAGGCCCAAGCAATACGCGCCCCGAGGAGCGTCTTGCCACATGTCACCACTGGGTCTGACTGAGCGCCTCCATGAGAGAGGCCCAAGCAAGACGCGCCCCGAGGAGAGTCTTGCCACATGCCAACACTGGGTCTGACTGCACGCCTCCAGGAGAGAGGCCCAAGCAAGACGCGCCCCGAGGAGCGTCTTGCCACATGTCAACACTGGGTCTGACTGAGCGCCTCCAGGAGAGAGGCCCAAGCAAGACGCGCCCCGAGGAACGTCTTGCCACGTGTCATCACTGGGTCTGACTGAGCGCCTCCAGGAGAGAGGCCCAAGCAAGACGCGCCGCGAGGAACTTCTTGCCAAGTGTCATCACTGGGTCTGACTGAGCGCCTCCAGGAGAGAGGCCCAAGCAAGACGCGCCCCGAGGAGCGTCTTGTACCATGTCAACACTGGTTCTGACTGAGCGCCTCCAGGAGAGAATCCCCAGCAAGACGCGCCCCGAGGAGCGTCTTGCCATATGTCAGCACTTGGTCTGACTGAGCGCCTCCAGGAGAGAGGTCCAAGCAAGATGCGCCCCGAGGAGCGTCTTTCCACTTGTCAGCACTTGGTCTGACTGAGCTCCTCCAGGAGAGAGGCCAAAGCAAGACGCGCCCCGAGGAGCGTCTTGCAACATGTCAACACTGGGTCTGACTGAGGGCCTCCATGAGAGAAGCCCAAGCAAGACGCGCCCCGAGGAGCGTCTTGCCACATGTGAACACTGGGTCTGACTGAGCGCCTCAAGGAGAGAGGCCAAAGCAAGACACGCCCCGAGGAGCGTCTTGCCACGTGTCATCACTGGGTCTGACTGAGCGCCTCCAGGAGAGAGGCCCAAGCAAGATGCGCCCCGAGGAGAGTCTTGCCACATGTCACCACTGGGTCTGACAGAGGGCCTCCAGGAGAGAGGCCCAAGCAATACGCGCCCCGAGGAGCATCTTGCCACATGTCACCACTGGGTCTGACTGAGGGCCTCCAGGAGAGAAGCCCCAGCAAGACGCGCCCCGAGGAGCGTCTTGCCACATGTCAACAATGGGTCTGACTGAGGGCCTCCAGGAGAGAAGCCCAAGCAAGACGTGCCCCGAGGAGCGTCTTGCCACATGTCAACACTGGGTCTGACTGAGCGCCTCCAGGAGAGAGGCCCAAGCAAGACGCGCCCGGAGGAGCGTCTTGCCACATGTCAACACTGGGTCTGACAGAGGGCCTCCAGGAGAGAGGCCCCAGCAAGATGCGCCCCGAGGAGCGTCTTGCCTTATGTCAGCACTCGGTCTGACTGAGCGCCTCCAGGAGAGAGGCCCAAGCAAGACGTGCCCCGAGGAGCGTCTTGCCACATGGCAACAATGGGTCTGACAGAGGGCCTCCAGGAGAGAGGCCCCAGCAAGACGCGCCCCGAGGAGCGTCTTTCCTTATGTCAGCACTCGGTCTGACTGAGCGCCTCCTGGAGAGAGTCCCAAGCAAGACGCGCCTCGAGGAGCGTCTTGCCACATGGCAACAATGGGTCTGACAGAGGGCCTCCAGGAGAGAGGCCCAAGCAAGACGCGCCCCGAGGAGCGTCTTGCCACATGTCACCTCTGGGTCTGACTGAGCGCCTCCAGGAGAGAGGCCCAAGCATCACGCGCCCCGAGGAGCATCTTGTACCATGTCAACACTGGGTCTGACTGAGCGCCTCCAGGAGAGAAGCCCCAGCAAGACGCGCCCCGAGGAGCGTCTTTCCACATGTCAGCACTTGGTCTGACTGAGCGCCTCCAGGAGAGAGGCCCAATCAAGATGCGCCCCGAGGAGCGTCTTGCCACATGTCAACACTGGGTCTGACTGAGCGCCTCCAGGAGAGAGGCCCAAGCAAGATGCGCCCCGAGGAGCGTCTTGCCACTTGTCAGCACTTGGTCTGACTGAGCTCCTCCAGGAGAGAGGCCAAAGCAAGACGCGCCCCGAGGAGCGTCTTGCAACATGTCAACACTGGGTCTGACTGAGGGCCTCCATGAGAGAAGCCCAAGCAAGACGCGCCCCGAGGAGCGTCTTGCCACATGTCAACACTGGGTCTGACTGAGCGCCTCAAGGAGAGAGGCCAAAGCAAGACACGCCCCGAGGAGCGTCTTGCCACGTGTCATCACTGGGTCTGACTGAGCGCCTCCAGGAGAGAGGCCCAAGCAAGACGCGCCCCGAGGAGCGTCTTGTACCATGTCAACACTGGTTCTGACTGAGCGCCTCCAGAAGAGAAGCCCCAGCAAGACGCGCCCCGAGGAGCGTCTTGCCATATGTCAGCACTTGGTCTGACTGAGCGCCTCCAGGAGAGAGGCCCAAGCAAGACGCGCCCCAAGGAGCGTCTTGCAACATGTCAACACTGGGTCTGACTGAGGGCCTCCATGAGAGAAGCCCAAGCAAGACGCGCCCCGAGGAGCGTCTTGCCACATGTCAACACTGGGTCTGACTGAGCGCCTCCAGGAGAGAGGCCCAAGCAAGATGCGCCCCGAGGAGCGTCTTGCCACTTGTCAGCACTTGGTCTGACTGAGCGCCTCAAGGAGAGAGGCCAAAGCAAGACACGCCCCGAGGAGCGTCTTGCCACGTGTCATCACTGGGTCTGACTGAGCGCCTCCAGGAGAGAGGCCCAAGCAAGACGCGCCCCGAGGAGCGTCTTGTACCATGTCAACACTGGTTCTGACTGAGCGCCTCCAGGAGAGAAGCCCCAGCAAGACGCGCCCCGAGGAGCGTCTTGCCATATGTCAGCACTTGGTCTGACTGAGCGCCTCCAGGAGAGAGGCCCAAGCAAGATGCGCCCCGAGGAGCGTCTTGCCACTTGTCAGCACTTGGTCTGACTGAACTCCTCCAGGAGAGAGGCCAAAGCAAGACGCGCCCCGAGGAGCGTCTTGCCACATGTCAACACTGGGTCTGACTGAGCGCCTCCAGGAGAGAGGCCAAAGCAAGATGCGCCCCCAGGAGCGTCTTGCCACATGTCAACACTGGGTCTGACTGAGCGCCTCAAGGAGAGAGGCCAAAGCAAGACACGCCCCGAGGAGCGTCTTGCCACGTGTCATCACTGGGTCTGACTGAGCGCCTCCAGGAGAGAGGCCCAAGCAAGATGCGCCCCGAGGAGAGTCTTGCCACATGTCACCACTGGGTCTGACAGAGGGCCTCCAGGAGAGAGGCCCAAGCAATACGCGCCCCGAGGAGCATCTTGCCACATGTCACCACTGGGTCTGACTGAGGGCCTCCAGGAGAGAGGCCCAAGCAAGACGTGCCCCGAGGAGCATTTTGCCACATGTCAACACTGGGTCTGACTGAGCGCCTCCAGGAGAGAAGCCCCAGCAAGACGCGCCCCGAGGAGCGTCTTGCCACATGTCAACACTGGGTCTGACTGAGCCCCTCCAGGAGAGAGGCCCAAGCAAGATGCGCCCCTAGGAGCATCTTGCCACATGTCAGCAATCGGTCTGACTGAGCGCGTCCAGGAGAGAGGCCCAAGCAAGACGTGCCCCGAGGAGCGTCTTGCCACATGTCAACAATGGGTCTGACTGAGGGCCTCCAGGAGAGAAGCCCAAGCAAGACGTGCCCCGAGGAGCGTCTTGCAAAATGTCAACACTGGGTCTGACTGAGCGCCTCCAGGAGAGAGGCCCAAGCAAGACGCGCCCGGAGGAGCGTCTTGCCACATGTCAACACTGGGTCTGACAGAGGGCCTCCAGGAGAGAGGCCCCAGCAAGATGCGCCCCGAGGAGCGTCTTGCCTTATGTCAGCACTCGGTCTGACTGAGCGCCTCCAGGAGAGAGGCCCAAGCAAGACGCGCCCCGAGGAGCGTCTTGCCACATGGCAACAATGGGTCTGACAGAGGGCCTCCAGGAGAGAGGCCCCAGCAAGACGCGCCCCGAGGAGCGTCTTTCCTTATGTCAGCACTCGGTCTGACTGAGCGCCTCCTGGAGAGAGTCCCAAGCAAGACGCGCCTCGAGGAGCGTCTTGCCACATGGCAACAATGGGTCTGACAGAGGGCCTCCAGGAGAGAGGCCCAAGCAAGACGCGCCCCGAGGAGCGTCTTGCCACATGTCACCTCTGGGTCTGACTGAGCGCCTCCAGGAGAGAGGCCCAAGCATCACGCGCCCCGAGGAGCATCTTGTACCATGTCAACACTGGGTCTGACTGAGCGCCTCCAGGAGAGAAGCCCCAGCAAGACGCGCCCCGAGGAGCGTCTTTCCACATGTCAGCACTTGGTCTGACTGAGCGCCTCCAGGAGAGAGGCCCAAGCAAGACGCGCCCCGAGGAGCGTCTTGCCACGTGTCATCACTGGGTCTGACTGAGCGCCTCCAGGAGAGAGGCCCAAGCAAGACGCGCCCCGAGGAGCGTCTTGACACATGTCAACACTGGGTCTTACTGAGGGCCTCAATGAGCGAAGCCCAAGCAAGACGAGCCCCGAGGAGCGTCTTGCCACATCACCACTGGGTCTGACAGAGGGCCTCCAGGAGAGAGGCCCAAGCAATACGCGCCCCGAGGAGCGTCTTGCCACATGTCACCACTGGGTCTGACTGAGCGCCTCCTGGAGAGAGGCCCAACCAAGACGCGCCCCGAGGAGAGTCTTGCCACATGCCAACACTGGGTCTGACTGAGCGCCTCCAGGAGAGAGGCCCGAGAAAGACGCGCCCCGAGGAGCGTCTTGCCACGTGTCACTACTGGGTCTGACTGAGCCCCTCCAGGAGAGAGGCCCAAGCAAGATAAGCCCTAGGAGTGTCTTGCCACATGTCAGCACTGGGTCTGACTGAGCGACTCCAGGAGAGAGGTCCCAGCAAGATGCGCCCCGAGGAGCGACTTGCCTTATGTCAGCACTCGGTCTGACTGAGCGCCTCCAGGAGAGAGGCCCAAGCAAGACGCGCCCCGAGGAGCGTCTTGCCACATGTCAACACTGGGTCTGACAGAGGGCCTCCAGGAGAGAGGCCCAAGCAAGATGCGCCCCGAGGAGCGTCTTGCCACATCTCAACAATGGGTCTGACTGAGGGCCTCCAGGAGAGAAGCCCAAGCAAGACGCGCCCCGAGGAGCGTCTTGCCCCTTGTCAGCACTCGGTCTGACTGAGCGCCTCCAGGAGAGAGGCCCAAGCAAGACGCGCCTCGAGGAGCGTCTTGACACATGTCAACACTGGGTCTGACTGAGGGCCTCCATGAGAGAAGCCCAAGCAAGACGAGCCCCGAGGAGCGTCTTGCCACATGTCAACACTGGGTCTGACAGAGGGCCTCCAGGAGAGAGGCCCAAGCAATACGCGCCCCGAGGAGCGTCTTGCCACATGTCACCACTGGGTCTGACTGAGCGCCTCCATGAGAGAGGTCCAAGCAAGACGCGCCCCGAGGAGAGTCTTGCCACATGCCAACACTGGGTCTGACTGCGCGCCTCCAGGAGAGAGGCCCAAGCAAGACGCGCCCCGAGGAGCGTCTTGCCCCTTGTCAGCACTCGGTCTGACTGAGCGCCTCCAGGAGAGAGGCCCAAGCAAGACGCGCCTCGAGGAGCGTCTTGACACATGTCAACACTGGGTCTGACTGAGGGCCTCCATGAGAGAAGCCCAAGCAAGACCAGCCCCGAGGAGCGTCTTGCCACATGTCAACACTGGGTCTGACAGAGGGCCTCCAGGAGAGAGGCCCAAGCAATACGCGCCCCGAGGAGCGTCTTGCCACATGTCACCACTGGGTCTGACTGAGCGCCTCCATGAGAGAGGCCCAAGCAAGACGCGCCCCGAGGAGAGTCTTGCCACATGCCAACACTGGGTCTGACTGCGCGCCTCCAGGAGAGAGGCCCAAGCAAGACGCGCCCCGAGGAGCGTCTTGCCACATGTCAACACTGGGTCTGACTGAGCGCCTCCAGGAGAGAGGCCCAAGCAAGACGCGCCCCGAGGAACGTCTTGCCACGTGTCATCACTGGGTCTGACTGAGCGCCTCCAGGAGAGAGGCCCAAGCAAGACGCGCCGCGAGGAACTTCTTGCCACGTGTCATCACTGGGTCTGACTGAGCGCCTCCAGGAGAGAGGCCCAAGCAAGACGCGCCCCGAGGAGCGTCTTGTACCATGTCAACACTGGTTCTGACTGAGCGCCTCCAGGAGAGAAGCCCCAGCAAGACGCGCCCCGAGGAGCGTCTTGCCATATGTCAGCACTTGGTCTGACTGAGCGCCTCCAGGAGAGAGGCCCAAGCAAGATGCGCCCCGAGGAGCGTCTTGCCACTTGTCAGCACTTGGTCTGACTGAGCTCCTCCAGGAGAGAGGCCAAAGCAAGACGCGCCCCGAGGAGCGTCTTGCAACATGTCAACACTGGGTCTGACTGAGGGCCTCCATGAGAGAAGCCCAAGCAAGACGCGCCCCGAGGAGCGTCTTGCCACATGTCAACACTGGGTCTGACTGAGCGCCTCAAGGAGAGAGGCCAAAGCAAGACACGCCCCGAGGAGCGTCTTGCCACGTGTCATCACTGGGTCTGACTGAGCGCCTCCAGGAGAGAGGCCCAAGCAAGACGCGCCCCGAGGAGCGTCTTGTACCATGTCAACACTGGTTCTGACTGAGCGCCTCCAGGAGAGAAGCCCCAGCAAGACGCGCCCCGAGGAGCGTCTTGCCATATGTCAGCACTTGGTCTGACTGAGCGCCTCCAGGAGAGAGGCCCAAGCAAGACGCGCCCCGAGGAGCGTCTTGTACCATGTCAACACTGGGTCTGACTGAGCGCCTCAAGGAGAGAGGCCAAAGCAAGACACGCCCCGAGGAGCGTCTTGCCACGTGTCATCACTGGGTCTGACTGAGCGCCTCCAGGAGAGAGGCCCAAGCAAGACGCGCCCCGAGGAGCGTCTTGCCACGTGTTACCACTGGGTCTGACTGAGCGCCTCAAGGAGAGATGCCCAAGCCAGACGCGCCCCGAGGAGCGTCTTCCCACATGTCAACACTGGGTCTGACTGAGCGCCTCCATGAGAGAGGCCCGAGCAAGACGCGGCCCGAGGAGCGTCTTGCCACATGTCAGCACTGGGTCTGACTGAGCGCCTCCAGGAGAGAGGTCCCAGCAAGACGCGCCCCGAGGAGCGTCTTGCCTTATGTCAGCACTCGGTCTGACTGAGCGCCTCCAGGAGAGAGGCCCAAGCATGACGCGCCCCGAGGAGCGTCTTGCTACATGTCAGCAATGGGTCTGACTGAGGGCCTCCAGGAGAGAAGCCCAAGCAAGACGCGCCCCGAGGAGCGTCTTGCTACATGTCAACAATGGGTCTGACTGAGCGCCTCCAGGAGAGAGGCCCAAGCAAGACGCGCCCCGAGGAGCGTCTTGCCACATGGCAACAATGGGTCTGACAGAGGGCCTCCAGGAGAGAGGCCTAAGAAAGACGCGCCCCGAGGAGCATCTTGCCACATGTCACCTCTGGGTCTGACTGAGCGCCTCCAGGAGAGAGGCCCAAGCAAGACGCGCCCGATGGAGTGTCTTGTCACATGTCAACACTGGGTCTGACTAAGCGCCTCCAGGAGAAAAGCCCCAGCAAGACGCGCCCCGAGGAACGTCTTGCCACATGTCAGCACTCGGTCTGACTGAGCGCCTCCAGGAGAGAGGCCCAAGCAAGATGCGCCCCGAGGAGCGTCTTGCCACATGTCAACAATGGGTCTGACTGAGGGCCTCCAGGAGAGAAGCCCAAGCAAGACGCGCCCCGAGGAGCGTCTTGCCACTTGTCAGCACTCGGTCTGACTGAGCGCCTCCAGGAGAGAGGCCCAAGCAAGACGCGCCCCGAGGAGCGTCTTGACACATGTCAACACTGGGTCTGACTGAGCGCCTCCAGGAGAGAGGCCCAACCAAGACGCACCCCGAGGAGATTCTTGCCACATGCCAACACTGGGTCTGACTGTGCGCCTCCAGGAGAGAAGCCCCAGCAAGACGCGCCCCGAGGTGCGTCTTGACACATGTCAACACTGGGTCTGACTGAGGGCCTCAATGAGAGAAGCCCAAGTAAGACGAGCCCCGAGGAGCGTCTTGCCACATATCACCACTGGGTCTGACAGAGGGCCTCCAGGAGAGAGGCCCAAGCAATACGCGCCCCGAGGAGCGTCTTGCCACATGTCACCACTGGGTCTGACTGAGCGCCTCCAGGAGAGAGGCCCAACCAAGACGTGCCCCGAGGAGCGTCTTGCCACATGTCAACACTGGGTCTGACTGAGCGCCTCCAGGAGAGAGGCCCAAGCAAGTCGCGCCCGGAGGAGCGTCTTGCCACATGTCAACACTGGGTCTGACAGAGGGCCTCCAGGAGAGAGGCCCCAGCAAGATGCGCCCCGAGGAGCGTCTTGCCTTATGTCAGCACTCGGTCTGACTGAGCGCCTCCAGGAGAGAGGCCCAAGCAAGACGCGCCCCGAGGAGCGTCTTGCCACATGGCAACAATGGGTCTGACAGAGGGCCTCCAGGAGAGAGGCCCAAGCAAGACGTGCCCCGAGGAGCATTTTGCCACATGTCAGCACTCGATCTGACTGAGCGCCTCCAGGAGAGAGGCCCAAGCAAGATGCGCCCCGAGGAGCGTCTTGCCACATCTCAACAATGGGTCTGACTGAGGGCCTCCAGGAGAGAAGCCCAAGCAAGACGCGCCCCGAGGAGCGTCTTGCCCCTTGTCAGCACTCGGTCTGACTGAGCGCCTCCAGGAGAGAGGCCCAAGCAAGACGCGCCTCGAGGAGCGTCTTGACACATGTCAACACTGGGTCTGACTGAGGGCCTCCATGAGAGAAGCCCAAGCAAGACGCGCCCCGAGGAGCGTCTTGCCACATGTCAACACTGGGTCTGACAGAGGGCCTCCAGGAGAGAGGCCCAAGCAATACGCGCCCCGAGGAGCGTCTTGCCACATGTCACCACTGGGTCTGACTGAGCGCCTCCATGAGAGAGGCCCAAGCAAGACGCGCCCCGAGGAGAGTCTTGCCACATGCCAACACTGGGTCTGACTGTGCGCCTCCAGGACAGAGGCCCAAGCAAGACGCGCCCCGTGGAGCGTCTTGCCACGTGTCAACACTGGGTCTGACTGAGCGCCTCCAGGAGAGAGGCCCAAGCAAGACGCGCCCCGAGGAACGTCTTGCCACGTGTCATCACTGGGTCTGACTGAGCGCCTCCAGGAGAGAGGCCCAAGCAAGACGCGGCCCGATGGAGCGTCTTGCCATGTGTCACCACTGGGTCTGACTGAGCGCCTCCAGGAGAGAGGCCCAAGCAAGACGCGCCCCGAGGAGCGTCTTGCCACATGTCAACACTGGGTCTGACAGAGGACCTCCAGGAGAGAGGCCCAAGCAATACGCGCCCCGAGGAGCGTGTTGCCACATGTCACCACTGGGTCTGACTGAGCGCCTCCAGGAGAGAGGCCCAAGCAAGACGCGCCCCGAGGAGAGTCTTGCCACATGCCAACACTGGGTCTGACTGTGCGCCTCCAGGAGAGAGGCCCAAGCAAGACGCGCCCCGAGGAGCGTGTTGCCACATGTCAACACTGGGTCTGACTGAGCGCCTCCAGGAGAGAGGCCCAAGCAAGACGCGCCGCGAGGAACATCTTGCCACGTGTCATCACTGGGTCTGACTGAGCGCCTCCAGGAGAGAGGCCCAAGCAAGACGCGACCCGAGGAGCGTCTTGCCACGTGTCACCACTGGGTCTGACTGAGCGCCTCCAGGAGAGAGGCCCAAGCAAGACGCGCCCCGAGGAGCGTCTTGCAACATGTCAACACTGGGTCTGACTGAGCGCCTCTAGGCGAGAGGCCCAAGCAAGACGCGCCTCGAGGAGCGTCTTGCCACATATCAACAATGGGTCTGACTGAGGGCCTCCAGGAGAGAAGCCCAAGCAAGACGCGCCCCGAGGAGCGTCTTGCCACATGTCACCTCTGGGTCTGACTGAGCGCCTCCAGGAGAGAGGCCCAAGCAAGACGCGCCCCGAGGAGCGTCTTGTACCATGTCAACACTGGTTCTGACTGAGCGCCTCCAGGAGAGAAGCCCCAGCAAGACGCGCCCTGAGGAGCGTCTTGCCACATGTCACCTCTGGGTCTGACTGAGCGCCTCCAGGAGAGAGGCCCAAGCAAGACGCGCCCGATGTAGTGTCTTGTCCCATGTCAACACTGGGTCTGACTGAGCGCCTCCAGGAGAAAAGCCCCAGCAAGACGCGCCCCGAGGAGCGTCTTGCCACATGTCAGCACTCGGTCTGACTGAGCGCCTCCAGGAGAGAGGCCCAAGCAAGATGCGCCCCGAGGAGCGTCTTGCCACATGTCAACAATGGGTCTGACTGAGGGCCTCCAGGAGAGAAGCCCTAGCAAGACGTGCCCCGAGGAGCGTCTTGCCACTTGTCAGCACTCGGTCTGACTGAGCGCCTCCAGGAGAGAGGCCCAAGCAAGATGCGCCCCGAGGAGCGTCTTGACACATGTCAACACTGGGTCTGACTGAGGGCCTCCATGAGAGAAGCCCAAGCAATACGCGCCCCGAGGAGCGTCTTGCCACATGTCACCACTGGGTCTGACTGAGCGCCTCCAGGAGAGAGGCCCAACCAAGACACGCCCCGAGGAGAGTCTTGCCACATGCCAACACTGGGTCTCACTGTGCACCTCCAGGAGAGAAGCCCCAGCAAGACGCGCCCCGAGGAGCGTCTTGCCACATGTCAGCACTCGGTCTGACTGAGCGCCTCCAGGAGAGAGGCCCAAGCAAGATGCGCCCTGAGGAGCGTCTTGCCACATGTCAACAATGGGTCTGACTGAGGGCCTCCAGGAGAGAGGCCCAAGCAAGACGCGCCCCGAGGAGCGTCTTGACACATGTCAACACTGGGTCTGACTGAGGGCCTCCATGAGAGAAGCCCAAGCAAGACGCGCCCCGAGGAGTGTCTTGCCACATGTCACCACTGGGTCTTACTGAGCGCCTCCACGAGAGAGGCCCAACCAAGACGCGCCCCGAGGAGAGTCTTGCCACATGCCAACACTGGGTCTGACTGAGCGCCTCCAGGAGAGAGGCCCAAGCAGGACGCACCCCGAGGAGCGTCTTGCCACATGTCAACACTGGGTCTGACTGAGCGCCTCCAGGAGAGAGGTCTAAGTAAGACGCGCCCTGAGGAGCGTCTTGTCACGTGTCATCACTGGGTCTGACTGAGCGCCTCCAGGAGAGAGGCCCAAGCAAGACGCGCCCCGAGGAGCGTCTTGCCACATGTCAACACTGGGTCTGACTGAGGGCCTCCAGGAGAGAGGCCCGAGCAAGACGCGCCCCGAGGAGCGTCTTGCCACATGTCAACACTGGGTCTGACTGAGCGCCTCCAGGAGAGAGGCCCAAGCAAGACGCGCCCCGAGGAGCGTCTTGCCTTATGTCAGCACTGGGTCTGACAGAGGGCCTCCAGGAGAGAGGCCCCAGCAAGACGCGCCCCGAGGAGCGTCTTGCCTTATGTCAGCACTCGGTCTGACTAAGCGCCTCCAGGAGAGAGGCCCAAGCAAGACGCGCCCCGAGGAGCGTCTTGCCACATGGCAACAATGGGTCTGACAAAGGGCCTCCAGGAGAGAGGCCCAAGCAAGGCGCGCCCCGAGGAGCATCTTGCCACATGTCAGCACTGGGTCTGACTGAGCGCCTCCAGGAGAGAGGTCCCAGCAAGACGCGCCCCGAGGAGCGTCTTGCCACATGTCAACAATGGGTCTGACTGAGGGCCTCCAGAAGAGAAGCCCAAGAAAGACGCGCCCCGAGGAGCGTCTTGCCTTATGTCAGCACTCGGTCTGACTGAGCGCCTCCAGGAGAGAGGCCCAAGCAAGACGCGCCCCGAGGAGCGTCTTGCCACATGGCAACAATGGGTCTGACAGAGGGCCTCCAGGAGAGAGGCCCAAGCAAGACGCGCCCCGAGGAGCATCTTGCCACATGTCACCTCTGGGTCTGACTGAGCGCCTCCAGGAGAGAGGCCCAAGCAAGACGCGCCCCATGAAGTGTCTTGTCACATGTCAACACTGGGTCTGACTGAGCGCCTCCAGGAGAGAAGCCCCAGCAAGACGCGCCCCGAGGAGCGTCTTGCCACATGTCAGCACTCGGTCTGACTGAGCGCCTCCAGGAGAGAGGCCCAAGCAAGATGAGCCCCGAGGAGCGTCTTGACACATGTCAACACTGGGTCTGACTGAGGGCCTCCATGAGAGAAGCCCAAGCAATACGCACCCCGAGAAGCGCCTTGCCACATGTCACCACTGGGTCTGACTGAGCGCCTCCAGGAGAGAGGCCCAACCAAGACACGCCCCGAGGAGAGTCTTGCCACATGCCAACACTGGGTCTGACTGTGCGCCTCCTGGAGAGAAGCCCCAGCAAGACGCGCCCCGAGGAGCGTCTTGCCACATGTCAGCACTCGGTCTGACTGAGCGCCTCCAGGAGAGAGGCCCAAGCAAGATGCGCCCTGAGGAGCGTCTTGCCACATATCAACAATGGGTCTGACTGAGGGCCTCCATGAGAGAAGCCCAAGCAAGACGCGCCCCGAGGAGTGTCTTGCCACATGTCACCACTGGGTCTGACTGAGCGCCTCACGAGAGAGGCCCAACCAAAACGCGCCCCGAGGAGAGTCTTGCCACATGCCAACACTGGGTCTGACTGAGCGCCTCCAGGAGAGAGGCCCAAGCAAGACGCGCCCCGAGGAGCGTCTTGACACATGTCAACACTGGGTCTGACTGAGCGCCTCCAGGAGAGAGGCCCAAGCAAGATGCGCCCTGAAGAGCGTCTTGCCACATATCAACAATGGGTCTGACTGAGGGCCTCCAGGAGAGAGGCCCAAGCAAGACGCGCCCCGAGGAGTGTCTTGACACATGTCAACACTGGGTCTGACTGAGGGCCTCCATGAGAGAAGCCCAAGCAAGACGCGCCCCGAGGAGTGTCTTGCCACATGTCACCACTGGGTCTGACTGAGCGCCTCCACGAGAGAGGCCCAAGCAATACGCGCCCCGAGGAGCGTCTTGCCACATGTCACCACTGGGTCTGACTGAGCGCCTCCACGAGAGAGGCCCAACCAAGATGTGCCCCGAGGAGCGTCTTGCCACATGCCAACACTGGGTCTGACTGAGCGCCTCCAGGAGAGAGGCCCAAGCAAGACGCGCCCCGAGGAGCATCTTGCCACATGTCAACACTGGGTCTGACTGAGCGCCTCCAGGAGAGAGGCCCAAGCAAGACGCGCCCCGAGGAGCGTCTTGACACATGTCAACACTGGGTCTGACTGAGGGCCTCCATTAGAGAAGCCCAAGCAATACGCGCCCCGAGGAGCGTCTTGCCACATGTCACCACTGGGTCTGACTGAGCGCCTCCAGGAGAGAGGCCCAACCAAGACGCGCCCCGAGGAGATTCTTGCCACATGCCAACACTGGGTCTGACTGAGGGCCTCCAGGAGAGAGGCCCAAGCAAGACGCACCCCGAGGAGCATCTTGCCACATGTCAACACTGGGTCTGACTGAGCGCCTCCAGGAGAGAGGCCCAAGCAAGACGCACCCCGAGGAGCGTCTTGCCACATGTCAACACTGGGTCTGACTGAGCGCCACCAGGAGAGAGGCCCAAGCAAGACGCGCCCGGAGGAGCGTCTTGCCACATGTCAACACTGGGTCTGACTGAGCGCCTCCAGGAGAGAGGCCCAAGCAAGACGCGCCCAGAGGAGCGTCTTGCCACATGTCAACACTGGGTCTGACAGAGGGCCTCCAGGAGAGAGTTCCCAGCAAGACGCGCCCCGAGGAGCCTCTTGCCTTATGTCAGCACTCGGTCTGACTGAGCGCCTCCAGGAGAGAGGCCCAAGCAAGACGAGCCCCGAGGAGCGTCTTGCCACATGGCAACAATGGGTCTGACAGACGGCCTCCAGGAGAGAGGCCCAAGCAAGACGCGCCACGAGGAGCATCTTGCCACATGTCATCTCTGGGTCTGACTGAGCGCCTCCAGGAGAGAGGCCCAAGAAAGATGCGCCCCGAGGAGCGTCTTGCCAAATGTCAACAATGGGTCTGACTGAGGGCCTCCAGGAGAGAAGCCCAAGCAAGACGCGCCCCGAGGAGCGTCTTGCCACTTGTCAGCACTCAATCTGACTGAGCGCCTCCAGGAGAGAGGCCCAAGCAAGACGCGCCCCGAGGAGCGTCTTGACAAATATCAACACTGGGTCTGACTGAGGGCCTCCATGAGAGAAGCCCAAGCAAGATGCGCCCAGAGGAGCGTCTTGCCACATGTAAACACTGGTCTGACAGAGGGCCTCCAGGAGAGAGGCCCGAGCAAGACGCGCCCCGAGGAGCGTCTTGCCACATGTCAGCACTGGGTCTGACTGAGTGTCTCCAGGAGAGAGGTCCCAGCAAGGCGCGCCCCGAGGAGCGTCTTGCCTTATTTCAGCACTCGGTCTAACTGAGCGCCTCCAGGAGAGAGGCCCAAGCAAGACGCGCCCCGAGGAGCGTCTTGCCACATGTCAACAATGGGTCTGACTGAGTTCCTCCAAGAGAGAAGCCCAAGCAAGACGCGCCCCGAGGAGCGTCTTGCCACATGTCAACACTGGGTCTGACAGAGGGCCTCCAGGAGAGAGGCCCCAGCAAGACGGGCCCAGAGAAGCGTCTTGCCTTATGTCAGCACTCGGTCTGACTGAGCGCCTCCAGGAGAGAGGCCCAAGCAAGACGCGCCCCGAGGAGCGTCTTGCCACATGGCAACAATGGGTCTGACAGAGGGCCTCCAGGAGAGAGGCCCAAGCAAGACGCACCCCGAGGAGCATCTTAACACATGTCACCACTGGGTCTGACTGAGCGCCTCCAGGAGAGAGGCCCAAGCAAGACGCGCCCCGAGGAGTGTCTTGTCACATGTCAACACTGGGTATGACTGAGCGCCTCCAGGAGAGAAGCCCCAGCAAGACGCGCCCCGAGGAGCGTCTTGCCACATATCAGCACTCGGTCTGACTGAGCGCCTCCAGGAGAGAGACCCAAGCAAGATGCGCCCCGTGGAGCGTCTTGCCACTGGTCAACAATGGGTCTGACTGAGGGCCTCCAGGAGAGAAGCCCAAGCAAGACCTGCCCCGAGGAGCGTCTTGCCACTTGTCAGCACTCGGTCTGACTGAGCGCCTCCAGGAGAGAGGCCGAAGCAAGACGCGCCCCGAGGAGCGTCTTGACACATGTCAACACTGGGTCTGACTGAGGGCCTCCATGAGAGAAGCCCCAGCAAGACGCGCCCCGAGGAGCGTCTTGCCACATGTCACCACTGGGTCTGACTGAGCGCCTCCAGGAGAGAGGCCCAACCAAGACGCGCACCGAGGAGCGTCTTGCCACATGTCAACAATGGGTCTGACTGAGGGCCTCCAAGAGAGATGCCCAAGCAAGACGCACCCTGAGGAGCGTCTTGCCACATGTCAACACTGGGTCTGACTGAGCGCCTCCAGGAGAGAGGCCCAAGCAAGACGAGCCCCGAGGAGCGTCTTGCCTTATGTCAGCACTCGGTCTGACTGAGCGCCTCCAGGAGAGAGGCCCAAGCAAGACGCGCCCCGAGGAGCGTCTTGACACATGTCAACACTGGGTCTGACTGAGGGCCTCCATGAGAGAAGCCCAAGCAATACGCGCCCCGAGGAGCGTCTTGCCACATGTCATCACTGGGTCTGACTGAGCGCCTCCAGGAGAGAGGCCCAACCAAGAAGCGCCCCGAGGAGAGTCTTGCCACATGCCAACACTGGGTCTGACTGTGCGCCTCCAGGAGAGAAGCACCAGCAAGACACGCCCCGAGGTGCGTCTTGCCACTTGTCAGCACTCGGTCTGACTGAGCGCCTCCAGGAGAGATGCCCAAGCAAGACGCGCCCCGAGGAGCGTCTTGCCACATGTCAACACTGGGTCTGACTGAGCGCCTCCAGCAGAGGTGTTCCAAGCAAGACGCGCCCCGAGGAGCGTCTTGCCACGTGTCATCACTGGGTCTGACTGAGCGCCTCCAGGAGAGAGGCCCAAGCAAGACGCGCCCCGAGGAACGTCTTGCCACATGTCAGCACTCGGTCTGACTGAGCGCCTCCAGGAGAGAGGCCCAAGCAAGATGCGCCCCGAGGAGCGTCTTGCCACATGTCAACAATGGGTCTGACTGAGGGCCTCCAGGAGAGAAGCCCAAGCAAGACGCGCCCCGAGGAGCTTCTTGCCACTTGTCAGCACTCGGTCTGACTGAGCGCCTCCAGGAGAGAGGCCCAAGCAAGACGCGCCCCGAGGAGCGTCTTGACACATGTCAACACTGGGTCTGACTGAGCGCCTCCAGGAGAGAGGCCCAACCAAGACGCACCCCGAGGAGATTCTTGCCACATGCCAACACTGGGTCTGACTGTGCGCCTCCAGGAGAGAAGCCCCAGCAAGACGCGCCCCGAGGTGCGTCTTGACACATGTCAACACTGGGTCTGACTGAGGGCCTCAATGAGAGAAGCCCAAGCAAGACGAGCCCCGAGGAGCGTCTTGCCACATATCACCACTGGGTCTGACAGAGGGCCTCCAGAAGAGAGGCCCAAGCAATACGCGCCCCGAGGAGCGTCTTGCCACATGTCACCACTGGGTCTGACTGAGCGCCTCCAGGAGAGAGGCCCAACCAAGACGTGCCCCGAGGAGCGTCTTGCCACATGTCAACACTGGGTCTGACTGAGCGCCTCCAGGAGAGAGGCCCAAGCAAGACGAGCCCCGAGGAGCGTCTTGCCACATGGCAACAATGGGTCTGACAGACGGCCTCCAGGAGAGAGGCCCAAGCAAGACGCGCCACGAGGAGCATCTTGCCACATGTCATCTCTGGGTCTGACTGAGCGCCTCCAGGAGAGAGGCCCAAGAAAGATGCGCCCCGAGGAGCGTCTTGCCAAATGTCAACAATGGGTCTGATGGAGGGCCTCCAGGAGAGAAGCCCAAGCAAGACGCGCCCCGAGGAGCGTCTTGCCACTTGTCAGCACTCAATCTGACTGAGCGCCTCCAGGAGAGAGGCCCAAGCAAGACGCGCCCCGAGGATCGTCTTGACAAATATCAACACTGGGTCTGACTGAGGGCCTCCATGAGAGAAGCCCAAGCAAGATGCGCCCAGAGGAGCGTCTTGCCACATGTCAACACTGGTCTGACAGAGGGCCTCCAGGAGAGAGGCCCAAGCAATACGCACCCCGAGGAGCGTCTTGCCTTATGTCAGCACTCGGTCTGACTGAGCGCCTCCAGGAGAGAGGCGCAAGCAAGACGCGCCGCGAGGAGCGTCTTGCCACATGTCAACACTGGGTCTGACAGAGGGCCTCCAGGAGAGAGGCCCCAGCAAGACGGGCCCAGAGGAGCGTCTTGCCTTATGTCAGCACTCGGTCTGACTGAGCGCCTCCAGGAGAGAGGCCCAAGCAAGACGCGCCCCGAGGAGCGTCTTGCCACATGGCAACAATGGGTCTGACAGAGGGCCTCCAGGAGAGAGGCCCAAGCAAGACGCACCCCGAGGAGCATCTTAACACATGTCACCACTGGGTCTGACTGAGCGCCTCCAGGAGAGAGGCCCAAGCAAGATGCGCCCCGTGGAGCGTCTTGCCACTGGTCAACAATGGGTCTGACTGAGGGCCTCCAGGAGAGAAGCCCAAGCAAGACCTGCCCCGAGGAGCGTCTTGCCACTTGTCAGCACTCGGTCTGACTGAGCGCCTCCAGGAGAGAGGCCCAAGCAAGACGCGCCCCGAGGAGCGTCTTGACACATGTCAACACTGGGTCTGACTGAGGGCCTCCATGAGAGAAGCCCCAGCAAGACGCGCCCCGAGGAGCGTCTTGCCACATAACACCACTGGGTCTGACTGAGCGCCTCAAGGAGAGAGGCCCAACCAAGACGCGCACCGAGGAGCGTCTTGCCACATGTCAACAATGGGTCTGACTGAGGGCCTCCAAGAGAGAGGCCCAAGCAAGACGAGCCCCGAGGAGCGTCTTGCCTTATGTCAGCACTCGGTCTGACTGAGCGCCTCCAGGAGAGAGGCCCAAGCAAGACGAGCCCCGAGGAGCGTCTTGCCACATGGCAACAATGGGTCTGACAGAGGGCCTCCAGGAAAGAGGCCCAAGCAAGACGCGCCCCGAGGAGCATCTTGCCACATGTCACCACTGGGTCTGAATGAGTTTCTCCAGGAGAGAGGCCCAAGCAAGACGCGCCCCGAGGAGTGTCTTGTCACATGTCAACACTGGGTCTGACTGAGCGCCTCCAGGAGAGAAGCCCCAGCAAGACGCGCCCCGAGGAGCGTCTTGCCACATATCAGCACTCGGTCTGACTGAGCGCCTCCAGGAGAGAGGCCCAAGCAAGATGCGCCCCGTGGAGCGTCTTGCCACTGGTCAACAATGGGTCTGACTGAGGGCCTCCAGGAGAGAAGCCCAAGCAAGACCTGCCCCGAGGAGCGTCTTGCCACTTGTCAGCACTCGGTCTGACTGAGCGCCTCCAGGAGAGAGGCCCAAGCAAGACGCGCCCCGAGGAGCGTCTTGACACATGTCAACACTGGGTCTGACTGAGAGCCTCCATGAGAGAAGCCCCAGCAAGACGCGCCCCGAGGAGCGTCTTGCCACATGTCACCACTGGGTCTGACTGAGCGCCTCCAGGAGAGAGGCCCAACCAAGACGCGCACCGAGGAGCGTCTTGCCACACGTCAACAATGGGTCTGACTGAGGGCCTCCAAGAGAGATGCCCAAGCAAGACGCACCCTGAGGAGCGTCTTGCCACATGTCAACACTGGGTCTGACTGAGCGCCTCCAGGAGAGAGGCCCAAGCAAGACGAGCCCCGAGGAGCGTCTTGCCTTATGTCAGCACTCGGTCTGACTGAGCGCCTCCAGGAGAGAGGCCCAAGCAAGACGAGCCCCGAGGAGCGTCTTGCCACATGGCAACAATGCGTCTGACAGAGGGCCTCCAGGAGAGAGGCCCAAGCAAGATGCACCCCGAGGAGCATCTTGCCACATGTCACCTCTAGGTCTGACTGAGCGCCTCCAGGAGAGAGGCCCAAGCAAGACGCGCCCCGAGGAGTGTCTTGTCACATGTCAGCACTGGGTCTGACTGAGCGCCTCCAGGAGAGAGGCCCAAGCAAGATGCGCCCCGAGGAGCGTCTTGCCACATGTCAACAATGGGTCTGACTGAGGGCCTACAGGAGAGAAGCCCAAGCAAGACGCGCCCCGAGGAGCGTCTTGCCACTTGTCAGCACTCGGTCTGACTGAGCGCCTCCAGGAGAGAGGCCCAAACAAGACGCGCCCCGAGGAGCGTCTTGACACATGTCAACACTGGGTCTGACTGAGGGCCTCCATGAGAAAAGCCCAAGCAATACGCGCCCCGAGGAGCGTCTTGCCACATGTCATCACTGGGTCTGACTGAGCGCCTCCAGGAGAGAGGCCCAACCAAGACGCGCCCCGAGGAGAGTCTTGCCACATGCCAACACTGGGTCTAACTGTGCGCCTCCAGGAGAGAAGCACCAGCAAGACACGCCCCGAGGTGCGTCTTGCCACTTGTCAGCACTCGGTCTGACTGAGCGCCTCCAGGAGAGAGGCCCAAGCAAGACGCGCCCCGAGGAGCGTCTTGACACATGTCAACACTGGGTCTGACTGAGGGCCTCCATGAGAGAAGCCCAAGCAAGACGCGCCCCGAGGAGAGTCTTGCCACATGTCACCACTGGGTCTGACAGAGGGCCTCCAGGAGAGAGGCCCAAGCAATACGCGCCCCGAGGAGCGTCTTGCCACATGTCACCACTGGGTCTGACTGAGCGCTTCCAGGAGAGAGGCCCAACCAAGACGCACCCCGAGGAGAGTCCTGCCACATGCCAACACTGGGTCTGACTGAGCAGCTCCAGGAGAGAGGCCCAAGCAAGACGCACCCCGAGGAGCGTCTTGCCACATGTCAACACTGGGTCTGACTGAGCGCCTCCAGCAGAGGTGTTCCAAGCAAGACGCGCCCCGAGGAGCGTCTTGCCACGTGTCATCACTGGGTCTGACTGAGCGCCTCCAGGAGAGAGGCCCAAGCAAGACGCGCCCCGAGGAACGTCTTGCCACATGTCAGCACTCGGTCTGACTGAGCGCCTCCAGGAGAGAGGCCCAAGCAAGATGCGCCCCGAGGAGCGTCTTGCCACATGTCAACAATGGGTCTGACTGAGGGCCTCCAGGAGAGAAGCCCAAGCAAGACGCGCCCCGAGGAGCTTCTTGCCACTTGTCAGCACTCGGTCTGACTGAGCGCCTCCAGGAGAGAGGCCCAAGCAAGACGCGCCCCGAGGAGCGTCTTGACACATGTCAACACTGGGTCTGACTGAGCGCCTCCAGGAGAGAGGCCCAACCAAGACGCACCCCGAGGAGATTCTTGCCACATGCCAACACTGGGTCTGACTGTGCGCCTCCAGGAGAGAAGCCCCAGCAAGACGCGCCCCGAGGTGCGTCTTGACACATGTCAACACTGGGTCTGACTGAGGGCCTCAATGAGAGAAGCCCAAGCAAGACGAGCCCCGAGGAGCGTCTTGCCACATATCACCACTGGGTCTGACAGAGGGCCTCCAGAAGAGAGGCCCAAGCAATACGCGCCCCGAGGAGCGTCTTGCCACATGTCACCACTGGGTCTGACTGAGCGCCTCCAGGAGAGAGGCCCAACCAAGACGTGCCCCGAGGAGCGTCTTGCCACATGTCAACACTGGGTCTGACTGAGCGCCTCCAGGAGAGAGGCCCAAGACAGACGCGCCCGGAGGAGCGTCTTGCCACATGTCAACACTGGGTCTGACAGAGGGCCTCCAGGAGAGAGGCCCCAGCAAGATGCGCCCCGAGGAGCGTCTTGCCTTATGTCAGCACTCGGTCTGACTGAGCGCCTCCAGGAGAGAGGCCCAAGCAAGACGCGCCCCGAGGAGCGTCTTGCCACATGGCAACAATGGGTCTGACAGAGGGCCTCCAGGAGAGAGGCCCAAGCAAGACGTGCCCCGAGGAGCATTTTGCCACATGTCAGCATTCGATCTGACTGAGCGCCTCCAGGAGAGAGGCCCAAGCAAGATGCGCCCCGAGGAGCGTCTTGTCACATCTCAACAATGGGTCTGACTGAGGGCCTCCAGGAGAGAAGCCCAAGCAAGACGCGCCCCGAGGAGAGTCTTGCCCCTTGTCAGCACTCGGTCTGACTGAGCGCCTCCAGGAGAGAGGCCCAAGCAAGACGCGCCTCGAGGAGCGTCTTGACACATGTCAACACTGGGTCTGACTGAGGGCCTCCATGAGAGAAGCCCAAGCAAGACGCGCCCCGAGGAGCGTCTTGCCACATGTCAACACTGGGTCTGACAGAGGGCCTCCAGGAGAGAGGCCCAAGCAATACGCGCCCCGAGGAGTGTCTTGCCACATGTCACCACTGGGTCTGACTGAGCGCCTCCATGAGAGAGGCCCAAGCAAGACGCGCCCCGAGGAGAGTCTTACCACATGCCAACACTGGGTCTGACTGTGCGCCTCCAGGAGAGAGGCCCAAGCAAGACGCGCCTCGTGGAGCGTCTTGCCACATGTCAACACTGGGTCTGACTGAGCGCCTCCAGGAGAGAGGCCCAAGCAAGACACGCCCCGAGGAACGTCTTGCCACATGTCAACACTGGGTCTGACTGAGCGCCTCCAGGAGAGAGGCCCAAGCAAGACGCGCCCCGAGGAACGTCTTGCCACGTGTCATCACTGGGTCTGACTGAGCGCCTCCAGGAGAGAGGCCCAAGCAAGACGCGCCCCGAGGAGCGTCTTGCCACATGTCAACACTGGGTCTGACAGAGGACCTCCAGGAGAGAGGCCCAAGCAATACGCGCCCCGAGGAGCGTGTTGCCACATGTCACCACTGGGTCTGACTGAGCGCCTCCAGGAGAGAGGCCCAAGCAAGACGCGCCCCGAGGAGAGTCTTGCCACATGCCAACACTGGGTCTGACTGTGCGCCTCCAGGAGAGAGGCCCAAGCAAGACGCGCCCCGAGGAGCGTCTTGCCACATGTCACCACTGGGTCTGACTGAGCGCCTCCATGAGAGAGGCCCAAGCAAGACGCGCCCCGAGGAGAGTCTTGCCACATGCCAACACTGGGTCTGACTGTGCGCCTCCAGGAGAGAGGCCCAAGCAAGACGCGCCCCGAGGAGCGTCTTGCCACATGTCAACACTGGGTCTGACAGAGGGCCTCCAGGAGAGAGGCCCAAGCAATACGCGCCCCGAGGAGCGTCTTGCCACATGTCACCACTGGGTCTGACTGAGCGCCTCCATGAGAGAGGCCCAAGCAAGACGCGCCCCGAGGAGAGTCTTGCCACATGCCAACACTGGGTCTGACTGTGCGCCTCCAGGAGAGAGGCCCAAGCAAGACACGCCCCGTGGAGCGTCTTGCCACATGTCAACACTGGGTCTGACTGAGCGCCTCCAGGAGAGAGGCCCAAGCAAGACGCGCCCCGAGGAACGTCTTGCCACGTGTCATCACTGGGTCTGACTGAGCGCCTCCAGGAGAGAGGCCCAAGCAAGACGCGGCCCGATGGAGCGTCTTGCCATGTGTCACCACTGGGTCTGACTGAGCGCCTCCAGGAGAGAGGCCCAAGCAAGACGCGCCCCGAGGAGCGTCTTGCCACATGTCAACACTGGGTCTGACAGAGGACCTCCAGGAGAGAGGCCCAAGCAATACGCGCCCCGAGGAGCGTGTTGCCACATGTCACCACTGGGTCTGACTGAGCGCCTCCAGGAGAGAGGCCCAAGCAAGACGCGCCCCGAGGAGAGTCTTGCCACATGCCAACACTGGGTCTGACTGTGCGCCTCCAGGAGAGAGGCCCAAGCAAGACGCGCCCCGAGGAGCGTCTTGCCACATGTCACCACTGGGTCTGACTGAGCGCCTCCATGAGAGAGGCCCAAGCAAGACGCGCCCCGAGGAGAGTCTTGCCACATGCCAACACTGGGTCTGACTGTGCGCCTCCAGGAGAGAGGCCCAAGCAAGACGGACCCCGTGGAGCGTCTTGCCACATGTCAACACTGGGTCTGACTGAGCGCCTCCAGGAGAGAGGCCCAAGCAAGACGCGCCCCGAGGAACGTCTTGCCACGTGTCATCACTGGGTCTGACTGAGCGCCTCCAGGAGAGAGGCCCAAGCAAGACGCGCCCCGAGGAACGTCTTGCCACGTGTCATCACTGGGTCTGACTGAGCGCCTCCAGGAGAGAGGCCCAAGCAAGACGCGGCCCGATGGAGCGTCTTGCCATGTGTCACCACTGGGTCTGACTGAGCGCCTCCAGGAGAGAGGCCCAAGCAAGACGCGCCCCGAGGAGCGTCTTGCCACATGTCAACACTGGGTCTGACAGAGGACCTCCAGGAGAGAGGCCCAAGCAATACGCGCCCCGAGGAGCGTGTTGCCACATGTCACCACTGGGTCTGACTGAGCGCCTCCAGGAGAGAGGCCCAAGCAAGACGCGCCCCGAGGAGAGTCTTGCCACATGCCAACACTGGGTCTGACTGTGCGCCTCCAGGAGAGAGGCCCAAGCAAGACGCGCCCCGAGGAGCGTCTTGCCACATGTCACCACTGGGTCTGACTGAGCGCCTCCATGAGAGAGGCCCAAGCAAGACGCGCCCCGAGGAGAGTCTTGCCACATGCCAACACTGGGTCTGACTGTGCGCCTCCAGGAGAGAGGCCCAAGCAAGACGCGCCCCGAGGAGCGTCTTGCCACATGTCAACACTGGGTCTGACAGAGGGCCTCCAGGAGAGAGGCCCAAGCAATACGCGCCCCGAGGAGCGTCTTGCCACATGTCACCACTGGGTCTGACTGAGCGCCTCCATGAGAGAGGCCCAAGCAAGACGCGCCCCGAGGAGAGTCTTGCCACATGCCAACACTGGGTCTGACTGTGCGCCTCCAGGAGAGAGGCCCAAGCAAGACACGCCCCGTGGAGCGTCTTGCCACATGTCAACACTGGGTCTGACTGAGCGCCTCCAGGAGAGAGGCCCAAGCAAGACGCGCCCCGAGGAACGTCTTGCCACGTGTCATCACTGGGTCTGACTGAGCGCCTCCAGGAGAGAGGCCCAAGCAAGACGCGGCCCGATGGAGCGTCTTGCCATGTGTCACCACTGGGTCTGACTGAGCGCCTCCAGGAGAGAGGCCCAAGCAAGACGCGCCCCGAGGAGCGTCTTGCCACATGTCAACACTGGGTCTGACAGAGGACCTCCAGGAGAGAGGCCCAAGCAATACGCGCCCCGAGGAGCGTGTTGCCACATGTCACCACTGGGTCTGACTGAGCGCCTCCAGGAGAGAGGCCCAAGCAAGACGCGCCCCGAGGAGAGTCTTGCCACATGCCAACACTGGGTCTGACTGTGCGCCTCCAGGAGAGAGGCCCAAGCAAGACGCGCCCCGAGGAGCGTCTTGCCACATGTCACCACTGGGTCTGACTGAGCGCCTCCATGAGAGAGGCCCAAGCAAGACGCGCCCCGAGGAGAGTCTTGCCACATGCCAACACTGGGTCTGACTGTGCGCCTCCAGGAGAGAGGCCCAAGCAAGACGGACCCCGTGGAGCGTCTTGCCACATGTCAACACTGGGTCTGACTGAGCGCCTCCAGGAGAGAGGCCCAAGCAAGACGCGCCCCGAGGAACGTCTTGCCACGTGTCATCACTGGGTCTGACTGAGCGCCTCCAGGAGAGAGGCCCAAGCAAGACGCGCCCCGAGGAACGTCTTGCCACGTGTCATCACTGGGTCTGACTGAGCGCCTCCAGGAGAGAGGCCCAAGCAAGACGCGGCCCGATGGAGCGTCTTGCCATGTGTCACCACTGGGTCTGACTGAGCGCCTCCAGGAGAGAGGCCCAAGCAAGACGCGCCCCGAGGAGCGTCTTGCCACATGTCAACACTGGGTCTGACAGAGGACCTCCAGGAGAGAGGCCCAAGCAATACGCGCCCCGAGGAGCGTGTTGCCACATGTCACCACTGGGTCTGACTGAGCGCCT
This sequence comes from Nothobranchius furzeri, assembly GCF_043380555.1. Lineage (NCBI taxonomy): Eukaryota > Metazoa > Chordata > Actinopteri > Cyprinodontiformes > Nothobranchiidae > Nothobranchius > Nothobranchius furzeri. Next base: position 42,989,555 of record NC_091748.1, read on the forward strand.
CCAGGAGAGAGGCCCAAGCAAGACGCGCCCCGAGGAGAGTCTTGCCACATGCCAACACTGGGTCTGACTGTGCGCCTCCAGGAGAGAGGCCCAAGCAAGACGCGCCCCGAGGAGCGTCTTGCCACATGTCAACACTGGGTCTGACTGAGCGCCTCCAGGAGAGAGGCCCAAGCAAGACGCGCCGCGAGGAACGTCTTGCCACGTGTCATCACTGGGTCTGACTGAGCGCCTCCAGGAGAGAGGCCCAAGCAAGACGCGACCCGAGGAGCGTCTTGCCACGTGTCACCACTGGGTCTGACTGAGCGCCTCCAGGAGAGAGGCCCAAGCAAGACGCGCCCCGAGGAGCGTCTTGCAACATGTCAACACTGGGTCTGACTGAGCGCCTCTAGGCGAGAGGCCCAAGCAAGACGCGCCTCGAGGAGCGTCTTGCCACATATCAACAATGGGTCTGACTGAGGGCCTCCAGGAGAGAAGCCCAAGCAAGACGCGCCCCGAGGAGCGTCTTGCCACATGTCACCTCTGGGTCTGACTGAGCGCCTCCAGGAGAGAGGCCCAAGCAAGACGCGCCCCGAGGAGCGTCTTGTACCATGTCAACACTGGTTCTGACTGAGCGCCTCCAGGAGAGAAGCCCCAGCAAGACGCGCCCCGAGGAGCGTCTTGCCACATGTCACCTCTGGGTCTGACTGAGCGCCTCCAGGAGAGACGCCCAAGCAAGACGCGCCCCGAGGAGCGTCTTGTACCATGTCAACACTGGTTCTGACTGAGCGCCTCCAGGAGAGAGGCCCAAGCAAGACGCGCCCCGAGGAGCGTCTTGCTACATGTCAACAATGGGTCTGACTGAGGGCCTCCAGGAGAGAAGCCCAAGCAAGACGCGCCCCGAGGAGCATCTTGCTACTTGTCAACAATGATTCTGACTGAGCGCCTCCAGGAGAGAGGCCCAAGCAAGACGCGCCCCGAGGAGCGTCTTGCCACATGGCAACAATGGGTCTGACAGAGGGCCTCCAGGAGAGAGGCCCAAGCAAGACGCGCCCCGAGGAGCATCTTGCCACATGTCACCTCTGGGTCTGACTGAGCGCCTCCAGGAGAGAGGCCCAAGCAAGACGCGCCCGATGGAGTGTCTTGTCACATGTCAACACTGGGTCTGACTGAGTGCCTCCAGGAGAAAAGCCCCAGCAAGACGCGCCCCGAGGAGCGTCTTGCCACATGTCAGCACTCGGTCTGACTGAGCGCCTCCAGGAGAGAGGCCCAAGCAAGATGCGCCCCGAGGAGCGTCTTGCCACATGTCAACAATGGGTCTGACTGAGGGCCTCCAGGAGAGAAGCCCTAGCAAGACGCGCCCCGAGGAGCGTCTTGCCACTTGTCAGCACTCGGTCTGACTGAGCGCCTCCAGGAGAGAGGCCCAAGCAAGACGCGCCCCGAGGAGCGTCTTGACACATGTCAACACTGGGTCTGACTGAGGGCCTCCATGAGAGAAGCCCAAGCAATATGCGCCCCGAGGAGCGTCTTGCCACATGTCACCACTGGGTCTGACTGAGTGCCTCCAGGAGAGAGGCCCAACCAAGACACGCCCCGAGGAGAGTCTTGCCACATGCCAACACTGGGTCTCACTGTGCGCCTCCAGGAGAGAAGCCCCAGCAAGACGCGCCCCGAGGAGCGTCTTGCCACATGTCAGCACTCGGTCTGACTGAGCGCCTCCAGGAGAGAGGCCCAAGCAAGATGCGCCCTGAGGAGCGTCTTGCCACATGTCAACAATGGGTCTGACTGAGGGCCTCCAGGAGAGAGGCCCAAGCAAGACGCGCCCCGAGGAGCGTCTTGACACATGTCAACACTGGGTCTGACTGAGGGCCTCCATGAGAGAAGCCCAAGCAAGACGCGCCCCGAGGAGTGTCTTGCCACATGTCACCACTGGGTCTGACTGAGCGCCTCCATGAGAGAGGCCCAACCAAGACGCGCCCCGAGGAGAGTCTTGCCACATGCCAACACTGGGTCTGACTGAGCGCCTCCAGGAGAGAGGCCCAAGTAAGACGCGCCCTGAGGAGCGTCTTGTCACGTGTCATCACTGGGTCTGACTGAGCGCCTCCAGGAGAGAGGCCCAAGCAAGACGCGCCCCGAGGAGCGTCTTGCCACATGTCAACACTGGGTCTGACTGAGGGCCTCCAGGAGAGAGGCCCAAGCAAGACGCGCCCCGAGGAGCGTCTTGCCTTATGTCAGCACTGGGTCTGACAGAGGGTCTCCAGGAGAGAGGCCCCAGCAAGACGCGCCCCGAGGAGCGTCTTGCCTTATGTCAGCACTTGGTCTGACTGAGCGCCTCCAGGAGAGAGGCCCAAGCAAGACGCGCCCCGAGGAGCGTCTTGCCACATGGCAACAATGGGTCTGACAAAGGGCCTCCAGGAGAGAGGCCCAAGCAAGACGCGCCCCGAGGAGCGTCTTGCCACATGGCAACAATGGGTCTGACAGAGGGCCTCCAGGAGAGAGGCCCAAGCAAGACGCGCCCCGAGGAGCATCTTGCCACATGTCACCTCTGGGTCTGACTGAGCGCCTCCAGGAGAGAGGCCCAAGCAAGACGCGCCCCATGAAGTGTCTTGTCACATGTCAACACTGGGTCTGACTGAGCGCCTCCAGGAGAGAAGCCCCAGCAAGACGCGCCCCGAGGAGCGTCTTGCCACATGTCAGCACTCGGTCTGACTGAGCGCCTCCAGGAGAGAGGCCCAAGCAAGATGCGCCCCGAGGAGCGTCTTACCACATGTCAACAATGGGTCTGACTGAGGGCCTCCAGGAGAGAAGCCCAAGCAAGACGCGCCCCGAGGAGCGTCTTGCCACTTGTCAGCACTCGGTCTGACTGAGCGCCTCCAGGAGAGAGGCCCAAGCAAGACGCTCCCCGAGGAGCGTCTTGACACATGTCAACACTGGGTCTGACTGAGGGCCTCCATGAGAGAAGCCCAAGCAATACGCACCCCGAGAAGCGTCTTGCCACATGTCACCACTGGGTCTGACTGAGCGCCTCCAGGAGAGAGACCCAACCAAGACACGCCCCGAGGAGAGTCTTGCCACATGCGAACACTGGGTCTGACTGTGCGCCTCCTGGAGAGAAGCCCCAGCAAGACGCGCCCCGAGGAGCGTCTTGCCACATGTCAGCACTCGGTCTGACTGAGCGCCTCCAGGAGAGAGGCCCAAGCAAGATGCGCCCTGAGGAGCGTCTTGCCACATATCAACAATGGGTCTGACTGAGGGCCTCCATGAGAGAAGCCCAAGCAAGACGCGCCCCGAGGAGTTTCTTGCCACATGTCACCACTGGGTCTGACTGAGCGCCTCACGAGAGAGGCCCAACCAAAACGCGCCCCGAGGAGAGTCTTGCCACATGCCAACACTGGGTCTGACTGAGCGCCTCCAGGAGAGAGGCCCAAGCAAGACGCGCCCCGAGGAGCGTCTTGCCACATGTCAACACTCGGTCTGACAGAGGGCCTCCAGGAGAGAGGCCCCAGCAAGACGCGCCCCGTGGAGCGTCTTGCCTTATGTCAGCACTCGGTCTGACTGAGCGCCTCCTGGAGAGAGGCCCAAGCAAGACGCGCCTCGAGGAGCGTCTTGCCACATGGCAACAATGGGTCTGACAGAGGGCCTCCAGGAGAGGGGCCCAAGCAAGACGCGCCCCGAGGAGCGTCTTGCCACATGTCACCTCTGGGTCTGACTGAGCGCCTCCAGGAGAGAGGCCCAAGCAACACGCACCCCGAGGAGTGTCTTGTACCATGTCAACACTGCGTCTGACTGAGCGCCTCCAGGAGAGAAGCCCCAGCAAGACGCGCCCCGAGGAGCGTCTTTCCACATGTCAGCCCTTGGTCTGACTGAGCGCCTCCAGGAGAGAGGCCCAAGCAAGATGCGCCCCGAGGAGCGTCTTGCCACATGTCAACAATGGGTCTGACTGAGGGCCTCCAGGAGATAAGCCCAAGCAAGACGCGCCCCGAGGAGCGTTTTGCCACATGTCAACACTGGGTCTGACTGAGCGCCTCCAGGAGAGAGGCCCAAGCAAGATGCGCCCCGAGGAGAGTCTTGCCACATGTCACCACTGGGTCTGACAGAGGGCCTCCAGGAGAGAGGCCCAAGCAATACGCGCCCCGAGGAGCGTCTTGCCACATGTCACCACTGGGTCTGACTGAGCGCCTCCAGGAGAGAGGCCCAACCAAGACGCGACCCGAGGAGAGTCTTGCCACATGCCAACACTGGGTCTGACTGAGCGCCTCCAGGAGAAAGGCCCAAGCAAGACGCGCCCCGAGGAGCGTCTTGCCACATGTCAGCACTCGGTCTGACTGAGCGCCTCCAGGAGAGAGGCCCAAGCAAGATGCGCCCCGAGGAGAGTCTTGCCACATGTCACCACTGGGTCTGACAGAGGGCCTCCAGGAGAGAGGCCCAAGCAATACGCGCCCCGAGGAGCGTCTTTCCACATGGCAACAATGGGTCTGACAGAGGGCCTCCAGGAGAGGGGCCCAAGCAAGACGCGCCCCGAGGAGCGTCTTGCCACATGTCACCTCTGGGTCTGACTGAGCGCCTCCAGGAGAGAGGCCCAAGCAACACGCACCCCGAGGAGTGTCTTGTACCATGTCAACACTGCGTCTGACTGAGCGCCTCCAGGAGAGAAGCCCCAGCAAGACGCGCCCCGAGGAGCGTCTTTCCACATGTCAGCCCTTGGTCTGACTGAGCGCCTCCAGGAGAGAGGCCCAAGCAAGATGCGCCCCGAGGAGCGTCTTGCCACATGTCAACAATGGGTCTGACTGAGGGCCTCCAGGAGAGAGGCCCAAGCAATACGCGCCCCGAGGAGCGTCTTGCCACATGTCACCACTGGGTCTGACTGAGCGCCTCCAGGAGAGAGGCCCAACCAAGACGCGACCCGAGGAGAGTCTTGCCACATGCCAACACTGGGTCTGACTGAGCGCCTCCAGGAGAAAGGCCCAAGCAAGACGCGCCCCGAGGAGCGTCTTGCCACATGTCAGCACTCGGTCTGACTGAGCGCCTCCAGGAGAGAGGCCCAAGCAAGATGCGCCCCGAGGAGAGTCTTGCCACATGTCACCACTGGGTCTGACAGAGGGCCTCCAGGAGAGAGGCCCAAGCAATACGCGCCCCGAGGAGCGTCTTGCCACATGTCACCACTGGGTCTGACTGAGGGCCTCCAGGAGAGAGGCCCAAGCAAGACGTGCCCCGAGGAGAATTTTGCCACATGTCAACACTGGGTCTGACTGAGCGCCTCCAGGAGAGAAGCCCGAGCAAGACGCGCCCCGAGGAGCGTCTTGCCACATGTCAACACTGGGTCTGACTGAGCCCCTCCAGGAGAGAGGCCCAAGCAAGATGCGCCCCTAGGAGCGTCTTGCCACATGTCAGCAATCGGTCTGACTGAGCGCGTCCAGGAGAGAGGCCCAAGCAAGACGCGCCCCGAGGAGCGTCTTGCCACATGTCAACAATGGGTCTGACTGAGGGCCTCCAGGAGAGAAGCCCAAGCAAGACGTGCCCCGAGGAGCGTCTTGCCACATGTCAACACTGGGTCTGACTGAGCGCCTCCAGGAGAGAGGCCCAAGCAAGACGCGCCCGGAGGAGCGTCTTGCCACATGTCAACACTGGGTCTGACAGAGGGCCTCCAGGAGAGAGGCCCCAGCAAGATGCGCCCCGAGGAGGATCTTGCCTTATGTCAGCACTCGGTCTGACTGAGCGCCTCCAGGAGAGAGGCCCAAACAAGACGCGCCCCGAGGAGCGTCTTGCCACATGGCAACAATGGGTCTGACAGAGGGCCTCCAGGAGAGAGGCCCCAGCAAGACGCGCCCCGAGGAGCGTCTTTCCTTATGTCAGCACTCGGTCTGACTGAGCGCCTCCTGGAGAGAGTCCCAAGCAAGACGCGCCTCGAGGAGCGTCTTGCCACATGGCAACAATGGGTCTGACAGAGGGCCTCCAGGAGAGAGGCCCAAGCAAGACGCGCCCCGAGGAGCGTCTTGCCACATGTCACCTCTGGGTCTGACTGAGCGCCTCCAGGAGAGAGGCCAAAACAAGATGCGCCCCGAGGAGCGTCTTGCCACATGTCAACACTGGGTCTGACTGAGCGCCTCCAGGAGAGAGGCCCAAGCAAGACGCGCCCCGAGGAGCGTCTTGCCACGTGTCATCACTGGGTCTGACTGAGCGCCTCCAGGAGAGAGGCCCAAGCAAGACGCGCCCCGAGGAGCGTCTTGACACATGTCAACACTGGGTCTGACTGAGGGCCTCCATGAGAGAAGCCCAAGCAATACGCACCCCGAGGAGATTCTTGCCACATGCCAACACTGGGTCTGACTGTGCGCCTCCAGGAGAGAAGCCCCAGCAAGACGCGCCCCGAGGTGCGTCTTGACACATGTCAACACTGGGTCTGACTGAGGGCCTCAATGAGCGAAGCCCAAGCAAGACGAGCCCCGAGGAGCGTCTTGCCACATATCACCACTGGGTCTGACAGAGGGCCTCCAGGAGAGAGGCCCAAGCAATACGCGCCCCGAGGAGCGTCTTGCCACATGTCACCACTGGGTCTGACTGAGCGCCTCCTGGAGAGAGGCCCAACCAAGACGCGCCCCGAGGAGAGTCTTGCCACATGCCAACACTGGGTCTGACTGAGCGCCTCCAGGAGAGAGGCCCGAGAAAGACGCGCCCCGAGGAGCGTCTTGCCACGTGTCACCACTGGGTCTGACTGAGCCCCTCCAGGAGAGAGGCCCAAGCAAGATAAGCCCTAGGAGCGTCTTGCCACATGTCAGCACTGGGTCTGACTGAGCGACTCCAGGAGAGAGGTCCCAGCAAGACGCGCCCCGAGGAGCGTCTTGCCTTATGTCAGCACTCGGTCTGACTGAGCGCCTCCAGGAGAGAGGCCCAAGCAAGACGCGCCCCGAGGAGCGTCTTGCCACATGTCAACAATTGGTCTGACTGAGGGCCTCCAGGAGAGAAGCCCAAGCAAGACGTGCCCCGAGGAGCGTCTTGCCACATGTCAATACTGGGTCTGACTGAGCGCCTCCAGGAGAGAGGCCCAAGCAAGACGCGCCCGGAGGAGCGTCTTGCCACATGTCAACACTGGGTCTGACAGAGGGCCTCCAGGAGAGAGGCCCCAGCAAGATGCGCCCCGAGGAGCGTCTTGCCTTATGTCAGCACTCGGTCTGACTGAGCGCCTCCAGGAGAGAAGCCCAAGCAAGACGCGCCCCGAGGAGCGTCTTGCCACATCTCAACAATGGGTCTGACAGAGGGCCTCCAGGAGAGAGGCCCAAGCAAGACGTGCCCCGAGGAGCGTCTTGCCACGTGTCATCACTGGGTCTGACTGAGCGCCTCCAGGAGAGAGGCCCAAGCAAGACGCGCCCCGAGGAGCGTCTTGCCCCTTGTCAGCACTCGGTCTGACTGAGCGCCTCCAGGAGAGAGGCCCAAGCAAGACGCGCCTCAAGGAGCGTCTTGACACATGTCAACACTGGGTCTGACTGAGGGCCTCCATGAGAGAATCCCAAGCAAGACGAGCCCCGAGGAGCGTCTTGCCACATGTCAACACTGGGTCTGACAGAGGGCCTCCAGGAGAGAGGCCCAAGCAATACGCGCCCCGAGGAGCGTCTTGCCACATGTCACCACTGGGTCTGACTGAGCGCCTCCATGAGAGAGGCCCAAGCAAGACGCGCCCCGAGGAGAGTCTTGCCACATGCCAACACTGGGTCTGACTGCGCGCCTCCAGGAGAGAGGCCCAAGCAAGACGCGCCCCGAGGAGCGTCTTGCCACATCTCAACACTGGGTCTGACTGAGCGCCTCCAGGAGAGAGGCCCAAGCAAGACGCGCCCCGAGGAACGTCTTGCCACGTGTCATCACTGGGTCTGACTGAGCGCCTCCAGGAGAGAGGCCCTAGCAAGACGCGCCGCGAGGAACTCCTTGCCACGTGTCATCACTGGGTCTGACTGAGCGCCTCCAGGAGAGAGGCCCAAGCAAGACGCGCCCCGAGGAGCGTCTTGTACCATGTCAACACTGGTTCTGACTGAGCGCCTCCAGGAGAGAAGCCCCAGCAAGACGCGCCCCGAGGAGCGTCTTGCCATATGTCAGCACTTGGTCTGACTGAGCGCCTCCAGGAGAGAGGCCCAAGCAAGATGCGCCCCGAGGAGCGTCTTGCCACTTGTCAGCACTTGGTCTGACTGAGCTCCTCCAGGAGAGAGGCCAAAGCAAGACGCGCCCCGAGGAGCGTCTTGCAACATGTCAACACTGGGTCTGACTGAGGGCCTCCATGAGAGAAGCCCAAGCAAGACGCGCCCCGAGGAGCGTCTTGCCACATGTCAACACTGGGTCTGACTGAGCGCCTCAAGGAGAGAGGCCAAAGCAAGACACGCCCCGAGGAGCGTCTTGCCACCTGTCATCACTGGGTCTGACTGAGCGCCTCCAGGAGAGAGGCCCAAGCAAGACGCGCCCCGAGGAGCGTCTTGTACCATGTCAACACTGGTTCTGACTGAGCGCCTCCAGGAGAGAAGCCCCAGCAAGACGCGCCCCGAGGAGCGTCTTGCCATATGTCAGCACTTGGTCTGACTGAGCGCCTCCAGGAGAGAGGCCCAAGCAAGATGCGCCCCGAGGAGCGTCTTGCCACTTGTCAGCACTTGGTCTGACTGAGCTCCTCCAGGAGAGAGGCCAAAGCAAGACGCGTCCCGAGGAGCGTCTTGCAACATGTCAACACTGGGTCTGACTGAGGGCCTCCATGAGAGAAGCCCAAGCAAGACACGCCCCGAGGAGCGTCTTGCCACATGTCAACACTGGGTCTGACTGAGCGCCTCAAGGAGAGAGGCCAAAGCAAGACACGCCCCGAGGAGCGTCTTGCCACGTGTCATCACTGGGTCTGACTGAGCGCCTCCAGGAGAGAGGCCCAAGCAAGACGCGCCCCGAGGAGCGTCTTGCCACGTGTTACCACTGGGTCTGACTGAGCGCCTCAAGGAGAGATGCCCAAGCCAGACGCGCCCCGAGGAGCGTCTTCCCACATGTCAACACTGGGTCTGACTGAGCGCCTCCATGAGAGAGGCCCGAGCAAGACGCGGCCCGAGGAGCGTCTTGCCACATGTCAGCACTGGGTCTGACTGAGCGCCTCCAGGAGAGAGGTCCCAGCAAGACGCGCCCCGAGGAGCGTCTTGCCTTATGTCAGCACTCGGTCTGACTGAGCGCCTCCAGGAGAGAGGCCAAAGCATGACGCGCCCCGAGGAGCGTCTTGCTACATGTCAACAATGGGTCTGACTGAGGGCCTCCAGGAGAGAAGCCCAAGCAAGACGCGCCCCGAGGAGCGTCTTGCTACATGTCAACAATGGGTCTGACTGAGCGCCTCCAGGAGAGAGGCCCAAGCAAGACGCGCCCCGAGGAGCGTCTTGCCACATGGCAACAATGGGTCTGACAGAGGGCCTCCAGGAGAGAGGCCCAAGAAAGACGCGCCCCGAGGAGCATCTTGCCACATGTCACCTCTGGGTCTGACTGAGCGCCTCCAGGAGAGAGGCCCAAGCAAGACGCGCCCGATGGAGTGTCTTGTCACATGTCAACACTGGGTCTGACTGAGCGCCTCCAGGAGAAAAGCCCCAGCAAGACGCGCCCCGAGGAACGTCTTGCCACATGTCAGCACTCGGTCTGACTGAGCGCCTCCAGGAGAGAGGCCCAAGCAAGATGCGGCCCGAGGAGCGTCTTGCCACATGTCAACAATGGGTCTGACTGAGGGCCTCCAGGAGAGAAGCCCAAGCAAGACGCGCCCCGAGGAGCGTCTTGCCACTTGTCAGCACTCGGTCTGACTGAGCGCCTCCAGGAGAGAGGCCCAAGCAAGACGCGCCCCGAGGAGCGTCTTGACACATGTCAACACTGGGTCTGACTGTGCGCCTCCAGGAGAGAAGCCCCAGCAAGACGCGCCCCGAGGTGCGTCTTGACACATTTTTAACACTGGGTCTGACTGAGGGCCTCAATGAGAGAAGCCCAAGCAAGACGAGCCCCGAGGAGCGTCTTGCCACATATCACCACTGGGTCTGACAGAGGGCCTCCAGGAGAGAGGCCCAAGCAATACGCGCCCCGAGGAGCGTCTTGCCACATGTCACCACTGGGTCTGACTGAGCGCCTCCAGGAGAGAGGCCCAACCAAGACGTGCCCCGAGGAGCGTCTTGCCACATGTCAACACTGGGTCTGACTGAGCGCCTCCAGGAGAGAGGCCCAAGCAAGACGCGCCCGGAGGAGCGTCTTGCCACATGTCAACACTGGGTCTGACAGAGGGCCTCCAGGAGAGAGGCCCCAGCAAGATGCGCCCCGAGGAGCGTCTTGCCTTATGTCAGCACTCGGTCTGACTGAGCGCCTCCAGGAGAGAGACCCAAGCAAGACGCGCCCCGAGGAGCGTCTTGCCACATGGCAACAATGGGTCTGACAGAGGGCCTCCAGGAGAGAGGCCCAAGCAAGACGTGCCCCGAGGAGCATTTTGCCACATGTCAGCACTCGATCTGACTGAGCGCCTCCAGGAGAGAGGCCCAAGCAAGATGCGCCCCGAGGAGCGTCTTGCCACATGTCAACACTGGGTCTGACTGAGGGCCTCCATGAGAGAAGCCCAAGCAATACGCACCCCGAGAAGCGTCTTGCCACATGTCACCACTGGGTCTGACTGAGCGCCTCCAGGAGAGAGACCCAACCAAGACACGCCCCGAGGAGAGTCTTGCCACATGCGAACACTGGGTCTGACTGTGCGCCTCCTGGAGAGAAGCCCCAGCAAGACGCGCCCCGAGGAGCGTCTTGCCACATGTCAGCACTCGGTCTGACTGAGCGCCTCCAGGAGAGAGGCCCAAGCAAGATGCGCCCTGAGGAGCGTCTTGCCACATATCAACAATGGGTCTGACTGAGGGCCTCCATGAGAGAAGCCCAAGCAAGACGCGCCCCGAGGAGTTTCTTGCCACATGTCACCACTGGGTCTGACTGAGCGCCTCACGAGAGAGGCCCAACCAAAACGCGCCCCGAGGAGAGTCTTGCCACATGCCAACACTGGGTCTGACTGAGCGCCTCCAGGAGAGAGGCCCAAGCAAGACGCGCCCCGAGGAGCGTCTTGCCACATGTCAACACTCGGTCTGACAGAGGGCCTCCAGGAGAGAGGCCCCAGCAAGACGCGCCCCGTGGAGCGTCTTGCCTTATGTCAGCACTCGGTCTGACTGAGCGCCTCCTGGAGAGAGGCCCAAGCAAGACGCGCCTCGAGGAGCGTCTTGCCACATGGCAACAATGGGTCTGACAGAGGGCCTCCAGGAGAGGGGCCCAAGCAAGACGCGCCCCGAGGAGCGTCTTGCCACATGTCACCTCTGGGTCTGACTGAGCGCCTCCAGGAGAGAGGCCCAAGCAACACGCACCCCGAGGAGTGTCTTGTACCATGTCAACACTGCGTCTGACTGAGCGCCTCCAGGAGAGAAGCCCCAGCAAGACGCGCCCCGAGGAGCGTCTTTCCACATGTCAGCCCTTGGTCTGACTGAGCGCCTCCAGGAGAGAGGCCCAAGCAAGATGCGCCCCGAGGAGCGTCTTGCCACATGTCAACAATGGGTCTGACTGAGGGCCTCCAGGAGATAAGCCCAAGCAAGACGCGCCCCGAGGAGCGTTTTGCCACATGTCAACACTGGGTCTGACTGAGCGCCTCCAGGAGAGAGGCCCAAGCAAGATGCGCCCCGAGGAGAGTCTTGCCACATGTCACCACTGGGTCTGACAGAGGGCCTCCAGGAGAGAGGCCCAAGCAATACGCGCCCCGAGGAGCGTCTTGCCACATGTCACCACTGGGTCTGACTGAGCGCATCCAGGAGAGAGGCCCAACCAAGACGCGACCCGAGGAGAGTCTTGCCACATGCCAACACTGGGTCTGACTGAGCGCCTCCAGGAGAAAGGCCCAAGCAAGACGCGCCCCGAGGAGCGTCTTGCCACATGTCAGCACTCGGTCTGACTGAGCGCCTCCAGGAGAGAGGCCCAAGCAAGATGCGCCCCGAGGAGAGTCTTGCCACATGTCACCACTGGGTCTGACAGAGGGCCTCCAGGAGAGAGGCCCAAGCAATACGCGCCCCGAGGAGCGTCTTTCCACATGGCAACAATGGGTCTGACAGAGGGCCTCCAGGAGAGGGGCCCAAGCAAGACGCGCCCCGAGGAGCGTCTTGCCACATGTCACCTCTGGGTCTGACTGAGCGCCTCCAGGAGAGAGGCCCAAGCAACACGCACCCCGAGGAGTGTCTTGTACCATGTCAACACTGCGTCTGACTGAGCGCCTCCAGGAGAGAAGCCCCAGCAAGACGCGCCCCGAGGAGCGTCTTTCCACATGTCAGCCCTTGGTCTGACTGAGCGCCTCCAGGAGAGAGGCCCAAGCAAGATGCGCCCCGAGGAGCGTCTTGCCACATGTCAACAATGGGTCTGACTGAGGGCCTCCAGGAGAGAGGCCCAAGCAATACGCGCCCCGAGGAGCGTCTTGCCACATGTCACCACTGGGTCTGACTGAGCGCCTCCAGGAGAGAGGCCCAACCAAGACGCGACCCGAGGAGAGTCTTGCCACATGCCAACACTGGGTCTGACTGAGCGCCTCCAGGAGAAAGGCCCAAGCAAGACGCGCCCCGAGGAGCGTCTTGCCACATGTCAGCACTCGGTCTGACTGAGCGCCTCCAGGAGAGAGGCCCAAGCAAGATGCGCCCCGAGGAGAGTCTTGCCACATGTCACCACTGGGTCTGACAGAGGGCCTCCAGGAGAGAGGCCCAAGCAATACGCGCCCCGAGGAGCGTCTTGCCACATGTCACCACTGGGTCTGACTGAGGGCCTCCAGGAGAGAGGCCCAAGCAAGACGTGCCCCGAGGAGAATTTTGCCACATGTCAACACTGGGTCTGACTGAGCGCCTCCAGGAGAGAAGCCCGAGCAAGACGCGCCCCGAGGAGCGTCTTGCCACATGTCAACACTGGGTCTGACTGAGCCCCTCCAGGAGAGAGGCCCAAGCAAGATGCGCCCCTAGGAGCGTCTTGCCACATGTCAGCAATCGGTCTGACTGAGCGCGTCCAGGAGAGAGGCCCAAGCAAGACGCGCCCCGAGGAGCGTCTTGCCACATGTCAACAATGGGTCTGACTGAGGGCCTCCAGGAGAGAAGCCCAAGCAAGACGTGCCCCGAGGAGCGTCTTGCCACATGTCAACACTGGGTCTGACTGAGCGCCTCCAGGAGAGAGGCCCAAGCAAGACGCGCCCGGAGGAGCGTCTTGCCACATGTCAACACTGGGTCTGACAGAGGGCCTCCAGGAGAGAGGCCCCAGCAAGATGCGCCCCGAGGAGGATCTTGCCTTATGTCAGCACTCGGTCTGACTGAGCGCCTCCAGGAGAGAGGCCCAAACAAGACGCGCCCCGAGGAGCGTCTTGCCACATGGCAACAATGGGTCTGACAGAGGGCCTCCAGGAGAGAGGCCCCAGCAAGACGCGCCCCAAGGAGCGTCTTTCCTTATGTCAGCACTCGGTCTGACTGAGCGCCTCCTGGAGAGAGTCCCAAGCAAGACGCGCCTCGAGGAGCGTCTTGCCACATGGCAACAATGGGTCTGACAGAGGGCCTCCAGGAGAGAGGCCCAAGCAAGACGCGCCCCGAGGAGCGTCTTGCCACATGTCACCTCTGGGTCTGACTGAGCGCCTCCAGGAGAGAGGCCAAAACAAGATGCGCCCCGAGGAGCGTCTTGCCACATGTCAACACTGGGTCTGACTGAGCGCCTCCAGGAGAGAGGCCCAAGCAAGACGCGCCCCGAGGAGCGTCTTGCCACGTGTCATCACTGGGTCTGACTGAGCGCCTCCAGGAGAGAGGCCCAAGCAAGACGCGCCCCGAGGAGCGTCTTGACACATGTCAACACTGGGTCTGACTGAGGGCCTCCATGAGAGAAGCCCAAGCAATACGCACCCCGAGGAGATTCTTGCCACATGCCAACACTGGGTCTGACTGTGCGCCTCCAGGAGAGAAGCCCCAGCAAGACGCGCCCCGAGGTGCGTCTTGACACATGTCAACACTGGGTCTGACTGAGGGCCTCAATGAGCGAAGCCCAAGCAAGACGAGCCCCGAGGAGCGTCTTGCCACATATCACCACTGGGTCTGACAGAGGGCCTCCAGGAGAGAGGCCCAAGCAATACGCGCCCCGAGGAGCGTCTTGCCACATGTCACCACTGGGTCTGACTGAGCGCCTCCTGGAGAGAGGCCCAACCAAGACGCGCCCCGAGGAGAGTCTTGCCACATGCCAACACTGGGTCTGACTGAGCGCCTCCAGGAGAGAGGCCCGAGAAAGACGCGCCCCGAGGAGCGTCTTGCCACGTGTCACCACTGGGTCTGACTGAGCCCCTCCAGGAGAGAGGCCCAAGCAAGATAAGCCCTAGGAGCGTCTTGCCACATGTCAGCACTGGGTCTGACTGAGCGACTCCAGGAGAGAGGTCCCAGCAAGACGCGCCCCGAGGAGCGTCTTGCCTTATGTCAGCACTCGGTCTGACTGAGCGCCTCCAGGAGAGAGGCCCAAGCAAGACGCGCCCCGAGGAGCGTCTTGCCACATGTCAACAATTGGTCTGACTGAGGGCCTCCAGGAGAGAAGCCCAAGCAAGACGTGCCCCGAGGAGCGTCTTGCCACATGTCAATACTGGGTCTGACTGAGCGCCTCCAGGAGAGAGGCCCAAGCAAGACGCGCCCGGAGGAGCGTCTTGCCACATGTCAACACTGGGTCTGACAGAGGGCCTCCAGGAGAGAGGCCCCAGCAAGATGCGCCCCGAGGAGCGTCTTGCCTTATGTCAGCACTCGGTCTGACTGAGCGCCTCCAGGAGAGAAGCCCAAGCAAGACGCGCCCCGAGGAGCGTCTTGCCACATCTCAACAATGGGTCTGACAGAGGGCCTCCAGGAGAGAGGCCCAAGCAAGACGTGCCCCGAGGAGCGTCTTGCCACGTGTCATCACTGGGTCTGACTGAGCGCCTCCAGGAGAGAGGCCCAAGCAAGACGCGCCCCGAGGAGCGTCTTGCCCCTTGTCAGCACTCGGTCTGACTGAGCGCCTCCAGGAGAGAGGCCCAAGCAAGACGCGCCTCAAGGAGCGTCTTGACACATGTCAACACTGGGTCTGACTGAGGGCCTCCATGAGAGAATCCCAAGCAAGACGAGCCCCGAGGAGCGTCTTGCCACATGTCAACACTGGGTCTGACAGAGGGCCTCCAGGAGAGAGGCCCAAGCAATACGCGCCCCGAGGAGCGTCTTGCCACATGTCACCACTGGGTCTGACTGAGCGCCTCCATGAGAGAGGCCCAAGCAAGACGCGCCCCGAGGAGAGTCTTGCCACATGCCAACACTGGGTCTGACTGCGCGCCTCCAGGAGAGAGGCCCAAGCAAGACGCGCCCCGAGGAGCGTCTTGCCACATCTCAACACTGGGTCTGACTGAGCGCCTCCAGGAGAGAGGCCCAAGCAAGACGCGCCCCGAGGAACGTCTTGCCACGTGTCATCACTGGGTCTGACTGAGCGCCTCCAGGAGAGAGGCCCTAGCAAGACGCGCCGCGAGGAACTCCTTGCCACGTGTCATCACTGGGTCTGACTGAGCGCCTCCAGGAGAGAGGCCCAAGCAAGACGCGCCCCGAGGAGCGTCTTGTACCATGTCAACACTGGTTCTGACTGAGCGCCTCCAGGAGAGAAGCCCCAGCAAGACGCGCCCCGAGGAGCGTCTTGCCATATGTCAGCACTTGGTCTGACTGAGCGCCTCCAGGAGAGAGGCCCAAGCAAGATGCGCCCCGAGGAGCGTCTTGCCACTTGTCAGCACTTGGTCTGACTGAGCTCCTCCAGGAGAGAGGCCAAAGCAAGACGCGCCCCGAGGAGCGTCTTGCAACATGTCAACACTGGGTCTGACTGAGGGCCTCCATGAGAGAAGCCCAAGCAAGACGCGCCCCGAGGAGCGTCTTGCCACATGTCAACACTGGGTCTGACTGAGCGCCTCAAGGAGAGAGGCCAAAGCAAGACACGCCCCGAGGAGCGTCTTGCCACCTGTCATCACTGGGTCTGACTGAGCGCCTCCAGGAGAGAGGCCCAAGCAAGACGCGCCCCGAGGAGCGTCTTGTACCATGTCAACACTGGTTCTGACTGAGCGCCTCCAGGAGAGAAGCCCCAGCAAGACGCGCCCCGAGGAGCGTCTTGCCATATGTCAGCACTTGGTCTGACTGAGCGCCTCCAGGAGAGAGGCCCAAGCAAGATGCGCCCCGAGGAGCGTCTTGCCACTTGTCAGCACTTGGTCTGACTGAGCTCCTCCAGGAGAGAGGCCAAAGCAAGACGCGTCCCGAGGAGCGTCTTGCAACATGTCAACACTGGGTCTGACTGAGGGCCTCCATGAGAGAAGCCCAAGCAAGACACGCCCCGAGGAGCGTCTTGCCACATGTCAACACTGGGTCTGACTGAGCGCCTCAAGGAGAGAGGCCAAAGCAAGACACGCCCCGAGGAGCGTCTTGCCACGTGTCATCACTGGGTCTGACTGAGCGCCTCCAGGAGAGAGGCCCAAGCAAGACGCGCCCCGAGGAGCGTCTTGCCACGTGTTACCACTGGGTCTGACTGAGCGCCTCAAGGAGAGATGCCCAAGCCAGACGCGCCCCGAGGAGCGTCTTCCCACATGTCAACACTGGGTCTGACTGAGCGCCTCCATGAGAGAGGCCCGAGCAAGACGCGGCCCGAGGAGCGTCTTGCCACATGTCAGCACTGGGTCTGACTGAGCGCCTCCAGGAGAGAGGTCCCAGCAAGACGCGCCCCGAGGAGCGTCTTGCCTTATGTCAGCACTCGGTCTGACTGAGCGCCTCCAGGAGAGAGGCCAAAGCATGACGCGCCCCGAGGAGCGTCTTGCTACATGTCAACAATGGGTCTGACTGAGGGCCTCCAGGAGAGAAGCCCAAGCAAGACGCGCCCCGAGGAGCGTCTTGCTACATGTCAACAATGGGTCTGACTGAGCGCCTCCAGGAGAGAGGCCCAAGCAAGACGCGCCCCGAGGAGCGTCTTGCCACATGGCAACAATGGGTCTGACAGAGGGCCTCCAGGAGAGAGGCCCAAGAAAGACGCGCCCCGAGGAGCATCTTGCCACATGTCACCTCTGGGTCTGACTGAGCGCCTCCAGGAGAGAGGCCCAAGCAAGACGCGCCCGATGGAGTGTCTTGTCACATGTCAACACTGGGTCTGACTGAGCGCCTCCAGGAGAAAAGCCCCAGCAAGACGCGCCCCGAGGAACGTCTTGCCACATGTCAGCACTCGGTCTGACTGAGCGCCTCCAGGAGAGAGGCCCAAGCAAGATGCGGCCCGAGGAGCGTCTTGCCACATGTCAACAATGGGTCTGACTGAGGGCCTCCAGGAGAGAAGCCCAAGCAAGACGCGCCCCGAGGAGCGTCTTGCCACTTGTCAGCACTCGGTCTGACTGAGCGCCTCCAGGAGAGAGGCCCAAGCAAGACGCGCCCCGAGGAGCGTCTTGACACATGTCAACACTGGGTCTGACTGTGCGCCTCCAGGAGAGAAGCCCCAGCAAGACGCGCCCCGAGGTGCGTCTTGACACATTTTTAACACTGGGTCTGACTGAGGGCCTCAATGAGAGAAGCCCAAGCAAGACGAGCCCCGAGGAGCGTCTTGCCACATATCACCACTGGGTCTGACAGAGGGCCTCCAGGAGAGAGGCCCAAGCAATACGCGCCCCGAGGAGCGTCTTGCCACATGTCACCACTGGGTCTGACTGAGCGCCTCCAGGAGAGAGGCCCAACCAAGACGTGCCCCGAGGAGCGTCTTGCCACATGTCAACACTGGGTCTGACTGAGCGCCTCCAGGAGAGAGGCCCAAGCAAGACGCGCCCGGAGGAGCGTCTTGCCACATGTCAACACTGGGTCTGACAGAGGGCCTCCAGGAGAGAGGCCCCAGCAAGATGCGCCCCGAGGAGCGTCTTGCCTTATGTCAGCACTCGGTCTGACTGAGCGCCTCCAGGAGAGAGACCCAAGCAAGACGCGCCCCGAGGAGCGTCTTGCCACATGGCAACAATGGGTCTGACAGAGGGCCTCCAGGAGAGAGGCCCAAGCAAGACGTGCCCCGAGGAGCATTTTGCCACATGTCAGCACTCGATCTGACTGAGCGCCTCCAGGAGAGAGGCCCAAGCAAGATGCGCCCCGAGGAGCGTCTTGCCACATCTCAACAATGGGTCTGACTGAGGGCCTCCAGGAGAGAAGCCCAAGCAAGACGCGCCCCGAGGAGCGTCTTGCCCCTTGTCAGCACTCGGTCTGACTGAGCGCCTCCAGGAGAGAGGCCCAAGCAAGACGCGCCTCGAGGAGCGTCTTGACACATGTCAACACTGGGTCTGACTGAGGGCCTCCATGAGAGAAGCCCAAGCAAGACGCGCACCGAGGAGCGTCTTGCCACATGTCAACACTGGGTCTGACAGAGGGCCTCCAGGAGAGAGGCCCAAGCAATACGCGCCCCGAGGAGCGTCTTGCCACATGTCACCACTGGGTCTGACTGAGCGCCTCCATGAGAGAGGCCCAAGCAAGACGCGCCCCGAGGAGAGTCTTGCCACATGCCAACACTGGGTCTGACTGTGCGCCTCCAGGAGAGAGGCCCAAGCAAGACGCGCCCCGTGGAGCGTCTTGCCACATGTCAACACTGGGTCTGACTGAGCGCCTCCAGGAGAGAGGCCCAAGCAAGACGTGCCCCGAGGAACGTCTTGCCACGTGTCATCACTGGGTCTGACTGAGCGCCTCCAGGAGAGAGGCCCAAGCAAGACGCGGCCCGATGGAGCGTCTTGCCATGTGTCACCACTGGGTCTGACTGAGCGCCTCCAGGAGAGAGGCCCAAGCAAGACGCGCCCCGAGGAGCGTCTTGCCACATGTCAACACTGGGTCTGACAGAGGACCTCCAGGAGAGAGGCCCAAGCAATACGCGCCCCGAGGAGCGTGTTGCCGCATGTCACCACTGGGTCTGACTGAGCGCCTCCAGGAGAGAGGCCCAAGCAAGACGCGCCCCGAGGAGCGTCTTGCAACATGTCAACACTGGGTCTGACTGAGCGCCTCTAGGTGAGAGGCCCAAGCAAGACGCGCCTCGAGGAGCGTCTTGCCACATATCAACAATGGGTCTGACTGAGGGCCTCCAGGAGAGAAGCCCAAGCAAGACGCGCCCCGAGGAGCGTCTTGCCACATGTCACCTCTGGGTCTGACTGAGCGCCTCCAGGAGAGAGGCCCAAGCAAGACGCGCCCCGAGGAGCGTCTTGTACCATGTAAACACTGGTTCTGACTGAGCGCCTCCAGGAGAGAAGCCCCAGCAAGACGCGCCCCGAGGAGCGTCTTGCCACATGTCAGCACTCGGTCTGACTGAGCGCCTCCAGGAGAGAGGCCCAAGCAAGATGCGCCCCGAGGAGCGTCTTGCCACATGTCAACAATGGGTCTGACTGAGGGCCTCCAGGAGAGAAGCCCTAGCAAGACGTGCCCCGAGGAGCGTCTTGCCACTTGTCAGCACTCGGTCTGACTGAGCGCCTCCAGGAGAGAGGCCCAAGCAAGACGCGCCCCGAGGAGCGTCTTGACACATGTCAACACTGGGTCTGACTGAGGGCCTCCATGAGAGAAGCCCAAGCAATACGCGCCCCGAGGAGCGTCTTGCCACATGTCACCACTGGGTCTGACTGAGCGCCTCCAGGAGAGAGGCCCAACCAAGACACGCCCCGAGGAGAGTCTTGCCACATGCCAACACTGGGTCTCACTGTGCGCCTCCAGGAGAGAAGCCCCAGCAAGACGCGACCCGAGGAGCGTCTTGCCACATGTCAGCACTCGGTCTGACTGAGCGCCTCCAGGAGAGAGGCCCAAGCAAGATGCGCCCTGAGGAGCGTCTTGCCACATGTCAACAATGGGTCTGACTGAGGGCCTCCAGGAGAGAGGCCCAAGCAAGACGCGCCCCGAGGAGCGTCTTGACACATGTCAACACTGGGTCTGACTGAGGGCCTCCATGAGAGAAGCCCAAGCAAGACGCGCCCCGAGGAGTGTCTTGCCACATGTCACCACTGGGTCTGACTGAGCGCCTCCACGAGAGAGGCCCAACCAAGACGCGCCCCGAGGAGAGTCTTGCCACATGCCAACACTGGGTCTGACTGAGCGCCTCCAGGAGAGAGGCCCAAGCAAGACGCACCCCGAGGAGCGTGGTACCACATGTCAACACTGGGGCTGACTGAGCGCCTCCAGGAGAGAGGCCCAAGTAAGACGCGCCCTGAGGAGCTTCTTGTCACGTGTCATCACTGGGTCTGACTGAGCGCCTCCAGGAGAGAGGCCCAAGCAAGACGCGCCCCGAGGAGCGTCTTGCCACATGTCAACACTGGGTCTGACTGAGGGCCTCCAGGAGAGAGGCCCGAGCAAGACGCGCCCCGAGGAGCGTCTTGCCACATGTCAACACTGGGTCTGACTGAGCGCCTCCAGGAGAGAGGCCCAAGCAGGACGCGCCCCGAGGAGCGTCTTGCCTTATGTCAGCACTGGGTCTGACAGAGGGCCTCCAGGAGAGAGGCCCCAGCAAGACGCGCCCCGAGGAGCGTCTTGCCTTATGTCAGCACTCGGTCTGACTGAGCGCCTCCAGGAGAGAGGCCCAAGCAAGACGCGCCCCGAGGAGAG
This sequence comes from Nothobranchius furzeri, assembly GCF_043380555.1. NCBI lineage: Eukaryota > Metazoa > Chordata > Actinopteri > Cyprinodontiformes > Nothobranchiidae > Nothobranchius > Nothobranchius furzeri. Next base: position 43,010,152 of record NC_091748.1, read on the forward strand.
TCTTGCCACATGCCAACACTGGGTCTGACTGAGCGCCTCCAGGAGAGAGGCCCAAGCAAGACGCACCCCGAGGAGCGTGGTACCACATGTCAACACTGGGGCTGACTGAGCGCCTCCAGGAGAGAGGCCCAAGTAAGACGCGCCCTGAGGAGCTTCTTGTCACGTGTCATCACTGGGTCTGACTGAGCGCCTCCAGGAGAGAGGCCCAAGCAAGACGCGCCTCGAGGAGAGTCTTGCCACATGCCAACACTGGGTCTGACTGTGCGCCTCCAGGAGAGAGGCCCAAGCAAGACGCGCCCCGTGGAGCGTCTTGCCACATGTCAACACTGGGTCTGACTGAGCGCCTCCAGGAGAGAGGCCCAAGCAAGATGCGCCCCGAGGAGCGTCTTGCCACATCTCAACAATGGGTCTGACTGAGGGCCTCCAGGAGAGAAGCCCAAGCAAGACGCGCCCCGAGGAGCGTCTTGCCCCTTGTCAGCACTCGGTCTGACTGAGCGCCTCCAGGAGAGAGGCCCAAGCAAGACGCGCCTCGAGGAGCGTCTTGACACATGTCAACACTGGGTCTGACTGAGGGCCTCCATGAGAGAAGCCCAAGCAAGACGCGCACCGAGGAGCGTCTTGCCACATGTCAACACTGGGTCTGACAGAGGGCCTCCAGGAGAGAGGCCCAAGCAATACGCGCCCCGAGGAGCGTCTTGCCACATGTCACCACTGGGTCTGACTGAGCGCCTCCATGAGAGAGGCCCAAGCAAGACGCGCCCCGAGGAGAGTCTTGCCACATGCCAACACTGGGTCTGACTGTGCGCCTCCAGGAGAGAGGCCCAAGCAAGACGCGCCCCGTGGAGCGTCTTGCCACATGTCAACACTGGGTCTGACTGAGCGCCTCCAGGAGAGAGGCCCAAGCAAGACGTGCCCCGAGGAACGTCTTGCCACGTGTCATCACTGGGTCTGACTGAGCGCCTCCAGGAGAGAGGCCCAAGCAAGACGCGGCCCGATGGAGCGTCTTGCCATGTGTCACCACTGGGTCTGACTGAGCGCCTCCAGGAGAGAGGCCCAAGCAAGACGCGCCCCGAGGAGCGTCTTGCCACATGTCAACACTGGGTCTGACAGAGGACCTCCAGGAGAGAGGCCCAAGCAATACGCACCCCGAGGAGCGTGTTGCCGCATGTCACCACTGGGTCTGACTGAGCGCCTCCAGGAGAGAGGCCCAAGCAAGACGCGCCCCGAGGAGCGTCTTGCCACATGTCACCACTGGGTCTGACTGAGCGCCTCCAGGAGAGAGGCCCAAGCAAGACGCGCCCCGAGGAGCGTCTTGCAACATGTCAACACTGGGTCTGACTGAGCGCCTCTAGGTGAGAGGCCCAAGCAAGACGCGCCTCGAGGAGCGTCTTGCCACATATCAACAATGGGTCTGACTGAGGGCCTCCAGGAGAGAAGCCCAAGCAAGACGCGCCCCGAGGAGCGTCTTGCCACATGTCACCTCTGGGTCTGACTGAGCGCCTCCAGGAGAGAGGCCCAAGCAAGACGCGCCCCGAGGAGCGTCTTGTACCATGTAAACACTGGTTCTGACTGAGCGCCTCCAGGAGAGAAGCCCCAGCAAGACGCGCCCCGAGGAGCGTCTTGCCACATGTCAGCACTCGGTCTGACTGAGCGCCTCCAGGAGAGAGGCCCAAGCAAGATGCGCCCCGAGGAGCGTCTTGCCACATGTCAACAATGGGTCTGACTGAGGGCCTCCAGGAGAGAAGCCCTAGCAAGACGTGCCCCGAGGAGCGTCTTGCCACTTGTCAGCACTCGGTCTGACTGAGCGCCTCCAGGAGAGAGGCCCAAGCAAGACGCGCCCCGAGGAGCGTCTTGACACATGTCAACACTGGGTCTGACTGAGGGCCTCCATGAGAGAAGCCCAAGCAATACGCGCCCCGAGGAGCGTCTTGCCACATGTCACCACTGGGTCTGATTGAGCGCCTCCAGGAGAGAGGCCCAACCAAGACACGCCCCGAGGAGAGTCTTGCCACATGCCAACACTGGGTCTCACTGTGCGCCTCCAGGAGAGAAGCCCCAGCAAGACGCGACCCGAGGAGCGTCTTGCCACATGTCAGCACTCGGTCTGACTGAGCGCCTCCAGGAGAGAGGCCCAAGCAAGATGCGCCCTGAGGAGCGTCTTGCCACATGTCAACAATGGGTCTGACTGAGGGCCTCCAGGAGAGAGGCCCAAGCAAGACGCGCCCCGAGGAGTGTCTTGACACATGTCAACACTGGGTCTGACTGAGGGCCTCCATGAGAGAAGCCCAAGCAAGACGCGCCCCGAGGAGTGTCTTGCCACATGTCACCACTGGGTCTGACTGAGCGCCTCCACGAGAGAGGCCCAACCAAGACGCGCCCCGAGGAGAGTCTTGCCACATGCCAACACTGGGTCTGACTGAGCGCCTCCAGGAGAGAGGCCCAAGCAAGACGCACCCCGAGGAGCGTGGTACCACATGTCAACACTGGGGCTGACTGAGCGCCTCCAGGAGAGAGGCCCAAGTAAGACGCGCCCTGAGGAGCTTCTTGTCACGTGTCATCACTGGGTCTGACTGAGCGCCTCCAGGAGAGAGGCCCAAGCAAGACGCGCCCCGAGGAGCGTCTTGCCACATGTCAACACTGGGTCTGACTGAGGGCCTCCAGGAGAGAGGCCCGAGCAAGACGCGCCCCGAGGAGCGTCTTGCCACATGTCAACACTGGGTCTGACTGAGCGCCTCCAGGAGAGAGGCCCAAGCAGGACGCGCCCCGAGGAGCGTCTTGCCTTATGTCAGCACTGGGTCTGACAGAGGGCCTCCAGGAGAGAGGCCCCAGCAAGACGCGCCCCGAGGAGCGTCTTGCCTTATGTCAGCACTCGGTCTGACTGAGCGCCTCCAGGAGAGAGGCCCAAGCAAGACGCGCCCCGAGGAGCGTCTTGCCACATGGCAACAATGGGTCTGACAAAGGGCCTCCAGGAGAGAGGCCCAAGCAAGGCGCGCCCCGAGGAGCATCTTGCCACATGTCAGCACTGGGTCTGACTGAGCGCCTCCAGGAGAGAGGTCCCAGCAAGACGCGGCCCGAGGAGCGTCTTGCCACATGTCAACAATGGGTCTGACTGAGGGCCTCCAGGAGAGAGGCCCAAGCAAGACGCGCCCCGAGGAGCGTCTTGACACATGTCAACACTGGGTCTGACTGAGGGCCTCCATGAGAGAAGCCCAAGCAAGACGCGCCCCGAGGAGTGTCTTGCCACATGTCACCACTGGGTCTGACTGAGCGCCTCCACGAGAGAGGCCCAACCAAGACGCGCCCCGAGGAGAGTCTTGCCACATGCCAACACTGGGTCTGACTGAGCGCCTCCAGGAGAGAGGCCCAAGCAAGACGCACCCCGAGGAGCGTGTTGCCACATGTCAACACTGGGTCTGACTGAGCGCCTCCAGGAGAGAGGCCCAAGTAAGACGCGCCCTGAGGAGCTTCTTGTCACGTGTCATCACTGGGTCTGACTGAGCGCCTCCAGGAGAGAGGCCCAAGCAAGACGCGCCCCGAGGAGCATCTTGCCACATGTCAGCACTGGGTCTGACTGAGCGCCTCCAGGAGAGAGGTCCCAGCAAGACGCGGCCCGAGGAGCGTCTTGCCACATGTCAACAATGGGTCTGACTGAGGGCCTCCAGAAGAGAAGCCCAAGAAAGACGCGCCCCGAGGAGCGTCTTGCCTTATGTCAGCACTCGGTCTGACTGAGCGCCTCCAGGAGAGAGGCCCAAGCAAGACGCGCCCCGAGGAGCGTCTTGACACATGTCAACACTGGGTCTGACTGAGGGCCTCCATGAGAAAAGCCCAAGCAATACGCGCCCCGAGGAGCGTCTTGCCACATGTCACCACTGGGTCTGACTGAGCGCCTCCAGGAGAGAGGCCCAACCAAGACACGCCCCGAGGAGAGTCTTGCCACATGCCAACACTGGGTCTCACTGTGCGCCTCCAGGAGAGAAGCCCCAGCAAGACGCGCCCCGAGGAGCGTCTTGCCACATGTCAGCACTCGGTCTGACTGAGCGCCTCCAGGAGAGAGGCCCAAGCAAGATGCGCCCTGAGGAGCGTCTTGCCACATGTCAACAATGGGTCTGACTGAGGGCCTCCAGGAGAGAGGCCCAAGCAAGACGCGCCCCGAGGAGCGTCTTGACACATGTCAACACTGGGTCTGACTGAGGGCCTCCATGAGAGAAGCCCAAGCAAGACGCGCCCCGAGGAGTGTCTTGCCACATGTCACCACTGGGTCTGACTGAGCGCCTCCACGAGAGAGGCCCAACCAAGACGCGCCCCGAGGAGAGTCTTGCCACATGCCAACACTGGGTCTGACTGAGTGCCTCCAGGAGAGAGGCCCAAGCAAGACGCACCCCGAGGAGCGTGTTGCCACATGTCAACACTGGGTCTGACTGAGCGCCTCCAGGAGAGAGGCCCAAGTAAGACGCGCCCTGAGGAGCTTCTTGTCACGTGTCATCACTGGGTCTGACTGAGCGCCTCCAGGAGAGAGGCCCAAGCAAGACGCGCCCCGAGGAGCGTCTTGCCACATGTCAACACTGGGTCTGACTGAGGGCCTCCAGGAGAGAGGCCCGAGCAAGACGCGCCCCGAGGAGCGTCTTGCCACATGTCAACACTGGGTCTGACTGAGCGCCTCCAGGAGAGAGGCCCAAGCAAGACGCGCCCCGAGGAGCGTCTTGCCTTATGTCAGCACTGGGTCTGACAGAGGGCCTCCAGGAGAGAGGCCCCAGCAAGACGCGCCCCGAGGAGCGTCTTGCCTTATGTCAGCACTCGGTCTGACTGAGCGCCTCCAGGAGAGAGGCCCAAGCAAGACGCGCCCCGAGGAGCGTCTTGCCACATGGCAACAATGGGTCTGACAAAGGGCCTCCAGGAGAGAGGCCCAAGCAAGGCGCGCCCCGAGGAGCATCTTGCCACATGTCAGCACTGGGTCTGACTGAGCGCCTCCAGGAGAGAGGTCCCAGCAAGACGCGGCCCGAGGAGCGTCTTGCCACATGTCAACAATGGGTCTGACTGAGGGCCTCCAGAAGAGAAGCCCAAGAAAGACGCGCCCCGAGGAGCGTCTTGCCTTATGTCAGCACTCGGTCTGACTGAGCGCCTCCAGGAGAGAGGCCCAAGCAAGACGCGCCCCGAGGAGCGTCTTGCCACATGGCAACAATGGGTCTGACAGAGCGCCTCCAGGAGAGAGGCCCAAGCAAGACTCGCCCCATGAAGTGTCTTGTCACATGTCAACACTGGGTCTGACTGAGCGCCTCCAGGAGAGAGGCCAAAGCAAGACACGCCCCGAGGAGCGTCTTGCCACGTGTCATCACTGGGTCTGACTGAGCGCCTCCAGGAGAGAGGCCCAAGCAAGACGCGCCCCGAGGAGCGTCTTGTACCATGTCAACACTGGTTCTGACTGAGCGCCTCCAGGAGAGAAGCCCCAGCAAGACGCGCCCCGAGGAGCGTCTTGCCATATGTCAGCACTTGGTCTGACTGAGCGCCTCCAGGAGAGAGGCCCAAGCAAGATGCGCCCCGAGGAGCATCTTGCCACTTGTCAGCACTTGGTCTGACTGAGCTCCTCCAGGAGAGAGGCCAAAGCAAGACGCGTCCCGAGGCGCGTCTTGCAACATGTCAACACTGGGTCTGACTGAGGGCCTCCATGAGAGAAGCCCAAGCAAGACGCGCCCCGAGGAGCGTCTTGCCACATGTCAACACTGGGTCTGACTGAGCACCTCAAGGAGAGAGGCCAAAGCAAGACACGCCCCGAGGAGCGTCTTGCCACGTGTCATCACTGGGTCTGACTGAGCGCCTCCAGGAGAGAGGCCCAAGCAAGACGCGCCCCGAGGAGCGTCTTGCCACGTGTTACCACTGGGTCTGACTGAGCGCCTCAAGGAGAGATGCCCAAGCCAGACGCGCCCCGAGGAGCGTCTTCCCACATGTCAACACTGGGTCTGACTGAGCGCCTCCATGAGAGAGGCCCGAGCAAGACGCGGCCCGAGGAGCGTCTTGCCACATGTCAGCACTGGGTCTGACTGAGCGCCTCCAGGAGAGAGGTCCCAGCAAGACGCGCCCCGAGGAGCGTCTTGCCTTATGTCAGCACTCGGTCTGACTGAGCGCCTCCAGGAGAGAGGCCAAAGCATGACGCGCCCCGAGGAGCGTCTTGCTACATGTCAACAATGGGTCTGACTGAGGGCCTCCAGGAGAGAAGCCCAAGCAAGACGCGCCCCGAGGAGCGTCTTGCTACATGTCAACAATGGGTCTGACTGAGCGCCTCCAGGAGAGAGGCCCAAGCAAGACGCGCCCCGAGGAGCGTCTTGCCACATGGCAACAATGGGTCTGACAGAGGGCCTCCAGGAGAGAGGCCCAAGAAAGACGCGCCCCGAGGAGCATCTTGCCACATGTCACCTCTGGGTCTGACTGAGCGCCTCCAGGAGAGAGGCCCAAGCAAGACGCGCCCGATGGAGTGTCTTGTCACATGGCAACACTGGGTCTGACTGAGCGCCTCCAGGAGAAAAGCCCCAGCAAGACGCGCCCCGAGGAACGTCTTGCCACATGTCAGCACTCGGTCTGACTGAGCGCCTCCAGGAGAGAGGCCCAAGCAAGATGCGCCCCGAGGAGCGTCTTGCCACATGTCAACAATGGGTCTGACTGAGGGCCTCCAGGAGAGAAGCCCAAGCAAGACGCGCCCCGAGGAGCGTCTTGCCACTTGTCAGCACTCGGTCTGACTGAGCGCCTCCAGGAGAGAGGCCCAAGCAAGACGCGCCCCGAGGAGCGTCTTGACACATGTCAACACTGGGTCTGACTGAGCGCCTCCAGGAGAGAGGCCCAACCAAGACGCACCCCGAGGAGATTCTTGCCACATGCCAACACTGGGTCTGACTGTGCGCCTCCAGGAGAGAAGCCCCAGCAAGACGCGCCCCGAGGTGCGTCTTGCCACATGTCAACACTGGGTCTGACTGAGCGCCTCCAGGAGAGAGGCCCAAGCAAGACGCGCCCGGAGGAGCGTCTTGCCACATGTCAACACTGGGTCTGACAGAGGGCCTCCAGGAGAGAGGCCCCAGCAAGATGCGCCCCGAGGAGCGTCTTGCCTTATGTCAGCACTCGGTCTGACTGAGCGCCTCCAGGAGAGAGGCCCAAGCAAGACGCGCCCCGAGGAGCGTCTTGCCACATGGCAACAATGGGTCTGACAGAGGGCCTCCAGGAGAGAGGCCCAAGCAAGACGTGCCCCGAGGAGCATTTTGCCACATGTCAGCACTCGATCTGACTGAGCGCCTCCAGGAGAGAGGCCCAAGCAAGATGCGCCCCGAGGAGCGTCTTGCCACATCTCAACAATGGGTCTGACTGAGGGCCTCCATGAGAGAAGCCCAAGCAAGACGCGCCCCGAGGAGCGTCTTGCCACATGTCAACACTGGGTCTGACAGAGGGCCTCCAGGAGAGAGGCCCAAGCAATACGCGCCCCGAGGAGCGTCTTGCCACATGTCACCACTGGGTCTGACTGAGCGCCTCCATGAGAGAGGCCCAAGCAAGACGCGCCCCGAGGAGAGTCTTGCCACATGCCAACGCTGGGTCTGACTGTGCGCCTCCAGGAGAGAGGCCCAAGCAAGACGCGCCCCGTGGAGCGTCTTGCCACATGTCAACACTGGGTCTGACTGAGCGCCTCCAGGAGAGAGGCCCAAGCAAGACGCGCCCCGAGGAACGTCTTGCCACGTGTCATCACTGGGTCTGACTGAGCGCCTCCAGGAGAGAGGCCCAAGCAAGACGCGGCCCGATGGAGCGTCTTGCCATGTGTCACCACTGGGTCTGACTGAGCGCCTCCAGGAGAGAGGCCCAAGCAAGACGCGCCCCGAGGAGCGTCTTGCCACATGTCAACACTGGGTCTGACAGAGGACCTCCAGGAGAGAGGCCCAAGCAATACGCGCCCCGAGGAGCGTCTTGCCACATGTCAACACTGGGTCTGACTGAGCGCCTCCAGGAGAGAGGCCCAAGCAAGACGCGCCGCGAGGAACATCTTGCCACGTGTCATCACTGGGTCTGACTGAGCGCCTCCAGGAGAGAGGCCCAAGCAAGACGCGACCCGAGGAGCGTCTTGCCACGTGTCACCACTGGGTCTGACTGAGCGCCTCCAGGAGAGAGGCCCAAGCAAGACGCGCCCCGAGGAGCGTCTTGCAACATGTCAACACTGGGTCTGACTGAGCGCCTCTAGGCGAGAGGCCCAAGCAAGACGCGCCTCGAGGAGCGTCTTGCCACATATCAACAATGGGTCTGACTGAGGGCCTCCAGGAGAGAAGCCCAAGCAAGACGCGCCCCGAGGAGCGTCTTGCCACATGTCACCTCTGGGTCTGACTGAGCGCCTCCAGGAGAGAGGCCCAAGCAAGACGCGCCCCGAGGAGCGTCTTGTACCATGTAAACACTGGTTCTGACTGAGCGCCTCCAGGAGAGAAGCCCCAGCAAGACGCTCCCCGAGGAGCGTCTTGCCACATGTCAGCACTCGGTCTGACTGAGCGCCTCCAGGAGAGAGGCCCAAGCAAGATGCGCCCCGAGGAGCGTCTTGCCACATGTCAACAATGGGTCTGACTGAGGGCCTCCAGGAGAGAAGCCCTAGCAAGACGTGCCCCGAGGAGCGTCTTGCCACTTGTCAGCACTCGGTCTGACTGAGCGCCTCCAGGAGAGAGGCCCAAGCAAGACGCGCCCCGAGGAGCGTCTTGACACATGTCAACACTGGGTCTGACTGAGGGCCTCCATGAGAGAAGCCCAAGCAATACGCGCCCCGAGGAGCGTCTTGCCACATGTCACCACTGGGTCTGACTGAGCGCCTCCAGGAGAGAGGCCCAACCAAGACACGCCCCGAGGAGAGTCTTGCCACATGCCAACACTGGGTCTCACTGTGCGCCTCCAGGAGAGAAGCCCCAGCAAGACGCGCCCCGAGGAGCGTCTTGCCACATGTCAGCACTCGGTCTGACTGAGGGCCTCCATGAGAGAAGCCCAAGCAAGACGCGCCCCGAGGAGTGTCTTGCCACATGTCACCACTGGGTCTGACTGAGCGCCTCCACGAGAGAGGCCCAACCAAGACGCGCCCCGAGGAGAGTCTTGCCACATGCCAACACTGGGTCTGACTGAGCGCCTCCAGGAGAGAGGCCCAAGTAAGACGCGCCCTGAGGAGCTTCTTGTCACGTGTCATCACTGGGTCTGACTGAGCGCCTCCAGGAGAGAGGCCCAAGCAAGACGCGCCCCGAGGAGCGTCTTGCCACATGTCAACACTGGGTCTGACTGAGGGCCTCCAGGAGAGAGGCCCGAGCAAGACGCGCCCCGAGGAGCGTCTTGCCACATGTCAACACTGGGTCTGACTGAGCGCCTCCAGGAGAGAGGCCCAAGCAAGACGCGCCCCGAGGAGCGTCTTGCCTTATGTCAGCACTGGGTCTGACAGAGGGCCTCCAGGAGAGAGGCCCCAGCAAGACGCGCCCCGAGGAGCGTCTTGCCTTATGTCAGCACTCGGTCTGACTGAGCGCCTCCAGGAGAGAGGCCCAAGCAAGACGTGCCCCGAGGAGCGTCTTGCCACATGGCAACAATGGGTCTGACAAAGGGCCTCCAGGAGAGAGGCCCAAGCAAGGCGCGCCCCGAGGAGCATCTTGCCACATGTCAGCACTGGGTCTGACTGAGCGCCTCCAGGAGAGAGGTCCCAGCAAGACGCGGCCCGAGGAGCGTCTTGCCACATGTCAACAATGGGTCTGACTGAGGGCCTCCAGAAGAGAAGCCCAAGAAAGACGCGCCCCGAGGAGCGTCTTGCCTTATGTCAGCACTCGGTCTGACTGAGGGCCTCCAGGAGAGAGGCCCGAGCAAGACGCGCCCCGAGGAGCGTCTTGCCACATGTCAACACTGGGTCTGACTGAGCGCCTCCAGGAGAGAGGCCCAAGCAAGACGCGCCCCGAGGAGCGTCTTGCCTTATGTCAGCACTGGGTCTGACAGAGGGCCTCCAGGAGAGAGGCCCCAGCAAGACGCGCCCCGAGGAGCGTCTTGCCTTATGTCAGCACTCGGTCTGACTGAGCGCCTCCAGGAGAGAGGCCCAAGCAAGACGCGCCCCGAGGAGCGTCTTGCCACATGGCAACAATGGGTCTGACAAAGGGCCTCCAGGAGAGAGGCCCAAGCAAGGCGCGCCCCGAGGAGCATCTTGCCACATGTCAGCACTGGGTCTGACTGAGCGCCTCCAGGAGAGAGGTCCCAGCAAGACGCGGCCCGAGGAGCGTCTTGCCACATGTCAACAATGGGTCTGACTGAGGGCCTCCAGAAGAGAAGCCCAAGAAAGACGCGCCCCGAGGAGCGTCTTGCCTTATGTCAGCACTCGGTCTGACTGAGCGCCTCCAGGAGAGAGGCCCAAGCAAGACGCGCCCCGAGGAGCGTCTTGCCAAATGGCAACAATGGGTCTGACAGAGGGCCTCCAGGAGAGAGGCCCAAGCAAGACGCGCCCCGAGGAGCATCTTGCCACATGTCACCTCTGGGTCTGACTGAGCGCCTCCAGGAGAGAGGCCCAAGCAAGACGCGCCCCATGAAGTGTCTTGTCACATGTCAACACTGGGTCTGACTGAGCGCCTCCAGGAGAGAAGCCCCAGCAAGACGCGCCCCGAGGAGCGTCTTGCCACATGTCAGCACTCGGTCTGACTGAGCGCCTCCAGGAGAGAGGCCCAAGCAAGATGCGCCCCGAGGAGCGTCTTACCACATGTCAACAATGGGTCTGACTGAGGGCCTCCAGGAGAGAAGCCCAAGCAAGACGCGCCCCGAGGAGCGTCTTGCCACTTGTCAGCACTCGGTCTGACTGAGCGCCTCCAGGAGAGAGGCCCAAGCAAGACGCGCCCCGAGGAGCGTCTTGACACATGTCAACACTGGGTCTGACTGAGGGCCTCCATGAGAGAAGCCCAAGCAATACGCACCCCGAGAAGCGTCTTGCCACATGTCACCACTGGGTCTGACTGAGCGCCTCCAGGAGAGAGGCCCAACCAAGACACGCCCCGAGGAGAGTCTTGCCACATGCCAACACTGGGTCTGACTGTGCGCCTCCTGGAGAGAAGCCCCAGCAAGACGCGCCCCGAGGAGCGTCTTGCCACATGTCAGCACTCGGTCTGACTGAGCGCCTCCAGGAGAGAGGCCCAAGCAAGATGCGCCCTGAGGAGCGTCTTGCCACATATCAACAATGGGTCTGACTGAGGGCCTCCATGAGAGAAGCCCAAGCAAGACGCGCCCCGAGGAGTGTCTTGCCACATGTCACCACTGGGTCTGACTGAGCGCCTCACGAGAGAGGCCCAACCAAAACGCGCCCCGAGGAGAGTCTTGCCACATGCCAACACTGGGTCTGACTGAGCGCCTCCAGGAGAGAGGCCCAAGCAAGACGCGCCCCGAGGAGCGTCTTGCCACTTGTCAGCACTCGGTCTGACTGAGGGCCTCCAGGAGAGAGGCCCAAGCAAGACGCGCCCCGAGGAGCGTCTTGACACATGTCAACACTGGGTCTGACTGAGCGCCTCCAGGAGAGAGGCCCAAGCAAGATGCGCCCTGAGGAGCGTCTTGCCACATATCAACAATGGGTCTGACTGAGGGCCTCCAGGAGAGAGGCCCAAGCAAGACGCGCCCCGAGGAGTGTCTTGACACATGTCAACACTGGGTCTGACTGAGGGCCTCCAGGAGAGAGGCCCAAGCAAGACGCGCCCCGAGGAGCGTCTTGCCACATGGCAACAATGGGTCTGACAGAGGGCCTCCAGGAGAGAGGCCCAAGCAAGACGCGCCCCGAGGAGCATCTTGCCACATGTCACCTCTGGGTCTGACTGAGCGCCTCCAGGAGAGAGGCCCAAGCAAGACGCGCCCCATGAAGTGTCTTGTCACATGTCAACACTGGGTCTGACTGAGCGCCTCCAGGAGAGAAGCCCCAGCAAGACGCGCCCCGAGGAGCGTCTTGCCACATGTCAGCACTCGGTCTGACTGAGCGCCTCCAGGAGAGAGGCCCAAGCAAGATGCGCCCCGAGGAGCGTCTTACCACATGTCAACAATGGGTCTGACTGAGGGCCTCCAGGAGAGAAGCCCAAGCAAGACGCGCCCCGAGGAGCGTCTTGCCACTTGTCAGCACTCGGTCTGACTGAGCGCCTCCAGGAGAGAGGCCCAAGCAAGATGCGCCCCGAGAAGCGTCTTGACACATGTCAACACTGGGTCTGACTGAGGGCCTCCATGAGAGAAGCCCAAGCAATACGCACCCCGAGAAGCGTCTTGCCACATGTCACCACTGGGTCTGACTGAGCGCCTCCAGGAGAGAGGCCCAACCAAGACACGCCCCGAGGAGAGTCTTGCCACATGCCAACACTGGGTCTGACTGTGCGCCTCCTGGAGAGAAGCCCCAGCAAGACGCGCCCCGAGGAGCGTCTTGCCACATGTCAGCACTCGGTCTGACTGAGCGCCTCCAGGAGAGAGGCCCAAGCAAGATGCGCCCTGAGGAGCGTCTTGCCACATATCAACAATGGGTCTGACTGAGGGCCTCCATGAGAGAAGCCCAAGCAAGACGCGCCCCGAGGAGTGTCTTGCCACATGTCACCACTGGGTCTGACTGAGCGCCTCACGAGAGAGGCCCAACCAAAACGCGCCCCGAGGAGAGTCTTGCCACATGCCAACACTGGGTCTGACTGAGCGCCTCCAGGAGAGAGGCCCAAGCAAGACGCGCCCCGAGGAGCGTCTTGCCACTTGTCAGCACTCGGTCTGACTGAGGGCCTCCAGGAGAGAGGCCCAAGCAAGACGCGCCCCGAGGAGCGTCTTGACACATGTCAACACTGGGTCTGACTGAGCGCCTCCAGGAGAGAGGCCCAAGCAAGATGCGCCCTGAGGAGCGTCTTGCCACATATCAACAATGGGTCTGACTGAGGGCCTCCAGGAGAGAGGCCCAAGCAAGACGCGCCCCGAGGAGTGTCTTGACACATGTCAACACTGGGTCTGACTGAGGGCCTCCATGAGAGAAGCCCAAGCAAGACGCGCCCCGAGGAGTGTCTTGCCACATGTCACCACTGGGTCTGACTGAGCGCCTCCACGAGAGAGGCCCAAGCAATACGCGCCCCGAGGAGCGTCTTGCCACAGGTCACCACTGGGTCTGACTGAGCGCCTCCACGAGAGAGGCCCAACCAAGATGTGCCCCGAGGAGCGTCTTGCCACATGCCAACACTGGGTCTGACTGAGCGCCTCCAGGAGAGAGGCCCAAGCAAGACGCGCCCCGAGGAGCGTCTTGCCACATGTCAACACTGGGTCTGACTGAGCGCCTCCAGGAGAGAGGCCCAAGCAAGACGCGCCCCGAGGAGCGTCTTGACACATGTCAACACTGGGTCTGACTGAGGGCCTCCATGAGAGAAGCCCAAGCAATACGCGCCCCGAGGAGCGTCTTGCCACATGTCACCACTGGGTCTGACTGAGCGCCTCCAGGAGAGAGGCCCAACCAAGACGCGCCCCGAGGAGATTCTTGCCACATGCCAACACTGGGTCTGACTGAGGGCCTCCAGGAGAGAGGCCCAAGCAAGACGCACCCCGAGGAGCATCTTGCCACATGTCAACACTGGGTCTGACTGAGCGCCTCCAGGAGAGAGGCCCAAGCAAGACGCACCCCGAGGAGCGTCTTGCCACATGTCAACACTGGGTCTGACTGAGCGCCACCAGGAGAGAGGCCCAAGCAAGACGCGCCCGGAGGAGCGTCTTGCCACATGTCAACACTGGGTCTGACTGAGCGCCTCCAGGAGAGAGGCCCAAGCAAGACGCGCCCAGAGGAGCGTCTTGCCACATGTCAACACTGGGTCTGACAGAGGGCCTCCAGGAGAGAGTTCCCAGCAAGACGCGCCCCGAGGAGCCTCTTGCCTTATGTCAGCACTCGGTCTGACTGAGCGCCTCCAGGAGAGAGGCCCAAGCAAGACGAGCCCCGAGGAGCATCTTGCCACATGGCAACAATGGGTCTGACAGACGGCCTCCAGGAGAGAGGCCCAAGCAAGACGCGCCACGAGGAGCATCTTGCCACATGTCATCTCTGGGTCTGACTGAGCGCCTCCAGGAGAGAGGCCCAAGAAAGATGCGCCCCGAGGAGCGTCTTGCCAAATGTCAACAATGGGTCTGACTGAGGGCCTCCAGGAGAGAAGCCCAAGCAAGACGCGCCCCGAGGAGCGTCTTGCCACTTGTCAGCACTCAATCTGACTGAGCGCCTCCAGGAGAGAGGCCCAAGCAAGACGCGCCCCGAGGAGCGTCTTGACAAATATCAACACTGGGTCTGACTGAGGGCCTCCATGAGAGAAGCCCAAGCAAGATGCGCCCAGAGGAGCGTCTTGCCACATGTCAACACTGGGTCTGACAGAGGGCCTCCAGGAGAGAGGCCCAAGCAATACGCACCCCGAGGAGCGTCTTGCCTTATGTCAGCACTCGGTCTGACTGAGCGCCTCCAGGAGAGAGGCGCAAGCAAGACGCGCCCCGAGGAGCGTCTTGCCACATGTCAACACTGGGTCTGACTGAGCGCCTCCAGGAGAGAGGCCCAAGCAAGACGCGCCCCGAGGAGTGTCTTGCCACATGTCAACACTGGGTCTGACTGAGCACCTCCAGGAGAGAGGCCCAAGCAAGACGCGCCCCGAGGAGCGTCTTGCCACAGGTCAACACTGGGTCTGACTGAGCGCCTCCAGGAGAGAGGCCCGAGCAAGACGCGCCCCGAGGAGCGTCTTGCCACATGTCAGCACTGGGTCTGACTGAGCGTCTCCAGGAGAGAGGTCCCAGCAAGGCGCGCCCCGAGGAGCGTCTTGCCTTATTTCAGCACTCGGTCTAACTGAGCGCCTCCAGGAGAGAGGCCCAAGCAAGACGCGCCCCGAGGAGCGTCTTGCCACATGTCAACAATGGGTCTGACTGAGTTCCTCCAAGAGAGAAGCCCAAGCAAGACGCGCCCCGAGGAGCGTCTTGCCACATGTCAACACTGGGTCTGACTGAGCGCCTCCAGGAGAGAGGCCCAAGCAAGACGCGCCCGGAGGAGCGTCTTGCCACATGTCAACACTGGGTCTGACAGAGGGCCTCCAGGAGAGAGGCCCCAGCAAGACGGGCCCAGAGGAGCGTCTTGCCTTATGTCAGCACTCGGTCTGACTGAGCGCCTCCAGGAGAGAGGCCCAAGCAAGACGCGCCCCGAGGAGCGTCTTGCCACATGGCAACAATGGGTCTGACAGAGGGCCTCCAGGAGAGAGGCCCAAGCAAGACGCACCCCGAGGAGCATCTTGCCACATGTCACCACTGGGTCTGACTGAGCGCCTCCAGGAGAGAGGCCCAAGCAAGACGCGCCCCGAGGAGTGTCTTGTCACATGTCAACACTGGGTCTGACTGAGCGCCTGCAGGAGAGAAGCCCCAGCAAGACGCGCCCCGAGGAGCGTCTTGCCACATGTCAACAATGGGTCTGACTGAGGGCCTCCAAGAGAGATGCCCAAGCAAGACGCACCCTGAGGAGCGTCTTGCCACATGTCAACACTGGGTCTGACTGAGCGCCTCCAGGAGAGAGGCCCAAGCAAGACGAGCCCCGAGGAGCGTCTTGCCTTATGTCAGCACTCGGTCTGACTGAGCGCCTCCAGGAGAGAGGCCCAAGCAAGACGAGCCCCGAGGAGCGTCTTGCCACATGGCAACAATGCGTCTGACAGAGGGCCTCCAGGAGAGAGGCCCAAGCAAGATGCGCCCCGAGGAGCATCTTGCCACATGTCACCTCTAGGTCTGACTGAGCGCCTCCAGGAGAGAGGCCCAAGCAAGACGCGCCCCGAGGAGTGTCTTGTCACATGTCAGCATTGGGTCTGACTGAGCGTCTCCAGGAGATAGGCCCAAGCAAGATGCGCCCCGAGGAGCGTCTTGCCACATGGCAACAATGGGTCTGACAGAGGGCCTCCAGGAGAGAGGCCCAAGCAAGACGCGCCCCGAGGAGCATCTTGCCACATGTCACCACTGGGTCTGACTGAGCGCCTCCAGGAGAGAGGCCCAAGCAAGACGCGCCCCGAGGAGTGTCTTGTCACATGTCAACACTGGGTCTGACTGAGCGCCTCCAGGAGAGAAGCCCCAGCAAGACGCGCCCCGAGGAGCGTCTTGCCCCATATCAGCACTCGGTCTGACTGAGCGCCTCCAGGAGAGAGGCCCAAGCAAGATGCGCCCCGTGGAGCGTCTTGCCACTGGTCAACAATGGGTCTGACTGAGGGCCTCCAGGAGAGAAGCCCAAGCAAGACCTGCCCCGAGGAGCGTCTTGCCACTTGTCAGCACTCGGTCTGACTGAGCGCCTCCAGGAGAGAGGCCCAAGCAAGACGCGCCCCGAGGAGCGTCTTGACACATGTCAACACTGGGTCTGACTGAGGGCCTCCATGAGAGAAGCCCCAGCAAGACGCGCCCCGAGGAGCGTCTTGCCACATGTCACCACTGGGTCTGACTGAGCGCCTCCAGGAGAGAGGCCCAACCAAGACGCGCACCGAGGAGCGTCTTGCCACATGTCAACAATGGGTCTGACTGAGGGCCTCCAAGAGAGATGCCCAAGCAAGACGCACCCTGAGGAGCGTCTTGCCACATGTCATCACTGGGTCTGACTGAGCGCCTCCAGGAGAGAGGCCCAAGCAAGACGAGCCCCGAGGAGCGTCTTGCCTTATGTCAGCACTCGGTCTGACTGAACGCCTCCAGGAGAGAGGCCCAAGCAAGACGAGCCCCGAGGAGCGTCTTGCCACATGGCAACAATGCGTCTGACAGAGGGCCTCCAGGAGAGAGGCCCAAGCAAGATGCGCCCCGAGGAGCATCTTGCCACATGTCACCTCTAGGTCTGACTGAGCGCCTCCAGGAGAGAGGCCCAAGCAAGACACGCCCCGAGGAGTGTCTTGTCACATGTCAGCACTGGGTCTGACTGAGCGCCTCCAGGAGAGAGGCCCAAGCAAGATGCGCCCCGAGGAGCGTCTTGCCACATGTCAACAATGGGTCTGACTGAGGGCCTACAGGAGAGAAGCCCAAGCAAGACGCGCCCCGAGGAGCGTCTTGCCACTTGTCAGCACTCGGTCTGACTGAGCGCCTCCAGGAGAGAGGCCCAAGCAAGACGCGCCCCGAGGAGCGTCTTGACACATGTCAACACTGGGTCTGACTGAGGGCCTCCATGAGAGAAGCCCAAGCAATACGCGCCCCGAGGAGCGTCTTGCCACATGTCATCACTGGGTCTGACTGAGCGCCTCCAGGAGAGAGGCCCAACCAAGACGCGCCCCGAGGAGAGTCTTGCCACATGCCAACACTGGGTCTGACTGTGCGCCTCCAGGAGAGAAGCACCAGCAAGACACGCCCTGAGGTGCGTCTTGCCACTTGTCAGCACTCGGTCTGACTGAGCGCCTCCAGGAGAGAGGCCCAAGCAAGACGCGCCCCGAGGAGCGTCTTGACACATGTCAACACTGGGTCTGACTGAGGGCCTCCATGAGAGAAGCCCAAGCAAGACGCGCCCCGAGGAGAGTCTTGCCACATGTCACCACTGGGTCTGACAGAGGGCCTCCAGGAGAGAGGCCCAAGCAATACGCGCCCCGAGGAGCGTCTTGCCACATGTCACCACTGGGTCTGACTGAGCGCTTCCAGGAGAGAGGCCCAACCAAGACGCACCCCGAGGAGAGTCCTGCCACATGCCAACACTGGGTCTGACTGAGCAGCTCCAGGAGAGAGGCCCAAGCAAGACGCACCCCGAGGAGCGTCTTGCCACATGTCAACACTGGGTCTGACTGAGCGCCTCCAGCAGAGGTGTTCCAAGCAAGACGCGCCCCGAGGAGCGTCTTGCCACGTGTCATCACTGGGTCTGACTGAGCGCCTCCAGGAGAGAGGCCCAAGCAAGACGCGCCCCGAGGAACGTCTTGCCACATGTCAGCACTCGGTCTGACTGAGCGCCTCCAGGAGAGAGGCCCAAGCAAGATGCGCCCCGAGGAGCGTCTTGCCACATGTCAACAATGGGTCTGACTGAGGGCCTCCAGGAGAGAAGCCCAAGCAAGACGCGCCCCGAGGAGCTTCTTGCCACTTGTCAGCACTCGGTCTGACTGAGCGCCTCCAGGAGAGAGGCCCAAGCAAGACGCGCCCCGAGGAGCGTCTTGACACATGTCAACACTGGGTCTGACTGAGCGCCTCCAGGAGAGAGGCCCAACCAAGATGCACCCCGAGGAGATTCTTGCCACATGCCAACACTGGGTCTGACTGTGCGCCTCCAGGAGAGAAGCCCCAGCAAGACGCGCCCCGAGGTGCGTCTTGACACATGTCAACACTGGGTCTGACTGAGGGCCTCAATGAGAGAAGCCCAAGCAAGACGAGCCCCGAGGAGCGTCTTGCCACATATCACCACTGGGTCTGACAGAGGGCCTCCAGGAGAGAGGCCCAAGCAATACGCGCCCCGAGGAGCGTCTTGCCACATGTCACCACTGGGTCTGACTGAGCGCCTCCAGGAGAGAGGACCAACCAAGACGTGCCCCGAGGAGCGTCTTGCCACATGTCAACACTGGGTCTGACTGAGCGCCTCCAGGAGAGAGGCCCAAGCAAGACGTGCCCCGAGGAGCATTTTGCCACATGTCAGCACTCGATCTGACTGAGCGCCTCCAGGAGAGAGGCCCAAGCAAGATGCGCCCCGAGGAGCGTCTTGTCACATCTCAACAATGGGTCTGACTGAGGGCCTCCAGGAGAGAAGCCCAAGCAAGACGCGCCCCGAGGAGCGTCTTGCCCCTTGTCAGCACTCGGTCTGACTGAGCGCCTCCAGGAGAGAGGCCCAAGCAAGACGCGCCTCGAGGAGCGTCTTGACACATGTCAACACTGGGTCTGACTGAGGGCCTCCATGAGAGAAGCCCAAGCAAGACGCGCCCCGAGGAGCGTCTTGCCACATGTCAACACTGGGTCTGACAGAGGGCCTCCAGGAGAGAGGCCCAAGCAATACGCGCCCCGAGGAGCGTCTTGCCACATGTCACCACTGGGTCTGACTGAGCGCCTCCATGAGAGAGGCCAAAGCAAGACGCGCCCCGAGGAGAGTCTTGCCACATGCCAACACTGGGTCTGACTGTGCGCCTCCAGGAGAGAGGCCCAAGCAAGACGCGCCCCGTGGAGCGTCTTGCCACATGTCAACACTGGGTCTGACTGAGCGCCTCCAGGAGAGAGGCCCAAGCAAGACGCGCCCCGAGGAACGTCTTGCCACGTGTCATCACTGGGTCTGACTGAGCGCCTCCAGGAGAGAGGCCCAAGCAAGACGCGGCCCGATGGAGCGTCTTGCCATGTGTCACCACTGGGTCTGACTGAGCGCCTCCAGGAGAGAGGCCCAAGCAAGACGCGCCCCGAGGAGCGTCTTGCCACATGTCAACACTGGGTCTGAAAGAGGACCTCCAGGAGAGAGGCCCAAGCAATACGCGCCCCGAGGAGCGTGTTGCCACATGTCACCACTGGGTCTGACTGAGCGCCTCCAGGAGAGAGGCCCAAGCAAGACGCGCCCCGAGGAGAGTCTTGCCACATGCCAACACTGGGTCTGACTGTGCGCCTCCAGGAGAGAGGCCCAAGCAAGACGCGCCCCGAGGAGCATCTTGCCACATGTCACCACTGGGTCTGACTGAGCGCCTCCAGGAGAGAGGCCCAAGCAAGACGCGCCCCGAGGAGAGTCTTGCCACATGCCAACACTGGGTCTGACTGTGCGCCTCCAGGAGAGAGGCCCAAGCAAGACGCGCCCCGTGGAGCGTCTTGCCGCATGTCAACACTGGGTCTGACTGAGCGCCTCCAGGAGAGAGGCCCAAGCAAGACGCGCCCCGAGGAACGTCTTGCCACGTGTCATCACTGGGTCTGACTGAGCGCCTCCAGGAGAGAGGCCCAAGCAAGACGCGGCCCGATGGAGCGTCTTGCCATGTGTCACCACTGGGTCTGACTGAGCGCCTCCAGGAGAGAGGCCCAAGCAAGACGCGCCCCGAGGAGCGTCTTGCCACATGTCAACACTGGGTCTGACAGAGGACCTCCAGGAGAGAGGCCCAAGCAATACGCGCCCCGAGGAGCGTGTTGCCACATGTCAACACTGGGTCTGACTGAGCGCCTCCAGGAGAGAGGCCCAAGCAAGACGCGCCCCGAGGAAAGTCTTGCCACATGCCAACACTGGGTCTGACTGTGCGCCTCCAGGAGAGAGGCCCAAGCAAGACGCGCCCCGAGGAGCGTCTTGCCACATGTCAACACTGGGTCTGACTGAGCGCCTCCAGGAGAGAGGCCCAAGCAAGACGCGCCGCGAGGAACGTCTTGCCACGTGTCATCACTGGGTCTGACTGAGCGCCTCCAGGAGAGAGGCCCAAGCAAGACGCGACCCGAGGAGCGTCTTGCCACGTGTCACCACTGGGTCTGACTGAGCGCCTCCAGGAGAGAGGCCCAAGCAAGACGCGCCCCGAGGAGCGTCTTGCAACATGTCAACACTGGGTCTGACTGAGCGCCTCTAGGCGAGAGGCCCAAGCAAGACGCGCCTCGAGGAGCGTCTTGCCACATATCAACAATGGGTCTGACTGAGCGCCTCCAGGAGAGAGGCCCAAGCAAGACGCGCCCCGAGGAGCGTCTTGTACCATGTCAACACTGGTTCTGACTGAGCGCCTCCAGGAGAGAAGCCCCAGCAAGACGCGCCCCGAGGAGCGTCTTGCCACATGTCACCTCTGGGTCTGACTGAGCGCCTCCAGGAGAGAGGCCCAAGCAAGACGCGCCCCGAGGAGCGTCTTGTACCATGTCAACACTGGTTCTGACTGAGCGCCTCCAGGAGAGAGGCCCAAGCAAGACGCGCCCCGAGGAGCGTCTTGCTACATGTCAACAATGGGTCTGACTGAGGGCCTCCAGGAGAGAAGCCCAAGCAAGACGCGCCCCGAGGAGCATCTTGCTACATGTCAACAATGGGTCTGACTGAGCGCCTCCAGGAGAGAGGCCCAAGCAAGACGCGCCCCGAGGAGCGTCTTGCCACATGGCAACAATGGGTCTGACAGAGGGCCTCCAGGAGAGAGGCCCAAGCAAGACGCGCCCCGAGGAGCATCTTGCCACATGTCACCTCTGGGTCTGACTGAGCGCCTCCAGGAGAGAGGCCCAAGCAAGACGCGCCCGATGGAGTGTCTTGTCACATGTCAACACTGGGTCTGACTGAGCGCCTCCAGGAGAAAAGCCCCAGCAAGACGCGCCCCGAGGAGCGTCTTGCCACATGTCAGCACTCGGTCTGACTGAGCGCCTCCAGGAGAGAGGCCCAAGCAAGATGCGCCCCGAGGAGCGTCTTGCCACATGTCAACAATGGGTCTGACTGAGGGCCTCCAGGAGAGAAGCCCTAGCAAGACGCGCCCCGAGGAGCGTCTAGCCACTTGTCAGCACTCGGTCTGACTGAGCGCCTCCAGGAGAGAGGCCCAAGCAAGACGCGCCCCGAGGAGCGTCTTGACACATGTCAACACTGGGTCTGACTGAGGGCCTCCATGAGAGAAGCCCAAGCAATATGCGCCCCGAGGAGCGTCTTGCCACATGTCACCACTGGGTCTGACTGAGTGCCTCCAGGAGAGAGGCCCAACCAAGACACGCCCCGAGGAGAGTCTTGCCACATGCCAACACTGGGTCTCACTGTGCGCCTCCAGGAGAGAAGCCCCAGCAAGACGCGCCCCGAGGAGCGTCTTGCCACATGTCAGCACTCGGTCTGACTGAGCGCCTCCAGGAGAGAGGCCCAAGCAAGATGCGCCCTGAGGAGCGTCTTGCCACATGTCAACAATGGGTATGACTGAGGGCCTCCAGGAGAGAGGCCCAAGCAAGACGCGCCCCGAGGAGCGTCTTGACACATGTCAACACTGGGTCTGACTGAGGGCCTCCATGAGAGAAGCCCAAGCAAGACGCGCCCCGAGGAGTGTCTTGCCACATGTCACCACTGGGTCTGACTGAGCGCCTCCACGAGAGAGGCCCAACCAAGACGCGCCCCGAGGAGAGTCTTGCCACATGCCAACACTGGGTCTGACTGAGCGCCTCCAGGAGAGAGGCCCAAGCAAGACGCACCCCGAGGAGCGTCTTGCCACATGTCAACACTGGGTCTGACTGAGCGCCTCCAGGAGAGAGGCCCAAGTAAGACGCGCCCTGAGGAGCGTCTTGTCACGTGTCATCACTGGGTCTGACTGAGCGCCTCCAGGAGAGAGGCCCGAGCAAGACGCGCCCCGAGGAGCGTCTTGCCACATGTCAACACTGGGTCTGACTGAGGGCCTCCAGGAGAGAGGCCCGAGCAAGACGCGCCCCGAGGAGCGTCTTGCCACATGTCAACACTGGTTCTGACTGAGCGCCTCCAGGAGAGAGGCCCAAGCAAGACGCCTCCCGAGGAGCGTCTTGCCTTATGTCAGCACTGGGTCTGACAGAGGGCCTCCAGGAGAGAGGCCCCAGCAAGACGCGCCCCGAGGAGCGTCTTGCCTTATGTCAGCACTCGGTCTGACTGAGCGCCTCCAGGAGAGAGGCCCAAGCAAGACGCGCCCCGAGGAGCGTCTTGCCACATGGCAACAATGGGTCTGACAAAGGGCCTCCAGGAGAGAGGCCCAAGCAAGGCGCGCCCCGAGGAGCGTCTTGCCACATGTCAGCACTGGGTCTGACTGAGCGCCTCCAGGAGAGAGGTCCCAGCAGGACGCGCCCCGAGGAGCATCTTGCCACATGTCAACAATGGGTCTGACTGAGGGCCTCCAGGAGAGAAGCCCAAGAAAGACGCGCCCCGAGGAGCGTCTTGCCTTATGTCAGCACTCGGTCTGACTGAGCGCCTCCAGGAGAGAGGCCCAAGCAAGACGCGCCCCGAGGAGCGTCTTGCCACATGGCAACAATGGGTCTGACAGAGGGCCTCCAGGAGAGAGGCCCAAGCAAGACGCGCCCCGAGGAGCATCTTGCCACATGTCACCTCTGGGTCTGACTGAGCGCCTCCAGGAGAGAGGCCCAAGCAAGACGCGCCCCATGAAGTGTCTTGTCACATGTCAACACTGGGTCTGACTGAGCGCCTCCAGGAGAGAAGCCCCAGCAAGACGCGCCCCGAGGAGCGTCTTGCCACATGTCAGCACTCGGTCTGACTGAGCGCCTCCAGGAGAGAGGCCCAAGCAAGATGCGCCCCGAGGAGCGTCTTACCACATGTCAACAATGGGTCTGACTGAGGGCCTCCAGGAGAGAAGCCCAAGCAAGACGCGCCCCGAGGAGCTTCTTGCCACTTGTCAGCACTCGGTCTGACTGAGCGCCTCCAGGAGAGAGGCCCAAGCAAGACGCGCCCCGAGGAGCGTCTTGACACATGTCAACACTGGGTCTGACTGAGGGCCTCCATGAGAGAAGCCCAAGCAATACGCACCCCGAGAAGCGTCTTGCCACATGTCACCACTGGGTCTGACTGAGCGCCTCCAGGAGAGAGGCCCAACCAAGACACGCCCCGAGGAGAGTCTTGCCACATGCCAACACTGGGTCTGACTGTGCGCCTCCTGGAGAGAAGCCCCAGCAAGACGCGCCCCGAGGAGCGTCTTGCCACATGTCAGCACTCGGTCTGACTGAGCGCCTCCAGGAGAGAGGCCCAAGCAAGATGCGCCCTGAGGAGCGTCTTGCCACATATCAACAATGGGTCTGACTGAGGGCCTCCATGAGAGAAGCCCAAGCAAGACGCGCCCCGAGGAGTGTCTTGCCACATGTCACCACTGGGTCTGACTGAGCGCCTCACGAGAGAGGCCCAACCAAAACGCGCCCCGAGGAGAGTCTTGCCACATGCCAACACTGGGTCTGACTGAGCGCCTCCAGGAGAGAGGCCCAAGCAAGACGCGCCCCGAGGAGCGTCTTGCCACTTGTCAGCACTCGGTCTGACTGAGGGCCTCCAGGAGAGAGGCCCAAGCAAGACGCGCCCCGAGGAGCGTCTTGACACATGTCAACACTGGGTCTGACTGAGCGCCTCCAGGAGAGAGGCCTAAGCAAGATGCGCCCTGAGGAGCGTCTTGCCACATATCAACAATGGGTCTGACTGAGGGCCTCCAGGAGAGAGGCCCAAGCAAGACGCGCCCCGAGGAGTGTCTTGACACATGTCAACACTGGGTCTGACTGAGGGCCTCCATGAGAGAAGCCCAAGCAAGACGCGCCCCGAGGAGTGTCTTGCCACATGTCACCACTGGGTCTGACTGAGCGCCTCCACGAGAGAGGCCCAAGCAATACGCGCCCCGAGGAGCGTCTTGCCACATGTCACCACTGGGTCTGACTGAGCGCCTCCACGAGAGAGGCCCAACCAAGATGTGCCCCGAGGAGCGTCTTGCCACATGCCAACACTGTGTCTGACTGAGCGCCTCCAGGAGAGAGGCCCAAGCACGACACGCCCCGAGGAGCGTCTTGACACATGTCAACACTGGGTCTGACTGAGGGCCTCCATGAGAGAAGCCCAAGCAATACGCGCCCCGAGGAGCGTCTTGCCACATGTCACCACTGGGTCTGACTGAGCGCCTCCAGGAGAGAGGCCCAACAAAGACGCGCCCCGAGGAGATTCTTGCCACATGCCAACACTTGGTCTGACTGAGGGCCTCCAGGAGAGAGGCCCAAGCAAGACGCACCCCGAGGAGCGTCTTGCCACATGTCAACACTGGGTCTGACTGAGCGCCTCCAGGAGAGAGGCCCAAGCAAGACGCGCCCAGAGGAGCGTCTTGCCACATGTCAACACTGGGTCTGACAGAGGGCCTCCAGGAGAGAGGCCCCAGCAAGACGCGCCCCGATGAGCCTCTTGCCTTATGTCAGCACTCGGTCTGACTGAGCGCCTCCAGGAGAGAGGCCCAAGCAAGACGAGCCCCGAGGAGCGTCTTGCCACATGGCACCAATGGGTCTGACAGACGGCCTCCAGGAGAGAGGCCCAAGCAAGACGCGCCACGAGGAGCATCTTGCCACATGTCATCTCTGGGTCTGACTGAGCGCCTCCAGGAGAGAGGCCCAAGCAAGATGCGCCCCGAGGAGCGTCTTGCCAAATGTCAACAATGGGTCTGACTGAGGGCCTCCAGGAGAGAAGCCCAAGCAAGACGCGCCCCGAGGAGCGTCTTGCCACTTGTCAGCACTCAATCTGACTGAGCGCCTCCAGGAGAGAGGCCCAAGCAAGACGCGCCCCGAGGAGCGTCTTGACAAATATCAACACTGGGTCTGACTGAGGGCCTCCATGAGAGAAGCCCAAGCAAGATGCACCCAGAGGAGCGTCTTGCCACATGTCAACACTGGGTCTGACAGAGGGCCTCCAGGAGAGAGGCCCAAGCAATACGCACCCCGAGGAGCGTCTTGTCTTATGTCAGCACTCGGTCTGACTGAGCGCCTCCAGGAGAGAGGCGCAAGCAAGACGCGCCCCGAGGAGCGTCTTGCCACATGTCAACACTGGGTCTGACTGAGCGCCTCCAGGAGAGAGGCCCAAGCAAGACGCGCCCCGAGGAGTGTCTTGCCACATGTCAACACTGGGTCTGACTGAGCACCTCCAGGAGAGAGGCCCAAGCAAGACGCGCCCCGAGGAGCGTCTTGCCACAGGTCAACACTGGGTCTGACTGAGCGCCTCCAGGAGAGAGGCCCGAGCAAGACGCGCCCCGAGGAGCGTCTTGCCACATGTCAGCACTGGGTCTGACTGAGCGTCTCCAGGAGAGAGGTCCCAGCAAGGCGCGCCCCGAGGAGCGTCTTGCCTTATTTCAGCACTCGGTCTAACTGAGCGCCTCCAGGAGAGAGGCCCAAGCAAGACGAGCCCCGAGGAGCGTCTTGCCACATGTCAACAATGGGTCTGACTGAGTTCCTCCAAGAGAGAAGCCCAAGCAAGACGCGCCCCGAGGAGCGTCTTGCCACATGTCAACACTGGGTCTGACAGAGGGACTCCAGGAGAGAGGCCCCAGCAAGACGGGCCCAGAGGAGCGTCTTGCCTTATGTCAGCACTCGGTCTGACTGAGCGCCTCCAGGAGAGAGGCCCAAGCAAGACGCGCCCCGAGTAGCGTCTTGCCACATGTCAACAATGGGTCTGACTGAGTTCCTCCAAGAGAGAAGCCCAAGCAAGACGCGCCCCGAGGAGCGTCTTGCCACATGTCAACACTGGGTCTGACTGAGCGCCTCCAGGAGAGAGGCCCAAGCAAGACGCGCCCGGAGGAGCGTCTTGCCACATGTCAACACTGGGTCTGACAGAGGGCCTCCAGGAGAGAGGCCCCAGCAAGACGGGCCCAGAGGAGCGTCTTGCCTTATGTCAGCACTCGGTCTGACTGAGCGCCTCCAGGAGAGAGGCCCAAGCAAGACGCGCCCCGAGGAGTGTCTTGTCACATGTCAACACTGGGTCTGACTGAGCGCCTCCAGGAGAGAAGCCCCAGCAAGACGCGCCCCGAGGAGCGTCTTGCCACATATCAGCACTCGGTCTGACTGAGCGCCTCCAGGAGAGAGGCCCAAGCAAGATGCGCCCCGTGGAGCGTCTTGCCACTGGTCAACAATGGGTCTGACTGAGGGCCTCCAGGAGAGAAGCCCAAGCAAGACCTGCCCCGAGGAGCGTCTTGCCACTTGTCAGCACTCGGTCTGACTGAGCGCCTCCAGGAGAGAGGCCCAAGCAAGACGCGCCCCGAGGAGCGTCTTGACACATGTCAACACTGGGTCTGACTGAGGGCCTCCATGAGAGAAGCCCCAGCAAGACGCGCCCCGAGGAGAGTCTTGCCACATGTCACCACTGGGTCTGACTGAGCGCCTCCAGGAGAGAGGCCCAACCAAGACGCGCACCGAGGAGCGTCTTGCCACATGTCAACAATGGGTCTGACTGAGGGCCTCCAAGAGAGATGCCCAAGCAAGACGCACCCTGAGGAGCGTCTTGCCACATGTCAACACTGGGTCTGACTGAGCGCCTCCAGGAGAGAGGCCCAAGCAAGACGAGCCCCGAGGAGCGTCTTGCCTTATGTCAGCACTCGGTCTGACTGAGCGCCTCCAGGAGAGAGGCCCAAGCAAGACGAGCCCCGAGGAGCGTCTTGCCACATGGCAACAATGCGTCTGACAGAGGGCCTCCAGGAGAGAGGCCCAAGCAAGATGCGCCCCGAGGAGCATCTTGCCACATGTCACCTCTAGGTCTGACTGAGCGCCTCCAGGAGAGAGGCCCAAGCAAGACGCGCCCCGAGGAGCATCTTGCCACATGTCACCACTGGGTCTGACTGAGCGCCTCCAGGAGAGAGGCCCAAGCAAGACGCGCCCCGAGGAGTGTCTTGTCACATGTCAACACTGGGTCTGACTGAGCGCCTCCAGGAGAGAAGCCCCAGCAAGACGCGCCCCGAGGAGCGTCTTGCCACATATCAGCACTCGGTCTGACTGAGCGCCTCCAGGAGAGAGGCCCAAGCAAGATGCGCCCCGTGGAGCGTCTTGCCACTGGTCAACAATGGGTCTGACTGAGGGCCTCCAGGAGAGAAGCCCAAGCAAGACCTGCCCCGAGGAGCGTCTTGCCACTTGTCAGCACTCGGTCTGACTGAGCGCCTCCAGGAGAGAGGCCCAAGCAAGACGCGCCCCGAGGAGCGTCTTGACACATGTCAACACTGGGTCTGACTGAGGGCCTCCATGAGAGAAGCCCCAGCAAGACGCGCCCCGAGGAGAGTCTTGCCACATGTCACCACTGGGTCTGACTGAGCGCCTCCAGGAGAGAGGCCCAACCAAGACGCGCACCGAGGAGCGTCTTGCCACATGTCAACAATGGGTCTGACTGAGGGCCTCCAAGAGAGATGCCCAAGCAAGACGCACCCTGAGGAGCGTCTTGCCACATGTCAACACTGGGTCTGACTGAGCGCCTCCAGGAGAGAGGCCCAAGCAAGACGAGCCCCGAGGAGCGTCTTGCCTTATGTCAGCACTCGGTCTGACTGAGCGCCTCCAGGAGAGAGGCCCAAGCAAGACGAGCCCCGAGGAGCGTCTTGCCACATGGCAACAATGCGTCTGACAGAGGGCCTCCAGGAGAGAGGCCCAAGCAAGATGCGCCCCGAGGAGCATCTTGCCACATGTCACCTCTAGGTCTGACTGAGCGCCTCCAGGAGAGAGGCCCAAGCAAGACGCGCCCCGAGGAGCATCTTGCCACATGTCACCACTGGGTCTGACTGAGCGCCTCCAGGAGAGAGGCCCAAGCAAGACGCGCCCCGAGGAGTGTCTTGTCACATGTCAACACTGGGTCTGACTGAGCGCCTCCAGGAGAGAAGCCCCAGCAAGACGCGCCCCGAGGAGCGTCTTGCCACATATCAGCACTCGGTCTGACTGAGCGCCTCCAGGAGAGAGGCCCAAGCAAGATGCGCCCCGTGGAGCGTCTTGCCACTGGTCAACAATGGGTCTGACTGAGGGCCTCCAGGAGAGAAGCCCAAGCAAGACCTGCCCCGAGGAGCGTCTTGCCACTTGTCAGCACTCGGTCTGACTGAGCGCCTCCAGGAGAGAGGCCCAAGCAAGACGCGCCCCGAGGAGCGTCTTGACACATGTCAACACTGGGTCTGACTGAGGGCCTCCATGAGAGAAGCCCCAGCAAGACGCGCCCCGAGGAGCGTCTTGCCACATGTCACCACTGGGTCTGACTGAGCGCCTCCAGGAGAGAGGCCCAACCAAGACGCGCACCGAGGAGCGTCTTGCCACATGTCAACAATGGGTCTGACTGAGGGCCTCCAAGAGAGATGCCCAAGCAAGACGCACCCTGAGGAGCGTCTTGCCACATGTCAACACTGGGTCTGACTGAGCGCCTCCAGGAGAGAGGCCCAAGCAAGACGAGCCCCGAGGAGCGTCTTGCCTTATGTCAGCACTCGGTCTGACTGAGCGCCTCCAGGAGAGAGGCCCAAGCAAGACGAGCCCCGAGGAGCGTCTTGCCACATGGCAACAATGCGTCTGACTGAGGGTCTCCAGGAGAGAGGCCCAAGCAAGATGCGCCCCGAGGAGCATCTTGCCACATGTCACCTCTAGGTCTGACTGAGCGCCTCCAGGAGAGAGGCCCAAGCAAGACGCGTCCGAGGAGTGTCTTGTCACATGTCAGCACTGGGTCTGACTGAGCGCCTCCAGGAGAGAGGCCCAAGCAAGATGCGCCCCGAGGAGCGTCTTGCCACATGTCAACAATGGGTCTGACTGAGGGCCTACAGGAGAGAAGCCCAAGCAAGACGCGCCCCGAGGAGCGTCTTGCCACTTGTCAGCACTCGGTCTGACTGAGCGCCTCCAGGAGAGAGGCCCAAGCAAGACGCGCCCCGAGGAGCGTCTTGACACATGTCAACACTGGGTCTGACTGAGGGCCTCCATGAGAGAAGCCCAAGCAATACGCGCCCCGAGGAGCGTCTTGCCACATGTCACCACTGGGTCTGACTGAGCGCCTCCAGGAGAGAGGCCCAACCAAGACGCGCCCCGAGGAGAGTCTTGCCACATGCCAACACTGGGTCTGACTGTGCGCCTCCAGGAGAGAAGCACCAGCAAGACACGCCCCGAGGTGCGTCTTGCCACTTGTCAGCACTCGGTCTGACTGAGCGCCTCCAGGAGAGAGGCCCAAGCAAGACGCGCCCTGAGGAGCGTCTTGACACATGTCAACACTGGGTCTGACTGAGGGCCTCCATGAGAGAAGCCCAAGCAAGACGCGCCCCGAGGAGCGTCTTGCCACATGTCACCACTGGGTCTGACAGAGGGCCTCCAGGAGAGAGGCCCAAGCAATACGCGCCCCGAGGAGCGTCTTGCCACATGTCACCACTGGGTCTGACTGAGCGCTTCCAGGAGAGAGGCCCAACCAAGACGCGCCCCGAGGAGAGTCCTGCCACATGCCAACACTGGGTCTGACTGAGCGCCTCCAGGAGAGAGGCCCTTGCAAGACGCACCCCGAGGAGCGTCTTGCCACATGTCAACACTGGGTCTGACTGAGCGCCTCCAGCAGAGGTGTTCCAAGCAAGACGCGCCCCGAGGAGCGTCTTGCCACGTGTCATCACTGGGTATGACTGAGCGCCTCCAGGAGAGAGGCCCAAGCAAGACGCGCCCCGAGGAGCGTCTTACCACGTGTCACCACTGGGTCTGACTGAGCCCCTCCAGGAGAGAGGCCCAAGCAAGACTCGCCCCGAGGAGCGTCTTGCCACATGTCAACACTGGGTCTGACTGAGCGCCTCCAGGCGAGAGGCCCGAGCAAGACGCGCCCCGAGGAGCGTCTTGCCACATGTCAGCACTGGGTCTGACTGAGCGCCTCCAGGAGAGAGGTCCCAGCAAGATGCACCCCGAGGAGCGTCTTGCCTTATGTCAGCCCTCTGTCTGACTGAGCGCCTCCAGGAGAGAGGCCCAAGCAAGACGCGCCCCGAGGAGCGTCTTGCCACATGTCAACAATGGGTCTGACTGAGGGCCTCCAGGAGAGAAGCCCAAGCAAGACGTGCCCCGAGGAGCGTCTTGCCACATGTCAACACTGGGTCTGACTGAGCACCTCCAGGAGAGAGGCCCAAGCAAGACGCGCCCCGAGGAGCATCTTGCCACATGTCATCTCTGGGTCTGTCTGAGCGCCTCCAGGAGAGAGGCCCAAGCAAGACGCGCCCCGAGGAGGGTCTTGTCACATGTCATCACTGGGTCTGACTGAGCGCCTCCAGGAGAGAAGCCCCAGCAAGACGCGCCCCGAGGAGCGTCTTGCCACATGTCAGCACTGGGTCTGACTGAGCGCCTCAAGGAGAGAGGCCCAAGCAAGACTCGCCCCGAGGAGCATCTTGACACATGTCAACACTGGGTCTGACTGAGGGCCTCCATGAGAGAAGCCCAAGCAATACGCGCCCCGATGAGCGTCTTGCCACATGTCACCACTGGGTCTGACTGAGCGCCTCCAGGAGAGAGGCCCAACCAAGACGCGCCCCGAGGAGAGTCTTGCCACATGCCAACACTGGGTCTGACTGTGCGCCTCCAGGAGAGAAGCACCAGCAAGACACGCCCCGAGGTGCGTCTGCCACTTGTCAGCACTCGGTCTGACTGAGCGCCTCCAGGAGAGAGGCCCAAGCAAGACGCGCCCTGAGGAGCATCTTGACACATGTCAACACTGGGTCTGACTGAGGGCCTCCATGAGAGAAGCCCAAGCAAGACGCGCCCCGAGGAGCGTCTTGCCACATGTCACCACTGGGTCTGACAGAGGGCCTCCAGGAGAGAGGCCCTAGCAATACGCGCCCCGAGGAGCGTCTTGCCACATGTCACCACTGGGTCTGACTGAGCGCTTCCAGGAGAGAGGCCCAACCAAGACGCGCCCCGAGGAGAGTCCTGCCACATGCCAACACTGGGTCTGACTGAGCGCCTCCAGCAGAGGTGTTCCAAGCAAGACG
This sequence comes from Nothobranchius furzeri, assembly GCF_043380555.1. Classification (NCBI taxonomy): domain Eukaryota; kingdom Metazoa; phylum Chordata; class Actinopteri; order Cyprinodontiformes; family Nothobranchiidae; genus Nothobranchius; species Nothobranchius furzeri. The sequence goes on from NC_091748.1 coordinate 43,041,402, forward strand.
TGCCCCGAGGAGCGTCTTGCCACGTGTCATCACTGGGTCTGACTGAGCGCCTCCAGGAGAGAGGCCCAAGCAAGACGCGCCCCGAGGAGCGTCATACCGCATGTCACCACTGGGTCTGACTGAGCCCCTCCAGGAGAGAGGCCCAAGCAAGACGCGCCCCGAGGAGCGTCTTGCCACATGTCAGCAATGGGTCTGACTGAGCGCCTCCAGGAGAGAGGTCCCAGCAAGATGCACCCCGAGGAGCGTCTTGCCTTATGTCAGCACTCGGTCTGACTGAGCGCCTCCAGGAGAGAGGCCCAAGCAAGACGCGCCCCGAGGAGCGTCTTGCCACATGTCAACACTGGGTCTGACAGAGGGCCTCCAGGAGAGAGGCCCAAGCAATACGCACCCCGAGGAGCGTCTTGCCTTATGTCAGCACTCGGTCTGACTGAGCGCCTCCAGGAGAGAGGCGCAAGCAAGACGCGCCCCGAGGAGCGTCTTGCCACATGTCAACACTGGGTCTGACTGAGCGCCTCCAGGAGAGAGGCCCAAGCAAGACGCACCTCGAGGAGCGTCTTGCCACATGTCAACACTGGGTCTGACTGAGCACCTCCAGGAGAGAGGCCCGAGCAAGACGTGCCCCGAGGAGCGTCTTGCCACAGGTCAACACTGGGTCTGACTGAGCGCCTCCAGGAGAGAGGCCCGAGCAAGACGCGCCCCGAGGAGCGTCTTGCCACATGTCAGCACTGGGTCTGACTGAGCGCCTCCAGGAGAGAGGTCCCAGCAAGATGCACCCCGAGGAGCGTCTTGCCTTATGTCAGCCCTCGGTCTGACTGAGCGCCTCCAGGAGAGAGGCCCAAGCAAGACGCGCCCCGAGGAGCGTCTTGCCACATGTCAACAATGGGTCTGACTGAGGGCCTCCAGGAGAGAAGCCCAAGCAAGACGTGCCCCGAGGTGCGTCTTGCCACATGTCAACACTGGGTCTGACTGAGCACCTCCAGGAGAGAGGCCCAAGCAAGACGCGCCCCGAGGAGCATCTTGCCACATGTCATCTCTGGGTCTGTCTGAGCGCCTCCAGGAGAGAGGCCCAAGCAAGACGCGCCCCGAGGAGGGTCTTGTCACATGTCAACACTGGGTCTGACTGAGCGCCTCCAGGAGAGAAGCCCCAGCAAGACGCGCCCCGAGGAGCGTCTTGCCACATGTCAGCACTGGGTCTGACTGAGCGCCTCCAGGAGAGAGGCCCAAGCAAGACTCGCCCCGAGGAGCATCTTGACACATGTCAACACTGGGTCTGACTGAGGGCCTCCATGAGAGAAGCCCAAGCAATACGCGCCCCGATGAGCGTCTTGCCACATGTCACCACTGGGTCTGACTGAGCGCCTCCAGGAGAGAGGCCCAACCAAGACGCGCCCCGAGGAGAGTCTTGCCACATGCCAACACTGGGTCTGACTGTGCGCCTCCAGGAGAGAAGCACCAGCAAGACACGCCCCGAGGTGCGTCTGCCACTTGTCAGCACTCGGTCTGACTGAGCGCCTCCAGGAGAGAGGCCCAAGCAAGACGCGCCCTGAGGAGCATCTTGACACATGTCAACACTGGGTCTGACTGAGGGCCTCCATGAGAGAAGCCCAAGCAAGACGCGCCCCGAGGAGCGTCTTGCCACATGTCACCACTGGGTCTGACAGAGGGCCTCCAGGAGAGAGGCCCTAGCAATACGCGCCCCGAGGAGCGTCTTGCCACATGTCACCACTGGGTCTGACTGAGCGCTTCCAGGAGAGAGGCCCAACCAAGACGCGCCCCGAGGAGAGTCCTGCCACATGCCAACACTGGGTCTGACTGAGCACCTCCAGCAGAGGTGTTCCAAGCAAGACGCGCCCCGAGGAGCGTCTTGCCACGTGTCATCACTGGGTCTGACTGAGCGCCTCCAGGAGAGAGGCCCAAGCAAGACGCGCCCCGAGGAGCGTCATACCACATGTCACCACTGGGTCTGACTGAGCCCCTCCAGGAGAGAGGCCCAAGCAAGACGCACCCCGAGGAGCGTCTTGCCACATGTCAGCAATGGGTCTGACTGAGCGCCTCCAGGAGAGAGGTCCCAGCAAGATGCACCCCGAGGAGCGTCTTGCCTTATGTCAGCACTCGGTCTGACTGAGCGCCTCCAGGAGAGAGGCCCAAGCAAGACGCGCCCCGAGGAGCGTCATACCACATGTCACCACTGGGTCTGACTGAGCCCCTCCAGGAGAGAGGCCCAAGCAAGACGCGCCCCGAGGAGCGTCTTGCCACATGTCAACACTGGGTCTGAAAGAGGGCCTCCAGGAGAGAGGCCCAAGCAATACGCACCCCGAGGAGCGTCTTGCCTTATGTCAGCACTCGGTCTGACTGAGCGCCTCCAGGAGAGAGGCGCAAGCAAGACGCGCCCCGAGGAGCGTCTTGCCACATGTCAACACTGGGTCTGACTGAGCGCCTCCAGGAGAGAGGCCCAAGCAAGACGCACCTCGAGGAGCGTCTTGCCACCAGTCAACACTGGGTCTGACTGAGCACCTCCAGGAGAGAGGCCCGAGCAAGACGCGCCCCGAGGAGCGTCTTGCCACAGGTCAACACTGGGTCTGACTGAGCGCCTCCAGGAGAGAGGCCCGAGCAAGACACGCCCCGAGGAGCGTCTTGCCACATGTCAGCAGTGGGTCTGACTGAGCGTCTCCAGGAGAGAGGTCCCAGCAAGGCGCGCCCCGAGGAGCGTCTTGCCTTATTTCAGCACTCGGTCTAACTGAGCGCCTCCAGGAGAGAGGCCCAAGCAAGACGCGCCCCGAGGAGCGTCTTGCCACATGTCAACAATGGGTCTGACTGAGTTCCTCCAAGAGAGAAGCCCAAGCAAGACGCGCCCCGAGGACTGTCTTGCCACATGTCAACACTGGGTTTGACTGAGCGCCTCCAGGAGAGAGGCCCAAGCAAGATGCGCCCGGAGGAGCGTCTTGCCACATGTCAACACTGGGTCTGACAGAGGGCCTCCAGGAGAGAGGCCCCCGCAAGACGCGCCCAGAGGCGCGTCTTGCCTTATGTCAGCACTCGGTCTGACTGAGCGCCTCCAGGAGAGAGGCCCAAGCAAGACGCGCCCCGAGGAGTGTCTTCTCACATGTCAACACTGGGTCTGACTGAGCGCCTCCAGGAGAGAAGCCCCAGCAAGACGCGCCCCGAGGAGAGTCTTGGCACATGCCAACACTGGGTCTGACTGTGCGCCTCCAGCAGAGAGGCCCAAGCAAGACGCGCACCGAGGAGCGTCTTGCCACATGTCAACAATGGGTCTGACTGAGGGCCTCCAAGAGAGATGCCCAAGCAAGACGCGCCCCGAGGAGCGTCTTGCCACGTGTCAACACTGGGTCTGACTGAGCGCCTCCAGGAGAGAGGTCCAAGCAAGACGAGCCCCGAGGAGCGTCTTGCCTTATGTCAGCACTCGGTCTGACTGAGGGCCTCCAAGAGAGATGCCCAAGCAAGACGTGCCCCGAGGAGCGTCTTGCCACATGTCAACACTGGGTCTGACTGAGCGCCTGCAGGAGAGAGGCCCAAGCAAGACGAGCCCCGAGGAGCGTCTTGCCTTATGTCAGCACTCGGTCTGACTGAGCGCCTCCAGGAGAGAGGCCCAAGCAAGACGAGCCCCGAGGAGCGTCTTGCCACATGGCAACAATGCGTCTGACCGAGGGCCTCCAGGAGAGAGGCCCAAGCAAGACGCGCTCCGAGGAGCATCTTGCCACATGTCACCTCTAGGTCTGACTGAGCGCCTCCAGGAGAGAGGCCCAAGCAAGATGCGCCCCGAGGAGTGTCTTGTCACATGTCAGCACTGGGTCTGACTGAGCGCCTCCAGGAGAGAGGCCCCAGCAAGACGCGCCCCGGGGAGCGTCTTGCCTTATGTCAGCACTCGGTCTGACTGAGCGCCTCCAGGAGAGAGGCCCAAGCAAGATGCGCCCCGAGGAGCGTCTTGCCACATGTCAACAATGGGTCTGACTGAGGGCCTCCAGGAGAGAAGCCCAAGCAAGACACGCCCCGAGGAGTGTCTTGCCACTTGTCAGCACTCGTTCTGACTGAGCGCCTCCAGGAGAGAGGCCCAAGCAAGACGCGCCCCGAGGAGCGTCTTGACACATGTCAACACTGGGTCTGACTGAGGGCCTCCATGAGAGAAGCCCAAGCAAGACGCGCCCCGAGGAGCGTCTTGCCACATGTCACAACTGGGTCTGACTGAGCGCCTCTAGGAGAGAGGCCCAACCAAGACGCGCCCCGAGGAGAGTCTTGCCACATGCCAACACTGGGTCTGATTGAGCGCCTCCAGGAGAGAGGCCCAAGCAAGAAGCGCCCCGAGGAGCGTCTTGCCACATGTCAACACTGGGTCTGACTGAGCGCCTCCAGGAGAGAGGCCCAAGCAAGACGCGCCCCGAGGAGCGTTTTGCCACGTGTCATCACTGGGTCTGACTGAGCGCCTCCAGGAGAGATGCCCAAGCAAGACGCGCCCCGAGGAGCGTCTTGCCACCTGTCACCACTGGTTCTGACTGAGCGCCTCCAGGAGAGAGGCCCAAGCAAGACGCGCCCCGAGGAGCGTCTTGCCACATGTCAACACTGGGTCTGACTGAGCGCCTCCAGGCGAGAGGCCCAAGCAAGACGCGCCCCGAGGAGTGTCTTGCCACATGTCACCACTGGGTCTGACTGAGCGCCTCCAGGAGAGAGGCCCAAGCAAGACGCTCCATGAGGAGCGTCATGCCACATGTCACTACTCTGTCCGACTGAGAGCCTCCAGGAGAGAGGCCCAAGGAAGACGCGCCCCGAGGAGCGTCTTGCCACATGTCAGCACTGGGTCTGACTGAGCGCCTCCAGGAGAGAGGTCCCAGCAAGATGCACCCCGAGGAGCGTCTTGCCTTATGTCAGCCCTCGGTCTGACTGAGCGCCTCCAGGAGAGAGGCCCAAGCAAGACGCGCCCCGAGGAGCGTCTTGCCACATGTCAACAATGGGTCTGACTGAGGGCCTCCAGGAGAGAAGCCCAAGCAAGACGTGCCCCGAGGTGCGTCTTGCCACATGTCAACACTGGGTCTGACTGAGCACCTCCAGGAGAGAGGCCCAAGCAAGACGCGCCCCGAGGAGCATCTTGCCACATGTCATCTCTGGGTCTGTCTGAGCGCCTCCAGGAGAGAGGCCCAAGCAAGACGCGCCCCGAGGAGGGTCTTGTCACATGTCAACACTGGGTCTGACTGAGCGCCTCCAGGAGAGAAGCCCCAGCAAGACGCGCCCCGAGGAGCGTCTTGCCACATGTCAGCACTGGGTCTGACTGAGCGCCTCCAGGAGAGAGGCCCAAGCAAGACTCGCCCCGAGGAGCATCTTGACACATGTCAACACTGGGTCTGACTGAGGGCCTCCATGAGAGAAGCCCAAGCAATACGCGCCCCGATGAGCGTCTTGCCACATGTCACCACTGGGTCTGACTGAGCGCCTCCAGGAGAGAGGCCCAACCAAGACGCGCCCCGAGGAGAGTCTTGCCACATGCCAACACTGGGTCTGACTGTGCGCCTCCAGGAGAGAAGCACCAGCAAGACACGCCCCGAGGTGCGTCTGCCACTTGTCAGCAATGGGTCTGACTGAGCGCCTCCAGGAGAGAGGTCCCAGCAAGATGCACCCCGAGGAGCGTCTTGCCTTATGTCAGCACTCGGTCTCACTGAGCGCCTCCAGGAGAGAGGCCCAAGCAAGACGCGCCCCGAGGAGCGTCATACCACATGTCACCACTGGGTCTGACTGAGCCCCTCCAGGAGAGAGGCCCAAGCAAGACGCGCCCCGAGGAGCGTCTTGCCACATGTCAACACTGGGTCTGAAAGAGGGCCTCCAGGAGAGAGGCCCAAGCAATACGCACCCCGAGGAGCGTCTTGCCTTATGTCAGCACTCGGTCTGACTGAGCGCCTCCAGGAGAGAGGAGCAAGCAAGACGCGCCCCGAGGAGCGTCTTGCCACATGTCAACACTGGGTCTGACTGAGCGCCTCCAGGAGAGAGGCCCAAGCAAGACGCACCTCGAGGAGCGTCTTGCCACCAGTCAACACTGGGTCTGACTGAGCACCTCCAGGAGAGAGGCCCGAGCAAGACGCGCCCCGAGGAGCGTCTTGCCACAGGTCAACACTGGGTCTGACTGAGCGCCTCCAGGAGAGAGGCCCGAGCAAGACGCGCCCCGAGGAGCGTCTTGCCACATGTCAGCACTGGGTCTGACTGAGCGTCTCCAGGAGAGAGGTCCCAGCAAGGCGCGCCCCGAGGAGCGTCTTGCCTTATTTCAGCACTCGGTCTAACTGAGCGCCTCCAGGAGAGAGGCCCAAGCAAGACGCGCCCCGAGGAGCGTCTTGCCACATGTCAACAATGGGTCTGACTGAGTTCCTCCAAGAGAGAAGCCCAAGCAAGACGCGCCCCGAGGACTGTCTTGCCACATGTCAACACTGGGTTTGACTGAGCGCCTCCAGGAGAGAGGCCCAAGCAAGATGCGCCCGGAGGAGCGTCTTGCCACATGTCAACACTGGGTCTGACAGAGGGCCTCCAGGAGAGTGGCCCCAGCAAGACGCGCCCAGAGGCGCGTCTTGCCTTATGTCAGCACTCGGTCTGACTGAGCGCCTCCAGGAGAGAGGCCCAAGCAAGACGCGCCCCGAGGAGCGTCTTGCCACATGGCAACAATGGGTCTGACAGAGGGCCTCCAGTAGAGAGGCCCAAGCAAGACGCGCCCCGAGGAGCATCTTGCCACATGTCACCTCTGGGTCTGACTGAGCGCCTCCAGGAGAGAGGCCCAAGCAAGACGCGCCCCGAGGAGTGTCTTCTCACATGTCAACACTGGGTCTGACTGAGCGCCTCCAGGAGAGAAGCCCCAGCAAGACGCGCCCCGAGGAGAGTCTTGCCACATGCCAACACTGGGTCTGACTGTGCGCCTCCAGCAGAGAGGCCCAAGCAAGACGCGCACCGAGGAGCGTCTTGCCACATGTCAACAATGGGTCTGACTGAGGGCCTCCAAGAGAGATGCCCAAGCAAGACGCGCCCCGAGGAGCGTCTTGCCACGTGTCAACACTGGGTCTGACTGAGCGCCTCCAGGAGAGAGGCCCAAGCAAGACGAGCCCCGAGGAGCGTCTTGCCTTATGTCAGCACTCGGTCTGACTGAGGGCCTCCAAGAGAGATGCCCAAGCAAGACGCGCCCCGAGGAGCGTCTTGCCACATGTCAACACTGGGTCTGACTGAGCGCCTGCAGGAGAGAGGCCCAAGCAAGACGAGCCCCGAGGAGCGTCTTGCCTTATGTCAGCACTCGGTCTGACTGAGCGCCTCCAGGAGAGAGGCCCAAGCAAGACGAGCCCCGAGGAGCGTCTTGCCACATGGCAACAATGCGTCTGACCGAGGGCCTCCAGGAGAGAGGCCCAAGCAAGACGCGCTCCGAGGAGCATCTTGCCACATGTCACCTCTAGGTCTGACTGAGCGCCTCCAGGAGAGAGGCCCAAGCAAGATGCGCCCCGAGGAGTGTCTTGTCACATGTCAGCACTGGGTCTGACTGAGCGCCTCCAGGAGAGAGGCCCCAGCAAGACGCGCCCCGGGGAGCGTCTTGCCTTATGTCAGCACTCGGTCTGACTGAGCGTCTCCAGGAGAGAGGCCCAAGCAAGATGCGCCCCGAGGAGCGTCTTGCCACATGTCAACAATGGGTCTGACTGAGGGCCTCCAGGAGAGAAGCCCAAGCAAGACACGCCCCGAGGAGTGTCTTGCCACTTGTCAGCACTCGTTCTGACTGAGCGCCTCCAGGAGAGAGGCCCAAGCAAGACGCGCCCCGAGGAGCGTCTTGACACATGTCAACACTGGGTCTGACTGAGGGCCTCCATGAGAGAAGCCCAAGCAAGACGCGCCCCGAGGAGCGTCTTGCCACATGTCACAACTGGGTCTGACTGAGCGCCTCTAGGAGAGAGGCCCAACCAAGACGCGCCCCGAGGAGAGTCTTGCCACATGCCAACACTGGGTCTGATTGAGCGCCTCCAGGAGAGAGGCCCAAGCAAGAAGCGCCCCGAGGAGCGTCTTGCCACATGTCAACACTGGGTCTGACTGAGCGCCTCCAGGAGAGAGGCCCAAGCAAGACGCGCCCCGAGGAGCGTTTTGTCACGTGTCATCACTGGGTCTGACTGAGCGCCTCCAGGAGAGATGCCCAAGCAAGACGCGCCCCGAGGAGCGTCTTGCCACCTGTCACCACTGGTTCTGACTGAGCGCCTCCAGGAGAGAGGCCCAAGCAAGACGCGCCCCGAGGAGCGTCTTGCCACATGTCAACACTGGGTCTGACTGAGCGCCTCCAGGCGAGAGGCCCAAGCAAGACGCGCCCCGAGGAGTGTCTTGCCACATGTCACCACTGGGTCTGACTGAGCGCCTCCAGGAGAGAGGCCCAAGCAAGACGCTCCATGAGGAGCGTCATGCCACATGTCACTACTCTGTCCGACTGAGAGCCTCCAGGAGAGAGGCCCAAGGAAGACGCGCCCCGAGGAGCGTCTTGCCACTTGTCAGCACTGGGTCTGATTGAGGGCCTCCAGGAGAGAGGCCCAAGCAAGACGCGCCCCGAGGAGTGTCTTGACACATGTCCACACTGGGTCTGACTGAGCGCCTCCAGGCGAGAGGCCCGAGCACGACGCGCCCCGAGTAGCGTCTTGCCGCATGTCAACACTCGGTCTGACTGAGCGCCTCCAGGAGAGAGGCCCAAGCAAGACGAGCCCCGAGGAGCGTCTTGCCTTATGTCAGCACTCGGTCTGACTGAGGGCCTCCAAGAGAGATGCCCAAGCAAGACGCGCCCCGAGGAGCGTCTTGCCACATGTCAACACTGGGTCTGACTGAGCGCCTGCAGGAGAGAGGCCCAAGCAAGACGAGCCCCGAGGAGCGTCTTGCCTTATGTCAGCACTCGGTCTGACTGAGCGCCTCCAGGAGAGAGGCCCAAGCAAGACGAGCCCCGAGGAGCGTCTTGCCACATGGCAACAATGCGTCTGACCGAGGGCCTCCAGGAGAGAGGCCCAAGCAAGACGCGCTCCGAGGAGCATCTTGCCACATGTCACCTCTAGGTCTGACTGAGCGCCTCCAGGAGAGAGGCCCAAGCAAGACGCGCCCCGAGGAGTGTCTTGTCACATGTCAACACTGGGTCTGACTGAGCGCCTCCAGGAGAGAGGCCCCAGCAAGACGCGCCCCGAGGAGCGTCTTGCCTTATGTCAGCACTCGGTCTGACTGAGCGCCTCCAGGAGAGAGGCCCAAGCAAGATGTGCCCCGAGGAGCGTCTTGCCACATGTCAACAATGGGTCTGACTGAGGGCCTCCAGGAGAGAAGCCCAAGCAAGACACGCCCCGAGGAGTGTCTTGCCACTTGTCAGCACTCGTTCTGACTGAGCGCCTCCAGGAGAGAGGCCCAAGCAAGACGCGCCCCGAGGAGCGTCTTGACACATGTCAACACTGGGTCTGACTGAGGGCCTCCATGAGAGAAGCCCAAGCAAGTCGCGCCCCGAGGAGCGTCTTGCCACATGTCACAACTGGGTCTGACTGAGCGCCTCTAGGAGAGAGGCCCAACCAAGACGCGCCCCGAGGAGAGTCTTGCCACATGCCAACACTGGGTCTGATTGAGCGCCTCCAGGAGAGAGGCCCAAGCAAGAAGCGCCCCGAGGAGCGTCTTGCCACATGTCAACACTGGGTCTGACTGAGCGCCTCCAGGAGAGAGGCCCAAGCAAGACGCGCCCCGAGGAGCGTTTTGCCACGTGTCATCACTGGGTCTGACTGAGCGCCTCCAGGAGAGAGGCCCAAGCAAGACGCGCCCCGAGGAGCGTCTTGCCACCTGTCACCACTGGTTCTGACTGAGCGCCTCCAGGAGAGAGGCCCAAGCAAGACGCGCCCCGAGGAGCGTCTTGCCACATGTCAACACTGGGTCTGACTGAGCGCCTCCAGGCGAGAGGCCCAAGCAAGACGCGCCCCGAGGAGTGTCTTGCCACATGTCACCACTTGGTCTGACTGAGCGCCTCCAGGAGAGAGGCCCAAGCAAGACGCTCCCCGAGGAGCGTCATGCCACATGTCACTACTCGGTCCGACTGAGAGCCTCCAGGAGAGAGGCCCAAGGAAGACGCGCCCAGAGGAGCGTCTTGCCACTTGTCAGCACTGGGTCTGATTGAGGGCCTCCAGGAGAGAGGCCCAAGCAAGACGCGCCCCGAGGAGTGTCTTGACACATGTCCACACTGGGTCTGACTGAGCGCCTCCAGGCGAGAGGCCCGAGCAAGACGCGCCCCGAGTAGCGTCTTGCCGCATGTCAACACTCGGTCGGAATGAGCGCCTCCAGGAGAGAAGCCCAAGCAATACGCGCCCCGAGGAGCGTCTTGCCACATGTCACCTCTGGGTCTGACTGAGCGCCTCCAGGAGAGAGGCCCAAGCAAGACGCGCCCCGAGGAGCGTCTTGCCACGTGTCATCACTGGGTCTGACTGAGCGCCTCCAGGAGAGAGGCCCAAGCAAGACGCGCCCCGAGGAGCGTCTTGCCACCTGTCATCACTGGGTCTGACTGAGCGCCTCCAGGAGAGAGGCCCAAGCAACACGCTCCCCGAGGAGCGTCTTGCCACATGTCAACAATGGGTCTGACTGAGGGCCTCCAGGAGAGAAGCCCAAGCAATACGCGCCCCGCGGAGCATCTTGCCACATGTCACCACTGGGTCTGACTGAGCGCCTCCAGGAGAGAGGCCCAACAAAGGCGCGCCCCGAGGAGAGTATTGCCACATGCCAACACTGGGTCTGACTGAGCGCCTCCAGGAGATAGGCCCAAGTAAGACACGCCCCGAGGAGCGTCTTGCCACATGTCAACACTGGGTCTGACTGAGGGCCTCCAGGAGAGAGGCCCAACCAAGGCGCGCCCCGAGGAGAGTCTTGCCACATGCCAACACTGGGTCTGACTGAGCGCCTCCAGGAGAGAGGCCCAAGCAAGACGCTCCCCGAGGAGCGTTTTGCCACATGTCAGCACTGGGTCTGACTGAGCGCCTCCAGGAGAGAGGCCCCAGCAAGAAGTGCCCAGAGGAGCGTCTTTCCACGTGTCACCACTGGGTCTGACTGAGCGCCTCCAGGAGAGAGGCCCAAGCAAGACGCGCCCCGAGGAGCGTCTTGCCACGTGTCATCACTGGGTCTGACTGAGCGCCTCCAGGAGATAGGCCCAAGTAAGACACGCCCCGAGGAGCGTCTTGCCACATGTCAACACTGGGTCTGACTGAGGGCCTCCAGGAGAGAGGCCCAACCAAGGCGCGCCCCGAGGAGAGTCTTGCCACATGCCAACACTGGGTCTGACTGAGCGCCTCCAGGAGAGAGGCCCAAGCAAGACGCTCCCCGAGGAGCGTTTTGCCACATGTCAGCACTGGGTCTGACTGAGCGCCTCCAGGAGAGAGGCCCAAGCAAGACGCGCCCCGAGGAGCGTCTTGCCACGTGTCACCACTGGGTCTGACTGAGTGCCTCCAGGAGAGAAGCCCAAGCAAGATGTGCCCCGAGGAGCGTCTTGCCACATGTGAACACTGGGTCTGACAGAGGGCCTCCAGGAGAGAGGCCCAAGCAATACGCGCCCCGAGGAGCGTCTTGCCACATGTCACCACTGGGTCTGACTGAGCGCCTCCAGGAGAGAGGCCCAACCAAGGCGCGCCCCGAGGAGAGACTTGCCACATGCAAACACTGGGTCTGACTGAGCGCCTCCAGGAGAGAGGCCCAAGTAAGACGCGCCCCGAGGAGCGTCTTGCCACATGTCAACACTGGGTCTGACTGAGCGCCTCCAGGAGAGAGGCCCAAGCAAGACGCGCCCCGAGGAGCGTATTGCCACATGTCAACACTGGGTCTGACTGAGCGCCTCCAGGAGAGAGGCCCAAGCAAGACGCGCCCCGAGGAGCGTCTTGCCACGTGTCACCACTGGGTCTGATTTAGGGCCTCCAGGAGAGAGGCCCAACCAAGGCGCGCCCCGAGGAAAGGCTTGCCACATGCCAACACTGGGTCTGACTGAGCGCCTCCAGGAGAGAGGCCCAAGCAAGACGCGCCCCGAGGAGCGTCTTGCCACATGTCAACACTGGGTCTGACTGAGCGCCTCCAGGAGAGAGGCCCAAGCAAGACGCACCCCGAGGAGCGTCTTGCCACATGTCAGCACTGGGTCTGACTGAGCACCTCCAGGAAAGAGGCCCCAGCAAGATGCGCCCAGAGGAGCGTGTTGCCACATGTCAGCACTGGGTCTGACTGAGCGCCTCCAGGAAAGAGGCCCCAGCAAGACGCACCCCGAGGAGAGTCTTGCCACATGCCAACACTGGGTCTGACTGAGCGCCTCCAAGAGAGAGGCCCAAGCAAGACGCGCCCCGAGGAGCATCTTGCCACATGTCAACACTGGGTCTGACTGAGCGCCTCCAGGAGAGAGGCCCAAGCAAGACGCACCCCGAGGAGCGTCTTGCCACATGTCAGCACTGGGTCTGACTGAGCGCCTCCAGGAAAGAGGCCCCAGCAAGACGCGCCCAGAGGAGCGTCTTGCCTTTTGTCAGCACTCGGTCTGACTGAGCGCCTCCAGGAGAGAGGCCCAAGCAAGAAGCGCCCCGAGGAGCGTCTTTCCATGTGTCACCACTGGGTCTGACTGAGCGCCTCCAGGAGAGAGGCCCAAGCAAGACGCGCCCCGAGGAGCGTCTTGCCACATGTCAACAATGGGTCTGACTGAGGGCCTCCAGGAGAGAAGCCCAAGCAAGACGCGCCCCGAGCAGCGTCTTGCCACTTGTCAGCACTCGGTCTGACTGAGCGCCTCCAGGAGAGAGGCCCAAGCAAGACGCGCCCCGAGGAGCGTCTTGCCACATGTCAACACTGGGTCTGACTGAGGGTCTCCAGGAGAGAGGCCCAAGCAATACGCGCCCCGAGGAGCGTCTTGCCACATGTCACCACTGGGTCTGACTGAGCGCCTCCAGGAGAGAGGCCCAACAAAGGCGCGCCCCGAGGAGTGTATTGCTACATGCCAACACTGGGTCTGACTGAGCGCCTCCAGGAGATAGGCCCAAGTAAGACACGCCCCGAGGAGCGTCTTGCCACATGTCAACACTGGATCTGACTGAGCGCCTCCAGGAGAGAGGCCCAAGCAAGACGCGCCCCGAGGAGCGTCTTGCCACATGTCAACACTGGGTCTGACTGAGCGCCTCCAGGATAGAGGCCCAAGCAAGACGCGCCCCGAGGAGCATCTTGACACATGTCAACACTGGGTCTGACTGAGCGCCTCCAGGAGAGAGGCCCAACCAAGGCGCGCCCCGAGGAGAGTCTTGCCACATGCCAACACTGGGTCTGACTGAGCGCCTCCAGGAGAGAGGCCCAAGGAAGACGCGCCCCGAGGAGCGTCTTGCCACATGTCAACACTGGGTCTGACTGAGCGCCTCCAGGAGAGAGGCCCAAGCAAGACACGCCCCGAGGAGCGTCTTGCCACATGTCAACACTGGGTCTGACTGAGCGCCTCCAGGATAGAGGCCCAAGCAAGACGCGCCCCGAGGAGCGTCTTGACACATGTCAACACTGCGTCTGACTGAGGGCCTCCAGGAGAGAGGCCCAACCAAGGCGCGCCCCGAGGAGAGTCTTGCCACATGCCAACACTGGGTCTGACTGAACGCCTCCAGGAGAGAGGCCCAAGCAAGACGCACCCCGAGGAGCGTCTTGCCACATGTCAGCACTGGGTCTGACTGAGCGCCTCCAGGAGAGAGGCCCCAGCAAGAAGTGCCCAGAGGAGCGTCTTTCCACGTGTCACCACTGGGTCTGACTGAGCGCCTCCAGGATAGAGGCCCAAGCAAGACGCGCCCCGAGGAGCGTCTTGACACATGTCAACACTGGGTCTGACTGAGGGCCTCCAGGAGAGAGGCCCAACCAAGGCGCGCCCCGAGGAGAGTCTTGCCACATGCCAACACTGAGTCTGACTAAGCGCCTCCAGGAGAGAGGCCCAAGCAAGACGCACCCCGAGGAGCGTCTTGCCACATGTCAGCACTGGGTCTGACTGAGCGCCTCCAGGAGAGAGGCCCCAGCAAGAAGTGCCCAGAGGAGCGTCTTTCCACGTGTCACCACTGGGTCTGACTGAGCGCCTCCAGGAGAGAGGCCCAAGCAAGACGCGCCCCGAGGAGCGTCTTGCCACATGTCAACACTGGGTCTGACTGAGGGTCTCCAGGAGAGAGGCCCAAGCAATACGCGCCCCGAGGAGCGTCTTGCCACATGTCACCACTGGGTCTGACTGAGCGCCTCCAGGAGAGAGGCCCAACAAAGGCGCGCCCCGAGGAGTGTATTGCCACATGACAACACTGGGTCTGACTGAGCGCCTCCAGGAGATAGGCCCAAGTAAGACACGCCCCGAGGAGCGTCTTGCCACATGTCAACACTGGATCTGACTGAGCGCCTCCAGGAGAGAGGCCCAAGCAAGACGCGCCCCGAGGAGCGTCTTGCCACATGTCAACACTGGGTCTGACTGAGCGCCTCCAGTATAGAGGCCCAAGCAAGACGCGCCCCGAGGAGCATCTTGACACATGTCAACACTGGGTCTGACTGAGCGCCTCCAGGAGAGAGGCCCAACCAAGGCGCGCCCCGAGGAGAGTCTTGCCACATGCAAACACTGGGTCTGACTGAGCGCCTCCAGGAGAGAGGCCCAAGTAAGACGCGCCCCGAGGAGCGTCTTGCCACATGTCAACACTGGGTCTGACTGAGCGCCTCCAGGAGAGAGGCCCAAGCAAGACGCGCCCCGAGGAGCGTATTGCCACATGTCAACACTGGGTCTGACTGAGCGCCTCCAGGAGAGAGGCCCAAGCAAGACGCGCCCCGAGGAGCGTCTTGCCACGTGTCACCACTGGGTCTGATTGAGCGCCTCCAGGAGAGAGGCCCCAGCAAGACGCGCCCCGAGGAGTGTCTTGCCTTATGTCAGCACTCGGTGTGACTGAGTGCCTCCAGGAGAGAGGCCCAAGCATGATGTGCCCCGAGGAGCGTCTTGCCACATGTCAACAATGGGTCTGACTGAGGGCCTCCAGGAGAGAGGCCCAAGCAAGATGTGCCCCGAGGAGCGTCTTGCCACATGTCAACAATGGGTATGACTGAGGGCCTCCAGGAGAGAAGCCCAAGCAAGACGCTCCCCGATGAGCGTCTTGCCACTTGTCAGCACTCGGTCTTACTGAGCGCCTCCAGGAGAGAGGCCCAAGTAAGACGCGCCCCGAGGAGCGTCTTGCCACATGTCAACACTGGGTCTGACTGAGCGCCTCCAGGAGAGAGGCCCAAGCAAGACGTGCCCCGAGGAGCGTCTTGACACATGTCAACACTGGGTCTGACTGAGGGCCTCCAGGAGAGAGGCCCAACCAAGGCGCGCCCCGAGGAAAGTCTTGCCACATGCCAACACTGGGTCTGACTGAGCGCCTCCAGGAGAGAGGCCCAAGCAAGACGCGCCCCGAGGAGCGTCTTGCCACATGTCAACACTGGGTCTGACTGAGCGCCTCCAGGAGAGAGGCCCAAGCAAGACGCACCCCGAGGAGCGTCTTGCCACATGTCAGCACTGGGTCTGGCTGAGCGCCTCCAGGAAAGAGGCCCCAGCAAGACGCGCCCAGAGGAGCGTCTTGCCACATGTCAGCACTGGGTCTGACTGAGCGCCTCCAGGAAAGAGGCCCCAGCAAGACGCGCCCCGAGGAGAGTCTTGCCACATGCCAACACTGGGTCTGACTGAGCGCCTCCAAGACAGAGGCCCAAGCAAGACGCGCCCCGAGGAGCGTCTCTCCACATGTCAACACTGGGTCTGACTGAGCGCCTCCAGAAGAGAGGCCCAAGCAAGACGCACCCCGAGGAGCGTCTTGCCACATGTCAGCACTGGGTCTGACTGAGCGCCTCCAGGAAAAAGGCCCCAGCAAGACGCGCCCAGAGGAGCGTCTTGCCTTATGTCAGCACTCGGTCTGACTGAGCACCTCCAGGAGAGAGGCCCAAGCAAGAAGCGCCCCGAGGAGCGTCTTTCCATGTGTCACCACTGGGTCTGACTGAGCGCCTCCAGGAGAGAGGCCCAAGCAAGACGCGCCCCGAGGAGCGTCTTGCCACATGTCAACAATGGGTCTGACTGAGGGCCTCCAGGAGAGAAGCCCAAGCAAGACGCGCCCCGAGCAGCGTCTTGCCACTTGTCAGCACTCGGTCTGATTGAGCGCCTCCAGGAGAGAGGCCCAAGCAAGACGCGCCCCGAGGAGCGTCTTGCCACATGTCAACACTGGGTCTGACTGAGGGTCTCCAGGAGAGAGGCCCAAGCAATACGCGCCCCGCGGAGCGTCTTGCCACATGTCACCACTGGGTCTGACTGAGCGCCTCCAGGAGAGAGGCCCAACAAAGGCGCGCCCCGAGGAGTGTATTGCCACATGCCAACACTGGGTCTGACTGAGCGGCTCCAGGAGATAGGCCCAAGTAAGACACGCCCCGAGGAGCGTCTTTCCACATGGTAACACTGGATCTGACTGAGCGCCTCCAGGAGAGAGGCCCAAGCAAGACGCGCCCAGAGGAGCGTCTTGCCACATGTCAACACTGGGTCTGACTGAGCGCCTCCAGGATAGAGGCCCAAGCAAGACGCGCCCCGAGGAGCATCTTGACACATGTCAACACTGGGTCTGACTGAGCGCCTCCAGGAGAGAGGCCCAACCAAGGCGCGCCCCGAGGAGAGTCTTGCCACATGCCAACACTGGGTCTGACTGAGCGCCTCCAGGAGAGAGGCCCAAGGAAGACGCGCCCCGAGGAGCGTCTTGCCACATGTCAACACTGGGTCTGACTGAGCGCCTCCAGGAGAGAGGCCCAAGCAAGACACGCCCCGAGGAGCGTCTTGCCACATGTCAACACTGGGTCTGACTGAGCGCCTCCAGGATAGAGGCCCAAGCAAGACGCGCCCCGAGGAGCGTCTTGACACATTTCAACACTGGGTCTGACTGAGGGCCTCCAGGAGAGAGGCCCAACCAAGGCGCGCCCCGAGGAGAGTCTTGCCACATGCCAACACTGAGTCTGACTGAGCGCCTCCAGGAGAGAGGCCCAAGCAAGACGCACCCCGAGGAGCGTCTTGCCACATGTCAGCACTGGGTCTGACTGAGCGCCTCCAGGAGAGAGGCCCCAGCAAGAAGTGCCCAGAGGAGCGTCTTTCCACGTGTCACCACTGGGTCTGACTGAGCGCCTCCAGGAGAGAGGCCCAAGCAAGACGCGCCCCGAGGAGCGTCTTGCCACATGTCAACACTGGGTCTGACTGAGGGTCTCCAGGAGAGAGGCCCAAGCAATACGCGCCCCGAGGAGCGTCTTGCCACATGTCACCACTGGGTCTGACTGAGCGCCTCCAGGAGAGAGGCCCAACAAAGGCGCGCCCCGAGGAGTGTATTGCCACATGACAACACTGGGTCTGACTGAACGCCTCCAGGAGATAGGCCCAAGTAAGACACGCCCCGAGGAGCGTCTTGCCACATGTCAACACTGGATCTGACTGAGCGCCTCCAGGAGAGAGGCCCAAGCAAGACGCGCCCCGAGGAGCGTCTTGCCACATGTCAACACTGGGTCTGACTGAGCGCCTCCAGGATAGAGGCCCAAGCAAGACGCGCCCCGAGGAGCATCTTGACACATGTCAACACTGGGTCTGACTGAGCGCCTCCAGGAGAGAGGCCCAACCAAGGCGCGCCCCGAGGAGAGTCTTGCCACATGCAAACACTGGGTCTGACTGAGCGCCTCCAGGAGAGAGGCCCAAGTAAGACGCGCCCCGAGGAGCGTCTTGCCACATGTCAACACTGGGTCTGACTGAGCGCCTCCAGGAGAGAGGCCCAAGCAAGACGCGCCCCGAGGAGCGTATTGCCACATGTCAACACTGGGTCTGACTGAGTGCCTCCAGGAGAGAGGCCCAAGCATGATGTGCCCCGAGGAGCGTCTTGCCACATGTCAACAATGGGTCTGACTGAGGGCCTCCAAGAGAGAGGCCCAAGCAAGATGTGCCCCGAGGAGCGTCTTGCCACATGTCAACAATGGGTCTGACTGAGGGCCTCCAGGAGAGAAGCCCAAGCAAGACGCTCCCCGATGAGCGTCTTGCCACTTGTCAGCACTCGGTCTTACTGAGCGCCTCCAGGAGAGAGGCCCAAGTAAGACGCGCCCCGAGGAGCGTCTTGCCACATGTCAACACTGGGTCTGACTGAGCGCCTCCAGGAGAGAGGCCCAAGCAAGACGCGCCCCGAGGAGCGTCTTGACACATGTCAACACTGGGTCTGACTGAGGGCCTCCAGGAGAGAGGCCCAACCAAGGCGCGCCCCGAGGAAAGTCTTGCCACATGCCAACACTGGGTCTGACTGAGCGCCTCCAGGAGAG
The DNA here is from genome assembly GCF_043380555.1 of Nothobranchius furzeri. Lineage (NCBI taxonomy): Eukaryota > Metazoa > Chordata > Actinopteri > Cyprinodontiformes > Nothobranchiidae > Nothobranchius > Nothobranchius furzeri. The sequence goes on from NC_091748.1 coordinate 43,059,711, forward strand.
AGGCCCAAGCAAGACGCGCCCCGAGGAGCGTCTTGCCACATGTCAACACTGGGTCTGACTGAGCGCCTCCAGGAGAGAGGCCCAAGCAAGACGCACCCCGAGGAGCGTCTTGCCACATGTCAGCACTGGGTCTGGCTGAGCGCCTCCAGGAAAGAGGCCCCAGCAAGACGCGCCCAGAGGAGCGTCTTGCCACATGTCAGCACTGGGTCTGACTGAGCGCCTCCAGGAAAGAGGCCCCAGCAAGACGCGCCCCGAGGAGAGTCTTGCCACATGCCAACACTGGGTCTGACTGAGCGCCTCCAAGAGAGAGGCCCAAGCAAGACGCGCCCCGAGGAGCGTCTTGCCACATGTCAACACTGGGTCTGACTGAGCGCCTCCAGGAAAGAGGCCCCAGCAAGACGCGCCCAGAGGAGCGTCTTGCCTTATGTCAGCACTCGGTCTGACTGAGCGCCTCCAGGAGAGAGGCCCAAGCAAGAAGCGCCCCGAGGAGTGTATTGCCACATGCCAACACTGGGTCTGACTGAGCGCCTCCAGGAGATAGGCCCAAGTAAGACACGCCGCGAGGAGCGTCTTGCCACATGTCAACACTGGATCTGACTGAGCGCCTCCAGGAGAGAGGCCCAAGCAAGACGCGCCCCGAGGAGCGTCTTGCCACATGTCAACACTGGGTCTGACTGAGCGCCTCCAGGATAGAGGCCCAAGCAAGACGCGCCCCTAGGAGCATCTTGACACATGTCAACACTGGGTCTGACTGAGCGCCTCCAGGAGAGAGGCCCAACCAAGGCGCGCCCCGAGGAGAGTCTTGCCACATGTCAGCACTGGGTCTGACTGAGCGCCTCCAGGAAAGAGGCCCCAGCAAGAAGTGCCCAGAGGAGCGTCTTTCCACGTGTCACCACTGGGTCTGACTGAGCGCCTCCAGGATAGAGGCCCAAGCAAGACTCGCCCCGAGGAGCGTCTTGACACATGTCAACACTGGGTCTGACTGAGGGCCTCCAGGAGAGAGGCCCAACCAAGGCGCGCCCCGAGGAGAGTCTTGCCACATGCCAACACTGAGTCTGACTGAGCGCCTCCAGGAGAGAGGCCCAAGCAAGACGCACCCCGAGGAGCGTCTTGCCACATGTCAGCACTGGGTCTGACTGAGCGCCTCCAGGAGAGAGGCCCCAGCAAGAAGTGCCCAGAGGAGCGTCTTTCCACGTGTCACCACTGGGTCTGACTGAGCGCCTCCAGGAGAGAGGCCCAAGCAAGACGCGCCCCGAGGAGCGTCTTGCCACGTGTCATCACTGGGTCTGACTGAGCGCCTCCAGGAGAGAGGCCCAAGCAAGACGCGCCCCGAGGAGCGTCTTGCCACATGTCAACACTGGGTCTGAATGAGGGTCTCCAGGAGAGAGGCCCAAGCAATACGCGCCCCGAGGAGCGTCTTGCCACATGTCACCACTGGGTCTGACTGAGCGCCTCCAGGAGAGAGGCCCAACAAAGGCGCGCCCCGAGGAGTGTATTGCCACATGACAACACTGGGTCTGACTGAGCGCCTCCAGGAGATAGGCCCAAGTAAGACACGCCCCGAGGAGCGTCTTGCCACATGTCAACACTGGATCTGACTGAGCGCCTCCAGGAGAGAGGCCCAAGCAAGACGCGCCCCGAGGAGCGTCTTGCCACATGTCAACACTAGGTCTGACTGAGCGCCTCCAGGATAGAGGCCCAAGCAAGACGCGCCCCGAGGAGCATCTTGACACATGTCAACACTGGGTCTGACTGAGCGCCTCCAGGAGAGAGGCCCAACCAAGGCGCGCCCCGAGGAGAGTCTTGCCACATGCCAACACTGGGTCTGACTGAGCGCCTCCAGGAGAGAGGCCCAAGTAAGACGCGCCCCGAGGAGCGTCTTGCCACATGTCAACACTGGGTCTGACTGAGCGCCTCCAGGAGAGAGGCCCAAGCAAGACACGCCCCGAGGAGCGTCTTGCCACATGTCAACACTGGGTCTGACTGAGCGCCTCCAGGATAGAGGCCCAAGCAAGACGCGCCCCGAGGAGCGTCTTGACACATGTCAACACTGGGTCTGACTGAGGGCCTCCAGGAGAGAGGCCCAAGCAAGACGCGCCCCGAGGAGAGTCTTGCCACATGTCAACAATGGGTCTGACTGAGGGCCTCCAGGAGAGAAGCCCAAGCAAGACGCGCCCCGAGCAGCGTCTTGCCACTTGTCAGCACTCGGTCTGACTGAGCGCCTCCAGGAGAGAGGCCCAAGCAATACGCGCCCCGAGGAGCGTCTTGCCACATGTCACCACTGGGTCTGACTGAGCGCCTCCAGGAGAGAGGCCCAACAAAGGCGCGCCCCGAGGAGTGTATTGCCACATGCCAACACTGGGTCTGACTGAGCGCCTCCAGGAGAGAGGCCCAAGCAAGACGCGCCCCGAGGAGCGTCTTGCCACGTGTCACCACTGGGTCTGATTGAGCGCCTCCAGGAGAGAGGCCCCAGCAAGACGCGCCCCGAGGAGCGTCGTGCCTTATGTCAGCACTCGGTCTGACTGAGTGCCTCCAGGAGAGAGGCCCAAGCATGATGTGCCCCGAGGAGCGTCTTGCCACATGTCAACAATGGGTCTGACTGAGGGCCTCCAGGAGAGAGGCCCAAGCAAGATGTGCCCCGAGGAGCGTCTTGCCACATGTCAACACTGGGTCTGACTGAGCGCCTCCAGGAGAGAGGCCCAAGCAAGACACGCCCCGAGGAGCGTCTTGCCACATGTCAACACTGGGTCTGACTGAGCGCCTCCAGGATAGAGGCCCAAGCAAGACGCGCCCCGAGGAGCGTCTTGACACATGTCAACACTGGGTCTGACTGAGGGCCTCCAGGAGAGAGGCCCAACCAAGGCGTGCCCCGAGGAGAGTCTTGCCACATGCCAACACTGGGTCTGACTGAGCGCCTCCAGGAGAGAGGCCCAAGCAAGACGCACCCCGAGGAGCGTCTTGCCACATGTCAGCACTGGGTCTGACTGAGCGCCTCCAGGAGAGAGGCCCAACAAAGGCGCGCCCCGAGGAGAGTATTGCCACATGACAACACTGGGTCTGACTGAGCGCCTCCAGGAGATAGGCCCAAGTAAGACACGCCCCGAGGAGCGTCTTGCCACATGTCAACACTGGATCTGACTGAGCGCCTCCAGGAGAGAGGCCCAAGCAAGACGCGCCCCGAGGAGCGTCTTGCCACATGTCAACACTAGGTCTGACTGAGCGCCTCCAGGATAGAGGCCCAAGCAAGACGCGCCCCGAGGAGCGTCTTGCCACATGTCAACACTGGATCTGACTGAGCGCCTCCAGGAGAGAGGCCCAAGCAAGACGCGCCCCGAGGAGCGTCTTGCCACATGTCAACACTAGGTCTGACTGAGCGCCTCCAGGATAGAGGCCCAAGCAAGACGTGCCCCGAGGAGCATCTTGACACATGTCAACACTGGGTCTGACTGAGCGCCTCCAGGAGAGAGGCCCAACCAAGGCGCGCCCCGAGGAGAGTCTTGCCACATGCCAACACTGGGTCTGACTGAGCGCCTCCAGGAGAGAGGCCCAAGTAAGACGCGCCCCGAGGAGCGTCTTGCCACATGTCAACACTGGGTTTGACTGAGCGCCTCCAGGAGAGAGGCCCAAGCAAGACACGCCCCGAGGAGCGTCTTGCCACATGTCAACACTGGGTCTGACTGAGCGCCTCCAGGATAGAGGCCCAAGCAAGACGCGCCCCGAGGAGCGTCTTGACACATGTCAACACTGGGTCTGACTGAGGGCCTCCAGGAGAGAGGCCCAAGCAAGACGCGCCCCGAGGAGAGTCTTGCCACATGTCAACAATGGGTCTGACTGAGGGCCTCCAGGAGAGAAGCCCAAGCAAGACGCGCCCCGAGCAGCGTCTTGCCACTTGTCAGCACTCGGTCTGACTGAGCGCCTCCAGGAGAGAGGCCCAAGCAATACGCGCCCCGAGGAGCGTCTTGCCACATGTCACCACTGGGTCTGACTGAGCGCCTCCAGGAGAGAGGCCCAACAAAGGCGCGCCCCGAGGAGTGTATTGCCACATGCCAACACTGGGTCTGACTGAGCGCCTCCAGGAGAGAGGCCCAAGCAAGACGCGCCCCGAGGAGCGTCTTGCCACGTGTCACCACTGGGTCTGATTGAGCGCCTCCAGGAGAGAGGCCCCAGCAAGACGCGCCCCGAGGAGCGTCGTGCCTTATGTCAGCACTCGGTCTGACTGAGTGCCTCCAGGAGAGAGGCCCAAGCATGATGTGCCCCGAGGAGCGTCTTGCCACATGTCAACAATGGGTCTGACTGAGGGCCTCCAGGAGAGAGGCCCAAGCAAGATGTGCCCCGAGGAGCGTCTTGCCACATGTCAACACTGGGTCTGACTGAGCGCCTCCAGGAGAGAGGCCCAAGCAAGACACGCCCCGAGGAGCGTCTTGCCACATGTCAACACTGGGTCTGACTGAGCGCCTCCAGGATAGAGGCCCAAGCAAGACGCGCCCCGAGGAGCGTCTTGACACATGTCAACACTGGGTCTGACTGAGGGCCTCCAGGAGAGAGGCCCAACCAAGGCGCGCCCCGAGGAGAGTCTTGCCACATGCCAACACTGGGTCTGACTGAGCGCCTCCAGGAGAGAGGCCCAAGCAAGACGCACCCCGAGGAGCGTCTTGCCACATGTCAGCACTGGGTCTGACTGAGCGCCTCCAGGAGAGAGGCCCCAGCAAGTAGTGCCCAGAGGAGCGTCTTTCCACGTGTCACCACTGGGTCTGACTGAGCGCCTCCAGGATAGAGGCCCAAGCAAGACGCGCCCCGAGGAGCGTCTTGACACATGTCAACACTGGGTCTGACTGAGGGCCTCCAGGAGAGAGGCCCAACCAAGGCGCGCCCCGAGGAGAGTCTTGCCACATGCCAACACTGAGTCTGACTGAGCGCCTCCAGGAGAGAGGCCCAAGCAAGACGCACCCCGAGGAGCGTCTTGCCACATGTCAGCACTGGGTCTGACTGAGCGCCTCCAGGAGAGAGGCCCCAGCAAGAAGTGCCCAGAGGTGCGTCTTTCCACGTGTCACCACTGGGTCTGACTGAGCGCCTCCAGGAGAGAGGCCCAAGCAAGACGCGCCCCGAGGAGCGTCTTGCCACGTGTCATCACTGGGTCTGACTGAGCGCCTCCAGGAGAGAGGCCCAAGCAAGACGCGCCCCGAGGAGCGTCTTGCCACATGTCAACACTGGGTCTGACTGAGGGTCTCCAGGAGAGAGGCCCAAGCAATACGCGCCCCGAGGAGCGTCTTGCCACATGTCACCACTGGGTCTGACTGAGCGCCTCCAGGAGAGAGGCCCAACAAAGGCGCGCCCCGAGGAGTGTATTGCCACATGACAACACTGGGTCTGACTGAGCGCCTCCAGGAGATAGGCCCAAGTAAGACACGCCCCGAGGAGCGTCTTGCCACATGTCAACACTGGATCTGACTGAGCGCCTCCAGGAGAGAGGCCCAAGCAAGACGCGCCCCGAGGAGCGTCTTGCCACATGTCAACACTAGGTCTTACTGAGCGCCTCCAGGATAGAGGCCCAAGCAAGACGCGCCCCGAGGAGCATCTTGACACATGTCAACACTGGGTCTGACTGAGCGCCTCCAGGAGAGAGGCCCAACCAAGGCGCGCCCCGAGGAGAGTCTTGCCACATGCCAACACTGGGTCTGACTGAGCGCCTCCAGGAGAGAGGCCCAAGTAAGACGCGCCCCGAGGAGCGTCTTGCCACATGTCAACACTGGGTCTGACTGAGCGCCTCCAGGAGAGAGGCCCAAGCAAGACACGCCCCGAGGAGCGTCTTGCCACATGTCAACACTGGGTCTGACTGAGCGCCTCCAGGATAGAGGCCCAAGCAAGACGCGCCCCGAGGAGCGTCTTGACACATGTCAACACTGGGTCTGACTGAGGGCCTCCAGGAGAGAGGCCCAAGCAAGACGCGCCCCGAGGAGAGTCTTGCCACATGTCAACAATGGGTCTGACTGAGGGCCTCCAGGAGAGAAGCCCAAGCAAGACGCGCCCCGAGCAGCGTCTTGCCACTTGTCAGCACTCGGTCTGACTGAGCGCCTCCAGGAGAGAGGCCCAAGCAATACGCGCCCCGAGGAGCGTCTTGCCACATGTCACCACTGGGTCTGACTGAGCGCCTCCAGGAGAGAGGCCCAACAACGGCGCGCCCCGAGGACTGTATTGCCACATGCCAACACTGGGTCTGACTGAGCGCCTCCAGGAGAGAGGCCCAAGCAAGACGCGCCCCGAGGAGCGTCTTGCCACGTGTCACCACTGGGTCTGATTGAGCGCCTCCAGGAGAGAGGCCCCAGCAAGACGCGCCCCGAGGAGCGTCGTGCCTTATGTCAGCACTCGGTCTGACTGAGTGCCTCCAGGAGAGAGGCCCAAGCATGATGTGCCCCGAGGAGCGTCTTGCCACATGTCAACAATGGGTCTGACTGAGGGCCTCCAGGAGAGAGGCCCAAGCAAGATTTGCCCCGAGGAGCGTCTTGCCACATGTCAACAATGGGTCTGACTGAGGGCCTCCAGGAGAGAAGCCCAAGTAAGACGCGCCCCGAGGAGCATCTTGCCACATGTCAACACTGGGTCTGAATGAGCGCCTCCAGGAGAGAGGCCCAAGCAAGACGCGCCCCGAGGAGCGTCTTGACACATGTCAACACTATGTCTGACTGAGGGCCTCCAGGAGAGAGGCCCAACCAAGGCGCGCCCTGAGGAAAGTCTTGCCACATGCCAACACTGGGTCTGACTGAGCGCCTCCAGGAGAGAGGCCCAAGCAAGACGCGCCCCGAGGAGCGTCTTGCCACATGTCAGCACTGGGTCTGACTGAGCGCCTCCAGGAAAGAGGCACCAGCAAAACGCGCCCAGAGGAGCGTCTTGCCTTATGTCAGCACTCGGTCTGACTGAGCGCCTCCAGGAGAGAGGCCCAAGCAAGACGCGCCCCGAGGAGCATCTTTCCACGTGTCACCACTGGGTCTGACTGAGCGCCTCCAGGAGAGAGGCCCAAGCAAGACGAGCCCCGAGGAGCGTCTTGCCACGTGTCATCACTGGGTCTGACTGAGTGCCTCCAGGAGAGAGGCCCAAGCAAGACGCGCCCCGAGGAGCGTCTTGACACATGTCAACACTGGGTCTGACTGAGGGCCTCCAGGAGAGAGGCCCAACCAAGGCGCGCCCCGAGGAGAGTCTTGCCACATGCCAACACTGGGTCTGACGGAGCGCCTCCAGGAGAGAGGCCCAAGCAAGACGAGCCCCGAGGAGCGTCTTGCCACGTGTCATCACTGGGTCTGACTGAGTGCCTCCAGGAGAGAGGCCCAAGCAAGACGCGCCCCGAGGAGCGTCTTGACACATGTCAACACTGGGTCTGACTGAGGGCCTCCAGGAGAGAGGCCCAACCAAGGCGCGCCCCGAGGAGAGTCTTGCCACATGCCAACACTGGGTCTGACTGAGCGCCTCCAGGAGAGAGGCCCAAGCAAGACGCGCCCCGAGGAGCGTCTTGCCACATGTCAACACTGGTTCTGACTGAGCGCCTCCAGGAGAGAGGCCCAAGCAAGACGCACCCCGAGGAGCGTCTTTCCATGTGTCACCACTGGGTCTGACTGAGCGCCTCCAGGAGAGAGGCCCAAGCAAGACGCGCCCCGAGGAGCGTCTTGCCACATGTCAACAATGGGTCTGACTGAGGGCCTCCAGGAGAGAAGCCCAAGCAAGACGCGCCCCGAGCAGCGTCTTGCCACTTGTCAGCACTCGGTCTGACTGAGCGCCTCCAGGAGAGAGGCCCAAGCAAGACGCGCCCCGAGGAGCGTCTTGCCACATGTCAACACTGGGTCTGACTGAGGGTCTCCAGGAGAGAGGCCCAAGCAATACGCGCCCCGAGGAGCGTCTTGCCACATGTCACCACTGGGTCTGACTGAGCGCCTCCAGGAGAGAGGCCCAACAAAGGCGCGCCCCGAGGAGTGTATTGCTACATGCCAACACTGGGTCTGACTGAGCGCCTCCAGGAGATAGGCCCAAGTAAGACACGCCCCGAGGAGCGTCTTGCCACATGTCAACACTGGATCTGACTGAGCGCCTCCAGGAGAGAGGCCCAAGCAAGACGCGCCCCGAGGAGCGTCTTGCCACATGTCAACACTGGGTCTGACTGAGCGCCTCCAGGATAGAGGCCCAAGCAAGACGCGCCCCGAGGAGCATCTTGACACATGTCAACACTGGGTCTGACTGAGCGCCTCCAGGAGAGAGGCCCAACCAAGGCGCGCCCCGAGGAGAGTCTTGCCACATGCCAACACTGGGTCTGACTGAGCGCCTCCAGGAGAGAGGCCCAAGGAAGACGCGCCCCGAGGAGCGTCTTGCCACATGTCAACACTGGGTCTGACTGAGCGCCTCCAGGAGAGAGGCCCAAGCAAGACACGCCTCGAGGAGCGTCTTGCCACATGTCAACACTGGGTCTGACTGAGCGCCTCCAGGATAGAGGCCCAAGCAAGACGCGCCCCGAGGAGCGTCTTGACACATGTCAACACTGCGTCTGACTGAGGGCCTCCAGGAGAGAGGCCCAACCAAGGCGCGCCCCGAGGAGAGTCTTGCCACATGCCAACACTGGGTCTGACTGAGCGCCTCCAGGAGAGAGGCCCAAGCAAGACGCACCCCGAGGAGCGTCTTGCCACATGTCAGCACTGGGTCTGACTGAGCGCCTCCAGGAGAGAGGCCCCAGCAAGAAGTGCCCAGAGGAGCGTCTTTCCACGTGTCACCACTGGGTCTGACTGAGCGCCTCCAGGATAGAGGCCCAAGCAAGACGCGCCCCGAGGAGCGTCTTGACACATGTCAACACTGGGTCTGACTGAGGGCCTCCAGGAGAGAGGCCCAACCAAGGCGCGCCCCGAGGAGAGTCTTGCCACATGCCAACACTGAGTCTGACTGAGCGCCTCCAGGAGAGAGGCCCAAGCAAGACGCACCCCGAGGAGCGTCTTGCCACATGTCAGCACTGGGTCTGACTGAGCGCCTCCAGGAGAGAGGCCCCAGCAAGAAGTGCCCAGAGGAGCGTCTTTCCACGTGTCACCACTGGGTCTGACTGAGCGCCTCCAGGAGAGAGGCCCAAGCAAGACGCGCCCCGAGGAGCGTCTTGCCACATGTCAACACTGGGTCTGACTGAGGGTCTCCAGGAGAGAGGCCCAAGCAATACGCGCCCCGAGGAGCGTCTTGCCACAGGTCACCACTGGGTCTGACTGAGCGCCTCCAGGAGAGAGGCCCAACAAAGGCGCGCCCCGAGGAGTGTATTGCCACATGACAACACTGGGTCTGACTGAGCGCCTCCAGGAGATAGGCCCAAGTAAGACACGCCCCGAGGAGCGTCTTGCCACATGTCAACACTGGATCTGACTGAGCGCCTCCAGGAGAGAGGCCCAAGCAAGACGCGCCCCGAGGAGCGTCTTGCCACATGTCAACACTGGGTCTGACTGAGCGCCTCCAGTATAGAGGCCCAAGCAAGACGCGCCCCGAGGAGCATCTTGACACATGTCAACACTGGGTCTGACTGAGCGCCTCCAGGAGAGAGGCCCAACCAAGGCGCGCCCCGAGGAGAGTCTTGCCACATGCAAACACTGGGTCTGACTGAGCGCCTCCAGGAGAGAGGCCCAAGTAAGACGCGCCCCGAGGAGCGTCTTGCCACATGTCAACACTGGGTCTGACTGAGCGCCTCCAGGAGAGAGGCCCAAGCAAGACGCGCCCCGAGGAGCGTATTGCCACATGTCAACACTGGGTCTGACTGAGCGCCTCCAGGAGAGAGGCCCAAGCAAGACGCGCCCCGAGGAGCGTCTTGCCACGTGTCACCACTGGGTCTGATTGAGCGCCTCCAGGAGAGAGGCCCCAGCAAGACGCGCCCCGAGGAGTGTCTTGCCTTATGTCAGCACTCGGTGTGACTGAGTGCCTCCAGGAGAGAGGCCCAAGCATGATGTGCCCCGAGGAGCGTCTTGCCACATGTCAACAATGGGTCTGACTGAGGGCCTCCAGGAGAGAGGCCCAAGCAAGATGTGCCCCGAGGAGCGTCTTGCCACATGTCAACAATGGGTCTGACTGAGGGCCTCCAGGAGAGAAGCCCAAGCAAGACGCTCCCCGATGAGCGTCTTGCCACTTGTCAGCACTCGGTCTTACTGAGCGCCTCCAGGAGAGAGGCCCAAGTAAGACGCGCCCCGAGGAGCGTCTTGCCACATGTCAACACTGGGTCTGACTGAGCGCCTCCAGGAGAGAGGCCCAAGCAAGACGTGCCCCGAGGAGCGTCTTGACACATGTCAACACTGGGTCTGACTGAGGGCCTCCAGGAGAGAGGCCCAACCAAGGCGCGCCCCGAGGAAAGTCTTGCCACATGCCAACACTGGGTCTGACTGAGCGCCTCCAGGAGAGAGGCCCAAGCAAGACGCGCCCCGAGGAGCGTCTTGCCACATGTCAACACTGGGTCTGACTGAGCGCCTCCAGGAGAGAGGCCCAAGCAAGACGCACCCCGAGGAGCGTCTTGCCACATGTCAGCACTGGGTCTGGCTGAGCGCCTCCAGGAAAGAGGCCCCAGCAAGACGCGCCCAGAGGAGCGTCTTGCCACATGTCAGCACTGGGTCTGACTGAGCGCCTCCAGGAAAGAGGCCCCAGCAAGACGCGCCCCGAGGAGAGTCTTGCCACATGCCAACACTGGGTCTGACTGAGCGCCTCCAAGACAGAGGCCCAAGCAAGACGCGCCCCGAGGAGCGTCTTGCCACATGTCAACACTGGGTCTGACTGAGCGCCTCCAGAAGAGAGGCCCAAGCAAGACGCACCCCGAGGAGCGTCTTGCCACATGTCAGCACTGGGTCTGACTGAGCGCCTCCAGGAAAAAGGCCCCAGCAAGACGCGCCCAGAGGAGCGTCTTGCCTTATGTCAGCACTCGGTCTGACTGAGCACCTCCAGGAGAGAGGACCAAGCAAGAAGCGCCCCGAGGAGCGTCTTTCCATGTGTCACCACTGGGTCTGACTGAGCGCCTCCAGGAGAGAGGCCCAAGCAAGACGCGCCCCGAGGAGCGTCTTGCCACATGTCAACAATGGGTCTGACTGAGGGCCTCCAGGAGAGAAGCCCAAGCAAGACGCGCCCCGAGCAGCGTCTTGCCACTTGTCAGCACTCGGTCTGATTGAGCGCCTCCAGGAGAGAGGCCCAAGCAAGACGCGCCCCGAGGAGCGTCTTGCCACATGTCAACACTGGGTCTGACTGAGGGTCACCAGGAGAGAGGCCCAAGCAATACGCGCCCCGAGGAGCGTCTTGCCACATGTCACCACTGGGTCTGACTGAGCGCCTCCAGGAGAGAGGCCCAACAAAGGCGCGCCCCGAGGAGTGTATTGCCACATGCCAACACTGGGTCTGACTGAGCGCCTCCAGGAGATAGGCCCAAGTAAGACACGCCCCGAGGAGCGTCTTTCCACATGGTAACACTGGATCTGACTGAGCGCCTCCAGGAGAGAGGCCCAAGCAAGACGCGCCCAGAGGAGCGTCTTGCCACATGTCAACACTGGGTCTGACTGAGCGCCTCCAGGATAGAGGCCCAAGCAAGACGCGCCCCGGGGAGCATCTTGACACATGTCAACACTGGGTCTGACTGAGCGCCTCCAGGAGAGAGGCCCAACCAAGGCGCGCCCCGAGGAGAGTCTTGCCACATGCCAACACTGGGTCTGACTGAGCGCCTCCAGGAGAGAGGCCCAAGGAAGACGCGCCCCGAGGAGCGTCTTGCCACATGTCAACACTGGGTCTGACTGAGCGCCTCCAGGAGAGAGGCCCAAGCAAGACACGCCCCGAGGAGCGTCTTGCCACATGTCAACACTGGGTCTGACTGAGCGCCTCCAGGATAGAGGCCCAAGCAAGACGCGCCCCGAGGAGCGTCTTGACACATGTCAACACTGGGTCTGACTGAGGGCCTCCAGGAGAGAGGCCCAACCAAGGCGCGCCCCGAGGAGAGTCTTGCCACATGCCAACACTGAGTCTGACTGAGCGCCTCCAGGAGAGAGGCCCAAGCAAGACGCACCCCGAGGAGCGTCTTGCCACATGTCAGCACTGGGTCTGACTGAGCGCCTCCAGGAGAGAGGCCCCAGCAAGAAGTGCCCAGAGGAGCGTCTTTCCACGTGTCACCACTGGGTCTGACTGAGCGCCTCCAGGAGAGAGGCCCAAGCAAGACGCGCCCCGAGGAGCGTCTTGCCACATGTCAACACTGGGTCTGACTGAGGGTCTCCAGGAGAGAGGCCCAAGCAATACGCGCCCCGAGGAGCGTCTTGCCACATGTCACCACTGGGTCTGACTGAGCGCCTCCAGGAGAGAGGCCCAACAAAGGCGCGCCCCGAGGAGTGTATTGCCACATGACAACACTGGGTCTGACTGAACGCCTCCAGGAGATAGGCCCAAGTAAGACACGCCCCGAGGAGCGTCTTGCCACATGTCAACACTGGATCTGACTGAGCGCCTCCAGGAGAGAGGCCCAAGCAAGACGCGCCCCGAGGAGCGTCTTGCCACATGTCAACACTGGGTCTGACTGAGCGCCTCCAGGATAGAGGCCCAAGCAAGACGCGCCCCGAGGAGCATCTTGACACATGTCAACACTGGGTCTGACTGAGCGCCTCCAGGAGAGAGGCCCAACCAAGGCGCGCCCCGAGGAGAGTCTTGCCACATGCAAACACTGGGTCTGACTGAGCGCCTCCAGGAGAGAGGCCCAAGTAAGACGCGCCCCGAGGAGCGTCTTGCCACATGTCAACACTGGGTCTGACTGAGCGCCTCCAGGAGAGAGGCCCAAGCAAGACGCGCCCCGAGGAGCGTATTGCCACATGTCAACACTGGGTCTGACTGAGCGCCTCCAGGAGAGAGGCCCAAGCAAGACGCGCCCCGAGGAGCGTCTTGCCACGTGTCACCACTGGGTCTGATTGAGCGCCTCCAGGAGAGAGGCCCCAGCAAGACGCGCCCCGAGGAGTGTCTTGCCTTATGTCAGCACTCGGTCTGACTGAGTGCCTCCAGGAGAGAGGCCCAAGCATGATGTGCCCCGAGGAGCGTCTTGCCACATGTCAACAATGGGTCTGACTGAGGGCCTCCAAGAGAGAGGCCCAAGCAAGATGTGCCCCGAGGAGCGTCTTGCCACATGTCAACAATGGGTCTGACTGAGGGCCTCCAGGAGAGAAGCCCAAGCAAGACGCTCCCCGATGAGCGTCTTGCCACTTGTCAGCACTCGGTCTTACTGAGTGCCTCCAGGAGAGAGGCCCAAGTAAGACGCGCCCCGAGGAGCGTCTTGCCACATGTCAACACTGGGTCTGACTGAGCGCCTCCAGGAGAGAGGCCCAAGCAAGACGCGCCCCGAGGAGCGTCTTGACACATGTCAACACTGGGTCTGACTGAGGGCCTCCAGGAGAGAGGCCCAACCAAGGCGCGCCCCGAGGAAAGTCTTGCCACATGCCAACACTGGGTCTGACTGAGCGCCTCCAGGAGAGAGGCCCAAGCAAGACGCGCCCCGAGGAGCGTCTTGCCACATGTCAACACTGGGTCTGACTGAGCGCCTCCAGGAGAGAGGCCCAAGCAAGACGCACCCCGAGGAGCGTCTTGCCACATGTCAGCACTGGGTCTGGCTGAGCGCCTCCAGGAAAGAGGCCCCAGCAAGACGCGCCCAGAGGAGCGTCTTGCCACATGTCAGCACTGGGTCTGACTGAGCGCCTCCAGGAAAGAGGCCCCAGCAAGACGCGCCCCGAGGAGAGTCTTGCCACATGCCAACACTGGGTCTGACTGAGCGCCTCCAAGAGAGAGGCCCAAGCAAGACGCGCCCCGAGGAGCGTCTTGCCACATGTCAACACTGGGTCTGACTGAGCGCCTCCAGGAAAGAGGCCCCAGCAAGACGCGCCCAGAGGAGCGTCTTGCCTTATGTCAGCACTCGGTCTGACTGAGCGCCTCCAGGAGAGAGGCCCAAGCAAGAAGCGCCCCGAGGAGCGTCTTTCCATGTGTCACCACTGGGTCTGACTGAGCGCCTCCAGGAGAGAGGCCCAAGCAAGACGCGCCCCGAGGAGCGTCTTGCCACATGTCAACAATGGGTCTGACTGAGGGCCTCCAGGAGAGAAGCCCAAGCAAGACGCGCCCCGAGCAGCGTCTTGCCACTTGTCAGCACTCGGTCTGACTGAGCGCCTCCAGGAGAGAGGCCCAACAAAGGCGCGCCCCGAGGAGTGTATTGCCACATGCCAACACTGGGTCTGACTGAGCGCCTCCAGGAGATAGGCCCAAGTAAGACACGCCCCGAGGAGCGTCTTGCCACATGTCAACACTGGATCTGACTGAGCGCCTCCAGGAGAGAGGCCCAAGCAAGACGCGCCCCGAGGAGCGTCTTGCCACATGTCAACACTGGGTCTGACTGAGCGCCTCCAGGATAGAGGCCCAAGCAAGACGCGCCCCTAGGAGCATCTTGACACATGTCAACACTGGGTCTGACTGAGCGCCTCCAGGAGAGAGGCCCAACCAAGGCGCGCCCCGAGGAGAGTCTTGCCACATGTCAGCACTGGGTCTGACTGAGCGCCTCCAGGAAAGAGGCCCCAGCAAGAAGTGCCCAGAGGAGCGTCTTTCCACGTGTCACCACTGGGTCTGACTGAGCGCCTCCAGGATAGAGGCCCAAGCAAGACTCGCCCCGAGGAGCGTCTTGACACATGTCAACACTGGGTCTGACTGAGGGCCTCCAGGAGAGAGGCCCAACCAAGGCGCGCCCCGAGGAGAGTCTTGCCACATGCCAACACTGAGTCTGACTGAGCGCCTCCAGGAGAGAGGCCCAAGCAAGACGCACCCCGAGGAGCGTCTTGCCACATGTCAGCACTGGGTCTGACTGAGCGCCTCCAGGAGAGAGGCCCCAGCAAGAAGTGCCCAGAGGAGCGTCTTTCCACGTGTCACCACTGGGTCTGACTGAGCGCCTCCAGGAGAGAGGCCCAAGCAAGACGCGCCCCGAGGAGCGTCTTGCCACGTGTCATCACTGGGTCTGACTGAGCGCCTCCAGGAGAGAGGCCCAAGCAAGACGCGCCCCGAGGAGCGTCTTGCCACATGTCAACACTGGGTCTGAATGAGGGTCTCCAGGAGAGAGGCCCAAGCAATACGCGCCCCGAGGAGCGTCTTGCCACATGTCACCACTGGGTCTGACTGAGCGCCTCCAGGAGAGAGGCCCAACAAAGGCGCGCCCCGAGGAGTGTATTGCCACATGACAACACTGGGTCTGACTGAGCGCCTCCAGGAGATAGGCCCAAGTAAGACGCCCCGAGGAGCGTCTTGCCACATGTCAACACTGGATCTGACTGAGCGCCTCCAGGAGAGAGGCCCAAGCAAGACGCGCCCCGAGGAGCGTCTTGCCACATGTCAACACTAGGTCTGACTGAGCGCCTCCAGGATAGAGGCCCAAGCAAGACGCGCCCCGAGGAGCATCTTGACACATGTCAACACTGGGTCTGACTGAGCGCCTCCAGGAGAGAGGCCCAACCAAGGCGCGCCCCGAGGAGAGTCTTGCCACATGCCAACACTGGGTCTGACTGAGCGCCTCCAGGAGAGAGGCCCAAGTAAGACGCGCCCCGAGGAGCGTCTTGCCACATGTCAACACTGGGTCTGACTGAGCGCCTCCAGGAGAGAGGCCCAAGCAAGACACGCCCCGAGGAGCGTCTTGCCACATGTCAACACTGGGTCTGACTGAGCGCCTCCAGGATAGAGGCCCAAGCAAGACGCGCCCCGAGGAGCGTCTTGACACATGTCAACACTGGGTCTGACTGAGGGCCTCCAGGAGAGAGGCCCAAGCAAGACGCGCCCCGAGGAGAGTCTTGCCACATGTCAACAATGGGTCTGACTGAGGGCCTCCAGGAGAGAAGCCCAAGCAAGACGCGCCCCGAGCAGCGTCTTGCCACTTGTCAGCACTCGGTCTGACTGAGCGCCTCCAGGAGAGAGGCCCAAGCAATACGCGCCCCGAGGAGCGTCTTGCCACATGTCACCACTGGGTCTGACTGAGCGCCTCCAGGAGAGAGGCCCAACAAAGGCGCGCCCCGAGGAGTGTATTGCCACATGCCAACACTGGGTCTGACTGAGCGCCTCCAGGAGAGAGGCCCAAGCAAGACGCGCCCCGAGGAGCGTCTTGCCACGTGTCACCACTGGGTCTGATTGAGCGCCTCCAGGAGAGAGGCCCCAGCAAGACGCGCCCCGAGGAGCGTCGTGCCTTATGTCAGCACTCGGTCTGACTGAGTGCCTCCAGGAGAGAGGCCCAAGCATGATGTGCCCCGAGGAGCGTCTTGCCACATGTCAACAATGGGTCTGACTGAGGGCCTCCAGGAGAGAGGCCCAAGCAAGATGTGCCCCGAGGAGCGTCTTGCCACATGTCAACACTGGGTCTGACTGAGCGCCTCCAGGAGAGAGGCCCAAGCAAGACACGCCCCGAGGAGCGTCTTGCCACATGTCAACACTGGGTCTGACTGAGCGCCTCCAGGATAGAGGCCCAAGCAAGACGCGCCCCGAGGAGCGTCTTGACACATGTCAACACTGGGTCTGACTGAGGGCCTCCAGGAGAGAGGACCAACCAAGGCGCGCCCCGAGGAGAGTCTTGCCACATGCCAACACTGGGTCTGACTGAGCGCCTCCAGGAGAGAGGCCCAAGCAAGACGCACCCCGAGGAGCGTCTTGCCACATGTCAGCACTGGGTCTGACTGAGCGCCTCCAGGAGAGAGGCCCAACAAAGGCGCGCCCCGAGGAGAGTATTGCCACATGACAACACTGGGTCTGACTGAGCGCCTCCAGGAGATAGGCCCAAGTAAGACACGCCCCGAGGAGCGTCTTGACACATGTCAACACTGGATCTGACTGAGCGCCTCCAGGAGAGAGGCCCAAGCAAGACGCGCCCCGAGGAGCGTCTTGCCACATGTCAACACTAGGTCTGACTGAGCGCCTCCAGGATAGAGGCCCAAGCAAGACACGCCCCGAGGAGCGTCTTGCCACATGTCAACACTGGATCTGACTGAGCGCCTCCAGGAGAGAGGCCCAAGCAAGACGCGCCCCGAGGAGCGTCTTGCCACATGTCAACACTAGGTCTGACTGAGCGCCTCCAGGATAGAGGCCCAAGCAAGACGTGCCCCGAGGAGCATCTTGACACATGTCAACACTGGGTCTGACTGAGCGCCTCCAGGAGAGAGGCCCAACCAAGGCGCGCCCCGAGGAGAGTCTTGCCACATGCCAACACTGGGTCTGACTGAGCGCCTCCAGGAGAGAGGCCCAAGTAAGACGCGCCCCGAGGAGCGTCTTGCCACATGTCAACACTGGGTTTGACTGAGCGCCTCCAGGAGAGAGGCCCAAGCAAGACACGCCCCGAGGAGCGTCTTGCCACATGTCAACACTGGGTCTGACTGAGCGCCTCCAGGATAGAGGCCCAAGCAAGACGCGCCCCGAGGAGCGTCTTGACACATGTCAACACTGGGTCTGACTGAGGGCCTCCAGGAGAGAGGCCCAAGCAAGACGCGCCCCGAGGAGAGTCTTGCCACATGTCAACAATGGGTCTGACTGAGGGCCTCCAGGAGAGAAGCCCAAGCAAGACGCGCCCCGAGCAGCGTCTTGCCACTTGTCAGCACTCGGTCTGACTGAGCGCCTCCAGGAGAGAGGCCCAAGCAATACGCGCCCCGAGGAGCGTCTTGCCACATGTCACCACTGGGTCTGACTGAGCGCCTCCAGGAGAGAGGCCCAACAAAGGCGCGCCCCGAGGAGTGTATTGCCACATGCCAACACTGGGTCTGACTGAGCGCCTCCAGGAGAGAGGCCCAAGCAAGACGCGCCCCGAGGAGCGTCTTGCCACGTGTCACCACTGGGTCTGATTGAGCGCCTCCAGGAGAGAGGCCCCAGCAAGACGCGCCCCGAGGAGCGTCGTGCCTTATGTCAGCACTCGGTCTGACTGAGTGCCTCCAGGAGAGAGGCCCAAGCATGATGTGCCCCGAGGAGCGTCTTGCCACATGTCAACAATGGGTCTGACTGAGGGCCTCCAGGAGAGAGGCCCAAGCAAGATGTGCCCCGAGGAGCGTCCTGCCACATGTCAACACTGGGTCTGACTGAGCGCCTCCAGGAGAGAGGCCCAAGCAAGACACGCCCCGAGGAGCGTCTTGCCACATGTCAACACTGGGTCTGACTGAGCGCCTCCAGGATAGAGGCCCAAGCAAGACGCGCCCCGAGGAGCGTCTTGACACATGTCAACACTGGGTCTGACTGAGGGCCTCCAGGAGAGAGGCCCAACCAAGGCGCGCCCCGAGGAGAGTCTTGCCACATGCCAACACTGGGTCTGACTGAGCGCCTCCAGGAGAGAGGCCCAAGCAAGACGCACCCCGAGGAGCGTCTTGCCACATGTCAGCACTGGGTCTGACTGAGCGCCTCCAGGAGAGAGGCCCCAGCAAGTAGTGCCCAGAGGAGCGTCTTTCCACGTGTCACCACTGGGTCTGACTGAGCGCCTCCAGGATAGAGGCCCAAGCAAGACGCGCCCCGAGGAGCGTCTTGACACATGTCAACACTGGGTCTGACTGAGGGCCTCCAGGAGAGAGGCCCAACCAAGGCGCGCCCCGAGGAGAGTCTTGCCACATGCCAACACTGAGTCTGACTGAGCGCCTCCAGGAGAGAGGCCCAAGCAAGACGCACCCCGAGGAGCGTCTTGCCACATGTCAGCACTGGGTCTGACTGAGCGCCTCCAGGAGAGAGGCCCCAGCAAGAAGTGCCCAGAGGTGCGTCTTTCCACGTGTCACCACTGGGTCTGACTGAGCGCCTCCAGGAGAGAGGCCCAAGCAAGACGCGCCCCGAGGAGCGTCTTGCCACGTGTCATCACTGGGTCTGACTGAGCGCCTCCAGGAGAGAGGCCCAAGCAAGACGCGCCCCGAGGAGCGTCTTGCCACATGTCAACACTGGGTCTGACTGAGGGTCTCCAGGAGAGAGGCCCAAGCAATACGCGCCCCGAGGAGCGTCTTGCCACATGTCACCACTGGGTCTGACTGAGCGCCTCCAGGAGAGAGGCCCAACAAAGGCGCGCCCCGAGGAGTGTATTGCCACATGACAACACTGGGTCTGACTGAGCGCCTCCAGGAGATAGGCCCAAGTAAGACACGCCCCGAGGAGCGTCTTGCCACATGTCAACACTGGATCTGACTGAGCGCCTCCAGGAGAGAGGCCCAAGCAAGACGCGCCCCGAGGAGCGTCTTGCCACATGTCAACACTAGGTCTTACTGAGCGCCTCCAGGATAGAGGCCCAAGCAAGACGCGCCCCGAGGAGCATCTTGACACATGTCAACACTGGGTCTGA
This sequence comes from Nothobranchius furzeri, assembly GCF_043380555.1. Lineage (NCBI taxonomy): Eukaryota > Metazoa > Chordata > Actinopteri > Cyprinodontiformes > Nothobranchiidae > Nothobranchius > Nothobranchius furzeri. The sequence goes on from NC_091748.1 coordinate 43,079,017, forward strand.
CTGAGCGCCTCCAGGAGAGAGGCCCAACCAAGGCGCGCCCCGAGGAGAGTCTTGCCACATGCCAACACTGGGTCTGACTGAGCGCCTCCAGGAGAGAGGCCCAAGCAAGACGCGCCCCGAGGAGCGTCTTGCCACATGTCAACACTGGGTCTGACTGAGGGTCTCCAGGAGAGAGGCCCAAGCAATACGCGCCCCGAGGAGCGTCTTGCCACATGTCACCACTGGGTCTGACTGAGCGCCTCCAGGAGAGAGGCCCAACAAAGGCGCGCCCCGAGGAGTGTATTGCCACATGACAACACTGGGTCTGACTGAGCGCCTCCAGGAGATAGGCCCAAGTAAGACACGCCCCGAGGAGCGTCTTGCCACATGTCAACACTGGATCTGACTGAGCGCCTCCAGGAGAGAGGCCCAAGCAAGACGCGCCCCGAGGAGCGTCTTGCCACATGTCAACACTAGGTCTTACTGAGCGCCTCCAGGATAGAGGCCCAAGCAAGACGCGCCCCGAGGAGCATCTTGACACATGTCAACACTGGGTCTGACTGAGCGCCTCCAGGAGAGAGGCCCAACCAAGGCGCGCCCCGAGGAGAGTCTTGCCACATGCCAACACTGGGTCTGACTGAGCGCCTCCAGGAGAGAGGCCCAAGTAAGACGCGCCCCGAGGAGCGTCTTGCCACATGTCAACACTGGGTCTGACTGAGCGCCTCCAGGAGAGAGGCCCAAGCAAGACACGCCCCGAGGAGCGTCTTGCCACATGTCAACACTGGGTCTGACTGAGCGCCTCCAGGATAGAGGCCCAAGCAAGACGCGCCCCGAGGAGCGTCTTGACACATGTCAACACTGGGTCTGACTGAGGGCCTCCAGGAGAGAGGCCCAAGCAAGACGCGCCCCGAGGAGAGTCTTGCCACATGTCAACAATGGGTCTGACTGAGGGCCTCCAGGAGAGAAGCCCAAGCAAGACGCGCCCCGAGCAGCGTCTTGCCACTTGTCCGCACTCGGTCTGACTGAGCGCCTCCAGGAGAGAGGCCCAAGCAATACGCGCCCCGAGGAGCGTCTTGCCACATGTCACCACTGGGTCTGACTGAGCGCCTCCAGGAGAGAGGCCCAACAAAGGCGCGCCCCGAGGAGTGTATTGCCACATGCCAACACTGGGTCTGACTGAGCGCCTCCAGGAGAGAGGCCCAAGCAAGACGCGCCCCGAGGAGCGTCTTGCCACGTGTCACCACTGGGTCTGATTGAGCGCCTCCAGGAGAGAGGCCCCAGCAAGACGCGCCCCGAGGAGCGTCGTGCCTTATGTCAGCACTCGGTCTGACTGAGTGCCTCCAGGAGAGAGGCCCAAGCATGATGTGCCCCGAGGAGCGTCTTGCCACATGTCAACAATGGGTCTGACTGAGGGCCTCCAGGAGAGAGGCCCAAGCAAGATGTGCCCCGAGGAGCGTCTTGCCACATGTCAACAATGGGTCTGACTGAGGGCCTCCAGGAGAGAAGCCCAAGTAAGACGCGCCCCGAGGAGCATCTTGCCACATGTCAACACTGGGTCTGAATGAGCGCCTCCAGGAGAGAGGCCCAAGCAAGACGCGCCCCGAGGAGCGTCTTGACACATGTCAACACTGTGTCTGACTGAGGGCCTCCAGGAGAGAGGCCCAACCAAGGCGCGCCCTGAGGAAAGTCTTGCCACATGCCAACACTGGGTCTGACTGAGCGCCTCCAGGAGAGAGGCCCAAGCAAGACGCGCCCCGAGGAGCGTCTTGCCACATGTCAGCACTGGGTCTGACTGAGCGCCTCCAGGAAAGAGGCACCAGCAAAACGCGCCCAGAGGAGCGTCTTGCCTTATGTCAGCACTCGGTCTGACTGAGCGCCTCCAGGAGAGAGGCCCAAGCAAGACGCGCCCCGAGGAGCATCTTTCCACGTGTCACCACTGGGTCTGACTGAGCGCCTCCAGGAGAGAGGCCCAAGCAAGACGAGCCCCGAGGAGCGTCTTGCCACGTGTCATCACTGGGTCTGACTGAGTGCCTCCAGGAGAGAGGCCCAAGCAAGACGCGCCCCGAGGAGCGTCTTGACACATGTCAACACTGGGTCTGACTGAGGGCCTCCAGGAGAGAGGCCCAACCAAGGCGCGCCCCGAGGAGAGTCTTGCCACATGCCAACACTGGGTCTGACGGAGCGCCTCCAGGAGAGAGGCCCAAGCAAGACGAGCCCCGAGGAGCGTCTTGCCACGTGTCATCACTGGGTCTGACTGAGTGCCTCCAGGAGAGAGGCCCAAGCAAGACGCGCCCCGAGGAGCGTCTTGACACATGTCAACACTGGGTCTGACTGAGGGCCTCCAGGAGAGAGGCCCAACCAAGGCGCGCCCCGAGGAGAGTCTTGCCACATGCCAACACTGGGTCTGACTGAGCGCCTCCAGGAGAGAGGCCCAAGCAAGACGCGCCCCGAGGAGCGTCTTGCCACATGTCAACACTGGTTCTGACTGAGCGCCTCCAGGAGAGAGGCCCAAGCAAGACGCACCCCGAGGAGCGTCTTGCCACATGTCAGCACTGGGTCTGACTGAGCGCCTCCAGGAAAGAGGCCCCAGCAAGACGCGCCCAGAGGAGCGTCTTGCCTTATGTCAGCACTCGGTCTGACTGAGCGCCTCCAGGAGAGAGGCCCAAGCAAGAAGCGCCCCGAGGAGCGTCTTTCCATGTGTCACCACTGGGTCTCACTGAGCGCCTCCAGGAGAGAGACCAAAGCAAGACGCGCCCCGAGGAGCGTCTTGCCACGTGTCATCACTGGGTCTGACTGAGCGCCTCCAGGAGAGAGGCCCAAGCAAGACGCGCCCCAAGGAGCGTCTTGCCACGTGTCACCACTGGGTCTGACTGAGTGCCTCCAGGAGAGAGGCCCAAGCAAGATGTGCCCCGAGGAGTGTCTTGCCACATGTGAACACTGGGTCTGACAGAGGGCCTCCAGGAGAGAGGCCCAAGCAATACGCGCCCCGAGGAGCGTCCTGCCACATGTCACCAATGGGTCTGACTGAGCGCCTCCAGGAGAGAGGCCCAACCAAGGCGCGCCCCGAGGAGAGTCTTGCCACATGCCAACACTGGGTCTGACTGAGCGCCTCCAGGAGAGAGGCCCAAGTAAGACGCGCCCTGAGGAGCGTCTTGCCTTATGTCAGCACTCGGTCTGACTGAGCGCCTCCAGGAGAGAGGCCCAAGCAAGACGCGCCCCGAGGAGCGTCTTGCCACGTGTCACCACTGGGTCTGACTGAGCGCCTCCAGGAGAGAGGCCCCAGCAAGACGCGCCCCGAGGTGCGTCTTGCCTTATGTCAGCACTCGGTCTGACTGAGCGCCTCCAGGAGAGAGGCCCAAGCAAGACGCGCCCCGAGGAGCGTCTTGCCACGTGTCACCACTGGGTCTGACTGAGTGCCTCCAGGAGAGAGGCCCAAGCATGATGTGCCCGGAGGAGCGTCTTGCCACCTGTCAACAATGGGTCTGACTGAGGGCCTCCAGGAGAGAGGCCCAAGCAAGATGTGCCCCGAGGAGCGTCTTGCCACATGTCAACAATGGGTCTGACTGAGGGCCTCCAGGAGAGAAGCCCAAGCAAGACGTGCCCCGAGGAGCGTCTTGCCACTTGTCAGCACTCGGTCTGACTGAGCGCCTCCAGGAGAGAGGCCCAAGTAAGATGCGCCCCGAGGAGCGTCTTGCCACATGTCAACTCTGGGTCTGACTGAGCGCCTCCAGGAGAGAGGCCCAAGCAAGACACGCCCCGAGGAGCGTCTTGCCACATGTCAACACTGGGTCTGACTGAGCGCCTCCAGGATAGAGGCCCAAGCAAGACGCGCCCCGAGGAGCGTCTTGACACATGTCAACACTGGGTCTGACTGAGGGCCTCCAGGAGAGAGGCCCAACCAAGGCGCGCCCCGAGGAGAGTCTTGCCACATGCCAACACTGGGTCTGACTGAGCGCCTCCAGGAGAGAGGCCCAAGCAAGACGCGCCCCGAGGAGCGTCTTGCCACATGTCAACAATGGGTCTGACTGAGCGCCTCCAGGAGAGAGGCCCAAGCAAGACGCACCCCGAGGAGCGTCTTTCCACATGTCAGCACTGGGTCTGACTGAGCGCCTCCAGGAGAGAGGCCCCAGCAAGACGCGCCCCGAGGAGCGTCTTGCCACGTGTCATCACTGGGTCTGACTGAGCGCCTCCAGGAGAGAGGCCCAAGCACGACGCGCCCTGAGGAGCGTCTTGCCACGTGTCACCACTGGGTCTGACTGAGTGCCTCCAGTAGAGAGGCCCAAGCAAGATGTGCCCCGAGGAGCGTCTTGCCACATGTGAACACTGGGTCTGACAGAGGGCCTCCAGGAGAGAGGCCCAAGTAAGACGCGCCCCGAGGAGCGTCTTGCCACATGTCAACACTGGGTCTGACTGAGCGCCTCCAGGAGAGAGGCCCAAGCAAGATGTGCCCCGAGGAGCGTCTTGCCACATGTGAACACTGGGTCTGACAGAGGGCCTCCAGGAGAGAGTCCCAAGTAAGACGCGCCCCGAGGAGCGTCTTGCCACATGTCAACACTGGGTCTGACTGAGCGCCTCCAGGAGAGAGGCCCAAGCAAGACACGCCCCGAGGAGCGTCTTGCCACATGTCAGCACTGGGTCTGACTGAGCGCCTCCAGGAGAGAGGCCCCAGCAAGACGCGCCCCGAGGAGCGTCTTGCCTTATGTCAACACTGGGTCTGACTGAGCGCCTCCAGGAGAGAGGCCCAAGCAAGACTTACCCCGAGGAGCGTCTTGCCACATGTCAGCACTGGGTCTGACTGAGCGCCTCCAGGAAAGAGGCCCCAGCAAGACGCGCCCAGAGGAGCGTCTTGCCTTATGTCAGCACTCGGTCTGACTGAGCGCCTCCAGGAGAGAGTCCCAAGCAAGAAGCGCCCCGAGGAGCGTCTTTCCATGTGTCACCACTGGGTCTGACTGAGCGCCTCCAGGAGAGAGGCCAAAGCAAGACGCGCCCCGAGGAGCGTCTTGCCACGTTTCACCACTGGGTCTGACTGAGCGCCTCCAGGAGAGAGGCCCAAGCAAGACGCGCCCCGAGGAGCGTCTTGCCACGTGTCATCACTGGGTCTGACTGAGCGCCTCCAGGAGAGAGGCCCAAGCAAGACGCGCCCCGAGGAGCGTCTTGCCACGTGTCACCACTGGGTCTGACTGAGTGCCTCCAGGAGAGAGGCCCAAGCAAGATGTGCCCCGAGGAGTGTCTTGCCACATGTGAACACTGGGTCTGACAGAGGGCCTCCAGGAGAGAGGCCCAAGCAATACGCGCCCCGAGGAGCGTCTTGCCACATGTCACCAATGGGTCTGACTGAGCGCCTCCAGGAGAGAGGCCCAACCAAGGCGCGCCCCGAGGAGAGTCTTGCCACATGCCAACACTGGGTCTGACTGAGCGCCTCCAGGAGAGAGGCCCAAGTAAGACGCGCCCTGAGGAGCGTCTTGCCTTATGTCAGCACTCGGTCTGACTGAGCGCCTCCAGGAGAGAGGCCCAAGCAAGACGCGCCCCGAGGAGCGTCTTGCCACGTGTCACCACTGGGTCTGACTGAGCGCCTCCAGGAGAGAGGCCCCAGCAAGACGCGCCCCGAGGTGCGTCTTGCCTTATGTCAGCACTCGGTCTGACTGAGCGCCTCCAGGAGAGAGGCCCAAGCAAGACGCGCCCCGAGGAGCGTCTTGCCACGTGTCACCACTGGGTCTGACTGAGTGCCTCCAGGAGAGAGGCCCAAGCATGATGTGCCCGGAGGAGCGTCTTGCCACCTGTCAACAATGGGTCTGACTGAGGGCCTCCAGGAGAGAGGCCCAAGCAAGATGTGCCCCGAGGAGCGTCTTGCCACATGTCAACAATGGGTCTGACTGAGGGCCTCCAGGAGAGAAGCCCAAGCAAGACGTGCCCCGAGGAGCGTCTTGCCACTTGTCAGCACTCGGTCTGACTGAGCGCCTCCAGGAGAGAGGCCCAAGTAAGATGCGCCCCGAGGAGCGTCTTGCCACATGTCAACTCTGGGTCTGACTGAGCGCCTCCAGGAGAGAGGCCCAAGCAAGACACGCCCCGAGGAGCGTCTTGCCACATGTCAACACTGGGTCTGACTGAGCGCCTCCAGGATAGAGGCCCAAGCAAGACGCGCCCCGAGGAGCGTCTTGACACATGTCAACACTGGGTCTGACTGAGGGCCTCCAGGAGAGAGGCCCAACCAAGGCGCGCCCCGAGGAGAGTCTTGCCACATGCCAACACTGGGTCTGACTGAGCGCCTCCAGGAGAGAGGCCCAAGCAAGACGCGCCCCGAGGAGCGTCTTGCCACATGTCAACAATGGGTCTGACTGAGCGCCTCCAGGAGAGAGGCCCAAGCAAGACGCACCCCGAGGAGCGTCTTTCCACATGTCAGCACTGGGTCTGACTGAGCGCCTCCAGGAGAGAGGCCCCAGCAAGACGCGCCCCGAGGAGCGTCTTGCCACGTGTCATCACTGGGTCTGACTGAGCGCCTCCAGGAGAGAGGCCCAAGCAAGACGCGCCCTGAGGAGCGTCTTGCCACGTGTCACCACTGGGTCTGACTGAGTGCCTCCAGTAGAGAGGCCCAAGCAAGATGTGCCCCGAGGAGCGTCTTGCCACATGTGAACACTGGGTCTGACAGAGGGCCTCCAGGAGAGAGGCCCAAGTAAGACGCGCCCCGAGGAGCGTCTTGCCACATGTCAACACTGGGTCTGACTGAGCGCCTCCAGGAGAGAGGCCCAAGCAAGATGTGCCCCGAGGAGCGTCTTGCCACATGTGAACACTGGGTCTGACAGAGGGCCTCCAGGAGAGAGGCCCAAGTAAGACGCGCCCCGAGGAGCGTCTTGCCACATGTCAACACTGGGTCTGACTGAGCGCCTCCAGGAGAGAGGCCCAAGCAAGACACGCCCCGAGGAGCGTCTTGCCACGTGTCAGCACTGGGTCTGACTGAGCGCCTCCAGGAGAGAGGCCCCAGCAAGACGCGCCCCGAGGAGCGTCTTGCCTTATGTCAACACTGGGTCTGACTGAGCGCCTCCAGGAGAGAGGCCCAAGCAAGACGCACCCAGAGGAGCGTCTTGCCACATGTCAGCACTGGGTCTGACTGAGCGCCTCCAGGAAAGAGGCCCCAGCAAGACGCGCCCAGAGGAGCGTCTTGCCTTATGTCAGCACTCGGTCTGACTGAGCGCCTCCAGGAGAGAGTCCCAAGCAAGAAGCGCCCCGAGGAGCGTCTTTCCATGTGTCACCACTGGATCTGACTGAGCGCCTCCAGGAGAGAGGCCAAAGCAAGACGCGCCCCGAGGAGCGTCTTGCCACGTGTCATCACTGGGTCTGACTGAGCGCCTCCAGGAGAGAGGCCCAATCAAGACGCGCCCAGAGGAGCGTCTTGCCACGTGTCACCACTGGGTCTGACTGAGTGCCTCCAGGAGAGAGGCCCAAGCAAGATGTGCCCCGAGGAGCGTCTTGCCACATGTGAACACTGGGTCTGACAGAGGGCCTCCAGGAGAGAGGCCCAAGCAATACGCGCCCCGAGGAGCGTCTTGCCACATGTCACCAATGGGTCTGACTGAGCGCCTCCAGGAGAGAGGCCCAACCAAGGCGCGCCCCGAGGAGAGTCTTGCCACATGCCAACACTGGGTCTGACTGAGCGCCTCCAGGAGAGAGGCCCAAGTAAGACGCGCCCTGAGGAGCGTCTTGCCTTATGTCAGCACTCGGTCTGACTGAGCGCCTCCAGGAGAGAGGCCCAAGCAAGACGCGCCCCGAGGAGCGTCTTGCCACGTGTCACCACTGGGTCTGACTGAGCGCCTCCAGGAGAGAGGCCCAAGCAAGACGCGCCCCGAGGAGCGTCTTGCCACGTGTCACCACTGGGTCTGATTGAGCGCCTCCAGGAGAGAGGCCCCAGCAAGACGCGCCCCGAGGTGCGTCTTGCCTTATGCCAGCACTCGGTCTGACTGAGTGCCTCCAGGAGAGAGGCCCAAGCAAGACGCGCCCCGAGGAGCGTCTTGCCACGTGTCACCACTGGGTCTGACTGAGTGCCTCCAGGAGAGAGGCCCAAGCATGATGTGCCCGGAGGAGCGTCTTGCCACCTGTCAACAATGGGTCTGACTGAGGGCCTCCAGGAGAGAGGCCCAAGCAAGATGTGCCCCGAGGAGCGTCTTGCCACATGTCAACAATGGGTCTGACTGAGGGCCTCCAGGAGAGAAGCCCAAGCAAGACGTGCCCCGAGGAGCGTCTTGCCACTTGTCAGCACTCGGTCTGACTGAGCGCCTCCAGGAGAGAGGCCCAAGTAAGATGCGCCCCGAGGAGCGTCTTGCCACATGTCAACTCTGGGTCTGACTGAGCGCCTCCAGGAGAGAGGCCCAAGCAAGACACGCCCCGAGGAGCGTCTTGCCACATGTCAACACTGGGTCTGACTGAGCGCCTCCAGGATAGAAGCCCAAGCAAGACGCGCCCCGAGGAGCGTCTTGACACATGTCAACACTGGGTCTGACTGAGGGCCTCCAGGAGAGAGGCCCAAGCAAGACGCGCCCCGAGGAGAGTCTTGCCACATGTCAACAATGGGTCTGACTGAGGGCCTCCAGGAGAGAAGCCCAAGCAAGACGCGCCCCGAGGAGCGTCTTGCCACATGTCAACACTGGGTCTGACTGAGCGCCTCCAGGAGAGAGGCCCAAGCAAGACGCACCCCGAGGAGCGTCTTGCCACATGTCAGCACTGGGTCTGACTGAGCGCCTCCAGGAAAGAGGCCCCAGCAAGACGCGCCCAGAGGAGCGTCTTGCCTTATGTCAGCACTCGGTCTGACTGAGCGCCTCCAGGAGAGAGGCCCAAGCAAGAAGCGCCCCGAGGAGCGTCTTTCCATGTGTCACCACTGGGTCTCACTGAGCGCCTCCAGGAGAGAGGCCAAAGCAAGACGCGCCCCGAGGAGCGTCTTGCCACGTGTCATCACTGGGTCTGACTGAGCGCCTCCAGGAGAGAGGCCCAAGCAAGACGCGCCCCGAGGAGCGTCTTGCCACGTGTCACCACTGGGTCTGACTGAGTGCCTCCAGGAGAGAGGCCCAAGCAAGATGTGCCCCGAGGAGTGTCTTGCCACATGTGAACACTGGGTCTGACAGAGGGCCTCCAGGAGAGAGGCCCAAGCAATACGCGCCCCGAGGAGCGTCTTGCCACATGTCACCAATGGGTCTGACTGAGCGCCTCCAGGAGAGAGGCCCAACCAAGGCGCGCCCCGAGGAGAGTCTTGCCACATGCCAACACTGGGTCTGACTGAGCGCCTCCAGGAGAGAGGCCCAAGTAAGACGCGCCCTGAGGAGCGTCTTGCCTTATGTCAGCACTCGGTCTGACTGAGCGCCTCCAGGAGAGAGGCCCAAGCAAGACGCGCCCCGAGGAGCGTCTTGCCACGTGTCACCACTGGGTCTGACTGAGCGCCTCCAGGAGAGAGGCCCCAGCAAGACGCGCCCCGAGGTGCGTCTTGCCTTATGTCAGCACTCGGTCTGACTGAGCGCCTCCAGGAGAGAGGCCCAAGCAAGACGCGCCCCGAGGAGCGTCTTGCCACGTGTCACCACTGGGTCTGACTGAGTGCCTCCAGGAGAGAGGCCCAAGCATGATGTGCCCGGAGGAGCGTCTTGCCACCTGTCAACAATGGGTCTGACTGAGGGCCTCCAGGAGAGAGGCCCAAGCAAGATGTGCCCCGAGGAGCGTCTTGCCACATGTCAACAATGGGTCTGACTGAGGGCCTCCAGGAGAGAAGCCCAAGCAAGACGTGCCCCGAGGAGCGTCTTGCCACTTGTCAGCACTCGGTCTGACTGAGCGCCTCCAGGAGAGAGGCCCAAGTAAGATGCGCCCCGAGGAGCGTCTTGCCACATGTCAACTCTGGGTCTGACTGAGCGCCTCCAGGAGAGAGGCCCAAGCAAGACACGCCCCGAGAAGCGTCTTGCCACATGTCAACACTGGGTCTGACTGAGCGCCTCCAGGATAGAGGCTCAAGCAAGACGCGCCCCGAGGAGCGTCTTGACACATGCCAACACTGGGTCTGACTGAGGGCCTCCAGGAGAGAGGCCCAACCAAGGCGCGCCCCGAGGAGAGTCTTGCCACATGCCAACACTGGGTCTGACTGAGCGCCTCCAGGAGAGAGGCCCAAGCAAGACGCGCCCCGAGGAGCGTCTTGCCACATGTCAACAATGGGTCTGACTGAGCGCCTCCAGGAGAGAGGCCCAAGCAAGACGCACCCCGAGGAGCGTCTTTCCACATGTCAGCACTGGGTCTGACTGAGCGCCTCCAGGAGAGAGGCCCCAGCAAGACGCGCCCCGAGGAGCGTCTTGCCACGTGTCATCACTGGGTCTGACTGAGCGCCTCCAAGAGAGAGGCCCAAGCACGACGCGCCCTGAGGAGCGTCTTGCCACGTGTCACCACTGGGTCTGACTGAGTGCCTCCAGTAGAGAGGCCCAAGCAAGATGTGCCCCGAGGAGCGTCTTGCCACATGTGAACACTGGGTCTGACAGAGGGCCTCCAGGAGAGAGGCCCAAGTAAGACGCGCCCCGAGGAGCGTCTTGCCACATGTCAACACTGGGTCTGACTGAGCGCCTCCAGGAGAGAGGCCCAAGCAAGATGTGCCCCGAGGAGCGTCTTGCCACATGTGAACACTGGGTCTGACAGAGGGCCTCCAGGAGAGAGGCCCAAGTAAGACGCGCCCCGAGGAGCGTCTTGCCACATGTCAACACTGGGTCTGACTGAGCGCCTCCAGGAGAGAGGCCCAAGCAAGACACGCCCCGAGGAGCGTCTTGCCACATGTCAGCACTGGGTCTGACTGAGCGCCTCCAGGAGAGAGGCCCCAGCAAGACGCGCCCCGAGGAGCGTCTTGCCTTATGTCAACACTGGGTCTGACTGAGCGCCTCCAGGAGAGAGGCCCAAGCAAGACGCACCCCGAGGAGCGTCTTGCCACATGTCAGCACTGGGTCTGACTGAGCGCCTCCAGGAAAGAGGCCCCAGCAAGACGCGCCCAGAGGAGCGTCTTGCCTTATGTCAGCACTCGGTCTGACTGAGCGCCTCCAGGAGAGAGTCCCAAGCAAGAAGCGCCCCGAGGAGCGTCTTTCCATGTGTCACCACTGGGTCTGACTGAGCGCCTCCAGGAGAGAGGCCAAAGCAAGACGCGCCCCGAGGAGCGTCTTGCCACGTTTCACCACTGGGTCTGACTGAGCGCCTCCAGGAGAGAGGCCCAAGCAAGACGCGCCCCGAGGAGCGTCTTGCCACGTGTCATCACTGGGTCTGACTGAGCGCCTCCAGGAGAGAGGCCAAAGCAAGACGCGCCCCGAGGAGCGTCTTGCCACGTGTCACCACTGGGTCTGACTGAGTGCCTCCAGGAGAGAGGCCCAAGCAAGATGTGCCCCGAGGAGTGTCTTGCCACATGTGAACACTGGGTCTGACAGAGGGCCTCCAGGAGAGAGGCCCAAGCAATACGCGCCCCGAGGAGCGTCTTGCCACATGTCACCAATGGGTCTGACTGAGCGCCTCCAGGAGAGAGGCCCAACCAAGGCGCGCCCCGAGGAGAGTCTTGCCACATGCCAACACTGGGTCTGACTGAGCGCCTCCAGGAGAGAGGCCCAAGTAAGACGCGCCCTGAGGAGCGTCTTGCCTTATGTCAGCACTCGGTCTGACAGAGCGCCTCCAGGAGAGAGGCCCAAGCAAGACGCGCCCCGAGGAGCGTCTTGCCACGTGTCACCACTGGGTCTGACTGAGCGCCTCCAGGAGAGAGGCCCCAGCAAGACGCGCCCCGAGGTGCGTCTTGCCTTATGTCAGCACTCGGTCTGACTGAGCGCCTCCAGGAGAGAGGCCCAAGCAAGACGCGCCCCGAGGAGCGTCTTGCCACGTGTCACCACTGGGTCTGACTGAGTGCCTCCAGGAGAGAGGCCCAAGCATGATGTGCCCGGAGGAGCGTCTTGCCACCTGTCAACAATGGGTCTGACTGAGGGCCTCCAGGAGAGAGGCCCAAGCAAGATGTGCCCCGAGGAGCGTCTTGCCACATGTCAACAATGGGTCTGACTGAGGGCCTCCAGGAGAGAAGCCCAAGCAAGACGTGCCCCGAGGAGCGTCTTGCCACTTGTCAGCACTCGGTCTGACTGAGCGCCTCCAGGAGAGAGGCCCAAGTAAGATGCGCCCCGAGGAGCGTCTTGCCACATGTCAACTCTGGGTCTGACTGAGCGCCTCCAGGAGAGAGGCCCAAGCAAGACACGCCCCGAGGAGCGTCTTGCCACATGTCAACACTGGGTCTGACTGAGCGCCTCCAGGATAGAGGCCCAAGCAAGACGCGCCCCGAGGAGCGTCTTGACACATGTCAACACTGGGTCTGACTGAGGGCCTCCAGGAGAGAGGCCCAACCAAGGCGCGCCCCGAGGAGAGTCTTGCCACATGCCAACACTGGGTCTGACTGAGCGCCTCCAGGAGAGAGGCCCAAGCAAGACGCGCCCCGAGGAGCGTCTTGCCACATGTCAACAATGGGTCTGACTGAGCGCCTCTAGGAGAGAGGCCCAAGCAAGACGCACCCCGAGGAGCGTCTTTCCACATGTCAGCACTGGGTCTGACTGAGCGCCTCCAGGAGAGAGGCCCCAGCAAGACGCGCCCCGAGGAGCGTCTTGCCACGTGTCATCACTGGGTCTGACTGAGCGCCTCCAGGAGAGAGGCCCAAGCAAGACGCGCCCTGAGGAGCGTCTTGCCACGTGTCACCACTGGGTCTGACTGAGTGCCTCCAGTAGAGAGGCCCAAGCAAGATGTGCCCCGAGGAGCGTCTTGCCACATGTGAACACTGGGTCTGACAGAGGGCCTCCAGGAGAGAGGCCCAAGTAAGACGCGCCCCGAGGAGCGTCTTGCCACATGTCAACACTGGGTCTGACTGAGCGCCTCCAGGAGAGAGGCCCAAGCAAGATGTGCCCCGAGGAGCGTCTTGCCACATGTGAACACTGGGTCTGACAGAGGGCCTCCAGGAGAGAGGCCCAAGTAAGACGCGCCCCGAGGAGCGTCTTGCCACATGTCAACACTGGGTCTGACTGAGCGCCTCCAGGAGAGAGGCCCAAGCAAGACACGCCCCGAGGAGCGTCTTGCCACATGTCAGCACTGGGTCTGACTGAGCGCCTCCAGGAGAGAGGCCCCAGCAAGACGTGCCCCGAGGAGCGTCTTGCCTTATGTCAACACTGGGTCTGACTGAGCGCCTCCAGGAGAGAGGCCCAAGCAAGACGCACCCAGAGGAGCGTCTTGCCACATGTCAGCACTGGGTCTGACTGAGCGCCTCCAGGAAAGAGGCCCCAGCAAGACGCGCCCAGAGGAGCGTCTTGCCTTATGTCAGCACTCGGTCTGACTGAGCGCCTCCAGGAGAGAGTCCCAAGCAAGAAGCGCCCCGAGGAGCGTCTTTCCATGTGTCACCACTGGGTCTGACTGAGCGCCTCCAGGAGAGAGGCCAAAGCAAGACGCGCCCCGAGGAGCGTCTTGCCACGTGTCATCACTGGGTCTGACTGAGCGCCTCCAGGAGAGAGGCCCAAGCAAGACGCGCCCCGAGGAGCGTCTTGCCACGTGTCACCACTGGGTCTGACTGAGTGCCTCCAGGAGAGAGGCCCAAGCAAGATGTGCCCCGAGGAGCGTCTTGCCACATGTGAACACTGGGTCTGACAGAGGGCCTCCAGGAGAGAGGCCCAAGCAATACGCGCCCCGAGGAGCGTCTTGCCACATGTCACCAATGGGTCTGACTGAGCGCCTCCAGGAGAGAGGCCCAACCAAGGCGCGCCCCGAGGAGAGTCTTGCCACATGCCAACACTGGGTCTGACTGAGCGCCTCCAGGAGAGAGGCCCAAGTAAGACGCGCCCTGAGGAGCGTCTTGCCTTATGTCAGCACTCGGTCTGACTGAGCGCCTCCAGGAGAGAGGCCCAAGCAAGACGCGCCCCGAGGAGCGTCTTGCCACGTGTCACCACTGGGTCTGACTGAGCGCCTCCAGGAGAGAGGCCCAAGCAAGACGCGCCCCGAGGAGCGTCTTGCCACGTGTCACCACTGGGTCTGATTGAGCGCCTCCAGGAGAGAGGCCCCAGCAAGACGCGCCCCGAGGTGCGTCTTGCCTTATGCCAGCACTCGGTCTGACTGAGTGCCTCCAGGAGAGAGGCCCAAGCAAGACGCGCCCCGAGGAGCGTCTTGCCACGTGTCACCACTGGGTCTGACTGAGTGCCTCCAGGAGAGAGGCCCAAGCATGATGTGCCCGGAGGAGCGTCTTGCCACCTGTCAACAATGGGTCTGACTGAGGGCCTCCAGGAGAGAGGCCCAAGCAAGATGTGCCCCGAGGAGCGTCTTGCCACATGTCAACAATGGGTCTGACTGAGGGCCTCCAGGAGAGAAGCCCAAGCAAGACGTGCCCCGAGGAGCGTCTTGCCACATGTCACCAATGGGTCTGACTGAGCGCCTCCAGGAGAGAGGCCCAACCAAGGCGCGCCCCGAGGAGAGTCTTGCCACATGCCAACACTGGGTCTGACTGAGCGCCTCCAGGAGAGAGGCCCAAGTAAGATGCGCCCCGAGGAGCGTCTTGCCACATGTCAACTCTGGGTCTGACTGAGCGCCTCCAGGAGAGAGGCCCAAGCAAGACACGCCCCGAGGAGCGTCTTGCCACATGTCAACACTGGGTCTGACTGAGCGCCTCCAGGATAGAAGCCCAAGCAAGACGCGCCCCGAGGAGCGTCTTGACACATGTCAACACTGGGTCTGACTGAGGGCCTCCAGGAGAGAGGCCCAAGCAAGACGCGCCCCGAGGAGAGTCTTGCCACATGTCAACAATGGGTCTGACTGAGGGCCTCCAGGAGAGAAGCCCAAGCAAGACACGCCCCGAGGAGCGTCTTGCCACATGTCACCACTGGGTCTGACTGAGCGCCTCCAGGAGAGAGGCCCAACAAAGGCGCGCCCCGAGGAGAGTATTGCCACATGCCAACACTGGGTCTGACTGAGCGCCTCCAGGAGAGAGGCCCAAGCAAGACGCGCCCCGAGGAGCGTCTTGCCACGTGTCACCACTGGGTCTGATTGAGCGCCTCCAGGAGAGAGGACCCAGCAAGACGCGCCCCGAGGAGCGTCGTGCCTTATGTCAGCACTCGGTCTGACTGAGTGCCTCCAGGAGAGAGGCCCAAGCATGATGTGCCCCGAGGAGCGTCTTGCCACATGTCAACAATGGGTCTGACTGAGGGCCTCCAGGAGAGAGGCCCAAGCAAGATGTGCCCCGAGGAGCGTCTTGCCACATGTCAACAATGGGTCTGACTGAGGGCCTCCAGGAGAGAAGCCCAAGTAAGACGCGCCCCGAGGAGCATCTTGCCACATGTCAACACTGGGTCTGACTGAGCGCCTCCAGGAGAGAGGCCCAAGCAAGACGCGCCCCGAGGAGCGTCTTGACACATGTCAACACTGTGTCTGACTGAGGGCCTCCAGGAGAGAGGCCCAACCAAGGCGCGCCCCGAGGAAAGTCTTGCCACATGCCAACACTGGGTCTGACTGAGCGCCTCCAGGAGAGAGGCCCAAGCAAGACGCGCCCCGAGGAGCGTCTTGCCACATGTCAACACTGGGTCTGACTGAGCGCCTCCAGGAGAGAGGCCCAAGCAAGACGCACCCCGAGGAGCGTCTTGCCACATGTCAGCACTGGGTCTGACTGAGCGCCTCCAGGAAAGAGGCACCAGCAAGACGCGCCCAGAGGAGCGTCTTGCCTTATGTCAGCACTCGGTCTGACTGAGCGCCTCCAGGAGAGAGGCCCAAGCAAGACGCGCCCCGAGGAGCATCTTTCCACGTGTCACCACTGGGTCTGACTGAGCGCCTCCAGGAGAGAGGCCCAAGCAAGACGAGCCCCGAGGAGCGTCTTGCCACGTGTCATCACTGGGTCTGACTGAGTGCCTCCAGGAGAGAGGCCCAAGCAAGACGCGCCCCGAGGAGCGTCTTGACACATGTCAACACTGGGTCTGACTGAGGGCCTCCAGGAGAGAGGCCCAACCAAGGCGCGCCCCGAGGAGAGTCTTGCCACATGCCAACACTGGGTCTGACTGAGCGCCTCCAGGAGAGAGGCCCAAGCAAGACGCGCCCCGAGGAGCGTCTTGCCACATGTCAACACTGGTTCTGACTGAGTGCCTCCAGGAGAGAGGCCCAAGCAAGACGCACCCCGAGGAGCGTCTTGCCACATGTCAGCACTGGGTCTGACTGAGCGCCTCCAGGAAAGAGGCCCCAGCAAGACGCGCCCAGAGGAGCGTCTTGCCTTATGTCAGCACTCGGTCTGACTGAGCGCCTCCAGGAGAGAGGCCCAAGCAAGAAGCGCCCCGAGGAGCGTCTTTCCATGTGTCACCACTGGGTCTGACTGAGCGCCTCCAGGAGAGAGGCCAAAGCAAGACGCGCCCCGAGGAGCGTCTTGCCACGTGTCATCACTGGGTCTGACTGAGCGCCTCCAGGAGAGAGGCCCAAGCAAGACGCGCCCCGAGGAGCGTCTTGCCACGTGTCACCACTGGGTCTGACTGAGTGCCTCCAGGAGAGAGGCCCAAGCAAGATGTGCCCCGAGGAGTGTCTTGCCACATGTGAACACTGGGTCTGACAGAGGGCCTCCAGGAGAGAGGCCCAAGCAATACGCGCCCAGAGGAGCGTCTTGCCACATGTCACCAATGGGTCTGACTGAGCGCCTCCAGGAGAGAGGCCCAACCAAGGCGCGCCCCGAGGAGAGTCTTGCCACATGCCAACACTGGGTCTGACTAAGCGCCTCCAGGAGAGAGGCCCAAGTAAGACGCGCCCTGAGGAGCGTCTTGCCTTATGTCAGCACTCGGTCTGACTGAGCGACTCCAGGAGAGAGGCCCAAGCAAGACGCGCCCCGAGGAGCGTCTTGCCAAGTGTCACCACTGGGTCTGACTGAGCGCCTCCAGGAGAGAGGCCCCAGCAAGACGCGCCCCGAGGTGCGTCTTGCCTTATGTCAGCACTCGGTCTGACTGAGCGCCTCCAGGAGAGAGGCCCAAGCAAGACGCGCCCCGAGGAGCGTCTTGCCACGTGTCACCACTGGGTCTGACTGAGTGCCTCCAGGAGAGAGGCCCAAGCATGATGTGCCCGGAGGAGCGTCTTGCCACCTGTCAACAATGGGTCTGACTGAGGGCCTCCAGGAGAGAGGCCCAAGCAAGATGTGCCCCGAGGAGCGTCTTGCCACATGTCAACAATGGGTCTGACTGAGGGCTTCCAGGAGAGAAGCCCAAGCAAGACGTGCCCCGAGGAGCGTCTTGCCACTTGTCAGCACTCGGTCTGACTGAGCGCCTCCAGGAGAGAGGCCCAAGTAAGATGCGCCCCGAGGAGCGTCTTGCCACATGTCAACTCTGGGTCTGACTGAGCGCCTCCAGGAGAGAGGCCCAAGCAAGACACGCCCCGAGGAGCGTCTTGCCACATGTCAACACTGGGTCTGACTGAGCGCCTCCAGGATAGAGGCCCAAGCAAGACGCGCCCCGAGGAGCGTCTTGACACATGTCAACACTGGGTCTGACTGAGGGCCTCCAGGAGAGAGGCCCAACCAAGGCGCGCCCCGAGGAGAGTCTTGCCACATGACAACACTGGGTCTGACTGAGCGCCTCCAGGAGAGAGGCCCAAGCAAGACGCGCCCCGAGGAGCGTCTTGCCACATGTCAACAATGGGTCTGACTGAGCGCCTCCAGTAGAGAGGCCCAAGCAAGACGCACCCCGAGGAGCGTCTTTCCACGTGTCAGCACTGGGTCTGACTGAGCGTCTCCAGGAGAGAGGCCCCAGCAAGACGCGCCCCGAGGAGCGTCTTGCCACGTGTCATCACTGGGTCTGACTGAGCGCCTCCAGGAGAGAGGCCCAAGCAAGACGCGCCCTCAGGAGCGTCTTGCCACGTGTCACCACTGGGTCTGACTGAGTGCCTCCAGTAGAGAGGCCCAAGCAAGATGTGCCCCGAGGAGCGTCTTGCCACATGTGAACACTGGGTCTGACAGAGGGCCTCCAGGAGAGAGGCCCAAGTAAGACGCGCCCCGAGGAGCGTCTTGCCACATGTCAACACTGGGTCTGACTGAGCGCCTCCAGGAGAGAGGCCCAAGCAAGATGTGCCCCGAGGAGCGTCTTGCAACATGTGAACACTGGGTCTGACAGAGGGCCTCCAGGAGAGAGGCCCAAGTAAGACGCGCCCCGAGGAGCGTCTTGCCACATGTCAACACTGGGTCTGACTGAGCGCCTCCAGGAGAGAGGCCCAAGCAAGACACGCCCCGAGGAGCGTCTTGCCACATGTCAGCACTGGGTCTGACTGAGCGCCTCCAGGAGAGAGGCCCCAGCAAGACGCGCCCCGAGGAGCGTCTTGCCTTATGTCAACACTGGGTCTGACTGAGCGCCTCCAGGAGAGAGGCCCAAGCAAGACGCACCCCGAGGAGCGTCTTGCCACATGTCAGCACTGGGTCTGACTGAGCGCCTCCAGGAAAGAGGCCCCAGCAAGACGCGCCCAGAGGAGCGTCTTGCCTTATGTCAGCACTCGGTCTGACTGAGCGCCTCCAGGAGAGAGGCCCAAGTAAGATGCGCCCCGAGGAGCGTCTTGCCACATGTCAACTCTGGGTCTGACTGAGCGCCTCCAGGAGAGAGGCCCAAGCAAGACACGCCCCGAGGAGCGTCTTGCCACATGTCAACACTGGGTCTGACTGAGCGCCTCCAGGATAGAAGCCCAAGCAAGACGCGCCCCGAGGAGCGTCTTGACACATGTCAACACTGGGTCTGACTGAGGGCCTCCAGGAGAGAGGCCCAAGCAAGACGCGCCCTGAGGAGAGTCTTGCCACATGTCAACAATGGGTCTGACTGAGGGCCTCCAGGAGAGAAGCCCAAGCAAGACGCGCCCCGAGGAGCGTCTTGCCACATGTCACCACTGGGTCTGACTGAGCGCCTCCAGGAGAGAGGCCCAACAAAGGCGCGCCCCGAGGAGAGTATTGCCACATGCCAACACTGGGTCTGACTGAGCGCCTCCAGGAGAGAGGCCCAAGCAAGACGCGCCCCGAGGAGCGTCTTGCCACGTGTCACCACTGGGTCTGATTGAGCGCCTCCAGGAGAGAGGACCCAGCAAGACGCGCCCCGAGGAGCGTCGTGCCTTATGTCAGCACTCGGTCTGACTGAGTGCCTCCAGGAGAGAGGCCCAAGCATGATGTGCCCCGAGGAGCGTCTTGCCACATGTCAACAATGGGTCTGACTGAGGGCCTCCAGGAGAGAGGCCCAAGCAAGATGTGCCCCGAGGAGCGTCTTGCCACATGTCAACAATGGGTCTGACTGAGGGCCTCCAGGAGAGAAGCCCAAGTAAGACGCGCCCCGAGGAGCATCTTGCCACATGTCAACACTGGGTCTGACTGAGCGCCTCCAGGAGAGAGGCCCAAGCAAGACGCGCCCTGAGGAGCGTCTTGACACATGTCAACACTGTGTCTGACTGAGGGCCTCCAGGAGAGAGGCCCAACCAAGGCGCGCCCCGAGGAAAGTCTTGCCACATGCCAACACTGGGTCTGACTGAGCGCCTCCAGGAGAGAGGCCCAAGCAAGACGCGCCCCGAGGAGCGTCTTGCCACATGTCAACACTGGGTCTGACTGAGCGCCTCCAGGAGAGAGGCCCAAGCAAGACGCACCCCGAGGAGCGTCTTGCCACATGTCAGCACTGGGTCTGACTGAGCGCCTCCAGGAAAGAGGCACCAGCAAGACGCGCCCAGAGGAGCGTCTTGCCTTATGTCAGCACTCGGTCTGACTGAGCGCCTCCAGGAGAGAGGCCCAAGCAAGACGCGCCCCGAGGAGCATCTTTCCACGTGTCACCACTGGGTCTGACTGAGCGCCTCCAGGAGAGAGGCCCAAGCAAGACGAGCCCCGAGGAGCGTCTTGCCACGTGTCAGCACTGGGTCTGACTGAGTGCCTCCAGGAGAGAGGCCCAAGCAAGACGCGCCCCGAGGAGCGTCTTGACACATGTCAACACTCGGTCTGACTGAGCGCCTCCAGGAGAGAGGCCCAACCAAGACGCGCCCCGAGGAGCGTCTTTCCACGTGTCACCACTGGGTCTGACTGAGCGCCTCCAGGAGAGAGGCCCAAGCAAGACGCGCCCCGAGGAGCGTCTTGCAACGTGTCATCACTGGGTCTGACTGAGCGCCTCCAGGAGAGAGGCCCAAGCAAGACGCGCCCCGAGGAGCGTCTTGCCACGTGTCAGCACTGGGTCTGACTGAGCGCCTCCAGGAGAGAGGCCCCAGCAAGACGCGCCCCGAGGAGCGTCTTGCCTTATGTCAACACTGGGTCTGACTGAGGGCCTCCAGGAGAGAGGCCCAACCAAGGCGCGCCCCGAGGAGAGTCTGGCCACATGCCAACACTGGGTCTGACTGAGCGCCTCCAGGAGAGAGGCCCAAGCAAAACGCGCCCCGAGGAGCGTCTTGCCACATGTCAACACTGGGTCTGACTGAGCGCCTCCAGGAGAGAGGCCCAAGCAAGACATACCCCGAGGAGCGTCTTGCCACATGTCAGCACTGGTTCTGACTGAGCGCCTCCAGGAGAGAGGCCCCAGCAAGACGCGCCCAGAGGAGCGTCTTGCCTTATGTCAGCACTCGGTCTGACTGAGCGCCTCCAGGAGAGAGGCCCAAGCAAGACGCGCCCCGAGGAGCGTCTTTCCACGTGTCACCACTGGGTCTGACTGAGCGCCTCCAGGAGAGAGGCCCAAGCAAGATGCGCCCCGAGGAGCGTCTTTCCACGTGTCACCACTGGGTCTGACTGAGCGCCTCCAGGAGAGAGGTCCAAGCAAGACGCGCCCCGAGGAGCGTCTTGCCACGTGTCATCACTGGGTCTGACTGAGCGCCTCCAGGATAGAGGCCCAAGCAAGACGCGCCCTGAGGAGCGTCTTGCCACGTGTCACCACTGGGTCTGACTGAGTGCCTCCAGGAGAGAGGCCCAAGCAAGATGTGCCCCGAGGAGAGTCTGGCCACATGCCAACACTGGGTCTGACTGAGCGCCTCCAGGAGAGAGGCCCAAGCAAGACGCGCCCCGAGGAGCGTCTTGCCACGTGTCATCACTGGGTCTGACTGAGCGCCTCCAGGAGAGAGGCCCAAGCAAGACGCGCCCCGAGGAGCGTCTTGCCACGTGTCACCACTGGGTCTGACTGAGTGCCTCCAGGAGAGAGGCCCAAGCAAGATGTTCCCCGAGGAGCGTCTTGCCACATGTGAACACTGGGTCTGACAGAGGGCCTCCAGGAGAGAGGCCCAAGCAATACGCGCCCCGAGGAGCGTCTTGCCACATGTCACCACTGGGTCTGACTGAGCGCCTCCAGGAGAGAGGCCCAACCAAGGCGCGCCCCGAGGAGAGTCTTGCCACATGCCAACA
Source organism: Nothobranchius furzeri (assembly GCF_043380555.1). Classification (NCBI taxonomy): domain Eukaryota; kingdom Metazoa; phylum Chordata; class Actinopteri; order Cyprinodontiformes; family Nothobranchiidae; genus Nothobranchius; species Nothobranchius furzeri. Next base: position 43,100,336 of record NC_091748.1, read on the forward strand.
CTGGGTCTGACTGAGCGACTCTAGGAGAGAGGCCCAAGTAAGACGCGCCCCGAGGAGCGTCTTGCCACATGTCAACACTGGGTCTGACTGAGCGCCTCCAGGAGAGAGGCCAAAGCAAGATGTGCCCCGAGGAGCGTCTTGCCACATGTCAACACTGGGTCTGACTGAGCGCCTCCAGGAGAGAGGCCCAAGCAAGACGCGCCCCGAGGAGCGTCTTGCCACATGTCATCACTGGGTCTGACTGAGCGCCTCCAGGAGAGAGGCCCAAGCAAGACATACCCCGAGGAGCGTCTTGCCACATGTCAGCACTGGGTCTGACTGAGCGCCTCCAGGAGAGAGGCCCCAGCAAGACGCGCCCAGAGGAGCGTCTTGCCTTATGTCAGCACTCGGTCTGACTGAGCGCCTCCAGGAGAGAGGCCCAAGCAAGACGCGCCCCGAGGAGCGTCTTTCCACGTGTCACCACTGGGTCTGACTGAGCGCCTCCAGGAGAGAGGCCCAAGCAAGACGCGCCCCGAGGAGCGTCTTGCCACGTGTCATCACTGGGTCTGACTGAGCGCCTCCAGGAGAGAGGCCCAAGCAAGACGCGCCCCGAGGAGCGTCTTGCCACGTGTCAGCACTGGGTCTGACTGAGCGCCTCCAGGAGAGAGGCCCCAGCAAGACGTGCCCCGAGGAGCGTCTTGCCTTATGTCAACACTGGGTCTGACTGAGGGCCTCCAGGAGAGAGGCCCAACCAAGGCGCGCCCCGAGGAGAGTCTGGCCACATGCCAACACTGGGTCTGACTGAGCGCCTCCAGGAGAGAGGCCCAAGCAAGACACGCCCCGAGGAGCGTCTTGCCACATGTCAACACTGGGTCTGACTGAGCGCCTCCAGGAGAGAGGCCCAAGCAAGACATACCCCGAGGAGCGTCTTGCCACATGTCAGCACTGGTTCTGACTGAGCGCCTCCAGGAGAGAGGCCCCAGCAAGACGCGCCCAGAGGAGCGTCTTGCCTTATGTCAGCACTCGGTCTGACTGAGCGCCTCCAGGAGAGAGGCCCAAGCAAGACGCGCCCCGAGGAGCGTCTTTCCACGTGTCACCACTGGGTCTGACTGAGCGCCTCCAGGAGAGAGGCCCAAGCAAGACGCGCCCCGAGGAGCGTCTTGCCACGTGTCATCACTGGGTCTGACTGAGCGCCTCCAGGAGAGAGGCCCAAGCAAGACGCGCCCCGAGGAGCGTCTTGCCACGTGTCACCACTAGGTCTGACTGAGTGCCTCCAGGAGAGAGGCCCAAGCAAGATGTGCCCCGAGGAGCGTCTTTCCACGTGTCACCACTGGGTCTGACTGAGCGCCTCCAGGAGAGAGGCCCAAGCAAGACGCGCCCCGAGGAGCGTCTTGCCACGTGTCATCACTGGGTCTGACTGAGCGCCTCCAGGATAGAGGCCCAAGCAAGACGCGCCCTGAGGAGCGTCTTGCCACGTGTCACCACTGGGTCTGACTGAGTGCCTCCAGGAGAGAGGCCCAAGCAAGATGTGCCCCGAGGAGAGTCTGGCCACATGCCAACACTGGGTCTGACTGAGCGCCTCCAGGAGAGAGGCCCAAGCAAGACGCGCCCCGAGGAGCGTCTTGCCACATGTCAACACTGGGTCTGACTGAGCGCCTCCAGGAGAGAGGCCCAAGCAAGACGCACCCCGAGGAGCGTCTTGCCACATGTCAATACTGGGTCTGACTGAGCGCCTCCAGGAGAGAGGCCCCAGCAAGACGCGCCCAGAGGAGCGTCTTGCCTTATGTCAGCACTCGGTCTGACTGAGCGCCTCCATGAGAGAGGCCCAAGCAAGACGCGCCCCGAGGAGCGACTTTCCACGTGTCACCACTGGGTCTGACTGAGTGCCTCCAGGAGAGAGGCCCAGGCAAGATGTGCCCCTAGGAGCGTCTTGCCACATGTGAACACTGGGTCTGATAGAGGGCCTCCAGGAGAGAGGCCCAAGTAAGACGCGCCCCGAGGAGCGTCTTGCCACATGTCAACACTGGGTCTGACTGAGTGCCTCAAGGAGAGAGGCCCCAGCAAGACGTGCCCCGAGGAGCGTCTTGCCTTATGTCAACACTGGGTCTGACTGAGGGCCTCCAGGAGAGAGGCCTAACCAAGGCGCGCCCCGAGGAGAGTCTGGCCACATGCCAACACTGGGTCTGACTGATCGCCTCCAGGAGAGAGGCCCAAGCAAGACGCGCCCCGAGGAGCGTCTTGCCACATGTCAACACTGAGTCTCACTGAGCGCCTCCAGGAGAAAGGCCCAAGCAAGACGCACTCCGAGGAGCGTCTTGCCACATGTCAGCACTGGGTCTGACTGAGCGCCTCCAGGAGAGAGGCCCCAGCAAGACGCGCCCAGAGGAGCGTCTTGCCTTATATCAGCACTCGGTCTAACTGAGCGCCTCCAGGAGAGAGGCCCAAGCAAGACGCGCCCCGAGGAGCGTCTTTCCACGTGTCACCACTGGGTCTGACTGAGCGCCTCCAGGAGAGAGGCCCAAGCAAGACGCGCCCCGAGGAGCGTCTTGCCTCGTGTCATCACTGGGTCTGACTGAGCGCCTCCAGGAGAGAGGCCCAAGCAAGACGCGCCCCGAGGAGCGTCTTGCCACGTGTCACCACTGGGTCTGACTGAGTGCCTCCAGGAGAGAGGCCCAAGCAAGATGTGCCCCGAGGAGTGTCTTGCCACATGTGAACACTGGGTCTTACAGAGGGCCTCCAGGAGAGAGGCCCAAGCAATACGCGCCCCGAGGAGCGTCTTGCCACATGTCAACACTGGGTCTGACTGAGGGCCTCCAGGAGAGAGGCCCAACCAAGGCGCGCCCCGAGGAGAGTCTGGCCACATGCCAACACTGGGTCTGACTGATCGCCTCCAGGAGAGAGGCCCAAGCAAGACGCGCCCCGAGGAGCGTCTTGCCACATGTCAACACTGAGTCTCACTGAGCGCCTCCAGGAGAGAGGCCCAAGCAAGACGCACTCCGAGGAGCGTCTTGCCACATGTGAGCACTGGGTCTGACTGAGCGCCTCCAGGAGAGAGGCCCCAGCAAGACGCGCCCAGAGGAGCGTCTTGCCTTATATCAGCACTCGGTCTGACTGAGCGCCTCCAGGAGAGAGGCCCAAGCAAGACGCGCCCCGAGGAGCGTCTTTCCACGTGTCACCACTGGGTCTGACTGAGCGCCTCCAGGAGAGAGGCCCAAGCAAGACGCGCCCCGAGGAGCGTCTTGCCTCGTGTCATCACTGGGTCTGACTGAGCGCCTCCAGGAGAGAGGCCCAAGCAAGACGCGCCCCGAGGAGCGTCTTGCCACGTGTCACCACTGGGTCTGACTGAGTGCCTCCAGGAGAGAGGCCCAAGCAAGACGTGCCCCAAGGAGTGTCTTGCCACATGTGAACACTGGGTCTGACAGAGGGCCTCCAGGAGAGAGGCCCAAGCAATACGCGCCCCGAGGAGCGTCTTGCCACATGTCACCACTGGGTCTGACTGAGCGCCTCCAGGAGAGAGGCCCAACCAAGGCGCGCCCCGAGGAGCGTCTTGCCTTATGTCAACACTGGGTCTGACTGAGGGCCTCCAGGAGAGAGGCCCAACCAAGGCGCGCCCCGTGGAGAGTCTGGCCACATGCCAACACTGGGTCTGACTGAGCGCCTCCAGGAGAGAGGCCCAAGCAAGACGCGCCCAGAGGAGCGTCTTGCCTTATGTCAGCACTCGGTCTGACTGAGCGCCTCCAGGAGAGAGGCCCAAGCAAGACGCGCCCCGAGGAGCGTCTTGCCACGTGTCACCACTGGGTCTGACTGAGTGCCTCCAGGAGAGAGGCCCAAGCATGATGCGCCCCGAGGAGCGTCTTGCCACATGTCAACAATGGGTCTGACTGAGGGCCTCCAGGAGATAGGCCCAAGCAAGATGTGCCCCGAGGAGCGTCTTGCCACATGTCAACAATGGGTCTGACTGAGGGCCTCCAGGAGAGAAGCCCAAGCAAGACGCGCCCCGAGGAGCGTCTTGCCACTTGTCAGCACTCGGTCTGACTGAGCGCCTCCAGGAGAGAGGCCCAAGTAAGACGCGCCCCGAGGAGCGTCTTGCCACATGTCAACACTGGGTCTGACTGAGCGCCTCCAGGAGAGAGGCCCAAGCAAGACGCGCCCCGAGGAGCGTCTTGCCATATGTCAACACTGGGTCTGACTGAGAGCCTCCAGGAGAGAGGCCCACGCAAGACGCGCCCCGAGGAGCGTCTTGCCACATGTCAACACTGGGTCTGACTGAGCGCCTCCAGGAGAGAGGCCCAAGCAAGACATACCCCGAGGAGCGTCTTGCCACATGTCAGCACTGGGTCTTACTGAGCGCCTCCAGGAGAGAGGCCCCAGCACGACGCGCCCAGAGGAGCGTCTTGCCTTATGTCAGCACTCGGTCTGACTGAGCGCCTCCAGGAGAGAGGCCCAAGCAAGACGCGCCCCGAGGAGCGTCTTTCCACGTGTCACCACTGGGTCTCACTGAGCGCCTCCAGGAGAGAGGCCCAAGCAAGACGCGCCCCGAGGAGCGTCTTGCCACGTGTCATCACTGGGTCTGACTGAGCGCCTCCAGGAGAGAGGCCCAAGCAAGACGCGCCCCGAGGAGCGTCTTGCCACGTGTCACCACTGGGTCTGACTGAGGGCCTCCAGGAGAGAGGCCCAAGCAAGATGTGCCCCGAGGAGCGTCTTTCCACGTGTCACCACTGGGTCTGACTGAGCGCCTCCAGGAGAGAGGCCCAAGCAAGACGCGCCCCGAGGAGCGTCTTGCCACGTGTCATCACTGGGTCTGACTGAGCGCCTCCAGGAGAGAGGCCCAAGCAAGACGCGCCCTGAGGAGCGTCTTGCCATGTGTCACCACTGGGTCTGACTGAGTGCCTCCAGGAGAGAGGCCCAAGCAAGAAGTGCCCCGAGGAGCGTCTTGCCACATGTGAACACTGGGTCTGATAGAGCGCCTCCAGGAGAGAGGCCCCAGCAAGACGCGCCCCGAGGAGCGTCTTGCCTTATGTCAACACTGGGTCTGACTGAGGGCCTCCAGGAGAGAGGCCCAACCAAGGCGCGCCCCGAGGAGAGTCTGGCCACATGCCAACAATGGGTCTGACTGAGGGCCTCCAGGAGAGAAGCCCAAGCAAGACGCACTCCGAGGAGCGTCTTGCCACTTGTCAGCACTCGGTCTGACTGAGCGCCTCCAGGAGAGAGGCCCCAGCAAGACGCGCCCAGAGGAGTGTCTTGCCTTATGTCAGCACTCGGTCTGACTGAGCGCCTCCAGGAGAGAGGCCCAAGCAAGACGCGCCCCGAGGAGCGTCTTTCCACGTGTCACCACTGGGTCTGACTGAGCGCCTCCAGGAGAGAGGCCCAAGCAAGACGCGCCCCAAGGAGCGTCTTGCCACATGTCAACAATGGGTCTGACTGAGGGCCTCCAGGAGAGAAGCCCAAGCAAGACGCGCCCCGAGGAGCGTCTTGACACTTGTCAGCACTCGGTCTGACTGAGCGCCTCCAGGAGAGAGGCCCAAGTAAGACGCGCCCCGAGGAGCGTCTTGCCACATTTCAACACTGGGTCTGACTGAGCGCCTCCAGGAGAGAGGCCCCAGCAAGACCCGCCCAGAGGAGCGTCTTGCCTTATGTCAGCACTCGGTCTGACTGAGCGCCTCCAGGAGAGAGGCCCAAGCAAGACGCGCCCCGAGGAGCGTCTTTCCACGTGTCACCACTGGGTCTGACTGAGCGCCTCCAGGAGAGAGGCCCAAGCAAGACGCGCCCCGAGGAGCGTCTTGCCACGTGTCATCACTGGGTCTGACTGAGCGCCTCCAGGAGAGAGGCCCAAGCAAGACGCGCCCTGAGGAGCGTCTTGCCATGTGTCACCACTGGGTCTGACTGAGTGCCTCCAGGAGAGAGGCCCAAGCAAGATGTGCCCCGAGGAGCGTCTTGCCACATGTGAACACTGGGTCTGATAGAGGGCCTCCAGGAGAGAGGCCCAAGTAAGACGCGCCCCGAGGAGCGACTTGCCACATGTCAACACTGGGTCTGACTGAGCGCCTCCAGGAGAGAGGCCCCAGCAAGACGCGCCCCGAGGAGCGTCTTGCCTTATGTCAACACTGGGTCTGACTGAGGGCCTCCAGGAGAGAGGCCCAACCAAGGCGCGCCCCGAGGAGAGTCTGGCCACATGCCAACACTGGGTCTGACTGAGCGCCTCTAGGAGAGAGGCCCAAGCAAGACATACCCCGAGGAGCGTCTTGCCACATGTCAGCACTGGGTCTGACTGAGCGCCTCCAGGAGAGAGGCCCCAGCAAGACGCGCCCAGAGGAGCGTCTTGCCTTATGTCAGCACTCGGTCTGACTGAGCGCCTCCAGGAGAGAGGCCCAAGCAAGACGCGCCCCGAGGAGCGTCTTTCCACGTGTCACCACTGGGTCTGACTGAGCGCCTCCAGGAGAGAGGCCCAAGCAAGACGCGCCCCGAGGAGCGTCTTGCCACGTGTCATCACTGGGTCTGACTGAGCGCCTCCAGGAGAGAGGCCCAAGCAAGACGCGCCCCGAGGAGCGTCTTGCCACGTGTCACCACTGGGTCTGACTGAGGGCCTCCAGGAGAGAGGCCCAAGCAAGATGTGCCCCGAGGAGCGTCTTTCCACGTGTCACCACTGGGTCTGACTGAGCGCCTCCAGGAGAGAGGCCCAAGCAAGACGCGCCCCGAGGAGCGTCTTGCCACGTGTCATCACTGGGTCTGACTGAGCGCCTCCAGGAGAGAGGCCCAAGCAAGACGCGCCCTGAGGAGCGTCTTGCCATGTGTCACCACTGGGTCTGACTGAGTGCCTCCAGGAGAGAGGCCCAAGCAAGATGTGCCCCGAGGAGCGTCTTGCCACATGTGAACACTGGGTCTGATAGAGGGCCTCCAGGAGAGAGGCCCAAGTAAGACGCGCCCCGAGGAGCGTCTTGCCACATGTCAACACTGGGTCTGACTGAGGGCCTCCAGGAGAGAGGCCCAACCAAGGCGCGCCCCGAGGAGCGTCTGGCCACATGTCAACAATGGGTCTGACTGAGGGCCTCCAGGAGAGAAGCCCAAGCAAGACGCGCCCCAAGGAGCGTCTTGACACTTGTCAGCACTCGGTCTGACTGAGCGCCTCCAGGAGAGAGGCCCAAGTAAGACGCGCCCCGAGGAGCGTCTTGCCACATGTCAACACTGGGTCTGACTGAGCGCCTCCAGGAGAGAGGCCCCAGCAAGACGCGCCCAGAGGAGCGTCTTGCCTTATGTCAGCACTCGGTCTGACTGAGCGCCTCCAGGAGAGAGGCCCAAGCAAGACGCGCCCCGAGGAGCGTCTTTCCACGTGTCACCACTGGGTCTGACTGAGCGCCTCCAGGAGAGAGGCCCAAGCAAGACGCGCCCCGAGGAGCGTCTTGCCACGTGTCATCACTGGGTCTGACTGAGCGCCTCCAGGAGAGAGGCCCAAGCAAGACGCGCCCCGAGGAGCGTCTTGCCACGTGTCACCACTGGGTCTGACTGAGTGCCTCCAGGAGAGAGGCCCAAGCAAGATGTGCCCCGAGGAGCGTCTTTCCACGTGTCACCACTGGGTCTGACTGAGCGCCTCCAGGAGAGAGGCCCAAGCAAGACGCGCCCCGAGGAGCGTCTTGCCACGTGTCATCACTGGGTCTGACTGAGCGCCTCCAGGAGAGAGGCCCAAGCAAGACGCGCCCTGAGGAGCGTCTTTCCATGTGTCACCACTGGGTCTGACTGAGCGCCTCCAGGAGAGAGGCCAAAGCAAGACGCGCCCCGAGGAGCGTCTTGCCACGTGTCATCACTGGGTCTGACTGAGCGCCTCCAGGAGAGAGGCCCAAGCAAGACGTGCCCCGAGGAGCGTCTTGCCACGTGTCACCACTGGGTCTGACTGAGTGCCTCCAGGAGAGAGGCCCAAGCAAGATGTGCCCCGAGGAGTGTCTTGCCACATGTGAACACTGGGTCTGACAGAGGGCCTCCAGGAGAGAGGCCCAAGCAATACGCGCCCAGAGGAGCGTCTTGCCACATGTCACCAATGGGTCTGACTGAGCGCCTCCAGGAGAGAGGCCCAACCAAGGCGCGCCCCGAGGAGAGTCTTGCCACATGCCAACACTGGGTCTGACTGAGCGCCTCCAGGAGAGAGGCCCAAGTAAGACGCGTCCTGAGGAGCGTCTTGCCTTATGTCAGCACTCGGTCTGACTGAGCGACTCCAGGAGAGAGGCCCAAGCAAGACGCGCCCCGAGGAGCGTCTTGCCAAGTGTCACCACTGGGTCTGACTGAGCGCCTCCAGGAGAGAGGCCCCAGCAAGACGCGCCCCGAGGTGCGTCTTGCCTTATGTCAGCACTCGGTCTGACTGAGCGCCTCCAGGAGAGAGGCCCAAGCAAGACGCGCCCCGAGGAGCGTCTTGCCACGTGTCACCACTGGGTCTGACTGAGTGCCTCCAGGAGAGAGGCCCAAGCATGATGTGCCCGGAGGAGCGTCTTGCCACCTGTCAACAATGGGTCTGACTGAGGGCCTCCAGGAGAGAGACCCAAGCAAGATGTGCCCCGAGGAGCGTCTTGCCACATGTCAACAATGGGTCTGACTGAGGGCTTCCAGGAGAGAAGCCCAAGCAAGACGTGCCCCGAGGAGCGTCTTGCCACTTGTCAGCACTCGGTCTGACTGAGCGCCTCCAGGAGAGAGGCCCAAGTAAGATGCGCCCCGAGGAGCGTCTTGCCACATGTCAACTCTGGGTCTGACTGAGCGCCTCCAGGAGAGAGGCCCAAGCAAGACACGCCCCGAGGAGCGTCTTGCCACATGTCAACACTGGGTCTGACTGAGCGCCTCCAGGATAGAGGCCCAAGCAAGACGCGCCCCGAGGAGCGTCTTGACACATGTCAACACTGGGTCTGACTGAGGGCCTCCAGGAGAGAGGCCCAACCAAGGCGCGCCCCGAGGAGAGTCTTGCCACATGCCAACACTGGGTCTGACTGAGCGCCTCCAGGAGAGAGGCCCAAGCAAGACGCGCCCCGAGGAGCGTCTTGCCACATGTCAACAATGGGTCTGACTGAGCGCCTCCAGTAGAGAGGCCCAAGCAAGACGCACCCCGAGGAGCGTCTTTCCACGTGTCAGCACTGGGTCTGACTGAGCGCCTCCAGGAGAGAGGCCCCAGCAAGACGCGCCCCGAGGAGCGTCTTGCCACGTGTCATCACTGGGTCTGACTGAGCGCCTCCAGGAGAGAGGCCCAAGCAAGACGCGCCCTGAGGAGCGTCTTGCCACGTGTCACCACTGGGTCTGACTGAGTGCCTCCAGTAGAGAGGCCCAAGCAAGATGTGCCCCGAGGAGCGTCTTGCCACATGTGAACACTGGGTCTGACAGAGGGCCTCCAGGAGAGAGGCCCAAGTAAGACGCGCCCCGAGGAGCGTCTTGCCACATGTCAACACTGGGTCTGACTGAGCGCCTCCAGGAGAGAGGCCCAAGCAAGATGTGCCCCGAGGAGCGTCTTGCCACATGTGAACACTGGGTCTGACAGAGGGCCTCCAGGAGAGAGGCCCAAGTAAGACGCGCCCCGAGGAGCGTCTTGCCACATGTCAACACTGGGTCTGACTGAGCGCCTCCAGGAGAGAGGCCCAAGCAAGACACGCCCCGAGGAGCGTCTTGCCACATGTCAGCACTGGGTCTGACTGAGCGCCTCCAGGAGAGAGGCCCCAGCAAGACGCGCCCCGAGGAGCGTCTTGCCTTATGTCAACACTGGGTCTGACTGAGCGCCTCCAGGAGAGAGGCCCAAGCAAGACGCACCCCGAGGAGCGTCTTGCCACATGTCAGCACTGGGTCTGACTGAGCGCCTCCAGGAAAGAGGCCCCAGCAAGACGCGCCCAGAGGAGCGTCTTGCCTTATGTCAGCACTCGGTCTGACTGAGCGCCTCCAGGAGAGAGGCCCAAGCAAGAAGCGCCCCGAGGAGCGTCTTTCCATGTGTCACCACTGGGTCTGACTGAGCGCCTCCAGGAAAGAGGCCAAAGCAAGACGCGCCCCGAGGAGCGTCTTGCCACGTGTCATCACTGGGTCTGACTGAGCGCCTCCAGGAGAGAGGCCCAAGCAAGACGCGCCCCGAGGAGCGTCTTGCCACGTGTCACCACTGGGTCTGACTGAGTGCCTCCAGGAGAGAGGCCCAAGCAAGATGTGCCCCGAGGAGCGTCTTGCCACATGTGAACACTGGGTCTGACAGAGGGCCTCCAGGAGAGAGGCCCAAGCAATACGCGCCCCGAGGAGCGTCTTGCCACATGTCACCAATGGGTCTGACTGAGCGCCTCCAGGAGAGAGGCCCAACCAAGGCGTGCCCCGAGGAGAGTCTTGCCACATGCCAACACTGGGTCTGACTGAGCGCCTCCAGGAGAGAGGCCCAAGTAAGACGCGCCCTGAGGAGCGTCTTGCCTTATGCCAACACTGGGTCTGACTGAGCGCCTCCAGGAGAGAGGCCCAAGCAAGACGCGCCCCGAGGAGCGTCTTGCCACGTGTCACCACTGGGTCTGACTGAGCGCCTCCAGGAGAGAGGCCCAAGCAAGACGCGCCCCGAGGAGCGTCTTGCCACGTGTCACCACTGGGTCTGATTGAGCGCCTCCAGGAGAGAGGCCCCAGCAAGACGCGCCCCGAGGTGCGTCTTGCCTTATGCCAGCACTCGGTCTGACTGAGTGCCTCCAGGAGAGAGGCCCAAGCAAGACGCGCCCCGAGGAGCGTCTTGCCACGTGTCACCACTGGGTCTGACTGAGTGCCTCCAGGAGAGAGGCCCAAGCATGATGTGCCCGGAGGAGCGTCTTGCCACCTGTCAACAATGGGTCTGACTGAGGGCCTCCAGGAGAGAGGCCCAAGCAAGATGTGCCCCGAGGAGCGTCTTGCCACATGTCAACAATGGGTCTGACTGAGGGCCTCCAGGAGAGAAGCCCAAGCAAGACGTGCCCCGAGGAGCGTCTTGCCACTAGTCAGCACTCGGTCTGACTGAGCGCCTCCAGGAGAGAGGCCCAAGTAAGACGCGCCCCGAGGAGCGTCTTAACACATGTCAACACTGGGTCTGACTGAGCGCCTCCAGGATAGAGGCCCAAGCAAGACGCGCCCCGAGGAGCGTCTTGACACATGTCAACACTGGGTCTGACTGAGGGCCTCCAGGAGAGAGGCCCAAGCAAGACGCGCCCCGAGGAGCGTCTTGCCACATGTCAACAATGGGTCTGACTGAGCGCCTCCAGGAGAGAGGCCCAAGCAAGACGCACCCCGAGGAGCGTCTTTCCACATGTCAGCACTGGGTCTGACTGAGCGCCTCCAGGAGAGAGGCCCCAGCAAGACGCGCCCAGAGGAGCGTCTTGCCTTATGTCAGCACTCGGTCTGACTGAGCGCCTCCAGGAGAGAGGCCCAAGCAAGACGCACCCCGAGGAGCGTCTTTCCACGTGTCACCACTGGGTCTGACTGAGCGCCTCCAGGAGAGAGGCCCAAGCAAGACGCGCCCCGAGGAGCATCTTGCCACGTGTCATCACTGGGTCTGACTGAGCGCCTCCAGGAGAGAGGCCCAAGCAAGACGCGCCCTGAGGAGCTTCTTGCCACGTGTCACCACTGGGTCTGACTGAGTGCCTCCAGTAGAGAGGCCCAAGCAAGATGTGCCCCGAGGAGCGTCTTGCCACATGTGTACACTGGGTCTGACAGAGGGCCTCCAGGAGAGAGGCCCAAGTAAGACGCGCCCCGAGGAGCGTCTTGCCACATGTCAACACTGGGTCTTACTGAGCGCCTCCAGGAGAGAGGCCCAAGCAAGATGTGCCCCGAGGAGCGTCTTGCCACATGTGAACACTGGGTCTGACAGAGGGCCTCCAGGAGAGAGGCCCAAGTAAGACGCGCCCCGAGGAGCGTCTTGCCACATGTCAACACTGGGTCTGACTGAACGCCTCCAGGAGAGAGGCCCAAGCAAGACACGCCCCGAGGAGCGTCTTGCCACATGTCAGCACTGGGTCTGACTGAGCTCCTCCAGGAGAGAGGACCCAGCAAGACGCGCCCCGAGGAGCGTCTTGCCTTATGTCAACACTGGGTCTGACTGAGGGCCTCCAGGAGAGAGGCCCAACCAAGGCGCGCCCCGAGGAGAGTCTGGCCACATGCCAACACTGGGTCTGACTGAGCGCCTCCAGGAGAGAGGCCCAAGCAAGACGCGCCCCGAGGTGCGTCTTGCCTTATGCCAGCACTCGGTCTGACTGAGTGCCTCCAGGAGAGAGGCCCAAGCAAGACGCGCCCCGAGGAGCGTCTTGCCACGTGTCACCACTGGGTCTGACTGAGTGCCTCCAGGAGAGAGGCCCAAGCATGATGTGCCCGGAGGAGCGTCTTGCCACCTGTCAACAATGGGTCTGACTGAGGGCCTCCAGGAGAGAGGCCCAAGCAAGATGTGCCCCGAGGAGCGTCTTGCCACATGTCAACAATGGGTCTGACTGAGGGCCTCCAGGAGAGAGGCCCAAGCAAGACGTGCCCCGAGGAGCGTCTTGCCACTAGTCAGCACTCGGTCTGACTGAGCGCCTCCAGGAGAGAGGCCCAAGTAAGATGCGCCCCGAGGAGCGTCTTGCCACATGTCAACTCTGGGTCTGACTGAGTGCCTCCAGGAGAGAGGCCCAAGCAAGACGCGCCCAGAGGAGCGTCTTGCCACATGTCAACACTGGGTCTGACTGAGCGCCTCCAGGATAGAGGCCCAAGCAAGACGCGCCCCGAGGAGCGTCTTGACACATGTCAACACTGGGTCTGACTGAGGGCCTCCAGGAGAGAGGCCCAACCAAGGCGCGCCCCGAGGAGATTCTTGCCACATGCCAACACTGGGTCTGACTGAGCGCCTCCAGGAGAGAGGCCCAAGCAAGACGCGCCCCGAGGAGCGTCTTGCCACATGTCAACAATGGGTCTGACTGAGCGCCTCCAGGAGAGAGGCCCAAGCAAGACGCACCCCGAGGAGCGTCTTTCCACATGTCAGCACTGGGTCTGACTGAGCGCCTCCAGGAGAGAGGCCCCAGCAAGACGCGCCCAGAGGAGCGTCTTGCCTTATGTCAGCACTCGGTCTGACTGAGCGCCTCCAGGAGAGAGGCCCAAGCAAGACGCACCCCGAGGAGCGTCTTTCCACGTGTCACCACTGGGTCTGACTGAGCGCCTCCAGGAGAGAGGCCCAAGCAAGACGCGCCCCGAGGAGCGTCTTGCCACGTGTCATCACTGGGTCTGACTGAGCGCCTCCAGGAGAGAGGCCCAAGCAAGACGCGCCCTGAGGAGCGTCTTGCCACGTGTCACCACTGGGTCTGACTGAGTGCCTCCAGTAGAGAGGCCCAAGCAAGATGTGCCCCGAGGAGCGTCTTGCCACATGTGAACACTGGGTCTGACAGAGGGCCTCCAGGAGAGAGGCCCAAGTAAGACGCGCCCCGAGGAGCGTCTTGCCACATGTCAACACTGGGTCTGACTGAGCGCCTCCAGGAGAGAGGCCCAAGCAAGATGTGCCCCGAGGAGCGTCTTGCCACATGTGAACACTGGGTCTGACAGAGGGCCTCCAGGAGAGAGGCCCAAGTAAGACGCGCCCCGAGGAGCGTCTTGCCACATGTCAACACTGGGTCTGACTGAGCGCCTCCAGGAGAGAGGCCCAAGCAAGACACGCCCCGAGGAGCGTCTTGCCACATGTCAGCACTGGGTCTGACTGAGCGCCTCCAGGAGAGAGGCCCCAGCAAGACGCGCCCCGAGGAGCGTCTTGCCTTATGTCAACACTGGGTCTGACTGAGGGCCTCCAGGAGAGAGGCCCAACCAAGGCGCGCCCCGAGGAGAGTCTGGCCACATGCCAACACTGGGTCTGACTGAGCGCCTCCAGGAGAGAGGCCCAAACAAGACGCGCCCCGAGGAGCGTCTTGCCACATGTCAACACTGGGTCTGACTGAGCGCCTCCAGGAGAGAGGCACAAGCAAGAATTACCCCGAGGAGCGTCTTGCCACATGTCAGCACTGGGTCTGACTGAGCGCCTCAAGGAGAGAGGCCCCAGCAAGACGCGCCCAGAGGAGCGTCTTGCCTTATGTCAGCACTCGGTCTGACTGAGCGCCTCCAGGAGAGAGGCCCAAGCAAGACGCGCCCCGAGGAGCGTCTTTCCACGTGTCACCACTGGGTCTGACTGAGCGCCTCCAGGAGAGAGCACCAAGCAAGACGCGCCCCGAGGAGCGTCTTGCCACGTGTCATCACTGGGTCTGACTGAGCGCCTCCAGGAGAGAGGCCCAAGCAAGACGCGCCCCGAGGAGCGTCTTGCCACGTGTCACCACTGGGTCTGACTGAGCGCCTCCAGGAGAGAGGCCCAAGCAAGACGCGCCCCGAGGAGCGTCTTGCCACGTGTCACCACTGGGTCTGATTGAGCGCCTCCAGGAGAGAGGCCCCAGCAAGACGCGCCCCGAGGTGCGTCTTGCCTTATGTCAGCACTCGGTCTGACTGAGCGCCTCCAGGAGAGAGGCCCAAGCATGATGTGCCCGGAGGAGCGTCTTGCCACCTGTCAACAATGGGTCTGACTGAGGGCCTCCAGGAGAGAGGCCCAAGCAAGATGTGCCCCGAGGAGCGTCTTGCCACATGTCAACAATGGGTCTGACTGAGGGCCTCCAGGAGAGAAGCCCAAGCAAGACGTGCCCCGAGGAGCGTCTTGCCACTTGTCAGCACTCGGTCTGACTGAGCGCCTCCAGGAGAGAGGCCCAAGTAAGATGCGCCCCGAGGAGCGTCTTGCCACATGTCAACTCTGGGTCTGACTGAGCGCCTCCAGGAGAGAGGCCCAACCAAGACGCGCCCCGAGGAGCGTCTTGCCACATGTCAACACTGGGTCTGACTGAGCGCCTCCAGGATAGAGGCCCAAGCAAGACGCGCCCCGAGGAGCGTCTTGACACATGTCAACACTGGGTCTGACTGAGGGCCTCCAGGAGAGAGGCCCAACCAAGGCGCGCCCCGAGGAGAGTCTTGCCACATGCCAACACTGGATCTGACTGAGCGCCTCCAGGAGAGAGGCCCAAGCAAGACGCGCCCCGAGGAGCGTCTTGCCACATGTCAACAATGGGTCTGACTGAGCGCCTCCAGGAGAGAGGCCCAAGCAAGACGCACCCCGAGGAGCGTCTTTCCACATGTCAGCACTGGGTCTGACTGAGCGCCTCCAGGAGAGAGGCCCCAGCAAGACGCGCCCAGAGGAGCGTCTTGCCTTATGTCAGCACTCAATCTGACTGAGCGCCTCCAGGAGAGAGGCCCAAGCAAGACGCACCCCGAGGAGCGTCTTTCCACGTTTCACCACTGGGTCTGACTGAGCGCCTCCAGGAGAGAGGCCCAAGCAAGACGCGCCCCGAGGAGCGTCTTGCCACGTGTCATCACTGGGTCTGACTGAGCGCCTCCAGGAGAGAGGCCCAAGCAAGACGCGCCCTGAGGAGCGTCTTGCCAAGTGTCACCACTGGGTCTGACTGAGTGCCTCCAGGAGAGAAAGCCCAAGCAAGATGTGCCCCGAGGAGTGTCTTGCCACATGTGAACACTGGGTCTGACAGAGGGCCTCCAGGAGAGAGACCCAAGTAAGACGCGCCCCGAGGAGCGTCTTGCCACATGTCAACACTGGGTCTGACTGAGCGCCTCCAGGAGAGAGGCCCAAGCAAGACACGCCCCGAGGAGCGTCTTGCCACATGTCAGCACTGGGTCTGACTGAGCGCCTCCAGGAGAGAGGCCCCAGCAAGACGCGCCCCGAGGAGCGTCTTGCCTTATGTCAACACTGGGTCTGACTGAGGGCCTCCAGGAGAGAGGCCCAACCAAGGCGCGCCCCGAGGAGAGTCTGGCCACATGCCAACACTGGGTCTGACTGAGCGCCTCCAGGAGAGAGGCCCAAGCAAGACGCGCCCCGAGGAGCGTCTTGCTACATGTCAACACTGGGTCTGACTGAGCGCCTCCAGGAGAGAGGCCCAAGCAAGACATACCCCGAGGAGCGTCTTGCCACATGTCAGCACTGGGTCTGACTGAGCGCCTCCAGGAGAGAGGCCCCAGCAAGACGCGCCCAGAGGAGCGTCTTGCCTTATGTCAGCACTCGGTCTGACTGAGCGCTTCCAGGAGAGAGGCCCAAGCAAGACGCGCCCCGAGGAGCGTCTTTCCACGTGTCACCACTGGGTCTGACTGAGCGCCTCCAGGAGAGAGGCCCAAGCAAGACGCGCCCCGAGGAGCGTCTTGCCATGTGTCATCACTGGGTCTGACTGAGCGCCTCCAGGAGAGAGGCCCAAGCAAGACGCGCCCTGAGGAGCTTCTTGCCACGTGTCACCACTGGGTCTGACTGAGTGCCTCCAGGAGAGAAAGCCCAAGCAAGATGTGCCCCGAGGAGTGTCTTGCCACATGTCAACACTGGGTCTGACTGAGCGCCTCCAGGAGAGAGGCCCAAGCAAGACACGCCCCGAGGAGCGTCTTGCCACATGTCAGCACTGGGTCTGACTGAGCGCCTCCAGGAGAGAGGCCCCAGCAAGATGCGCCCCGAGGAGCGTCTTGCCTTATGTCAACACTGGGTCTGACTGAGGGCCTCCAGGAGAGAGGCCCAACCAAGGCGCGCCCCGAGGAGAGTCTGGCCACATGCCAACACTGGGTCTGACTGAGCGCCTCCAGGAGAGAGGCCCAAGCAAGGCGCGCCCCGAGGAGTGTCTTGCCACATGTCAACACTGGGTCTGACTGAGCGCCTCCAGGAGAGAGGCCCAAGCAAGACATACCCCGAGGAGCGTATTGCCACATGTCAGCACTGGGTCTGACTGAGCGCCTCCAGGAGAGAGGCCCAAGCAAGACGCGCCCCGAGGAGCGTCTTTCCACGTGTCACCACTGGGTCTGACTGAGCGCCTCCAGGAGAGAGGCCCAAGCAAGACGCGCCCCGAGGAGCGTCTTGCCATGTGTCATCACTGGGTCTGACTGAGCGCCTCCAGGAGAGAGGCCCAAGCAAGACGCGCCCCGGGGAGCGTCTTGCCACGTGTCACCACTGGGTCTGACTGAGTGCCTCCAGGAGAGAGGCCCAAGCAAGACGCACTCCGAGGAGCGTCTTTCCACGTTTCACCATTGGGTCTGACTGAGCGCCTCCAGGAGAGAGGCCCAAGCAAGACGCGCCCCGAGGAGCGTCTTGCCACGTGTCATCACTGGGTCTGACTGAGCGCCTCCAGCAGAGAGGCCCAAGCAAGATGCGCCCTGAGGAGCGTCTTGCCACGTGTCACCACTGGGTCTGACTGAGTGCCTCCAGGAGAGAAAGCCCAAGCAAGATGTGCCCCGAGGAGCGTCTTGCCACATGTGAACACTGGGTCTGAAAGAGGGCCTCCAGGAGAGAGGCCCAAGTAAGACGCGCCCCGAGGAGCGTCTTGCCACATGTCAACACTGGGTCTGACTGAGCGCCTCCAGGAGAGAGGCCCAAGCAAGACGCGCCCCGAGGAGCGTCTTGCCACATGTCAACACTGGGTCTGACTGAGCGCCTCCAGGAGAGAGGCCCAAGCAAGACGCGCCCCGAGGAGCGTCTTGCCACATGTCAGCACTGGGTCTGACTGAGCGCCTCCAGGAGAGAGGCCCCAGCAAGACGCGCCCCGAGGAGCGTCTTGCCTTATGTCAACACTGGGTCTGACTGAGGGCCTCCAGGAGAGAGGCCCAACCAAGGCGCGCCCCGAGGAGAGTCTGGCCACATGCCAACACTGGGTCTGACTGAGCGCCTCCAGGAGAGAGGCCCAAGCAAGACGCGCCACGAGGAGCGTCTTGCCACATGTCAACACTGGGTCTGACTGAGCGCCTCCAGGAGAGAGGCCCAAGCAAGACATACCCCGAGGAGCGTCTTGCCACATGTCAGCACTGGGTCTGACTGAGCGCCTCCAGGAGAGAGGCCCCAGCAAGACGCGCCCCGAGGAGCGTCTTGCCTTATGTCAACACTGGGTCTGACTGAGGGCCTCCAGGAGAGAGGCCCAACCAAGGCGCGCCCCGAGGAGAGTCTGGCCACATGCCAACACTGGGTCTGACTGAGCGCCTCCAGGAGAGAGGCCCAAGCAAGACGCGCCCCGAGGAGCGTCTTGCCACATGTCAACACTGGGTCTGACTGAGCGCCTCCAGGAGAGAGGCCCAAGCAAGACATACCCCGAGGAGCGTCTTGCCACATGTCAGCACTGGGTCTGACTGAGTGCCTCCAGGAGAGAGGCCCCAGCAAGACGCGCCCAGAGGAGCGTCTTGCCTTATGTCAGCACTCGGTCTGACTGAGCGCCTCCAGGAGAGAGGCCCAAGCAAGACGCGCCCCGAGGAGCGTCTTGCCACGTGTCACCACTGGGTCTGACTGAGTGCCTCCAGGAGAGAGGCCCAAGCAAGATGTGCCCCGAGGAGCGTCTTTCCACGTGTCACCACTGGGTCTGACTGAGCGCCTCCAGGAGAGAGGCCCAAGCAAGACGCGCCCCGAGGAGCGTCTTGCCACGTGTCATCA
Organism: Nothobranchius furzeri; assembly: GCF_043380555.1. Taxonomy (NCBI): domain Eukaryota; kingdom Metazoa; phylum Chordata; class Actinopteri; order Cyprinodontiformes; family Nothobranchiidae; genus Nothobranchius; species Nothobranchius furzeri. Next base: position 43,118,742 of record NC_091748.1, read on the forward strand.
CTGGGTCTGACTGAGCGCCTCCAGGAGAGAGGCCCAAGCAAGACGCGCCCTGAGGAGCGTCTTGCCACGTGTCACCACTGGGTCTGACTGAGTGCCTCCAGGAGAGAGGCCCAAGCAAGATGTGCCCCGAGGAGCGTCTTGCCACATGTGAACACTGGGTCTGATAGAGGGCCTCCAGGAGAGAGACCCAAGTAAGACGCGCCCCGAGGAGCGTCTTGCCACATGTCAACACTGGGTCTGACTGAGCGCCTCCAGGAGAGAGGCCGCAGCAAGACGCGCCCCGAGGAGCGTCTTGCCTTATGTCAACACTGGGTCTGAATGAGGGCCTCCAGAAGAGAGGCCCAACCAAGGTGCGCCCCGAGGAGAGTCTGGCCACATGCCAACACTGGGTCTGACTGAGCGCCTCCAGGAGAGAGGCCCAAGCAAGACGCGCCCCGAGGAGCGTCTTGCCACATGTCAACACTGGGTCTGACTGAGCGCCTCCAGGAGAGAGGCCCAAGCAAGACGCACCCCGAGGAGCGTCTTGCCACATGTCAGCACTGGGTCTGACTGAGCGCCTCGAGGAGAGAGGCCCCAGCAAGACGCGCCCAGAGGAGTGTCTTGCCTTATGTCAGCACTCGGTCTGACTGAGCGCCTCCAGGAGAGAGGCCCAAGCAAGACGCGCCCCGAGGAGCGTCTTTCCACGTTTCACCAATGGGTCTGACTGAGCGCCTCCAGGAGAGAGGCCCAAGCAAGACGCGCCCCGAGGAGCGTCTTGCCACGTGTCATCACTGGGTCTGACTGAGCGCCTCCAGGAGAGAGGCCCAAGCAAGACGCGCCCCGAGGAGCGTCTTGCCACGTGTCACCACTGGGTCTGACTGAGTGCCTCCAGGAGAGAGGCCCAAGCAAGATGTGCCCCGAGGAGCGTCTTGCCACATGTGAACACTGGGTCTGACAGAGGGCCTCCAGGAGAGAGGCCCAACCAATACGCGCCCCGAGGAGCGTCTTGCCACATGTCACAACTGGGTCTGACTGAGCGCCTCCAGGAGAGAGGCCCAACCAAGGCGCGCCCCGAGGAGAGTCTTGCCACATGCCAACACTGGGTCTGACTGAGCGACTCCAGGAGAGAGGCCCAAGTAAGACGCGCCCCGAGGAGCGTCTTGCCACATGTCAACACTGGGTCTGACTGAGCGCCTCCAGGAGAGAGGCCCAAGCAAGACACGCCCCGAGGAGCGTCTTGCCACATGTCAGCACTGGGTCTGACTGAGCGCCTCCAGGAGAGAGGCCCCAGCAAGACGCGCCCCGAGGAGCGTCTTGCCACGTGTCACCACTGGGTCTGACTGACTGCCTCCAGGAGAGAGGCCCAAGCAAGACGCTCCCCGAGGAGCGTCTTGCCTTATGTCAACACTGGGTCTGACTGAGGGCCTCCAGGAGAGAGGCCCAACCAAGGCGCGCCCCGAGGAGAGTCTGGCCACATGCCAACACTGGGTCTGACTGAGTGCCTCCAGGAGAGAGGCCCAAGCATGATGCGCCCCGAGGAGCGTCTTGCCACATGTCAACAATGGGTCTGACTGAGGGCCTCCAGGAGAGAGGCCCAAGCATGATGCGCCCCGAGGAGCGTTTTGCCAAATGTCAACACTGGGTCTGACTGAGCGCCTCCAGGAGAGAGGCCCAAGCAAGACATACCCCGAGGAGCGTCTTGCCACATGTCAGCACTGGGTCTGACTGAGCGCCTCCAGGAGAGAGGCCCCAGGTAGACGCGCCCAGAGGAGCGTCTTGCCTTATGTCAGCACTCGGTCTGACTGAGCGCCTCCAGGAGAGAGGCCCAAGCAAGACGCGCCCCGAGGAGCGTCTTTCCACGTGTCACCACTGGGTCTGACTGAGCGCCTCCAGGAGAGAGGCCCAAGCAAGACGCGCCCCGAGGAGCGTCTTGCCACGTGTCATCACTGGGTCTGACTGAGCGCCTCCAGGAGAGAGGCCCAAGCAAGACGCGCCCCGAGGAGCGTCTTGCCACGTGTCACCACTAGGTCTGACTGAGAGCCTCCAGGAGAGAGGCCCAAGCAAGATGTGCCCCGAGGAGCGTCTTTCCACGTGTCACCACTGGGTCTGACTGAGCGCCTCCAGGAGAGAGGTCCAAGCAAGACGCGCCCCGAGGAGCGTCTTGCCACGTGTCATCACTGGGTCTGACTGAGCGCCTCCAGGATAGAGGCCCAAGCAAGACGCGCCCTGAGGAGCGTCTTGCCACGTGTCACCACTGGGTCTGACTGAGTGCCTCCAGGAGAGAGGCCCAAGCAAGATGTGCCCCGAGGAGAGTCTGGCCACATGCCAACACTGGGTCTGACTGAGCGCCTCCAGGAGAGAGGCCCAAGCAAGACGCGCCCCGAGGAGCGTCTTGCCACGTGTCATCACTGGGTCTGACTGAGCGCCTCCAGGAGAGAGGCCCAAGCAAGACGCGCCCCGAGGAGCGTCTTGCCACGTGTCACCACTGGGTCTGACTGAGTGCCTCCAGGAGAGAGGCCCAAGCAAGATGTTCCCCGAGGAGCGTCTTGCCACATGTGAACACTGGGTCTGACAGAGGGCCTCCAGGAGAGAGGCCCAAGCAATACGCGCCCCGAGGAGCGTCTTGCCACATGTCACCACTGGGTCTGACTGAGCGCCTCCAGGAGAGAGGCCCAACCAAGGCGCGCCCCGAGGAGAGTCTTGCCACATGCCAACACTGGGTCTGACTGAGCGACTCTAGGAGAGAGGCCCAAGTAAGACGCGCCCCGAGGAGCGTCTTGCCACATGTCAACACTGGGTCTGACTGAGCGCCTCCAGGAGAGAGGCCCAAGCAAGACGCGCCCCGAGGAGCGTCTTGCCACATGTCAGCACTGGGTCTGACTGAGCGCCTCCAGGAGAGAGGCCCCAGCAAGACGCTCCCCGAGGAGCGTCTTGCCACGTATCACCACTGGGTCTGACTGAGTGCCTCCAGGAGAGAGGCCCAAGCATGATGCGCCCCGAGGAGCGTCTTGCCACATGTCAACAATGGGTCTGACTGAGGGCCTCCAGGAGAGAGGCCCAAGCAAGATGTGCCCCGAGGAGCGTCTTGCCACATGTCAACACTGGGTCTGACTGAGCGCCTCCAGGAGAGAGGCCCAAGCAAGACGCGCCCCGAGGAGCGTCTTGCCATATGTCAACACTGGGTCTGACTGAGAGCCTCCAGGAGAGAGGCCCAAGCAAGACGCGCCCCGAGGAGCGTCTTGCCACATGTCAACACTGGGTCTGACTGAGCGCCTCCAGGAGAGAGGCCCAAGCAAGACATACCCCGAGGAGCGTCTTGCCACATGTCAGCACTGGGTCTGACTGAGCGCCTCCAGGAGAGAGGCCCCAGCAAGACGCGCCCAGAGGAGCGTCTTGCCTTATGTCAGCACTCGGTCTGACTGAGCGCCTCCAGGAGAGAGGCCCAAGCAAGACGCGCCCCGAGGAGCGTCTTTCCACGTGTCACCACTGGGTCTGACTGAGCGCCTCCAGGAGAGAGGCCCAAGCAAGACGCGCCCCGAGGAGCGTCTTGCCACGTGTCACCACTGGGTCTGACTGAGCGCCTCCAGGAGAGAGGCCCAAGCAAGACGCGCCCCGAGGAGTGTCTTGCCACGTGTCAGCACTGGGTCTGACTGAGCGCCTCCAGGAGAGAGGCCCCAGCAAGACGCGCCCCGAGGAGCGTCTTGCCTTATGTCAACACTGGGTCTGACTGAGGGCCTCCAGGAGAGAGGCCCAACCAAGGCGCGCCCCGAGGAGAGTCTGGCCACATGCCAACACTGGGTCTGACTGAGCGCCTCCAGGAGAGAGGCCCAAGCAAGACGCGCCCCGAGGAGCGTCTTGCCACATGTCAACACTGGGTCTGACTGAGAGCCTCCAGGAGAGAGGCCCAAGCAAGACGCGCCCCGAGGAGCGTCTTGCCACATGTCAACACTGGGTCTGACTGAGCGCCTCCAGGAGAGAGGCCCAAGCAAGACATACCCCGAGGAGCGTCTTGCCACATGTCAGCACTGGGTCTGACTGAGCGCCTCCAGGAGAGAGGCCCAAGCAAGACGCGCCCAGAGGAGCGTCTTGCCTTATGTCAGCACTCGGTCTGACTGAGCGCCTCCAGGAGAGAGGCCCAAGCAAGAGGCGCCCCGAGGAGCGTCTTTCCACGTGTCACCACTGGGTCTGACTGAGCGCCTCCAGGAGAGAGGCCCAAGCAAGACGCGCCCCGAGGAGCGTCTTGCCACGTGTCATCACTGGGTCTGACTGAGCGCCTCCAGGAGAGAGGCCCAAGCAAGACGCGCCCCGAGGAGCGTCTTGCCACGTGTCACCACTGGGTCTGACTGAGGGCCTCCAGGAGAGAGGCCCAAGCAAGATGTGCCCCGAGGAGCGTCTTTCCACGTGTCACCACTGGGTCTGACTGAGCGCCTCCAGGAGAGAGGCCCAAGCAAGACGCGCCCCGAGGAGCGTCTTGCCACGTGTCATCACTGGGTCTGACTGAGCGCCTCCAGGAGAGAGGCCCAAGCAAGACGCGCCCTGAGGAGCGTCTTGCCATGTGTCACCACTGGGTCTGACTGAGTGCCTCCAGGAGAGAGGACCAAGCAAGATGTGCCCCGAGGAGCGTCTTGCCACATGTGAACACTGGGTCTGATAGAGGGCCTCCAGGAGAGAGGCCCAAGTAAGACGCGCCCCGAGGAGCGTCTTGCCACATGTCAACACTGGGTCTGACTGAGGGCCTCCAGGAGAGAGGCCCAACCAAGGCGCGCCCCGAGGAGCGTCTGGCCACATGTCAACAATGGGTCTGACTGAGGGCCTCCAGGAGAGAAGCCCAAGCAAGACGCGCCCCGAGGAGCGTCTTGACACTTGTCAGCAGTCGGTCTGACTGAGCGCCTCCAGGAGAGAGGCCCAAGTAAGATGCGCCCCGAGGAGCGTCTTGCCACATGTCAACACTGGGTCTGACTGAGCGCCTCCAGGAGAGAGGCCCCAGCAAGACGCGCCCAGAGGAGCGTCTTGCCTTATGTCAGCACTCGGTCTGACTGAGCGCCTCCAGGAGAGAGGCCCAAGCAAGACGCGCCCCGAGGAGCGTCTTTCCACGTGTCACCACTGGGTCTGACTGAGCGCCTCCAGGAGAGAGGCCCAAGCAAGACGCGCCCCGAGGAGCGTCTTGCCACATGTCAGCACTGGTTCTGACTGAGCGCCTCCAGGAGAGAGGCCCCAGCAAGACGCGCCCAGAGGAGCGTCTTGCCTTATGTCAGCACTCGGTCTGACTGAGCGCCTCCAGGAGAGAGGCCCAAGCAAGACGCGCCCCGAGGAGCGTCTTTCCACGTGTCACCACTGGGTCTGACTGAGCGCCTCCAGGAGAGAGGCCCAAGCAAGACGCGCCCCGAGGAGCGTCTTGCCACGTGTCATCACTGGTCTGACTGAGCGCCTCCAGGAGAGAGGCCCAAGCAAGACGCGCCCCGAGGAGCGTCTTGCCACGTGTCACCACTAGGTCTGACTGAGTGCCTCCAGGAGAGAGGCCCAAGCAAGATGTGCCCCGAGGAGCGTCTTTCCACGTGTCACCACTGGGTCTGACTGAGCGCCTCCAGGAGAGAGGCCCAAGCAAGACGCGCCCCGAGGAGCGTCTTGCCACGTGTCATCACTGGGTCTGACTGAGCGCCTCCAGGATAGAGGCCCAAGCAAGACGCGCCCTGAGGAGCGTCTTGCCACGTGTCACCACTGGGTCTGACTGAGTGCCTCCAGGAGAGAGGCCCAAGCAAGATGTGCCCCGAGGAGAGTCTGGCCACATGCCAACACTGGGTCTGACTGAGCGCCTCCAGGAGAGAGGCCCAAGCAAGACGCGCCCCGAGGAGCGTCTTGCCACATGTCAACACTGGGTCTGACTGAGCGCCTCCAGGAGAGAGGCCCAAGCAAGACGCACCCCGAGGAGCGTCTTGCCACATGTCAATACTGGGTCTGACTGAGCGCCTCCAGGAGAGAGGCCCCAGCAAGACGCGCCCAGAGGAGCGTCTTGCCTTATGTCAGCACTCGGTCTGACTGAGCGCCTCCATGAGAGAGGCCCAAGCAAGACGCGCCCCGAGGAGCGTCTTGCCACGTGTCACCACTGGGTCTGACTGAGTGCCTCCAGGAGAGAGGCCCAGGCAAGATGTGCCCCTAGGAGCGTCTTGCCACATGTGAACACTGGGTCTGATAGAGGGCCTCCAGGAGAGAGGCCCAAGTAAGACGCGCCCCGAGGAGCGTCTTGCCACATGTCAACACTGGGTCTGACTGAGTGCCTCAAGGAGAGAGGCCCCAGCAAGACGCGCCCCGAGGAGCGTCTTGCCTTATGTCAACACTGGGTCTGACTGAGGGCCTCCAGGAGAGAGGCCCAACCAAGGCGCGCCCCGAGGAGAGTCTGGCCACATGCCAACACTGGGTCTGACTGATCGCCTCCAGGAGAGAGGCCCAAGCAAGACGCGCCCCGAGGAGCGTCTTGCCACATGTCAACACTGAGTCTCACTGAGCGCCTCCAGGAGAGAGGCCCAAGCAAGACGCACTCCGAGGAGCGTCTTGCCACATGTCAGCACTGGGTCTGACTGAGCGCCTCCAGGAGAGAGGCCCCAGCAAGACGCGCCCAGAGGAGCGTCTTGCCTTATGTCAGCACTCGGTCTGACTGAGCGCCTCCAGGAGAGAGGCCCAAGCAAGACGCGCCCCGAGGAGCGTCTTTCCACGTGTCACCACTGGGTCTGACTGAGCGCCTCCAGGAGAGAGGCCCAAGCAAGACGCGCCCCGAGGAGCGTCTTGCCTCGTGTCATCACTGGGTCTGACTGAGCGCCTCCAGGAGAGAGGCCCAAGCAAGACGCGCCCCGAGGAGCGTCTTGCCACGTGTCACCACTGGGTCTGACTGAGTGCCTCCAGGAGAGAGGCCCAAGCAAGATGTGCCCCGAGGAGTGTCTTGCCACATGTGAACACTGGGTCTGACAGAGGGCCTCCAGGAGAGAGGCCCAAGCAATACGCGCCCCGAGGAGCGTCTTGCCACATGTCACCACTGGGTCTGACTGAGCGCCTCCAGGAGAGAGGCCCAACCAAGGCGCGCCCCGAGGAGCGTCTTGCCTTATGTCAACACTGGGTCTGACTGAGGGCCTCCAGGAGAGAGGCCCAACCAAGGCGCGCCCCGTGGAGAGTCTGGCCACATGCCAACACTGGGTCTGACTGAGCGCCTCCAGGAGAGAGGCCCAAGCAAGACGCGCCCAGAGGAGCGTCTTGCCTTATGTCAGCACTCGGTCTGACTGAGCGCCTCCAGGAGAGAGGCCCAAGCAAGACGCGCCCCGAGGAGCGTCTTGCCACGTGTCACCACTGGGTCTGACTGAGTGCCTCCAGGAGAGAGGCCCAAGCATGATGCGCCCCGAGGAGCGTCTTGCCACATGTCAACAATGGGTCTGACTGAGGGCCTCCAGGAGATAGGCCCAAGCAAGATGTGCCCCGAGGAGCGTCTTGCCACATGTCAACAATGGGTCTGACTGAGGGCCTCCAGGAGAGAAGCCCAAGCAAGACGCGCCCCGAGGAGCGTCTTGCCACTTGTCAGCACTCGGTCTGACTGAGCGCCTCCAGGAGAGAGGCCCAAGTAAGACGCGCCCCGAGGAGCGTCTTGCCACATGTCAACACTGGGTCTGACTGAGCGCCTCCAGGAGAGAGGCCCAAGCAAGACGCGCCCCGAGGAGCGTCTTGCCATATGTCAACACTGGGTCTGACTGAGAGCCTCCAGGAGAGAGGCCCACGCAAGACGCGCCCCGAGGAGCGTCTTGCCACATGTCAACACTGGGTCTGACTGAGCGCCTCCAGGAGAGAGGCCCAAGCAAGACATACCCCGAGGAGCGTCTTGCCACATGTCAGCACTGGGTCTTACTGAGCTCCTCCAGGAGAGAGGCCCCAGCAAGACGCGCCCAGAGGAGCGTCTTGCCTTATGTCAGCACTCGGTCTGACTGAGCGCCTCCAGGAGAGAGGCCCAAGCAAGACGCGCCCCGAGGAGCGTCTTTCCACGTGTCACCACTGGGTCTCACTGAGCGCCTCCAGGAGAGAGGCCCAAGCAAGACGCGCCCCGAGGAGCGTCTTGCCACGTGTCATCACTGGGTCTGACTGAGCGCCTCCAGGAGAGAGGCCCAAGCAAGACGCGCCCCGAGGAGCGTCTTGCCACGTGTCACCACTGGGTCTGACTGAGGGCCTCCAGGAGAGAGGCCCAAGCAAGATGTGCCCCGAGGAGCGTCTTTCCACGTGTCACCACTGGGTCTGACTGAGCGCCTCCAGGAGAGAGGCCCAAGCAAGACGCGCCCCGAGGAGCGTCTTGCCACGTGTCATCACTGGGTCTGACTGAGCGCCTCCAGGAGAGAGGCCCAAGCAAGACGCGCCCTGAGGAGCGTCTTGCCATGTGTCACCACTGGGTCTGACTGAGTGCCTCCAGGAGAGAGGCCCAAGCAAGAATTGCCCCGAGGAGCGTCTTGCCACATGTGAACACTGGGTCTGATAGAGGGCCTCCAGGAGAGAGGCCCAAGTAAGACGCGCCCTGAGGAGCGTCTTGCCACATGTCAACACTGGGTCTGACTGAGCGCCTCCAGGAGAGAGGCCCCAGCAAGACGCGCCCCGAGGAGCGTCTTGCCTTATGTCAACACTGGGTCTGACTGAGGGCCTCCAGGAGAGAGGCCCAACCAAGGCGCGCCCCGAGGAGAGTCTGGCCACATGCCAACAATGGGTCTGACTGAGGGCCTCCAGGAGAGAAGCCCAAGCAAGACGCACTCCGAGGAGCGTCTTGCCACTTGTCAGCACTCGGTCTGACTGAGCGCCTCCAGGAGAGAGGCCCCAGCAAGACGCGCCCAGAGGAGTGTCTTGCCTTATGTCAGCACTCGGTCTGACTGAGCGCCTCCAGGAGAGAGGCCCAAGCAAGACGCGCCCCGAGGAGCGTCTTTCCACGTGTCACCACTGGGTCTGACTGAGCGCCTCCAGGAGAGAGGCCCAAGCAAGACGCGCCCCAAGGAGCGTCTTGCCACATGTCAACAATGGGTCTGACTGAGGGCCTCCAGGAGAGAAGCCCAAGCAAGACGCGCCCCGAGGAGCGTCTTGACACTTGTCAGCACTCGGTCTGACTGAGCGCCTCCAGGAGAGAGGCCCAAGTAAGACGCGCCCCGAGGAGCGTCTTGCCACATTTCAACACTGGGTCTGACTGAGCGCCTCCAGGAGAGAGGCCCCAGCAAGACGCGCCCAGAGGAGCGTCTTGCCTTATGTCAGCACTCGGTCTGACTGAGCGCCTCCAGGAGAGAGGCCCAAGCAAGACGCGCCCCGAGGAGCGTCTTTCCACGTGTCACCACTGGGTCTGACTGAGCGCCTCCAGGAGAGAGGCCCAAGCAAGACGCGCCCCTTGGAGCGTCTTGCCACGTGTCATCACTGGGTCTGACTGAGCGCCTCCAGGAGAGAGGCCCAAGCAAGACGCGCCCCGAGGAGCGTCTTGCCACGTATCACCACTGGGTCTGACTGAGTGCCTCCAGGAGAGAGGCCCAAGCAAGATGTGCCCCGAGGAGCGTCTTTCCACGTGTTACCACTGGGTCTGACTGAGCGCCTCCAGGAGAGATGCCCAAGCAAGACGCGCCCCGAGGAGCGTCTTGCCACGTGTCATCACTGGGTCTGACTGAGCGCCTCCAGGAGAGAGGCCCAAGCAAGACGCGCCCTGAGGAGCGTCTTGCCATGTGTCACCACTGGGTCTGACTGAGTGCCTCTAGGAGAGAGGCCCAAGCAAGATGTGCCCCGAGGAGCGTCTTGCCACATGTGAACACTGGGTCTGATAGAGGGCCTCCAGGAGAGAGGCCCAAGTAAGACGCGCCCCGAGGAGCGTCTTGCCTTATGTCAACACTGGGTCTGACTGAGGGCCTCCAGGAGAGAGGCCCAACCAAGGCACGCCCCGAGGAGAGTCTGGCCACATGCCAACACTGGGTCTGACTGAGCGCCTCCAGGAGAGAGGCCCAAGCAAGACATACCCCGAGGAGCGTCTTGCCACATGTCAGCACTGGGTCTGACTGAGCGCCTCCAGGAGAGAGGCCCCAGCAAGACGCGCCCAGAGGAGCGTCTTGCCTTATGTCAGCACTCGGTCTGACTGAGCGCCTCCAGGAGAGAGGCCCAAGCAAGACGCGCCCCGAGGAGCGTCTTTCCACGTGTCACCACTGGGTCTGACTGAGCGCCTCCAGGAGAGAGGCCCAAGCAAGACGCGCCCCGAGGAGCATCTTGCCACGTGTCATCACTGGGTCTGACTGAGCGCCTCCAGGAGAGAGGCCCAAGCAAGACGCGCCCCGAGGAGCGTCTTGCCACGTGTCACCACTGGGTCTGACTGAGGGCCTCCAGGAGAGAGGCCCAAGCAAGATGTGCCCCGAGGAGCGTCTTTCCACGTGTCACCACTGGGTCTGACTGAGCGCCTCCAGGAGAGAGGCCCAAGCAAGACGCGCCCCGAGGAGCGTCTTGCCACGTGTCATCACTGGGTCTGACTGAGCGCCTCCAGGAGAGAGGCCCAAGCAAGACGCGCCCTGAGGAGCGTCTTGCCATGTGTCACCACTGGGTCTGACTGAGTGCCTCCAGGAGAGAGGCCCAAGCAAGATGTGCCCCGAGGAGCGTCTTGCCACATGTGAACACTGGGTCTGATAGAGGGCCTCCAGGAGAGAGGCCCAAGTAAGACGCGCCCCGAGGAGCGTCTTGCCACATGTCAACACTGGGTCTGACTGAGGGCCTCCAGGAGAGAGGCCCAACCAAGGCGCGCCCCGAGGAGCGTCTGGCCACATGTCAACAATGGGTCTGACTGAGGGCCTCCAGGAGAGAAGCCCAAGCAAGACGCGCCCCAAGGAGCGTCTTGACACTTGTCAGCACTCGGTCTGACTGAGCGCCTCCAGGAGAGAGGCCCAAGTAAGACGCGCCCCGAGGAGCGTCTTGCCACATGTCAACACTGGGTCTGACTGAGCGCCTCCAGGAGAGAGGCCCCAGCAAGACGCGCCCAGAGGAGCGTCTTGCCTTATGTCAGCACTCGGTCTGACTGAGCGCCTCCAGGAGAGAGGCCCAAGCAAGACGCGCCCCGAGGAGCGTCTTTCCACGTGTCACCACTGGGTCTGACTGAGCGCCTCCAGGAGAGAGGCCCAAGCAAGACGCGCCCCGAGGAGCGTCTTGCCACGTGTCATCACTGGGTCTGACTGAGCGCCTCCAGGAGAGAGGCCCAAGCAAGACGCGCCCCGAGGAGCGTTCTCGCCACGTGTCACCACTGGGTCTGACTGAGTGCCTCCAGGAGAGAGGCCCAAGCAAGATGTGCCCCGAGGAGCGTCTTTCCACGTGTCACCACTGGGTCTGACTGAGCGCCTCCAGGAGAGAGGCCCAAGCAAGACGCGCCCCGAGGAGCGTCTTGCCACGTGTCATCACTGGGTCTGACTGAGCGCCTCCAGGAGAGAGGCCCAAGCAAGACGCGCCCTGAGGAGCGTCTTGCCATGTGTCACCACTGGGTCTGACTGAGTGCCTCCAGGAGAGAGGCCCAAGCAAGATGTGCCCCGAGGAGCGTCTTGCCACATGTGAACACTGGGTCTGATAGAGGGCCTCCAGGAGAGAGGCCCAAGTAAGACGCGCCCCGAGGAGCGACTTGCCACATGTCAACACTGGGTCTGACTGAGCGCCTCCAGGAGAGAGGCCCCAGCAAGACGCGCCCCGAGGAGCGTCTTGCCTTATGTCAACACTGGGTCTGACTGAGGGCCTCCAGGAGAGAGGCCCAACCAAGGCGCGCCCCGAGGAGAGTCTGGCCACATGCCAACACTGGGTCTGACTGAGCGCCTCCAGGAGAGAGGCCCAAGCAAGACATACCCCGAGGAGCGTCTTGCCACATGTCAGCACTGGGTCTGACTGAGCGCCTCCAGGAGAGAGGCCCCAGCAAGACGCGCCCAGAGGAGCGTCTTGCCTTATGTCAGCACTCGGTCTGACTGAGCGCCTCCAGGAGAGAGGCCCAAGCAAGACGCGCCCCGAGGAGCGTCTTTCCACGTGTCACCACTGGGTCTGACTGAGCGCCTCCAGGAGAGAGGCCCAAGCAAGACGCGCCCCGAGGAGCGTCTTGCCACGTGTCACCACTGGGTCTGACTGAGGGCCTCCAGGAGAGAGGCCCAAGCAAGATGTGCCCCGAGGAGCGTCTTTCCACGTGTCACCACTGGGTCTGACTGAGCGCCTCCAGGAGAGAGGCCCAAGCAAGACGCTCCCCGAGGAGCGTCTTGCCACGTGTCATCACTGGGTCTGACTGAGCGCCTCCAGGAGAGAGGCCCAAGCAAGACGCGCCCTGAGGAGCGTCTTGCCATGTGTCACCACTGGGTCTGACTGAGTGCCTCCAGGAGAGAGGCCCAAGCAAGATGTGCCCCGAGGAGCGTCTTGCCACATGTGAACACTGGGTCTGATAGAGGGCCTCCAGGAGAGAGGCCCAAGTAAGACGCGCCCCGAGGAGCGTCTTGCCACATGTCAACACTGGGTCTGACTGAGGGCCTCCAGGAGAGAGGCCCAACCAAGGCGCGCCCCGAGGAGCGTCTGGCCACATGTCAACAATGGGTCTGACTGAGGGCCTCCAGGAGAGAAGCCCAAGCAAGACGCGCCCCGAGGAGCGTCTTGACACTTGTCAGCACTCGGTCTGACTGAGCGCCTCCAGGAGAGAGGCCCAAGTAAGATGCGCCCCGAGGAGCGTCTTGCCACATGTCAACACTGGGTCTGACTGAGCGCCTCCAGGAGAGAGGCCCCAGCAAGACGCGCCCAGAGGAGCGTCTTGCCTTATGTCAGCACTCGGTCTGACTGAGCGCCTCCAGGAGAGAGGCCCAAGCAAGACGCGCCCCGAGGAGCGTCTTTCCACGTGTCACCACTGGGTCTGACTGAGCGCCTCCAGGAGAGAGGCCCAAGCAAGACGCACCCCGAGGAGCGTCTTGCCACGTGTCATCACTGGGTCTGACTGAGCGCCTCCAGGAGAGAGGCCCAAGCAAGACGCGCCCCGAGGAGCGTCTTGCCACGTGTCACCACTGGGTCTGACTGAGTGCCTCCAGGAGAGAGGCCCAAGCAAGATGTGCCCCGAGGAGCGTCGTTCCACGTGTCACCACTGGGTCTGACTGAGCGCCTCCAGGAGAGAGGCCCAAGCAAGAAGCGCCCCGAGGAGCGTCTTGCCACGTGTCATCACTGGGTCTGACTGAGCGCCTCCAGGAGAGAGGCCCAAGCAAGACGCGCCCTGAGGAGCGTCTTGCCATGTGTCACCACTGGGTCTGACTGAGTGCCTCCAGGAGAGAGGCCCAAGCAAGATGTGCCCCGAGGAGCGTCTTGCCACATGTGAACACTGGGTCTGATAGAGGGCCTCCAGGAGAGAGGCCCAAGTAAGACGCGCCCCGAGGAGCGACTTGCCACATGTCAACACTGGGTCTGACTGAGCGCCTCCAGGAGAGAGGCCCCAGCAAGACGCGCCCAGAGGAGCGTCTTGCCTTATGTCAGCACTCGGTCTGACTGAGCGCCTCCAGGAGAGAGGCCCAAGCAAGACGCGCCCCGAGGAGCGTCTTTCCACGTGTCACCACTGGGTCTGACTGAGCGCCTCCAGGAGAGAGGCCCAAGCAAGACGCGCCCCGAGGAGCATATTGCCACATGTCAACAATGGGTCTGACTGAGGGCCTCCAGGAGAGAAGCCCAAGCAAGACGCACCCCGAGGAGCGTCTTGCCACTTGTCAGCACTCGGTCTGACTGAGCGCCTCCAGGAGAGAGGCCCAAGTAAGACGCGCCCCGAGGAGCGTCTTGCCACATGTCAACACTGGTTCTGACTCAGCGCCTCCAGGAGAGAGTCCCCAGCAAGACGCGCCCTTAGGTTGCGTCTTGCCTTATGTCAGCACTCGGTCTGACTGAGCGCCTCCAGGAGAGAGGCCCAAGCAAGACGCGCCCCGAGGAGCGTCTTTCCACGTGTCACCACTGGGTCTGACTGAGCGCCTCCAGGAGAGAGGCCCAAGCAAGACGCGCCCCGAGGAGCGTCTTGCCACGTGTCATCACTGGGTCTGACTGAGCGCCTCCAGGAGAGAGGCCCAAGCAAGACGCGCCCCGAGGAGCGTCTTGCCACGTGTCACCACTGGGTCTGACTGAGTGCCTCCAGGAGAGAGGCCCAAGCAAGATGTGCCCCGAGGAGCGTCTTTCCACGTGTCACCACTGGGTCTGACTGAGCGCCTCCAGGAGAGAGGCCCAAGCAAGACGCGCCCCGAGGAGCGTCTTGCTACGTGTCATCACTGGGTCTGACTGAGCGCCTCCAGGAGAGAGGCCCAAGCAAGACGCGCCCTGAGGAGCGTCTTGCCATGTGTCACCACTGGGTCTGACTGAGTGCCTCCAGGAGAGAGGCCCAAGCAAGATGTGCCCCGAGGAGCGTCTTGCCTTATGTCAGCACTCGGTCTGACTGAGCGCCTCCAGGAGAGAGGCCCAAGCAAGACGCGCCCCGAGGAGCGTCTTTCCACGTGTCACCACTGGGTCTGACTGAGCGCCTCCAGGAGAGAGGCCCAAGCAAGACGCGCCCCGAGGAGCGTCTTGCCACGTGTCACCACTGGGTCTGACTGAGCGCCTCCAGGAGAGAGGCCCAAGCAAGACGCGCCCCGAGGAGCGTCTTGCCACGTGTCATCACTGGGTCTGACTGAGCGCCTCCAGGAGAGAGGCCCAAGCAAGACGCGCCCTGAGGAGCGTCTTGCCATGTGTCACCACTGGGTCTGACTGAGTGCCTCCAGGAGAGAGGCCCAAGCAAGATGTGCCCCGAGGAGCGTCTTGCCACATGTGAACACTGGGTCTGATAGAGGGCCTCCAGGAGAGAGGCCCAAGTAAGACGCGCCCCGAGGAGCGACTTGCCACATGTCAACACTGGGTCTGACTGAGCGCCTCCAGGAGAGAGGCCCCAGCAAGACGCGCCCCGTGGAGCGTCTTGCCTTATGTCAACACTGGGTCTGACTGAGGGCCTCCAGGAGAGAGGCCCAACCAAGGCGCGCCGCGAGGAGAGTCTGGCCACATGCCAACACTGGGTCTGACTGAGCGCCTCCAGGAGAGAGGCCCAAGCAAGACATACCCCGAGGAGCGTCTTGCCACATGTCAGCACTGGGTCTGACTGAGCGCCTCCAGGAGAGAGGCCCCAGCAAGACGCGCCCAGAGGAGCGTCTTGCCTTATGTCAGCACTCGGTCTGACTGAGCGCCTCCAGGAGAGAGGCCCAAGCAAGACGCGCCCCGAGGAGCGTCTTTCCACGTGTCACCACTGGGTCTGACTGAGCGCCTCCAGGAGAGAGGCCCAAGCAAGACGCGCCCCGAGGAGCGTCTTGCCACGTGTCATCACTGGGTCTGACTGAGCGCCTCCAGGAGAGAGGCCCAAGCAAGACGCGCCCCGAGGAGCGTCTTGCCACGTGTCACCACTGGGTATGACTGAGGGCCTCCAGGAGAGAGGCCCAAGCAAGATGTGCCCCGAGGAGCGTCTTTCCACGTGTCACCACTGGGTCTGACTGAGCGCCTCCAGGAGAGAGGCCCAAGCAAGATGCGCCCCGAGGAGCGTCTTGCCACGTGTCATCACTGGGTCTGACTGAGCGCCTCCAGGAGAGAGGCCCAAGCAAGACGCGCCCTGAGGAGCGTCTTGCCATGTGTCACCACTGGGTCTGACTGAGTGCCTCCAGGAGAGAGGCCCAAGCAAGATGTGCCCCGAGGAGCGTCTTGCCACATGTGAACACTGGGTCTGATAGAGGGCCTCCAGGAGAGAGGCCCAAGTAAGACGCGCCCCGAGGAGCGTCTTGCCACATGTCAACACTGGGTCTGACTGAGGGCCTCCAGGAGAGAGGCCCAACCAAGGCGCGCCCCGAGGAGCGTCTGGCCACATGTCAACAATGGGTCTGACTGAGGGCCTCCAGGAGAGAAGCCCAAGCAAGACGCGCCCCGAGGAGCGTCTTGACACTTGTCAGCACTCGGTCTGACTGAGCGCCTCCAGGAGAGAGGCCCAAGTAAGACGCGCCCCGAGGAGCGTCTTGCCACATGTCAACACTGGGTCTGACTGAGCGCCTCCAGGAGAGAGGCCCCAGCAAGACGCGCCCCGAGGAGCGTCTTTCCACGTGTCACCACTGGGTCTGACTGAGCGCCTCCAGGAGAGAGGCCCAAGCAAGATGTGCCCCGAGGAGCGTCTTTCCACGTGTCACCACTGGGTCTGACTGAGCGCCTCCAGGAGAGAGGCCCAAGCAAGACGCTCCCCGAGGAGCGTCTTGCCACGTGTCATCACTGGGTCTGACTGAGCGCCTCCAGGAGAGAGGCCCAAGCAAGACGCGCCCCGAGGAGCGTCTTGCCACGTGTCACCACTGGGTCTGACTGAGTGCCTCCAGGAGAGAGGCCCAAGCAAGATGTGCCCCGAGGAGCGTCTTTCCACGTGTCACCACTGGGTCTGACTGAGCGCCTCCAGGAGAGAGGCCCAAGCAAGATGCGCCGCGAGGTGCGTCTTGCCACGTGTCATCACTGGGTCTGACTGAGCGCCTCCAGGAGAGAGGCCCAAGCAAGACGCGCCCTGAGGAGCGTCTTGCCATGTGTCACCACTGGGTCTGACTGACTGCCTCCAGGAGAGAGGCCCAAGCAAGATGTGCCCCGAGGAGCGTCTTGCCACATGTGAACACTGGGTCTGATAGAGGGCCTCCAGGAGAGAGGCCCAAGTAAGACGCGCCCCGAGGAGCGACTTGCCACATGTCAACACTGGGTCTGACTGAGCGCCTCCAGGAGAGAGGCCCCAGCAAGACGCGCCCCGAGGAGCGTCTTGCCTTATGTCAACACTGGGTCTGACTGAGGGCCTCCAGGAGAGAGGCCCAACCAAGGCGCGCCCCGAGGAGAGTCTGGCCACATGCCAACACTGGGTCTGACTGAGCGCCTCCAGGAGAGAGGCCCAAGCAAGACAGGCCCCGAGGAGCGTCTTGCCACATGTCAACACTGGGTCTGACTGAGCGGCTCCAGGAGAGAGGCCCAAGCAAGACGCACCCCGAGGAGCGTCTTGCCACATGTCAGCACTGGGTCTGACTGAGCGCCTCCAGGAGAGAGGCCCCAGCAAGACGCGCCCAGAGGAGCGTCTTGCCTTATGTCAGCACTCGGTCTGACTGAGCGCCTCCAGGAGAGAGGCCCAAGCAAGACGCGCCCCGAGGAGCGTCTTTCCACGTGTCACCACTGGGTCTGACTGAGCGCCTCCAGGAGAGAGGCCCAAGCAAGACGCGCCCCGAGGAGCATATTGCCACATGTCAACAATGGGTCTGACTGAGGGCCTCCAGGAGAGAAGCTCAAGCAAGACGCACCCCGAGGAGCGTCTTGCCACTTGTCAGCACTCGGTCTGACTGAGCGCCTCCAGGAGAGAGGCCCAAGTAAGACGCGCCCCGAGGAGCGTCTTGCCACATGTCAACACTGGTTCTGACTCAGCGCCTCCAGGAGAGAGGCCCCAGCAAGACGCGCCCCGAGGAGCGTCTTGCCTTATGTCAGCACTCGGTCTGACTGAGCGCCTCCAGGAGAGAGGCCCAAGCAAGACGCGCCCCGAGGAGCGTCTTTCCACGTGTCACCACTGGGTCTGACTGAGCGCCTCCAGGAGAGAGGCCCAAGCAAGACGCGCCCCGAGGAGCGTCTTGCCACGTGTCATCACTGGGTCTGACTGAGCGCCTCCAGGAGAGAGGCCCAAGCAAGACGCGCCCCGAGGAGCGTCTTGCCACGTGTCACCACTGGGTCTGACTGAGTGCCTCCAGGAGAGAGGCCCAAGCAAGATGTGCCCCGAGGAGCGTCTTTCCACGTGTCACCACTGGGTCTGACTGAGCGCCTCCAGGAGAGAGGCCCAAGCAAGACGCGCCCCGAGGAGCGTCTTGCCACGTGTCATCACTGGGTCTGACTGAGCGCCTCCAGGAGAGAGGCCCAAGCAAGACGCGCCCTGAGGAGCGTCTTGCCATGTGTCACCACTGGGTCTGACTGACTGCCTCCAGGAGAGAGGCCCAAGCAAGATGTGCCCCGAGGAGCGTCTTGCCACATGTGAACACTGGGTCTGATAGAGGGCCTCCAGGAGAGAGGCCCAAGTAAGATGCGCCCCGAGGAGCGACTTGCCACATGTCAACACTGGGTCTGACTGAGCGCCTCCAGGAGAGAGGCCCCAGCAAGACGCGCCCCGAGGAGCGTCTTGCCTTATGTCAACACTGGGTCTGACTGAGGGCCTCCAGGAGAGAGGCCCAACCAAGGCGCGCCCCGAGGAGAGTCTGGCCACATGCCAACACTGGGTCTGACTGAGCGCCTCCAGGAGAGAGGCCCAAGCAAGACGGGCCCCGAGGAGCGTCTTGCCACATGTCAACACTGGGTCTGACTGAGCGGCTCCAGGAGAGAGGCCCAAGCAAGACGCACCCCGAGGAGCGTCTTGCCACATGTCAGCACTGGGTCTGACTGAGCGCCTCCAGGAGAGAGGCCCCAGCAAGACGCGCCCAGAGGAGCGTCTTGCCTTATGTCAGCACTCGGTCTGACTGAGCGCCTCCAGGAGAGAGGCCCAAGCAAGACGCGCCCCGAGGAGCGTCTTTCCACGTGTCACCACTGGGTCTGACTGAGCGCCTCCAGGAGAGAGGCCCAAGCAAGACGCGCCCCGAGGAGCATATTGCCACATGTCAACAATGGGTCTGACTGAGGGCCTCCAGGAGAGAAGCCCAAGCAAGACGCACCCCGAGGAGCGTCTTGCCACTTGTCAGCACTCGGTCTGACTGAGCGCCTCCAGGAGAGAGGCCCAAGTAAGACGCGCCCCGAGGAGCGTCTTGCCACATGTCAACACTGGTTCTGACTCAGCGCCTCCAGGAGAGAATCCCCAGCAAGACGCGCCCAGAGGTTGCGTCTTGCCTTATGTCAGCACTCGGTCTGACTGAGCGCCTCCAGGAGAGAGGCCCAAGCAAGACGCGCCCCGAGGAGCGTCTTTCCACGTGTCACCACTGGGTCTGACTGAGCGCCTCCAGGAGAGAGGCCCAAGCAAGACGCGCCCCGAGGAGCGTCTTGCCACGTGTCATCACTGGGTCTGACTGAGCGCCTCCAGGAGAGAGGCCCAAGCAAGACGCGCCCCGAGGAGCGTCTTGCCACGTGTCACCACTGGGTCTGACTGAGTGCCTCCAGGAGAGAGGCCCAAGCAAGATGTGCCCCGAGGAGCGTCTTTCCACGTGTCGCCACTGGGTCTGACTGAGCGCCTCCAGGAGAGAGGCCCAAGCAAGACGCGCCCCGAGGAGCGTCTTGCTACGTGTCATCACTGGGTCTGACTGAGCGCCTCCAGGAGAGAGGCCCAAGCAAGACGCGCCCTGAGGAGCGTCTTGCCATGTGTCACCACTGGGTCTGACTGAGTGCCTCCAGGAGAGAGGCCCAAGCAAGATGTGCCCCGAGGAGCGTCTTGCCACATGTGAACACTGGGTCTGATAGAGGGCCTCCAGGAGAGAGGCCCAAGTAAGACGCGCCCCGAGGAGCGTCTTGCCACATGTCAACACTGGGTCTGACTGAGGGCCTCCAGGAGAGAGGCCCAACCAAGGCGCGCCCCGAGGAGCGTCTGGCCACATGTCAACAATGGGTCTGACTGAGGGCCTCCAGGAGAGAAGCCCAAGCAAGACGCGCCCCGAGGAGCGTCTTGACACTTGTCAGCACTCGGTCTGACTGAGCGCCTCCAGGAGAGAGGCCCAAGTAAGACGCGCCCCGAGGAGCGTCTTGCCACATGTCAACACTGGGTCTGACTGAGCGCCTCCAGGAGAGAGGCCCCAGCAAGACGCGCCCAGAGGAGCGTCTTGCCTTATGTCAGCACTCGGTCTGACTGAGCGCCTCCAGGAGAGAGGCCCAAGCAAGACGCGCCCCGAGGAGCGTCTTTCCACGTGTCACCACTGGGTCTGACTGAGCGCCTCCAGGAGAGAGGCCCAAGCAAGACGCGCCCCGAGGAGCGTCTTGCCACGTGTCATCACTGGGTCTGACTGAGCGCCTCCAGGAGAGAGGCCCAAGCAAGACGCGCCCCGAGGAGCGTCTTGCCACGTGTCACCACTGGGTCTGACTGAGTGCCTCCAGGAGAGAGGCCCAAGCAAGATGTGCCCCGAGGAGCGTCTTTCCACGTGTCACCACTGGGTCTGACTGAGCGCCTCCAGGAGAGAGGCCCAAGCAAGACGCGCCCCGAGGAGCGTCTTGCCACGTGTCATCACTGGGTCTGACTGAGCGCCTCCAGGAGAGAGGCCCAAGCAAGACGCGCCCTGAGGAGCGTCTTGCCATGTGTCACCACTGGGTCTGACTGAGTGCCTCCAGGAGAGAGGCCCAAGCAAGATGTGCCCCGAGGAGCGTCTTGCCACATGTGAACACTGGGTCTGATAGAGGGCCTCCAGGAGAGAGGCCCAAGTAAGACGCGCCCCGAGGAGCGACTTGCCACATGTCAACACTGGGTCTGACTGAGCGCCTCAAGGAGAGAGGCCCCAGCAAGACGCGCCCCGAGGAGCGTCTTGCCTTATGTCAACACTGGGTCTGACTGAGGGCCTCCAGGAGAGAGGCCCAACCAAGGCGCGCCCCGAGGAGAGTCTGGCCACATGCCAACACTGGGTCTGACTGAGCGCCTCCAGGAGAGAGGCCCAAGCAAGACGGGCCCCGAGGAGCGTCTTGCCACATGTCAACACTGGGTCTGACTGAGCGGCTCCAGGAGAGGGGCCCAAGCAAGACGCACCCCGAGGAGCGTCTTGCCACATGTCAGCACTGGGTCTGACTGAGCGCCTCCAGGAGAGAGGCCCCAGCAAGACGCGCCCAGAGGAGCGTCTTGCCTTATGTCAGCACTCGGTCTGACTGAGCGCCTCCAGGAGAGAGGCCCAAGCAAGACGCGCCCCGAGGAGCGTCTTTCCACGTGTCACCACTGGGTCTGACTGAGCGCCTCCAGGAGAGAGGCCCAAGCAAGACGCGCCCCGAGGAGCATATTGCCACATGTCAACAATGGGTCTGACTGAGGGCCTCCAGGAGAGAAGCCCAAGCAAGACGCACCCCGAGGAGCGTCTTGCCACTTGTCAGCACTCGGTCTGACTGAGCGCCTCCAGGAGAGAGGCCCAAGTAAGACGCGCCCCGAGGAGCGTCTTGCCACATGTCAACACTGGTTCTGACTCAGCGCCTCCAGGAGAGAGTCCCCAGCAAGACGCGCCCAGAGGTTGCGTCTTGCCTTATGTCAGCACTCGGTCTGACTGAGCGCCTCCAGGAGAGAGGCCCAAGCAAGACGCGCCCCGAGGAGCGTCTTTCCACGTGTCACCACTGGGTCTGACTGAGCGCCTCTAGGAGAGAGGCCCAAGCAAGACGCGCCCCGAGGAGCGTCTTGCCACGTGTCATCACTGGGTCTGACTGAGCGCCTCCAGGAGAGAGGCCCAAGCAAGACGCGCCCCGAGGAGCGTCTTGCCACGTGTCACCACTGGGTCTGACTGAGTGCCTCCAGGAGAGAGGCCCAAGCAAGATGTGCCCCGAGGAGCGTCTTTCCACGTGTCACCACTGGGTTTGACTGAGCGCCTCCAGGAGAGAGGCCCAAGCAAGACGCGCCCCGAGGAGCGTCTTGCTACGTGTCATCACTGGGTCTGACTGAGCGCCTCCAGGAGAGAGGCCCAAGCAAGACGCGCCCTGAGGAGCGTCTTGCCATGTGTCACCACTGGGTCTGACTGAGTGCCTCCAGGAGAGAGGCCCAAGCAAGATGTGCCCCGAGGAGCGTCTTGCCACATGTGTACACTGGGTCTGATAGAGGGCCTCCAGGAGAGAGGCCCAAGTAAGACGCGCCCCGAGGAGCGTCTTGCCACATGTCAACACTGGGTCTGACTGAGCGCCTCCAGGAGAGAGGCCCCAGCAAGACGCGCCCCGAGGAGCGTCTTGCCTTATGTCAACACTGGGTCTGACTGAGGGCCTCCAGGAGAGAGGCCCAACCAAGGCGCGCCCCGAGGAGAGTCTGGCCACATGCCAACACTGGGTCTGACTGAGCGCCTCCAGGAGAGAGGCCCAAGCAAGACGCGCCCCGAGGAGCGTCTTGCCACATGTCAACACTGGGTCTGACTGAGCGCCTCCAGAAGAGAGGCCCAAGCAAGACGCACCCCGAGGAGCGTCTTGCCACATGTCAGCACTGGGTCTGACTGAGCGCCTCCAGGAGAGAGGCCCCAGCAAGACGCGGCCACAGGAGCGTCTTGCCTTATGTCAGCACTCGGTCTGACTGAGCGCCTCCAGGAGAGAGGCCCAAGCAAGACGCGCCCCGAGGAGCGTCTTTCCACGTGTCACCACTGGGTCTGACTGAGCGCCTCCAGGAGAGAGGCCCAAGCAAGACGCGCCCCGAGGAGCGTCTTGCCACTTGTCATCACTGGGTCTGACTGAGCGCCTCCAGGAGAGAGGCCCAAGCAAGACGCGCCCCGAGGAGCGTCTTGCCACGTGTCACCACTGGGTCTGACTGAGGGCCTCCAGGAGAGAGGCCCAAGCAAGATGTGCCCCGAGGAGCGTCTTTCCACGTGTCACCACTGGGTCTGACTGAGCGCCTCCAGGAGAGAGGCCCAAGCAAGACGCGCCCCGAGGAGCGTCTTGCCTTATGTCAGCACTCGGTCTGACTGAGCGCCTCCAGGAGAGAGGCCCAAGCAAGACGCGCCCCGAGGAGCGTCTTTCCACGTGTCACCACTGGGTCTGACTGAGCGCCTCCAGGAGAGAGGCCCAAGCAAGACGCGCCCCGAGGAGCGTCTTGCCACGTGTCATCACTGGGTCTGACTGAGCGCCTCCAGGAGAGAGGCCCAAGCAAGACGCGCCCCGAGGAGCGTCTTGCCACGTGTCACCACTGGGTCTGACTGAGTGCCTCCAGGAGAGAGGCCCAAGCAAGATGTGCCCCGAGGAGCGTCTTTCCACGTGTCACCACTGGGTCTGACTGAGCGCCTCAAGGAGAGATGCCCAAGCAAGACGCGCCCCGAGGAGCGTCTTGCCACGTGTCATCACTGGGTCTGACTGAGCGCCTCCAGGAGAGAGGCCCAAGCAAGACGCGCCCTGAGGAGCGTCTTGCCATGTGTCACCACTGGGTCTGACTGAGTGCCTCCAGGAGAGAGGCCCAAGCAAGATGTGCCCCGAGGAGCGTCTTGCCACATGTGAACACTGGGTCTGATAGAGGGCCTCCAGGAGAGAGGCCCAAGTAAGACGCGCCCCGAGGAGCGACTTGCCACATGTCAACACTGGGTCTGACTGAGCGCCTCCAGGAGAGAGGCCCCAGCAAGACGCGCCCCGAGGAGTGTCTTGCCTTATGTCAACACTGGGTCTGACTGAGGGCCTCCAGGAGAGAGGCCCAACCACGGCGCGCCCCGAGGAGAGTCTGGCCACATGCCAACACTGGGTCTGACTGAGCGCCTCCAGGAGAGAGGCCCAAGCAAGACATACCCCGAGGAGCGTCTTGCCACATGTCAGCACTGGGTCTGACTGAGCGCCTCCAGGAGAGAGGCCCCAGCAAGACGCGCCCAGAGGAGCGTCTTGCCTTATGTCAGCACTCGGTCTGACTGAGCGCCTCCAGGAGAGAGGCCCAAGCAAGACACGCCCCGAGGAGCGTCTTTCAACGTGTCACCAATGGGTCTGACTGAGCGCCTCCAGGAGAGAGGCCCAAGCAAGACGCGCCCCGAGGAGCGTCTTGCCACGTGTCATCACTGGGTCTGACTGAGCGCCTCCAGGAGAGAGGCCCAAGCAAGACGCGCCCCGAGGAGCGTCTTGCCACGTGTCACCACTGGGTCTGACTGAGGGCCTCCAGGAGAGAGGCCCAAGCAAGATGTGCCCCGAGGAGCGTCTTTCCACGTGTCACCACTGGGTCTGACTGAGCGCCTCCAGGAGAGAGGCCCAAGCAAGACGCGCCCCGAGGAGCGTCTTGCCACGTGTCATCACTGGGTCTGACTGAGCGCCTCCAGGAGAGAGGCCCAAGCAAGACGCGCCCTGAGGAGCGTCTTGCCATGTGTCACCACTGGGTCTGACTGAGTGCCTCCAGGAGAGAGGCCCAAGCAAGATGTGCCCCGAGGAGCGTCTTGCCACATGTGAACACTGGGTCTGATAGAGGGCCTCCAGGAGAGAGGCCCAAGTAAGACGCGCCCCGAGGAGCGTCTTGCCACATGTCAACACTGGGTCTGACTGAGGGCCTCCAGGAGAGAGGCCCAACCAAGGCGCGCCCCGAGGAGCGTCTGGCCACATGTCAACAATGGGTCTGACTGAGGGCCTCCAGGAGAGAAGCCCAAGCAAGACGCGCCCCGAGGAGCGTCTTGACACTTGTCAGCACTCGGTCTGACTGAGCGCCTCCAGGAGAGAGGCCCAAGTAAGACGTGCCCCGAGGAGCGTCTTGCCACATGTCAACACTGGGTCTGACTGAGCGCCTCCAGGAGAGAGGCCCCAGCAAGACGCGCCCAGAGCAGCGTCTTGCCTTATGTCAGCACTCGGTCTGACTGAGCGCCTCCAGGAGAGAGGCCCAAGCAAGACGCGCCCCGAGGAGCGTCTTTCCACGTGTCACCACTGGGTCTGACTGAGCGCCTCCAGGAGAGAGGCCCAAGCAAGACGCGCCCCGAGGAGCGTCTTGCCACGTGTCATCACTGGGTCTGACTGAGCGCCTCCAGGAGAGAGGCCCAAGCAAGACGTGCCCCGAGGAGCGTCTTGCCACGTGTCACCACTGGGTCTGACTGATTGCCTCCAGGAGAGAGGCCCAAGCAAGATGTGCCCCGAGGAGCGTCTTTCCACGTGTCACCACTGGGTCTGACTGAGCGTCTCCAGGAGAGAGGCCCAAGCAAGACGCGCCCCGAGGAGCGTCTTGCCACGTGTCATCACTGGGTCTGACTGAGCGCCTCCAGGAGAGAGGCCCAAGCAAGACGCGCCCTGAGGAGCGTCTTGCCATGTATCACCACTGGGTCTGACTGAGTGCCTCCAGGAGAGAGGCCCAAGCAAGATGTGCCCCGAGGAGCGTCTTGCCACATGTGAACACTGGGTCTGATAGAGGGCCTCCAGGAGAGAGGCCCAAGTAAGACGCGCCCCGAGGAGCGACTTGCCACATGTCAACACTGGGTCTGACTGAGCGCCTCCAGGAGAGAGGCCCCAGCAAGACGCGCCCCGAGGAGCGTCTTGCCTTATGTCAACACTGGGTCTGACTGAGGGCCTCCAGGAGAGAGGCCCAACCAAGGCGCGCCCCGAGGAGAGTCTGGCCACATGCCAACACTGGGTCTGACTGAGCGCCTCCAGGAGAGAGGCCCAAGCAAGACGGGCCCCGAGGAGCGTCTTGCCACATGTCAACACTGGGTCTGACTGAGCGGCTCCAGGAGAGAGGCCCAAGCAAGACGCACCCCCAGGAGCGTCTTGCCACATGTCAGCACTGGGTCTGACTGAGCGCCTCCAGGAGAGAGGCCCCAGCAAGACGCGCCCAGAGGAGCGTCTTGCCTTATGTCAGCACTCGGTCTGACTGAGCGCCTCCAGGAGAGAGGCCCAAGCAAGACGCGCCCCGAGGAGCGTCTTTCCACGTGTCACCACTGGGTCTGACTGAGCGCCTCCAGGAGAGAGGCCCAAGCAAGACGCGCCCCGAGGAGCATATTGCCACATGTCAACAATGGGTCTGACTGAGGGCCTCCAGGAGAGAAGCCCAAGCAAGACGCACCCCGAGGAGCGTCTTGCCACTTGTCAGCACTCGGTCTGACTGAGCGCCTCCAGGAGAGAGGCCCAAGTAAGACGCTCCCCGAGGAGCGTCTTGCCACATGTCAACACTGGTTCTGACTCAGCGCCTCCAGGAGAGAGTCCCCAGCAAGACGCGCCCAGAGGTTGCGTCTTGCCTTATGTCAGCACTCGGTCTGACTGAGCGCCTCCAGGAGAGAGGCCCAAGCAAGACGCGCCCCGAGGAGCGTCTTTCCACGTGTCACCACTGGGTCTGACTGAGCGCCTCCAGGAGAGAGGCCCAAGCAAGACGCGCCCCGAGGAGCGTCTTGCCACGTGTCATCACTGGGTCTGACTGAGCGCCTCCAGGAGAGAGGCCCAAGCAAGACGCGCCCCGAGGAGCGTCTTGCCACGTGTCATCACTGGGTCTGACTGAGCGCCTCCAGGAGAGAGGCCCAAGCAAGACGCGCCCTGAGGAGCGTCTTGCCATGTGTCACCACTGGGTCTGACTGAGTGCCTCCAGGAGAGAGGCCCAAGCAAGATGTGCCCCGAGGAGCGTCTTGCCACATGTGTACACTGGGTCTGATAGAGGGCCTCCAGGAGAGAGGCCCAAGTAAGACGCGCCCCGAGGAGCGTCTTGCCACATGTCCACACTGGGTCTGACTGAGCGCCTCCAGGAGAGAGGCCCCAGCAAGACGCGCCCCGAGGAGCGTCTTGCCTTATGTCAACACTGGGTCTGACTGAGGGCCTCCAGGAGAGAGGCCCAACCAAGGCGCGCCCCGAGGAGAGTCTGGCCACATGCCAACACTGGGTCTGACTGAGCGCCTCCAGGAGAGAGGCCCAAGCAAGACGCGCCCCGAGGAGCGTCTTGCCACATGTCAACACTGGGTCTGACTGAGCGCCTCCAGGAGAGAGGCCCAAGCAAGACGCACCCCGAGGAGCGTCTTGCCACATGTCAGCACTGGGTCTGACTGAGCGCCTCCTGGAGAGAGGCCCCAGCAAGACGCGGCCACAGGAGCGTCTTGCCTTATGTCAGCACTCGGTCTGACTGAGCGCCTCCAGGAGAGAGGCCCAAGCAAGACGCGCCCCGAGGAGCGTCTTTCCACGTGTCACCACTGGGTCTGACTGAGCGCCTCCAGGAGAGAGGCCAAAGCAAGACGCGCCCCGAGGAGCGTCTTGACACATGTCAACACTGGGTCTGACTGAGGGCCTCCAGGATAGAGGCCCAAGCAAGACGCGCCCCGAGGAGCGTCTTGACACATGTCAACACTGGGTCTGACTGAGGGCCTCCAGGAGAGAGGCCCAACCAAGGCGCGCCCCGAGGAGAGTCTTGCCACATGCCAACACTGGGTCTGACTGAGCGCCTCCAGGAGAGAGGCCCAAGCAAGACGCACCCCGAGGAGCGTCTTGCCACATGTCAGCACTGGGTCTGACTGAGCGCCTCCAGGAGAGAGGCCCCAGCAAGAAGTGCCCAGAGGAGCGTCTTTCCACGTGTCACCACTGGGTCTGACTGAGCGCCTCCAGGAGAGAGGCCCAAGCAAGACGTGCCCCGAGGAGCGTCTTGCCACGTGTCATCACTGGGTCTGACTGAGCGCCTCCAGTTGAGAGGCCCAAGCAAGACGCGCCCCGAGGAGCGTCTTGCCACGTGTCACCACTGGGTCTGACTGAGTGTCTCCAGGAGAGAAGCCCAAGCAAGATGTGCCCCGAGGAGCGTCTTGCCACATGTCAACACTGGGTCTGACAGAGGGCCTCCAGGAGAGAGGCCCAAGCAATACGCGCCCCGAGGAGCGTCTTGCCACATGTCACCACTGGGTCTGACTGAGCGCCTCCAGGAGAGAGGCCCAACCAAGGCGCGCCCCGAGGAGAGTCTTGCCACATGCAAACACTGGGTCTGACTGAGCGACTCCAGGAGAGAGGCCCAAGTAAGACGCGCCCCGAGGAGCGTCTTGCCACATGTCAACACTGGGTCTGACTGAGCGCCTCCAGGAGAGAGGCCCAAGCAAGACGCGCCCCGAGGAGCGTATTGCCACATGTCAACACTGGGTCTGACTGAGCGCCTCCAGGAGAGAGGCCCAAGCAGGACGCGCCCCGAGGAGCGTCTTGCCACGTGTCACCACTGGGTCTGATTGAGCGCCTCCAGGAGAGAGGCCCCAGCAAGACGCGCCCCGAGGAGTGTCTTGCCTTATGTCAGCACTCGGTCTGACTGAGTGCCTCCAGGAGAGAGGCCCAAGCATGATGTGCCCCGAGGAGCGTCTTGCCACATGTCAACAATGGGTCTGACTGAGGGCCTCCAGGAGAGAGGCCCAAGCAAGATGTGCCCCGAGGAGCATCTTGCCACATGTCAACAATGGGTCTGACTGAGGGCCTCCAGGAGAGAAGCCCAAGCAAGACGCTCCCCGATGAGCGTCTTGCCACTTGTCAGCACTCGGTCTTACTGAGCGCCTCCAGGAGAGAGGCCCAAGTAAGACGCGCCCCGAGGAGCGTCTTGCCACATGTCAACACTGGGTCTGACTGAGCGCCTCCAGGAGAGAGGCCCAAGCAAGACGCGCCCCGAGGAGCGTCTTGACACATGTCAACACTGGGTCTGACTGAGGGCCTCCAGGAGAGAGGCCCAACCAAGGCGCGCCCCGAGGAAAGTCTTGCCACATGCCAACACTGGGTCTGACTGAGCGCCTCCAGGAGAGAGGCCCAAGCAAGACGCGCCCCGAGGAGCGTCTTGCCACATGTCAACACTGGGTCTGACTGAGCGCCTCCAGGAGAGAGGCCCAAGCAAGACGCACCCCGAGGAGCGTCTTGCCACATGTCAGCACTGGGTCTGACTGAGCGCCTCCAGGAAAGAGGCCCCAGCAAGACGCGCCCAGAGGAGCGTCTTGCCACATGTCAGCACTGGGTCTGACTGAGCGCCTCCAGGAAAGAGGCCCCAGCAAGACGCGCCCCGAGGAGCGTCTTGCCACATGTCAACACTGGGTCTGACTGAGCGCCTCCAGGAGAGAGGCCCAAGCAAGACGCACCCCGAGGAGCGTCTTGCCACATGTCAGCACTGGGTCTGACTGAGCGCCTCCAGGAAAGAGGCCCCAGCAAGACGCGCCCAGAGGAGCGTCTTGCCTTATGTCAGCACTCGGTCTGACTGAGCGCCTCCAGGAGAGAGGCCCAAGCAAGAAGCGCCCCGAGGAGCGTCTTTCCATGTGTCACCACTGGGTCTGACTGAGCGCCTCCAGGAGAGAGGCCCAAACAAGACACGCCCCGAGGAGCGTCTTGCCACATGTCAACAATGGGTCTGACTGAGGGCCTCCAGGAGAGAAGCCCAAGCAAGACACGCCCCGAGCAGCGTCTTGCCACTTGTCAGCACTCGGTCTGACTGAGCGCCTCCAGGAGAGAGGCCCAAGCAAGACGCGCCCCGAGGAGCGTCTTGCCACATGTCAACACTGGGTCTGACTGAGGGTCTCCAGGAGAGAGGCCCAAGCAATATGCGCCCCGAGGAGCGTCTTGCCACATGTCACCACTGGGTCTGACTGAGCGCCTCCAGGAGAGAGGCCCAACAAAGGCGCGCCCCGAGGAGTGTATTGCCACATGCCAACACTGGGTCTGACTGAGGGCCTCCAGGATAGAGGCCCAAGCAAGACGCGCCACGAGGAGCGTCTTGACACATGTCAACACTGGGTCTGACTGAGGGCCTCCAGGAGAGAGGCCCAACCAAGGCGCGCCCCGAGGAGAGTCTTGCCACATGCCAACACTGGGTCTGACTGAGCGCCTCCAGGAGAGAGGCCCAAGCAAGACGCACCCCGAGGAGCGTCTTGCCACATGTCAGCACTGGGTCTGACTGAGCGCCTCCAGGAGAGAGGCCCCAGCAAGAAGTGCCCAGAGGAGCGTCTTTCCACGTGTCACCACTGGGTCTGACTGAGCGCCTCCAGGAGAGAGGCCCAAGCAAGACGTGCCCCGAGGAGCGTCTTGCCACGTGTCATCACTGGGTCTGACTGAGCGCCTCCAGTTGAGAGGCCCAAGCAAGACGCGCCCCGAGGAGCGTCTTGCCACGTGTCACCACTGGGTCTGACTGAGTGCCTCCAGGAGAGAAGCCCAAGCAAGATGTGCCCCGAGGAGCGTCTTGCCACATGTGAACACTGGGTCTGACAGAGGGCCTCCAGGAGAGAGGCCCAAGCAATACGCGCCCCGAGGAGCGTCTTGCCACATGTCACCACTGGGTCTGACTGAGCGCCTCCAGGAGAGAGGCCCAACCAAGGCGCGCCCCGAGGAGAGTCTTGCCACATGCAAACACTGGGTCTGACTGAGCGACTCCAGGAGAGAGGCCCAAGTAAGACGCGCCCCGAGGAGCGTCTTGCCACATGTCAACACTGGGTCTGACTGAGCGCCTCCAGGAGAGAGGCCCAAGCAAGACGCGCCCCGAGGAGCGTATTGCCACATGTCAACACTGGGTCTGACTGAGCGCCTCCAGGAGAGAGGCCCAAGCAGGACGCGCCCCGAGGAGCGTCTTGCCACGTGTCACCACTGGGTCTGATTGAGCGCCTCCAGGAGAGAGGCCCCAGCAAGACGCGCCACGAGGAGTGTCTTGCCTTATGTCAGCACTCGGTCTGACTGAGTGCCTCCAGGAGAGAGGCCCAAGCATGATGTGCCCCGAGGAGCGTCTTGCCACATGTCAACAATGGGTCTGACTGAGGGCCTCCAGGAGAGAGGCCCAAGCAAGATGTGCCCCGAGGAGCATCTTGCCACATGTCAACAATGGGTCTGACTGAGGGCCTCCAGGAGAGAAGCCCAAGCAAGACGCTCCCCGATGAGCGTCTTGCCACTTGTCAGCACTCGGTCTTACTGAGCGCCTCCAGGAGAGAGGCCCAAGTAAGACGCGCCCCGAGGAGCGTCTTGCCACATGTCAACACTGGGTCTGACTGAGCGCCTCCAGGAGAGAGGCCCAAGCAAGACGCGCCCCGAGGAGCGTCTTGACACATGTCAACACTGGGTCTGACTGAGGGCCTCCAGGAGAGAGGCCCAACCAAGGCGCGCCCCGAGGAAAGTCTTGCCACATGCCAACACTGGGTCTGACTGAGCGCCTCCAGGAGAGAGGCCCAAGCAAGACGCGCCCCGAGGAGCGTCTTGCCACATGTCAACACTGGGTCTGACTGAGCGCCTCCAGGAGAGAGGCCCAAGCAAGACGCACCCCGAGGAGCGTCTTGCCACATGTCAGCACTGGGTCTGACTGAGCGCCTCCAGGAAAGAGGCCCCAGCAAGACGCGCCCAGAGGAGCGTCTTGCCACATGTCAGCACTGGGTCTGACTGAGCGCCTCCAGGAAAGAGGCCCCAGCAAGACGCGCCCCGAGGAGCGTCTTGCCACATGTCAACACTGGGTCTGACTGAGCGCCTCCAGGAGAGAGGCCCAAGCAAGACGACGCACCCCGAGGAGCGTCTTGCCACATGTCAGCACTGGGTCTGACTGAGCGCCTCCAGGAAAGAGGCCCCAGCAAGACGCGCCCAGAGGAGCGTCTTGCCTTATGTCAGCACTCGGTCTGACTGAGCGCCTCCAGGAGAGAGGCCCAAGCAAGAAGCGCCCCGAGGAGCGTCTTTCCATGTGTCACCACTGGGTCTGACTGAGCCCCTCCAGGAGAGAGGCCCAAGCAAGACACGCCCCGAGGAGCGTCTTGCCACATGTCAACAATGGGTCTGACTGAGGGCCTCCAGGAGAGAAGCCCAAGCAAGACACGCCCCGAGCAGCGTCTTGCCACTTGTCAGCACTCGGTCTGACTGAGCGCCTCCAGGAGAGAGGCCCAAGCAAGACGCGCCCCGAGGAGCGTCTTGCCACATGTCAACACTGGGTCTGACTGAGGGTCTCCAGGAGAGAGGCCCAAGCAATACGCGCCCCGAGGAGCGTCTTGCCACATGTCACCACTGGGTCTGACTGAGCGCCTCCAGGAGAGAGGCCCAACAAAGGCGCGCCCCGAGGACTGTATTGCCACATGCCAACACTGGGTCTGACTGAGCGCCTCCAGGAGATAGGCCCAAGTAAGACACGCCCCGAGGAGCGTCTTGCCACATGTCAACACTGGATCTGACTGAGCGCCTCCAGGAGAGAGGCCCAAGCAAGATGCGCCCCTAGGAGCGTCTTGCCACATGTCAACACTGGGTCTGACTGAGCGCCTCCAGGAGAGAGGCCCAACCAAGGCGCACCCCGAGGAGAGTCTTGCCACATGCCAACACTGGGTCTGACTGAGCGCCTCCAGGAGAGAGGCCCAAGTAAGACGCGCCCCGAGGAGCGTCTTGCCACATGTCAACACTGGGTCTGACTGAGCGCCTCCAGGAGAGAGGCCCAAGCAAGACACGCCCCGAGGAGCGTCTTGCCACATGTCAACACTGGGTCTGACTGAGCGCCTCCAGGATAGAGGCCCAAGCAAGACGCGCCCCGAGGAGCGTCTTGACACATGTCAACACTGGGTCTGACTGAGGGCCTCCAGGAGAGAGGCCCAACCAAGGCGCGCCCCGAGGACAGTCTTGCCACATGCCAACACTGGGTCTGACTGAGCGCCTCCAGGAGAGAGGCCCAAGCAAGACGCACCCCGAGGAGCGTCTTGCCACATGTCAGCACTGGGTCTGACTGAGCGCCTCCAGGAGAGAGGCCCCAGCAAGAAGTGCCCAGAGGAGCGTCTTTCCACGTGTCACCACTGGGTCTGACTGAGCGCCTCCAGGAGAGAGGCCCAAGCAAGACGCGCCCCGAGAAGCGTCTTGCCACGTGTCATCACTGGGTCTGACTGAGCGCCTCCAGGAGAGAGGCCCAAGCAAGACGCACCCCGAGGAGCGTCTTGCCACATGTCAGCACTGGGTCTGACTGAGCGCCTCCAGGAAAGAGGCCCCAGCAAGACGCGCCCAGAGGAGCGTCTTGCCACATGTCAGCACTGGGTCTGACTGAGCGCCTCCAGGAAAGAGGCCCCAGCAAGACGCGCCCCGAGGAGAGTCATGCCACATGCCAACACTGGGTCTGACTGAGCGCCTCCAGGAGAGAGGCCCAAGCAAGACGCGCCCCGAGGAGCGTCTTGCCACATGTCAACACTGGGTCTGACTGAGCGCCTCCAGGAGAGAGGCCCAAGCAAGACGCACCCCGAGGAGCGTCTTGCCACATGTCAGCACTGGGTCTGACTGAGCGCCTCCAGGAAAGAGGCCCCAGCAAGACGCGCCCAGAGGAGCGTCTTGCCTTATGTCAGCACTCGGTCTGACGGAGCGCCTCCAGGAGAGAGGCCCAAGCAAGAAGCGCCCCGAGGAGCGTCTTTCCATGTGTCACCACTGGGTCTGACTGAGCGCCTCCTGGAGAGAGGCCCAAGCAAGACGCGCCCCGAGGAGCGTCTTGCCACATGTCAACAATGGGTCTGACTGAGGGCCTCCAGGAGAGAAGCCCAAGCAAGACGCGCCCCGAGCAGCGTCTTGCCACTTGTCAGCACTCGGTCTGACTGAGCGCCTCCAGGAGAGAGCCCCAAGCAAGACGCGCCCCGAGGAGCGTCTTGCCACATGTCAACACTGGGTCTGACTGAGGGTCTCCAGGAGAGAGGCCCAAGCAATACGCGCCCCGAGGAGCGTCTTGCCACATGTCACCACTGGGTCTGACTGAGCGCCTCCAGGAGAGAGGCCCAACAAAGGCGCGCCCCGAGGAGTGTATTGCCACATGCCAACACTGGGTCTGACTGAGCGCCTCCAGGAGATAGGCCCAAGAAAGACACGCCCCGAGGAGCGTCTTGCCACATGTCAACACTGGATCTGACTGAGCGCCTCCAGGAGAGAGGCCCAAGCAAGAAGCGCCCCGAGGAGCGTCTTGCCACATGTCAACACTGGGTCTGACTGAGCGCCTCCAGGATAGAGGCCCAAGCAAGACGCGCCCCGAGGAGCATCTTGACACATGTCAACACTGGGTCTGACTGAGCGCCTCCAGGAGAGAGGCCCAACCAAGGCGCGCCCCGAGGAGAGTCTTGCCACATGCCAACACTGGGTCTGACTGAGCGCCTCCAGGAGAGAGGCCCAAGTAAGACGCGCCCCGAGGAGCGTCTTGCCACATGTCAACACTGGGTCTGACTGAGCGCCTCCAGGAGAGAGGCCCAAGCAAGACGCGCCCCGAGGAGCGTCTTGCCACATGTCAACACTGGGTCTGACTGAGCGCCTCCAGGATAGAGGCCCAAGCAAGACGCGCCCCGAGGAGCGTCTTGACACATATCAACACTGGGTCTGACTGAGGGCCTCCAGGAGAGAGGCCCAACCAAGGCGCGCCCCGAGGAGAGTCTTGCCACATGCCAACACTGGGTCTGACTGAGCGCCTCCAGGAGAGAGGCCCAAGCAAGACGCACCCCGAGGAGCGTCTTGCCACATGTCAGCACTGGGTCTGACTGAGCGCCTCCAGGAGAGAGGCCCCAGCAAGAAGTGCCCAGAGGAGCGTCTTTCCACGTGTCACCACTGGGTCTGACTGAGCGCCTCCAGGAGAGAGGCCCAAGCAAGACGCGCCCCGAGGAGCGTCTTGCCACGTGTCATCACTGGGTCTGACTGAGCGCCTCCAGGAGAGAGGCCCAAGCAAGACGCACCCCGAGGAGCGTCTTGCCACATGTCAGCACTGGGATGACTGAGCGCCTCCAGGAAAGAGGCCCCAGCAAGACGCGCCCAGAGGAGCGTCTTGCCACATGTCAGCACTGGGTCTGACTGAGCGCCTCCAGGAAAGAGGCCCCAGCAAGACGCGCCCCGAGGAGAGTCTTGCCACATGCCAACACTGGGTCTGACTGAGCTTCTCCAGGAGAGAGGCCCAAGCAAGACGCGCCCCGAAGAGCGTCTTGCCACATGTCAACACTGGGTCTGACTGAGCGCCTCCAGGAGAGAGGCCCAAGCAAGACGCACCCCGAGGAGCGTCTTGCCACATGTCAGCACTGGGTCTGACTGAGCGCCTCCAGGAAAGAGGCCCCAGCAAGACGCGCCCAGAGGAGCGTCTTGCCTTATGTCAGCACTCGGTCTGACTGAGCGCCTCCAGGAGAGAGGCCCAAGCAAGAAGCGCCCCGAGGAGCGTCTTTCCATGTGTCACCACTGGGTCTGACTGAGCACCTCCAGGAGGGAGGCCCAAGCAAGACGCGCCCCGAGGAGCGTCTTGCCACATGCCAACAATGGGTCTGACTGAGGGCCTCCAGGAGAGAAGCCCAAGCAAGACGCGCCCCGAGCAGCGTCTTGCCACTTGACAGCACTCGGTCTGACTGAGCGCCTCCAGGAGAGAGCCCCAAGCAAGACGCGCCCCGAGGAGCGTCTTGCCACATGTCAACACTGGGTCTGACTGAGGGTCTCCAGGAGAGAGGCCCATGCAATACGCGCCCCGAGGAGCGTCTTGCCACATGTCACCACTGGGTCTGACTGAGCGCCTCCAGGAGAGAGGCCCAACAAAGGCGCGCCCCGAGGAGTGTATTGCCACATGCCAACACTGGGTCTGACTGAGCGCCTCCAGGAGATAGGCCCAAGTAAGACACGCCCCGAGGAGCGTCTTGCCACATGTCAACACTGGATCTGACTGAGCGCCTCCAGGAGAGAGGCCCAAGCAAGACGCGCCCCGAGGAGCGTCTTGCCACATGTCAACACTGGGTCTGACTGAGCGCCTCCAGGATAGAGGCCCAAGCAAGACGCGCCCCGAGGAGCATCTTGACACATGTCAACACTGGGTCTGACTGAGCGCCTCCAGGAGAGAGGCCCAACCAAGGCGCGCCCCGAGGAGAGTCTTGCCACATGCCACCACTGGGTCTGACTGAGCGCCTCCAGGAGAGAGGCCCAACCAAGGCGCGCCCCGAGGAGCGTCTTGACACATATCAACACTGGGTCTGACTGAGGGCCTCCAGGAGAGAGGCCCAACCAAGGCGCGCCCCGAGGAGAGTCTTGCCACATGCCAACACTGGGTCTGACTGAGCGCCTCCAGGAGAGAGGCCCAAGCAAGACGCACCCCGAGGAGCGTCTTGCCACATGTCAGCACTGGGTCTGACTGAGCGCCTCCAGGAGAGAGGCCCCAGCAAGAAGTGCCCAGAGGAGCGTCTTTCCACGTGTCACCACTGGGTCTGACTGAGCGCCTCCAGGAGAGAGGCCCAAGCAAGACGCGCCCCGAGGAGCGTCTTGCCACGTGTCATCACTGGGTCTGACTGAGCGCCTCCAGGAGAGAGGCCCAAGCAAGACGCACCCCGAGGAGCGTCTTGCCACATGTCAGCACTGGGATGACTGAGCGCCTCCAGGAAAGAGGCCCCAGCAAGACGCGCCCAGAGGAGCGTCTTGCCACATGTCAGCACTGGGTCTGACTGAGCGCCTCCAGGAAAGAGGCCCCAGCAAGACGCGCCCAGAGGAGCGTCTTGCCTTATGTCAGCACTCGGTCTGACTGAGCGCCTCCAGGAGAGAGGCCCAAGCAAGAAGCGCCCCGAGGAGCGTCTTTCCATGTGTCACCACTGGGTCTGACTGAGCACCTCCAGGAGAGAGGCCGAAGCAAGACGCGCCCCGAGGAGCGTCTTGCCACATGCCAACAATGGGTCTGACTGAGGGCCTCCAGGAGAGAAGCCCAAGCAAGACGCGCCCCGAGCAGCGTCTTGCCACTTGACAGCACTCGGTCTGACTGAGCGCCTCCAGGAGAGAGCCCCAAGCAAGACGCGCCCCGAGGAGCGTCTTGCCACATGTCAACACTGGGTCTGACTGAGGGTCTCCAGGAGAGAGGCCCATGCAATACGCGCCCCGAGGAGCGTCTTGCCACATGTCACCACTGGGTCTGACTGAGCGCCTCCAGGAGAGAGGCCCAACAAAGGCGCGCCCCGAGGAGTGTATTGCCACATGCCAACACTGGGTCTGACTGAGCGCCTCCAGGAGATAGGCCCAAGTAAGACACGCCCCGAGGAGCGTCTTGCCACATGTCAACACTGGATCTGACTGAGCGCCTCCAGGAGAGAGGCCCAAGCAAGACGCGCCCCGAGGAGCGTCTTGCCACATGTCAACACTGGGTCTGACTGAGCGCCTCCAGGATAGAGGCCCAAGCAAGACGCGCCCCGAGGAGCATCTTGACACATGTCAACACTGGGTCTGACTGAGCGCCTCCAGGAGAGAGGCCCAACCAAGGCGCGCCCCGAGGAGAGTCTTGCCACATGCCAACACTGGGTCTGACTGAGCGCCTCCAGGAGAGAGGCCCAAGTAAGACGCGCCCCGAGGAGCGTCTTGCCACATGTCAACACTGGGTCTGACTGAGCGCCTCCAGGAGAGAGGCCCAAGCAAGACACGCCCCGAGGAGCGTCTTGCCACATGTCAACACTGGGTCTGACTGAGCGCCTCCAGGATAGAGGCCCAAGCAAGACGCGCCCCGAGGAGCGTCTTGACACATGTCAACACTGGGTCTGACTGAGGGCCTCCAGGAGAGAGGCCCAACCAAGGCGCGCCCCGAGGAGAGTCTTGCCACATGCCAACACTGGGTCTGACTGAGCGCCTCCAGGAGAGAGGCCCAAGCAAGACGCACCCCGAGGAGCGTCTTGCCACATGTCAGCACTGGGTCTGACTGAGCGCCTCCAGGAGAGAGGCCCCAGCAAGAAGTGCCCAGAGGAGCGCCTTTCCACGTGTCACCACTGGGTCTGACTGAGCGCCACCAGGAGAGAGGCCCAACCAAGGCGCGCCCCGAGGAGCGTCTTGCCACATGTCAACACTGGGTCTGACTGAGCGCCTCCAGGATAGAGGCCCAAGCAAGACGCGCCCCGAGGAGCGTCTTGACACATGTCAACACTGGGTCTGACTGAGGGCCTCCAGGAGAGAGGCCCAACCAAGGCGCGCCCCGAGGAGAGTCTTGCCACATGCCAACACTGGGTCTGACTGAGCGCCTCCAGGAGAGAGGCCCAAGCAAGACGCACCCCGAGGAGCGTCTTGCCACATGTCAGCACTGGGTCTGACTGAGCGCCTCCAGGAGAGAGGCCCCAGCAAGAAGTGCCCAGAGGAGCGTCTTTCCACGTGTCACCACTGGGTCTGACTGAGTGCCTCCAGGAGAGAGGCCCAAGCAAGATGTGCCCCGAGGAGCGTCTTGCCACATGTGAACACTGGGTCTGACAGAGGGCCTCCAGGAGAGAGGCCCAAGCAATACGCGCCCCGAGGAGCGTCTTGCCACATGTCACCACTGGGTCTGACTGAGCGCCTCCAGGAGAGAGGCCCAACCAAGGCGCGCCCCGAGGAGAGTCTTGCCACATGCAAACACTGGGTCTGACTGAGCGCCTCCAGGAGAGAGGCCCAAGTAAGACGCGCCCCGATCAGCGTCTTGCCACATGTCAACACTGGGTCTGACTGAGCGCCTCCAGGAGAGAGGCCCAAGCAAGACGCGCCCCGAGGAGCGTCTTGCCACATGTCAACACTGGGTCTGACTGAGCGCCTCCAGGAGAGAGGCCCAAGCAAGACGCGCCCCGAGGAGCGTCTTGCCACGTGTCACCACTGGGTCTGGTTGAGCGCCTCCAGAAGAGAGGCCCCAGCAAGACGCGCCCCGAGGAGCGTCTTGCCTTATGTCAGCACTCGGTCTGACTGAGTGCCTCCAGGAGAGAGGCCCAAGCATGATGTGCCCCGAGGAGCGTCTTGCCACATGTCAACACTGGGTCTGACTGAGCGCCTCCAGGAGAGAGGCCCAAGCAAGACGCACCCCGAGGAGCGTCTTGCCACATGTCAGCACTGGGTCTGACTGAGCGCCTCCAGGAGAGAGGCCCCAGCAAGACGCGGCCACAGGAGCGTCTTGCCTTATGTCAGCACTCGGTCTGACTGAGCGCCTCCAGGAGAGAGGCCCAAGCAAGACGCGCCCCGAGGAGCGTCTTTCCACGTGTCACCACTGGGTCTCACTGAGCGCCTCCAGGAGAGAGGCCAAAGCAAGACGCGCCCCGAGGAGCGTCTTGACATATGTCAACACTGGGTCTGACTGAGGGCCTCCAGGATAGAGGCCCAAGCAAGACGCGCCCCGAGGAGCGTCTTGACACATGTCAACACTGGGTCTGACTGAGGGCCTCCAGAAGAGAGGCCCAACCAAGGCGCGCCCCGAGGAGAGTCTTGCCACATGCCAACACTGGGTCTGACTGAGCGCCTCCAGGAGAGAGGCCCAAGCAAGACACACCCCGAGGAGCGTCTTGCCACATGTCAGCACTGGGTCTGACTGAGCGCCTCCAGGAGAGAGGCCCCAGCAAGAAGTGCCCAGAGGAGCGTCTTTCCACGTGTCACCACTGGGTCTGACTGAGCGCCTCCAGGAGAGAGGCCCAAGCAAGACGCGCCCCGAGGAGCGTCTTGCCACGTGTCATCACTGGGTCTGACTGAGCGCCTCCAGTTGAGAGGCCCAAGCAAGACGCGCCCCGAGGAGCGTCTTGCCACGTGTCACCACTGGGTCTGACTGAGTGCCTCCAGGAGAGAAGCCCAAGCAAGATGTGCCCCGAGGAGCGTCTTGCCACATGTGAACACTGGGTCTGACAGAGGTCCTCCAGGAGAGAGGCCCAAGCAATACGCGCCCCGAGGAGCGTCTTGCCACATGTCACCACTGGGTCTGACTGAGCGCCTCCAGGAGAGAGGCCCAACCAAGGCGCGCCCCGAGGAGAGTCTTGCCACATGCAAACACTGGGTCTGACTGAGCGCCTCCAGGAGAGAGGCCCAAGTAAGTCGCGCCCCGAGGAGCGTCGTGCCACATGTCAACACTGGGTCTGACTGAGCGCCTCCAGGAGAGAGGCCCAAGCAAGACGCGCCCCGAGGAGCGTATTGCCACATGTCAACACTGGGTCTGACTGAGCGCCTCCAGGAGAGAGGCCCAAGCAAGACGCGCCCCGAGGAGCGTCTTGCCACATGTCAACAATGGGTCTGACTGAGGGCCTCCAGGAGAGAAGCCCAAGCAAGACGCGCCCCGAGCAGCGTCTTGCCACTTGTCAGCACTCGGTCTGACTGAGCGCCTCCAGGAGAGAGGCCCAAGCAAGACGCGCCCCGAGGAGCGTCTTGCCACATGTCAACACTGGGTCTGACTGAGGGTCTCCAGGAGAGAGGCCCAAGCAATACGCGCCCCGAGGAGCGTCTTGCCACATGTCACCACTGGGTCTGACTGAGCGCCTCCAGGAGAGAGGCCCAACAAAGGCGCGCCCCGAGGAGTGTATTGCCACATGCCAACACTGGGTCTGACTGAGCGCCTCCAGGAGATAGGCCCAAGTAAGACACGCCCCGAGGAGCGTCTTGCCACATGTCAACACTGGATCTGACTGAGCGCCTCCAGGAGAGAGGCCCAAGCAAGACGCGCCCCGAGGAGCGTCTTGCCACATGTCAACACTGGGTCTGACTGAGCGCCTCCAGGATAGAGGCCCAAGCAAGACGCGCCCCGAGGAGCATCTTGACACATGTCAACACTGGGTCTGACTGAGCGCCTCCAGGAGAGAGGCCCAACCAAGGCGCGCCCCGAGGAGAGTCTTGCCAGATGCCAACACTGGGTCTGACTGAGCGCCTCCAGGAGAGAGGCCCAAGTAAGACGCGCCCCGAGGAGCGTCTTGCCACATGTCAACACTGGGTCTGACTGAGCGCCTCCAGGAGAGAGGCCCAAGCAAGACACGCCCCGAGGAGCGTCTTGCCACATGTCAACACTGGGTCTGACTGAGCGCCTCCAGGATAGAGGCCCAAGCAAGACGCGCCCCGAGGAGCGTCTTGACACATGTCAACACTGGGTCTGACTGAGGGCCTCCAGGAGAGAGGCCCAACCAAGGCGCGCCCCGAGGAGAGTCTTGCCACATGCCAACACTGGGTCTGACTGAGCGCCTCCAGGAGAGAGGCCCAAGCAAGACGCACCCCGAGGAGCGTCTTGCCACATGTCAGCACTGGGTCTGACTGAGCGCCTCCAGGAGAGAGGCCCCAGCAAGAAGTGCCCAGAGGAGCGTCTTTCCACGTGTCACCACTGGGTCTGACTGAGTGCCTCCAGGAGAGAGGCCCAAGCAAGATGCGCCCCGAGGAGCGTCTTGCCACGTGTCATCACTGGGTCTGACTGAGCGCCTCCAGGAGAGAGGCCCAAGGAAGACGCACCCCGAGGAGCGTCTTGCCACATGTCAGCACTGGGTCTGACTGAGCGCCTCCAGGAAAGAGGCCCCAGCAAGACGCGCCCAGAGGAGCGTCTTGCCACATGTCAGCACTGGGTCTGACTGAGCGCCTCCAAAAAAGGGGCCCCAGCAAGACGCGCCCCGAGGAGAGTCTTGCCACATGCCAACACTGGGTCTGACTGAGCGCCTCCAGGAGAGAGGCCCAAGCAAGACGCGCCCCGAGGAGCGTCTTGCCACATGTCAACACTGGGTCTGACTGAGCGCCTCCAGGAGAGAGGCCCAAGCAAGACGCACCCCGAGGAGCGTCTTGCCACATGTCAGCACTGGGTCTGACTGAGCGCCTCCAGGAAAGAGGCCCCAGCAAGACGCGCCCCGAGGAGAGTCTTGCCACATGCAAACACTGGGTCTGACTGAGCGCCTCCAGGAGAGAGGCCCAAGTAAGTCGCGCCCCGAGGAGCGTCTTGCCACATGTCAACACTGGGTCTGACTGAGCGCCTCCAGGAGAGAGGCCCAAGCAAGACGCGCCCCGAGGAGCGTATTGCCACATGTCAACACTGGGTCTGACTGAGCGCCTCCAGGAGAGAGGCCCAAGCAGGACGCGCCCCGAGGAGCGTCTTGCCACGTGTCACCACTGGGTCTGATTCAGCGCCTCCAGGAGAGAGGCCCCAGCAAGACGCGCCCCGAGGAGTGTCTTGCCTTATGTCAGCACTCGGTCTGACTGAGTGCCTCCAGGAGAGAGGCCCAAGCATGATGTGCCCCGAGGAGCGTCTTGCCACATGTCAACAATGGGTCTGACTGAGGGCCTCCAGGAGAGAGGCCCAAGCAAGATGTGCCCCGAGGAGCATCTTGCCACA
The DNA here is from genome assembly GCF_043380555.1 of Nothobranchius furzeri. NCBI lineage: Eukaryota > Metazoa > Chordata > Actinopteri > Cyprinodontiformes > Nothobranchiidae > Nothobranchius > Nothobranchius furzeri. The sequence goes on from NC_091748.1 coordinate 43,160,242, forward strand.
TGTCAACAATGGGTCTGACTGAGGGCCTCCAGGAGAGAAGCCCAAGCAAGACGCTCCCCGATGAGCGTCTTGCCACTTGTCAGCACTCGGTCTTACTGAGCGCCTCCAGGAGAGATGCCCAAGTAAGACGCGCCCCGAGGAGCGTCTTGCCACATGTCAACACTGGGTCTGACTGAGCGCCTCCAGGAGAGAGGCCCAAGCAAGACGCGCCCCGAGGAGCGTCTTGACACATGTCAACACTGGGTCTGACTGAGGGCCTCCAGGAGAGAGAACCAACCAAGGCGCGCCCCGAGGAAAGTCTTGCCACATGCCAACACTGGGTCTGACTGAGCGCCTCCAGGAGAGAGGCCCAAGCAAGACGCGCCCCGAGGAGCGTCTTGCCACATGTCAACACTGGGTCTGACTGAGCGCCTCCAGGAAAGAGGCCCCAGCAAGACGCGCCCAGAGGAGCGTCTTGCCACATGTCAGCACTGGGTCTGACTGAGCGCCTCCAGGAAAGAGGCCCCAGCAAGACGCGCCCCGAGGAGAGTCTTGCCACATGCCAACACTGGGTCTGACTGAGCGCCTCCAGGAGAGAGGCCCAAGCAAGACGCGCCCCGAGGAGCGTCTTGCCACATGTCAACACTGGGTCTGACTGAGCGCCTCCAGGAGAGAGGCCCAAGCAAGACGCACCCCGAGGAGCGTCTTGCCACATGTCAGCACTGGGTCTGACTGAGCGCCTCCAGGAAAGAGGCCCCAGCAAGACGCGCCCAGAGGAGCGTCTTGCCTTATGTCAGCACTCGGTCTGACTGAGCGCCTCCAGGAGAGAGGCCCAAGCAAGAAGCGCCCCGAGGAGCGTCTTTCCATGTGTCACCACTGGGTCTGACTGAGCGCCTCCAGGAGAGAGGCCCAAGCAAGACACGCCCCGAGGAGCGTCTTGCCACATGTCAACAATGGGTCTGACTGAGGGCCTCCAGGAGAGAAGCCCAAGCAAGACGCGCCCCGAGCAGCGTCTTGCCACTTGTCAGCACTCGGTCTGACTGAGCGCCTCCAGGAGAGAGGCCCAAGCAAGACGAGCCCCGAGGAGCGTCTTGCCACATGTCAACACTGGGTCTGACTGAGGGTCTCCAGGAGAGAGGCCCAAGCAATACGCGCCCCGAGGAGCGTCTTGCCACATATCACCACTGGGTCTGACTGAGCGCCTCCAGGAGAGAGGCCCAACAAAGGCGCGCCCCGAGGAGTGTATTGCCACATGCCAACACTGGGTCTGACTGAGCGCCTCCAGGAGATAGGCCCAAGTAAGACACGCCCCGAGGAGCGTCTTGCCACATGTCAACACTGGATCTGACTGAGCGCCTCCAGGAGAGAGGCCCAAGCAAGACGCGCCCCGAGGAGCGTCTTGCCACATGTCAACACTGGGTCTGACTGAGCGCCTCCAGGATAGAGGCCCAAGCAAGACGCGCCCCGAGGAGCATCTTGACACATGTCAACACTGGGTCTGACTGAGCGCCTCCAGGAGAGAGGCCCAACCAAGGCGCGCCCCGAGGAGAGTCTTGCCACATGCCAACACTGGGTCTGACTGAGCGCCTCCAGGAGAGAGGCCCAAGTAAGACGCGCCCCGAGGAGCGTCTTGCCACATGTCAACACTGGGTCTGACTGAGCGCCTCCAGGAGAGAGGCCCAAGCAAGACACGCCCCGAGGAGCGTCTTGCCACATGTCAACACTGGGTCTGACTGAGCGCCTCCAGGATAGAGGCCCAAGCAAGACGCGCCCCGAGGAGCGTCTTGACACATGTCAACACTGGGTCTGACTGAGGGCCTCCAGGAGAGAGGCCCAACCAAGGCGCGCCCCGAGGAGAGTCTTGCCACATGCCAACACTGGGTCTGACTGAGGGCCTCCAGGAGAGAAGCCCAAGCAAGACGCTCCCCGATGAGCGTCTTGCCACTTGTCAGCACTCGGTCTTACTGAGCGCCTGCAGGAGAGAGGCCCAAGTAAGACGCGCCCCGAGGAGCGTCTTGCCACATGTCAACACTGGGTCTGACTGAGCGCCTCCAGGAGAGAGGCCCAAGCAAGACGCGCCCCGAGGAGCGTCTTGACACATGTCAACACTGGGTCTGACTGAGGGCCTCCAGGAGAGAGAACCAACCAAGGCGCGCCCCGAGGAAAGTCTTGCCACATGCCAACACTGGGTCTGACTGAGCGCCTCCAGGAGAGAGGCCCAAGCAAGACGCGCCCCGAGGAGCGTCTTGCCACATGTCAACACTGGGTCTGACTGAGCGCCTCCAGGAAAGAGGCCCCAGCAAGACGCGCCCAGAGGAGCGTCTTGCCACATGTCAGCACTGGGTCTGACTGAGCGCCTCCAGGAAAGAGGCCCCAGCAAGACGCGCCCCGAGGAGAGTCTTGCCACATGCCAACACTGGGTCTGACTGAGCGCCTCCAGGAGAGAGGCCCAAGCAAGACGCGCCCCGAGGAGCGTCTTGCCACATGTCAACACTGGGTCTGACTGAGCGCCTCCAGGAGAGAGGCCCAAGCAAGACGCACCCCGAGGAGCGTCTTGCCACATGTCAGCACTGGGTCTGACTGAGCGCCTCCAGGAAAGAGGCCCCAGCAAGACGCGCCCAGAGGAGCGTCTTGCCTTATGTCAGCACTCGGTCTGACTGAGCGCCTCCAGGAGAGAGGCCCAAGCAAGAAGCGCCCCGAGGAGCGTCTTTCCATGTGTCACCACTGGGTCTGACTGAGCGCCTCCAGGAGAGAGGCCCAAGCAAGACACGCCCCGAGGAGCGTCTTGCCACATGTCAACAATGGGTCTGACTGAGGGCCTCCAGGAGAGAAGCCCAAGCAAGACGTGCCCCGAGCAGCGTCTTGCCACTTGTCAGCACTCGGTCTGACTGAGCGCCTCCAGGAGAGAGGCCCAAGCAAGACGAGCCCCGAGGAGCGTCTTGCCACATGTCAACACTGGGTCTGACTGAGGGTCTCCAGGAGAGAGGCCCAAGCAATACGCGCCCCGAGGAGCGTCTTGCCACATGTCACCATTGGGTCTGACTGAGCGCCTCCAGGAGAGAGGCCCAACAAAGGCGCGCCCCGAGGAGTGTATTGCCACATGCCAACACTGGGTCTGACTGAGCGCCTCCAGGAGATAGGCCCAAGTAAGACACGCCCCGAGGAGCGTCTTGCCACATGTCAACACTGGATCTGACTGAGCGCCTCCAGGAGAGAGGCCCAAGCAAGACGCGCCCCGAGGAGCGTCTTGCCACATGTCAACACTGGGTCTGACTGAGCGCCTCCAGGATAGAGGCCCAAGCAAGACGCGCCCCGAGGAGCATCTTGACACATGTCAACACTGGGTCTGACTGAGCGCCTCCAGGAGAGAGGCCCAACCAAGGCGCGCCCCGAGGAGAGTCTTGCCACATGCCAACACTGGGTCTGACTGAGCGCCTCCAGGAGAGAGGCCCAAGTAAGACGCGCCCCGAGGAGCGTCTTGCCACATGTCAACACTGGGTCTGACTGAGCGCCTCCAGGAGAGAGGCCCAAGCAAGACACGCCCCGAGGAGCGTCCTGCCACATGTCAACACTGGGTCTGACTGAGCGCCTCCAGGATAGAGGCCCAAGCAAGACGCGCCCCGAGGAGCGTCTTGACACATGTCAACACTGGGTCTGACTGAGGGCCTCCAGGAGAGAGGCCCAACCAAGGCGCGCCCCGAGGAGAGTCTTGCCACATGCCAACACTGGGTCTGACTGAGCGCCTCCAGGAGAGAGGCCCAAGCAAGACGCACCCCGAGGAGCGTCTTGCCACATGTCAGCACTGGGTCTGACTGAGCGCCTCCAGGAGAGAGGCCCCAGCAAGAAGTGCCCAGAGGAGCGTCTTTCCACGTGTCACCACTGGGTCTGACTGAGCGCCTCCAGGAGAGAGGCCCAAGCAAGATGCGCCCCGAGGAGCGTCTTGCCACGTGTCATCACTGGGTCTGACTGAGCGCCTCCAGGAGAGAGGCCCAAGCAAGACGCACCCCGAGGAGCGTCTTGCCACATGTCAGCACTGGGTCTGACTGAGCGCCTCCAGGAAAGAGGCCCCAGCAAGACGCGCCCAGAGGAGCGTCTTGCCACATGTCAGCACTGGGTCTGACTGAGCGCCTCCAGGAAAGAGGCCACAGCAAGACGCGCCCCGAGGAGAGTCTTGCCACATGCCAACACTGGGTCTGACTGAGCGCCTCCAGGAGAGAGGCCCAAGCAAGACGCGCCCCGAGGAGCGTCTTGCCACATGTCAACACTGGGTCTGACTGAGCGCCTCCAGGAGAGAGGCCCAAGCAAGACGCACCCCGAGGAGCGTCTTGCCACATGTCAGCACTGGGTCTGACTGAGCGCCTCCAGGAAAGAGGCCCCAGCAAGACGCGCCCAGAGGAGCGTCTTGCCTTATGTCAGCACTCGGTCTGACTGAGCGCCTCCAGGAGAGAGGCCCAAGCAAGAAGCGCCCCGAGGAGCGTCTTTCCATGTGTCACCACTGGGTCTGACTGAGCGCCTCCAGGAGAGAGGCCCAAGCAAGACGCGCCCCGAGGAGCGTCTTGCCACATGTCAACAATGGGTCTGACTGAGGGCCTCCAGGAGAGAAGCCCAAGCAAGACGCGCCCCGAGCAGCGTCTTGCCACTTGTCAGCACTCGGTCTGACTGAGCGCCTCCAGGAGAGAGCCCCAAGCAAGACGCGCCCCGAGGAGCGTCTTGCCACATGTCAACACTGGGTCTGACTGAGGGTCTCCAGGAGAGAGGCCCAAGCAATACGCGCCCCGAGGAGCGTCTTGCCACATGTCACCACTGGGTCTGACTGAGCGCCTCCAGGAGAGAGGCCCAACAAAGGCGCGCCCCGAGGAGTGTATTGCCACATGCCAACACTGGGGTCTGACTGAGCGCCTCCAGGAGATAGGCCCAAGTAAGACACGCCCCGAGGAGCGTCTTGCCACATGTCAACACTGGATCTGACTGAGCGCCTCCAGGAGAGAGGCCCAAGCAAGACGCGCCCCGAGGAGCGTCTTGCCACATGTCAACACTGGGTCTGACTGAGCGCCTCCAGGATAGAGGCCCAAGCAAGACGCGCCCCGAGGAGCATCTTGACACATGTCAACACTGGGTCTGACTGAGCGCCTCCAGGAGAGAGGCCCAACCAAGGCGCGCCCCGAGGAGAGTCTTGCCACATGCCAACACTGGGTCTGACTGAGCGCCTCCAGGAGAGAGGCCCAAGTAAGACGCGCCCCGAGGAGCGTCTTGCCACATGTCAACACTGGGTCTGACTGAGCGCCTCCAGGAGAGAGGCCCAAGCAAGACACGCCCCGAGGAGCGTCTTGCCACATGTCAACACTGGGTCTGACTGAGCGCCTCCAGGATAGAGGCCCAAGCAAGACGCGCCCCGAGGAGCGTCTTGACACATGTCAACACTGGGTCTGACTGAGGGCCTCCAGGAGAGAGGCCCAACCAAGGCGCGCCCCGAGGAGAGTCTTGCCACATGCCAACACTGGGTCTGACTGAGCGCCTCCAGGAGAGAGGCCCAAGCAAGACGCACCCCGAGGAGCGTCTTGCCACATGTCAGCACTGGGTCTGACTGAGCGCCTCCAGGAGAGAGGCCCCAGCAAGAAGTGCCCAGAGGAGCGTCTTTCCACGTGTCACCACTGGGTCTGACTGAGCGCCTCCAGGAGAGAGGCCCAAGCAAGATGCGCCCCGAGGAGCATCTTGCCACGTGTCATCACTGGGTCTGACTGAGCGCCTCCAGGAGAGAGGCCCAAGCAAGACGCACCCCGAGGAGCGTCTTGCCACATGTCAGCACTGGGTCTGACTGAGCGCCTCCAGGAAAGAGGCCCCAGCAAGACGCGCCCAGAGGAGCGTCTTGCCACATGTCAGCACTGGGTCTGACTGAGCGCCTCCAGGAAAGAGGCCCCAGCAAGACGCGCCCCGAGGAGAGTCTTGCCACATGCCAACACTGGGTCTGACTGAGCGCCTCCAGGAGAGAGGCCCAAGCAAGACGCGCCCCGAGGAGCGTCTTGCCACATGTCAACACTGGGTCTGACTGAGCGCCTCCAGGAGAGAGGCCCAAGCAAGAAGCGCCCCGAGGAGCGTCTTTCCATGTGTCACCACTGGGTCTGACTGAGCGCCTCCAGGAGAGAGGCCCAAGCAAGACGCGCCCCGAGGAGCGTCTTGCCACATGTCAACAATGGGTCTGACTGAGGGCCTCCAGGAGAGAAGCCCAAGCAAGACGCGCCCCGAGCAGCGTCTTGCCACTTGTCAGCACTCGGTCTGACTGAGCGCCTCCAGGAGAGAGCCCCAAGCAAGACGCGCCCCGAGGAGCGTCTTGCCACATGTCAACACTGGGTCTGACTGAGGGTCTCCAGGAGAGAGGCCCAAGCAATACGCGCCCCGAGGAGCGTCTTGCCACATGTCACCACTGGGTCTGACTGAGCGCCTCCAGGAGAGAGGCCCAACAAAGGCGCGCCCCGAGGAGTGTATTGCCACATGCCAACACTGGGGTCTGACTGAGCGCCTCCAGGAGATAGGCCCAAGTAAGACACGCCCCGAGGAGCGTCTTGCCACATGTCAAAACTGGATCTGACTGAGCGCCTCCAGGAGAGAGGCCCAAGCAAGACGCGCCCCGAGGAGCGTCTTGCCACATGTCAACACTGGGTCTGACTGAGCGCCTCCAGGATAGAGGCCCAAGCAAGACGCGCCCCGAGGAGCATCTTGACACATGTCAACACTGGGTCTGACTGAGCGCCTCCAGGAGAGAGGCCCAACCAAGGCGCGCCCCGAGGAGAGTCTTGCCACATGCCAACACTGGGTCTGACTGAGCGCCTCCAGGAGAGAGGCCCAAGTAAGACGCGCCCCGAGGAGCGTCTTGCCACATGTCAACACTGGGTCTGACTGAGCGCCTCCAGGAAAGAGGCCCAAGCAAGACACGCCCCGAGGAGCGTCTTGCCACATGTCAACACTGGGTCTGACTGAGCGCCTCCAGGATAGAGGCCCAAGCAAGACGCGCCCCGAGGAGCGTCTTGACACATGTCAACACTGGGTCTGACTGAGGGCCTCCAGGAGAGAGGCCCAACCAAGGCGCGCCCCGAGGAGAGTCTTGCCACATGCCAACACTGGGTCTGACTGAGGGCCTCCAGGATAGAGGCCCAAGCAAGACGCGCCCCGAGGAGCGTCTTGACACATGTCAACACTGGGTCTGACTGAGGGCCTCCAGGAGAGAGGCCCAAGCAAGACGTGCCCCGAGGAGCGTCTTGCCACGTGTCACCACTGGGTCTGACTGAGTGCCTCCAGGAGAGAAGCCCAAGCAAGATGTGCCCCGAGGAGCGTCTTGCCACATGTGAACACTGGGTCTGACAGAGGTCCTCCAGGAGAGAGGCCCAAGCAATACGCGCCCCGAGGAGCGTCTTGCCACATGTCACCACTGAGTCTGACTGAGCGCCTCTAGGAGAGAGGCCCAACCAAGGCGCGCCCCGAGGAGAGTCTTGCCACATGCAAACACTGGGTCTGACTGAGCGCCTCCAGGAGAGAGGCCCAAGTAAGTCGCGCCCCGAGGAGCGTCTTGCCACATGTCAACACTGGGTCTGACTGAGCGCCTCCAGGAGAGAGGCCCAAGCAAGACGCGCCCCGAGGAGCGTATTGCCACATGTCACCACTGGGTCTGATTCAGCGCCTCCAGGAGAGAGGCCCCAGCAAGACGCGCCCCGAGGAGTGTCTTGCCTTATGTCAGCACTCGGTCTGACTGAGTGCCTCCAGGAGAGAGGCCCAAGCATGATGTGCCCCGAGGAGCGTCTTGCCACATGTCAACAATGGGTCTGACTGAGGGCCTCCAGGAGAGAGGCCCAAGCAAGATGTGCCCCGAGGAGCATCTTGCCACATGTCAACAATGGGTCTGACTGAGGGCCTCCAGGAGAGAAGCCCAAGCAAGACGCTCCCCGATGAGCGTCTTGCCACTTGTCAGCACTCGGTCTTACTGAGCGCCTCCAGGAGAGAGGCCCAAGTAAGACGCGCCCCGAGGAGCGTCTTGCCACATGTCAACACTGGGTCTGACTGAGCGCCTCCAGGAGAGAGGCCCAAGCAAGACGCGCCCCAAGGAACGTCTTGACACATGTCAACACTGGGTGTGACTGAGGGCCTCCAGGAGAGAGAACCAACCAAGGCGCGCCCCGAGGAAAGTCTTGCCACATGCCAACACTGGGTCTGACTGAGCGCCTCCAGGAGAGAGGCCCAAGCAAGACGCGCCCCGAGGAGCTTCTTGCCACATGTCAACACTGGGTCTGACTGAGCGCCTCCAGGAAAGAGGCCCCAGCAAGACGCGCCCAGAGGAGCGTCTTGCCACATGTCAGCACTGGGTCTGACTGAGCGCCTCCAGGAAAGAGGCCCCAGCAAGACGCGCCCCGAGGAGAGTCTTTCCACATGCCAACACTGGGTCTGACTGAGCGCCTCCAGGAGAGAGGCCCAAGCAAGACGCGCCCCGAGGAGCGTCTTGCCACATGTCAACACTGGGTCTGACTGAGCGCCTCCAGGAGAGAGGCCCAAGCAAGACGCACCCCGAGGAGCGTCTTGCCACATGTCAGCACTGGGTCTGACTGAGCGCCTCCAGGAAAGAGGCCCCAGCAAGACGCGCCCAGAGGAGCGTCTTGCCTTATGTCAGCACTCGGTCTGACTGAGCGCCTCCAGGAGAGAGGCCCAAGCAAGAAGCGCCCCGAGGAGCGTCTTTCCATGTGTCACCACTGGGTCTGACTGAGCGCCTCCAGGAGAGAGGCCCAAGCAAGACACGCCCCGAGGAGCGTCTTGCCACATGTCAACAATGGGTCTGACTGAGGGCCTCCAGGAGAGAAGCCCAAGCAAGACGCGCCCCGAGCAGCGTCTTGCCACTTGTCAGCACTCGGTCTGACTGAGCGCCTCCAGGAGAGAGGCCCAAGCAAGACGCGCCCCGAGGAGCGTCTTGCCACATGTCAACACTGGGTCTGACTGAGGGTCTCCAGGAGAGAGGCCCAAGCAATACGCGCCCCGAGGAGCGTCTTGCCACATGTCACCACTGGGTCTGACTGAGCGCCTCCAGGAGAGAGGCCCAACAAAGGCGCGCCCCGAGGAGTGTATTGCCACATGCCAACACTGGGTCTGACTGAGCGCCTCCAGGAGATAGGCCCAAGTAAGACACGCCCCGAGGAGCGTCTTGCCACATGTCAACACTGGATCTGACTGAGCGCCTCCAGGAGAGAGGCCCAAGCAAGACGCGCCCCGAGGAGCGTCTTGCCACATGTCAACACTGGGTCTGACTGAGCGCCTCCAGGATAGAGGCCCAAGCAAGACGTGCCCCGAGGAGCATCTTGACACATGTCAACACTGGGTCTGACTGAGCGCCTCCAGGAGAGAGGCCCAACCAAGGCGCGCCCCGAGGAGAGTCTTGCCACATGCCAACACTGGGTCTGACTGAGCGCCTCCAGGAGAGAGGCCCAAGTAAGACGCGCCCCGAGGAGCGTCTTGCCACATGTCAACACTGGGTCTGACTGAGCGCCTCCAGGAGAGAGGCCCAAGCAAGACACGCCCCGAGGAGAGTCTTGCCACATGTCAACACTGGGTCTGACTGAGCACCTCCAGGATAGAGGCCCAAGCAAGACGCGCCCCGAGGAGCGTCTTGACACATGTCAACACTGGGTCTGACTGAGGGCCTCCAGGAGAGAGGCCCAACCAAGGCGCGCCCCGAGGAGAGTCTTGCCACATGCCAACACTGGGTCTGACTGAGCGCCTCCAGGAGAGAGGCCCAAGCAAGACGCACCCCGAGGAGCGTCTTGCCACATGTCAGCACTGGGTCTGACTGAGCGCCTCCAGGAGAGAGGCCCCAGCAAGAAGTGCCCAGAGGAGCGTCTTTCCACGTGTCACCACTGGGTCTGACTGAGCGCCTCCAGGAGAGAGGCCCAAGCAAGACGCGCCCCGAGGAGCGTCTTGCCACGTGTCATCACTGGGTCTGACTGAGCGCCTCCAGGAGAGAGGCCCAAGCAAGACGCACCCCGAGGAGCGTCTTGCCACATGTCAGCACTGGGTCTGACTGAGCGCCTCCAGGAAAGAGGCCCCAGCAAGACGGGCCCAGAGGAGCGTCTTGCCACATGTCAGCACTGGGTCTGACTGAGCGCCTCCAGGAAAGAGGCCCCAGCAAGACGCGCCCCGAGGAGAGTCTTGCCACATGCCAACACTGGGTCTGACTGAGCGCCTCCAGGAGAGAGGCCCAAGCAAGACGCGCCCCGAGGAGCGTCTTGCCACATGTCAACACTGGGTCTGACTGAGCGCCTCCAGGAGAGAGGCCCAAGCAAGACGCACCCCGAGGAGCGTCTTGCCACATGTCAGCACTGGGTCTGACTGAGCGCCTCCAGGAAAGAGGCCCCAGCAAGACGCGCCCAGAGGAGCGTCTTGCCTTATGTCAGCACTCGGTCTGACTGAGCGCCTCCAGGAGAGAGGCCCAAGCAAGAAGCGCCCCGAGGAGCGTCTTTCCATGTGTCACCACTGGGTCTGACTGAGCGCCTCCAGGAGAGAAGCCCAAGCAAGACGCGCCCCGAGCAGCGTCTTGCCACTTGTCAGCACTCGGTCTGACTGAGCGCCTCCAGGAGAGAGCCCCAAGCAAGACGCGCCCCGAGGAGCGTCTTGCCACATGTCAACACTGGGTCTGACTGAGGGTCTCCAGGAGAGAGGCCCAAGCAATACGCGCCCCGAGGAGCGTCTTGCCACATGTCACCACTGGGTCTGACTGAGCGCCTCCAGGAGAGAGGCCCAACAAAGGCGCGCCCCGAGGAGTGTATTGCCACATGCCAACACTGGGGTCTGACTGAGCGCCTCCAGGAGATAGGCCCAAGTAAGACACGCCCCGAGGAGCGTCTGGCCACATGTCAACACTGGATCTGACTGAGCGCCTCCAGGAGAGAGGCCCAAGCAAGACGCGCCCCGAGGAGCATCTTGCCACATGTCAACACTGGGTCTGACTGAGCGCCTCCAGGATAGAGGCCCAAGCAAGACGCGCCCCGAGGAGCATCTTGACACATGTCAACACTGGGTCTAACTGAGCGCCTCCAGGAGAGAGGCCCAACCAAGGCGCGCCCCGAGGAGAGTCTTGCCACATGCCAACACTGGGTCTGACTGAGCGCCTCCAGGAGAGAGGCCCAAGTAAGACGCGCCCCGAGGAGCGTCTTGCCACATGTCAACACTGGGTCTGACTGAGCGCCTCCAGGAGAGAGGCCCAAGCAAGACACGCCCCGAGGAGCGTCTTGCCACATGTCAACACTGGGTCTGACTGAGCGCCTCCAGGATAGAGGCCCAAGCAAGACGCGCCCCGAGGAGCGTCTTGACACATGTCAACACTGGGTCTGACTGAGGGCCTCCAGGAGAGAGGCCCAACAAAGGCGCGCCCCGAGGAGAGTCTTGCCACATGCCAACACTGGGTCTGACTGAGCGCCTCCAGGAGAGAGGCCCAAGCAAGACGCACCCCGAGGAGCGTCTTGCCACATGTCAGCACTGGGTCTGACTGAGCGCCTCCAGGAGAGAGGCCCCAGCAAGACGCACCCCGAGGAGCGTCTTGCCACATGTCAGCACTGGGTCTGACTGAGCGCCTCCAGGAGAGAGGCCACAGCAAGAAGTGCCCAGAGGAGCGTCTTTCCACGTGTCACCACTGGGTCTGACTGAGCGCCTCCAGGAGAGAGGCCCAAGCAAGATGCGCCCCGAGGAGCGTCTTGCCACGTGTCATCACTGGGTCTGACTGAGCGCCTCCAGGAGAGAGGCCCAAGCAAGACGCACCCCAAGGAGCGTCTTGCCACATGTCAGCACTGGGTCTGACTGAGCGCCTCCAGGAAAGAGGCCCCAGCAAGACGCGCCCAGAGGAGCGTCTTGCCACATGTCAGCACTGGGTCTGACTGAGCGCCTCCAGGAAAGAGGCCCCAGCAAGACGCGCCCCGAGGAGAGTCTTGCCACATGCCAACACTGGGTCTGACTGAGCGCCTCCAGGAGAGAGGCCCAAGCAAGACGCGCCCCGAGGAGCGTCTTGCCACATGTCAACACTGGGTCTGACTGAGCGCCTCCAGGAGAGAGGCCCAAGCAAGACGCACCCCGAGGAGCGTCTTGCCACATGTCAGCACTGGGTCTGACTGAGCGCCTCCAGGAAAGAGGCCCCAGCAAGACGCGCCCAGAGGAGCGTCTTGCCTTATGTCAGCACTCGGTCTGACTGAGCGCCTCCAGGAGAGAGGCCCAAGCAAGAAGCGCCCCGAGGAGCGTCTTTCCATGTGTCACCACTGGGTCTGACTGAGCGCCTCCTGGAGAGAGGCCCAAGCAAGACGCGCCCCGAGGAGCGTCTTGACACATGTCAACAATGGGTCTGACTGAGGGCCTCCAGGAGAGAAGCCCAAGCAAGACGCGCCCCGAGCAGCGTCTTGCCACTTGTCAGCACTCGGTCTGACTGAGCGCCTCCAGGAGAGAGCCCCAAGCAAGACGCGCCCCGAGGAGCGTCTTGCCACATGTCAACACTGGGTCTGACTGAGGGTCTCCAGGAGAGAGGCCCAAGCAATACGCGCCCCGAGGAGCGTCTTGCCACATGTCACCACTGGGTCTGACTGAGCGCCTCCAGGAGAGAGGCCCAACAAAGGCGCGCCCCGAGGAGTGTATTGCCACATGCCAACACTGGGTCTGACTGAGCGCCTCCAGGAGATAGGCCCAAGTAAGACACGCCCCGAGGAGCGTCTTGCCACATGTCAACACTGGATCTGACTGAGCGCCTCCAGGAGAGAGGCCCAAGCAAGACGCGCCCCGAGGAGCATCTTGACACATGTCAACACTGGGTCTGACTGAGCGCCTCCAGGAGAGAGGCCCAAACATGGCGCGCCCCGAGTAGAGTCTTGCCACATGCCAACACTGGGTCTGAATGAGCGCCTCCAGGAGAGAGGCCCAAGTAAGACGCGCCCCGAGGAGCGTCTTGCCACATGTCAACACTGGGTCTGACTGAGCGCCTCCAGGAGAGAGGCCCAAGCAAGACACGCCCCGAGTAGCGTCCTGCCACATGTCAACACTGGGTCTGACTGAACGCCTCCAGGATAGAGGCCCAAGCAAGACGCGCCCCGAGGAGCGTCTTGACACATGTCAACACTGGGTCTGACTGAGGGCCTCCAGGAGAGAGGCCCAACCAAGGCGCGCCCCGAGGAGAGTCTTGCCACATGCCAACACTGGGTCTGACTGAGCGCCTCCAGGAGAGAGGCACAAGCAAGACGCACCCCGAGGAGCGTCTTGCCACATGTCAGCACTGGGTCTGACTGAGCGCCTCCAGGAGAGAGGCCCCAGCAAGAAGTGCCCAGAGGAGCGTCTTTCCACGTGTCACCACTGGGTCTGACTGAGCGCCTCCAGGAGAGAGGCCCAAGCAAGACGCGCCCCAAGGAGCGTCTTGCCACGTGTCATCACTGGGTCTGACTGAGCGCCTCCAGGAGAGAGGCCCAAGCAAGACGCACCCCGAGGAGCGTCTTGCCACATGTCAGCACTGGGTCTGACTGAGCGCCTCCAGGAAAGAGGCCCCAGCAAGACGCGCCCAGAGGAGCGTCTTGCCACATGTCAGCACTGGGTCTGACTGAGCGCCTCCAGGAAAGAGGCCCCAGCAAGACGCGCCCCGAGGAGAGTCTTGCCACATGCCAACACTGGGTCTGACTGAGCGCCTCCAGGAGAGAGGCCCAAGCAAGACGCGCCCCGAGGAGCGTCATGACACATGTCAACACTGGGTCTGACTGAGCGCCTCCAGGAGAGAGGCCCAAGCAAGACGCACCCCGAGGAGCGTCTTGCCACATGTCAGCACTGGGTCTGACTGAGCGCCTCCAGGAAAGAGGCCCCAGCAAAACGCGCCCAGAGGAGCGTCTTGCCTTATGTCAGCACTCGGTCTGACTGAGCGCCTCCAGGAGAGAGGCCCAAGCAAGAAGCGCCCCGAGGAGCGTCTTTCCATGTGTCACCACTGGGTCTGACTGAGCGACCTCCAGGAGAGAGGCCCAAGCAAGACGCGCCCCGAGGAGCGTCTTGCCACATGTCAACAATGGGTCTGACTGAGGGCCTCCAGGAGAGAAGCCCAAGCAAGGCGCGCCCCGAGCAGCGTCTTGCCACTTGTCAGCACTCGGTCTGACTGAGCGCCTCCAGGAGAGAGCCCCAAGCAAGACGCGCCCCGAGGAGCGTCTTGCCACATGTCAGCACTGGGTCTGACTGAGCGCCTCCAGGAGAGAGGCCCCAGCAAGAAGTGCCCAGAGGAGCGTCTTTCAACGTGTCACCACTGGGTCTGACTGAGCGCCACCAGGAGAGAGGCCCAACCAAGGCGCGCCCCGAGGAGAGTCTTGCCACATGCCAACACTGGGTCTGACTGAGCGCCTCCAGGAGAGAGGCCCAAGTAAGACGCGCCCCGAGGAGCGTCTTGCCACATGTCAACACTGGGTCTGACTGAGCGCCTCCAGGAGAGAGGCCCAAGCAAGACACGCCCCGAGGAGCGTCTTGCCACATGTCAACACTGGGTCTGACTGAGCGCCTCCAGGATAGAGGCCCAAGCAAGACGCGCCCCGAGGAGCGTCTTGACACATGTCAACACTGGGTCTGACTGAGGGCCTCCAGGAGAGAGGCCCAACCAAGGCACGCCCCGAGGAGAGTCTTGCCACATGCCAACACTGGGTCTGACTGAGCGCCTCCAGGAGAGAGGCCCAAGCAAGACGCACCCCGAGGAGCGTCTTGCCACATGTCAGCACTGGGTCTGACTGAGCGCCTCCAGGAGAGAGGCCCCAGCAAGAAGTGCCCAGAGGAGCGTCTTTCCAGGTGTCACCACTGGGTCTGACTGAGCGCCTCCAGGAGAGAGGCCCAAGCAAGACGCGCCCCGAGGAGCGTCTTGCCACGTGTCATCACTGGGTCTGACTGAGCGCCTCCAGGAGAGAGGCCCAAGCAAGACGCGCCCCGAGGAGCGTCTTGCCACGTGTCACCACTGGGTCTGACTGAGTGCCTCCAGGAGAGAGGCCCAAGCAAGATGTGCCCCGAGGAGCGTCTTGCCACATGTGAACACTGGGTCTGACAGAGGGCCTCCAGGAGAGAGGCCCAAGCAATACGCGCCCCGAGGAGCGTCTTGCCACATGTCACCACTGGGTCTGACTGAGCGCCTCCAGGAGAGAAGCCCAACCAAGGCGCGCCCCGAGGAGAGTCTTGCCACATGCAAACACTGGGTCTGACTGAGCGCCTCCAGGAGAGAGGCCCAAGCAAGACGCGCCCCGAGGAGCGTCTGGCCACATGTCAACACTGGGTCTGACTGAGTTCCTCCAGGAGAGAGGCCCAAGCAAGACGCGCCCCGAGGAGCGTCTTGCCACGTGTCACCACTGGGTCTGATTGAGCGCCTCCAGGAGAGAGGCCCTAGCAAGACGCGCCCCGAGGAGCGTCTTGCCTTATGTCAGCACTCGGTCTCACTGAGTGCCTCCAGGAGAGAGGCCCAAGCATGATGTGCCCCGAGGAGCGTCTTGCCACATGTCAACAATGGGTCTGACTGAGGGCCTCCAGGAGAGAGGCCCAAGCAAGACGCGCCCCGAGGAGCGTCTTGCCACATGTCACCTCTGGGTCTGACTGAGCGCCTCCAGGAGAGAGGCCCAAGCAACACGCACCCCGAGGAGCGTCTTGTACCATGTCAACACTGCGTCTGACTGAGCGCCTCCAGGAGAGAAGCCCCAGCAAGACGCGCCCCGAGGAGCGTCTTTCCACATGTCAGCACTTGGTCTGACTGAGCGCCTCCAGGAGAGAGGCCCAAGCAAGATGCGCCCCGAGGAGCGTCTTGCCACATGTCAACAATGGGTCTGACTGAGGGCCTCCAGGAGAGAAGCCCAAGCAAGACGCGCCCCGAGGAGCGTCTTGCCATGTGTCATCACTGGGTCTGACTGAGCGCCTCCAGGAGAGAGGCCCAAGCAAGACGCGCCCCGAGGAGCGTCTTGCCACATGTCAACACTGGGTCTGACTGAGCGCCTCCAGGAGAGAGGCCCAAGCAAGACGCACCCCGAGGAGCGTCTTGCCACATGTCAGCACTGGGTCTGACTGAGCGCCTCCAGGAAAGAGGCCCCAGCAAGACGCGCCCAGAGGAGCGTCTTGCCTTATGTCAGCACTCGGTCTGACTGAGCGCCTCCAGGAGAGAGGCCCAAGCAAGAAGCGCCCCGAGGAGCGTCTTTCCATGTGTCACCACTGGGTCTGACTGAGCGACCTCCAGGAGAGAGGCCCAAGCAAGACGCGCCCCGAGGAGCGTCTTGCCACATGTCAACAATGGGTCTGACTGAGGGCCTCCAGGAGAGAAGCCCAAGCAAGACGCGCCCCGAGCAGCGTCTTGCCACTTGTCAGCACTCGGTCTGACTGAGCGCCTCCAGGAGAGAGCCCCAAGCAAGACGCGCCCCGAGGAGCGTCTTGCCACATGTCAACACTGGGTCTGACTGAGGGTCTCCAGGAGAGAGGCCCATGCAATACGCGCCCCGAGGAGCGTCTTGCCACATGTCACCACTGGGTCTGACTGAGCGCCTCCAGGAGAGAGGCCCAACAAAGGCGCGCCCCGAGGAGTGTATTGCCACATGCCAACACTGGGTCTGACTGAGCGCCTCCAGGAGATAGGCCCAAGTAAGACACGCCCCGAGGAGCGTCTTGCCACATGTCAACACTGGATCTGACTGAGCGCCTCCAGGAGAGAGGCCCAAGCAAGACGCGCCCCGAGGAGCGTCTTGCCACATGTCAACACTGGGTCTGACTGAGCGCCTCCAGGATAGAGGCCCAAGCAAGACGCGCCCCGAGGAGCATCTTGACACATGTCAACACTGGGTCTGACTGAGCGCCTCCAGGAGAGAGGCCCACCCAAGGCGCGCCCCGAGGAGAGTCTTGCCACATGCCAACACTGGGTCTGACTGAGCGCCTCCAGGAGAGAGGCCCAAGTAAGACGCGCCCCGAGGAGCGTCATGCCACATTTTAACACTGGGTCTGACTGAGCGCCTCCAGGAGAGAGGCCCAAGCAAGACACGCCCCGAGGAGCGTCTTGCCACATGTCAACACTGGGTCTGACTGAGCGCCTCCAGGATAGAGGCCCAAGCAAGACGCGCCCCGAGGAGCGTCTTGACACATGTCAACACTGGGTCTGACTGAGGGCCTCCAGGAGAGAGGCCCAACCAAGTCGCGCCCCGAGGAGAGTCTTGCCACATGCCAACACTGGGTCTGAATGAGCGCCTCCAGGAGAGAGGCCCAAGCAAGACGCACCCCGAGAAGCGTCTTGCCACATGTCAGCACTGGGTCTGACTGAGCGCCTCCAGGAGAGAGGCCCCAGCAAGAAGTGCCCAGAGGAGCGTCTTTCCACGTGTCAACACTGGGTCTGACTGAGCGCCACCAGGAGAGAGGCCCAACCAAGGCGCGCCCCGAGGAGAGTCTTGCCACATGCCAACACTGGGTCTGACTGAGCGCCTCCAGGAGAGAGGCCCAAGTAAGACGCGCCCCGAGGAGCGTCTTGCCACATGTCAACACTGGGTCTGACTGAGCGCCTCCAGGAGAGAGGCCCAAGCAAGACACGCCCCGAGGAGCGTCTTGCCACATGTCAACACTGGGTCTGACTGAGCGCCTCCAGGATAGAGGCCCAAGCAAGACGCGCCCCGAGGAGCGTCTTGACACATGTCAACACTGGGTCTGACTGAGGGCCTCCAGGAGAGAGGCCCAACCAAGGCGCGCCCCGAGGAGAGTCTTGCCACATGTCAGCACTGGGTCTGACTGAGCGCCTCCAGGAGAGAGGCCCCAGCAAGAAGTGCCCAGAGGAGCGTCTTTCCACGTGTCACCACTGGGTCTGACTGAGCGCCTCCAGGAGAGAGGCCCAAGTAAGACGAGCCCCGATCAGCGTCTTGCCACATGTCAACACTGGGTCTGACTGAGCGCCTCCAGGAGAGAGGCCCAAGCAAGACGCGCCCCGAGGAGCGTCTTGCCACATGTCAACACTGGGTCTGACTGAGCGCCTCCAGGAGAGAGGCCCAAGCAAGACGCGCCCCGAGGAGCGTCTTGCCACGTGTCACCACTGGGTCTGATTGAGCGCCTCCAGGAGAGAGGCCCCAGCAAGACGCGCCCCGAGGAGCGTCTTGCCTTATGTCAGCACTCGGTCTGAATGAGTGCCTCCAGGAGAGAGGCCCAAGCATGATGTGCCCCGAGGAGCGTCTTGCCACATGTCAACAATGGGTCTGACTGAGGGCCTCCAGGAGAGAGGCCCAAGCAAGACGCGCCCCGAGGAGCGTCTTGCCACATGTCACCTCTGGGTCTGACTGAGCGCCTCCAGGAGAGAGGCCCAAGCAACACGCACCCCGAGGCGCGTCTTGTACCATGTCAACACTGCGTCTGACTGAGCGCCTCCAGGAGAGAAGCCCCAGCAAGACGCGCCCCGAGGAGCGTCTTTCCACATGTCAGCACTTGGTCTGACTGAGCGCCTCCAGGAGAGAGGCCCAAGCAAGATGCGCCCCGAGGAGCGTCTTGCCACATGTCAACAATGGGTCTGACTGAGGGCCTCCAGGAGAGAAGCCCAAGCAAGACGCGCCCCGTGGAGCGTCTTGCCATGTGTCATCACTGGGTCTGACTGAGCGCCTCCAGGAGAGAGGCCCAAGCAAGACGCGCCCCGAGGAGCGTCTTGCCACGTGTCACCACTCGGTCAGACTGAGCGCCTCCAGGAGAGAGGCCCAAGCAAGACGCGCCCCGAGGAGCGTCTTGCCACATGTCACAACTGGGTCTGACTGAGCGCCTCCAGGAGAGAGGCCCAACCAAGACGCGCCCCGAGGAGAGTCTTGCCACATGCCAACACTGGGTCTGACTGAGCGCCTCCAGGAGAGAGGCCCAAGCAAGACGCGCCCCGAGGAGCGTCTTGCCACATGTCAACACTGGGTCTGACTGAGCGCCTCCAGGAGAGAGGCCCAAGCAAGATGCGCCCCGAGAAGAGTCTTGCCACATGTCACCACTGGGTCTGACAGAGGGCCTCCAGGAGAGAGGCCCAAGCAATACGCGCCCCGAGGAGCGTCTTGCCACATGTCACCACTGGGTCTGACTGAGTGCCTCCAGGAGAGAGGCCCAAGCAAGATGCGCCCCGAGGAGAGTTTTGCCACATGTCACCACTGGGTCTGACAGAGGGCCTCCAGGAGAGAGGCCCAAGCAATACGCGCCCCGAGGAGCGTCTTGCCACATGTCACCACTGGGTCTGACTGAGCGCCTCCAGGAGAGAGGCCCAACCAAGACGCGACCCGAGGAGAGTCTTGCCACATGCCAACACTGGGTCTGACTGAGCGCCTCCAGGAGAAAGGCCCAAGCAAGATGCGCCCCGAGGAGAGTCTTGCCACATGTCAGCACTCGGTCTGACTGAGCGCCTCCAGGAGAGAGGCCCAAGCAAGAAGCGCCCCGAGGAGCGTCTTTCCATGTGTCACCACTGGGTCTGACTGAGCCACCTCCAGGAGAGAGGCCCAAGCAAGACGCGCCCCGAGGAGCGTCTTGCCACATGTCAACAATGGGTCTGACTGAGGGCCTCCAGGAGAGAAGCCCAAGCAAGACGCGCCCCGAGCAGCGTCTTGCCACTTGTCAGCACTCGGTCTGACTGAGCGCCTCCAGGAGAGAGCCCCAAGCAAGACGCGCCCCGAGGAGCGTCTTGCCACATGTCAGCACTGGGTCTGACTGAGCGCCTCCAGGAGAGAGGCCCCAGCAAGAAGTGCCCAGAGGAGCGTCTTTCCACGTGTCACCACTGGGTCTGACTGAGCGCCACCAGGAGAGAGGCCCAACCAAGGCGCGCCCCGAGGAGAGTCTTGCCACATGCCAACACTGGGTCTGACTGAGCGCCTCCAGGAGAGAGGCCCAAGTAAGACGCGCCCCGAGGAGCGTCTTGCCACATGTCAACACTGGGTCTGACTGAGCGCCTCCAGGAGAGAGGCCCAAGCAAGACACGCACCGAGGAGCGTCTTGCCACATGTCAACACTGGGTCTGACTGAGCGCCTCCAGGATAGAGGCCCAAGCAAGACGCGCCCCGAGGAGCGTCTTGACACATGTCAACACTGGGTCTGACTGAGGGCCTCCAGGAGAGAGGCCCAACCAAGGCGCGCCCCGAGGAGAGTCTTGCCACATGCCAACACTGGGTCTGACTGAGCGCCTCCAGGAGAGAGGCCCAAGCAAGAAGCGCCCCGAGGAGCGTCTTTCCATGTGTCACCACTGGGTCTGACTGAGCGACCTCCAGGAGAGAGGCCCAAGCAAGACGCGCCCCGAGGAGCGTCTTGCCACATGTCAACAATGGGTCTGACTGAGGGCCTCCAGGAGAGAAGCCCAAGCAAGACGCGCCCCGAGCAGCGTCTTGCCACTTGTCAGCACTCGGTCTGACTGAGCGCCTCCAGGAGAGAGCCCCAAGCAAGACGCGCCCCGAGGAGCGTCTTGCCACATGTCAACACTGGGTCTGACTGAGGGTCTCCAGGAGAGAGGCCCATGCAATACGCGCCCCGAGGAGCGTCTTGCCACATGTCACCACTGGGTCTGACTGAGCGCCTCCAGGAGAGAGGCCCAACAAAGGCGCGCCCCGAGGAGTGTATTGCCACATGCCAACACTGGGTCTGACTGAGCGCCTCCAGGAGATAGGCCCAAGTAAGACACGCCCCGAGGAGCGTCTTGCCACATGTCAACACTGGATCTGACTGAGCGCCTCCAGGAGAGAGGCCCAAGCAAGACGCGCCCCGAGGAGCGTCTTGCCACATGTCAACACTGGGTCTGACTGAGCGCCTCCAGGATAGAGGCCCAAGCAAGACGCGCCCCGAGGAGCATCTTGACACATGTCAACACTGGGTCTGACTGAGCGCCTCCAGGAGAGAGGCCCACCCAAGGCGCGCCCCGAGGAGAGTCTTGCCACATGCCAACACTGGGTCTGACTGAGCGCCTCCAGGAGAGAGGCCCAAGTAAGACGCGCCCCGAGGAGCGTCATGCCACATTTTAACACTGGGTCTGACTGAGCGCCTCCAGGAGAGAGGCCCAAGCAAGACACGCCCCGAGGAGCGTCTTGCCACATGTCAACACTGGGTCTGACTGAGCGCCTCCAGGATAGAGGCCCAAGCAAGACGCGCCCCGAGGAGCGTCTTGACACATGTCAACACTGGGTCTGACTGAGGGCCTCCAGGAGAGAGGCCCAACCAAGTCGCGCCCCGAGGAGAGTCTTGCCACATGCCAACACTGGGTCTGAATGAGCGCCTCCAGGAGAGAGGCCCAAGCAAGACGCACCCCGAGAAGCGTCTTGCCACATGTCAGCACTGGGTCTGACTGAGCGCCTCCAGGAGAGAGGCCCCAGCAAGAAGTGCCCAGAGGAGCGTCTTTCCACGTGTCAACACTGGGTCTGACTGAGCGCCACCAGGAGAGAGGCCCAACCAAGGCGCGCCCCGAGGAGAGTCTTGCCACATGCCAACACTGGGTCTGACTGAGCGCCTCCAGGAGAGAGGCCCAAGTAAGACGCGCCCCGAGGAGCGTCTTGCCACATGTCAACACTGGGTCTGACTGAGCGCCTCCAGGAGAGAGGCCCAAGCAAGACACGCCCCGAGGAGCGTCTTGCCACATGTCAACACTGGGTCTGACTGAGCGCCTCCAGGATAGAGGCCCAAGCAAGACGCGCCCCGAGGAGCGTCTTGACACATGTCAACACTGGGTCTGACTGAGGGCCTCCAGGAGAGAGGCCCAACCAAGGCGCGCCCCGAGGAGAGTCTTGCCACATGTCAGCACTGGGTCTGACTGAGCGCCTCCAGGAGAGAGGCCCCAGCAAGAAGTGCCCAGAGGAGCGTCTTTCCACGTGTCACCACTGGGTCTGACTGAGCGCCTCCAGGAGAGAGGCCCAAGTAAGACGAGCCCCGATCAGCGTCTTGCCACATGTCAACACTGGGTCTGACTGAGCGCCTCCAGGAGAGAGGCCCAAGCAAGACGCGCCCCGAGGAGCGTCTTGCCACATGTCAACACTGGGTCTGACTGAGCGCCTCCAGGAGAGAGGCCCAAGCAAGACGCGCCCCGAGGAGCGTCTTGCCACGTGTCACCACTGGGTCTGATTGAGCGCCTCCAGGAGAGAGGCCCCAGCAAGACGCGCCCCGAGGAGCGTCTTGCCTTATGTCAGCACTCGGTCTGAATGAGTGCCTCCAGGAGAGAGGCCCAAGCATGATGTGCCCCGAGGAGCGTCTTGCCACATGTCAACAATGGGTCTGACTGAGGGCCTCCAGGAGAGAGGCCCAAGCAAGACGCGCCCCGAGGAGCGTCTTGCCACATGTCACCTCTGGGTCTGACTGAGCGCCTCCAGGAGAGAGGCCCAAGCAACACGCACCCCGAGGCGCGTCTTGTACCATGTCAACACTGCGTCTGACTGAGCGCCTCCAGGAGAGAAGCCCCAGCAAGACGCGCCCCGAGGAGCGTCTTTCCACATGTCAGCACTTGGTCTGACTGAGCGCCTCCAGGAGAGAGGCCCAAGCAAGATGCGCCCCGAGGAGCGTCTTGCCACATGTCAACAATGGGTCTGACTGAGGGCCTCCAGGAGAGAAGCCCAAGCAAGACGCGCCCCGTGGAGCGTCTTGCCATGTGTCATCACTGGGTCTGACTGAGCGCCTCCAGGAGAGAGGCCCAAGCAAGACGCGCCCCGAGGAGCGTCTTGCCACGTGTCACCACTCGGTCAGACTGAGCGCCTCCAGGAGAGAGGCCCAAGCAAGACGCGCCCCGAGGAGCGTCTTGCCACATGTCACAACTGGGTCTGACTGAGCGCCTCCAGGAGAGAGGCCCAACCAAGACGCGCCCCGAGGAGAGTCTTGCCACATGCCAACACTGGGTCTGACTGAGCGCCTCCAGGAGAGAGGCCCAAGCAAGACGCGCCCCGAGGAGCGTCTTGCCACATGTCAACACTGGGTCTGACTGAGCGCCTCCAGGAGAGAGGCCCAAGCAAGATGCGCCCCGAGAAGAGTCTTGCCACATGTCACCACTGGGTCTGACAGAGGGCCTCCAGGAGAGAGGCCCAAGCAATACGCGCCCCGAGGAGCGTCTTGCCACATGTCACCACTGGGTCTGACTGAGTGCCTCCAGGAGAGAGGCCCAAGCAAGATGCGCCCCGAGGAGAGTTTTGCCACATGTCACCACTGGGTCTGACAGAGGGCCTCCAGGAGAGAGGCCCAAGCAATACGCGCCCCGAGGAGCGTCTTGCCACATGTCACCACTGGGTCTGACTGAGCGCCTCCAGGAGAGAGGCCCAACCAAGACGCGACCCGAGGAGAGTCTTGCCACATGCCAACACTGGGTCTGACTGAGCGCCTCCAGGAGAAAGGCCCAAGCAAGATGCGCCCCGAGGAGAGTCTTGCCACATGTCAGCACTCGGTCTGACTGAGCGCCTCCAGGAGAGAGGCCCAAGCAAGAAGCGCCCCGAGGAGCGTCTTTCCATGTGTCACCACTGGGTCTGACTGAGCCACCTCCAGGAGAGAGGCCCAAGCAAGACGCGCCCCGAGGAGCGTCTTGCCACATGTCAACAATGGGTCTGACTGAGGGCCTCCAGGAGAGAAGCCCAAGCAAGACGCGCCCCGAGCAGCGTCTTGCCACTTGTCAGCACTCGGTCTGACTGAGCGCCTCCAGGAGAGAGCCCCAAGCAAGACGCGCCCCGAGGAGCGTCTTGCCACATGTCAGCACTGGGTCTGACTGAGCGCCTCCAGGAGAGAGGCCCCAGCAAGAAGTGCCCAGAGGAGCGTCTTTCCACGTGTCACCACTGGGTCTGACTGAGCGCCACCAGGAGAGAGGCCCAACCAAGGCGCGCCCCGAGGAGAGTCTTGCCACATGCCAACACTGGGTCTGACTGAGCGCCTCCAGGAGAGAGGCCCAAGTAAGACGCGCCCCGAGGAGCGTCTTGCCACATGTCAACACTGGGTCTGACTGAGCGCCTCCAGGAGAGAGGCCCAAGCAAGACACGCACCGAGGAGCGTCTTGCCACATGTCAACACTGGGTCTGACTGAGCGCCTCCAGGATAGAGGCCCAAGCAAGACGCGCCCCGAGGAGCGTCTTGACACATGTCAACACTGGGTCTGACTGAGGGCCTCCAGGAGAGAGGCCCAACCAAGGCGCGCCCCGAGGAGAGTCTTGCCACATGCCAACACTGGGTCTGACTGAGCGCCTCCAGGAGAGAGGCCCAAGCAAGACGCACCCCGAGGAGCGTCTTGCCACATGTCAGCACTGGGTCTGACTGAGCGCCTCCAGGAGAGAGGCCCCAGCAAGAAGTGTCCAGAGGAGCGTCTTTCCACGTGTCACCACTGGGTCTGACTGAGCGCCTCCAGGAGAGAGGCCCAAGCAAGACGCGCCCCGAGGAGCGTCTTGCCACCTGTCATCACTGGGTCTGACTGAGCGCCTCCAGGAGAGAGGCCCATTCAAGACGCGCCCCGAGGAGCGTCTTGCCATGTGTCACCACTGGGTCTGACTGAGTGCCTCCAGGAGAGAGGCCCAAGCAAGATGTGCCCCGAGGAGCGTCTTGCCACATGTGAACACTGGGTCTGACAGAGGGCCTCCAGGAGAGAGGCCCAAGCAATACGCGCCCCGAGGAGCGTCTTGCCACATGTCACCACTGGGTCTGACTGAGCGCCTCCAGGAGAGAGGCCCAACCAAGGCGCGCCCCGAGGAGAGTCTTGCCACATGCAAACACTGGGTCTCACTGAGCGCCTCCAGGAGAGAGGCCCAAGCATGATGTGCCCCGAGGAGCGTCTTGCCACATGTCAACAATGGGTCTGACTGAGGGCCTCCAGGAGAGAGGCCCAAGCAAGACGCGCCCCGAGGAGCGTCTTGCCACATGTCACCTCTGGGTCTGACTGAGCGCCTCCAGGAGAGAGGCCCAAGCAACACGCACCCCGAGGAGCGTCTTGTACCATGTCAACACTGCGTCTGACTGAGCGCCTCCAGGAGAGAAGCCCCAGCAAGACGCGCCCCGAGGAGCGTCTTTCCACATGTCAGCACTTGGTCTGACTGAGCGCCTCCAGGAGAGAGGCCCAAGCAAGATGCGCCCCGAGGAGCGTCTTGCCACATGTCAACAATGGGTCTGACTGAGCGCCTCCAGGAGAGAGGCCCAACCAAGACGCGACCCGAGGAGAGTCTTGCCACATGCCAACACTGGGTCTGACTGAGCGCCTCCAGGAGAAAGGCCCAAGCAAGATGCGCCCCGAGGAGAGTCTTGCCACATGTCAGCACTCGGTCTGACTGAGCGCCTCCAGGAGAGAGGCCCAAGCAAGAAGCGCCCCGAGGAGCGTCTTTCCATGTGTCACCACTGGGTCTGACTGAGCCACCTCCAGGAGAGAGGCCCAAGCAAGACGCGCCCCGAGGAGCGTCTTGCCACATGTCAACAATGGGTCTGACTGAGGGCCTCCAGGAGAGAAGCCCAAGCAAGACGCGCCCCGAGCAGCGTCTTGCCACTTGTCAGCACTCGGTCTGACTGAGCGCCTCCAGGAGAGAGCCCCAAGCAAGACGCGCCCCGAGGAGCGTCTTGCCACATGTCAGCACTGGGTCTGACTGAGCGCCTCCAGGAGAGAGGCCCCAGCAAGAAGTGCCCAGAGGAGCGTCTTTCCACGTGTCACCACTGGGTCTGACTGAGCGCCACCAGGAGAGAGGCCCAACCAAGGCGCGCCCCGAGGAGAGTCTTGCCACATGCCAACACTGGGTCTGACTGAGCGCCTCCAGGAGAGAGGCCCAAGTAAGACGCGCCCCGAGGAGCGTCTTGCCACATGTCAACACTGGGTCTGACTGAGCGCCTCCAGGAGAGAGGCCCAAGCAAGACACGCACCGAGGAGCGTCTTGCCACATGTCAACACTGGGTCTGACTGAGCGCCTCCAGGATAGAGGCCCAAGCAAGACGCGCCCCGAGGAGCGTCTTGACACATGTCAACACTGGGTCTGACTGAGGGCCTCCAGGAGAGAGGCCCAACCAAGGCGCGCCCCGAGGAGAGTCTTGCCACATGCCAACACTGGGTCTGACTGAGCGCCTCCAGGAGAGAGGCCCAAGCAAGACGCACCCCGAGGAGCGTCTTGCCACATGTCAGCACTGGGTCTGACTGAGCGCCTCCAGGAGAGAGGCCCCAGCAAGAAGTGTCCAGAGGAGCGTCTTTCCACGTGTCACCACTGGGTCTGACTGAGCGCCTCCAGGAGAGAGGCCCAAGCAAGACGCGCCCCGAGGAGCGTCTTGCCACCTGTCATCACTGGGTCTGACTGAGCGCCTCCAGGAGAGAGGCCCATTCAAGACGCGCCCCGAGGAGCGTCTTGCCATGTGTCACCACTGGGTCTGACTGAGTGCCTCCAGGAGAGAGGCCCAAGCAAGATGTGCCCCGAGGAGCGTCTTGCCACATGTGAACACTGGGTCTGACAGAGGGCCTCCAGGAGAGAGGCCCAAGCAATACGCGCCCCGAGGAGCGTCTTGCCACATGTCACCACTGGGTCTGACTGAGCGCCTCCAGGAGAGAGGCCCAACCAAGGCGCGCCCCGAGGAGAGTCTTGCCACATGCAAACACTGGGTCTCACTGAGCGCCTCCAGGAGAGAGGCCCAAGCATGATGTGCCCCGAGGAGCGTCTTGCCACATGTCAACAATGGGTCTGACTGAGGGCCTCCAGGAGAGAGGCCCAAGCAAGACGCGCCCCGAGGAGCGTCTTGCCACATGTCACCTCTGGGTCTGACTGAGCGCCTCCAGGAGAGAGGCCCAAGCAACACGCACCCCGAGGAGCGTCTTGTACCATGTCAACACTGCGTCTGACTGAGCGCCTCCAGGAGAGAAGCCCCAGCAAGACGCGCCCCGAGGAGCGTCTTTCCACATGTCAGCACTTGGTCTGACTGAGCGCCTCCAGGAGAGAGGCCCAAGCAAGATGCGCCCCGAGGAGCGTCTTGCCACATGTCAACAATGGGTCTGACTGAGGGCCTCCAGGAGAGAAGCCCAAGCAAGACGCGCCCCGAGGAGCGTCTTGCCATGTGTCATCACTGGGTCTGACTGAGCGCCTCCAGGAGAGAGGCCCAAGCAAGACGCGCCCCGAGGAGCGTCTTGCCACATGTCAACACTGGGTCTGACTGAGCGCCTCCAGGAGAGAGGCCCAAGCAAGACGCACCCCGAGGAGCGTCTTGCCACATGTCAGCACTGGGTCTGACTGAGCGCCTCCAGGAAAGAGGCCCCAGCAAGACGCGCCCAGAGGAGCGTCTTGCCTTATGTCAGCACTCGGTCTGACTGAGCGCCTCCAGGAGAGAGGCCCAAGCAAGAAGCGCCCCGAGGAGCGTCTTTCCATGTGTCACCACTGGGTATTACTGAGCGACCTCCAGGAGAGAGGCCCAAGCAAGACGAGCCCCGAGGAGCGTCTTGCCACATGTCAACAATGGGTCTGACTGAGGGCCTCCAGGAGAGAAGCCCAAGCAAGACGCGCCCCGAGGAGCGTCTTGCCACATGTCAACACTGGGTCTGACTGAGGGTCTCCAGGAGAAAGGCCCATGCAATACGCGCCCCGAGGAGCGTCTTGCCACATGTCACCACTGGGTCTGACTGAGCGCCTCCAGGAGAGAGGCCCAACAAAGGCGCGCCCCGAGGAGTGTATTGCCACATGCCAACACTGGGTCTGACTGAGCGCCTCCAGGAGATAGGCCCAAGTAAGACACGCCCCGAGGAGCGTCTTGCCACATGTCAACACTGGATCTGACTGAGCGCCTCCAGGAGAGAGGCCCAAGCAAGACGCGCCCCGAGGAGCGTCTTGCCACATGTCAACACTGGGTCTGACTGAGCGCCTCCAGGATAGAGGCCCAAGCAAGACGCGCCCCGAGGAGCATCTTGACACATGTCAACACTGGGTCTGACTGAGCGCCTCCAGGAGAGAGGCCCAACCAAGGCGCGCCCCGAGGAGAGTCTTGCCACATGCCAACACTGGGTCTGACTGAGCGCCTCCAGGAGAGAGGCCCAAGTAAGACGCGCCCCGAGGAGCGTCTTGCCACATGTCAACACTGGGTCTGACTGAGCGCCTCCAGGAGAGAGGCCCAAGCAAGAAGTGCCCAGAGGAGCGTCTTTCCACGTGTCACCACTGGGTCTGACTGAGCGCCACCAGGAGAGAGGCCCAACCAAGGCGCGCCCCGAGGAGAGTCTTGCCACATGCCAACACTGGGTCTGACTGAGCGCCTCCAGGAGAGAGGCCCAAGTAAGACGCGCCCCGAGGAGCGTCTTGCCACATGTCAACACTGGGTCTGACTGAGCGCCTCCAGGAGAGAGGCCCAAGCAAGACACGCCCCGAGGAGCATCTTGCCACATGTCAACACTGGGTCTGACTGAGCGCCTCCAGGATAGAGGCCCAAGCAAGACGCGCCCCGAGGAGCGTCTTGACACATGTCAACACTGGGTCTGACTGAGGGCCTCCAGGAGAGAGGCCCAACCAAGGCGGGCCCCGAGGAGAGTCTTGCCACATGCCAACACTGGGTCTGACTGAGCGCCTCCAGGAGAGAGGCCCAAGCAAGACGCACCCCGAGGAGCGTCTTGCCACATGTCAGCACTGGGTCTGACTGAGCGCCTCCAGGAGAGAGGCCCCAGCAAGAAGTGCCCAGAGGAGCGTCTTTCCACGTGTCACCACTGGGTCTGACTGAGCGCCTCCAGGAGAGAGGCCCAAGCAAGACGCGCCCCGAGGAGCGTCTTGCCACATGTCAACACTGGGTCTGACTGAGCGCCTCCAGGAGAGAGGCCCAAGCAAGACGCGCCCCGAGGAGCGTCTGGCCACGTGTCACCACTGGGTCTGATTGAGCGCCTCCAGGAGAGAGGCTCCAGCAAGACGCGCCCCGAGGAGCGTCTTGCCTTATGTCAGCACTCGGTCTGACTGAGTGCCTCCAGGAGAGAGGCCCAAGCATGATGTGCCCCGAGGAGCGTCTTGCCACATGTCAACAATGGGTCTGACTGAGGGCCTCCAGGAGAGAGGCCCAAGCAAGACGCGCCCCGAGGAGCGTCTTGCCACATGTCACCTCTGGGTCTGACTGAGCGCCTCCAGGAGAGAGGCCCAAGCAACACGCACCCCGAGGAGCGTCTTGTACCATGTCAACACTGCGTCTGACTGAGCGCCTCCAGGAGAGAAGCCCCAGCAAGACGCGCCCCGAGGAGCGTCTTTCCACATGTCAGCACTTGGTCTGACTGAGCGCCTCCAGGAGAGAGGCCCAAGCAAGATGCGCCCCGAGGAGCGTCTTGCCACATGTCAAAAATGGGTCTGACTGAGGGCCTCCAGGAGAGAAGCCCAAGCAAGACGCGCCCCGAGGAGCGTCTTGCCATGTGTCATCACTGGGTCTGACTGAGCGCCTCCAGGAGAGAGGCCCAAGCAAGACGCGCCCCGAGGAGCGTCTTGCCACGTGTCACCACTCGGTCAGACTGAGCGCCTCCAGGAGAGAGGCCCAAGCAAGACGCGCCCCGAGGAGCGTCTTGCCACATGTCACAACTGGGTCTGACTGAGCGCCTCCAGGAGAGAGGCCCAACCAAGACGCGCCCCGAGGAGAGTCTTGCCACATGCCAACACTGGGTCTGACTGAGCGCCTCCAGGAGAGAGGCCCAAGCAAGACGCGCCCCGAGGAGCGTCTTGCCACATGTCAACACTGGGTCTGACTGAGCGCCTCCAGGAGAGAGGCCCAAGCAAGATGCGCCCCGAGAAGAGTCTTGCCACATGTCACCACTGGGTCTGACAGAGAGCCTCCAGGAGAGAGGCCCAAGCAATACGCGCCCCGAGGAGCGTCTTGCCACATGTCACCACTGGGTCTGACTGAGTGCCTCCAGGAGAGAGGCCGAAGCAAGATGCGCCCCGAGGAGAGTTTTGCCACATGTCACCACTGGGTCTGACAGAGGGCCTCCAGGAGAGAGGCCCAAGCAATACGCGCCCCGAGGAGCGTCTTGCCACATGTCACCACTGGGTCTGACTGAGCGCCTCCAGGAGAGAGGCCCAACCAAGACGCGACCCGAGGAGAGTCTTGCCACATGCCAACACTGGGTCTGACTGAGCGCCTCCAGGAGAAAGGCCCAAGCAAGACGCGCCCCGAGGAGCGTCTTGCCACATGTCAGCACTCGGTCTGACTGAGCGCCTCCAGGAGAGAGGGCCAAGCAAGATGCGCCCCGAGGAGAGTCTTGCCACATGTCAGCACTCGGTCTGACTAATCGCCTCCAGGAGAGAGGCCCAAGCAAGATGCGCCCCGAGGAGAGTCTTGCCACATGCCAACACTGGGTCTGACTGAGCGCCTCCAGGAGAAAGGCCCAAGCAAGACGCGCCCCGAGGAGCGTCTTGCCACATGTCAGCACTCGGTCTGACTGAGCGCCTCCAGGAGAGAGGCCCAAGCAAGATGCGCCCCGAGGAGCGTCTTGCCACATGTCACCACTGGGTCTGACTGAGCGCCTCCAGGAGAGATGCCCAACCAAGACGCGACCCGAGGAGAGTCTTGCCACATGCCAACACTGGGTCTGACTGAGCGCCTCCAGGAGAGAAGCCCCAGCAAGACGCGCCCCGAGGAGCGTCTTGCCACATGTCAACACTGGGTCTGACAGAGGGCCTCCAGGAGAGAGGCCCCAGCAAGACGCGCCCCGAGGAGCGTCTTGCCTTATGTCAGCACTCGGTCAGACTGAGCGCCTCCAGGAGAGAGGCCCAAGCAAGATGCGCCCCGAGGAGCGTCTTGCCACATGTCAACAATCGGTCTGACTGAGGGCCTCCAGGAGAGAAGCCCAAGCAATACGCGCCCCGAGGAGCGTCTTGCCACATGTCAACAATCGGTCTGACTGAGGGCCTCCAGGAGAGAAGCCCAAGCAAGACGCGCCCCGAGGAGCGTCTTGCCACTTGTCATCACTGGGTCTGACTGAGGGCCTCCATGAGAGAAGCCCAAGCAATACGCGCCCCGAGGAGCGTCTTGCCACATGTCACCACTGGGTCTGACTGAGCGCCTCCAGGAGAGAGGCCCAACCAAGACGCGCCCCTAGGAGAGTCTTGCCACATGCCAACACTGGGTCTGACTGTGCGCCTCCAGGAGAGAAGCCCCAGCAAGACACGCCCCGAGGTGCGTCTTGCCACTTGTCAGCACTCAGTCTGACTGAGCGCCTCCAGGAGAGAGGCCCAAGCAAGACGCGCCCCGAGGAGCGTCTTGCCACATGTCACCACTGGGTCTGACAGAGGGCCTCCAGGAGAGAGGCCCAAGCAATACGCGCCCCGAGGAGCGTCTTGCCACATGTCACCACTGGGTCTGACTGAGCGCCTCCAGGAGAGAGGCCCAACCAAGACGCGCCCCGAGGAGAGTCTTGCCACATGCCAACACTGGGTCTGACTGAGCGCCTCCAGGAGAGAGGCCCAAGCAATACGCAACCCGAGGAGCGTCTTGCCACATGTCAACACTGGATCTGACTGAGCGCCTCCAGAAGAGAGGCCCAAGCAAGACGCGCCTCGAGGAGCGTCTTGCCACATATCAACAATGGGTCTGACTGAGGGCCTCCAGGAGAGAAGCCCAAGCAAGACGCGCCCGGCGGAGCGTCTTGCCACATGTCAACACTGGGTCTGACAGAGGGCCTCCAGGAGAGAGGCCCCAGCAAGACGCGCCCCTAGGAGCGTCTTGCCTTATGTCAGCACTCGGTCTGACTGAGCGCCTCCTGGAGAGAGGCCCAAGCAAGACGCGCCCCGAGGAGCGTCTTGCCACATGGCAACAATGGGTCTGACAGAGGGCCTCCAGGAGAGAGGCCCATGCAAGACGCGCCCTGAGGAGCGTCTTGCCACATGTCACCTCTGGGTCTGACTGAGCGCCTCCAGGAGAGAGGCCCAAGCAACACGTGCCCCGAGGAGCGTCTTGTACCATGTCAACACTGGGTCTGACTGAGCGCCTCCAGGAGAGAAGCCCCAGCAAGACACGCCCCGAGGAGCGTCTTTCCACATGTCAGCACTTGGTCTGACTGAGCGCCTCCAGGAGAGAGGCCCAAGCAAGATGCGCCCCGAGGAGCGTCTTGCCACATGTCAACAATGGGTCTGACTGAGGGCCTCCAGGAGAGAAGCCCAAGCAAGATGCGCCCCGAGGAGCGTCTTGCCACTTGTCAGCACTTGGTCTGACTGAGCGCCTCCAGGAGAGAGGCACAAGCACGACGCGTCCCGAGGAGCGTCTTGACACATGTCAACACTGGGTCTGACTGAGGGCCTCCATGAGAGAAGCCCAAGCAAGACGCGCCCCGAGGAGCGTCTTGCCACGTGTCATCACTGGGTCTGACTGAGCGCCTCCAGGAGAGAGGCCCAAGCAAGACGCGCCCCGAGGAGCGTCTTGCCACGTGTCACCACTCGGTCAGACTGAGCGCCTCCAGGAGAGAGGCCCAAGCAAGACGCGCCCCGAGGAGAGTCTTGCCACATGTCACCACTGGGTCTGACTGAGCGCCTCCAGGAGAGAGGCCCAAGCAAGACGCGCCCCGAGGAGAGTCTTGCCACATGCCAACACTGGGTCTGACTGAGCACCTCCAGGAGAGAGGCCCAAGCAAGACGCACCCCAAGGAGCGTCTTGCCACATGTCAACACTGGGTCTGACTGAGCACCTCCAGGAGAGAGGCCCAAGCAAGACACGCCCCGAGGAGCGTCTTGCCACATGTCAACACTGGGTCTGACTGAGCGCCTCCAGGCGAGAGGCCCAAGCAATACGCGCCCCGAGGAGCGTCTTGCCACATGTCACCACTGGGTCTGACTGAGCGTCTCCAGGAGAGAGGCCCAACCAAGACGCGCCCCGAGGAGAGTCTTGCCACATGCCAACACTGGGTCTGACTGAGCGCCTCCAGGAGAGAGGCCCAAGCAATACGCAACCCGAGGAGCGTCTTGCAACATGTCAACACTGGATCTGACTGAGCGCCTCCAGAAGAGAGGCCCAAGCAAGACGCGCCTCGAGGAGCGTCTTGCCACATATCAACAATGGGTCTGACTGAGGGCCTCCAGGAGAGAAGCCCAAGCAAGACGCGCCCGGTGGAGCGTCTTGCCACATGTCACCACTGGGTCTGACAGAGGGCCTCCATGAGAGAAGCCCAAGCAAGACGCGCCCCGAGGAGCGTCTTGCCACATGTCAACACTGGGTCTGACTGAGCGCCTCCAGGAGAGAGGCCCAAGCAAGACGCGCCCCGAGGAGCGTCTTGCCACGTGTCATCACTGGGTCTGACTGAGCGCCTCCAGGAGAGAGGCCCAAGCAAGACGCGCCCCGAGGAGCGTCTTGCCACGTGTCACCACTCGGTCGGACTGAGCGCCTCCAGGAGAGAGGCCCAAGCAAGACGCGCCCCGAGGAGCGTCTTGCCACATGTCACCACTGGGTCTGACTGAGCGCCTCCAGGAGAGAGGCCCAAGCAAGACGCGCCCCGAGGAGAGTCTTGCCACATGCCAACACTGGGTCTGACTGAGCGCCTCCAGGAGAGAGGCCCAAGCAAGACGCACCCCAAGGAGCGTCTTGCCACATGTCAACATTGGGTATGACCGAGCACCTCCAGGAGAGAGGCCCAAGCAAGATGCGCCCCGAGGAGCGTCTTTCCACATGTCAGCACTTGGTCTGACTGAGCGCCTCCAGGAGAGAGGCCCAAGCAAGATGCGCCCCGAGGAGCGTCTTGCCACATGTCAACAATGGGTCTGACTGAGGGCCTCCAGGAGAGAAGCCCAAGCAAGACGCGCCCCGAGGAGCGTCTTGCCATGTGTCATCACTGGGTCTGACTGAGCGCCTCCAGGAGAGAGGCCCAAGCAAGACGCGCCCCGAGGAGCGTCTTGCCACGTGTCACCACTCGGTCAGACTGAGCGCCTCCAGGAGAGAGGCCCAAGCAAGACGCGCCCCGAGGAGCGTCTTGCCACATGTCACAACTGGGTCTGACTGAGCGCCTCCAGGAGAGAGGCCCAACCAAGACGCGCCCCGAGGAGAGTCTTGCCACATGCCAACACTGGGTCTGACTGAGCGCCTCCAGGAGAGAGGCCCAAGCAAGACGCGCCCCGAGGAGCGTCTTGCCACATGTCAACACTGGGTCTGACTGAGCGCCTCCAGGAGAGAGGCCCAAGCAAGACGCACCCCAAGGAGCGTCTTGCCACATGTCAACACTGGGTCTGACTGAGCACCTCCAGGAGAGAGGCCCAAGCAAGACACGCCCCGAGGAGCGTCTTGCCACATGTCAACACTGGGTCTGACTGAGCGCCTCCAGGCGAGAGGCCCAAGCAATACGCGCCCCGAGGAGCGTCTTGCCACATGTCACCACTGGGTCTGACTGAGCGTCTCCAGGAGAGAGGCCCAACCAAGACGCGCCCCGAGGAGAGTCTTGCCACATGCCAACACTGGGTCTGACTGAGTGCCTCCAGGAGAGAGGCCCAAGCAATACGCAACCCGAGGAGCGTCTTGCAACATGTCAACACTGGATCTGACTGAGCGCCTCCAGAAGAGAGGCCCAAGCAAGACGCGCCTCGAGGAGCGTCTTGCCACATATCAACAATGGGTCTGACTGAGGGCCTCCAGGAGAGAAGCCCAAGCAAGACGCGCCCCGAGGAGCGTCTTGCCACATATCAACAATGGGTCTGACTGAGGGCCTCCAGGAGAGAAGCCCAAGCAAGACGCGCCCGGTGGAGCGTCTTGCCACATGTCACCACTGGGTCTGACAGAGGGCCTCCATGAGAGAAGCCCAAGCAAGACGCGCCCCGAGGAGCGTCTTGCCACATGTCAACACTGGGTCTGACTGAGCGCCTCCAGGAGAGAGGCCCAAGCAAGACGCGCCCCGAGGAGCGTCTTGCCACGTGTCATCACTGGGTCTGACTGAGCGCCTCCAGGAGAGAGGCCCAAGCAAGACGCGCCCCGAGGAGCGTCTTGCCACGTGTCACCACTCGGTCAGACTGAGCGCCTCCAGGAGAGAGGCCCAAGCAAGACGCGCCCCGAGGAGCGTCTTGCCACATGTCACAACTGGGTCTGACTGAGCGCCTCCAGGAGAGAGGCCCAACCAAGACGCGCCCCGAGGAGAGTCTTGCCACATGCCAACACTGGGTCTGACTGAGCGCCTCCAGGAGAGAGGCCCAAGCAAGACGCGCCCCGAGGAGCGTCTTGCCACATGTCAACACTGGGTCTGACTGAGCGCCTCCAGGAGAGAGGCCCAAGCAAGACGCACCCCAAGGAGCGTCTTGCCACATGTCAACACTGGGTCTGACTGAGCACCTCCAGGAGAGAGGCCCAAGCAAGACACGCCCCGAGGAGCGTCTTGCCACATGTCAACACTGGGTCTGACTGAGCGCCTCCAGGCGAGAGGCCCAAGCAATACGCGCCCCGAGGAGCGTCTTGCCACATGTCACCACTGGGTCTGACTGAGCGTCTCCAGGAGAGAGGCCCAACCAAGACGCGCCCCGAGGAGAGTCTTGCCACATGCCAACACTGGGTCTGACTGAGCGCCTCCAGGAGAGAGGCCCAAGCAATACGCAACCCCAGGAGCGTCTTGCAACATGTCAACACTGGATCTGACTGAGCGCCTCCAGAAGAGAGGCCCAAGCAAGACGCGCCTCGAGGAGCGTCTTGCCACATATCAACAATGGGTCTGACTGAGGGCCTCCAGGAGAGAAGCCCAAGCAAGACGCGCCCCGAGGAGCGTCTTGCCACATATCAACAATGGGTCTGACTGAGGGCCTCCAGGAGAGAAGCCCAAGCAAGACGCGCCCGGTGGAGCGTCTTGCCACATGTCACCACTGGGTCTGACAGAGGGCCTCCATGAGAGAAGCCCAAGCAAGACGCGCCCCGAGGAGCGTCTTGCCACATGTCAACACTGGGTCTGACTGAGCGCCTCCAGGAGAGAGGCCCAAGCAAGACGCGCCCCGAGGAGCGTCTTGCCACGTGTCATCACTGGGTCTGACTGAGCGCCTCCAGGAGAGAGGCCCAAGCAAGACGCGCCCCGAGGAGCGTCTTGCCACGTGTCACCACTCGGTCAGACTGAGCGCCTCCAGGAGAGAGGCCCAAGCAAGACGCGCCCCGAGGAGCGTCTTGCCACGTGTCATCACTGGGTCTGACTGAGCGCCTCCAGGAGAGAGGCCCAAGCAAGACGCGCCCCGAGGAGCGTCTTGCCACGTGTCACCACTCGGTCGGACTGAGCGCCTCCAGGAGAGAGGCCCAAGCAAGACGCGCCCCGAGGAGCGTCTTGCCACATGTCACCACTGGGTCTGACTGAGCGCCTCCAGGAGAGAGGCCCAAGCAAGACGCGCCCCGAGGAGAGTCTTGCCACATGCCAACACTGGGTCTGACTGAGCGCCTCCAGGAGAGAGGCCCAAGCAAGACGCACCCCAAGGAGCGTCTTGCCACATGTCAACATTGGGTCTGACCGAGCACCTCCAGGAGAGAGGCCCAAGCAAGATGCGCCCCGAGGAGCGTCTTTCCACATGTCAGCACTTGGTCTGACTGAGCGCCTCCAGGAGAGAGGCCCAAGCAAGATGCGCCCCGAGGAGCGTCTTGCCACATGTCAACAATGGGTCTGACTGAGGGCCTCCAGGAGAGAAGCCCAAGCAAGACGCGCCCCGAGGAGCGTCTTGCCATGTGTCATCACTGGGTCTGACTGAGCGCCTCCAGGAGAGAGGCCCAAGCAAGACGCGCCCCGAGGAGCGTCTTGCCACGTGTCACCACTCGGTCAGACTGAGCGCCTCCAGGAGAGAGGCCCAAGCAAGACGCGCCCCGAGGAGCGTCTTGCCACATGTCACAACTGGGTCTGACTGAGCGCCTCCAGGAGAGAGGCCCAACCAAGACGCGCCCCGAGGAGAGTCTTGCCACATGCCAACACTGGGTCTGACTGAGCGCCTCCAGGAGAGAGGCCCAAGCAAGACGCGCCCCGAGGAGCGTCTTGCCACATGTCAACACTGGGTCTGACTGAGCGCCTCCAGGAGAGAGGCCCAAGCAAGACGCACCCCAAGGAGCGTCTTGCCACATGTCAACACTGGGTCTGACTGAGCACCTCCAGGAGAGAGGCCCAAGCAAGACACGCCCCGAGGAGCGTCTTGCCACATGTCAACACTGGGTCTGACTGAGCGCCTCCAGGCGAGAGGCCCAAGCAATACGCGCCCCGAGGAGCGTCTTGCCACATGTCACCACTGGGTCTGACTGAGCGTCTCCAGGAGAGAGGCCCAACCAAGACGCGCCCCGAGGAGAGTCTTGCCACATGCCAACACTGGGTCTGACTGAGCGCCTCCAGGAGAGAGGCCCAAGCAATACGCAACCCGAGGAGCGTCTTGCAACATGTCAACACTGGATCTGACTGAGCGCCTCCAGAAGAGAGGCCCAAGCAAGACGCGCCTCGAGGAGCGTCTTGCCACATATCAACAATGGGTCTGACTGAGGGCCTCCAGGAGAGAAGCCCAAGCAAGACGCGCCCCGAGGAGCGTCTTGCCACATATCAACAATGGGTCTGACTGAGGGCCTCCAGGAGAGAAGCCCAAGCAAGACGCGCCCGGTGGAGCGTCTTGCCACATGTCACCACTGGGTCTGACAGAGGGCCTCCATGAGAGAAGCCCAAGCAAGACGCGCCCCGAGGAGCGTCTTGCCACATGTCAACACTGGGTCTGACTGAGCGCCTCCAGGAGAGAGGCCCAAGCAAGACGCGCCCCGAGGAGCGTCTTGCCACGTGTCATCACTGGGTCTGACTGAGCGCCTCCAGGAGAGAGGCCCAAGCAAGACGCGCCCCGAGGAGCGTCTTGCCACGTGTCACCACTCGGTCAGACTGAGCGCCTCCAGGAGAGAGGCCCAAGCAAGACGCGCCCCGAGGAGCGTCTTGCCACATGTCACAACTGGGTCTGACTGAGCGCCTCCAGGAGAGAGGCCCAACCAAGACGCGCCCCGAGGAGAGTCTTGCCACATGCCAACACTGGGTCTGACTGAGCGCCTCCAGGAGAGAGGCCCAAGCAAGACGCGCCCCGAGGAGCGTCTTGCCACATGTCAACACTGGGTCTGACTGAGCGCCTCCAGGAGAGAGGCCCAAGCAAGACGCACCCCAAGGAGCGTCTTGCCACATGTCAACACTGGGTCTGACTGAGCACCTCCAGGAGAGAGGCCCAAGCAAGACACGCCCCGAGGAGCGTCTTGCCACATGTCAACACTGGGTCTGACTGAGCGCCTCCAGGCGAGAGGCCCAAGCAATACGCGCCCCGAGGAGCGTCTTGCCACATGTCACCACTGGGTCTGACTGAGCGTCTCCAGGAGAGAGGCCCAACCAAGACGCGCCCCGAGGAGAGTCTTGCCACATGCCAACACTGGGTCTGACTGAGCGCCTCCAGGAGAGAGGCCCAAGCAATACGCAACCCGAGGAGCGTCTTGCAACATGTCAACACTGGATCTGACTGAGCGCCTCCAGAAGAGAGGCCCAAGCAAGACGCGCCTCGAGGAGCGTCTTGCCACATATCAACAATGGGTCTGACTGAGGGCCTCCAGGAGAGAAGCCCAAGCAAGACGCGCCCCGAGGAGCGTCTTGCCACATATCAACAATGGGTCTGACTGAGGGCCTCCAGGAGAGAAGCCCAAGCAAGACGCGCCCGGTGGAGCGTCTTGCCACATGTCACCACTGGGTCTGACAGAGGGCCTCCATGAGAGAAGCCCAAGCAAGACGCGCCCCGAGGAGCGTCTTGCCACATGTCAACACTGGGTCTGACTGAGCGCCTCCAGGAGAGAGGCCCAAGCAAGACGCGCCCCGAGGAGCGTCTTGTCACGTGTCATCACTGGGTCTGACTGAGCGCCTCCAGGAGAGAGGCCCAAGCAAGACGCGCCCCGAGGAGCGTCTTGCCACGTGTCACCACTCGGTCAGACTGAGCGCCTCCAGGAGAGAGGCCCAAGCAAGACGCGCCCCGAGGAGCGTCTTGCCACATGTCACCACTGGGTCTGACTGAGCGCCTCCAGGAGAGAGGCCCAAGCAAGACGCGCCCCGAGGAGAGTCTTGCCACATGCCAACACTGGGTCTGACTGAGCGCCTCCAGGAGAGAGGCCCAAGCAAGACGCACCCCAAGGAGCGTCTTGCCACATGTCAACACTGGGTCTGACCGAGCACCTCCAGGAGAGAGGCCCAAGCAAGACGCGCCCCGAGGAGCGTCTTTCCACATGTCAGCACTTGGTCTGACTGAGCGCCTCCAGGAGAGAGGCCCAAGCAAGATGCGCCCCGAGGAGCGTCTTGCCACATGTCAACAATGGGTCTGACTGAGGGCCTCCAGGAGAGAAGCCCAAGCAAGACGCGCCCCGAGGAGCGTCTTGCCATGTGTCATCACTGGGTCTGACTGAGCGCCTCCAGGAGAGAGGCCCAAGCAAGACGCGCCCCGAGGAGCGTCTTGCCACGTGTCACCACTCGGTCAGACTGAGCGCCTCCAGGAGAGAGGCCCAAGCAAGACGCGCCCCGAGGAGCGTCTTGCCACATGTCACAACTGGGTCTGACTGAGCGCCTCCAGGAGAGAGGCCCAACCAAGACGCGCCCCGAGGAGAGTCTTGCCACATGCCAACACTGGGTCTGACTGAGCGCCTCCAGGAGAGAGGCCCAAGCAAGACGCGCCCCGAGGAGCGTCTTGCCACATGTCAACACTGGGTCTGACTGAGCGCCTCCAGGAGAGAGGCCCAAGCAAGATGCGCCCCGAGAAGAGTCTTGCCACATGTCACCACTGGGTCTGACAGAGGGCCTCCAGGAGAGAGGCCCAAGCAATACGCGCCCCGAGGAGCGTCTTGCCACATGTCACCACTGGGTCTGACTGAGTGCCTCCAGGAGAGAGGCCGAAGCAAGATGCGCCCCGCGGAGAGTTTTGCCACATGTCACCACTGGGTCTGACAGAGGGCCTCCAGGAGAGAGGCCCAAGCAATACGCGCCCCGAGGAGCGTCTTGCCACATGTCACCACTGGGTCTGACTGAGCGCCTCCAGGAGAGAGGCCCAACCAAGACGCGACCCGAGGAGAGTCTTGCCACATGCCAACACTGGGTCTGACTGAGCGCCTCCAGGAGAAAGGCCCAAGCAAGACGCGCCCCGAGGAGCGTCTTGCCACATGTCAGCACTCGGTCTGACTGAGCGCCTCCAGGAGAGAGGCCCAAGCAAGATGCGCCCCGAGGAGAGTCTTGCCACATGTCAGCACTCGGTCTGACTAAGCGCCTCCAGGAGAGAGGCCCAAGCAAGATGCGCCCCGAGGAGAGTCTTGCCACATGCCAACACTGGGTCTGACTGAGCGCCTCCAGGAGAAAGGCCCAAGCAAGACGCGCCCCGAGGAGCGTCTTGCCACATGTCAGCACTCGGTCTGACTGAGCGCCTCCAGGAGAGAGGCCCAAGCAAGATGCGCCCCGAGGAGCGTCTTGCCACATGTCACCACTGGGTCTGACTGAGCGCCTCCAGGAGAGATGCCCAACCAAGACGCGACCCGAGGAGAGTCTTGCCACATGCCAACACTGGGTCTGACTGAGCGCCTCCAGGAGAGAAGCCCCAGCAAGACGCGCCCCGAGGAGCGTCTTGCCACATGTCAACACTGGGTCTGACAGAGGGCCTCCAGGAGAGAGGCCCCAACAAGACGCGCCCCGAGGAGCGTCTTGCCTTATGTCAGCACTCGGTCAGACTGAGCGCCTCCAGGAGAGAGGCCCAAGCAAGATGCGCCCCGAGGAGCGTCTTGCCACATGTCAACAATCGGTCTGACTGAGGGCCTCCAGGAGAGAAGCCCAAGCAATACGCGCCCCGAGGAGCGTCTTGCCACATGTCAACAATCGGTCTGACTGAGGGCCTCCAGGAGAGAAGCCCAAGCAAGACGCGCCCCGAGGAGCGTCTTGCCACTTGTCAACACTGGGTCTGACTGAGGGCCTCCATGAGAGAAGCCCAAGCAATACGCGCCCCGAGGAGCGTCTTGCCACATGTCACCACTGGGTCTGACTGAGCGCCTCCAGGAGAGAGGCCCAACCAAGACGCGCCCCTAGGAGAGTCTTGCCACATGCCAACACTGGGTCTGACTGTGCGCCTCCAGGAGAGAAGCCCCAGCAAGACACGCCCCGAGGTGCGTCTTGCCACTTGTCAGCACTCAGTCTGACTGAGCGCCTCCAGGAGAGAGGCCCAAGCAAGACGCGCCCCGAGGAGCGTCTTGCCACATGTCACCACTGGGTCTGACAGAGGGCCTCCAGGAGAGAGGCCCAAGCAATACGCGCCCCGAGGAGCGTCTTGCCACATGTCACCACTGGGTCTGACTGAGCGCCTCCAGGAGAGAGGCCCAACCAAGACGCGCCCCGAGGAGAGTCTTGCCACATGCCAACACTGGGTCTGACTGAGCGCCTCCAGGAGAGAGGCCCAAGCAATACGCAACCCGAGGAGCGTCTTGCCACATGTCAACACTGGATCTGACTGAGCGCCTCCAGAAGAGAGGCCCAAGCAAGACGCGCCTCGAGGAGCGTCTTGCCACATGGCAACAATGGGTCTGACAGAGGGCCTCCAGGAGAGAGGCCCATGCAAGACGCGCCCTGAGGAGCGTCTTGCCACATGTCACCTCTGGGTCTGACTGAGCGCCTCCAGGAGAGAGGCCCAAGCAACACGTGCCCCGAGGAGCGTCTTGTACCATGTCAACACTGGGTCTGACTGAGCGCCTCCAGGAGAGAAGCCCCAGCAAGACGCGCCCCGAGGAGCGTCTTTCCACATGTCAGCACTTGGTCTGACTGAGCGCCTCCAGGAGAGAGGCCCAAGCAAGATGCGCCCCGAGGAGCGTCTTGCCACATGTCAACAATGGGTCTGACTGAGGGCCTCCAGGAGAGAAGCCCAAGCAAGATGCGCCCCGAGGAGCGTCTTGCCACATATCAACAATGGGTCTGACTGAGGGCCTCCAGGAGAGAAGCCCAAGCAAGACGTGCCCGGCGGAGCGTCTTGCCACATGTCAACACTGGGTCTGACAGAGGGCCTCCAGGAGAGAGGCCCCAGCAAGACGCGCCCCTAGGAGCGTCTTGCCTTATGTCAGCACTCGGTCTGACTGAGCGCCTCCTGGAGAGAGGCCCAAGCAAGACCCGCCCCGAGGAGCGTCTTGCCACATGGCAACAATGGGTCTGACAGAGGGCCTCCAGGAGAGAGGCCCATGCAAGACGCGCCCTGAGGAGCGTCTTGCCACATGTCACCTCTGGGTCTGACTGAGCGCCTCCAGGAGAGAGGCCCAAGCAACACGTGCCCCGAGGAGCGTCTTGTACCATGTCAACACTGGGTCTGACTGAGCGCCTCCAGGAGAGAAGCCCCAGCAAGACGCGCCCCGAGGAGCGTCTTTCCACATGTCAGCACTTGGTCTGACTGAGCGCCTCCAGGAGAGAGGCCCAAGCAAGATGCGCCCCGAGGAGCGTCTTGCCACATGTCAACAATGGGTCTGACTGAGGGCCTCCAGGAGAGAAGCCCAAGCAAGATGCGCCCCGAGGAGCGTCTTGCCACTTGTCAGCACTTGGTCTGACTGAGCGCCTCCAGGAGAGAGGCACAAGCACGACGCGCCCCGAGGAGCGTCTTGACACATGTCAACACTGGGTCTGACTGAGGGCCTCCATGAGAGAAGCCCAAGCAAGACGCGCCCCGAGGAGCGTCTTGCCACATGTCAACACTGGGTCTGACTGAGCGCCTCCAGGAGAGAGGCCCAAGCAAGACGCGCCCCGAGGAGCGTCTTGCCACGTGTCATCACTGGGTCTGACTGAGCGCCTCCAGGAGAGAGGCCCAAGCAAGACGCGCCCCGAGGAGCGTCTTGCCACGTGTCACCACTCGGTCAGACTGAGCGCCTCCAGGAGAGAGGCCCAAGCAAGACGCGCCCCGAGGAGCGTCTTGCCACATGTCACCACTGGGTCTGACTGAGCGCCTCCAGGAGAGAGGCCCAAGCAAGACGCGCCCCGAGGAGAGTCTTGCCACATGCCAACACTGGGTCTGACTGAGCGCCTCCAGGAGAGAGGCCCAAGCAAGACGCACCCCAAGGAGCGTCTTGCCACATGTCAACACTGGGTCTGACTGAGCACCTCCAGGAGAGAGGCCCAAGCAAGACACGCCCCGAGGAGCGTCTTGCCACATGTCAACACTGGGTCTGACTGAGCGCCTCCAGGCGAGAGGCCCAAGCAATACGCGCCCCGAGGAGCGTCTTGCCACATGTCACCACTGGGTCTGACTGAGCGTCTCCAGGAGAGAGGCCCAACCAAGACGCGCCCCGAGGAGAGTTTTGCCACATGCCAACACTGGGTCTGACTGAGCGCCTCCAGGAGAGAGGCCCAAGCAATACGCAACCCGAGGAGCGTCTTGCAACATGTCAACACTGGATCTGACTGAGCGCCTCCAGAAGAGAGGCCCAAGCAAGACGCGCCTCGAGGAGCGTCTTGCCACATATCAACAATGGGTCTGACTGAGGGCCTCCAGGAGAGAAGCCCAAGCAAGACGCGCCCGGTGGAGCGTCTTGCCACATGTCACCACTGGGTCTGACAGAGGGCCTCCATGAGAGAAGCCCAAGCAAGACGCGCCCCGAGGAGCGTCTTGCCACATGTCAACACTGGGTCTGACTGAGCGCCTCCAGGAGAGAGGCCCAAGCAAGACGCGCCCCGAGGAGCGTCTTGCCACGTGTCATCACTGGGTCTGACTGAGCGCCTCCAGGAGAGAGGCCCAAGCAAGACGCGCCCCGAGGAGCGTCTTGCCACGTGTCATCACTGGGTCTGACTGAGCGCCTCCAGGAGAGAGGCCCAAGCAAGACGCGCCCCGAGGAGCGTCTTGCCACGTGTCACCACTCGGTCGGACTGAGCGCCTCCAGGAGAGAGGCCCAAGCAAGACGCGCCCCGAGGAGCGTCTTGCCACATGTCACCACTGGGTCTGACTGAGCGCCTCCAGGAGAGAGGCCCAAGCAAGACGCGCCCCGAGGAGAGTCTTGCCACATGCCAACACTGGGTCTGACTGAGCGCCTCCAGGAGAGAGGCCCAAGCAAGACGCACCCCAAGGAGCGTCTTGCCACATGTCAACACTGGGTCTGACCGAGCACCTCCAGGAGAGAGGCCCAAGCAAGATGCGCCCCGAGGAGCGTCTTTCCACATGTCAGCACTTGGTCTGACTGAGCGCCTCCAGGAGAGAGGCCCAAGCAAGATGCGCCCCGAGGAGCGTCTTGCCACATGTCAACAATGGGT
This sequence comes from Nothobranchius furzeri, assembly GCF_043380555.1. NCBI lineage: Eukaryota > Metazoa > Chordata > Actinopteri > Cyprinodontiformes > Nothobranchiidae > Nothobranchius > Nothobranchius furzeri. Next base: position 43,204,310 of record NC_091748.1, read on the forward strand.
CTGACTGAGGGCCTCCAGGAGAGAAGCCCAAGCAAGACGCGCCCCGAGGAGCGTCTTGCCATGTGTCATCACTGGGTCTGACTGAGCGCCTCCAGGAGAGAGGCCCAAGCAAGACGCGCCCCGAGGAGCGTCTTGCCACGTGTCACCACTCGGTCAGACTGAGCGCCTCCAGGAGAGAGGCCCAAGCAAGACGCGCCCCGAGGAGCGTCTTGCCACATGTCACAACTGGGTCTGACTGAGCGCCTCCAGGAGAGAGGCCCAACCAAGACGCGCCCCGAGGAGAGTCTTGCCACATGCCAACACTGGGTCTGACTGAGCGCCTCCAGGAGAGAGGCCCAAGCAAGACGCGCCCCGAGGAGCGTCTTGCCACATGTCAACACTGGGTCTGACTGAGCGCCTCCAGGAGAGAGGCCCAAGCAAGACGCACCCCAAGGAGCGTCTTGCCACATGTCAACACTGGGTCTGACTGAGCACCTCCAGGAGAGAGGCCCAAGCAAGACACGCCCCGAGGAGCGTCATGCCACATGTCAACACTGGGTCTGACTGAGCGCCTCCAGGCGAGAGGCCCAAGCAATACGCGCCCCGAGGAGCGTCTTGCCACATGTCACCACTGGGTCTGACTGAGCGTCTCCAGGAGAGAGGCCCAACCAAGACGCGCCCCGAGGAGAGTCTTGCCACATGCCAACACTGGGTCTGACTGAGCGCCTCCAGGAGAGAGGCCCAAGCAATACGCAACCCGAGGAGCGTCTTGCAACATGTCAACACTGGATCTGACTGAGCGCCTCCAGAAGAGAGGCCCAAGCAAGACGCGCCTCGAGGAGCGTCTTGCCACATATCAACAATGGGTCTGACTGAGGGCCTCCAGGAGAGAAGCCCAAGCAAGACGCGCCCCGAGGAGCGTCTTGCCACATATCAACAATGGGTCTGACTGAGGGCCTCCAGGAGAGAAGCCCAAGCAAGACGCGCCCGGTGGAGCGTCTTGCCACATGTCACCACTGGGTCTGACAGAGGGCCTCCATGAGAGAAGCCCAAGCAAGACGCGCCCCGAGGAGCGTCTTGCCACATGTCAACACCGGGTCTGACTGAGCGCCTCCAGGAGAGAGGCCCAAGCAAGACGCGCCCCGAGGAGCGTCTTGCCACGTGTCATCACTGGGTCTGACTGAGCGCCTCCAGGAGAGAGGCCCAAGCAAGACGCGCCCCGAGGAGCGTCTTGCCACGTGTCACCACTCGGTCAGACTGAGCGCCTCCAGGAGAGAGGCCCAAGCAAGACGCGCCCCGAGGAGCGTCTTGCCACATGTCACCACTGGGTCTGACTGAGCGCCTCCAGGAGAGAGGCCCAAGCAAGACGCGCCCCGAGGAGAGTCTTGCCACATGCCAACACTGGGTCTGACTGAGCGCCTCCAGGAGAGAGGCCCAAGCAAGACGCACCCCAAGGAGCGTCTTGCCACATGTCAACACTGGGTCTGACCGAGCACCTCCAGGAGAGAGGCCCAAGCAAGACGCGCCCCGAGGAGCGTCTTTCCACATGTCAGCACTTGGTCTGACTGAGCGCCTCCAGGAGAGAGGCCCAAGCAAGATGCGCCCCGAGGAGCGTCTTGCCACATGTCAACAATGGGTCTGACTGAGGGCCTCCAGGAGAGAAGCCCAAGCAAGACGCGCCCCGAGGAGCGTCTTGCCATGTGTCATCACTGGGTCTGACTGAGCGCCTCCAGGAGAGAGGCCCAAGCAAGACGCGCCCCGAGGAGCGTCTTGCCACGTGTCACCACTCGGTCAGACTGAGCGCCTCCAGGAGAGAGGCCCAAGCAAGACGCGCCCCGAGGAGCGTCTTGCCACATGTCACAACTGGGTCTGACTGAGCGCCTCCAGGAGAGAGGCCCAACCAAGACGCGCCCCGAGGAGAGTCTTGCCACATGCCAACACTGGGTCTGACTGAGCGCCTCCAGGAGAGAGGCCCAAGCAAGACGCGCCCCGAGGAGCGTCTTGCCACATGTCAACACTGGGTCTGACTGAGCGCCTCCAGGAGAGAGGCCCAAGCAAGATGCGCCCCGAGAAGAGTCTTGCCACATGTCACCACTGGGTCTGACAGAGGGCCTCCAGGAGAGAGGCCCAAGCAATACGCGCCCCGAGGAGCGTCTTGCCACATGTCACCACTGGGTCTGACTGAGTGCCTCCAGGAGAGAGGCCGAAGCAAGATGCGCCCCGCGGAGAGTTTTGCCACATGTCACCACTGGGTCTGACAGAGGGCCTCCAGGAGAGAGGCCCAAGCAATACGCGCCCCGAGGAGCGTCTTGCCACATGTCACCACTGGGTCTGACTGAGCGCCTCCAGGAGAGAGGCCCAACCAAGACGCGACCCGAGGAGAGTCTTGCCACATGCCAACACTGGGTCTGACTGAGCGCCTCCAGGAGAAAGGCCCAAGCAAGACGCGCCCCGAGGAGCGTCTTGCCACATGTCAGCACTCGGTCTGACTGAGCGCCTCCAGGAGAGAGGCCCAAGCAAGATGCGCCCCGAGGAGAGTCTTGCCACATGTCAGCACTCGGTCTGACTAAGCGCCTCCAGGAGAGAGGCCCAAGCAAGATGCGCCCCGAGGAGAGTCTTGCCACATGCCAACACTGGGTCTGACTGAGCGCCTCCAGGAGAAAGGCCCAAGCAAGACGCGCCCCGAGGAGCGTCTTGCCACATGTCAGCACTCGGTCTGACTGAGCGCCTCCAGGAGAGAGGCCCAAGCAAGATGCGCCCCGAGGAGCGTCTTGCCACATGTCACCACTGGGTCTGACTGAGCGCCTCCAGGAGAGATGCCCAACCAAGACGCGACCCGAGGAGAGTCTTGCCACATGCCAACACTGGGTCTGACTGAGCGCCTCCAGGAGAGAAGCCCCAGCAAGACGCGCCCCGAGGAGCGTCTTGCCACATGTCAACACTGGGTCTGACAGAGGGCCTCCAGGAGAGAGGCCCCAACAAGACGCGCCCCGAGGAGCGTCTTGCCTTATGTCAGCACTCGGTCAGACTGAGCGCCTCCAGGAGAGAGGCCCAAGCAAGATGCGCCCCGAGGAGCGTCTTGCCACATGTCAACAATCGGTCTGACTGAGGGCCTCCAGGAGAGAAGCCCAAGCAATACGCGCCCCGAGGAGCGTCTTGCCACATGTCAACAATCGGTCTGACTGAGGGCCTCCAGGAGAGAAGCCCAAGCAAGACGCGCCCCGAGGAGCGTCTTGCCACTTGTCAACACTGGGTCTGACTGAGGGCCTCCATGAGAGAAGCCCAAGCAATATGCGCCCCGAGGAGCGTCTTGCCACATGTCACCACTGGGTCTGACTGAGCGCCTCCAGGAGAGAGGCCCAACCAAGACGCGCCCCTAGGAGAGTCTTGCCACATGCCAACACTGGGTCTGACTGTGCGCCTCCAGGAGAGAAGCCCCAGCAAGACACGCCCCGAGGTGCGTCTTGCCACTTGTCAGCACTCAGTCTGACTGAGCGCCTCCAGGAGAGAGGCCCAAGCAAGACGCGCCCTGAGGAGCGTCTTGCCACATGTCACCACTGGGTCTGACAGAGGGCCTCCAGGAGAGAGGCCCAAGCAATACGCGCCCCGAGGAGCGTCTTGCCACATGTCACCACTGGGTCTGACTGAGCGCCTCCAGGAGAGAGGCCCAACCAAGACGCGCCCCGAGGAGAGTCTTGCCACATGCCAACACTGGGTCTGACTGAGCGCCTCCAGGAGAGAGGCCCAAGCAATACGCAACCCGAGGAGCGTCTTGCCACATGTCAACACTGGATCTGACTGAGCGCCTCCAGAAGAGAGGCCCAAGCAAGACGCGCCTCGAGGAGCGTCTTGCCACATGGCAACAATGGGTCTGACAGAGGGCCTCCAGGAGAGAGGCCCATGCAAGACGCGCCCTGAGGAGCGTCTTGCCACATGTCACCTCTGGGTCTGACTGAGCGCCTCCAGGAGAGAGGCCCAAGCAACACGTGCCCCGAGGAGCGTCTTGTACCATGTCAACACTGGGTCTGACTGAGCGCCTCCAGGAGAGAAGCCCCAGCAAGACGCGCCCCGAGGAGCGTCTTTCCACATGTCAGCACTTGGTCTGACTGAGCGCCTCCAGGAGAGAGGCCCAAGCAAGATGCGCCCCGAGGAGCGTCTTGCCACATGTCAACAATGGGTCTGACTGAGGGCCTCCAGGAGAGAAGCCCAAGCAAGATGCGCCCCGAGGAGCGTCTTGCCACTTGTCAGCACTTGGTCTGACTGAGCGCCTCCAGGAGAGAGGCACAAGCACGACGCGCCCCGAGGAGCGTCTTGACACATGTCAACACTGGGTCTGACTGAGGGCCTCCATGAGAGAAGCCCAAGCAAGACGCGCCCCGAGGAGCGTCTTGCCACATGTCAACACTGGGTCTGACTGAGCGCCTCCAGGAGAGAGGCCCAAGCAAGACGCGCCCCGAGGAGCGTCTTGCCACGTGTCATCACTGGGTCTGACTGAGCGCCTCCAGGAGAGAGGCCCAAGCAAGACGCGCCCCGAGGAGCGTCTTGCCACGTGTCACCACTCGGTCAGACTGAGCGCCTCCAGGAGAGAGGCCCAAGCAAGACGCGCCCCGAGGAGCGTCTTGCCACATGTCACCACTGGGTCTGACTGAGCGCCTCCAGGAGAGAGGCCCAAGCAAGACGCGCCCCGAGGAGAGTCTTGCCACATGCCAACACTGGGTCTGACTGAGCGCCTCCAGGAGAGAGGCCCAAGCAAGACGCACCCCAAGGAGCGTCTTGCCACATGTCAACACTGGGTCTGACTGAGCACCTCCAGGAGAGAGGCCCAAGCAAGACACACCCCGAGGAGCGTCTTGCCACATGTCAACACTGGGTCTGACTGAGCGCCTCCAGGCGAGAGGCCCAAGCAATACGCGCCCCGAGGAGCGTCTTGCCACATGTCACCACTGGGTCTGACTGAGCGTCTCCAGGAGAGAGGCCCAACCAAGACGCGCCCCGAGGAGAGTCTTGCCACATGCCAACACTGGGTCTGACTGAGCGCCTCCAGGAGAGAGGCCCAAGCAATACGCAACCCGAGGAGCGTCTTGCAACATGTCAACACTGGATCTGACTGAGCGCCTCCAGAAGAGAGGCCCAAGCAAGACGCGCCTCGAGGAGCGTCTTGCCACATATCAACAATGGGTCTGACTGAGGGCCTCCAGGAGAGAAGCCCAAGCAAGATGCGCCCGGTGGAGCGTCTTGCCACATGTCACCACTGGGTCTGACAGAGGGCCTCCATGAGAGAAGCCCAAGCAAGACGCGCCCCGAGGAGCGTCTTGCCACATGTCAACACTGGGTCTGACTGAGCGCCTCCAGGAGAGAGGCCCAAGCAAGACGCGCCCCGAGGAGCGTCTTGCCACGTGTCATCACTGGGTCTGACTGAGCGCCTCCAGGAGAGAGGCCCAAGCAAGACGCGCCCCGAGGAGCGTCTTGCCACGTGTCACCACTCGGTCAGACTGAGCGCCTCCAGGAGAGAGGCCCAAGCAAGACGCGCCCCGAGGAGCGTCTTGCCACATGTCACCACTGGGTCTGACTGAGCGCCTCCAGGAGAGAGGCCCAAGCAAGACGCGCCCCGAGGAGAGTCTTGCCACATGCCAACACTGGGTCTGACTGAGCGCCTCCAGGAGAGAGGCCCAAGCAAGACGCACCCCAAGGAGCGTCTTGCCACATGTCAACACTGGGTCTGACCGAGCACCTCCAGGAGAGAGGCCCAAGCAAGACGCGCCCCGTGGAGCGTCTTTCCACATGTCAGCACTTGGTCTGACTGAGCGCCTCCAGGAGAGAGGCCCAAGCAAGATGCGCCCCAAGGAGCGTCTTGCCACATGTCAACAATGGGTCTGACTGAGGGCCTCCAGGAGAGAAGCCCAAGCAAGACGCGCCCCGAGGAGCGTCTTGCCATGTGTCATCACTGGGTCTGACTGAGCGCCTCCAGGAGAGAGGCCCAAGCAAGACGCGCCCCGAGGAGTGTCTTGCCACGTGTCACCACTCGGTCAGACTGAGCGCCTCCAGGAGAGAGGCCCAAGCAAGACGCGCCCCGAGGAGCGTCTTGCCACATGTCACAACTGGGTCTGACTGAGCGCCTCCAGGAGAGAGGCCCAACCAAGACGCGCCCCGAGGAGAGTCTTGCCACATGCCAACACTGGGTCTGACTGAGCGCCTCCAGGAGAGAGGCCCAAGCAAGACGCGCCCCGAGGAGCGTCTTGCCACATGTCAACACTGGGTCTGACTGAGCGCCTCCAGGAGAGAGGCCCAAGCAAGACGCACCCCAAGGAGCGTCTTGCCACATGTCAACACTGGGTCTGACTGAGCACCTCCAGGAGAGAGGCCCAAGCAAGACACGCCCCGAGGAGCGTCTTGCCACATGTCAACACTGGGTCTGACTGAGCGCCTCCAGGCGAGAGGCCCAAGCAATACGCGCCCCGAGGAGCGTCTTGCCACATGTCACCACTGGGTCTGACTGAGCATCTCCAGGAGAGAGGCCCAACCAAGACGCGCCCCGAGGAGAGTCTTGCCACATGCCAACACTGGGTCTGACTGAGCGCCTCCAGGAGAGAGGCCCAAGCAATACGCAACCCGAGGAGCGTCTTGCAACATGTCAACACTGGATCTGACTGAGCGCCTCCAGAAGAGAGGCCCAAGCAAGACGCGCCTCGAGGAGCGTCTTGCCACATATCAACAATGGGTCTGACTGAGGGCCTCCAGGAGAGAAGCCCAAGCAAGACGCGCCCCGAGGAGCGTCTTGCCACATATCAACAATGGGTCTGACTGAGGGCCTCCAGGAGAGAAGCCCAAGCAAGACGCGCCCGGTGGAGCGTCTTGCCACATGTCACCACTGGGTCTGACAGAGGGCCTCCATGAGAGAAGCCCAAGCAAGACGCGCCCCGAGGAGCGTCTTGCCACATGTCAACACTGGGTCTGACTGAGCGCCTCCAGGAGAGAGGCCCAAGCAAGACGCGCCCCGAGGAGCGTCTTGCCACGTGTCATCACTGGGTCTGACTGAGCGCCTCCAGGAGAGAGGCCCAAGCAAGACGCGCCCCGAGGAGCGTCTTGCCACGTGTCACCACTCGGTCAGACTGAGCGCCTCCAGGAGAGAGGCCCAAGCAAGACGCGCCCCGAGGAGCGTCTTGCCACATGTCACCACTGGGTCTGACTGAGCGCCTCCAGGAGAGAGGCCCAAGCAAGACGCGCCCCGAGGAGAGTCTTGCCACATGCCAACACTGGGTCTGACTGAGCGCCTCCAGGAGAGAGGCCCAAGCAAGACGCACCCCAAGGAGCGTCTTGCCACATGTCAACACTGGGTCTGACCGAGCACCTCCAGGAGAGAGGCCCAAGCAAGACGCGCCCCGAGGAGCGTCTTTCCACATGTCAGCACTTGGTCTGACTGAGCGCCTCCAGGAGAGAGGCCCAAGCAAGATGCGCCCCGAGGAGCGTCTTGCCACATGTCAACAATGGGTCTGACTGAGGGCCTCCAGGAGAGAAGCCCAAGCAAGACGCGCCCCGAGGAGCGTCTTGCCATGTGTCATCACTGGGTCTGACTGAGCGCCTCCAGGAGAGAGGCCCAAGCAAGACGCGCCCCGAGGAGCGTCTTGCCACGTGTCACCACTCGGTCAGACTGAGCGCCTCCAGGAGAGAGGCCCAAGCAAGACGCGCCCCGAGGAGCGTCTTGCCACATGTCACAACTGGGTCTGACTGAGCGCCTCCAGGAGAGAGGCCCAACCAAGACGCGCCCCGAGGAGAGTCTTGCCACATGCCAACACTGGGTCTGACTGAGCGCCTCCAGGAGAGAGGCCCAAGCAAGACGCGCCCCGAGGAGCGTCTTGCCACATGTCAACACTGGGTCTGACTGAGCGCCTCCAGGAGAGAGGCCCAAGCAAGATGCGCCCCGAGAAGAGTCTTGCCACATGTCACCACTGGGTCTGACAGAGGGCCTCCAGGAGAGAGGCCCAAGCAATACGCGCCCCGAGGAGCGTCTTGCCACATGTCACCACTGGGTCTGACTGAGTGCCTCCAGGAGAGAGGCCGAAGCAAGATGCGCCCCGCGGAGAGTTTTGCCACATGTCACCACTGGGTCTGACAGAGGGCCTCCAGGAGAGAGGCCCAAGCAATACGCGCCCCGAGGAGCGTCTTGCCACATGTCACCACTGGGTCTGACTGAGCGCCTCCAGGAGAGAGGCCCAACCAAGACGCGACCCGAGGAGAGTCTTGCCACATGCCAACACTGGGTCTGACTGAGCGCCTCCAGGAGAAAGGCCCAAGCAAGACGCGCCCCGAGGAGCGTCTTGCCACATGTCAGCACTCGGTCTGACTGAGCGCCTCCAGGAGAGAGGCCCAAGCAAGATGCGCCCCGAGGAGAGTCTTGCCACATGTCAGCACTCGGTCTGACTAAGCGCCTCCAGGAGAGAGGCCCAAGCAAGATGCGCCCCGAGGAGAGTCTTGCCACATGCCAACACTGGGTCTGACTGAGCGCCTCCAGGAGAAAGGCCCAAGCAAGACGCGCCCCGAGGAGCGTCTTGCCACATGTCAGCACTCGGTCTGACTGAGCGCCTCCAGGAGAGAGGCCCAAGCAAGATGCGCCCCGAGGAGCGTCTTGCCACATGTCACCACTGGGTCTGACTGAGCGCCTCCAGGAGAGATGCCCAACCAAGACGCGACCCGAGGAGAGTCTTGCCACATGCCGACACTGGGTCTGACTGAGCGCCTCCAGGAGAGAAGCCCCAGCAAGACGCGCCCCGAGGAGCGTCTTGCCACATGTCAACACTGGGTCTGACAGAGGGCCTCCAGGAGAGAGGCCCCAACAAGACGCGCCCCGAGGAGCGTCTTGCCTTATGTCAGCACTCGGTCAGACTGAGCGCCTCCAGGAGAGAGGCCCAAGCAAGATGCGCCCCGAGGAGCGTCTTGCCACATGTCAACAATCGGTCTGACTGAGGGCCTCCAGGAGAGAAGCCCAAGCAATACGCGCCCCGAGGAGCGTCTTGCCACATGTCAACAATCGGTCTGACTGAGGGCCTCCAGGAGAGAAGCCCAAGCAAGACGCGCCCCGAGGAGCGTCTTGCCACTTGTCAACACTGGGTCTGACTGAGGGCCTCCATGAGAGAAGCCCAAGCAATACGCGCCCCGAGGAGCGTCTTGCCACATGTCACCACTGGGTCTGACTGAGCGCCTCCAGGAGAGAGGCCCAACCAAGACGCGCCCCTAGGAGAGTCTTGCCACATGCCAACACTGGTTCTGACTGTGCGCCTCCAGGAGAGAAGCCCCAGCAAGACACGCCCCGAGGTGCGTCTTGCCACTTGTCAGCACTCAGTCTGACTGAGCGCCTCCAGGAGAGAGGCCCAAGCAAGACGCGCCCCGAGGAGCGTCTTGCCACATGTCACCACTGGGTCTGACAGAGGGCCTCCAGGAGAGAGGCCCAAGCAATACGCGCCCCGAGGAGCGTCTTGCCACATGTCACCACTGGGTCTGACTGAGCGCCTCCAGGAGAGAGGCCCAACCAAGACGCGCCCCGAGGAGAGTCTTGCCACATGCCAACACTGGGTCTGACTGAGCGCCTCCAGGAGAGAGGCCCAAGCAATACGCAACCCGAGGAGCGTCTTGCCACATGTCAACACTGGATCTGACTGAGCGCCTCCAGAAGAGAGGCCCAAGCAAGACGCGCCTCGAGGAGCGTCTTGCCACATATCAACAATGGGTCTGACTGAGGGCCTCCAGGAGAGAAGCCCAAGCAAGACGCGCCCGGCGGAGCGTCTTGCCACATGTCAACACTGGGTCTGACAGAGGGCCTCCAGGAGAGAGGCCCCAGCAAGACGCGCCCCTAGGAGCGTCTTGCCTTATGTCAGCACTCGGTCTGACTGAGCGCCTCCTGGAGAGAGGCCCAAGCAAGACGCGCCCCGAGGAGCGTCTTGCCACATGGCAACAATGGGTCTGACAGAGGGCCTCCAGGAGAGAGGCCCATGCAAGACGCGCCCTGAGGAGCGTCTTGCCACATGTCACCTCTGGGTCTGACTGAGCGCCTCCAGGAGAGAGGCCCAAGCAACACGTGCCCCAAGGAGCGTCTTGCCACATGTCAACACTGGGTCTGACCGAGCACCTCCAGGAGAGAGGCCCAAGCAATACGCGCCCCGAGGAGCGTCTTGCCACATGTCACCACTGGGTCTGACTGAGCGTCTCCAGGAGAGAGGCCCAACCAAGACGCGCCCCGAGGAGAGTCTTGCCACATGCCAACACTGGGTCTGACTGAGCGCCTCCAGGAGAGAGGCCCAAGCAATACGCAACCCGAGGAGCGTCTTGCAACATGTCAACACTGGATCTGACTGAGCGCCTCCAGAAGAGAGGCCCAAGCAAGACGCGCCTCGAGGAGCGTCTTGCCACATATCAACAATGGGTCTGACTGAGGGCCTCCAGGAGAGAAGCCCAAGCAAGACGCGCCCCGAGGAGCGTCTTGCCACATATCAACAATGGGTCTGACTGAGGGCCTCCAGGAGAGAAGCCCAAGCAAGACGCGCCCGGTGGAGCGTCTTGCCACATGTCACCACTGGGTCTGACAGAGGGCCTCCATGAGAGAAGCCCAAGCAAGACGCGCCCCGAGGAGCGTCTTGCCACATGTCAACACCGGGTCTGACTGAGCGCCTCCAGGAGAGAGGCCCAAGCAAGACGCGCCCCGAGGAGCGTCTTGCCACGTGTCATCACTGGGTCTGACTGAGCGCCTCCAGGAGAGAGGCCCAAGCAAGACGCGCCCCGAGGAGCGTCTTGCCACGTGTCACCACTCGGTCAGACTGAGCGCCTCCAGGAGAGAGGCCCAAGCAAGACGCGCCCCGAGGAGCGTCTTGCCACATGTCACCACTGGGTCTGACTGAGCGCCTCCAGGAGAGAGGCCCAAGCAAGACGCGCCCCGAGGAGAGTCTTGCCACATGCCAACACTGGGTCTGACTGAGCGCCTCCAGGAGAGAGGCCCAAGCAAGACGCACCCCAAGGAGCGTCTTGCCACATGTCAACACTGGGTCTGACCGAGCACCTCCAGGAGAGAGGCCCAAGCAAGACGCGCCCCGAGGAGCGTCTTTCCACATGTCAGCACTTGGTCTGACTGAGCGCCTCCAGGAGAGAGGCCCAAGCAAGATGCGCCCCGAGGAGCGTCTTGCCACATGTCAACAATGGGTCTGACTGAGGGCCTCCAGGAGAGAAGCCCAAGCAAGACGCGCCCCGAGGAGCGTCTTGCCATGTGTCATCACTGGGTCTGACTGAGCGCCTCCAGGAGAGAGGCCCAAGCAAGACGCGCCCCGAGGAGCGTCTTGCCACGTGTCACCACTCGGTCAGACTGAGCGCCTCCAGGAGAGAGGCCCAAGCAAGACGCGCCCCGAGGAGCGTCTTGCCACATGTCACAACTGGGTCTGACTGAGCGCCTCCAGGAGAGAGGCCCAACCAAGACGCGCCCCGAGGAGAGTCTTGCCACATGCCAACACTGGGTCTGACTGAGCGCCTCCAGGAGAGAGGCCCAAGCAAGACGCGCCCCGAGGAGCGTCTTGCCACATGTCAACACTGGGTCTGACTGAGCGCCTCCAGGAGAGAGGCCCAAGCAAGATGCGCCCCGAGAAGAGTCTTGCCACATGTCACCACTGGGTCTGACAGAGGGCCTCCAGGAGAGAGGCCCAAGCAATACGCGCCCCGAGGAGCGTCTTGCCACATGTCACCACTGGGTCTGACTGAGTGCCTCCAGGAGAGAGGCCGAAGCAAGATGCGCCCCGCGGAGAGTTTTGCCACATGTCACCACTGGGTCTGACAGAGGGCCTCCAGGAGAGAGGCCCAAGCAATACGCGCCCCGAGGAGCGTCTTGCCACATGTCACCACTGGGTCTGACTGAGCGCCTCCAGGAGAGAGGCCCAACCAAGACGCGACCCGAGGAGAGTCTTGCCACATGCCAACACTGGGTCTGACTGAGCGCCTCCAGGAGAAAGGCCCAAGCAAGACGCGCCCCGAGGAGCGTCTTGCCACATGTCAGCACTCGGTCTGACTGAGCGCCTCCAGGAGAGAGGCCCAAGCAAGATGCGCCCCGAGGAGAGTCTTGCCACATGTCAGCACTCGGTCTGACTAAGCGCCTCCAGGAGAGAGGCCCAAGCAAGATGCGCCCCGAGGAGAGTCTTGCCACATGCCAACACTGGGTCTGACTGAGCGCCTCCAGGAGAAAGGCCCAAGCAAGACGCGCCCCGAGGAGCGTCTTGCCACATGTCAGCACTCGGTCTGACTGAGCGCCTCCAGGAGAGAGGCCCAAGCAAGATGCGCCCCGAGGAGCGTCTTGCCACATGTCACCACTGGGTCTGACTGAGCGCCTCCAGGAGAGATGCCCAACCAAGACGCGACCCGAGGAGAGTCTTGCCACATGCCAACACTGGGTCTGACTGAGCGCCTCCAGGAGAGAAGCCCCAGCAAGACGCGCCCCGAGGAGCGTCTTGCCACATGTCAACACTGGGTCTGACAGAGGGCCTCCAGGAGAGAGGCCCCAACAAGACGCGCCCCGAGGAGCGTCTTGCCTTATGTCAGCACTCGGTCAGACTGAGCGCCTCCAGGAGAGAGGCCCAAGCAAGATGCGCCCCGAGGAGCGTCTTGCCACATGTCAACAATCGGTCTGACTGAGGGCCTCCAGGAGAGAAGCCCAAGCAATACGCGCCCCGAGGAGCGTCTTGCCACATGTCAACAATCGGTCTGACTGAGGGCCTCCAGGAGAGAAGCCCAAGCAAGACGCGCCCCGAGGAGCGTCTTGCCACTTGTCAACACTGGGTCTGACTGAGGGCCTCCATGAGAGAAGCCCAAGCAATATGCGCCCCGAGGAGCGTCTTGCCACATGTCACCACTGGGTCTGACTGAGCGCCTCCAGGAGAGAGGCCCAACCAAGACGCGCCCCTAGGAGAGTCTTGCCACATGCCAACACTGGGTCTGACTGTGCGCCTCCAGGAGAGAAGCCCCAGCAAGACACGCCCCGAGGTGCGTCTTGCCACTTGTCAGCACTCAGTCTGACTGAGCGCCTCCAGGAGAGAGGCCCAAGCAAGACGCGCCCTGAGGAGCGTCTTGCCACATGTCACCACTGGGTCTGACAGAGGGCCTCCAGGAGAGAGGCCCAAGCAATACGCGCCCCGAGGAGCGTCTTGCCACATGTCACCACTGGGTCTGACTGAGCGCCTCCAGGAGAGAGGCCCAACCAAGACGCGCCCCGAGGAGAGTCTTGCCACATGCCAACACTGGGTCTGACTGAGCGCCTCCAGGAGAGAGGCCCAAGCAATACGCAACCCGAGGAGCGTCTTGCCACATGTCAACACTGGATCTGACTGAGCGCCTCCAGAAGAGAGGCCCAAGCAAGACGCGCCTCGAGGAGCGTCTTGCCACATGGCAACAATGGGTCTGACAGAGGGCCTCCAGGAGAGAGGCCCATGCAAGACGCGCCCTGAGGAGCGTCTTGCCACATGTCACCTCTGGGTCTGACTGAGCGCCTCCAGGAGAGAGGCCCAAGCAACACGTGCCCCGAGGAGCGTCTTGTACCATGTCAACACTGGGTCTGACTGAGCGCCTCCAGGAGAGAAGCCCCAGCAAGACGCGCCCCGAGGAGCGTCTTTCCACATGTCAGCACTTGGTCTGACTGAGCGCCTCCAGGAGAGAGGCCCAAGCAAGATGCGCCCCGAGGAGCGTCTTGCCACATGTCAACAATGGGTCTGACTGAGGGCCTCCAGGAGAGAAGCCCAAGCAAGATGCGCCCCGAGGAGCGTCTTGCCACTTGTCAGCACTTGGTCTGACTGAGCGCCTCCAGGAGAGAGGCACAAGCACGACGCGCCCCGAGGAGCGTCTTGACACATGTCAACACTGGGTCTGACTGAGGGCCTCCATGAGAGAAGCCCAAGCAAGACGCGCCCCGAGGAGCGTCTTGCCACATGTCAACACTGGGTCTGACTGAGCGCCTCCAGGAGAGAGGCCCAAGCAAGACGCGCCCCGAGGAGCGTCTTGCCACGTGTCATCACTGGGTCTGACTGAGCGCCTCCAGGAGAGAGGCCCAAGCAAGACGCGCCCCGAGGAGCGTCTTGCCACGTGTCACCACTCGGTCAGACTGAGCGCCTCCAGGAGAGAGGCCCAAGCAAGACGCGCCCCGAGGAGCGTCTTGCCACATGTCACCACTGGGTCTGACTGAGCGCCTCCAGGAGAGAGGCCCAAGCAAGACGCGCCCCGAGGAGAGTCTTGCCACATGCCAACACTGGGTCTGACTGAGCGCCTCCAGGAGAGAGGCCCAAGCAAGACGCACCCCAAGGAGCGTCTTGCCACATGTCAACACTGGGTCTGACTGAGCACCTCCAGGAGAGAGGCCCAAGCAAGACACACCCCGAGGAGCGTCTTGCCACATGTCAACACTGGGTCTGACTGAGCGCCTCCAGGCGAGAGGCCCAAGCAATACGCGCCCCGAGGAGCGTCTTGCCACATGTCACCACTGGGTCTGACTGAGCGTCTCCAGGAGAGAGGCCCAACCAAGACGCGCCCCGAGGAGCGTCTTGCCACATGCCAACACTGGGTCTGACTGAGCGCCTCCAGGAGAGAGGCCCAAGCAATACGCAACCCGAGGAGCGTCTTGCAACATGTCAACACTGGATCTGACTGAGCGCCTCCAGAAGAGAGGCCCAAGCAAGACGCGCCTCGAGGAGCGTCTTGCCACATATCAACAATGGGTCTGACTGAGGGCCTCCAGGAGAGAAGCCCAAGCAAGATGCGCCCGGTGGAGCGTCTTGCCACATGTCACCACTGGGTCTGACAGAGGGCCTCCATGAGAGAAGCCCAAGCAAGACGCGCCCCGAGGAGCGTCTTGCCACATGTCAACACTGGGTCTGACTGAGCGCCTCCAGGAGAGAGGCCCAAGCAAGACGCGCCCCGAGGAGCGTCTTGCCACGTGTCATCACTGGGTCTGACTGAGCGCCTCCAGGAGAGAGGCCCAAGCAAGACGCGCCCCGAGGAGCGTCTTGCCACGTGTCACCACTCGGTCAGACTGAGCGCCTCCAGGAGAGAGGCCCAAGCAAGACGCGCCCCGAGGAGCGTCTTGCCACATGTCACCACTGGGTCTGACTGAGCGCCTCCAGGAGAGAGGCCCAAGCAAGACGCGCCCCGAGGAGAGTCTTGCCACATGCCAACACTGGGTCTGACTGAGCGCCTCCAGGAGAGAGGCCCAAGCAAGACGCACCCCAAGGAGCGTCTTGCCACATGTCAACACTGGGTCTGACCGAGCACCTCCAGGAGAGAGGCCCAAGCAAGACGCGCCCCGTGGAGCGTCTTTCCACATGTCAGCACTTGGTCTGACTGAGCGCCTCCAGGAGAGAGGCCCAAGCAAGATGCGCCCCAAGGAGCGTCTTGCCACATGTCAACAATGGGTCTGACTGAGGGCCTCCAGGAGAGAAGCCCAAGCAAGACGCGCCCCGAGGAGCGTCTTGCCATGTGTCATCACTGGGTCTGACTGAGCGCCTCCAGGAGAGAGGCCCAAGCAAGACGCGCCCCGAGGAGTGTCTTGCCACGTGTCACCACTCGGTCAGACTGAGCGCCTCCAGGAGAGAGGCCCAAGCAAGACGCGCCCCGAGGAGCGTCTTGCCACATGTCACAACTGGGTCTGACTGAGCGCCTCCAGGAGAGAGGCCCAACCAAGACGCGCCCCGAGGAGAGTCTTGCCACATGCCAACACTGGGTCTGACTGAGCGCCTCCAGGAGAGAGGCCCAAGCAAGACGCGCCCCGAGGAGCGTCTTGCCACATGTCAACACTGGGTCTGACTGAGCGCCTCCAGGAGAGAGGCCCAAGCAAGACGCACCCCAAGGAGCGTCTTGCCACATGTCAACACTGGGTCTGACTGAGCACCTCCAGGAGAGAGGCCCAAGCAAGACACGCCCCGAGGAGCGTCTTGCCACATGTCAACACTGGGTCTGACTGAGCGCCTCCAGGCGAGAGGCCCAAGCAATACGCGCCCCGAGGAGCGTCTTGCCACATGTCACCACTGGGTCTGACTGAGCATCTCCAGGAGAGAGGCCCAACCAAGACGCGCCCCGAGGAGAGTCTTGCCACATGCCAACACTGGGTCTGACTGAGCGCCTCCAGGAGAGAGGCCCAAGCAATACGCAACCCGAGGAGCGTCTTGCAACATGTCAACACTGGATCTGACTGAGCGCCTCCAGAAGAGAGGCCCAAGCAAGACGCGCCTCGAGGAGCGTCTTGCCACATATCAACAATGGGTCTGACTGAGGGCCTCCAGGAGAGAAGCCCAAGCAAGACGCGCCCCGAGGAGCGTCTTGCCACATATCAACAATGGGTCTGACTGAGGGCCTCCAGGAGAGAAGCCCAAGCAAGACGCGCCCGGTGGAGCGTCTTGCCACATGTCACCACTGGGTCTGACAGAGGGCCTCCATGAGAGAAGCCCAAGCAAGACGCGCCCCGAGGAGCGTCTTGCCACATGTCAACACTGGGTCTGACTGAGCGCCTCCAGGAGAGAGGCCCAAGCAAGACGCGCCCCGAGGAGCGTCTTGCCACGTGTCATCACTGGGTCTGACTGAGCGCCTCCAGGAGAGAGGCCCAAGCAAGACGCGCCCCGAGGAGCGTCTTGCCACGTGTCACCACTCGGTCAGACTGAGCGCCTCCAGGAGAGAGGCCCAAGCAAGACGCGCCCCGAGGAGCGTCTTGCCACATGTCACCACTGGGTCTGACTGAGCGCCTCCAGGAGAGAGGCCCAAGCAAGACGCGCCCCGAGGAGAGTCTTGCCACATGCCAACACTGGGTCTGACTGAGCGCCTCCAGGAGAGAGGCCCAAGCAAGACGCACCCCAAGGAGCGTCTTGCCACATGTCAACACTGGGTCTGACCGAGCACCTCCAGGAGAGAGGCCCAAGCAAGACGCGCCCCGAGGAGCGTCTTTCCACATGTCAGCACTTGGTCTGACTGAGCGCCTCCAGGAGAGAGGCCCAAGCAAGATGCGCCCCGAGGAGCGTCTTGCCACATGTCAACAATGGGTCTGACTGAGGGCCTCCAGGAGAGAAGCCCAAGCAAGACGCGCCCCGAGGAGCGTCTTGCCATGTGTCATCACTGGGTCTGACTGAGCGCCTCCAGGAGAGAGGCCCAAGCAAGACGCGCCCCGAGGAGCGTCTTGCCACGTGTCACCACTCGGTCAGACTGAGCGCCTCCAGGAGAGAGGCCCAAGCAAGACGCGCCCCGAGGAGCGTCTTGCCACATGTCACAACTGGGTCTGACTGAGCGCCTCCAGGAGAGAGGCCCAACCAAGACGCGCCCCGAGGAGAGTCTTGCCACATGCCAACACTGGGTCTGACTGAGCGCCTCCAGGAGAGAGGCCCAAGCAAGACGCGCCCCGAGGAGCGTCTTGCCACATGTCAACACTGGGTCTGACTGAGCGCCTCCAGGAGAGAGGCCCAAGCAAGATGCGCCCCGAGAAGAGTCTTGCCACATGTCACCACTGGGTCTGACAGAGGGCCTCCAGGAGAGAGGCCCAAGCAATACGCGCCCCGAGGAGCGTCTTGCCACATGTCACCACTGGGTCTGACTGAGTGCCTCCAGGAGAGAGGCCGAAGCAAGATGCGCCCCGCGGAGAGTTTTGCCACATGTCACCACTGGGTCTGACAGAGGGCCTCCAGGAGAGAGGCCCAAGCAATACGCGCCCCGAGGAGCGTCTTGCCACATGTCACCACTGGGTCTGACTGAGCGCCTCCAGGAGAGAGGCCCAACCAAGACGCGACCCGAGGAGAGTCTTGCCACATGCCAACACTGGGTCTGACTGAGCGCCTCCAGGAGAAAGGCCCAAGCAAGACGCGCCCCGAGGAGCGTCTTGCCACATGTCAGCACTCGGTCTGACTGAGCGCCTCCAGGAGAGAGGCCCAAGCAAGATGCGCCCCGAGGAGAGTCTTGCCACATGTCAGCACTCGGTCTGACTAAGCGCCTCCAGGAGAGAGGCCCAAGCAAGATGCGCCCCGAGGAGAGTCTTGCCACATGCCAACACTGGGTCTGACTGAGCGCCTCCAGGAGAAAGGCCCAAGCAAGACGCGCCCCGAGGAGCGTCTTGCCACATGTCAGCACTCGGTCTGACTGAGCGCCTCCAGGAGAGAGGCCCAAGCAAGATGCGCCCCGAGGAGCGTCTTGCCACATGTCACCACTGGGTCTGACTGAGCGCCTCCAGGAGAGATGCCCAACCAAGACGCGACCCGAGGAGAGTCTTGCCACATGCCGACACTGGGTCTGACTGAGCGCCTCCAGGAGAGAAGCCCCAGCAAGACGCGCCCCGAGGAGCGTCTTGCCACATGTCAACACTGGGTCTGACAGAGGGCCTCCAGGAGAGAGGCCCCAACAAGACGCGCCCCGAGGAGCGTCTTGCCTTATGTCAGCACTCGGTCAGACTGAGCGCCTCCAGGAGAGAGGCCCAAGCAAGATGTGCCCCGAGGAGCGTCTTGCCACATGTCAACAATCGGTCTGACTGAGGGCCTCCAGGAGAGAAGCCCAAGCAATACGCGCCCCGAGGAGCGTCTTGCCACATGTCAACAATCGGTCTGACTGAGGGCCTCCAGGAGAGAAGCCCAAGCAAGACGCGCCCCGAGGAGCGTCTTGCCACTTGTCAACACTGGGTCTGACTGAGGGCCTCCATGAGAGAAGCCCAAGCAATACGCGCCCCGAGGAGCGTCTTGCCACATGTCACCACTGGGTCTGACTGAGCGCCTCCAGGAGAGAGGCCCAACCAAGACGCGCCCCTAGGAGAGTCTTGCCACATGCCAACACTGGTTCTGACTGTGCGCCTCCAGGAGAGAAGCCCCAGCAAGACACGCCCCGAGGTGCGTCTTGCCACTTGTCAGCACTCAGTCTGACTGAGCGCCTCCAGGAGAGAGGCCCAAGCAAGACGCGCCCCGAGGAGCGTCTTGCCACATGTCACCACTGGGTCTGACAGAGGGCCTCCAGGAGAGAGGCCCAAGCAATACGCGCCCCGAGGAGCGTCTTGCCACATGTCACCACTGGGTCTGACTGAGCGCCTCCAGGAGAGAGGCCCAACCAAGACGCGCCCCGAGGAGAGTCTTGCCACATGCCAACACTGGGTCTGACTGAGCGCCTCCAGGAGAGAGGCCCAAGCAATACGCAACCCGAGGAGCGTCTTGCCACATGTCAACACTGGATCTGACTGAGCGCCTCCAGAAGAGAGGCCCAAGCAAGACGCGCCTCGAGGAGCGTCTTGCCACATATCAACAATGGGTCTGACTGAGGGCCTCCAGGAGAGAAGCCCAAGCAAGACGCGCCCGGCGGAGCGTCTTGCCACATGTCAACACTGGGTCTGACAGAGGGCCTCCAGGAGAGAGGCCCCAGCAAGACGCGCCCCTAGGAGCGTCTTGCCTTATGTCAGCACTCGGTCTGACTGAGCGCCTCCTGGAGAGAGGCCCAAGCAAGACGCGCCCCGAGGAGCGTCTTGCCACATGGCAACAATGGGTCTGACAGAGGGCCTCCAGGAGAGAGGCCCATGCAAGACGCGCCCTGAGGAGCGTCTTGCCACATGTCACCTCTGGGTCTGACTGAGCGCCTCCAGGAGAGAGGCCCAAGCAACACGTGCCCCAAGGAGCGTCTTGCCACATGTCAACACTGGGTCTGACCGAGCACCTCCAGGAGAGAGGCCCAAGCAAGACGCGCCCCGAGGAGCGTCTTTCCACATGTCAGCACTTGGTCTGACTGAGCGCCTCCAGGAGAGAGGCCCAATCAAGATGCGCCCCGAGGAGCGTCTTGCCACATGTCAACAATGGGTCTGACTGAGGGCCTCCAGGAGAGAAGCCCAAGCAAGACGCGCCCCGAGGAGCGTCTTGCCATGTGTCATCACTGGGTCTGACTGAGCGCCTCCAGGAGAGAGGCCCAAGCAAGACGCGCCCCGAGGAGCGTCTTGCCACGTGTCACCACTCGGTCAGACTGAGCGCCTCCAGGAGAGAGGCCCAAGCAAGACGCGCCCCGAGGAGCGTCTTGCCACATGTCACAACTGGGTCTGACTGAGCGCCTCCAGGAGAGAGGCCCAACCAAGACGCGCCCCGAGGAGAGTCTTGCCACATGCCAACACTGGGTCTGACTGAGCGCCTCCAGGAGAGAGGCCCAAGCAAGACGCGCCCCGAGGAGCGTCTTGCCACATGTCAACACTGGGTCTGACTGAGCGCCTCCAGGAGAGAGGCCCAAGCAAGATGCGCCCCGAGAAGAGTCTTGCCACATGTCACCACTGGGTCTGACAGAGGGCCTCCAGGAGAGAGGCCCAAGCAATACGCGCCCCGAGGAGCGTCTTGCCACATGTCACCACTGGGTCTGACTGAGTGCCTCCAGGAGAGAGGCCGAAGCAAGATGCGCCCCGCGGAGAGTTTTGCCACATGTCACCACTGGGTCTGACAGAGGGCCTCCAGGAGAGAGGCCCAAGCAATACGCGCCCCGAGGAGCGTCTTGCCACATGTCACCACTGGGTCTGACTGAGCGCCTCCAGGAGAGAGGCCCAACCAAGACGCGACCCGAGGAGAGTCTTGCCACATGCCAACACTGGGTCTGACTGAGCGCCTCCAGGAGAAAGGCCCAAGCAAGACGCGCCCCGAGGAGCGTCTTGCCACATGTCAGCACTCGGTCTGACTGAGCGCCTCCAGGAGAGAGGCCCAAGCAAGATGCGCCCCGAGGAGAGTCTTGCCACATGTCAGCACTCGGTCTGACTAAGCGCCTCCAGGAGAGAGGCCCAAGCAAGATGCGCCCCGAGGAGAGTCTTGCCACATGCCAACACTGGGTCTGACTGAGCGCCTCCAGGAGAAAGGCCCAAGCAAGACGCGCCCCGAGGAGCGTCTTGCCACATGTCAGCACTCGGTCTGACTGAGCGCCTCCAGGAGAGAGGCCCAAGCAAGATGCGCCCCGAGGAGCGTCTTGCCACATGTCACCAGTGGGTCTGACTGAGCGCCTCCAGGAGAGATGCCCAACCAAGACGCGACCCGAGGAGAGTCTTGCCACATGCCGACACTGGGTCTGACTGAGCGCCTCCAGGAGAGAAGCCCCAGCAAGACGCGCCCCGAGGAGCGTCTTGCCACATGTCAACACTGGGTCTGACAGAGGGCCTCCAGGAGAGAGGCCCCAACAAGACGCGCCCCGAGGAGCGTCTTGCCTTATGTCAGCACTCGGTCAGACTGAGCGCCTCCAGGAGAGAGGCCCAAGCAAGATGCGCCCCGAGGAGCGTCTTGCCACATGTCAACAATCGGTCTGACTGAGGGCCTCCAGGAGAGAAGCCCAAGCAATACGCGCCCCGAGGAGCGTCTTGCCACATGTCAACAATCGGTCTGACTGAGGGCCTCCAGGAGAGAAGCCCAAGCAAGACGCGCCCCGAGGAGCGTCTTGCCACTTGTCAACACTGGGTCTGACTGAGGGCCTCCATGAGAGAAGCCCAAGCAATACGCGCCCCGAGGAGCGTCTTGCCACATGTCACCACTGGGTCTGACTGAGCGCCTCCAGGAGAGAGGCCCAACCAAGACGCGCCCCTAGGAGCGTCTTGCCACATGTCAACACTGGATCTGACTGAGCGCCTCCAGAAGAGAGGCCCAAGCAAG
Organism: Nothobranchius furzeri; assembly: GCF_043380555.1. NCBI lineage: Eukaryota > Metazoa > Chordata > Actinopteri > Cyprinodontiformes > Nothobranchiidae > Nothobranchius > Nothobranchius furzeri. Next base: position 43,225,906 of record NC_091748.1, read on the forward strand.
ACGCGCCTCGAGGAGCGTCTTGCCACATGGCAACAATGGGTCTGACAGAGGGCCTCCAGGAGAGAGGCCCATGCAAGACGCGCCCTGAGGAGCGTCTTGCCACATGTCACCTCTGGGTCTGACTGAGCGCCTCCAGGAGAGAGGCCCAAGCAACACGTGCCCCGAGGAGCGTCTTGTACCATGTCAACACTGGGTCTGACTGAGCGCCTCCAGGAGAGAAGCCCCAGCAAGACGCGCCCCGAGGAGCGTCTTTCCACATGTCAGCACTTGGTCTGACTGAGCGCCTCCAGGAGAGAGGCCCAAGCAAGATGCGCCCCGAGGAGCGTCTTGCCACATGTCAACAATGGGTCTGACTGAGGGCCTCCAGGAGAGAAGCCCAAGCAAGATGCGCCCCGAGGAGCGTCTTGCCACTTGTCAGCACTTGGTCTGACTGAGCGCCTCCAGGAGAGAGGCACAAGCACGACGCGCCCCGAGGAGCGTCTTGACACATGTCAACACTGGGTCTGACTGAGGGCCTCCATGAGAGAAGCCCAAGCAAGACGCGCCCCGAGGAGCGTCTTGCCACATGTCAACACTGGGTCTGACTGAGCGCCTCCAGGAGAGAGGCCCAAGCAAGACGCGCCCCGAGGAGCGTCTTGCCACGTGTCATCACTGGGTCTGACTGAGCGCCTCCAGGAGAGAGGCCCAAGCAAGACGCGCCCCGAGGAGCGTCTTGCCACGTGTCACCACTCGGTCAGACTGAGCGCCTCCAGGAGAGAGGCCCAAGCAAGACGCGCCCCGAGGAGCGTCTTGCCACATGTCACCACTGGGTCTGACTGAGCGCCTCCAGGAGAGAGGCCCAAGCAAGACGCGCCCCGAGGAGAGTCTTGCCACATGCCAACACTGGGTCTGACTGAGCGCCTCCAGGAGAGAGGCCCAAGCAAGACGCACCCCAAGGAGCGTCTTGCCACATGTCAACACTGGGTCTGACTGAGCACCTCCAGGAGAGAGGCCCAAGCAAGACACACCCCGAGGAGCGTCTTGCCACATGTCAACACTGGGTCTGACTGAGCGCCTCCAGGCGAGAGGCCCAAGCAATACGCGCCCCGAGGAGCGTCTTGCCACATGTCACCACTGGGTCTGACTGAGCGTCTCCAGGAGAGAGGCCCAACCAAGACGCGCCCCGAGGAGAGTCTTGCCACATGCCAACACTGGGTCTGACTGAGCGCCTCCAGGAGAGAGGCCCAAGCAATACGCAACCCGAGGAGCGTCTTGCAACATGTCAACACTGGATCTGACTGAGCGCCTCCAGAAGAGAGGCCCAAGCAAGACGCGCCTCGAGGAGCGTCTTGCCACATATCAACAATGGGTCTGACTGAGGGCCTCCAGGAGAGAAGCCCAAGCAAGATGCGCCCGGTGGAGCGTCTTGCCACATGTCACCACTGGGTCTGACAGAGGGCCTCCATGAGAGAAGCCCAAGCAAGACGCGCCCCGAGGAGCGTCTTGCCACATGTCAACACTGGGTCTGACTGAGCGCCTCCAGGAGAGAGGCCCAAGCAAGACGCGCCCCGAGGAGCGTCTTGCCACGTGTCATCACTGGGTCTGACTGAGCGCCTCCAGGAGAGAGGCCCAAGCAAGACGCGCCCCGAGGAGCGTCTTGCCACGTGTCACCACTCGGTCAGACTGAGCGCCTCCAGGAGAGAGGCCCAAGCAAGACGCGCCCCGAGGAGCGTCTTGCCACATGTCACCACTGGGTCTGACTGAGCGCCTCCAGGAGAGAGGCCCAAGCAAGACGCGCCCCGAGGAGAGTCTTGCCACATGCCAACACTGGGTCTGACTGAGCGCCTCCAGGAGAGAGGCCCAAGCAAGACGCACCCCAAGGAGCGTCTTGCCACATGTCAACACTGGGTCTGACCGAGCACCTCCAGGAGAGAGGCCCAAGCAAGACGCGCCCCGTGGAGCGTCTTTCCACATGTCAGCACTTGGTCTGACTGAGCGCCTCCAGGAGAGAGGCCCAAGCAAGATGCGCCCCAAGGAGCGTCTTGCCACATGTCAACAATGGGTCTGACTGAGGGCCTCCAGGAGAGAAGCCCAAGCAAGACGCGCCCCGAGGAGCGTCTTGCCATGTGTCATCACTGGGTCTGACTGAGCGCCTCCAGGAGAGAGGCCCAAGCAAGACGCGCCCCGAGGAGTGTCTTGCCACGTGTCACCACTCGGTCAGACTGAGCGCCTCCAGGAGAGAGGCCCAAGCAAGACGCGCCCCGAGGAGCGTCTTGCCACATGTCACAACTGGGTCTGACTGAGCGCCTCCAGGAGAGAGGCCCAACCAAGACGCGCCCCGAGGAGAGTCTTGCCACATGCCAACACTGGGTCTGACTGAGCGCCTCCAGGAGAGAGGCCCAAGCAAGACGCGCCCCGAGGAGCGTCTTGCCACATGTCAACACTGGGTCTGACTGAGCGCCTCCAGGAGAGAGGCCCAAGCAAGACGCACCCCAAGGAGCGTCTTGCCACATGTCAACACTGGGTCTGACTGAGCACCTCCAGGAGAGAGGCCCAAGCAAGACACGCCCCGAGGAGCGTCTTGCCACATGTCAACACTGGGTCTGACTGAGCGCCTCCAGGCGAGAGGCCCAAGCAATACGCGCCCCGAGGAGCGTCTTGCCACATGTCACCACTGGGTCTGACTGAGCATCTCCAGGAGAGAGGCCCAACCAAGACGCGCCCCGAGGAGAGTCTTGCCACATGCCAACACTGGGTCTGACTGAGCGCCTCCAGGAGAGAGGCCCAAGCAATACGCAACCCGAGGAGCGTCTTGCAACATGTCAACACTGGATCTGACTGAGCGCCTCCAGAAGAGAGGCCCAAGCAAGACGCGCCTCGAGGAGCGTCTTGCCACATATCAACAATGGGTCTGACTGAGGGCCTCCAGGAGAGAAGCCCAAGCAAGACGCGCCCCGAGGAGCGTCTTGCCACATATCAACAATGGGTCTGACTGAGGGCCTCCAGGAGAGAAGCCCAAGCAAGACGCGCCCGGTGGAGCGTCTTGCCACATGTCACCACTGGGTCTGACAGAGGGCCTCCATGAGAGAAGCCCAAGCAAGACGCGCCCCGAGGAGCGTCTTGCCACATGTCAACACTGGGTCTGACTGAGCGCCTCCAGGAGAGAGGCCCAAGCAAGACGCGCCCCGAGGAGCGTCTTGCCACGTGTCATCACTGGGTCTGACTGAGCGCCTCCAGGAGAGAGGCCCAAGCAAGACGCGCCCCGAGGAGCGTCTTGCCACGTGTCACCACTCGGTCAGACTGAGCGCCTCCAGGAGAGAGGCCCAAGCAAGACGCGCCCCGAGGAGCGTCTTGCCACATGTCACCACTGGGTCTGACTGAGCGCCTCCAGGAGAGAGGCCCAAGCAAGACGCGCCCCGAGGAGAGTCTTGCCACATGCCAACACTGGGTCTGACTGAGCGCCTCCAGGAGAGAGGCCCAAGCAAGACGCACCCCAAGGAGCGTCTTGCCACATGTCAACACTGGGTCTGACCGAGCACCTCCAGGAGAGAGGCCCAAGCAAGACGCGCCCCGTGGAGCGTCTTTCCACATGTCAGCACTTGGTCTGACTGAGCGCCTCCAGGAGAGAGGCCCAAGCAAGATGCGCCCCAAGGAGCGTCTTGCCACATGTCAACAATGGGTCTGACTGAGGGCCTCCAGGAGAGAAGCCCAAGCAAGACGCGCCCCGAGGAGCGTCTTGCCATGTGTCATCACTGGGTCTGACTGAGCGCCTCCAGGAGAGAGGCCCAAGCAAGACGCGCCCCGAGGAGTGTCTTGCCACGTGTCACCACTCGGTCAGACTGAGCGCCTCCAGGAGAGAGGCCCAAGCAAGACGCGCCCCGAGGAGCGTCTTGCCACATGTCACAACTGGGTCTGACTGAGCGCCTCCAGGAGAGAGGCCCAACCAAGACGCGCCCCGAGGAGAGTCTTGCCACATGCCAACACTGGGTCTGACTGAGCGCCTCCAGGAGAGAGGCCCAAGCAAGACGCGCCCCGAGGAGCGTCTTGCCACATGTCAACACTGGGTCTGACTGAGCGCCTCCAGGAGAGAGGCCCAAGCAAGACGCACCCCAAGGAGCGTCTTGCCACATGTCAACACTGGGTCTGACTGAGCACCTCCAGGAGAGAGGCCCAAGCAAGACACGCCCCGAGGAGCGTCTTGCCACATGTCAACACTGGGTCTGACTGAGCGCCTCCAGGCGAGAGGCCCAAGCAATACGCGCCCCGAGGAGCGTCTTGCCACATGTCACCACTGGGTCTGACTGAGCATCTCCAGGAGAGAGGCCCAACCAAGACGCGCCCCGAGGAGAGTCTTGCCACATGCCAACACTGGGTCTGACTGAGCGCCTCCAGGAGAGAGGCCCAAGCAATACGCAACCCGAGGAGCGTCTTGCAACATGTCAACACTGGATCTGACTGAGCGCCTCCAGAAGAGAGGCCCAAGCAAGACGCGCCTCGAGGAGCGTCTTGCCACATATCAACAATGGGTCTGACTGAGGGCCTCCAGGAGAGAAGCCCAAGCAAGACGCGCCCCGAGGAGCGTCTTGCCACATATCAACAATGGGTCTGACTGAGGGCCTCCAGGAGAGAAGCCCAAGCAAGACGCGCCCGGTGGAGCGTCTTGCCACATGTCACCACTGGGTCTGACAGAGGGCCTCCATGAGAGAAGCCCAAGCAAGACGCGCCCCGAGGAGCGTCTTGCCACATGTCAACACTGGGTCTGACTGAGCGCCTCCAGGAGAGAGGCCCAAGCAAGACGCGCCCCGAGGAGCGTCTTGCCACGTGTCATCACTGGGTCTGACTGAGCGCCTCCAGGAGAGAGGCCCAAGCAAGACGCGCCCCGAGGAGCGTCTTGCCACGTGTCACCACTCGGTCAGACTGAGCGCCTCCAGGAGAGAGGCCCAAGCAAGACGCGCCCCGAGGAGCGTCTTGCCACATGTCACCACTGGGTCTGACTGAGCGCCTCCAGGAGAGAGGCCCAAGCAAGACGCGCCCCGAGGAGAGTCTTGCCACATGCCAACACTGGGTCTGACTGAGCGCCTCCAGGAGAGAGGCCCAAGCAAGACGCACCCCAAGGAGCGTCTTGCCACATGTCAACACTGGGTCTGACCGAGCACCTCCAGGAGAGAGGCCCAAGCAAGACGCGCCCCGAGGAGCGTCTTTCCACATGTCAGCACTTGGTCTGACTGAGCGCCTCCAGGAGAGAGGCCCAAGCAAGATGCGCCCCGAGGAGCGTCTTGCCACATGTCAACAATGGGTCTGACTGAGGGCCTCCAGGAGAGAAGCCCAAGCAAGACGCGCCCCGAGGAGCATCTTGCCATGTGTCATCACTGGGTCTGACTGAGCGCCTCCAGGAGAGAGGCCCAAGCAAGACGCGCCCCGAGGAGCGTCTTGCCACGTGTCACCACTCGGTCAGACTGAGCGCCTCCAGGAGAGAGGCCCAAGCAAGACGCGCCCCGAGGAGCGTCTTGCCACATGTCACAACTGGGTCTGACTGAGCGCCTCCAGGAGAGAGGCCCAACCAAGACGCGCCCCGAGGAGAGTCTTGCCACATGCCAACACTGGGTCTGACTGAGCGCCTCCAGGAGAGAGGCCCAAGCAAGACGCGCCCCGAGGAGCGTCTTGCCACATGTCAACACTGGGTCTGACTGAGCGCCTCCAGGAGAGAGGCCCAAGCAAGATGCGCCCCGAGAAGAGTCTTGCCACATGTCACCACTGGGTCTGACAGAGGGCCTCCAGGAGAGAGGCCCAAGCAATACGCGCCCCGAGGAGCGTCTTGCCACATGTCACCACTGGGTCTGACTGAGTGCCTCCAGGAGAGAGGCCGAAGCAAGATGCGCCCCGCGGAGAGTTTTGCCACATGTCACCACTGGGTCTGACAGAGGGCCTCCAGGAGAGAGGCCCAAGCAATACGCGCCCCGAGGAGCGTCTTGCCACATGTCACCACTGGGTCTGACTGAGCGCCTCCAGGAGAGAGGCCCAACCAAGACGTGACCCGAGGAGAGTCTTGCCACATGCCAACACTGGGTCTGACTGAGCGCCTCCAGGAGAAAGGCCCAAGCAAGACGCGCCCCGAGGAGCGTCTTGCCACATGTCAGCACTCGTTCTGACTGAGCGCCTCCAGGAGAGAGGCCCAAGCAAGATGCGCCCCGAGGAGAGTCTTGCCACATGTCAGCACTCGGTCTGACTAAGCGCCTCCAGGAGAGAGGCCCAAGCAAGATGCGCCCCGAGGAGAGTCTTGCCACATGCCAACACTGGGTCTGACTGAGCGCCTCCAGGAGAAAGGCCCAAGCAAGACGCGCCCCGAGGAGCGTCTTGCCACATGTCAGCACTCGGTCTGACTGAGCGCCTCCAGGAGAGAGGCCCAAGCAAGATGCGCCCCGAGGAGCGTCTTGCCACATGTCACCACTGGGTCTGACTGAGCGCCTCCAGGAGAGATGCCCAACCAAGACGCGACCCGAGGAGAGTCTTGCCACATGCCGACACTGGGTCTGACTGAGCGCCTCCAGGAGAGAAGCCCCAGCAAGACGCGCCCCGAGGAGCGTCTTGCCACATGTCAACACTGGGTCTGACAGAGGGCCTCCAGGAGAGAGGCCCCAACAAGACGCGCCCCGAGGAGCGTCTTGCCTTATGTCAGCACTCGGTCAGACTGAGCGCCTCCAGGAGAGAGGCCCAAGCAAGATGCGCCCCGAGGAGCGTCTTGCCACATGTCAACAATCGGTCTGACTGAGGGCCTCCAGGAGAGAAGCCCAAGCAATACGCGCCCCGAGGAGCGTCTTGCCACATGTCAACAATCGGTCTGACTGAGGGCCTCCAGGAGAGAAGCCCAAGCAAGACGCGCCCCGAGGAGCGTCTTGCCACTTGTCAACACTGGGTCTGACTGAGGGCCTCCATGAGAGAAGCCCAAGCAATACGCGCCCCGAGGAGCGTCTTGCCACATGTCACCACTGGGTCTGACTGAGCGCCTCCAGGAGAGAGGCCCAACCAAGACGCGCCCCTAGGAGAGTCTTGCCACATGCCAACACTGGGTCTGACTGTGCGCCTCCAGGAGAGAAGCCCCAGCAAGACACGCCCCGAGGTGCGTCTTGCCACTTGTCAGCACTCAGTCTGACTGAGCGCCTCCAGGAGAGAGGCCCAAGCAAGACGCGCCCCGAGGAGCGTCTTGCCACATGTCACCACTGGGTCTGACAGAGGGCCTCCAGGAGAGAGGCCCAAGCAATACGCGCCCCGAGGAGCGTCTTGCCACATGTCACCACTGGGTCTGACTGAGCGCCTCCAGGAGAGAGGCCCAACCAAGACGCGCCCCGAGGAGAGTCTTGCCACATGCCAACACTGGGTCTGACTGAGCGCCTCCAGGAGAGAGGCCCAAGCAATACGCAACCCGAGGAGCGTCTTGCCACATGTCAACACTGGATCTGACTGAGCGCCTCCAGAAGAGAGGCCCAAGCAAGACGCGCCTCGAGGAGCGTCTTGCCACATATCAACAATGGGTCTGACTGAGGGCCTCCAGGAGAGAAGCCCAAGCAAGACGCGCCCGGCGGAGCGTCTTGCCACATGTCAACACTGGGTCTGACAGAGGGCCTCCAGGAGAGAGGCCCCAGCAAGACGCGCCCCTAGGAGCGTCTTGCCTTATGTCAGCACTCGGTCTGACTGAGCGCCTCCTGGAGAGAGGCCCAAGCAAGACGCGCCCCGAGGAGCGTCTTGCCACATGGCAACAATGGGTCTGACAGAGGGCCTCCAGGAGAGAGGCCCATGCAAGACGCGCCCTGAGGAGCGTCTTGCCACATGTCACCTCTGGGTCTGACTGAGCGCCTCCAGGAGAGAGGCCCAAGCAACACGTGCCCCAAGGAGCGTCTTGCCACATGTCAACACTGGGTCTGACCGAGCACCTCCAGGAGAGAGGCCCAAGCAAGACGCGCCCCGAGGAGCGTCTTTCCACATGTCAGCACTTGGTCTGACTGAGCGCCTCCAGGAGAGAGGCCCAATCAAGATGCGCCCCGAGGAGCGTCTTGCCACATGTCAACAATGGGTCTGACTGAGGGCCTCCAGGAGAGAAGCCCAAGCAAGACGCGCCCCGAGGAGCGTCTTGCCATGTGTCATCACTGGGTCTGACTGAGCGCCTCCAGGAGAGAGGCCCAAGCAAGACGCGCCCCGAGGAGCGTCTTGCCACGTGTCACCACTCGGTCAGACTGAGCGCCTCCAGGAGAGAGGCCCAAGCAAGACGCGCCCCGAGGAGCGTCTTGCCACATGTCACAACTGGGTCTGACTGAGCGCCTCCAGGAGAGAGGCCCAACCAAGACGCGCCCCGAGGAGAGTCTTGCCACATGCCAACACTGGGTCTGACTGAGCGCCTCCAGGAGAGAGGCCCAAGCAAGACGCGCCCCGAGGAGCGTCTTGCCACATGTCAACACTGGGTCTGACTGAGCGCCTCCAGGAGAGAGGCCCAAGCAAGATGCGCCCCGAGAAGAGTCTTGCCACATGTCACCACTGGGTCTGACAGAGGGCCTCCAGGAGAGAGGCCCAAGCAATACGCGCCCCGAGGAGCGTCTTGCCACATGTCACCACTGGGTCTGACTGAGTGCCTCCAGGAGAGAGGCCGAAGCAAGATGCGCCCCGCGGAGAGTTTTGCCACATGTCACCACTGGGTCTGACAGAGGGCCTCCAGGAGAGAGGCCCAAGCAATACGCGCCCCGAGGAGCGTCTTGCCACATGTCACCACTGGGTCTGACTGAGCGCCTCCAGGAGAGAGGCCCAACCAAGACGCGACCCGAGGAGAGTCTTGCCACATGCCAACACTGGGTCTGACTGAGCGCCTCCAGGAGAAAGGCCCAAGCAAGACGCGCCCCGAGGAGCGTCTTGCCACATGTCAGCACTCGGTCTGACTGAGCGCCTCCAGGAGAGAGGCCCAAGCAAGATGCGCCCCGAGGAGAGTCTTGCCACATGTCAGCACTCGGTCTGACTAAGCGCCTCCAGGAGAGAGGCCCAAGCAAGATGCGCCCCGAGGAGAGTCTTGCCACATGCCAACACTGGGTCTGACTGAGCGCCTCCAGGAGAAAGGCCCAAGCAAGACGCGCCCCGAGGAGCGTCTTGCCACATGTCAGCACTCGGTCTGACTGAGCGCCTCCAGGAGAGAGGCCCAAGCAAGATGCGCCCCGAGGAGCGTCTTGCCACATGTCACCACTGGGTCTGACTGAGCGCCTCCAGGAGAGATGCCCAACCAAGACGCGACCCGAGGAGAGTCTTGCCACATGCCGACACTGGGTCTGACTGAGCGCCTCCAGGAGAGAAGCCCCAGCAAGACGCGCCCCGAGGAGCGTCTTGCCACATGTCAACACTGGGTCTGACAGAGGGCCTCCAGGAGAGAGGCCCCAACAAGACGCGCCCCGAGGAGCGTCTTGCCTTATGTCAGCACTCGGTCAGACTGAGCGCCTCCAGGAGAGAGGCCCAAGCAAGATGCGCCCCGAGGAGCGTCTTGCCACATGTCAACAATCGGTCTGACTGAGGGCCTCCAGGAGAGAAGCCCAAGCAATACGCGCCCCGAGGAGCGTCTTGCCACATGTCAACAATCGGTCTGACTGAGGGCCTCCAGGAGAGAAGCCCAAGCAAGACGCGCCCCGAGGAGCGTCTTGCCACTTGTCAACACTGGGTCTGACTGAGGGCCTCCATGAGAGAAGCCCAAGCAATACGCGCCCCGAGGAGCGTCTTGCCACATGTCACCACTGGGTCTGACTGAGCGCCTCCAGGAGAGAGGCCCAACCAAGACGCGCCCCTAGGAGAGTCTTGCCACATGCCAACACTGGGTCTGACTGTGCGCCTCCAGGAGAGAAGCCCCAGCAAGACACGCCCCGAGGTGCGTCTTGCCACTTGTCAGCACTCAGTCTGACTGAGCGCCTCCAGGAGAGAGGCCCAAGCAAGACGCGCCCCGAGGAGCGTCTTGCCACATGTCACCACTGGGTCTGACAGAGGGCCTCCAGGAGAGAGGCCCAAGCAATACGCGCCCCGAGGAGCGTCTTGCCACATGTCACCACTGGGTCTGACTGAGCGCCTCCAGGAGAGAGGCCCAACCAAGACGCGCCCCGAGGAGAGTCTTGCCACATGCCAACACTGGGTCTGACTGAGCGCCTCCAGGAGAGAGGCCCAAGCAATACGCAACCCGAGGAGCGTCTTGCCACATGTCAACACTGGATCTGACTGAGCGCCTCCAGAAGAGAGGCCCAAGCAAGACGCGCCTCGAGGAGCGTCTTGCCACATATCAACAATGGGTCTGACTGAGGGCCTCCAGGAGAGAAGCCCAAGCAAGACGCGCCCGGCGGAGCGTCTTGCCACATGTCAACACTGGGTCTGACAGAGGGCCTCCAGGAGAGAGGCCCCAGCAAGACGCGCCCCTAGGAGCGTCTTGCCTTATGTCAGCACTCGGTCTGACTGAGCGCCTCCTGGAGAGAGGCCCAAGCAAGACGCGCCCCGAGGAGCGTCTTGCCACATGGCAACAATGGGTCTGACAGAGGGCCTCCAGGAGAGAGGCCCATGCAAGACGCGCCCTGAGGAGCGTCTTGCCACATGTCACCTCTGGGTCTGACTGAGCGCCTCCAGGAGAGAGGCCCAAGCAACACGTGCCCCGAGGAGCGTCTTGTACCATGTCAACACTGGGTCTGACTGAGCGCCTCCAGGAGAGAAGCCCCAGCAAGACGCGCCCCGAGGAGCGTCTTTCCACATGTCAGCACTTGGTCTGACTGAGCGCCTCCAGGAGAGAGGCCCAAGCAAGATGCGCCCCGAGTAGCGTCTTGCCACATGTCAGCACTTGGTCTGACTGAGCACCTCCAGGAGAGAGGCACAAGCACGACGCGCCCCGAGGAGCGTCTTGACACATGTCAACACTGGGTCTGACTGAGGGCCTCCATGAGAGAAGCCCAAGCAAGACGCGCCCCGAGTAGCGTCTTGCCACATGTCAACACTGGGTCTGACTGAGCGCCTCCAGGAGAGAGGCCCAAGCAAGACGCGCCCCGAGGAGCGTCTTGCCACGTGTCATCACTGGGTCTGACTGAGCGCCTCCAGGAGAGAGGCCCAAGCAAGACGCGCCCCGAGGAGCGTCTTGCCACGTGTCACCACTCGGTCAGACTGAGCGCCTCCAGGCGAGAGGCCCAAGCAAGACGCGCCCCGAGGAGCGTCTTGCCACATGTCACCACTGGGTCTGACTGAGCGCCTCCAGGAGAGAGGCCCAAGCAAGATGCGACCCGAGGAGAGTCTTGCCACATGCCAACACTGGGTCTGACTGAGCGCCTCCAGGCGAGAGGCCCAAGCAATACGCGCCCCGAGGAGCGTCTTGCCACATGTCACCACTGGGTCTGACTGAGCGTCTCCAGGAGAGAGGCCCAACCAAGACGCGCCCCGAGGAGAGTCTTGCCACATGCCAACACTGGGTCTGACTGAGCGCCTCCAGGAGAGAGGCCCAAGCAATACGCAACCCGAGGAGCGTCTTGCAACATGTCAACACTGGATCTGACTGAGCGCCTCCAGAAGAGAGGCCCAAGCAAGACGCGCCTCGAGGAGCGTCTTGCCACATATCAACAATGGGTCTGACTGAGGGCCTCCAGGAGAGAAGCCCAAGCAAGACGCGCCCGGTGGAGCGTCTTGCCACATGTCACCACTGGGTCTGACAGAGGGCCTCCATGAGAGAAGCCCAAGCAAGACGCGCCCCGAGGAGCGTCTTGCCACATGTCAACACTGGGTCTGACTGAGCGCCTCCAGGAGAGAGGCCCAAGCAAGACGCGCCCCGAGGAGCGTCTTGCCACGTGTCATCACTGGGTCTGACTGAGCGCCTCCAGGAGAGAGGCCCAAGCAAGACGCGCCCCGAGGAGCGTCTTGCCACGTGTCACCACTCGGTCAGACTGAGCGCCTCCAGGAGAGAGGCCCAAGCAAGACGCGCCCCGAGGAGCGTCTTGCCACATGTCACCACTGGGTCTGACTGAGCGCCTCCAGGAGAGAGGCCCAAGCAAGACGCGCCCCGAGGAGAGTCTTGCCACATGCCAACACTGGGTCTGACTGAGCGCCTCCAGGAGAGAGGCCCAAGCAAGACGCACCCCAAGGAGCGTCTTGCCACATGTCAACACTGGGTCTGACCGAGCACCTCCAGGAGAGAGGCCCAAGCAAGACGCGCCCCGAGGAGCGTCTTGCCACATGTCAACACTGGGTCTGACTGAGCGCCTCCAGGCGAGAGGCCCAAGCAAGACGCGCCTCGAGGAGCGTCTTGCCACATATCAACAATGGGTCTGACTGAGGGCCTCCAGGAGAGAAGCCCAAGCAAGACGCGCCCCGAGGAGCGTCTTGCCACATGTCAACACTGGGTCTGACTGAGCGCCTCCAGGAGAGAGGCCCAAGCAAGACGCGCCCGGAGGAGCGTCTTGCCACATGTCAACACTGGGTCTGACAGAGGGCCTCCAGGAGAGAGGCCCCAGCAAGACGCGCCCCGTGGAGCGTCTTGCCTTATGTCAGCACTCGGTCTGACTGAGCGCCTCCTGGAGAGAGGCCCAAGCAAGACGCGCCTCGAGGAGCGTCTTGCCACATGGCAACAATGGGTCTGACAGAGGGCCTCCAGGAGAGAGGCCCAAGCAAGACGCGCCCCGAGGAGCGTCTTGCCACATGTCACCTCTGGGTCTGACTGAGCGCCTCCAGGAGAGAGGCCCAAGCAACACGCACCCCGAGGAGCGTCTTGTACCATGTCAACACTGCGTCTGACTGAGCGCCTCCAGGAGAGAAGCCCCAGCAAGACGCGCCCCGAGGAGCATCTTTCCACATGTCAGCACTTGGTCTGACTGAGCGCCTCCAGGAGAGAGGCCCAAGCAAGATGCGCCCCGAGGAGCGTCTTGCCACATGTCAACAATGGGTCTGACTGAGGGCCTCCAGGAGAGAAGCCCAAGCAAGACGCGCCCCGAGGAGCGTCTTGCCATGTGTCATCACTGGGTCTGACTGAGCGCCTCCAGGAGAGAGGCCCAAGCAAGACGCGCCCCAAGGAGCGTCTTGCCACGTGTCACCACTCGGTCAGACTGAGCGCCTCCAGGAGAGAGGCCCAAGCAAGACGCGCCCCGAGGAGCGTCTTGCCACATGTCACCACTGGGTCTGACTGAGCGCCTCCAGGAGAGAGGCCCAACCAAGACGCGCCCCGAGGAGAGTCTTGCCACATGCCAACACTGGGTCTGACTGAGCGTCTCCAGGAGAGAGGCCCAAGCAAGACGCGCCCCGAGGAGCGTCTTGCCACATGTCAACACTGGGTCTGACTGAGCGCCTCCAGGAGAGAGGCCCAAGCAAGATGCGCCCCGAGGAGAGTCTTGCCACATGTCACCACTGGGTCTGACAGAGGGCCTCCAGGAGAGAGGCCCAAGCAATACGCGCCCCAAGGAGCGTCTTGCCACATGTCACCACTGGGTCTGACTGAGCGCCTCCAGGAGAGAGGCCCAAGCAAGATGCGCCCCGAGGAGAGTCTTGCCACATGTCACCACTGGGTCTGACAGAGGGCCTCCAGGAGAGAGGCCCAAGCAATACGCGCCCCGAGGAGCGTCTTGCCACATGTCACCACTGGGTCTGACTGAGCGCCTCCAGGAGAGAGGCCCAACCAAGACGCGACCCGAGGAGAGTCTTGCCACATGCCAACACTGGGTCTGACTGAGCGCCTCCAGGAGAAAGGCCCAAGCAAGACGCGCCCCGAGGAGCGTCTTGCCACATGTCAGCACTCGGTCTGACTGAGCGCCTCCAGGAGAGAAGCCCAAGCAAGATGCGCCCCGAGGAGAGTCTTGCCACATGTCAGCACTCGGTCTGACTGAGCGCCTCCAGGAGAGAGGCCCAAGCAAGATGCGCCCCGAGGAGAGTCTTGCCACATGCCAACACTGGGTCTGACTGAGCGCCTCCAGGAGAAAGGCCCAAGCAAGACGCGCCCCGAGGAGCGTCTTGCCACATGTCAGCACTCGGTCTGACTGAGCGCCTCCAGGAGAGAGGCCCAAGCAAGATGCGCCCCGAGGAGCGTCTTGCCACATGTCACCACTGGGTCTGACTGAGCGACTCCAGGAGAGATGCCCAACCAAGACGCGACCCGAGGAGAGTCTTGCCACATGCCAACACTGGGTCTGACTGAGCGCCTCCAGGAGAGAAGCCCCAGCAAGACGCGCCCCGAGGAGCGTCTTGCCACATGTCAACACTGGGTCTGACAGAGGGCCTCCAGGAGAGAGGCCCCAGCAAGACGCGCCCCGAGGAGCGTCTTGCCTTATGTCAGCACTCGGTCAGACTGAGCGCCTCCAGGAGAGAGGCCCAAGCAAGATGCGCCCCGAGGAGCGTCTTGCCACATGTCAACAATCGGTCTGACTGAGGGCCTCCAGGAGAGAAGCCCAAGCAATACGCGCCCCGAGGAGCGTCTTGCCACATGTCAACAATCGGTCTGACTGAGGGCCTCCAGGAGAGACGCCCAAGCAAGACGCGCCCCGAGGAGCGTCTTGCCACTTGTCAACACTGGGTCTGACTGAGGGCCTCCATGAGAGAAGCCCAAGCAATACGCGCCCCGAGGAGCGTCTTGCCACATGTCACCACTGGGTCTGACTGAGCGCCTCCAGGAGAGAGGCCCAACCAAGACGCGCCCCTAGGAGAGTCTTGCCACATGCCAACACTGGGTCTGACTGTGCGCCTCCTGGAGAGAAGCCCCAGCAAGACACGCCCCGAGGTGCGGCTTGCCACTTGTCAGCATTCAGTCTGACTGAGCGCCTCCAGGAGAGAGGCCCAAGCAAGACGCGCCCCGAGGAGCGTCTTGACACATGTCAACACTGGGTCTGACTGAGGGCCTCCATGAGAGAAGCCCAAGCAAGACGCGCCCCGAGGAGCGTCTTGCCACATGTCACCACTGGGTCTGACAGAGGGCCTCCAGGAGAGAGGCCCAAGCAATACGCGCCCCGAGGAGCGTCTTGCCACATGTCACCACTGGGTCTGACTGAGCGCCTCCAGGAGAGAGGCCCAACCAAGACGCGTTCCGAGGAGAGTCTTGCCACATGCCAACACTGGGTCTGACTGAGCGCCTCCAGGAGAGAGGCCCAAGCAATACGCAACCCGAGGAGCGTCTTGCCACATGTCAACACTGGATCTGACTGAGCGCCTCCAGAAGAGAGGCCCAAGCAAGATGCGCCTCGAGGAGCGTCTTGCCACATATCAACAATGGGTCTGACTGAGGGCCTCCAGGAGAGAAGCCCAATTTAGACGCGCCCGGCGGAGCGTCTTGCCACATGTCAACACTGGGTCTGACAGAGGGCCTCCAGGAGAGAGGCCCCAGCAAGACGCGCCCCTAGGAGCGTCTTGCCTTATGTCAGCACTCGGTCTGACTGAGCGCCTCCTGGAGAGAGGCCCAAGCAAGACGCGTCCCGAGGAGCGTCATGCCACATGGCAACAATGGGTCTGACAGAGGGCCTCTAGGAGAGAGGCCCAAGCAAGACGCGCCCCGTGGAGCGTCTTGCCTTATGTCAGCACTCGGTCTGACTGAGCGCCTCCTGGAGAGAGGCCCAAGCAAGACGCGCCTCGAGGAGCGTCTTGCCACATGGCAACAATGGGTCTGACAGAGGGCCTCCAGGAGAGAGGCCTAAGCAAGACGCGCCCCGAGGAGCGTCTTGCCACATGTCACCTCTGGGTCTGACTGAGCGCCTCCAGGAGAGAGGCACAAGCAACACGCGCCCCGAGGAGCGTCTTGTACCATGTCAACACTGGGTCTGACTGAGCGCCTCCAGGAGAGAAGCCCCAGCAAGACGCGCCCCGAGGAGCGTCTTTCCACATGTCAGCACTTGGTCTGACTGAGCGCCTCCAGGAGAGAGGCCCAAGCAAGATGCGCCCCGAGGAGCGTCTTGCCACATGTCAACACTGGGTCTGACTGAGCCCCTCAGGAGAGAGGCCCAAGCAAGACGCGCCCGGAGGAGCGTCTTGCCACATGTCAACACTGGGTCTGACAGAGGGCCTCCAGGAGAGAGGCCCCAGCAAGATGCGCCCCGAGGAGCGTCTTGCCTTATGTCAGCACTCGGTCTGACTGAGCGCCTCCTGGAGAGAGGCCCAAGCAAGACGCGCCTCGAGGAGCGTCTTGCCACATGGCAAGAATGGGTCTGACAGAGGGCCTCCAGGAGAGAGGCCCAAGCAAGACGTGCCCGAGGAGCGTCTTGCCACATGTCACCTCTGGGTCTGACTGAGCGCCTCCAGGAGAGAGGCCCAAGCAACACGCGCCCCGAGGAGCGTCTTGTACCATGTCAACACTGGGTCTGACTGAGCGCCTCCAGGAGAGAAGCCCCAGCAAGACGCGCCCCGAGGAGCGTCTTTCCACATGTCAGCACTTGGTCTGACTGAGCGCCTCCAGGAGAGAGGCCCAAGCAAGATGCGCCCCGAGGAGCGTCTTGCCACATGTCAACAATGGGTCTGACTGAGGGCCTCCAGGAGAGAAGCCGAAGCAAGATGCGCCCCGAGGAGCGTCTTGCCACTTGTCAGCACTTGGTCTCACTGAGCGCCTCCAGGAGAGAGGCCCAAGCAAGACGCGCCCCGAGGAGCGTCTTGACACATGTCAACACTGGGTCTGACTGAGGGCCTCCATGAGAGAAGCCCAAGCAAGAAGCGCCCCGAGGAGCGTCTTGCCACATGTCAACACTGGGTCTGACTGAGCGCCTCCAGGAGAGAGGCCCAAGCAAGACGCGCCCCGAGGAGCGTCTTGCCACGTGTCATCACTGGGTCTGACTGAGCGCCTCCAGGAGAGAGGCCCAAGCAAGACGCGCCCCGAGGAGCGTCTTGACACATGTCAACACTGGGTCTGACTGAGGGCCTCCATGAGAGAAGCCCAAGCAATACGCGCCCCGAGGAGCGTCTTGCCACATGTCACCACTGGGTCTGACTGAGCGCCTCCAGGAGAGAGGCCCAACCAAGACGCACCCCGAGGAGATTCTTGCCACATGCCAACACTGGGTCTGACTGTGCGCCTCCAGGAGAGAAGCCCCAGCAAGACGCGCCCCGAGGTGCGTCTTGACACATGTCAACACTGGGTCTGACTGAGGGCCTTCATGAGAGAAGCCCAAGCAAGACGAGCCCCGAGGAGCGTCTTGCCACATGTCACCACTGGGTCTGACCTAGCGCCTCTAGGAGAGAGGCCTAACCAAGACGCGCCCCGAGGAGAGTCTTGCCACATGCCAACACTGGGTCTGACTGAGCGCCTCCAGGAGAGAGGCCCAAGCAAAGACGCGCCCCGAGGAGCGTCTTGCCACGTGTCACCACTGGGTCTGACTGAGCCCCTCCAGGAGAGAGGCCTAAGCAAGATGCGCCCCTAGGAGCGTCTTGCCACATGTAAGCACTGGGTCTGACTGAGCGCCTCCAGGAGAGAGGTCCCAGCAAGACGCGCCCCGAGGAGCGTCTTGCCTTATGTCAGCAATCGGTCTGACTGAGCGCCTCCAGGAGAGAGGCTCAAGCAAGACGCGCCCCGAGGAGCGTCTTGCCACATGTCAACAATGGGTCTGACTGAGGGCCTCCAGGAGAGAAGCCCAAGCAAGACGTGCCCCGAGGAGCGTCTTGCCACATGTCAACACTGGGTCTGACTGAGCGCCTCCAGGAGAGAGGCCCAAGCAAGACGCCGCCGGAGGAGCGTCTTGCCACATGTCAACACTGGGTCTGACAGAGGGCCTCCAGGAGAGAGGCCCCAGCAAGATGCGCCCCGAGGAGCGTCTTGCCTTATGTCAGCACTCGGTCTGACTGAGCGCCTCCAGGAGAGAGGCCCAAGCAAGACGCGCCCCGAGGAGCGTCTTGCCACATGGCAACAATGGGTCTGACAGAGGGCCTCCAGGAGAGAGGCCCCAGCAAGACGCGCCCCGAGGAGCGTCTTTCCTTATGTCAGCACTCGGTCTGACTGAGCGCCTCCTGGAGAGAGGCCCAAGCAAGACGCGCCTCGAGGAGCGTCTTGCCACATGGCAACAATGGGTCTGACAGAGGGCCTCCAGGAGAGAGGCCCAAGCAAGACGCGCCCCGAGGAGCGTCTTGCCACATGTCACCTCTGGGTCTGACTGAGCGCCTCCAGGAGAGAGGCCCAAGCATCACGCGCCTCGAGGAGCGTCTTGTACCATGTCAACACTGGGTCTGACTGAGCGCCTCCAGGAGAGAAGCCCCAGCAAGACGCGCCCCGAGGAGCGTCTTTCCACATGTCAGCACTTGGTCTGACTGAGCGCCTCCAGGAGAGAGGCCCAAGCAAGATGCGCCCCCAGGAGCGTCTTTCCACATGTCAACAATGGGTCTGACTGAGGGCCTCCAGGAGAGAAGCCCAAGCAAGATGCGCCCCGAGGAGCGTCTTGCCACTTGTCAGCACTTGGTCTGACTGAGCGCCTCCAGGAGAGAGGCCCAAGCAAGACGCGCCCCGAGGAGCGTCTTGACACATGTCAACACTGGGTCTGACTGAGGGCCTCCATGAGAGAAGCCCAAGCAAGACGCACCCCGAGGAGCGTCTTGCCACATGTCAACACTGGGTCTGACTGAGCGCCTCCAGGAGAGAGGCCCAAGCAAGACGCGCCCCGAGGAGCGTCTTGCCACGTGTCATCACTGGGTCTGACTGAGCGCCTCCAAGAGAGAGGCCCAAGCAAGATGCGCCCCGAGGAGCGTCTTGACACATGTCAACACTGGGTCTGACTGAGGGCCTCCATGAGAGAAGCCCAAGCAATACGCGCCCCGAGGAGCGTCTTGCCACATGTCACCACTGGGTCTGACTGAGCGCCTCCAGGAGAGAGGCCCAACCAAGACGCACCCCGAGGAGATTCTTGCCACATGCCAACACTGGGTCTGACTGTGCGCCTCCAGGAGAGAGGCCCAACCAAGACGCACCCCGAGGAGATTCTTGCCACATGCCAACACTGGGTCTGACTGTGCGCCTCCAAGAGAGAAGCCCCAGCAAGACGCGCCCCGAGGTGCGTCTTGACACATGTCAACAATGGGTCTGACTGAGGGCCTCAATGAGAGAAGCCCAAGCAAGACGAGCCCCGAGGAGCGTCTTGCCACATATCACCACTGGGTCTGACAGAGGGCCTCCAGGAGAGAGGCCCAAGCAATACGCGCCCCGAGGAGCGTCTTGCCACATGTCACCACTGGGTCTGACTGAGCGCCTCCAGGAGAGAGGACCAACCAAGACGCGCCCCGAGGAGAGTCTTGCCACATGCCAACACTGGGTCTGACTGAGCGCCTGCAGGAGAGAGGCCCAAGAAAGACGCGCCCCGAGGAGCGTCTTGCCACGTGTCACCACTGGGTCTGACTGAGCCCCTCCAGGAGAGAGGCCCAAGCAAGATAAGCCCTAGGAGCGTCTTGCCACATGTCAGCACTGGGTCTGACTGAGCGCCTCCAGGAGAGAGGTCCCAGCAAGAGGCGCCCCGAGGAGCGTCTTGCCACATGTCAACACTGGGTCTGACAGAGGGCCTCCAGGAGAGAGGCCCCAGCAAGATGCGCCCCGAGGAGCGTCTTGCCTTATGTCAGCACTCGGTCTGACTGAGCGCCTCCTGGAGAGAGGCCCAAGCAAGACGCGCCCCGAGGAGCGTCTTGCCACATGGCAACAATGGGTCTGACAGAGGGCCTCCAGGAGAGAGGCCCAAGCAAGACGTGCCCCGAGGAGCATTTTGCCACATGTCAGCACTCGATCTGACTGAGCGCCTTCAGGAGAGAGGCCCAAGGAAGATGCGCCCCGAGGAGCGACTTGCCACATCTCAACAATGGGTCTGACTGAGGGCCTCCAGGAGAGAAGCCCAAGCAAGAAGCGCCCCGAGGAGAGTCTTGCCCCTTGTCAGCACTCGGTCTGACTGAGCGCCTCCAGGAGAGAGGCCCAAGCAAGACGCGCCTCGAGGAGCGTCTTGACACATGTCAACACTGGGTCTGACTGAGGGCCTCCATGAGAGAAGCCCAAGCAAGACGAGCCCCGAGGAGCGTCTTGCCACATGTCAACACTGGGTCTGACAGAGGGCCTCCAGGAGAGAGGCCCAAGCAATACGCGCCCCGAGGAGCGTCTTGCCACATGTCACCACTGGGTGTGACTGAGCGCCTCCATGAGAGAGGCCCAAGCAAGACGCGCCCCGAGGAGAGTCTTGCCACATGCCAACACTGGGTCTGACTGTGCGCCTCCAGGAGAGAGGCCCAAGCAAGACGCGCCCCGAGGAGCGTCTTGCCACATGTCAACACTGTGTCTGACTGAGCGCCTCCAGGAGAGAGGCCCAAGCAAGACGCGCCCCGAGGAACGTCTTGCCACGTGTCATCACTGGGTCTGACTGAGCGCCTCCAGGAGAGAGGCCCAAGCAAGACGCGCTCCGAGGAGCGTCTTGCCATGTGTCACCACTGGGTCTGACTGAGCGCCTCCAGGAGAGAGGCCCAAGCAAGACGCGCCCCGAGGAGCGTCTTGCCACATGTCAACACTGGGTCTGACAGAGGACCTCCAGGAGAGAGGCCCAAGCAATACGCGCCCCGAGGAGCGTCTTGCCACGTGTCACCACTGGGTCTGACTGAGCCCCTCCAGGAGAGAGGCCTAAGCAAGATGAGCCCCTAGGAGCGTCTTGCCACATATCAGCACTGGGTCTGACTGAGCGCCTCCAGGAGAGAGGTCCCAGCAAGACGCGCCCGGAGGAGCGTCTTGCCTTATGTCAGCAATCGGTCTGACTGAGCGCCTCCAGGAGAGAGGCCCAAGCAAGACGCGCCCCGAGGAGCGTCTTGCCACATGTCAACAATGGGTCTGACTGAGGGCCTCCAGGAGAGAAGCCCAAGCAAGACGTGCCCCGAGGAGCGTCTTGCCACATGTCAACACTGGGTCTGACTGAGCGCCTCCAGGAGAGAGGCCCAAGCAAGACGCCGCCGGAGGAGCGTCTTGCCACATGTCAACACTGGGTCTGACAGAGGGCCTCCAGGAGAGAGGCCCCAGCAAGATGCGCCCCGAGGAGCGTCTTGCCTTATGTCAGCACTCGGTCTGACTGAGCGCCTCCAGGAGAGAGGCCCAAGCAAGACGCGCCCCGAGGAGCGTCTTGCCACATGGCAACAATGGGTCTGACAGAGGGCCTCCAGGAGAGAGGCCCCAGCAAGACGCGCCCCGAGGAGCGTCTTTCCTTATGTCAGCTCTCGGTCTGACTGAGCGCCTCCTGGAGAGAGGCCCAAGCAAGACGCGCCTCGAGGAGCGTCTTGCCACATGGCAACAATGGGTCTGACAGAGGGCCTCCAGGAGAGAGGCCCAAGCAAGACGCGCCCCGAGGAGCGTCTTGCCACATGTCACCTCTGGGTCTGACTGAGCGCCTCCAGGAGAGAGGCCCAAGCATCACGCGCCTCGAGGAGCGTCTTGTACCATGTCAACACTGGGTCTGACTGAGCGCCTCCAGGAGAGAAGCCCCAGCAAGACGCGCCCCGAGGAGCGTCTTTCCACATGTCAGCACTTGGTCTGACTGAGCGCCTCCAGGAGAGAGGCCCAAGCAAGATGCGCCCCGAGGAGCGTCTTTCCACATGTCAACAATGGGTCTGACTGAGGGCCTCCAGGAGAGAAGCCCAAGCAAGATGCGCCCCGAGGAGCGTCTTGCCACTTGTCAGCACTTGGTCTGACTGAGCGCCTCCAGGAGAGAGGCCCAAGCAAGACGCGCCCCGAGGAGCGTCTTGACACATGTCAACACTGGGTCTGACTGAGGGCCTCCATGAGAGAAGCCCAAGCAAGACGCACCCCGAGGAGCGTCTTGCCACATGTCAACACTGGGTCTGACTGAGCGCCTCCAGGAGAGAGGCCCAAGCAAGACGCGCCCCGAGGAGCGTCTTGCCACGTGTCATCACTGGGTCTGACTGAGCGCCTCCAAGAGAGAGGCCCAAGCAAGATGCGCCCCGAGGAGCGTCTTGACACATGTCAACACTGGGTCTGACTGAGGGCCTCCATGAGAGAAGCCCAAGCAATACGCGCCCCGAGGAGCGTCTTGCCACATGTCACCACTGGGTCTGACTGAGCGCCTCCAGGAGAGAGGCCCAACCAAGACGCACCCCGAGGAGATTCTTGCCACATGCCAACACTGGGTCTGACTGTGCGCCTCCAGGAGAGAAGTCCCAGCAAGACGCGCCCCGAGGTGCGTCTTGACACATGTCAACAATGGGTCTGACTGAGGGCCTCAATGAGAGAAGCCCAAGCAAGACGAGCCCCGAGGAGCGTCTTGCCACATATCACCACTGGGTCTGACAGAGGGCCTCCAGGAGAGAGGCCCAAGCAATACGCGCCCCGAGGAGCGTCTTGCCACATGTCACCACTGGGTCTGACTGAGCGCCTCCAGGAGAGAGGCCCAACCAAGACGCGCCCCGAGGAGAGTCTTGCCACATGCCAACACTGGGTCTGACTGAGCGCCTCCAGGAGAGAGGCCCAAGAAAGACGCGCCCCGAGGAGCGTCTTGCCACGTGTCACCACTGGGTCTGACTGAGCCCCTCCAGGAGAGAGGCCCAAGCAAGATAAGCCCTAGGAGCGTCTTGCCACATGTCAGCACTGGGTCTGACTGAGCGCCTCCAGGAGAGAGGTCCCAGCAAGACGCGCCCCGAGGAGCGTCTTGCCTTATGTCAGCACTCGGTCTGACTGAGCGCCTCCAGGAGAGAGGCCCAAGCAAGACGCGCCCCGAGGAGCGTCTTGCCACATGTCAACAATTGGTCTGACTGAGGGCCTCCAGGAGAGAAGCCCAAGCAAGACGTGCCCCGAGGAGTGTCTTGCCACATGTCAACACTGGGTCTGACTGAGCGCCTCCAGGAGAGAGGCCCAAGCAAGACGCGCCCGGAGGAGCGTCTTGCCACATGGCAACAATGGGTCTGACAGAGGGCCTCCAGGAGAGAGGCCCAAGCAAGACGCGCCCCGAGGAGCGTCTTGCCACATGTCACCTCTGGGTCTGACTGAGCGCCTCCAGGAGAGAGGCCCAAGCATCACGCGCCTCGAGGAGCGTCTTGTACCATGTCAACACTGGGTCTGACTGAGCGCCTCCAGGAGAGAAGCCCCAGCAAGACGCGCCCCGAGGAGCGTCTTTCCACATGTCAGCACTTGGTCTGACTGAGCGCCTCCAGGAGAGAGGCCCAAGCAAGATGCGCCCCGAGGAGCGTCTTTCCACATGTCAACAATGGGTCTGACTGAGGGCCTCCAGGAGAGAAGCCCAAGCAAGATGCGCCCCGAGGAGCGTCTTGCCACTTGTCAGCACTTGGTCTGACTGAGCGCCTCCAGGAGAGAGGCCCAAGCAAGACGCGCCCCGAGGAGCGTCTTGACACATGTCAACACTGGGTCTGACTGAGGGCCTCCATGAGAGAAGCCCAAGCAAGACGCACCCCGAGGAGCGTCTTGCCACATGTCAACACTGGGTCTGACTGAGCGCCTCCAGGAGAGAGGCCCAAGCAAGACGCGCCCCGAGGAGCGTCTTGCCACGTGTCATCACTGGGTCTGACTGAGCGCCTCCAAGAGAGAGGCCCAAGCAAGATGCGCCCCGAGGAGCGTCTTGACACATGTCAACACTGGGTCTGACTGAGGGCCTCCATGAGAGAAGCCCAAGCAATACGCGCCCCGAGGAGCGTCTTGCCACATGTCACCACTGGGTCTGACTGAGCGCCTCCAGGAGAGAGGCCCAACCAAGACGCACCCCGAGGAGATTCTTGCCACATGCCAACACTGGGTCTGACTGTGCGCCTCCAGGAGAGAAGTCCCAGCAAGACGCGCCCCGAGGTGCGTCTTGACACATGTCAACAATGGGTCTGACTGAGGGCCTCAATGAGAGAAGCCCAAGCAAGACGAGCCCCGAGGAGCGTCTTGCCACATATCACCACTGGGTCTGACAGAGGGCCTCCAGGAGAGAGGCCCAAGCAATACGCGCCCCGAGGAGCGTCTTGCCACATGTCACCACTGGGTCTGACTGAGCGCCTCCAGGAGAGAGGCCCAACCAAGACGCGCCCCGAGGAGAGTCTTGCCACATGCCAACACTGGGTCTGACTGAGCGCCTCCAGGAGAGAGGCCCAAGAAAGACGCGCCCCGAGGAGCGTCTTGCCACGTGTCACCACTGGGTCTGACTGAGCCCCTCCAGGAGAGAGGCCCAAGCAAGATAAGCCCTAGGAGCGTCTTGCCACATGTCAGCACTGGGTCTGACTGAGCGCCTCCAGGAGAGAGGTCCCAGCAAGACGCGCCCCGAGGAGCGTCTTGCCTTATGTCAGCACTCGGTCTGACTGAGCGCCTCCAGGAGAGAGGCCCAAGCAAGACGCGCCCCGAGGAGCGTCTTGCCACATGTCAACAATTGGTCTGACTGAGGGCCTCCAGGAGAGAAGCCCAAGCAAGACGTGCCCCGAGGAGCATTTTGCCACATGTCAGCACTCGATCTGACTGAGCGCCTTCAGGAGAGAGGCCCAAGCAAGATGCGCCCCGAGGAGCGTCTTGCCACATCTCAACAATGGGTCTGACTGAGGGCCTCCAGGAGAGAAGCCCAAGCAAGACGCGCCCCGAGGAGCGTCTTGCCCCTTGTCAGCACTCGGTCTGACTGAGCGCCTCCAGGAGAGAGGCCCAAGCAAGACGCGCCTCGAGGAGCGTCTTGACACATGTCAACACTGGGTCTGACTGAGGGCCTCCATGAGAGAAGCCCAAGCAAGACGAGCCCCGAGGAGCGTCTTGCCACATGTCAACACTGGGTCTGACAGAGGGCCTCCAGGAGAGAGGCCCAAGCAATACGCGCCCCGAGGAGCGTCTTGCCACATGTCACCACTGGGTCTGACTGAGCGCCTCCATGCGAGAGGCCCAAGCAAGACGCGCCCCGAGGAGAGTCTTGCCACATGCCAACACTGGGTCTGACTGTGCGCCTCCAGGAGAGAGGCCCAAGCAAGACGCGCCCCGAGGAGCGTCTTGCCACATGTCAACACTGGGTCTGACTGAGCACCTCCAGGAGAGAGGCCCAAGCAAGACGCGCCCCGAGGAACGTCTTGCCACGTGTCATCACTGGGTCTGACTGAGCGCCTCCAGGAGAGAGGCCCAAGCAAGACGCGCTCCGAGGAGCGTCTTGCCATGTGTCACCACTGGGTCTGACTGAGCGCCTCCAGGAGAGAGGCCCAAGCAAGACGCGCCCCGAGGAGCGTCTTGCCACATGTCAACACTGGGTCTGACAGAGGACCTCCAGGAGAGAGGCCCAAGCAATACGCGCCCCGAGGAGCGTGTTGCCACATGTCACCACTGGGTCTGACTGAGCGCCTCCAGGAGAGAGGCCCAAGCAAGACGCGCCCCGAGGAGAGTCTTGCCACATGCCAACACTGGGTCTGACTGTGCACCTCCAGGAGAGAGGCCCAAGCAAGACGCGCCCCGAGGAGCGTCTTGCCACATGTCACCACTGGGTCTGACTGAGCGCCTCCAGGAGAGAGGCCCAACCAAGGCGCGCCCCGAGGAGAGTCTTGCCACATGCAAACACTGGGTCTGACTGAGCGCCTCCAGGAGAGAGGTCCAAGTAAGACGCGCCCCGATCAGCGTCTTGCCACATGTCAACACTGGGTCTGACTGAGCGCCTCCAGGAGAGAGGCCCAAGCAAGACGCGCCCCGAGGAGCGTCTTGCCACATGTCAACACTGGGTCTGACTGAGCGCCTCCAGGAGAGAGGCCCAAGCAAGACGCGCCCCGAGGAGCGTCTTGCCACGTGTCACCACTGGGTCTGATTGAGCGCCTCCAGGAGAGAGGCCCCAGCAAGACGCGCCCCGAGGAGCGTCTTGCCTTATGTCAGCACTCGGTCTGACTGAGTGCCTCCAGGAGAGAGGCCCAAGCATGATGTGCCCCGAGGAGCGTCTTGCCACATGTCAACAATGGGTCTGACTGAGGGCCTCCAGGAGAGAGGCCCAAGCAAGACGCGCCCCGAGGAGCGTCTTGCCACATGTCACCTCTGGGTCTGACTGAGCGCCTCCAGGAGAGAGGCCCAAGCAACACGCACCCCGAGGAGCGTCTTGTACCATGTCAACACTGCGTCTGACTGAGCGCCTCCAGGAGAGAAGCCCCAGCAAGACGCGCCCCGAGGAGCGTCTTTCCACATGTCAGCACTTGGTCTGACTGAGCGCCTCCAGGAGAGAGGCCCAAGCAAGATGCGCCCCGAGGAGCGTCTTTCCACATGTCAACAATGGGTCTGACTGAGGGCCTCCAGGAGAGAAGCCCAAGCAAGATGCGCCCCGAGGAGCGTCTTGCCATGTGTCATCACTGGGTCTGACTGAGCGCCTCCAGGAGAGAGGCCCAAGCAAGACGCGCCCCGAGGAGCGTCTTGCCACGTGTCACCACTCGGTCAGACTGAGTGCCTCCAGGAGAGAGGCCCAAGCAAGACGCGCCCCGAGGAGCGTCTTGCCACATGTCACCACTGGGTCTGACTGAGCGCCTCCAGGAGAGAGGCCCAACCAAGACGCGCCCCGAGGAGAGTCTTGCCACATGCCAACACTGGGTCTGACTGAGCGCCTCCAGGAGAGAGGCCCAAGCAAGACGCGCCCCGAGGAGCGTCTTGCCACATGTCAACACTGGGTCTGACTGAGCGCCTCCAGGAGAGAGGCCCAAGCAAGATGCGCCCCGAGGAGAGTCTTGCCACATGTCACCACTGGGTCTGACAGAGGGCCTCCAGGAGAGAGGCCCAAGCAATACGCGCCCCGAGGAGCGTCTTGCCACATGTCACCACTGGGTCTGACTGAGCGCCTCCAGGAGAGAGGCCCAAGCAAGATGCGCCCCGAGGAGAGTTTTGCCACATGTCACCACTGGGTCTGACAGAGGGCCTCCAGGAGAGAGGCCCAAGCAATACGCGCCCCGAGGAGCGTCTTGCCACATGTCACCACTGGGTCTGACTGAGCGCCTCCAGGAGAGAGGCCCAACCAAGACGCGACCCGAGGAGAGTCTTGCCACATGCCAACACTGGGTCTGACTGAGCGCCTCCAGGAGAAAGGCCCAAGCAAGACGCGCCCCGAGGAGCGTCTTGCCACATGTCAGCACTCGGTCTGACTGAGCGCCTCCAGGAGAGAGGCCCAAGCAAGATGCGCCCCGAGGAGAGTCTTGCCACATGTCAGCACTCGGTCTGACTGAGCGCCTCCAGGAGAGAGGCCCAAGCAAGATGCGCCCCGAGGAGAGTCTTGCCACATGCCAACACTGGGTCTGACTGAGCGCCTCCAGGAGAAAGGCCCAAGCAAGACGCGCCCCGAGGAGCGTCTTGCCACATGTCAGCACTCGGTCTGACTGAGCGCCTCCAGGAGAGAGGCCCAAGCAAGATGCGCCCCGAGGAGCGTCTTGCCACATGTCACCACTGGCTCTGACTGAGCGCCTCCAGGAGAGATGCCCAACCAAGACGCGACCCGAGGATAGTCTTGCCACATGCCAACACTGGGTCTGACTGAGCGCCTCCAGGAGAGAAGCCCCAGCAAGACGCGCCCCGAGGAGCGTCTTGCCACATGTCAACACTGGGTCTGACAGAGGGCCTCCAGGAGAGAGGCCCCAGCAAGACGCGCCCCGAGGAGCGTCTTGCCTTATGTCAGCACTCGGTCAGACTGAGCGCCTCCAGGAGAGAGGCCCAAGCAAGATGCGCCCCGAGGAGTGTCTTGCCACATGTCAACAATCGGTCTGACTGAGGGCCTCCAGGAGAGAAGCCCAAGCAATACGCGCCCCGAGGAGCGTCTTGCCACATGTCAACAATCGGTCTGACTGAGGGCCTCCAGGAGAGAAGCCCAAGCAAGACGCGCCCCGAGGAGCGTCTTGCCACTTGTCAACACTGGGTCTGACTGAGGGCCTCCATGAGAGAAGCCCAAGCAATACGCGCCCCGAGGAGCGTCTTGCCAATTGTCACCACTGGGTCTGACTGAGCGCCTCCAGGAGAGAGGCCCAACCAATACGCGCCCTTAGGAGAGTCTTGCCACATGCCAACACTGGGTCTGACTGTGCGCCTCCAGGAGAGAAGCCCCAGCAAGACACGCCCCGAGGTGCATCTTGCCACTTGTCAGCACTCAGTCTGACTGAGCGCCTCCAGGAGAGAGGCCCAAGCAAGACGCGCCCCGAGGAGCGTCTTGACACATGTCAACACTGGGTCTGACTGAGGGCCTCCATGAGAGAAGCCCAAGCAAGACGCGCCCCGAGGAGCGTCTTGCCACATGTCACCACTGGGTCTGACAGAGGGCCTCCAGGAGAGAGGACCAAGCAATACGCGCCCCGAGGAGCGTCTTGCCACATGTCACCACTGGGTCTGACTGAGCGCCTCCAGGAGAGAGGCCCAACCAAGACGTGCCCCGAGGAGAGTCTTGCCACATGCCAACACTGGGTCTGACTGAGCGCCTCCAGGAGAGAGGCCCAAGCAATACGCAACCCGAGGAGCGTCTTGCCACATGTCAACACTGGATCTGACTGAGCGCCTCCAGAAGAGAGGCCCAAGCAAGACGCGCCTCGAGGAGCGTCTTGCCACATATCAACAATGGGTCTGACTGAGGGCCTCCAGGAGAGAAGCCCAAGCAAGACGCGCCCGGCGGAGCGTCTTGCCACATGTCAACACTGGGTCTGACAGAGGGCCTCCAGGAGAGAGGCCCCAGCAAGACGCGCCCCTAGGAGCGTCTTGCCTTATGTCAGCACTCGGTCTGACTGAGCGCCTCCTGGAGAGAGGCCCAAGCAAGACGCGCCCCGAGGAGCGTCTTGCCACATGTCACCTCTGGGTCTGACTGAGCGCCTCCAGGAGAGAGTTCCAAGCAAGACGCGCCCCGAGGAGCGTCTTGTACCATGTCAACACTGGGTCTGACTGAGCGCCTCCAGGAGAGAAGCCCCAGCAAGACGCGCCCCGAGGAGCGTCTTTCCACATGTCAGCACTTGGTCTGACTGAGCGCCTCCAGGAGAGAGGCCCAAGCAAGATGCGCCCCGAGGAGCGTCTTGCCACATGTCAACAATGGGTCTGACTGAGGGCCTCCAGGAGAGAAGCCCAAGCAAGATGCGCCCCGAGGAGCGTCTTGCCACTTGTCAGCACTTGGTCTGACTGAGTGCCTCCAGGAGAGAGGCACAAGCACGACGCGCCCCGAGGAGCGTCTTGACACATGTCAACACTGGGTCTGACTGAGGGCCTCCATGAGAGAAGCCCAAGCAAGACGCGCCCCGAGGAGCGTCTTGCCACATGTCAACACTGGGTCTGACTGAGCGCCTCCAGGAGAGAGTTCCAAGCAAGACGCGCCCCGAGGAGCGTCTTGCCACGTGTCATCACTGGGTCTGACTGAGCGCCTCCAGGAGAGAGGCCCAAGCAAGACGCGCCCCGAGGAGCGTCTTGCCACGTGTCACCACTCGGTCAGACTGAGCGCCTCCAGGAGAGAGGCCCAAGCAAGACGCGCCCCGAGGAGCGTCTTGCCACATGTCACCACTGGGTCTGACTGAGCGCCTCCAGGAGAGAGGCCCAAGCAAGACGCGCCCCGAGGAGAGTCTTGCCACATGCCAACACTGGGTCTGACTGAGCGCCTCCAGGAGAGAGGCCCAAGCAAGACGCACCCCAAGGAGCGTCTTGCCACATGTCAACACTGGGTCTGACTGAGCACCTCCAGGAGAGAGGCCCAAGCAAGACACGCCCCGAGGAGCGTCTTGCCACATGTCAACACTGGGTCTGACTGAGCGCCTCCAGGCGAGAGGCCCAAGCAATACGCGCCCCGAGGAGCGTCTTGCCACATGTCACCACTGGGTCTGACTGAGCGCCTCCAGGAGAGAGGACCAACCAAGACGCGCCCCGAGGAGAGTCTTGCCACATGCCAACACTGGGTCTGACTGAGCGCCTCCAGGAGAGAGGCCCGAGCAATACGCAACCCGAGGAGCGTCTTGCCACATGTCAACACTGGATCTGACTGAGCGCCTCCAGAAGAGAGGCCCAAGCAAGACGCGCCTCGAGGAGCGTCTTGCCACATATCAACAATGGGTCTGACTGAGGGCCTCCAGGAGAGAAGCCCAAGCAAGACGCGCCCGGCGGAGCGTCTTGCCACATGTCAACACTGGGTCTGACAGAGGGCCTCCATGAGAGAAGCCCAAGCAAGACGCGCCCCGAGGAGCGTCTTGCCACATGTCAACACTGGGTCTGACTGAGCGCCTCCAGGAGAGAGGCCCAAGCAAGACGCGCCCCGAGGAGCGTCTTGCCACGTGTCATCACTGGGTCTGACTGAGCGCCTCCAGGAGAGAGGCCCAAGCAAGACGCGCCCCGAGGAGCGTCTTGCCACGTGTCACCACTCGGTCAGACTGAGCGCCTCCAGGAGAGAGGCCCAAGCAAGACGCGCCCCGAGGAGCGTCTTGCCACATGTCACCACTGGGTCTGACTGAGCGCCTCCAGGAGAGAGGCCCAAGCAAGACGCGCCCCGAGGAGAGTCTTGCCACATGCCAACACTGGGTCTGACTGAGCACCTCCAGGAGAGAGGCCCAAGCAAGACGCACCCCAAGGAGCGTCTTGCCACATGTCAACACTGGGTCTGACCGAGCACCTCCAGGAGAGAGGCCCAAGCAAGATGCGCCCCGAGGAGCGTCTTGCCACATGTCAACACTGGGTCTGACTGAGCGCCTCCAGGCGAGAGGCCCAAGCAAGACGCGCCTCGAGGAGCGTCTTGCCACATATCAACAATGGGTCTGACTGAGGGCCTCCAGGAGAGAAGCCCAAGCAAGACGCGCCCCGAGGAGCGTCTTGCCACATGTCAACACTGGGTCTGACTGAGCGCCTCCAGGAGAGAGGCCCAAGCAAGACGCGCCCGGAGGAGCGTCTTGCCACATGTCAACACTGGGTCTGACAGAGGGCCTCCACGAGAGAGGCCCCAGCAAGACGCGCCCCGTGGAGCGTCTTGCCTTATGTCAGCACTCGGTCTGACTGAGCGCCTCCTGGAGAGAGGCCCAAGCAAGACGCGCCTCGAGGAGCGTCTTGCCACATGGCAACAATGGGTCTGACAGAGGGCCTCCAGGAGAGAGGCCCAAGCAAGACGCGCCCCGAGGAGCGTCTTGCCACATGTCACCACTCGGTCAGACTGAGCGCCTCCAGGAGAGAGGCCCAAGCAAGACGCGCCCCGAGGAGCGTCTTGCCACGTGTCACCACTCGGTCAGACTGAGCGCCTCCAGGAGAGAGGCCCAAGCAAGACGCGCCCCGAGGAGCGTCTTGCCACATGTCACCACTGGGTCTGACTGAGCGCCTCCAGGAGAGAGGCCCAAGCAAGACGCGCCCCGAGGAGAGTCTTGCCACATGCCAACACTGGGTCTGACTGAGCGCCTCCAGGAGAGAGGCCCAAGCAAGACGCACCCCAAGGAGCGTCTTGCCACATGTCAACACTGGGTCTGACCGAGCACCTCCAGGAGAGAGGCCCAAGCAAGACGCGCCCTGAGGAGCGTCTTGCCACATGTCAACACTGGGTCTGACTGAGCGCCTCCAGGCGAGAGGCCCAAGCAAGACGCGCCTCGAGGAGCGTCTTGCCACATATCAACAATGGGTCTGACTGAGGGCCTCCAGGAGAGAGGCCCAAGCAAGACGCGCCCGGAGGAGCGTCTTGCCACATGTCAACACTGGGTCTGACAGAGGGCCTCCAGGAGAGAGGCCCCAGCAAGACGCGCCCCGTGGAGCGTCTTGCCTTATGTCAGCACTCGGTCTGACTGAACGCCTCCTGGAGAGAGGCCCAAGCAACACGCACCCCGAGGAGCGTCTTGTACCATGTCAACACTGCGTCTGACTGAGCGCCTCCAGGAGAGAAGCCCCAGCAAGACGCGCCCCGAGGAGCATCTTTCCACATGTCAGCACTTGGTCTGACTGAGCGCCTCCAGGAGAGAGGCCCAAGCAAGATGCGCCCCGAGGAGCGTCTTGCCACATGTCAACAATGGGTCTGACTGAGGGCCTCCAGGAGAGAAGCCCAAGCAAGACGCGCCCCGAGGAGCGTCTTGCCATGTGTCATCACTGGGTCTGACTGAGCGCCTCCAGGAGAGAGGCCCAAGCAAGACGCGCCCAAAGGAGCGTCTTGCCACGTGTCACCACACGGTCAGACTGAGCGCCTCCAGGAGAGAGGCCCAAGCAAGACGCGCCCCGAGGAGCGTCTTGCCACATGTCACCACTGGGTCTGACTGAGCGCCTCCAGGAGAGAGGCCCAACCAAGACGCGCCCCGAGGAGAGTCTTGCCACATGCCAACACTGGGTCTGACTGAGCGCCTCCAGGAGAGAGGCCCAAGCAAGACGCGCCCCGAGGAGCGTCTTGCCACATGTCAACACTGGGTCTGACTGAGCGCCTCCAGGAGAGAGGCCCAAGCAAGATGCGCCCCGAGGAGAGTCTTGCCACATGTCACCACTGGGTCTGACAGAGGGCCTCCAGGAGAGAGGCCCAAGCAATACGCGCCCCAAGGAGCGTCTTGCCACATGTCACCACTGGGTTTGACTGAGCGCCTCCAGGAGAGAGGCCCAAGCAAGATGCGCCCCGAGGAGAGTCTTGCCACATGTCACCACTGGGTCTGACAGAGGGCCTCCAGGAGAGAGGCCCAAGCAATACGCGCCCCGAGGAGCGTCTTGCCACATGTCACCACTGGGTCTGACTGAGCGCCTCCAGGAGAGAGGCCCAAGCAAGACGCGCCCCGAGGAGCGTCTTGCCACATGTCAGCACTCGGTCTGACTGAGCGCCTCCAGGAGAGAGGCCCAAGCAAGATGCGCCCCGAGGAGAGTCTTGCCACATGTCAGCACTCGGTCTGACTGAGCGCCTCCAGGAGAGAGGCCCAAGCAAGATGCACCCCGAGGAGAGTCTTGCCACATGCCAACACTGGGTCTGACTGAGCGCCTCCAGGAGAAAGGCCCAAGCAAGACGCGCCCCGAGGAGCGTCTTGCCACATGTCAGCACTCGGTCTGACTGAGCGCCTCCAGGAGAGAGGCCCAAGCAAGATGCGCCCCGAGGAGCGTCTTGCCACATGTCACCACTGGGTCTGACTGAGCGCCTCCAGGAGAGATGCCCAACCAAGACGCGACCCGAGGAGCGTCTTGCCACATGCCAACACTGGGTCTGACTGAGCGCCTCCAGGAGAGAAGCCCCAGCAAGACGCGCCCCGAGGAGCGTCTTGCCACATGTCAACACTGGGTCTGACAGAGGGCCTACAGGAGAGAGGCCCCAGCAAGACGCGCCCCGAGGAGCGTCTTGCCTTATGTCAGCACTCGGTCAGACTGAGCGCCTCCAGGAGAGAGGCCCAAGCAAGATGCGCCCCGAGGAGCGTCTTGCCACATGTCAACAATCGGTCTGACTGAGGGCTTCCAGGAGAGAAGCCCAAGCAATACGCACCCCGAGGAGCGTCTTGCCACATGTCAACAATCGGTCTGACTGAGGGCCTCCAGGAGAGACGCCCAAGCAAGACGCGCCCCGAGGAGCGTCTTGCCACTTGTCAACACTGGGTCTGACTGAGGGCCTCCATGAGAGAAGCCCAAGCAATACGCGCCCCGAGGAGCGTCTTGCCACATGTCACCACTGGGTCTGACTGAGCGCCTCCAGGAGAGAGGCCCAACCAAGACGCGCCCCTAGGAGAGTCTTGCCACATGCCAACACTGGGTCTGACTGAGCGCCTCCAGGAGAGAGGCCCAAGCAAGATGCGCCCCGAGGTGCGTCTTGCCACTTGTCAGCATTCAGTCTGACTGAGCGCCTCCAGGAGAGAGGCCCAAGCAAGACGCGCCCCGAGGAGCGTCTTGACACATGTCAACACTGGGTCTGACTGAGGGCCTCCATGAGAGAAGCCCAAGCAAGACGCGCCCCGAGGAGCGTCTTGCCACATGTCACCACTGGGTCTGACAGAGGGCCTCCAGGAGAGAGGCCCAAGCAATACGCGCCCCGAGGAGAGTCTTGCCACATGCCAACACTGGGTCTGACTGAGCGCCTCCAGGAGAGAGGCCCAACCAAGACGCGCCCCGAGGAGAGTCTTGCCACATGCCAACACTGGGTCTGACTGAGCATCTCCAGGAGAGAGGCCCAAGCAATACGCAACCCGAGGAGCGTCTTGCCACATGTCAACACTGGATCTGACTGAGCGCCTCCAGAAGAGAGGCCCAAGCAAGACGCGCCTCGAGGAGCGTCTTGCCACATATCAACAATGGGTCTGACTGAGGGCCTCCAGGAGAGAAGCCCAAGCAAGACGCGCCCGGCGGAGCGTCTTGCCACATGTCAACACTGGGTCTGACAGAGGGCCTCCAGGAGAGAGGCCCCAGCAAGACGCGCCCCTAGGAGCGTCTTGCCTTATGTCAGCACTCGGTCTGACTGAGCGCCTCCTGGAGAGAGGCCCAAGCAAGACGCGCCCCGAGGAGCGTCTTGCCACATGGCAACAATGGGTCTGACAGAGGGCCTCCAGGAGAGAGGCCCAAGCAAGACGCGCCCTGAGGAGCGTCTTGCCACATGTCACCTCTGGGTCTGACTGAGCGCCTCCAGGCGAGAGGCCCAAGCAAGACGCGCCTCGAGGAGCGTCTTGCCACATATCAACAATGGGTCTGACTGAGGGCCTCCAGGAGAGAAGCCCAAGCAAGACGCGCCCCGAGGAGCGTCTTGCCACATGTCAACACTGGGTCTGACTGAGCGCCTCCAGGAGAGAGGCCCAAGCAAGACGCGCCCGGAGGAGCGTCTTGCCACATGTCAACACTGGGTCTGACAGAGGGCCTCCAGGAGAGAGGCCCCAGCAAGACGCGCCCCGTGGAGCGTCTTGCCTTATGTCAGCACTCGGTCTGACTGAGCGCCTCCTGGAGAGAGGCCCAAGCAAGACGCGCCTCGAGGAGCGTCTTGCCACATGGCAACAATGGGTCTGACAGAGGGCCTCCAGGAGAGAGGCCCAAGCAAGACGCGCCCCGAGGAGCGTCTTGCCACATGTCACCTCTGGGTCTGACTGAGCGCCTCCAGGAGAGAGGCCCAAGCAACACGCGCCCCGAGGAGCGTCTTGTACCATGTCAACACTGGGTCTGACTGAGCGCCTCCAGGAGAGAAGCCCCAGCAAGACGCGCCCCGAGGAGCGTCTTTCCACATGTCAGCACTTGGTCTGACTGAGCGCCTCCAGGAGAGAGGCCCAAGCAAGATGCGCCCCGAGGAGCGTCTTGCCACATGTCAACACTGGGTCTGACTGAGCGCCTCCAGGAGAGAGGCCCAAGCAAGACGCGCCCGGAGGAGCGTCTTGCCACATGTCAACACTGGGTCTGACAGAGGGCCTCCAGGAGAGAGGCCCCAGCAAGACGCGCCCCGAGGAGCGTCTTGCCTTATGTCAGCACTCGGTCTGACTGAGCGCCTCCTGGAGAGAGGCCCAAGCAAGACGCGCCTCGAGGAGCGTCTTGCCACATGGCAACAATGGGTCTGACAGAGGGCCTCCAGGAGAGAGGCCCAAGCAAGACGTGCCCGAGGAGCGTCTTGCCACATGTCACCTCTGGGTCTGACTGAGCGCCTCCAGGAGAGAGGCCCAAGCAACACGCGCCCCGAGGAGCGTCTTGTACCATGTCAACACTGGGTCTGACTGAGCGCCTCCAGGAGAGAGGCCCAAGCAAGATGCGCCCCGAGGAGCGTCTTGCCACATGTCAACAATGGGTCTGACTGAGGGCCTCCAGAAGAGAAGCCCAAGCAAGATGCGCCCCGAGGAGCGTCTTGCCACTTGTCAGCACTTGGTCTCACTGAGCGCCTCCAGGAGAGAGGCCCAAGCAAGACGCGCCCCGAGGAGCTTCTTGACACATGTCAACACTGGGTCTGACTGAGGGCCTCCATGAGAGAAGCCCAAGCAAGACGCGCCCCGAGGAGCGTCTTGCCACATGTCAACACTGGGTCTGACTGAGCGCCTCCAGGAGAGAGGCCCAAGCAAGACGCGCCCCGAGGAGCGTCTTGCCACGTGTCATCACTGGGTCTGACTGAGCGCCTCCAGGAGAGAGGCCCAAGCAAGACGCGCCCCGAGGAGCGTCTTGACACATGTCAACACTGGGTCTGACTGAGGGCCTCCATGAGAGAAGCCCAAGCAATACGCGCCCCGAGGAGCGTCTTGCCACATGTCACCACTGGGTCTGACTGAGCGCCTCCAGGAGAGAGGCCCAACCAAGACGCACCCCGAGGAGATTCTTGCCACATGCCAACACTGGGTCTGACTGTGCGCCTCCAGGAGAGAAGCCCCAGCAAGAGGCGCCCCGAGGTGCGTCTTGACACATGTCAACACTGGGTCTGACTGAGGGCCTTCATGAGAGAAGCCCAAGCAAGACGAGCCCCGAGGAGCGTCTTGCCACATGTCACCACTGGGTCTGACTGAGCGCCTCTAGGAGAGAGGCCTAACCAAGACGCGCCCCGAGGAGAGTCTTGCCACATGCCAACACTGGGTCTGACTGAGCGCCTCCAGGAGAGAGGCCCAAGCAAAGACGCGCCCCGAGGAGCGTCTTGCCACGTGTCACCACTGGGTCTGACTGAGCCCCTCCAGGAGAGAGGCCTAAGCAAGATGCGCCCCTAGGAGCGTCTTGCCACATGTCAGCACTGGGTCTGACTGAGCGCCTCCAGGAGAGAGGTCCCAGCAAGACGCGCCCCGAGGAGCGTCTTGCCTTATGTCAGCAATCGGTCTGACTGAGCGCCTCCAGGAGAGAGGCCCAAGCAAGACGCGCCCCGAGGAGCGTCTTGCCACATGTCAACAATGGGTCTGACTGAGGGCCTCCAGGAGAGAAGCCCAAGCAAGACGTGCCCCGAGGAGCGTCTTGCCACATGTCAACACTGGGTCTGACTGAGCGCCTCCAGGAGAGAGGCCCAAGCAAGACGCCGCCGGAGGAGCGTCTTGCCACATGTCAACACTGGGTCTGACAGAGGGCCTCCAGGAGAGAGGCCCCAGCAAGATGCGCCCCGAGGAGCGTCTTGCCACATGTCAGCACTCGGTCTGACTGAGCGCCTCCAGGAGAGAGGCCCAAGCAAGATGCGCCCCGAGGAGAGTCTTGCCACATGTCAACACTGGGTCTGACTGAGCGCCTCCAGGCGAGAGGCCCAAGCAATACGCGCCCCGAGGAGCGTCTTGCCACATGTCACCACTGGGTCTGACTGAGCGCCTCCAGGAGAGAGGACCAACCAAGACGCGCCCCGAGGAGAGTCTTGCCACATGCCAACACTGGGTCTGACTGAGCGCCTCCAGGAGAGAGGCCCGAGCAATACGCAACCCGAGGAGCGTCTTGCCACATGTCAACACTGGATCTGACTGAGCGCCTCCAGAAGAGAGGCCCAAGCAAGACGCGCCTCGAGGAGCGTCTTGCCACATATCAACAATGGGTCTGACTGAGGGCCTCCAGGAGAGAAGCCCAAGCAAGACGCGCCCGGCGGAGCGTCTTGCCACATGTCAACACTGGGTCTGACAGAGGGCCTCCATGAGAGAAGCCCAAGCAAGACGCGCCCCGAGGAGCGTCTTGCCACATGTCAACACTGGGTCTGACTGAGCGCCTCCAGGAGAGAGGCCCAAGCAAGACGCGCCCCGAGGAGCGTCTTGCCACGTGTCATCACTGGGTCTGACTGAGCGCCTCCAGGAGAGAGGCCCAAGCAAGACGCGCCCCGAGGAGCGTCTTCTCCAGGAGAGAGGCCCAAGCAAGACGCGCCCCGAGGAGAGTCTTGCCACATGCCAACACTGGGTCTGACTGAGCACCTCCAGGAGAGAGGCCCAAGCAAGACGCACCCCAAGGAGCGTCTTGCCACATGTCAACACTGGGTCTGACCGAGCACCTCCAGGAGAGAGGCCCAAGCAAGACGCGCCCCGAGGAGCGTCTTGCCACATGTCAACACTGGGTCTGACTGAGCGCCTCCAGGCGAGAGGCCCAAGC
The DNA here is from genome assembly GCF_043380555.1 of Nothobranchius furzeri. Taxonomy (NCBI): domain Eukaryota; kingdom Metazoa; phylum Chordata; class Actinopteri; order Cyprinodontiformes; family Nothobranchiidae; genus Nothobranchius; species Nothobranchius furzeri. Next base: position 43,263,674 of record NC_091748.1, read on the forward strand.
AAGACGCGCCTCGAGGAGCGTCTTGCCACATATCAACAATGGGTCTGACTGAGGGCCTCCAGGAGAGAAGCCCAAGCAAGACGCGCCCCGAGGAGCGTCTTGCCACATGTCAACACTGGGTCTGACTGAGCGCCTCCAGGCGAGAGGCCCAAGCAAGACGCGCCCGGAGGAGCGTCTTGCCACATGTCAACACTGGGTCTGACAGAGGGCCTCCACGAGAGAGGCCCCAGCAAGACGCGCCCCGTGGAGCGTCTTGCCTTATGTCAGCACTCGGTCTGACTGAGCGCCTCCTGGAGAGAGGCCCAAGCAAGACGCGCCTCGAGGAGCGTCTTGCCACATGGCAACAATGGGTCTGACAGAGGGCCTCCAGGAGAGAGGCCCAAGCAAGACGCGCCCCGAGGAGCGTCTTGCCACATGTCACCACTCGGTCAGACTGAGCGCCTCCAGGAGAGAGGCCCAAGCAAGACGCGCCCCGAGGAGCGTCTTGCCACGTGTCACCACTCGGTCAGACTGAGCGCCTCCAGGAGAGAGGCCCAAGCAAGACGCGCCCCGAGGAGCGTCTTGCCACATGTCACCACTGGGTCTGACTGAGCGCCTCCAGGAGAGAGGCCCAAGCAAGACGCGCCCCGAGGAGAGTCTTGCCACATGCCAACACTGGGTCTGACTGAGCGCCTCCAGGAGAGAGGCCCAAGCAAGACGCACCCCAAGGAGCGTCTTGCCACATGTCAACACTGGGTCTGACCGAGCACCTCCAGGAGAGAGGCCCAAGCAAGACGCGCCCTGAGGAGCGTCTTGCCACATGTCAACACTGGGTCTGACTGAGCGCCTCCAGGCGAGAGGCCCAAGCAAGACGCGCCTCGAGGAGCGTCTTGCCACATATCAACAATGGGTCTGACTGAGGGCCTCCAGGAGAGAGGCCCAAGCAAGACGCGCCCGGAGGAGCGTCTTGCCACATGTCAACACTGGGTCTGACAGAGGGCCTCCAGGAGAGAGGCCCCAGCAAGACGCGCCCCGTGGAGCGTCTTGCCTTATGTCAGCACTCGGTCTGACTGAACGCCTCCTGGAGAGAGGCCCAAGCAACACGCACCCCGAGGAGCGTCTTGTACCATGTCAACACTGCGTCTGACTGAGCGCCTCCAGGAGAGAAGCCCCAGCAAGACGCGCCCCGAGGAGCATCTTTCCACATGTCAGCACTTGGTCTGACTGAGCGCCTCCAGGAGAGAGGCCCAAGCAAGATGCGCCCCGAGGAGCGTCTTGCCACATGTCAACAATGGGTCTGACTGAGGGCCTCCAGGAGAGAAGCCCAAGCAAGACGCGCCCCGAGGAGCGTCTTGCCATGTGTCATCACTGGGTCTGACTGAGCGCCTCCAGGAGAGAGGCCCAAGCAAGACGCGCCCCAAGGAGCGTCTTGCCACGTGTCACCACACGGTCAGACTGAGCGCCTCCAGGAGAGAGGCCCAAGCAAGACGCGCCCCGAGGAGCGTCTTGCCACATGTCACCACTGGGTCTGACTGAGCGCCTCCAGGAGAGAGGCCCAACCAAGACGCGCCCCGAGGAGAGTCTTGCCACATGCCAACACTGGGTCTGACTGAGCGCCTCCAGGAGAGAGGCCCAAGCAAGACGCGCCCCGAGGAGCGTCTTGCCACATGTCAACACTGGGTCTGACTGAGCGCCTCCAGGAGAGAGGCCCAAGCAAGATGCGCCCCGAGGAGAGTCTTGCCACATGTCACCACTGGGTCTGACAGAGGGCCTCCAGGAGAGAGGCCCAAGCAATACGCGCCCCAAGGAGCGTCTTGCCACATGTCACCACTGGGTTTGACTGAGCGCCTCCAGGAGAGAGGCCCAAGCAAGATGCGCCCCGAGGAGAGTCTTGCCACATGTCACCACTGGGTCTGACAGAGGGCCTCCAGGAGAGAGGCCCAAGCAATACGCGCCCCGAGGAGCGTCTTGCCACATGTCACCACTGGGTCTGACTGAGCGCCTCCAGGAGAGAGGCCCAAGCAAGACGCGCCCCGAGGAGCGTCTTGCCACATGTCAGCACTCGGTCTGACTGAGCGCCTCCAGGAGAGAGGCCCAAGCAAGATGCGCCCCGAGGAGAGTCTTGCCACATGTCAGCACTCGGTCTGACTGAGCGCCTCCAGGAGAGAGGCCCAAGCAAGATGCACCCCGAGGAGAGTCTTGCCACATGCCAACACTGGGTCTGACTGAGCGCCTCCAGGAGAAAGGCCCAAGCAAGACGCGCCCCGAGGAGCGTCTTGCCACATGTCAGCACTCGGTCTGACTGAGCGCCTCCAGGAGAGAGGCCCAAGCAAGATGCGCCCCGAGGAGCGTCTTGCCACATGTCACCACTGGGTCTGACTGAGCGCCTCCAGGAGAGATGCCCAACCAAGACGCGACCCGAGGAGCGTCTTGCCACATGCCAACACTGGGTCTGACTGAGCGCCTCCAGGAGAGAAGCCCCAGCAAGACGCGCCCCGAGGAGCGTCTTGCCACATGTCAACACTGGGTCTGACAGAGGGCCTACAGGAGAGAGGCCCCAGCAAGACGCGCCCCGAGGAGCGTCTTGCCTTATGTCAGCACTCGGTCAGACTGAGCGCCTCCAGGAGAGAGGCCCAAGCAAGATGCGCCCCGAGGAGCGTCTTGCCACATGTCAACAATCGGTCTGACTGAGGGCTTCCAGGAGAGAAGCCCAAGCAATACGCACCCCGAGGAGCGTCTTGCCACATGTCAACAATCGGTCTGACTGAGGGCCTCCAGGAGAGACGCCCAAGCAAGACGCGCCCCGAGGAGCGTCTTGCCACTTGTCAACACTGGGTCTGACTGAGGGCCTCCATGAGAGAAGCCCAAGCAATACGCGCCCCGAGGAGCGTCTTGCCACATGTCACCACTGGGTCTGACTGAGCGCCTCCAGGAGAGAGGCCCAACCAAGACGCGCCCCTAGGAGAGTCTTGCCACATGCCAACACTGGGTCTGACTGAGCGCCTCCAGGAGAGAGGCCCAAGCAAGATGCGCCCCGAGGTGCGTCTTGCCACTTGTCAGCATTCAGTCTGACTGAGCGCCTCCAGGAGAGAGGCCCAAGCAAGACGCGCCCCGAGGAGCGTCTTGACACATGTCAACACTGGGTCTGACTGAGGGCCTCCATGAGAGAAGCCCAAGCAAGACGCGCCCCGAGGAGCGTCTTGCCACATGTCACCACTGGGTCTGACAGAGGGCCTCCAGGAGAGAGGCCCAAGCAATACGCGCCCCGAGGAGAGTCTTGCCACATGCCAACACTGGGTCTGACTGAGCGCCTCCAGGAGAGAGGCCCAACCAAGACGCGCCCCGAGGAGAGTCTTGCCACATGCCAACACTGGGTCTGACTGAGCATCTCCAGGAGAGAGGCCCAAGCAATACGCAACCCGAGGAGCGTCTTGCCACATGTCAACACTGGATCTGACTGAGCGCCTCCAGAAGAGAGGCCCAAGCAAGACGCGCCTCGAGGAGCGTCTTGCCACATATCAACAATGGGTCTGACTGAGGGCCTCCAGGAGAGAAGCCCAAGCAAGACGCGCCCGGTGGAGCGTCTTGCCACATGTCAACACTGGGTCTGACAGAGGGCCTCCAGGAGAGAGGCCCCAGCAAGACGCGCCCCTAGGAGCGTCTTGCCTTATGTCAGCACTCGGTCTGACTGAGCGCCTCCTGGAGAGAGGCCCAAGCAAGACGCGCCCCGAGGAGCGTCTTGCCACATGGCAACAATGGGTCTGACAGAGGGCCTCCAGGAGAGAGGCCCAAGCAAGACGCGCCCTGAGGAGCGTCTTGCCACATGTCACCTCTGGGTCTGACTGAGCGCCTCCAGGCGAGAGGCCCAAGCAAGACGCGCCTCGAGGAGCGTCTTGCCACATATCAACAATGGGTCTGACTGAGGGCCTCCAGGAGAGAAGCCCAAGCAAGACGCGCCCCGAGGAGCGTCTTGCCACATGTCAACACTGGGTCTGACTGAGCGCCTCCAGGAGAGAGGCCCAAGCAAGACGCGCCCGGAGGAGCGTCTTGCCACATGTCAACACTGGGTCTGACAGAGGATCTCCAGGAGAGAGGCCCCAGCAAGACGCGCCCCGTGGAGCGTCTTGCCTTATGTCAGCACTCGGTCTGACTGAGCGCCTCCTGGAGAGAGGCCCAAGCAAGACGCGCCTCGAGGAGCGTCTTGCCACATGGCAACAATGGGTCTGACAGAGGGCCTCCAGGAGAGAGGCCCAAGCAAGACGCGCCCCGAGGAGCGTCTTGCCACATGTCACCTCTGGGTCTGACTGAGCGCCTCCAGGAGAGAGGCCCAAGCAACACGCGCCCCGAGGAGCGTCTTGTACCATGTCAACACTGGGTCTGACTGAGCGCCTCCAGGAGAGAAGCCCCAGCAAGACGCGCCCCGAGGAGCGTCTTTCCACATGTCAGCACTTGGTCTGACTGAGCGCCTCCAGGAGAGAGGCCCAAGCAAGATGCGCCCCGAGGAGCGTCTTGCCACATGTCAACACTGGGTCTGACTGAGCGCCTCCAGGAGAGAGGCCCAAGCAAGACGCGCCCGGAGGAGCGTCTTGCCACATGTCAACACTGGGTCTGACAGAGGGCCTCCAGGAGAGAGGCCCCAGCAAGACGCGCCCCGAGGAGCGTCTTGCCTTATGTCAGCACTCGGTCTGACTGAGCGCCTCCTGGAGAGAGGCCCAAGCAAGACGCGCCTCGAGGAGCGTCTTGCCACATGGCAACAATGGGTCTGACAGAGGGCCTCCAGGAGAGAGGCCCAAGCAAGACGTGCCCGAGGAGCGTCTTGCCACATGTCACCTCTGGGTCTGACTGAGCGCCTCCAGGAGAGAGGCCCAAGCAACACGCGCCCCGAGGAGCGTCTTGTACCATGTCAACACTGGGTCTGACTGAGCGCCTCCAGGAGAGAAGCCCCAGCAAGACGCGCCCCGAGGAGCGTCTTTCCACATGTCAGCACTTGGTCTGTCTGAGCTCCTCCAGGAGAGAGGCCCAAGCAAGATGCGCCCCGAGGAGCGTCTTGCCACATGTCAACAATGGGTCTGACTGAGGGCCTCCAGAAGAGAAGCCCAAGCAAGATGCGCCCCGAGGAGCGTCTTGCCACTTGTCAGCACTTGGTCTCACTGAGCGCCTCCAGGAGAGAGGCCCAAGCAAGACGCGCCCCGAGGAGCTTCTTGACACATGTCAACACTGGGTCTGACTGAGGGCCTCCATGAGAGAAGCCCAAGCAAGACGCGCCCCGAGGAGCGTCTTGCCACATGTCAACACTGGGTCTGACTGAGCGCCTCCAGGAGAGAGGCCCAAGCAAGACGCGCCCCGAGGAGCGTCTTGCCACGTGTCATCACTGGGTCTGACTGAGCGCCTCCAGGAGAGAGGCCCAAGCAAGACGCGCCCCGAGGAGCGTCTTGACACATGTCAACACTGGGTCTGACTGAGGGCCTCCATGAGAGAAGCCCAAGCAATACGCGCCCCGAGGAGCGTCTTGCCACATGTCACCACTGGGTCTGACTGAGCGCCTCCAGGAGAGAGGCCCAACCAAGACGCACCCCGAGGAGATTCTTGCCACATGCCAACACTGGGTCTGACTGTGCGCCTCCAGGAGAGAAGCCCCAGCAAGAGGCGCCCCGAGGTGCGTCTTGACACATGTCAACACTGGGTCTGACTGAGGGCCTTCATGAGAGAAGCCCAAGCAAGACGAGCCCCGAGGAGCGTCTTGCCACATGTCACCACTGGGTCTGACTGAGCGCCTCTAGGAGAGAGGCCTAACCAAGACGCGCCCCGAGGAGAGTCTTGCCACATGCCAACACTGGGTCTGACTGAGCGCCTCCAGGAGAGAGGCCCAAGCAAAGACGCGCCCCGAGGAGCGTCTTGCCACGTGTCACCACTGGGTCTGACTGAGCCCCTCCAGGAGAGAGGCCTAAGCAAGATGCGCCCCTAGGAGCGTCTTGCCACATGTCAGCACTGGGTCTGACTGAGCGCCTCCAGGAGAGAGGTCCCAGCAAGACGCGCCCCGAGGAGCGTCTTGCCTTATGTCAGCAATCGGTCTGACTGAGCGCCTCCAGGAGAGAGGCCCAAGCAAGACGCGCCCCGAGGAGCGTCTTGCCACATGTCAACAATGGGTCTGACTGAGGGCCTCCAGGAGAGAAGCCCAAGCAAGACGTGCCCCGAGGAGCGTCTTGCCACATGTCAACACTGGGTCTGACTGAGCGCCTCCAGGAGAGAGGCCCAAGCAAGACGCCGCCGGAGGAGCGTCTTGCCACATGTCAACACTGGGTCTGACAGAGGGCCTCCAGGAGAGAGGCCCCAGCAAGATGCGCCCCGAGGAGCGTCTTGCCACATGTCAGCACTCGGTCTGACTGAGCGCCTCCAGGAGAGAGGCCCAAGCAAGATGCGCCCCGAGGAGAGTCTTGCCACATGCCAACACTGGGTCTGACTGAGCGCCTCCAGGAGAAAGGCCCAAGCAAGACGCGCCCCGAGGAGCGTCTTGCCACATGTCAGCACTCGGTCTGACTGAGCGCCTCCAGGAGAGAGGCCCAAGCAAGATGCGCCCCGAGGAGCGTCTTGCCACATGTCACCACTGGGTCTGACTGAGCGCCTCCAGGAGAGATGCCCAACCAAGACGCGACCCGAGGAGCGTCTTGCCACATGCCAACACTGGGTCTGACTGAGCGCCTCCAGGAGAGAAGCCCCAGCAAGACGCGCCCCGAGGAGCGTCTTGCCACATGTCAACACTGGGTCTGACAGAGGGCCTCCAGGAGAGAGGCCCCAGCAAGACGCGCCCCGAGGAGCGTCTTGCCTTATGTCAGCACTCGGTCAGACTGAGCGCCTCCAGGAGAGAGGCCCAAGCAAGATGCGCCCCGAGGAGCGTCTTGCCACATGTCAACAATCGGTCTGACTGAGGGCCTCCAGGAGAGAAGCCCAAGCAATACGCACCCCGAGGAGCGTCTTGCCACATGTCAACAATCGGTCTGACTGAGGGCCTCCAGGAGAGACGCCCAAGCAAGACGCGCCCCGAGGAGCGTCTTGCCACTTGTCAACACTGGGTCTGACTGAGGGCCTCCATGAGAGAAGCCCAAGCAATACGCGCCCCGAGGAGCGTCTTGCCACATGTCACCACTGGGTCTGACTGAGCGCCTCCAGGAGAGAGGCCCAACCAAGACGCGCCCCTAGGAGAGTCTTGCCACATGCCAACACTGGGTCTGACTGAGCGCCTCCAGGAGAGAGGCCCAAGCAAGATGCGCCCCGAGGTGCGTCTTGCCACTTGTCAGCATTCAGTCTGACTGAGCGCCTCCAGGAGAGAGGCCCAAGCAAGACGCGCCCCGAGGAGCGTCTTGACACATGTCAACACTGGGTCTGACTGAGGGCCTCCATGAGAGAAGCCCAAGCAAGACGCGCCCCGAGGAGCGTCTTGCCACATGTCACCACTGGGTCTGACAGAGGGCCTCCAGGAGAGAGGCCCAAGCAATACGCGCCCCGAGGAGCGTCTTGCCACATGTCACCACTGGGTCTGACTGAGCGCCTCCAGGAGAGAGGCCCAACCATGACGCGCCCCGAGGAGAGTCTTGCCACATGCCAACACTGGGTCTGACTGAGCATCTCCAGGAGAGAGGCCCAAGCAATACGCAACCCGAGGAGCGTCTTGCCACATGTCAACACTGGATCTGACTGAGCGCCTCCAGAAGAGAGGCCCAAGCAAGACGCGCCTCGAGGAGCGTCTTGCCACATATCAACAATGGGTCTGACTGAGGGCCTCCAGGAGAGAAGCCCAAGCAAGACGCGCCCGGCGGAGCGTCTTGCCACATGTCAACACTGGGTCTGACAGAGGGCCTCCAGGAGAGAGGCCCCAGCAAGACGCGCCCCTAGGAGCGTCTTGCCACATGGCAACAATGGGTCTGACAGAGGGCCTCCAGGAGAGAGGCCCAAGCAAGACGCGCCCTGAGGAGCGTCTTGCCACATGTCACCTCTGGGTCTGACTGAGCGCCTCCAGGCGAGAGGCCCAAGCAAGACGCGCCTCGAGGAGCGTCTTGCCACATATCAACAATGGGTCTGACTGAGGGCCTCCAGGAGAGAAGCCCAAGCAAGACGCGCCCCGAGGAGCGTCTTGCCACATGTCAACACTGGGTCTGACTGAGCGCCTCCAGGAGAGAGGCCCAAGCAAGACGCGCCCGGAGGAGCGTCTTGCCACATGTCAACACTGGGTCTGACAGAGGGCCTCCAGGAGAGAGGCCCCAGCAAGACGCGCCCCGTGGAGCGTCTTGCCTTATGTCAGCACTCGGTCTGACTGAGCGCCTCCTGGAGAGAGGCCCAAGCAAGACGCGCCTCGAGGAGCGTCTTGCCACATGGCAACAATGGGTCTGACAGAGGGCCTCCAGGAGAGAGGCCCAAGCAAGACGCGCCCCGAGGAGCGTCTTGCCACATGTCACCTCTGGGTCTGACTGAGCGCCTCCAGGAGAGAGGCCCAAGCAACACGCGCCCCGAGGAGCGTCTTGTACCATGTCAACACTGGGTCTGACTGAGCGCCTCCAGGAGAGAAGCCCCAGCAAGACGCGCCCCGAGGAGCATCTTTCCACATGTCAGCACTTGGTCTGACTGAGCGCCTCCAGGAGAGAGGCCCAAGCAAGATGCGCCCCGAGGAGCGTCTTGCCACATGTCAACACTGGGTCTGACTGAGCGCCTCCAGGAGAGAGGCCCAAGCAAGACGCCCCCGGAGGAGCGTCTTGCCACATGTCAACACTGGGTCTGACAGAGGGCCTCCAGGAGAGAGGCCCCAGCAAGACGCGCCCCGAGGAGCGTCTTGCCTTATGTCAGCACTCGGTCTGACTGAGCGCCTCCTGGAGAGAGGCCCAAGCAAGACGCGCCTCGAGGAGCGTCTTGCCACATGGCAACAATGGGTCTGACAGAGGGCCTCCAGGAGAGAGGCCCAAGCAAGACGTGCCCGAGGAGCGTCTTGCCACATGTCACCTCTGGGTCTGACTGAGCGCCTCCAGGAGAGAGGCCCAAGCAACACGCGCCCCGAGGAGCGTCTTGTACCATGTCAACACTGGGTCTGACTGAGCGCCTCCAGGAGAGAAGCCCCAGCAAGACGCGCCCCGAGGAGCGTCTTTCCACATGTCAGCACTTGGTCTGTCTGAGCTCCTCCAGGAGAGAGGCCCAAGCAAGATGCGCCCCGAGGAGCGTCTTGCCACATGTCAACAATGGGTCTGACTGAGGGCCTCCAGAAGAGAAGCCCAAGCAAGATGCGCCCCGAGGAGCGTCTTGCCACTTGTCAGCACTTGGTCTCACTGAGCGCCTCCAGGAGAGAGGCCCAAGCAAGACGCGCCCCGAGGAGCGTCTTGACACATGTCAACACTGGGTCTGACTGAGGGCCTCCATGAGAGAAGCCCAAGCAAGACGCGCCCCGAGGAGCGTCTTGCCACATGTCAACACTGGGTCTGACTGAGCGCCTCCAGGAGAGAGGCCCAAGCAAGACGCGCCCCGAGGAGCGTCTTGCCACGTGTCATCACTGGGTCTGACTGAGCGCCTCCAGGAGAGAGGCCCAAGCAAGACGCGCCCCGAGGAGCGTCTTGACACATGTCAACACTGGGTCTGACTGAGGGCCTCCATGAGAGAAGCCCAAGCAATACGCGCCCCGAGGAGCGTCTTGCCACATGTCACCACTGGGTCTGACTGAGCGCCTCCAGGAGAGAGGCCCAACCAAGACGCACCCCGAGGAGATTCTTGCCACATGCCAACACTGGGTCTGACTGTGCGCCTCCAGGAGAGAAGCCCCAGCAAGAGGCGCCCCGAGGTGCGTCTTGACACATGTCAACACTGGGTCTGACTGAGGGCCTTCATGAGAGAAGCCCAAGCAAGACGAGCCCCGAGGAGCGTCTTGCCACATGTCACCACTGGGTCTGACTGAGCGCCTCTAGGAGAGAGGCCTAGAGAGGATTATAAGACACCTTTCGTCAAACATTTTGACAGGTCTATTGTTCTTTGACCTTTCATTCCTATTGTTCATTTGACCCTTGACCTTGCCCCCCCTTCCTATCATTAATCAAATGGACAGGTGTATTGTTCAATCTTTGCCCCCCCTTCCGTATCATTAATCAAATGGACATGTGTATTGTTGATCGTCCAGATGGTTTAGACCCCCCACGCCGCATCATCAATGGCGTATTGTTGAACGTGTCCAGATGGTCTAGACCCCCCACGCCGCATCATCAATGGCGTATTGTTGAGCGTCCATGATATCCCACGTCATAGGCTAATGTGTGTAATGGTGTGTGGTTTCTTTTTTGTGATAGCCCATCGGTTCCCACAGCCCCTCCCTTCTGAGTGTAATCCTATTGTGTTTAACTCTTTAAAAGCTCAGATCTGTCCGAATGGTGAAAAGCCGAGCTCTAAGAAAAAATGATGAACCACGAGGAGCTGAATGAAGCACCAGGCCGCGCTGAAGAGGTGCCTACAGACATGGCTCACTGACAGTGGATGAGTGCGGCCTAACTGTTGTGAATGACAGCCCCACACACTGTCAAGTACCTATGAAATGGTTGTACATTTCCTCAAAGTTAAAGAATCTGTTTTTGTAGTAGCAGACAAGATGGTATGGTCTGCTAGCTCTTGAGTGAGTGGCAGAAGCTGAAGTCAATGCATGAACTTTTGCAGCCTTTTGCTGAACACACACAAACTCTTCAGAGTGACACATTTGTCTATGTCATTAATACTCTCTTTGAGATGTTCACGTTGGATTTCGTATGTTCAGTCTTAAACTTTGTGTTTAAATGTGTTATTTACATGCAGCTCACTGACACTTTTTGACCAGAACTAAAACTATTGTGTAAAATTCTCTGTCCAGCAGCACATCAAATTAATGGCTGTAAGCACACACACACACACACACACACACACACACACACACACACACACACACACACACACACACACACACACACACACACACACACACACACACATACACACACACACACACACACACACGCACACACACACTTCTCTAAGAAGTAAAGGGATTACATTCAAACATTTGTCTTTGACTAAACCATTCAAACATTTCTATCACTTCACAAAAGCAATGGTTTACCATCCTAAACCATTTAAGGTACTGTTGTAAACCAGCCTGCATACTCAAGCCTATAAGAACAAAAGTTGATCCTTACCTCAGCGTGATGCTTTTTAAGATCTGTTGAGCTTTCTTAAAGTTCATTCTAAACAATTTTGCACGGCCAGCGACTTCTGACAAAGCAAATGACTTCCTTTTTGTTCTGCAGGTGGCGGTAAGTTTTAAAACAAAGATCTGGCTGAACCAAATCGTCACAGAAACAACACACAAAAAGCAAATTACTTACTTTTTTGCAGGTGGGCTGAATTGAAAGAGTGGCGGGAAAGTTTTAAAAACAAAGTTCTGGTTCATTCTAAACAAGTCGGCATGGTAACAATTCACAAAAGCAAATGACTTGCTATTGTTTCAAAGAGCTATTTAGGTGAAAGCTTAACCATCGCCTCCTGCCTTTAGTGTCACATTTTGTTTTCACTGTCACACACACACACACACACACACACACACACACACACACACACACACACACACACACACACACACACACACACACACACACATTGCTTCCTGCCTCAGAGAAAAGATTTGATCCATTTTGTAGGACCTATAACAGCTGAAATAAATAAAAAGCTGTTTATGAGGTTTGTTTTTTGGGAGGGGTGGATTAGTAAAGTCTCAGAGCAGACGTACCTCTGGTCAAACCTTTAATGTCATACCTCCCAGAATAGTTAAACTAAGGCACATGCATGCCGTAAACGGATTTACACACGAGTGAAAGAGCTGCTACATTTTAACCAAAACATGAGCGAAGAATAAGAATAAGAAGAAGAAGCGATGGATACGTGTTTTGAATATAGCCTTCCTCTGCTAAAAACAACGTTCGAATTGAGACATGATGAGATTTCAGGAAGAAATGTCCGGTACAAAAACGGTCCGGTATTATTTTTTGGATCGTAAAGGTTTTTTTATTTCTGCTCCAGGGAGTTTTGATGAAGCAATGGATACGAGCACACACACACACACACACACACACACACACACACACACACACACACACACACACACACACACACACACACACACACACACACACACACACAACTCTAAACAACCATTCATACATTTGTCTACCTATACAACAAAGCAAATGACTCTGTATTGTTTATAAACATTTTTTTTTTCGACCAATCGCAACCGTTTTCTATTCATGATTTTTTTAAACAGCTGTATAAAATGTAAAAGCGCATTTTCGGAGTCGTGATTTGAGGTGTAACAAGCTAAGATGACGGGTAAGTTTTTAACTCAAGACGCAAATCTTTTTTTTCTCTTTCTGGTTTAACATCTTTATTTTCAGACGCTATTGTCATATCGGACGGCGAGTGGGAAGAAATTCCTATTGAGGAATTAACTTGTAAAACTCCGGTACCGGTCCCCCTGGATGATTTGTCTAAAATTAATCGCGCGGTCGAGAATCTGAGTGAGTGGATTTTATAAATATATACGTAACGTTCTTTTCTTCAACTGAGAAATATCTCATTTTACAGAAAAGGAGGGGGTTCAACCTTACCCCGGAAGTGATAACTTTTACCCAACCACGCCTCCATCCACCAGCCGAACCGTCTTACATTCGTATCAGCCCAGCCATACCGTCAGATCACACGGGAATGCGAGCGTGAAAGCTGTTCGTTACAGGACCGTCACGCCGCAGACGATCCTCGAAGCTGGTAAGTGATTACAAAATAGCGATTAATAAGTCAGAGATGTGTCGTTCATATTTATCGTTTTTATTCTTCAGAGCAACGTCCGACGGCCTACGCACCCCCAATATCTCAGCCCCCACCACCTCCAGCCCCTTCTCATGCGCGGACGGATGGTAACGATAAAAAAACAACTGATTAATAAGTCAAAGATGACTCGTACACATTTACCGTTGTTTTTTTATCCTTTCAGAACAACATTCGACTGCCGCTTCAATATCTCCGCCCACACCTCCTCCATCTCCTCCTCCTCCTCCTCCTCCCCCTTCTCCTGCACAGGGTAAGAGATATATAAAAAGGTGGTTATTTACTTCAAAGATGATTCGTTCATATTTTTTCATTATTTTTATTCTTTCAGAACAATCCGACAGCGACTCTGAAACCGCTGAACGTGGTCCTGAGCAGCCAGCCGGTAAGCTGTTTCACAAAAAGCTCCGCATAGTATATTAAATTTGAAGTAAAAAAGATGTTTTTTATCCTTTCAGATGAAGAGGAAGAGAACGCACCACCTCCTGCACCTGTACAGAGTAAGTTAAATTTTATATATAATTTATTAAAAGCTCGTTCATTTTATTTATTTTTATTTATTTTTTTCATCAGAAAAACGACTGAAGAAAAAGAAAAACATCCGTCTTTCACCACTTCAGAGATTAAACAGGATGAAAATGGCCTACTTATTGCTGCAGGTCAACTCAGGCCTGGTCGAAGTGGTCCAACAAGTGCTGGCTCTGTAAAAGGAGGACGCAGATTTTTTTCTTCATTTTTAGTAGGTTATTAATGTCTTTTGTATCATGAGTGAAAATTGGTTTGACGACCTTTCAGATTTGTTTGAAGTAGATGGTGAATTAAATGTAGATTTGTTAGATCGAATTTTAGCCAGCCAAAATCCCTCAGATGAGGCCGATAATTTGGTGTTAAATGACTGGTTTGATTTAAGCGGACTGAGTGAAGTAGATGAATTAGCTTCAGATAGTGAGATCTTAGCATCCCAAGCCGTTTCAAACGAGGTCGATCAAATTCTAGCAAATTCAGATTCGCCTTCATCAGAAGCAATAAACGAAATATTGAGACAAATAGAACACCAGCAGCACGTAAACGAGGTCGATCAAATTCTAGCAAATTCAGATTCGCCTTCATCAGAAGCAATAAACGAAATTTTGAGACAAATAGAACACCAGCAGCGCGTAAACGAGATCGATCAAATTCTAGCAAATTCAGATGAGCCTTCATCAGAAGCAATAAACGAAATATTGAGACAAATAGAACACCGGCAGATCGGAGGGAGCGTAAACGCAGCTTTTAACCAGCGTGAAATTAGAGAGAGAGTGTCTTTTCAAGCAATCAACGACTCAGCCGAGTTTTATATTAATCTGATGGAAATATTAAACAGGTTTGCTGAAAGAGGAAGCCAGATCGCGCGTCCCAACGATAGAGTCCAGTTTGAAATTAATACTTTACACACGACACACCATGTTAATTTTAATTATGACGGATCAAATATGTTAAATCAGCTTCAGTATTTACTGGATCTGTTAGTCCAATCAAATGAAGCATTAGAGGCTGACAACGAATTTAATTTCAGACTGCATGTGATAAATAATCCGTCCGGCGGTGGGAAACGAAAAATCGAAACCATTCTGGATCACGAATTAGTCAATAAAAAACGAAACCATCTCATTTGTCCTCCAGAGGCCAATCAGCCGTTGTGTTTTGCGCTAAGCATAGCCGGCCTGTTAAATCCCTCAGCGAGAGATACAGAATTAATGAATGTGGCTAAAAATATTCATCAACAGGCAGGGCTTCAGGAGCAATCAATCGTTTCATTTAGCGACGTGATTCGATTTGAAAATATTGTTCAAAGAAAAATAATCATTTTTTACAGATCCGACAGAATCATTTCTAAATTTGAAACAGATTTTAGCGATCGAACAAATCCGTTGTTCATTTTGCTACTCAATCAACATTATTACGGCATAAAAAATATTAAAGGTTTCTTAGGAGCCAAATATTTTTGTTCATGGTGCTTTTCCGCTTATAATAACATAAACGGACATCACTGTAAATGGTTCTGTCGCGTGTGTAATACCGATTTATGCAAACGAACAGAAACGTCTCTCATCACATGTTCTGATTGTAATCGAATATGCCAAAATGTAATATGTTTTCAAACTCACAAAACACCTGTTTTCAGGCCTCAAGCAAACAGGTTAGTTTCTCCTTGCGAAATGTTTAAAAAATGCACCATTTGTAAACAAACTTATTACATCGCCATGGGTGGAAATGGTTCACAGCACGTTTGCTCAGCGACCAAATGCATCGTTTGCAAACAGTCGGTGGTCACGGACGATCATCGCTGCTTTATTCAGCTTGAAAAAAAAGATGACGGTTTAACGGAAAAGGTTATTTATTACGACACTGAAACGTTTACGGATCAGAACGGTGTGCATACACCTTTTTTAATCTGTGCAAAATCCGATTCAGGCGACGTTTGGGAGAAATTTGGTTTAGATTGCATTAAAGATTTTATTATGCAGATGCGTCGTCCTAAATTCAGCAATTATACATTTGTTGCACACAATGCGCGTGGATTTGATGCTTATATAATTTTGAGCGCTATGTGTCAATTAAAAATTGTTCCCAAAAATATACTCATGCAAGGCTGTAAAATCCTGAGTTTTCACGATCCAGACTTTGGGTTGAGATTCATTGATTCCTTAAGTTTTCTCATGATGAAATTAGCCAACCTTCCAGCTGCTTTGGGCTTTACAGATAAAACTAAAGGTTATTTTCCTCACAGATTTTCATCGCTTGAACATCTGAATTATAAAGGACCTTACCCAGATGTCAGCCATTATGGGTTTGAACAAATGTCTCCGGAGCATAAAAAAATATTTTTAGAATGGTACACCGATGTGTCTAAACAGCAGCTGTTTGATTTCAGAAAGGAGGCCGTGTTTTATTGTAGAAACGATGTGGAAATTCTGCGTAAAGCATGCGGTATTTTCAGAGAGGAGTTTTTTAATGAAACAGGTATCGACCCGCTGAAATCTGTCACGATCGCTTCAGCTTGCATGCGCGTGTTTAGATCAAAATTCCTAAAACCAGACACATTGGCCATTCCTTGTCCGCTCGGTTATCGACCGCAACAAAAACCATTTTCAAGTTCAAGCATCGTGTGGTTGGAATGGGTTTCACACAGTCAAAATGTAGACATTCAACACGCTTTAACGCCTTTGGGGGAGTATAAAGTGGGAGATTTTTATCTCGACGGATATGCTGTGATTTCAGGCGTCGAACAAGGGTTTGAGTATATGGGTTGTTTTTTCCACGGCTGTCCAAAATGTTTCTTACAGTCATCCATATGTCCTCTGAGAAAAATCACTTTTGGTGAAATTTATGACAAAACCGTCGAAAAGCTTCAGTCGTTGGAAACTGTGCATCGATTAAAAATGAATGTCATTTGGGAACATGATTGGCAGGAGATGGTAAAAACTGATCCGGACGTGAAACAGTTTGTCTCAAGATTTGACCCCCCGCCCGCTCCTCTTTTACCTCGTGAAGCCCTGTATGGTGGCAGAACTTGTCCGGTTCGGCTGAGGCATTCTGCTCAGAGCGGTGAAAAAATCCACTATGTGGATTTTACGAGCCTGTACCCTTATGTAAATGCCACACAGGCTTACCCCATAGGCCATCCCAAAATTCATGTTAAAAATTTCAGAGATCCGAGTCACTATTTTGGCTTGATTAAAGCTGTCGTTTTGCCACCCAGAAAACTGTTTTTCCCTGTTCTGCCTTTTAAAACATCCAAAGGTAAACTCGTTTTTACACTGTGTCGCACATGCGCTGAAATGAATAATCAATCTGATTCTTGTTCACACAGCGCGTCTCAACGTGCTTTGACGGGCGTTTGGGTGAGTGTAGAGCTCAATTACGCTTTGGATTCAGGTTACAGTCTGGTGAAAATGATTGAAGTCTGGGATTTTGAGAAAAGCAGTAAAGATGTGTTCGCGGGTTACATTAACACGTTTTTGAAGCAGAAACAACAAGCGTCTGGTTTTCCTGAAGGATTGATTGATGATGAGTCGAAAAGAAAATACATTCAGGACTACCAACTTCGTCAGGGAATACTATTAGATGCGTCCAAGATTCAGCACAATCCTGCTAAGCGTGCCATTTCAAAATTATGTCTCAATTCACTCTGGGGAAAGTTTGGCCAAAGAGATGATCTTGTACAAACCACATTTGTTCAAAAACCTGATGAATTTTTTGACATTCTGTTTTCAGGGAGATACAATGTTAAATTCTTCAGTTTTCTCACTTCAGGAGCTGTTCTGGTGCAACACAGTTTGGCAGAAAAATGCCTAACGACTCCTGGCAGAAGCAACAACATTTTTATAGCTGCATTCACCACAACTTATGCCAGATTGAAATTATTAAATGCGTTGAACAAACTGGGAAATCGCGTCATTTATTACGATACAGATTCTATAATTTATTCTGTCAAAGAGAATGAGTGTGTTTTACCAACAGGACCGCTGCTGGGGGATCTAACTGACGAACTTGGAGGTGATTCCATCACGGAATTTTCATCAGCCGGTCCAAAAACGTATGCTTACAAAACCCGGGACCGCCAGCAGGTGGTGATAAAGGCTAAGGGTATCACACAGTCATTCATTTCATCTGATCACATCAATTTTGACAGCTTAGCGCTGCTGGTTGAGGGGTACGTGGCTGGAGAAAGGGGAAGATTTTTGCAAACTCAACAGGATGTCATCAAGAGGGATAAAAAAGGTCTCACTCTCGCGAATGTTTCATTTGTGAAAAGGTTTCGTGTGATTTTTGATAAGCGGAGGTTATTTGCTGACGGCTGTACAGAACCATTTGGGTATTAAAAATGGAAACTGATTTTGACGCTAGACTAAAGTCTCCATTCAGTGTACAAATTGCTGGTCCGTCAGGCTGTGGAAAAACCTTTTTTGTAAAAAGTATTTTGGAAAATTGTATGCAATGTTTAACTGAAATGCCAAAAAACATTGTGTGGTTTTTTACATCTTATCAACCTATGTATGATGATCTTTGTAATAAAAGTATTCGATTCGTTCAAGGTCTCCCGCTTTCATTCGAGGATGATGATTTATTTCCATCGGGTCAAAACCACTTGGTGATCTTGGATGACATGATGTCTCAAACGTCCAGCCATCCTGGAGTGCTAAAATTATTTACCCAGCTGAGACATCACAGAAATATGAGCGTCATTTTAATCACTCAAAATGTTTTTCATCAAGGAAAACATAGTCGTTCCATCAGCTTAAACACCAATTATTTGATTTTGTTTAAAAACCCTCGAGACAAATTGCAAATTAATGTTTTAGCAAATCAAATATATCCTAACCAAAAAAGATATTTCATGGAGAGTTTTCAAGACGCTACGTCAGAACCGTACGGTTATTTAATTGTGGATTTAAAAGCGGAAACGCCAGACTCTTTCCGTCTCCGTACGGGTTTACTTCCGGATCAACTCACCGCGGTGTATTTGTCTAAAACAGAGCCATGTCAGCCCGTATAAAACGCAACGCCAAGATTCTACGTGCTTTGTCACGTATGAAACCTCGCCAACGTCAGGAGTTTTTAAAAGGGTGCTCCGATGACGTTCTGAAGGCTTTATGCGAAATAGCTTTAAACGTGATCAAAGGAAATATACGTCTATCGCCGCGACAATTTCGAAAGTTGTCTAAAAGCAAAGAATTGCTCAGACAGTTGACTCATAACAAAACTAGCCTTTTTAAAAAAAAGAAGCTTTTAGTCGGTCAGAAAGGCGGATTTCTACCCATACTCTTAGCAGCCGCTGCGCCTCTGATCGGCGAACTGATAGGTGGCTTAATAAGGAAATAAACGATGGCTTCTCAAAAAATGTTTATGGTGACCCCCCAACAATTACGTCAGCTTGTTAAACCTACGATACGGGACGTGGCTGAAGAGAATCTTGACTCTGAAATGAAATTAATTATGCAGGAGACGGGATTAACGCCGTATGAGAAAATTAAAAAATACAATGCGCTGTTACAGCGTTATCTGAAGTTGATGAGAGCCGGTCTACACGAAAGTGCACCTCCCACTGAACCGCCCACTGTGACGGCTGAGCCTACGTCAGCTGTAGAAACAGCAGCTGACACACTCATTAATGAAACGCTACAGAATCTTCCTGTACGCGGAAGAAAAAACGCCGAGTACCTGCTGAAAATGACACGATTAAACTGGACTCCGACGGGGGAATTTAAATATAAAGGCGATGTGCAGAAAGGATCACACATCCTTGACTTGATTAAAAGCATCAGCAACCCGTTAAAAAAACATACACAATCAGAACCGACGGGTTGGACTCCTTTCCTAAAAACTCTAGTAGAAAAAAATGTACCCTTATCTATCGTGTCCAATCCGCTAGCGAAACGTCAGATTACGCAACTCAGGAACGGAGGGGTTGTACTTCCGGATTCTGAAGACGTTTTGAAGAAAAAAAAGAAAAAACCGAGGAGAAATATCATTTTATCACCAAGCTGGAGCGATGTCCCCACTTTGAAGAAATGGATCAGCTTTACACCTTAACTCTCTTGTTTGTTCAATAAAACTTTATTCAAAACAAATTTCACAGTCCGTGACATTCTTTAAACATTTCAAGAGTACAATTCACCTGTGTGTAGTAAACATCATGACGTTTGATGCAATTTGAAAATTTTTTAACAAAATGATAAACCATAGCATCATTTTTATCTACATTTTTATGATATTTAGACATAATTTGTTTCAGAGAAAGTCCACAAGCCTTATGACACAGGAAAAAAACACAATGCTGGCCACAACGGTCGGATGCAAAACTCTGTAGCTGACGATCCTGATATTGTATTCGTGAACAACGTTCTGTTAGAAAATTCAGGATGTTTTCAGGGTAATATTTAAATTCAGGCGATAGACCGTAAGAGTCAAAAAATGTCCCGAGGCCATTTTGTTCCACAGCTAGCGCCAACCAGTGTTCACCGGGTAAATGGACAGGATGAGTGTTTACCACAAAGTAGGTTGGTAGTCGAATGTTTTTTGGGACGGCAGACAGCTGATCAGACGCGTACACGCCACCAAAATAATCTCCCAGCAGGTTCGATAATATGCCGTCCAATTCGTGATTATCCATTAATAATAATCCACCAATACCTCTCTCTTTGAGTTTATCTCCAGAATGGAGTCGTAACACGCATACACAATGAGTGTAGCCGTGGCTCTCAGAGGTTCTCCAAAGCGCATCTCCATCCTCAGGTTGCCGGTGGAAACGGTTGAAAGCGCCTCCGAGTCATCCGCTGTGTTCAGATTAAAGGCAAAGAGTGTATACCCCTGTTGATATTCCAACCTATTAATCGATAGAGGCAAATCTTTCAATTGTCTTGAAGTGGCTGTAAACAGATTATAAAATTCTCTGACCGATGTTCCCTGGTAAAAAGTAGGTTGAAAGGCTTTCGATGGAATCTGTTTTCCGTCTCTGGACAACGCCAGATATTCCACATTCATGTGGCGAAAATTAAAAGGCGAAAGATCTCGACGTCCTGTGTAAGCTTCGTGATCCACTAATCCTAAGACGATATATTTAGGAATGGCGCCGAGAAAGAGGTTCTCCAGATTACATATCCTCGAATTTTGTGGAATGGAATAAGTTTTGACGGTCACGCGTGAGAGCGGGTACATGGCGTTTGCTTTTAGTAAAGCAGACTCGTGACCCAAACGTACGGCGGGTGAAATATTAACTTTCTTCACAAAAAGCGATGCACCCAGGAGTTTCAGCTTGTAGGTGGAATCACGCGCCCCCATCAGACAAAACGCATCACACGCGCGTGTCAGTTTAATTCTGAGATCGACGGAATTTAAAAGAAGTCTTTCACAGAAAAATATATCAGAATGCAGGGGTCCTATCAGATCCACTTCTCTGGAGTTTTCTGTAAAAGTCGCTCGTTGATTAAGGCCTAAATTGCGTCCGTTAATTACAACGGTGGAATCGTGCGCGCCTGCGGTGTCTTTGAAGAACAATCCCGCGCTGAATTGAGAATTCAAACTCGCTTCAGAAAAGTTCAGCAGGGTTTCGATGATCGCTCTGTAGGGGTGCGTGGCGCTGGACTGTGAAATCAGACGATCGCCGAGAACCACGTCACATTGTGAGAAAATCGTGTTTATCGGGTAATTAATCAGACCGGTGGCAGCACCATCATCTAGCGGGCTCCCGTCATCGTTTGTAATTTTCACCCGCAAAAATAGAAGAGTGTCGTTTAAATCCAAATATTTTTCTCCATCTCCGGGGACAAAAAATTCTACAGGCCCGCCGTCCGTCAGGGCCGCTATGGGTAAAATTTCGCTGTAGATCTTATCTTCGATAGACAACTGAGTCATGGGTACGGTGAAGAGATCCAGTTCACTCAGCGTACATTCTGACGATTTGCTGTGGAGCAGTGACATGATTAAAAAATATCAGAGCCCGTCTGGCTAGACTTCTTCCTCTTTTGCTTGCGTTTTGTAACTGGAGGTTTGATGCGTCGGTCGCTTCGTGATGTAGATGTCTTTAAACGCATGCCGGGGGGTCTTTTGCGAACACGCCTCGACAGAACCATGAGGCCTGACCCCTCTTGGGCATTAGGGTCATTGATTTTACCGACGGCTCTCGTCAACACATCTGACACGATTCCTGTAGCGGCCTTTTTGAGATGCGGTTTAGCCAGAGCAAATCCTTTTTTAACAAAAGGTGATATGAATCGAAACAATCTTGAAAATATCGATCCAAAGCCACGTCCGTACATATAAGGAACACCGCTAAAACCTGGTAAACCATGACCGGCCTGAGTGACGTAATAATTGATAAAACGGTTGGGATCGTTTCTCTGCAGGTGATAAATCATGTCTGCAAGACGTACGAGTGTAACTGACTCTCTCGCCCTGTTTCACGAGCGTTATATTATTGTATTTCTCTGATGTGCGGGCCTGAAATGAAGCCTCACCGTTGTTTTTCCGTATAAGAAGTGAATCGGCTCATTCTGATCAGATTTTATTTCGATATGAATGCTTTCTATATGATTCGTAGAAACGCTGATGTAATCCACAGGATTAAACACATGAGTGACCGTGTGACGGTCCCTTCAACTTTCACCGTACGTAATAAAGGCGCAAAGACGTCCCCGACCAACTGCTCGGTCACGACATCCGTGTAGCAGTAAAATTGATATAGACCGCCTGTTAAATCGGGTGGGTGAGGCGCCGATTTGATAGGTTCATCGATGCCTGAAGTACCTTCAGGCGTCAACCACTCACCCGCGTTGAAACCTAACAGATAGGCCAGAGGCGCTAAAAATCTAAATTCTATTTCATCACCGATCTGATATTTGAGAATGGGGTCGGGGAATCTGTGAATGAGATAGAAATCAGGATCAATCTTTCTCATAGCAGTCTCACATTCCATTCTAAGTGTTTGGATAGCTTTATAATATCCGGGAGTAATCGGAGCTCTGTTGATTTTCTTAGGTTCTTTCACTCGTCGCCATTCAACAAACGCACGATCGTTCGGTAAATTAAACCACGAGTGTACGTAAGTGATTTCAGACAGTCCCACTTGCCACCTGCCATTGAGATTGATGTGACGGGCTAGATCGGTTCTGTAACTGGCAATCGTGTTATTTTTAAACACCTCGTTACTGGCGTTAGAGGGCAATGTGATATAAAAACCCTCCTCTTGTCTCAGATCCATTTTTTTATTGTATCTGTTTTTTAAACATCGTGCAGGTCTGAGGCTTTAATCCAACTGGAAAATTTTTGAGGCCATCCAAGCCATTTAACAAACACTTGCTTCTGGCCTCTGTAAGTTCTGCGCTTTAAAATTTTTTCAACGTGGAAGGATCGTTCGGTCGATAAGTTTACTTTCTGCAATTCGGGTTCATAAAATGACCCTTCAATTTTTTCCCCATCAAAATCTTTGAGTTTATAAACCGGCGGTGCTCGATGAAGACACTGGTCTACTGTGAACAGCTCGTGCGTGAAACTCTGCTCATATTTTTTATCAAAAACACCTCTGAGTTTGGAAATTCTCACAACGTCACCCCTGTTAAACTTCATTTTCTTTGCAGGCTTCGGTGCGGTGGTCCCGTAAAGGTTGCGAAAAACTTGCCATTGATTTTCCGTGTTAACTTCAAAGGGGGCCATTTTGATAGAAGTGTGGTAGCTATGATTATAACCTTTCACCAAATCTTGAATTACATCTATGTAGCGATGGGTGTTTTTGGCTGTGAAATATCTCCACATTCTACCTTTTAGAGTCCTGTTAAATCTCTCCACAACGCTGGCCTTTACGCTGCTGGCTGTGGCAAAATGCACAATTTCGTGTTTCTTCATGAGGGCTTCAAATTTCTTATTAAAAAATTCTTTACCGGAATCCGTTTGCAATTTTTTAGGGACACCGCTGTCTTTCAAAACTGAAGCAAAAGCTTCTGTAACATCTTTCCCCGATTTGTTTTTCAGGGCTCGTACATAGGCTTTCTTTGAAAATACATCTATGACGGTTAATAGGTAATTGAAGCCGTCGTTTGATTTTGACAAGGCCTGCATGTCGCATAAGTCAGCTTGAAACTGTTTTAGCGGCCCTGAGACAAAAACCTTATTTCTCGGAAAATGAACTCTTGCAGGTTTGTGAAGTGTATAGGCGTCTTGTTCTGAGAGAAAATCGCGAGCCTTATCCGATGAAACTTTCTCCCCAATATCTTGTTGTAAACCGGTTCTAAACCTTTCCACACCACCGTAACTACCCTGATGTTCTGGTGTAAAATAAACCTTTTTCATCACCTCCTCCATCTCTGATGAATGGTTGGCAAAAATGATGCATATTTGTTTTCATTAGTTCTTTTTATTTCATAAATTGTACACACAATCTAATCATACTGTAAAAACAGCAGTCATCAAATATAATCACACAGTCTAATCATACTGTAAAAAACAGCAGTCGTCAAATATAATGAATAAAATCATACCGTAAAAAACAGCCGTCAAATATAATCTAAACACTAGTCAGAACTAAAAACAGTCGTCAAATATAATGAATAAAATCACACAGTCTAATCAGAACTAAAATCTAATGACGCTACCGTCAGAGCTAAAATCTAATCATACTGTCGTCAAATATAATAATAAAGTTGTAGAAGAGCCCCTCCGCAGCTCGCTCACTCCATCACCACCCCGGACAGCGCGTCCAGGTCAGCTTTGGACAGGCGATCGTACACCGGAAAAATGTCTTTGTGAATGGGCATCACAGCCCTGAATCCGTGCAGCTGCGTCACAGCCATGGTGAACAGAATCTCAGTGTCCAGAGGCTGGAAGCCGTGCAGACTGAGAAAACTTTGAAGAGCCGGAATCAGTTTAGGTGTTAAAACCCTGCGAATAATGTCCGTAAAGTGAAAATCGTAAAATAATTCATTTTCAGCTACGTAAAGACATTCGTGTTGCCGTTGACTGGGGTGATCGATCTTGCATCCGTGGCAGATGGTTGGTAAGTGAGCTTTGATCGCCATGTTGACCAAGTGAAGAAGACCCATTTTCACACGGTCTACTTTGTCTTCTGAAAACACCCAGTCAGGCAGACGGTGAGGCTCCTCATCGGTGCTCTGGATGTCGAGGGGTTGCACATCCTCCTCCTCCTCATGACCTGGCGGCGGCTCAGGGTTTGATGTCACCAAAGGTGGATCAGCCCCATCGACCCAGGGCCTGAATGGTACGTTCTCCGGAACCTCCATGATGGTGGGGAGTCGTGGTAGGTTATCCTCTGGAAAACACGATGGGGCCGATGCGGGCCTCGGACTGCCGTTGTATCTCGGCGGTGGTGGTGATGGTAGCGATCTGGACCTCGGACTGGTGTTGTATCTCGGTGGTGATGAATCCGTTAGTACCCAGCTCGGTGGTGGGCTCCAAAGGTCTTTAAGGGTCGTCTGATTGTAGAACCCCGTCATGCTGATGCTTAGATCGTCTGGATGAAATGGTTTCTAACTGTAAGCTCTTTATAACTAGTGCTGGATGGGGGGCGTGGTATGATGATGCAACCTCCTCCTCCTCCTCCTAAGGCAGGTCTTAGAACTCCAGCTTTTTTCGCACTGTCAGAATGTCGTTCCAACAGCGGCTGGTACGAAAAAATGAAGTAATACGATCCTCCACTTCATTTATTTTTTCACACCAGGCTTCGAAAGGTACAACCTGTAGAAGGCGGTAAATTCCGCATACAGAATGCACATTCTCCAGCACAAAAAAGAGCTCAAATCCTCTCACACGGACCGAGGCCTTGAACATCCACTCTCCATCAGCATCCTCTTCCCCCTCCCATGAAGCGCTGAATGCTGTCACAGCGTTCTGGATTTCATCCAACGTTGGAAGAGCTTGCGGCCCGCTGCGATTGACTGGCGGACGAGGTCTCTCAGGATCATCTCTGTGCACCTTGCATTGGAACAGCCAGCCTGAGCACAGCCCAATCGTTGTAGGAGAGAACCGCTGGTGAGTTTGATAAATAGGATTTAAGAGGTTCGCCCTCAGCCACATCTTGGATTAAACACAGTTCCTTAGTGTCGTAGCTGAACCGGTATCCAAAACTACCGCTATAGCCATAAGGTTCCAACTGCCATATTTGCTCCAAGATCTCTTTACCGCCGAAAGGAGGAACCTGCACTCTGCAGATGTAAAATGTAGATTTGCGGGGGGCACCAATTCCAGCCGGCATCTGATGTATAGCGATGGATTTTTCACAAAGCATGGTTTTTGACAGCGGTATATCCACGCTCTCTTCTTTCACTTTTTGAGTTGAAGTTGAAGCGTCTGATGTAGTAGACACTTCTTCAGCGCGGCCTGGTGCTTCATTCAGCTCCTCGTGGTTCATCATTTTTTCTTAGAGCTCGGCTTTTCACCATTCGGACAGATCTGAGCTTTTAAAGAGTTAAACACAATAGGATTACACTCAGAAGGGAGGGGCTGTGGGAACCGATGGGCTATCACAAAAAAGAAACCACACACCATTACACACATTAGCCTATGACGTGGGATGTCATGGACGCTCAACAATACGCCATTGATGATGCGGCGTGGGGGGTCTAAACCATCTGGACGATCAACAATACACATGTCCATTTGATTAATGATACGGAAGGGGGGGCAAAGATTGAACAATACACCTGTCCATTTGATTAATGATAGGAAGGGGGGGCAAGGTCAAGGGTCAAATGAACAATAGGAATGAAAGGTCAAAGAACAATAGACCTGTCAAAATGTTTGATGAAAGGTGTCTTATAATCCTCTCTAGGCCTAACCAAGACGCGCCCCGAGGAGAGTCTTGCCACATGCCAACACTGGGTCTGACTGAGCGCCTCCAGGAGAGAGGCCCAAGCAAAGACGCGCCCCGAGGAGCGTCTTGCCACGTGTCACCACTGGGTCTGACTGAGCCCCTCCAGGAGAGAGGCCTAAGCAAGATGCGCCCCTAGGAGCGTCTTGCCACATGTCAGCACTGGGTCTGACTGAGCGCCTCCAGGAGAGAGGTCCCAGCAAGACGCGCCCCGAGGAGCGTCTTGCCTTATGTCAGCAATCGGTCTGACTGAGCGCCTCCAGGAGAGAGGCCCAAGCAAGACGCGCCCCGAGGAGCGTCTTGCCACATGTCAACAATGGGTCTGACTGAGGGCCTCCAGGAGAGAAGCCCAAGCAAGACGTGCCCCGAGGAGCGTCTTGCCACATGTCAACACTGGGTCTGACTGAGCGCCTCCAGGAGAGAGGCCCAAGCAAGACGCCGCCGGAGGAGCGTCTTGCCACATGTCAACACTGGGTCTGACAGAGGGCCTCCAGGAGAGAGGCCCCAGCAAGATGCGCCCCGAGGAGCGTCTTGCCACATGTCAGCACTCGGTCTGACTGAGCGCCTCCAGGAGAGAGGCCCAAGCAAGATGCGCCCCGAGGAGAGTCTTGCCACATGCCAACACTGGGTCTGACTGAGCGCCTCCAGGAGAAAGGCCCAAGCAAGACGCGCCCCGAGGAGCGTCTTGCCACATGTCAGCACTCGGTCTGACTGAGCGCCTCCAGGAGAGAGGCCCAAGCAAGATGCGCCCCGAGGAGCGTCTTGCCACATGTCACCACTGGGTCTGACTGAGCGCCTCCAGGAGAGATGCCCAACCAAGACGCGACCCGAGGAGCGTCTTGCCACATGCCAACACTGGGTCTGACTGAGCGCCTCCAGGAGAGAAGCCCCAGCAAGACGCGCCCCGAGGAGCGTCTTGCCACATGTCAACACTGGGTCTGACAGAGGGCCTCCAGGAGAGAGGCCCCAGCAAGACGCGCCCCGAGGAACGTCTTGCCTTATGTCAGCACTCGGTCAGACTGAGCGCCTCCAGGAGAGAGGCCCAAGCAAGATGCGCCCCGAGGAGCGTCTTGCCACATGTCAACAATCGGTCTGACTGAGGGCCTCCAGGAGAGAAGCCCAAGCAATACGCACCCCGAGGAGCGTCTTGCCACATGTCAACAATCGGTCTGACTGAGGGCCTCCAGGAGAGACGCCCAAGCAAGACGCGCCCCGAGGAGCGTCTTGCCACTTGTCAACACTGGGTCTGACTGAGGGCCTCCATGAGAGAAGCCCAAGCAATACGCGCCCCGAGGAGCGTCTTGCCACATGTCACCACTGGGTCTGACTGAGCGCCTCCAGGAGAGAGGCCCAACCAAGACGCGCCCCTAGGAGAGTCTTGCCACATGCCAACACTGGGTCTGACTGAGCGCCTCCAGGAGAGAGGCCCAAGCAAGATGCGCCCCGAGGTGCGTCTTGCCACTTGTCAGCATTCAGTCTGACTGAGCGCCTCCAGGAGAGAGGCCCAAGCAAGACGCGCCCCGAGGAGCGTCTTGACACATGTCAACACTGGGTCTGACTGAGGGCCTCCATGAGAGAAGCCCAAGCAAGACGCGCCCCGAGGAGCGTCTTGCCACATGTCACCACTGGGTCTGACAGAGGGCCTCCAGGAGAGAGGCCCAAGCAATACGCGCCCCGAGGAGCGTCTTGCCACATGTCACCACTGGGTCTGACTGAGCGCCTCCAGGAGAGAGGCCCAACCAAGACGCTCCCCGAGGAGAGTCTTGCCACATGCCAACACTGGGTCTGACTGAGCATCTCCAGGAGAGAGGCCCAAGCAATACGCAACCCGAGGAGCGTCTTGCCACATGTCAACACTGGATCTGACTGAGCGCCTCCAGAAGAGAGGCCCAAGCAAGACGCGCCTCGAGGAGCGTCTTGCCACATATCAACAATGGTTCTGACTGAGGGCCTCCAGGAGAGAAGCCCAAGCAAGACGCGCCCGGCGGAGCGTCTTGCCACATGTCAACACTGGGTCTGACAGAGGGCCTCCAGGAGAGAGGCCCCAGCAAGACGCGCCCCTAGGAGCGTCTTGCCTTATGTCAGCACTCGGTCTGACTGAGCGCCTCCTGGAGAGAGGCCCAAGCAAGACGCGCCCCGAGGAGCGTCTTGCCACATGGCAACAATGGGTCTGACAGAGGGCCTCCAGGAGAGAGGCCCAAGCAAGACGCGCCCTGAGGAGCGTCTTGCCACATGTCACCTCTGGGTCTGACTGAGCGCCTCCAGGCGAGAGGCCCAAGCAAGACGCGCCTCGAGGAGCGTCTTGCCACATATCAACAATGGGTCTGACTGAGGGCCTCCAGGAGAGAAGCCCAAGCAAGACGCGCCCCGAGGAGCGTCTTGCCACATGTCAACACTGGGTCTGACTGAGCGCCTCCAGGAGAGAGGCCCAAGCAAGACGCGCCCGGAGGAGCGTCTTGCCACATGTCAACACTGGGTCACAGAGGGCCTCCAGGAGAGAGGCCCCAGCAAGACGCGCCCCGTGGAGCGTCTTGCCTTATGTCAGCACTCGGTCTGACTGAGCGCCTCCTGGAGAGAGGCCCAAGCAAGACGCGCCTCGAGGAGCGTCTTGCCACATGGCAACAATGGGTCTGACAGAGGGCCTCCAGGAGAGAGGCCCAAGCAAGACGCGCCCCGAGGAGCGTCTTGCCACATGTCACCTCTGGGTCTGACTGAGCGCCTCCAGGAGAGAGGCCCAAGCAACACGCGCCCCGAGGAGCGTCTTGTACCATGTCAACACTGGGTCTGACTGAGCGCCTCCAGGAGAGAAGCCCCAGCAAGACGCGCCCCGAGGAGCGTCTTTCCACATGTCAGCACTTGGTCTGACTGAGCGCCTCCAGGAGAGAGGCCCAAGCAAGATGCGCCCCGAGGAGCGTCTTGCCACATGTCAACACTGGGTCTGACTGAGCGCCTCCAGGAGAGAGGCCCAAGCAAGACGCGCCCGGAGGAGCGTCTTGCCACATGTCAACACTGGGTCTGACAGAGGGCCTCCAGGAGAGAGGCCCCAGCAAGACGCGCCCCGAGGAGCGTCTTGCCTTATGTCAGCACTCGGTCTGACTGAGCGCCTCCTGGAGAGAGGCCCAAGCAAGACGCGCCTCGAGGAGCGTCTTGCCACATGGCAACAATGGGTCTGACAGAGGGCCTCCAGGAGAGAGGCCCAAGCAAGACGTGCCCGAGGAGCGTCTTGCCACATGTCACCTCTGGGTCTGACTGAGCGCCTCCAGGAGAGAGGCCCAAGCAACACGCGCCCCGAGGAGCGTCTTGTACCATGTCAACACTGGGTCTGACTGAGCGCCTCCAGGAGAGAAGCCCCAGCAAGACGCGCCCCGAGGAGCGTCTTTCCACATGTCAGCACTTGGTCTGTCTGAGCTCCTCCAGGAGAGAGGCCCAAGCAAGATGCGCCCCGAGGAGCGTCTTGCCACATGTCAACAATGGGTCTGACTGAGGGCCTCCAGAAGAGAAGCCCAAGCAAGATGCGCCCCGAGGAGCGTCTTGCCACTTGTCAGCACTTGGTCTCACTGAGCGCCTCCAGGAGAGAGGCCCAAGCAAGACGCGCCCCGAGGAGCGTCTTGACACATGTCAACACTGGGTCTGACTGAGGGCCTCCATGAGAGAAGCCCAAGCAAGACGCGCCCCGAGGAGCGTCTTGCCACATGTCAACACTGGGTCTGACTGAGCGCCTCCAGGAGAGAGGCCCAAGCAAGACGCGCCCCGAGGAGCGTCTTGCCACGTGTCATCACTGGGTCTGACTGAGCGCCTCCAGGAGAGAGGCCCAAGCAAGACGCGCCCCGAGGAGCGTCTTGACACATGTCAACACTGGGTCTGACTGAGGGCCTCCATGAGAGAAGCCCAAGCAATACGCGCCCCGAGGAGCGTCTTGCCACATGTCACCACTGGGTCTGACTGAGCGCCTCCAGGAGAGAGGCCCAACCAAGACGCACCCCGAGGAGATTCTTGCCACATGCCAACACTGGGTCTGACTGTGCGCCTCCAGGAGAGAAGCCCCAGCAAGAGGCGCCCCGAGGTGCGTCTTGACACATGTCAACACTGGGTCTGACTGAGGGCCTTCATGAGAGAAGCCCAAGCAAGACGAGCCCCGAGGAGCGTCTTGCCACATGTCACCACTGGGTCTGACTGAGCGCCTCTAGGAGAGAGGCCTAACCAAGACGCGCCCCGAGGAGAGTCTTGCCACATGCCAACACTGGGTCTGACTGAGCGCCTCCAGGAGAGAGGCCCAAGCAAAGACGCGCCCCGAGGAGCGTCTTGCCACGTGTCACCACTGGGTCTGACTGAGCCCCTCCAGGAGAGAGGCCTAAGCAAGATGCGCCCCTAGGAGCGTCTTGCCACATGTCAGCACTGGGTCTGACTGAGCGCCTCCAGGAGAGAGGTCCCAGCAAGACGCGCCCCGAGGAGCGTCTTGCCTTATGTCAGCAATCGGTCTGACTGAGCGCCTCCAGGAGAGAGGCCCAAGCAAGACGCGCCCCGAGGAGCGTCTTGCCACATGTCAACAATGGGTCTGACTGAGGGCCTCCAGGAGAGAAGCCCAAGCAAGACGTGCCCCGAGGAGCGTCTTGCCACATGTCAACACTGGGTCTGACTGAGCGCCTCCAGGAGAGAGGCCCAAGCAAGACGCCGCCGGAGGAGCGTCTTGCCACATGTCAACACTGGGTCTGACAGAGGGCCTCCAGGAGAGAGGCCCCAGCAAGATGCGCCCCGAGGAGCGTCTTGCCTTATGTCAGCACTCGGTCTGACTGAGCGCCTCCAGGAGAGAGGCCCAAGCAAGACGTGCCCCGAGGAGCGTCTTGCCACATGGCAACAATGGGTCTGACAGAGGGCCTCCAGGAGAGAGGCCCCAGCAAGACGCTCCCCGAGGAGCGTCTTTCCTTATGTCAGCACTCGGTCTGACTGAGCGCCTCCTGGAGAGAGGCCCAAGCAAGACGCGCCTCGAGGAGCGTCTTGCCACATGGCAACAATGGGTCTGACAGAGGGCCTCCAGGAGAGAGGCCCAAGCAAGACGCGCCCCGAGGATTGTCTTGCCACATGTCACCTCTGGGTCTGACTGAGCGCCTCCAGGAGAGAAGCCCCAGCAAGACGCGCCCCGAGGAGCGTCTTTCCACATGTCAGCACTTGGTCTGACTGAGCGCCTCCAGGAGAGAGGCCCAAGCAAGATGCGCCCCGAGGAGCGTCTTTCCACATGTCAACAATGGGTCTGACTGAGGGCCTCCAGGAGAGAAGCCCAAGCAAGATGCGCCCCGAGGAGCGTCTTGCCACTTGTCAGCACTTGGTCTGACTGAGCGCCTCCAGGAGAGAGGCCCAAGCAAGACGCGCCCCGAGGAGCGTCTTGACACATGTCAACACTGGGTCTGACTGAGGGCCTCCATGAGAGAAGCCCAAGCAAGACGCACCCCGAGGAGCGTCTTGCCACATGGCAACAATGGGTCTGACAGAGGGCCTCCAGGAGAGAGGCCCCAGCAAGACGCGCCCCGAGGAGCCTCTTTCCTTATGTCAGCACTCGGTCTGACTGAGCGCCTCCTGGAGAGAGGCCCAAGCAAGACGCGCCTCGAGGAGCGTCTTGCCACATGGCAACAATGGGTCTGACAGAGGGCCTCCAGGAGAGAGGCCCAAGCAAGACGCGCCCCGAGGAGCGTCTTGCCACATGTCACCTCTGGGTCTGACTGAGCACCTCCAGGAGAGAGGCCCAAGCATCACGCGCCTCGAGGAGCGTCTTGTACCATGTCAACACTGGGTCTGACTGAGCGCCTCCAGGAGAGAAGCCCCAGCAAGACGCGCCCCGAGGAGCGTCTTTCCACATGTAAGCACTTGGTCTGACTGAGCGCCTCCAGGAGAGAGGCCCAAGCAAGATGCGCCCCGAGGAGCGTCTTTCCACATGTCAACAATGGGTCTGACTGAGGGCCTCCAGGAGAGAAGCCCAAGCAAGATGCGCCCCGAGGAGCGTCTTGCCACTTGTCAGCACTTGGTCTGACTGAGCGCCTCCAGGAGAGAGGCCCAAGCAAGACGCGCCCCGAGGAGCGTCTTGACACATGTCAACACTGGGTCTGACTGAGGTTCTCCATGAGAGAAGCCCAAGCAAGACGCACCCCGAGGAGCGTCTTGCCACATGTCAACACTGGGTCTGACTGAGCGCCTCCAGGAGAGAGGCCCAAGCAAGACGCGCCCCGAGGAGCGTCTTGCCACGTGTCATCACTGGGTCTGACTGAGCGCCTCCAAGAGAGAGGCCCAAGCAAGATGCGCCCCGAGGAGTGTCTTGACACATGTCAACTCTGGGTCTGACTGAGGGCCTCCATGAGAGAAGCCCAAGCAATACGCGCCCCGAGGAGCGTCTTGCCATATGTCACCACTGGGTCTGACTGAGCGCCTCCAGGAGAGAGGCCCAACCAAGACGCACCCCGAGGAGATTCTTGCCACATGCCAACACTGGGTCTGACTGTGCGCCTCCAGGAGAGAAGCCCCAGCAAGACGCGCCCCGAGGTGCGTCTTGACACATGCCAACACTGGGTCTGACTGAGGGCCTCAATGAGAGAAGCCCAAGCAAGACGAGCCCCGAGGAGCGTCTTGCCACATATCACCACTGGGTCTGACAGAGGGCCTCCAGGAGAGAGGCCCAAGCAATACGCGCCCCGAGGAGCGTCTTGCCACATGTCAACACTGGGTCTGACTGAGCGCCTCCAGGAGAGAGGCCCAACCAAGACGCGCCCCGAGGAGAGTCTTGCCACATGCCAACACTGGGTCTGACTGAGCGCCTCCAGGAGAGAGGCCCAAGAAAGACGCGCCCCGAGGAGCGTCTTGCCACGTGTCACCACTGGGTCTGACTGAGCCCCTCCAGGAGAGAGGCCCAAGCAAGATAAGCCCTAGGAGCGTCTTGCCACATGTCAGCACTGGGTCTGACTGAGCGCCTCCAGGAGAGAGGTCCCAGCAAGACGCGCCCCGAGGAGCGTCTTGCCTTATGTCAGCACTCGGTCTGACTGAGCGCCTCCAGGAGAGAGGCCCAAGCAAGACGCGCCCCGAGGAGCGTCTTGCCACATGTCAACAATTGGTCTGACTGAGGGCCTCCAGGAGAGAAGCCCAAGCAAGACGTGCCCCGAGGAGCGTCTTGCCACATGTCAACACTGGGTCTGACTGAGCGCCTCCAGGAGAGAGGCCCAAGCAAGACGCGCCCGGAGGAGCGTCTTGCCACATGTCAACACTGGGTCTGACAGAGGGCCTCCAGGAGAGAGGCCCCAGCAAGATGCGCCCCGAGGAGCGTCTTGCCTTATGTCAGCACTCGGTCTGACTGAGCGCCTCCAGGAGAGAGGCCCAAGCAAGACGCGCCCCGAGGAGCGTCTTGCCACATGGCAACAATGGGTCTGACAGAGGGCCTCCAGGAGAGAGGCCCAAGCAAGACGTGCCCCGAGGAGCATTTTGCCACATGTCAGCACTCGATCTGACTGAGCGCCTTCAGGAGAGAGGCCCAAGCAAGATGCGCCCCGAGGAGCGTCTTGCCACATCTCAACAATGGGTCTGACTGAGGGCCTCCAGGAGAGAAGCCCAAGCAAGACGCGCCCCGAGGAGCGTCTTGCCACATGTCACCACTGGGTCTGACTGAGCGCCTCCATGAGAGAGGCCCAAGCAAGACGCGCCCCGAGGAGAGTCTTGCCACATGCCAACACTGGGTCTGACTGTGCGCCTCCAGGAGAGAGGCCCAAGCAAGACGCGCCCCGAGGAGCGTCTTGCCACATGTCAATGCTGGGTCTGACTGAGCGCCTCCAGGAGAGAAGCCCCAGCAAGACACGCCCCGAGGTGCGTCTTGCCACTTGTCAGCACTCAGTCTGACTGAGCGCCTCCAGGAGAGAGGCCCAAGCAAGACGCGCCCCGAGGAGCGTCTTGACACATGTCAACACTGGGTCTGACTGAGGGCCTCCATGAGAGAAGCCCAAGCAAGACGCGCCCCGAGGAGCATCTTGCCACATGTCACCACTGGGTCTGACAGAGGGCCTCCAGGAGAGAGGCCCAAGCAATACGCGCCCCGAGGAGCGTCTTGCCACATGACACCACTGGGTCTGACTGAGCGACTCCAGGAGAGTTGCCCAACCAAGACGGGCCCCGAGGAGAGTCTTGCCACATGCCAACACTGGGTCTGACTGAGCGCCTCCAGGAGAGAGGCCCAAACAATACGCACCCCGAGGAGCGTCTTGCCACATGTCAACAATGGATCTGACTGAGCGCCTCCAGGAGAGAGGCCCAAGCAAGACGCGCCTCGAGGAGCGTCTTGCCACATATCAACAATGGGTCTGACTGAGGGCCTCCAGGAGAGAAGCCCAAGCAAGACGCGCCCGGCGGAGCGTCTTGCCACATGTCAACACTGGGTCTGACAGAGGGCCTCCAGGAGAGAGGCCCCAGCAAGACGCGCCCCTAGGAGCGTCTTGCCTTATGTCAGCACTCGGTCTGACTGAGCGCCTCCTGGAGAGAGGCCCAAGCAAGACGTGCCCCGAGGAGCGTCTTGTACCATGTCAACACTGGGTCTAACTGAGCGCCTCCAGGAGAGAAGCCCCAGCAAGACGCGCCCCGAGAAGCGTCTTTCCACATGTCAGCACTTGGTCTGACTGAGCGCCTCCAGGAGAGAGGCCCAAGCAAGATGCGCCCCGAGGAGCGTCTTGCCACATGTCAACAATGGGTCTGACTGAGGGCCTCCAGGAGAGAAGCCCAAGCAAGATGCGCCCCGAGGAGCGTCTTGCCACTTGTCAGCACTTGGTCTGACTGAGCACCTCCAGGAGAGAGGCACAAGCAAGACGCGCCCCGAGGAGCGTCTTGACACATGTCAACACTGGGTCTGACTGAGGGCCTCCATGAGAGAAGCCCAAGCAAGACGCGCCCCGAGGAGCGTCTTGCCACATGTCAACACTGGGTCTGACTGAGCGCCTCCAGGAGAGAGGCCCAAGCAAGACGCGCCCCGAGGAGCGTCTTGCCACATGTCAACACTGGGTCTGACTGAGCGCCTCCAGGAGAGAGGCCCAAGCAAGACGCGCCCCGAGGAGCGTCTTGCCACGTGTCACCACTCGGTCAGACTGAGCGCCTCCAGGAGAGAGGCCCAAGCAAGACGCACCCCGAAGAGCGTCTTGCCACATGTCACCACTGGGTCTGACTGAGCGCCTCCAGGAGAGAGGCCCAAGCAAGACGCGCCCCGAGGAGAGTCTTGCCACATGCCAACACTGGGTCTGACTGAGCACCTCCAGGAGAGAGGCCCAAGCAAGACGCACCCCAAGGAGCGTCTTGCCACATGTCAACACTGGGTCTGACTGAGCACCTCCAGGAGAGAGGCCCAAGCAAGACGCGCCCCGAGGAGCGTCTTGCCACATGTCAACACTGGGTCTGACTGAGCGCCTCCAGGCGAGAGGCCCAAGCAAGACGCGCCTCGAGGAGCGTCTTGCCACATATCAACAATGGGTCTGACTGAGGGCCTCCAGGAGAGAAGCCCAAGCAAGACGCGCCCCGAGGAGCGTCTTGCCACATGTCAACACTGGGTCTGACTGAGCGCCTCCAGGAGAGTGGCCCAAGCAAGACGCGCCCGGAGGAGCGTCTTGCCACATGTCAACACTCGGTCTGACAGAGGGCCTCCAGGAGAGAGGCCCCAGCAAGACGCGCCCCGTGGAGCGTCTTGCCTTATGTCAGCACTCGGTCTGACTGAGCGCCTCCTGGAGAGAGGCCCAAGCAAGACGCGCCTCGAGGAGCGTCTTGCCACATGGCAACAATGGGTCTGACAGAGGGCCTCCAGGAGAGAAGCCCAAGCAAGACGCGCCCGGCGGAGCGTCTTGCCACATGTCAACACTGGGTCTGACAGAGGGCCTCCAGGAGAGAGGCCCCAGCAAGACGCGCCCCTAGGAGCGTCTTGCCTTATGTCAGCACTCGGTCTGACTGAGCGCCTCCTGGAGAGAGGCCCAAGCAAGACGTGCCCCGAGGAGCGTCTTGTACCATGTCAACACTGGGTCTAACTGAGCGCCTCCAGGAGAGAAGCCCCAGCAAGACGCGCCCCGAGAAGCGTCTTTCCACATGTCAGCACTTGGTCTGACTGAGCGCCTCCAGGAGAGAGGCCCAAGCAAGATGCGCCCCGAGGAGCGTCTTGCCACATGTCAACAATGGGTCTGACTGAGGGCCTCCAGGAGAGAAGCCCAAGCAAGATGCGCCCCGAGGAGCGTCTTGCCACTTGTCAGCACTTGGTCTGACTGAGCACCTCCAGGAGAGAGGCACAAGCAAGACGCGCCCCGAGGAGCGTCTTGACACATGTCAACACTGGGTCTGACTGAGGGCCTCCATGAGAGAAGCCCAAGCAAGACGCGCCCCGAGGAGCGTCTTGCCACATGTCAACACTGGGTCTGACTGAGCGCCTCCAGGAGAGAGGCCCAAGCAAGACGCGCCCCGAGGAGCGTCTTGCCACGTGTCATCACTGGGTCTGACTGAGCGCCTCCAGGAGAGAGGCCCAAGCAAGACGCGCCCCGAGGAGCGTCTTGCCACGTGTCACCACTCGGTCAGACTGAGCGCCTCCAGGAGAGAGGCCCCAGCAAGACGCGCCCCTAGGAGCGTCTTGCCTTATGTCAGCACTCGGTCTGACTGAGCGCCTCCTGGAGAGAGGCCCAAGCAAGACGTGCCCCGAGGAGCGTCTTGTACCATGTCAACACTGGGTCTAACTGAGCGCCTCCAGGAGAGAAGCCCCAGCAAGACGCGCCCCGAGGAGCGTCTTTCCACATGTCAGCACTTGGTCTGACTGAGCGCCTCCAGGAGAGAGGCCCAAGCAAGATGCGCCCCGAGGAGCGTCTTGCCACATGTCAACAATGGGTCTGACTGAGGGCCTCCAGGAGAGAAGCCCAAGCAAGATGCGCCCCGAGGAGCGTCTTGCCACTTGTCAGCACTTGGTCTGACTGAGCGCCTCCAGGAGAGAGGCACAAGCAAGACGCGCCCCGAGGAGCGTCTTGACACATGTCAACACTGGGTCTGACTGAGGGCCTCCATGAGAGAAGCCCAAGCAAGACGCGCCCCGAGGAGCGTCTTGCCACATGTCAACACTGGGTCTGACTGAGCGCCTCCAGGAGAGAGGCCCAAGCAAGACGCGCCCCGAGGAGCGTCTTGCCACGTGTCATCACTGGGTCTGACTGAGCGCCTCCAGGAGAGAGGCCCAAGCAAGACGCGCCCCGAGGAGCGTCTTGCCACGTGTCACCACTCGGTCAGACTGAGCGCCTCCAGGAGAGAGGCCCAAGCAAGACGCACCCCGAAGAGCGTCTTGCCACATGTCACCACTGGGTCTGACTGAGCGCCTCCAGGAGAGAGGCCCAAGCAAGACGCGCCCCGAGGAGAGTCTTGCCACATGCCAACACTGGGTCTGACTGAGCACCTCCAGGAGAGAGGCCCAAGCAAGACGCGCCCCAAGGAGCGTCTTGCCACATGTCAACACTGGGTCTGACTGAGCACCTCCAGGAGAGAGGCCCAAGCAAGACGCGCCCCGAGGAGCGTCTTGCCACATGTCAACACTGGGTCTGACTGAGCGCCTCCAGGCGAGAGGCCCAAGCAAGACGCGCCTCGAGGAGCGTCTTGCCACATATCAACAATGGGTCTGACTGAGGGCCTCCAGGAGAGAAGCCCAAGCAAGACGCGCCCCGAGGAGCGTCTTGCCACATGTCAACACTGGGTCTGACTGAGCGCCTCCAGGAGAGTGGCCCAAGCAAGACGCGCCCGGAGGAGCGTCTTGCCACATGTCAACACTCGGTCTGACAGAGGGCCTCCAGGAGAGAGGCCCCAGCAAGACGCGTCCCGTGGAGCGTCTTGCCTTATGTCAGCATTGGTCTGACTGAGCGCCTCCTGGAGAGAGGCCCAAGCAAGACGCGCCTCGAGGAGCGTCTTGCCACATGGCAACAATGGGTCTGACAGAGGGCCTCCAGGAGAGGGGCCCAAGCAAGACGCGCCCCGAGGAGCGTCTTGCCACACATGTCACCTCTGGGTCTGACTGAGCGCCTCCAGGAGAGAGGCCCAAGAAACACGCACCCCGAGGAGCGTCTTGTACCATGTCAACACTGCGTCTGACTGAGCGCCTCCAGGAGAGAAGCCCCAGCAAGACGCGCCCCGAGGAGCGTCTTTCCACATGTCAGCACTTGGTCTGACTGAGCGCCTCCAGGAGAGAGGCCCAAGCAAGATGCGCCCCGAGGAGCGTCTTGCCACATGTCAACAATGGGTCTG
The DNA here is from genome assembly GCF_043380555.1 of Nothobranchius furzeri. Taxonomy (NCBI): domain Eukaryota; kingdom Metazoa; phylum Chordata; class Actinopteri; order Cyprinodontiformes; family Nothobranchiidae; genus Nothobranchius; species Nothobranchius furzeri. Next base: position 43,302,141 of record NC_091748.1, read on the forward strand.
ACTGAGGGCCTCCAGGAGAGAAGCCCAAGCAAGACGCTCCCCGAGGAGCGTCTTGCCATGTGTCATCACTGGGTCTGACTGAGCGCCTCCAGGAGAGAGGCCCAAGCAAGACGCGCCCCGAGGAGCGTCTTGCCACGTGTCACCACTCGGTCAGACTGAGCGCCTCCAGGAGAGAGGCCCAAGCAAGATGCGCCCCGAGGAGAGTCTTGCCACATGTCACCACTGGGTCTGACAGAGGGCCTCCAGGAGAGAGGCCCAAGCAATACGCGCCCCGAGGAGCGTCTTGCCACATGTCACCACTGGGTCTGACTGAGCGCCTCCAGGAGAGAGGCCCAACCAAGACGCGACCCGAGGAGAGTCTTGCCACATGCCAACACTGGGTATGACTGAGCGCCTCCAGGAGAAAGGCCCAAGCAAGACGCGCCCCGAGGAGCGTCTTGCCGCATGTCAGCACTCGGTCTGACTGAGCGCATCCAGGAGAGAGGCCCAAGCAAGATGCGCCCCGAGGAGAGTCTTGCCACATGTCACCAATGGGTCTGACGGAGGGCCTCCAGGAGAGAGGCCCAAGCAATACGCGCCCCGAGGAGCGTCTTGCCACATGTCACCACTGGGTCTGACTGAGGGCCTCCAGGAGCGAGGCCCAAGCAAGACGTGCCCCGAGGAGCATTTTGCCACATGTCAACACTGGGTCTGACTGAGCGCCTCCAGGAGAGAAGCCCCAGCAAGACGCGCCCCGAGGAGCGTCTTGCCACATGTCAACACTGGGTCTGACTGAGCCCCTCCAGGAGAGAGGCCCAAGCAAGATGCGCCCCTAGGAGCGTCTTGCCACATGTCAGCAATCGGTCTGACTGAGCGCGTCCAGGAGAGAGGCCCAAGCAAGACGCGCCCCGAGGAGCGTCTTGCCACATGTCAACAATGGGTCTGACTGAGGGCCTCCAGGAGAGAAGCCCAAGCAAGACGTGCCCCGAGGAGCGTCTTGCCACATGTCAACACTGGGTCTGACTGAGCGCCTCCAGGAGAGAGGCCCAAGCAAGACGCGCCCGGAGGAGCGTCTTGCCACATGTCAACACTGGGTCTGACAGAGGGCCTCCAGGAGAGAGGCCCCAGCAAGATGCGCCCCGAGGAGCGTCTTGCCTTATGTCAGCACTCGGTCTGACTGAGCGCCTCCAGGAGAGAGGCCCAAGCAAGACGCGCCCCGAGGAGCGTCTTGCCACATGGCAACAATGGGTCTGACAGAGGGCCTCCAGGAGAGAGGCCCCAGCAAGACGCGCCCCGAGGAGCGTCTTTCCTTATGTCAGCACTCGGTCTGACAGAGGGCCTCCAGGAGAGAGGCCCAAGCAAGACGCGCCCCGAGGAGCGTCTTGCCACATGTCACCTCTGGGTCTGACTGAGCGCCTCCAGGATAGAGGCCCAAGCATCACGCGCCCCGAGGAGCGTCTTGTACCATGTCAACACTGGGTCTGACTGAGCGCCTCCAGGAGAGAAGCCCCAGCAAGACGCGCCCCGAGGAGCGTCTTTCCACATGTCAGCACTTGGTCTGACTGAGCGCCTCCAGGAGAGAGGCCCAAGCAAGATGCGCCCCGAGGAGCGTCTTGCCACATGTCAACACTGGGTCTGACTGAGCGCCTCCAGGAGAGAGGCCCAAGCAAGACGCTCCCCGAGGAGCGTCTTGCCACGTGTCATCACTGGGTCTGACTGAGCGCCTCCAGGAGAGAGGCCCAAGCAAGACGCGCCCCGAGGAGCGTCTTGACACATGTCAACACTGGGTCTGACTGAGGGCCTCCATGAGAGAAGCCCAAGCAATACGCACCCCGAGGAGATTCTTGCCACATGCCAACACTGGGTCTGACTGTGCGCCTCCAGGAGAGAAGCCCCAGCAAGACGCGCCCCGAGGTGCGTCTTGACACATGTCAACACTGGGTCTGACTGAGGGCCTCAATGAGAGAAGCCCAAGCAAGTCGAGCCCCGAGGGGCGTCTTGCCACATATCACCACTGGGTCTGACAGAGGGCCTCCAGGAGAGAGGCCCAAGCAATACGCGCCCCGAGGAGCGTCTTGCCACATGTCACCACTCGGTCTGACTGAGCGCCTCCAGGAGAGAGGCCCAACCAAGACGCGCCCCGAGGAGAGTCTTGCCACATGCCAACACTGGGTCTGACTGAGCGCCTCCAGGAGAGAGGCCCAAGAAAGACGCGCCCCGAGGAGCGTCTTGCCACGTGTCACCACTGGGTCTGACTGAGCCCCTCCAGGAGAGAGGCCCAAGCAAGATAAGCCCTAGGAGCGTCTTGCCACATGTCAGCACTGGGTCTGACTGAGCGCCTCCAGGAGAGAGGTCCCAGCAAGACGCGCCCCGAGGAGCGTCTTGCCTTATGTCAGCACTCGGTCTGACTGAGCGCCTCCAGGAGAGAGGCCCAAGAAAGACGCGCCCCGAGGAGCGTCTTGCCACATGTCAACAATTGGTCTGACTGAGGGCCTCCAGGAGAGAAGCCCAAGCAAGACGTGCCCCGAGGAGCGTCTTGCCACATGTCAACACTGGGTCTGACTGAGCGCCTCCAGGAGAGAGGCCCAAGCAAGACGCGCCCGGAGGAGCGTCTTGCCACATGTCAACACTGGGTCTGACAGATGGCCTCCAGGAGAGAGGCCCCAGCAAGATGCGCCCCGAGGAGCGTCTTGCCTTATGTCAGCACTCGGTCTGACTGAGCGCCTCCAGGAGAGAGGCCCAAGCAAGACGCGCCCCGAGGAGCGTCTTGCCACATGGCAACAATGGGTCTGACAGAGGGCCTCCAGGAGAGAGGCCCAAGCAAGACGTGCCCCGAGGAGCATTTTGCCACATGTCAGCACTCGATCTGACTGAGCGCCTCCAGGAGAGAGGCCCAAGCAAGACGCGCCTCGAGGAGCGTCTTGACACATGTCAACACTGGGTCTGACTGAGGGCCTCCATGAGAGAAGCCCAAGCAAGACGAGCCCCGAGGAGCGTCTTGCCACATGTCAACACTGGGTCTGACAGAGGGCCTCCAGGAGAGAGGCCCAAGCAATACGCGCCCCGAGGAGCGTCTTGCCACATGTCACCACTGGGTCTGACTGAGCGCCTCCATGAGAGAGGCCCAAGCAAGACGCGCCCCGAGGAGAGTCTTGCCACATGCCAACACTGGGTCTGACTGCGCGCCTCCAGGAGAGAGGCCCAAGCAAGACGCGCCCCGAGGAGCGTCTTGCCACATGTCAACACTGGGTCTGACTGAGCGCCTCCAGGAGAGAGGCCCAAGCAAGACGCGCCCCGAGGAACGTCTTGCCACGTGTCATCACTGGGTCTGACTGAGCGCCTCCAGGAGAGAGGCCCAAGCAAGACGCGCCGCGAGGAACTTCTTGCCACGTGTCATCACTGGGTCTGACTGAGCGCCTCCAGGAGAGAGGCCCTAGCAAGACGCGCCCCGAGGAGAGTCTTGTACCATGTCAACACTGGTTCTGACTGAGCGCCTCCAGGAGAGAAGCCCCAGCAAGACGCGCCCCGAGGAGCGTCTTGCCATATGTCAGCACTTGGTCTGACTGAGCGCCTCCAGGAGAGAGGCCCAAGCAAGATGCGCCCCGAGGAGCGTCTTGCCACTTGTCAGCACTTGGTCTGACTGAGCTCCTCCAGGAGAGAGGCCAAAGCAAGACGCGCCCCGAGGAGCGTCTTGCAACATGTCAACACTGGGTCTGACTGAGGGCCTCCATGAGAGAAGCCCAAGCAAGACGCGCCCCGAGGAGCGTCTTGCCACATGTCAACACTGGGTCTGACTGAGCGCCTCAAGGAGAGAGGCCAAAGCAAGACACGCCCCGAGGAGCGTCTTGCCACGTGTCATCACTGGGTCTGACTGAGCGCCTCCAGGAGAGAGGCCCAAGCAAGACGCGCCCCGAGGAGCGTCTTGAACCATGTCAACACTGGTTCTGACTGAGCGCCTCCAGGAGAGAAGCCCCAGCAAGACGCGCCCCGAGGAGCGTCTTGCCATATGTCAGCACTTGGTCTGACTGAGCGCCTCCAGGAGAGAGGCCCAAGCAAGATGCGCCCCGAGGAGCGTCTTGCAACATGTCAACACTGGGTCTGACTGAGGGCCTCCATGAGAGAAGCCCAAGCAAGACGCGCCCCGAGGAGCGTCTTGCCACATGTCAACACTGGGTCTGACTGAGCGCCTCAAGGAGAGAGGCCAAAGCAAGACGCTCCCCGAGGAGCGTCTTGCCACGTGTCATCACTGGGTCTGACTGAGCGCCTCCAGGAGAGAGGCCCAAGCAAGACGCGCCCCGAGGAGCGTCTTGACACATTTCAACACTGGGTCTGACTGAGGGCCTCCATGAGAGAAGCCCAAGCAATACGCACCCCGAGGAGATTCTTGCCACATGCCAACACTGGGTCTGACTGTGCGCCTCCAGGAGAGAAGCCCCAGCAAGACGCGCCCCGAGGTGCGTCTTGACACATGTCAACACTGGGTCTGACTGAGGGCCTCCATGAGAGAAGCCCAAGCAAGACGAGCCCCGAGGAGCGTCTTGCCACATGTCAACACTGGGTCTGACAGAGGGCCTCCAGGAGAGAGGCCCAAGCAATACGCGCCCGGAGGAGCGTCTTGCCACATGTCACCACTGGGTCTGACTGAGCGCCTCCATGAGAGAGGCCCAAGCAAGACGCGCCCCGAGGAGAGTCTTGCCACATGCCAACACTGGGTCTGACTGCGCGCCTCCAGGAGAGAGGCCCAAGCAAGACGCGCCCCGAGGAGCGTCTTGCCACATGTCAACACTGGGTCTGACTGAGCGCCTCCAGGAGAGAGGCCCAAGCAAGACGCGCCCCGAGGAACGTCTTGCCACGTGTCATCACTGGGTCTGACTGAGCGCCTCCAGGAGAGAGGCCCAAGCAAGACGCGCCGCGAGGAACTTCTTGCCACGTGTCATCACTGGGTCTGACTGAGCGCCTCCAGGAGAGAGGCCCTAGCAAGACGCGCCCCGAGGAGAGTCTTGTACCATGTCAACACTGGTTCTGACTGAGCGCCTCCAGGAGAGAAGCCCCAGCAAGACGCGCCCCGAGGAGCGTCTTGCCATATGTCAGCACTTGGTCTGACTGAGCGCCTCCAGGAGAGAGGCCCAAGCAAGATGCGCCCCGAGGAGCGTCTTGCCACTTGTCAGCACTTGGTCTGACTGAGCTCCTCCAGGAGAGAGGCCAAAGCAAGACGCGCCCCGAGGAGCGTCTTGCAACATGTCAACACTGGGTCTGACTGAGGGCCTCCATGAGAGAAGCCCAAGCAAGACGCGCCCCGAGGAGCGTCTTGACACATTTCAACACTGGGTCTGACTGAGGGCCTCCATGAGAGAAGCCCAAGCAATACGCACCCCGAGGAGATTCTTGCCACATGCCAACACTGGGTCTGACTGTGCGCCTCCAGGAGAGAAGCCCCAGCAAGACGCGCCCCGAGGTGCGTCTTGACACATGTCAACACTGGGTCTGACTGAGGGCCTCAATGAGAGAAGCCCAAGCAAGACGAGCCCCGAGGAGCGTCTTGCCACATATCACCACTGGGTCTGACAGAGGGCCTCCAGGAGAGAGGCCCAAGCAATACGCGCCCCGAGGAGCGTCTTGCCACATGTCACCACTGGGTCTGACTGAGCGCCTCCAGGAGAGAGGCCCAACCAAGACGCGCCCCGAGGAGAGTCTTGCCACATGCCAACACTGGGTCTGACTGAGCGCCTCCAGGAGAGAGGCCCAAGAAAGACGCGCCCCGAGGAGCGTCTTGCCACGTGTCACCACTGGGTCTGACTGAGCCCCTCCAGGAGAGAGGCCCAAGCAAGATAAGCCCTAGGAGCGTCTTGCCACATGTCAGCACTGGGTCTGACTGAGCGCCTCCAGGAGAGAGGTCCCAGCAAGACGCGCCCCGAGGAGCGTCTTGCCTTATGTCAGCACTCGGTCTGACTGAGCGCCTCCAGGAGAGAGGCCCAAGCAAGACGCGCCCCAAGGAGCGTCTTGCCACATGTCAACAATTGGTCTGACTGAGGGCCTCCAGGAGAGAAGCCCAAGCAAGAAGTGCTCGAGGAGCGTCTTGCCACAGATCAACACTGGGTCTGACTGAGCGCCTCCAGGAGAGAGGCCCAAGCAAGACGCGCCCGGAGGAGCGTCTTGCCACATGTCAACACTGGGTCTGACAGAGGGCCTCCAGGAGAGAGGCCCCAGCAAGATGCGCCCCGAGGAGCGTCTTGCCTTATGTCAGCACTCGGTCTGACTGAGCGCCTCCAGGAGAGAGGCCCAAGCAAGACGCGCCCCGAGGAGCGTCTTGCCACATGGCAACAATGGGTCTGACAGAGGGCCTCCAGGAGAGAGGCCCAAGCAAGACGTGCCCCGAGGAGCATTTTGCCACATGTCAGCACTCGATCTGACTGAGCGCCTCCAGGAGAGAGGCCCAAGCAAGATGCGCCCCGAGGAGCGTCTTGCCACATCTCAACAATGTGTCTGAATGAGGGCCTCCAGGAGAGAAGCCCAAGCAAGACGCGCCCCGAGGAGCGTCTTGCCCCTTGTCAGCACTCGGTCTGACTGAGCGCCTCCAGGAGAGAGGCCCAAGCAAGACGCGCCTCGAGGAGCGTCTTGACACATGTCAACACTGGGTCTGACTGAGGGCCTCCATGAGAGAAGCCCAAGCAAGACGAGCCCCGAGGAGCGTCTTGCCACATGTCAACACTGGGTCTGACAGAGGGCCTCCAGGAGAGAGGCCCAAGCAATACGCGCCCCGAGGAGCGTCTTGCCACATGTCACCACTGGGTCTGACTGAGGGCCTCCAGGAGAGAGGCCCCAGCAAGATGCGCCCCGAGGAGCGTCTTGCCTTATGTCAGCACTCGGTCTGACTGAGCGCCTCCAGGAGAGAGGCCCAAGCAAGACGCGCCCCGAGGAGCGTCTTGCCACATGGCAACAATGGGTCTGACAGAGGGCCTCCAGGAGAGAGGCCGAAGCAAGACGTGCCCCGAGGAGCATTTTGCCACATGTCAGCACTCGATCTGACTGAGCGCCTCCAGGAGAGAGGCCCAAGCAAGATGCGCCCCGAGGAGCGTCTTGCCACATCTCAACAATGGGTCTGACTGAGGGCCTCCAGGAGAGAAGCCCAAGCAAGACGCGCCCCGAGGAGCGTCTTGCCCCTTGTCAGCACTCGGTCTGACTGAGCGCCTCCAGGAGAGAGGCCCAAGCAAGACGCGCCTCGAGGAGCGTCTTGACACATGTCAACACTGGGTCTGACTGAGGGCCTCCATGAGAGAAGCCCAAGCAAGACGAGCCCCGAGGAGCGTCTTGCCACATGTCAACACTGGGTCTGACAGAGGGCCTCCAGGAGAGAGGCCCAAGCAATACGCGCCCCGAGGAGCGTCTTGCCACATGTCACCACTGGGTCTGACTGAGCGCCTCCATGAGAGAGGCCCAAGCAAGACGCGCCCCGAGGAGAGTCTTGCCACATGCCAACACTGGGTCTGACTGCACGCCTCCAGGAGAGAGGCCCAAGCAAGACGCGCCCCGAGGAGCGTCTTGCCACATGTCAACACTGGGTCTGACTGAGCGCCTCCAGGAGAGAGGCCCAAGCAAGACGCGCCCCGAGGAACGTCTTGCCACGTGTCATCACTGGGTCTGACTGAGCGCCTCCAGGAGAGAGGCCCAAGCAAGACGCGCCGCGAGGAACTTCTTGCCACGTGTCATCACTGGGTCTGACTGAGCGCCTCCAGGAGAGAGGCCCTAGCAAGACGCGCCCCGAGGAGAGTCTTGTACCATGTCAACACTGGTTCTGACTGAGCGCCTCCAGGAGAGAAGCCCCTGCAAGACGCGCCCCGAGGAGCGTCTTGCCATATGTCAGCACTTGGTCTGACTGAGCGCCTCCAGGAGAGAGGCCCAAGCAAGATGCGCCCCGAGGAGCGTCTTGCCACTTGTCAGCACTTGGTCTGACTGAGCTCCTCCAGGAGAGAGGCCAAAGCAAGACGCGCCCCGAGGAGCGTCTTGCAACATGTCAACACTGGGTCTGACTGAGGGCCTCCATGAGAGAAGCCCAAGCAAGACGCGCCCCGAGGAGCGTCTTGCCACATGTCAACACTGGGTCTGACTGAGCGCCTCAAGGAGAGAGGCCAAAGCAAGACACGCCCCGAGGAGCGTCTTGCCACGTGTCATCACTGGGTCTGACTGAGCGCCTCCAGGAGAGAGGTCCAAGCAAGACGCGCCCCGAGGAGCGTCTTGTACCATGTCAACACTGGTTCTGACTGAGCGCCTCCAGGAGAGAAGCCCCAGCAAGACGCGCCCCGAGGAGCCTCTTGCCATATGTCAGCACTTGGTCTGACTGAGCGCCTCCAGGAGAGAGGCCCAAGCAAGATGCGCCCCGAGGAGCGTCTTGCAACATGTCAACACTGGGTCTGACTGAGGGCCTCCATGAGAGAAGCCCAAGCAAGACGCGCCCCGAGAAGCGTCTTGCCACATGTCAACACTGGGTCTGACTGAGCGCCTCAAGGAGAGAGGGCAAAGCAAGACACGCCCCGAGGAGCGTCTTGCCACGTGTCATCACTGGGTCTGACTGAGCGCCTCCAGGAGAGAGGCCCAAGCAAGACGCGCCCCGAGGAGCGTCTTGCCACGTGTTACCACTGGGTCTGACTGAGCGCCTCAAGGAGAGATGCCCAAGCCAGACGCACCCTGAGGAGCGTCTTCCCACATGTCAACACTGGGTCTGACTGAGCGCCTCCAGGCGAGAGGCCCAAGCAAGACGCGCCTCGAGGAGCGTCTTGCCACATGTCAACACTGGGTCTGACTGAGCGCCTCCAGGAGAGAGGCCCAAGCAAGACGCGCCCGGAGGAGCGTCTTGCCACATGTCAACACTGGGTCTGACAGAGGGCCTCCAGGAGAGAGGCCCCAGCAAGACGCGCCCCGTGGAGCGTCTTGCCTTATGTCAGCACTCGGTCTGACTGAGCGCCTCCTGGAGAGAGGCCCAAGCAAGACGCGCCTCGAGGAGCGTCTTGCCACATGGCAACAATGGGTCTGACAGAGGGCCTCCAGGAGAGAGGCCGAAGCAAGACGCGCCCCGAGGAGCGTCTTGCCACATGTCACCTCTGGGTCTGACTGAGCGCCTCCAGGAGAGAGGCCCAAGCAACACGCACCCCGAGGAGCGTCTTGTACCATGTCAACACTGCGTCTGACAGAGCGCCTCCAGGAGAGAAGCCCCAGCAAGACGCGCCCCGAGGAGCATCTTTCCACATGTCAGCACTTGGTCTGACTGAGCGCCTCCAGGAGAGAGGCCCAAGCAAGATGCGCCCCGAGGAGCGTCTTCCCACATGTCAACAATGGGTCTGACTGAGGGCCTCCAGGAGAGAAGCCCAAGCAAGATGCGCCCCGAGGAGCGTCTTGCCACATGTCAACACTGGGTCTGACTGAGCGCCTCCAGGAGAGAGGCCCAAGCAAGATGCGCCCCGAGGAGAGTCTTGCCACATGTCACCACTGGGTCTGACAGAGGGCCTCCAGGAGAGAGGCCCAAGCAATACGCGCCCCGAGGAGCGTCTTGCCACATGTCACCACTGGGTCCGACTGAGCGCCTCCAGGAGAGAGGCCCAAGCAAGATGCGCCCCGAGGAGAGTCTTGCCACATGTCACCACTGGGTCTGACAGAGGGCCTCCAGGAGAGAGGCCCAAGCAATACGCGCCCCGAGGAGCGTCTTGCCACATGTCACCACTGGGTCTGACTGAGCGCCTCCAGGAGACAGGCCCAACCAAGACGCGACCCGAGGAGAGTCTTGCCACATGCAAACACTGGTCTGACTGAGCGCCTCCAGGAGAAAGGCCCAAGCAAGACGCGCCCCGAGGAGCGTCTTGCCACATGTCAGCACTCGGTCTGACTGAGCGCCTCCAGGAGAGAGGCCCAAGCAAGATGCGCCCCGAGGAGAGTCTTGCCACATGTCAGCACTCGGTCTGACTGAGCGCCTCCAGGAGAGAGGCCCAAGCAAGATGCGCCCCGAGGAGAGTCTTGCCACATGCCAACACTGGGTCTGACTGAGCGCCTCCAGGAGAAAGGCCCAAGCAAGACGCGCCCCGAGGAGCGTCTTGCCACATGTCAGCACTCGGTCTGACTGAGCGCCTCCAGGAGAGAGGCCCAAGCAAGATGCGCCCCGAGGAGCGTCTTGCCACATGTCACCACTGGGTCTGACTGAGCGCCTCCAGGAGAGATGCCCAACCAAGACGCGACCCGAGGAGAGTCTTGCCACATGCCAACACTGGGTCTGACTGAGCGCCTCCAGGAGAGAAGCCTCAGCAAGACGCGCCCCGAGGAGCGTCTTGCCACATGTCAACACTGGGTCTGACAGAGGGCCTCCAGGAGAGAGGCCCCAGCAAGACGCGCCCCGTGGAGCGTCTTGCCTTATGTCAGCACTCGGTCTGACTGAGCGCCTCCTGGAGAGAGGCCCAAGCAAGACGCGCCTCGAGGAGCGTCTTGCCACATGGCAACAATGGGTCTGACAGAGGGCCTCCAGGAGAGAGGCCGAAGCAAGACGCGCCCCGAGGAGCGTCTTGCCACATGTCACCTCTGGGTCTGACTGAGCGCCTCCAGGAGAGAGGCCCAAGCAACACGCACCCCGAGGAGCGTCTTGTACCATGTCAACACTGCGTCTGACTGAGCGCCTCCAGGAGAGAAGCCCCAGCAAGACGCGCCCCGAGGAGCATCTTTCCACATGTCAGCACTTGGTCTGACTGAGCGCCTCCAGGAGAGAGGCCCAAGCAAGATGCGCCCCGAGGAGCGTCTTCCCACATGTCAACAATGGGTCTGACTGAGGGCCTCCAGGAGAGAAGCCCAAGCAAGATGCGCCCCGAGGAGCGTCTTGCCACATGTCAACACTGGGTCTGACTGAGCGCCTCCAGGAGAGAGGCCCAAGCAAGATGCGCCCCGAGGAGAGTCTTGCCACATGTCACCACTGGGTCTGACAGAGGGCCTCCAGGAGAGAGGCCCAAGCAATACGCGCCCCGAGGAGCGTCTTGCCACATGTCACCACTGGGTCCGACTGAGCGCCTCCAGGAGAGAGGCCCAAGCAAGATGCGCCCCGAGGAGAGTCTTGCCACATGTCACCACTGGGTCTGACAGAGGGCCTCCAGGAGAGAGGCCCAAGCAATACGCGCCCCGAGGAGCGTCTTGCCACATGTCACCACTGGGTCTGACTGAGCGCCTCCAGGAGAGAGGCCCAACCAAGACGCGACCCGAGGAGAGTCTTGCCACATGCAAACACTGGTCTGACTGAGCGCCTCCAGGAGAAAGGCCCAAGCAAGACGCGCCCCGAGGAGCGTCTTGCCACATGTCAGCACTCGGTCTGACTGAGCGCCTCCAGGAGAGAGGCCCAAGCAAGATGCGCCCCGAGGAGAGTCTTGCCACATGTCAGCACTCGGTCTGACTGAGCGCCTCCAGGAGAGAGGCCCAAGCAAGATGCGCCCCGAGGAGAGACTTGCCACATGCCAACACTGGGTCTGACTGAGCGCCTCCAGGAGAAAGGCCCAAGCAAGACGCGCCCCGAGGAGCGTCTTGCCACATGTCAGCACTCGGTCTGACTGAGCGCCTCCAGGAGAGAGGCCCAAGCAAGATGCGCCCCGAGGAGCGTCTTGCCACATGTCACCACTGGGTCTGACTGAGCGCCTCCAGGAGAGATGCCCAACCAAGACGCGACCCGAGGAGAGTCTTGCCACATGCCAACACTGGGTCTGACTGAGCGCCTCCAGGAGAGAAGCCTCAGCAAGACGCGCCCCGAGGAGCGTCTTGCCACATGTCAACACTGGGTCTGACAGAGGGCCTCCAGGAGAGAGGCCCCAGCAAGACGCGCCCCGAGGAGCGTCTTGCCTTATGTCAGCACTCGGTCAGACTGAGCGCCTCCAGGAGAGAGGCCCAAGCAAGATGCGCCCCGAGGAGCGTCTTGCCACATGTCAACAATCGGTCTGACTGAGGGCCTCCAGGAGAGAAGCCCAAGCAATACGCGCCCCGAGGAGCGTCTTGCCACATGTCAACAATCGGTCTGACTGAGGGCCTCCAGGAGAGACGCCCAAGCAAGACGCGCCCCGAGGAGCGTCTTGCCACTTGTCAACACTGGGTCTGACTGAGGGCCTCCATGAGAGAAGCCCAAGCAATACGCGCCCCGAGGAGCGTCTTGCAACATGTCAACACTGGGTCTGACTGAGGGCCTCCATGAGAGAAGCCCAAGCAAGACGCGCCCCGAGAAGCGTCTTGCCACATGTCAACACTGGGTCTGACTGAGCGCCTCAAGGAGAGAGGGCAAAGCAAGACACGCCCCGAGGAGCGTCTTGCCACGTGTCATCACTGGGTCTGACTGAGCGCCTCCAGGAGAGAGGCCCAAGCAAGACGCGCCCCGAGGAGCGTCTTGCCACGTGTTACCACTGGGTCTGACTGAGCGCCTCAAGGAGAGATGCCCAAGCCAGACGCACCCTGAGGAGCGTCTTCCCACATGTCAACACTGGGTCTGACTGAGCGCCTCCAGGCGAGAGGCCCAAGCAAGACGCGCCTCGAGGAGCGTCTTGCCACATGTCAACACTGGGTCTGACTGAGCGCCTCCAGGAGAGAGGCCCAAGCAAGACGCGCCCGGAGGAGCGTCTTGCCACATGTCAACACTGGGTCTGACAGAGGGCCTCCAGGAGAGAGGCCCCAGCAATACGCGCCCCGAGGAGCGTCTTGCCACATGTCACCTCTGGGTCTGACTGAGCGCCTCCAGGAGAGAGGCCCAAGCAACACGCACCCCGAGGAGCGTCTTGTACCATGTCAACACTGCGTCTGACTGAGCGCCTCCAGGAGAGAAGCCCCAGCAAGACGCGCCCCGAGGAGCATCTTTCCACATGTCAACACTTGGTCTGACTGAGCGCCTCCAGGAGAGAGGCCCAAGCAAGATGCGCCCCGAGGAGCGTCTTCCCACATGTCAACAATGGGTCTGACTGAGGGCCTCCAGGAGAGAAGCCCAAGCAAGATGCGCCCCGAGGAGCGTCTTGCCACATGTCAACACTGGGTCTGACTGAGCGCCTCCAGGAGAGAGGCCCAAGCAAGATGCGCCCCGAGGAGAGTCTTGCCACATGTCACCACTGGGTCTGACAGAGGGCCTCCAGGAGAGAGGCCCAAGCAATACGCGCCCCGAGGAGCGTCTTGCCACATGTCACCACTGGGTCCGACTGAGCGCCTCCAGGAGAGAGGCCCAAGCAAGATGCGCCCCGAGGAGAGTCTTGCCACATGTCACCACTGGGTCTGACAGAGGGCCTCCAGGAGAGAGGCCCAAGCAATACGCGCCCCGAGGAGCGTCTTGCCACATGTCACCACTGGGTCTGACTGAGCGCCTCCAGGAGAGAGGCCCAACCAAGACGCGACCCGAGGAGAGTCTTGCCACATGCAAACACTGGTCTGACTGAGCGCCTCCAGGAGAAAGGCCCAAGCAAGACGCGCCCCGAGGAGCGTCTTGCCACATGTCAGCACTCGGTCTGACTGAGCGCCTCCAGGAGAGAGGCCCAAGCAAGATGCGCCCCGAGGAGAGTCTTGCCACATGTCAGCACTCGGTCTGACTGAGCGCCTCCAGGAGAGAGGCCCAAGCAAGATGCGCCCCGAGGAGAGTCTTGCCACATGCCAACACTGGGTCTGACTGAGCGCCTCCAGGAGAAAGGCCCAAGCAAGACGCGCCCCGAGGAGCGTCTTGCCACATGTCAGCACTCGGTCTGACTGAGCGCCTCCAGGAGAGAGGCCCAAGCAAGATGCGCCCCGAGGAGCGTCTTGCCACATGTCACCACTGGGTCTGACTGAGCGCCTCCAGGAGAGATGCCCAACCAAGACGCGACCCGAGGAGAGTCTTGCCACATGCCAACACTGGGTCTGACTGAGCGCCTCCAGGAGAGAAGCCTCAGCAAGACGCGCCCCGAGGAGCGTCTTGCCACATGTCAACACTGGGTCTGACAGAGGGCCTCCAGGAGAGAGGCCCCAGCAAGACGCGCCCCGAGGAGCGTCTTGCCTTATGTCAGCACTCGGTCAGACTGAGCGCCTCCAGGAGAGAGGCCCAAGCAAGATGCGCCCCGAGGAGCGTCTTGCCACATGTCAACAATCGGTCTGACTGAGGGCCTCCAGGAGAGAAGCCCAAGCAATACGCGCCCCGAGGAGCGTCTTGCCACATGTCAACAATCGGTCTGACTGAGGGCCTCCAGGAGAGACGCCCAAGCAAGACGCGCCCCGAGGAGCGTCTTGCCACTTGTCAACACTGGGTCTGACTGAGGGCCTCCATGAGAGAAGCCCAAGCAATACGCGCCCCGAGGAGCGTCTTGCCACATGTTACCACTGGGTCTGACTGAGCGCCTCCAGGAGAGAGGCCCAACCAAGACGCGCCCCTAGGAGAGTCTTGCCACATGCCAACACTGGGTCTGACTGTGCGCCTCCAGGAGAGAAGCCCCAGCAAGACACGCCCCGAGGTGCGTCTTGCCACTTGTCAGCACTCAGTCTGACTGAGCGCCTCCAGGAGAGAGGCCCAAGCAAGACACGCCCCGAGGAGCGTCTTGACACATGTCAACACTGGGTCTGACTGAGCGCCTCCAGGAGAGATGCCCAACCAAGACGCGACCCGAGGAGAGTCTTGCCACATGCCAACACTGGGTCTGACTGAGCGCCTCCAGGAGAGAAGCCTCAGCAAGACGCGCCCCGAGGAGCGTCTTGCCACATGTCAACACTGGGTCTGACAGAGGGCCTCCAGGAGAGAGGCCCCAGCAAGACGCGCCCCGTGGAGCGTCTTGCCTTATGTCAGCACTCGGTCTGACTGAGCGCCTCCTGGAGAGAGGCCCAAGCAAGACGCGCCTCGAGGAGCGTCTTGCCACATGGCAACAATGGGTCTGACAGAGGGCCTCCAGGAGAGAGGCCGAAGCAAGACGCGCCCCGAGGAGCGTCTTGCCACATGTCACCTCTGGGTCTGACTGAGCGCCTCCAGGAGAGAGGCCCAAGCAACACGCACCCCGAGGAGCGTCTTGTACCATGTCAACACTGCGTCTGACTGAGCGCCTCCAGGAGAGAAGCCCCAGCAAGACGCGCCCCGAGGAGCATCTTTCCACATGTCAGCACTTGGTCTGACTGAGCGCCTCCAGGAGAGAGGCCCAAGCAAGATGCGCCCCGAGGAGCGTCTTCCCACATGTCAACAATGGGTCTGACTGAGGGCCTCCAGGAGAGAAGCCCAAGCAAGATGCGCCCCGAGGAGCGTCTTGCCACATGTCAACACTGGGTCTGACTGAGCGCCTCCAGGAGAGAGGCCCAAGCAAGATGCGCCCCGAGGAGAGTCTTGCCACATGTCACCACTGGGTCTGACAGAGGGCCTCCAGGAGAGAGGCCCAAGCAATACGCGCCCCGAGGAGCGTCTTGCCACATGTCACCACTGGGTCCGACTGAGCGCCTCCAGGAGAGAGGCCCAAGCAAGATGCGCCCCGAGGAGAGTCTTGCCACATGTCACCACTGGGTCTGACAGAGGGCCTCCAGGAGAGAGGCCCAAGCAATACGCGCCCCGAGGAGCGTCTTGCCACATGTCACCACTGGGTCTGACTGAGCGCCTCCAGGAGAGAGGCCCAACCAAGACGCGACCCGAGGAGAGTCTTGCCACATGCAAACACTGGTCTGACTGAGCGCCTCCAGGAGAAAGGCCCAAGCAAGACGCGCCCCGAGGAGCGTCTTGCCACATGTCAGCACTCGGTCTGACTGAGCGCCTCCAGGAGAGAGGCCCAAGCAAGATGCGCCCCGAGGAGAGTCTTGCCACATGTCAGCACTCGGTCTGACTGAGCGCCTCCAGGAGAGAGGCCCAAGCAAGATGCGCCCCGAGGAGAGACTTGCCACATGCCAACACTGGGTCTGACTGAGCGCCTCCAGGAGAAAGGCCCAAGCAAGACGCGCCCCGAGGAGCGTCTTGCCACATGTCAGCACTCGGTCTGACTGAGCGCCTCCAGGAGAGAGGCCCAAGCAAGATGCGCCCCGAGGAGCGTCTTGCCACATGTCACCACTGGGTCTGACTGAGCGCCTCCAGGAGAGATGCCCAACCAAGACGCGACCCGAGGAGAGTCTTGCCACATGCCAACACTGGGTCTGACTGAGCGCCTCCAGGAGAGAAGCCTCAGCAAGACGCGCCCCGAGGAGCGTCTTGCCACATGTCAACACTGGGTCTGACAGAGGGCCTCCAGGAGAGAGGCCCCAGCAAGACGCGCCCCGAGGAGCGTCTTGCCTTATGTCAGCACTCGGTCAGACTGAGCGCCTCCAGGAGAGAGGCCCAAGCAAGATGCGCCCCGAGGAGCGTCTTGCCACATGTCAACAATCGGTCTGACTGAGGGCCTCCAGGAGAGAAGCCCAAGCAATACGCGCCCCGAGGAGCGTCTTGCCACATGTCAACAATCGGTCTGACTGAGGGCCTCCAGGAGAGACGCCCAAGCAAGACGCGCCCCGAGGAGCGTCTTGCCACTTGTCAACACTGGGTCTGACTGAGGGCCTCCATGAGAGAAGCCCAAGCAATACGCGCCCCGAGGAGCGTCTTGCAACATGTCAACACTGGGTCTGACTGAGGGCCTCCATGAGAGAAGCCCAAGCAAGACGCGCCCCGAGAAGCGTCTTGCCACATGTCAACACTGGGTCTGACTGAGCGCCTCAAGGAGAGAGGGCAAAGCAAGACACGCCCCGAGGAGCGTCTTGCCACGTGTCATCACTGGGTCTGACTGAGCGCCTCCAGGAGAGAGGCCCAAGCAAGACGCGCCCCGAGGAGCGTCTTGCCACGTGTTACCACTGGGTCTGACTGAGCGCCTCAAGGAGAGATGCCCAAGCCAGACGCACCCTGAGGAGCGTCTTCCCACATGTCAACACTGGGTCTGACTGAGCGCCTCCAGGCGAGAGGCCCAAGCAAGACGCGCCTCGAGGAGCGTCTTGCCACATGTCAACACTGGGTCTGACTGAGCGCCTCCAGGAGAGAGGCCCAAGCAAGACGCGCCCGGAGGAGCGTCTTGCCACATGTCAACACTGGGTCTGACAGAGGGCCTCCAGGAGAGAGGCCCCAGCAATACGCGCCCCGAGGAGCGTCTTGCCACATGTCACCTCTGGGTCTGACTGAGCGCCTCCAGGAGAGAGGCCCAAGCAACACGCACCCCGAGGAGCGTCTTGTACCATGTCAACACTGCGTCTGACTGAGCGCCTCCAGGAGAGAAGCCCCAGCAAGACGCGCCCCGAGGAGCATCTTTCCACATGTCAACACTTGGTCTGACTGAGCGCCTCCAGGAGAGAGGCCCAAGCAAGATGCGCCCCGAGGAGCGTCTTCCCACATGTCAACAATGGGTCTGACTGAGGGCCTCCAGGAGAGAAGCCCAAGCAAGATGCGCCCCGAGGAGCGTCTTGCCACATGTCAACACTGGGTCTGACTGAGCGCCTCCAGGAGAGAGGCCCAAGCAAGATGCGCCCCGAGGAGAGTCTTGCCACATGTCACCACTGGGTCTGACAGAGGGCCTCCAGGAGAGAGGCCCAAGCAATACGCGCCCCGAGGAGCGTCTTGCCACATGTCACCACTGGGTCCGACTGAGCGCCTCCAGGAGAGAGGCCCAAGCAAGATGCGCCCCGAGGAGAGTCTTGCCACATGTCACCACTGGGTCTGACAGAGGGCCTCCAGGAGAGAGGCCCAAGCAATACGCGCCCCGAGGAGCGTCTTGCCACATGTCACCACTGGGTCTGACTGAGCGCCTCCAGGAGAGAGGCCCAACCAAGACGCGACCCGAGGAGAGTCTTGCCACATGCAAACACTGGTCTGACTGAGCGCCTCCAGGAGAAAGGCCCAAGCAAGACGCGCCCCGAGGAGCGTCTTGCCACATGTCAGCACTCGGTCTGACTGAGCGCCTCCAGGAGAGAGGCCCAAGCAAGATGCGCCCCGAGGAGAGTCTTGCCACATGTCAGCACTCGGTCTGACTGAGCGCCTCCAGGAGAGAGGCCCAAGCAAGATGCGCCCCGAGGAGAGTCTTGCCACATGCCAACACTGGGTCTGACTGAGCGCCTCCAGGAGAAAGGCCCAAGCAAGACGCGCCCCGAGGAGCGTCTTGCCACATGTCAGCACTCGGTCTGACTGAGCGCCTCCAGGAGAGAGGCCCAAGCAAGATGCGCCCCGAGGAGCGTCTTGCCACATGTCACCACTGGGTCTGACTGAGCGCCTCCAGGAGAGATGCCCAACCAAGACGCGACCCGAGGAGAGTCTTGCCACATGCCAACACTGGGTCTGACTGAGCGCCTCCAGGAGAGAAGCCTCAGCAAGACGCGCCCCGAGGAGCGTCTTGCCACATGTCAACACTGGGTCTGACAGAGGGCCTCCAGGAGAGAGGCCCCAGCAAGACGCGCCCCGAGGAGCGTCTTGCCTTATGTCAGCACTCGGTCAGACTGAGCGCCTCCAGGAGAGAGGCCCAAGCAAGATGCGCCCCGAGGAGCGTCTTGCCACATGTCAACAATCGGTCTGACTGAGGGCCTCCAGGAGAGAAGCCCAAGCAATACGCGCCCCGAGGAGCGTCTTGCCACATGTCAACAATCGGTCTGACTGAGGGCCTCCAGGAGAGACGCCCAAGCAAGACGCGCCCCGAGGAGCGTCTTGCCACTTGTCAACACTGGGTCTGACTGAGGGCCTCCATGAGAGAAGCCCAAGCAATACGCGCCCCGAGGAGCGTCTTGCCACATGTTACCACTGGGTCTGACTGAGCGCCTCCAGGAGAGAGGCCCAACCAAGACGCGCCCCTAGGAGAGTCTTGCCACATGCCAACACTGGGTCTGACTGTGCGCCTCCAGGAGAGAAGCCCAAGCAAGACACGCCCCGAGGTGCGTCTTGCCACTTGTCAGCACTCAGTCTGACTGAGCGCCTCCAGGAGAGAGGCCCAAGCAAGACACGCCCCGAGGAGCGTCTTGACACATGTCAACACTGGGTCTGACTGAGGGCCTCCATGAGAGAAGCCCAAGCAAGACGTGCCCCGAGGAGCGTCTTGCCACGTGTCACCACTGGGTCTGACAGAGGGCCTCCAGGAGAGAGGCCCAAGCAATACGCGCCCCGAGGAGCGTCTTGCCACATGTCACCACTGGGTCTGACTGAGCGCCTCCAGGAGAGAGGCCCAACCAAGACGCGCCCCGAGGAGATTCTTGCCACATGCCAACACTGGGTCTGACTGAGCGCCTCCAGGAGAGAGGCCCAAGCAATACGCAACCCGAGGAGCGTCTTGCCACATGTCAACACTGGATCTGACTGAGCGCCTCCAGAAGAGAGGCCCAAGCAAGACGCGCCTCGAGGAGCGTCTTGCCACATATCAACAATGGGTCTGACTGAGGGCCTCCAGGAGAGAAGCCCAAGCAAGACGCGCCCGGCGGAGCGTCTTGCCACATGTCAACACTGGGTCTGACATAGGGCCTCCAGGAGAGAGGCCCAACCAAGACGCGCCCCGAGGAGATTCTTGCCACATGCCAACACTGGGTCTGACTGAGCGCCTCCAGGAGAGAGGCCCAAGCAATACGCAACCCGAGGAGCGTCTTGCCACATGTCAACACTGGATCTGACTGAGCGCCTCCAGAAGAGAGGCCCAAGCAAGACGCGCCTCGAGGAGCGTCTTGCCACATATCAACACTGGGTCTGACTGAGCGCCTCCAGGAGAGAGGCCCCAGCAAGACGCGCCCCGTGGAGCGTCTTGCCTTATGTCAGCACTCGGTCTGACTGAGCGCCTCCTGGAGAGAGGCCCAAGCAAGACGCGCCTCGAGGAGCGTCTTGCCACATGGCAACAATGGGTCTGACAGAGGGCCTCCAGGAGAGAGGCCCAAGCAAGACGCGCCCCGAGGAGCGTCTTGCCACATGTCACCTCTGGGTCTGACTGAGCGCCTCCAGGAGAGAGGCCCAAGCAACACGCGCCCCGAGGAGCGTCTTGTACCATGTCAACACTGGGTCTGACTGAGCGCCTCCAGGAGAGAAGCCCCAGCAAGACGCGCCCCGAGGAGCGTCTTTCCACATGTCAGCACTTGGTCTGACTGAGCGCCTCCAGGAGAGAGGCCCAAGCAAGATGCGCCCCGAGGAGCGTCTTGCCACATGTCAACACTGGGTCTGACTGAGCGCCTCCAGGAGAGAGGCCCAAGCAAGACGCGCCCGGAGGAGCGTCTTGCCACATGTCAACACTGGGTCTGACAGAGGGCCTCCAGGAGAGAGGCCCCAGCAAGACGCGCCCCGAGGAGCGTCTTGCCTTATGTCAGCACTCGGTCTGACTGAGCGCCTCCTGGAGAGAGGCCCAAGCAAGACGCGCCTCGAGGAGCGTCTTGCCACATGGCAACAATGGGTCTGACTGAGGGCCTCCAGGAGAGAAGCCCAAGCAAGATGCGCCCCGAGGAGCGTCTTGCCACTTGTCAGCACTTGGTCTCACTGAGCGCCTCCAGGAGAGAGGCCCAAGCAAGACGCGCCCCGAGGAGCGTCTTGACACATGTCAACACTGGGTCTGACTGAGGGCCTCCATGAGAGAAGCCCAAGCAAGACGCGCCCCGAGGAGCGTCTTGCCACATGTCAACACTGGGTCTGACTGAGCGCCTCCAGGAGAGAGGCCCAAGCAAGACGCGCCCCGAGGAGCGTCTTGCCACGTGTCATCACTGGGTCTGACTGAGCGCCTCCAGGAGAGAGGCCCAAGCAAGACGCGCCCCGAGGAGCGTCTTGACACATGTCAACACTGGGTCTGACTGAGGGCCTCCATGAGAGAAGCCCAAGCAATACGCGCCCCGAGGAGCGTCTTGCCACATGTCACCACTGGGTCTGACTGAGCGCCTCCAGGAGAGAGGCCCAACCAAGACGCACCCCGAGGAGATTCTTGCCACATGCCAACACTGGGTCTGACTGTGCGCCTCCAGGAGAGAAGCCCCAGCAAGACGCGCCCCGAGGTGCGTCTTGACACATGTCAACACTGGGTCTGAAAGAGGGCCTCCATGAGAGAAGCCCAAGCAAGACGAGCCCCGAGGAGCGTCTTACCACATGTCACCACTGGGTCTGACTGAGCGCCTCTAGGAGAGAGGCCTAACCAAGACGCGCCCCGAGGAGAGTCTTGCCACATGCCAACACTGGGTCTGACTGAGCGCCTCCAGGAGAGAAGCCCCAGCAAGACGCGCCCCGAGGAGCGTCTTGCCACATGTCAACAATGGGTCTGACAGAGGGCCTCCAGGAGAGAAGCCCAAGCAAGACGTGCCCCGAGGAGCGTCTTGCCACATGTCAACACTGGGTCTGACTGAGCGCCTCCAGGAGAGAGGCCCAAGCAAGACGCGCCCGGAGGAGCGTCTTGCCACATGTCAACACTGGGTCTGACAGAGGGCCTCCAGGAGAGAGGCCCCAGCAAGATGCGCCCCGAGGAGCGTCTTGCCTTATGTCAGCACTCGGTCTGACTGAGCGCCTCCAGGAGAGAGGCCCAAGCAAGACGCGCCCCGAGGAGCGTCTTGCCACATGGCAACAATGGGTCTGACAGAGGGCCTCCAGGAGAGAGGCCCCAGCAAGACGCGCCCCGAGGAGCGTCTTTCCTTATGTCAGCACTCGGTCTGACTGAGCGCCTCCTGGAGAGAGGCCCAAGCAAGACGCGCCTCGAGGAGCGTCTTGCCACATGGCAACAATGGGTCTGACAGAGGGCCTCCAGGAGAGAGGCCCAATCAAGACGCGCCCCGAGGAGCGTCTTGCCACATGTCACCTCTGGGTCTGACTGAGCGCCTCCAGGAGAGAGGCCCAAGCATCACGCGCCTCGAGGAGCGTCTTGTACCATGTCAACACTGGGTCTGACTGAGCGCCTCCAGGAGAGAGGCCCAAGCATCACGCGCCTCGAGGAGCGTCTTGTACCATGTCAACACTGGGTCTGACTGAGCGCCTCCAGGAGAGAAGCCCCAGCAAGACGCGCCCCGAGGAGCGTCTTTCCACATGTCAGCACTTGGTCTGACTGAGCGCCTCCAGGAGAGAGGCCCAAGCAAGATGCGCCCCGAGGAGCGTCTTTCCACATGTCAACAATGGGTCTGACTGAGGGCCTCCAGGAGAGAAGCCCAAGCAAGATGCGCCCCGAGGAGCGTCTTGCCACTTGTCAGCACTTGGTCTGACTGAGCGCCTCCAGGAGAGAGGCCCAAGCAAGACGCGCCCCGAGGAGCGTCTTGACACATGTCAACACTGGGTCTGACTGAGGGCCTCCATGAGAGAAGCCCTAGCAAGACGCGCCCCGAGGAGTGTCTTGCCACGTGTCATCACTGGGTCTGACTGAGCGCCTCCAAGAGAGAGGCCCAAGCAAGATGCGCCCCGAGGAGCGTCTTGACACATGTCAACACTGGGTCTGACTGAGGGCCTCCATGAGAGAAGCCCAAGCAATACGCGCCCCGAGGAGCGTCTTGCCACATGTCACCACTGGGTCTGACTGAGCGCCTCCAGGAGAGAGGCCCAACCAAGACGCACCCCGAGGAGATTCTTGCCACATGCCAACACTGGGTCTGACTGTGCGCCTCCTGGAGAGAGGCCCAAGCAAGACGCGCCCCGAGGAGCGTCTTGCCACATGGCAACAATGGGTCTGACAGAGGGCCTCCAGGAGAGAGGCCCAAGCAAGACGCGCCCTGAGGAACGTCTTGCCACATGTCACCTCTGGGTCTGACTGAGCGCCTCCAGGCGAGAGGCCCAAGCAAGACGCGCCTCGAGGAGCGTCTTGCCACATATCAACAATGGGTCTGACTGAGGGCCTCCAGGAGAGAAGCCCAAGCAAGACGCGCCGCGAGGAGCGTCTTGCCACATGTCAACACTGGGTCTGACTGAGCGCCTCCAGGAGAGAGGCCCAAGCAAGACGCGCCCGGAGGAGCGTCTTGCCACATGTCAACACTGGGTCTGACAGAGGGCCTCCAGGAGAGAGGCCCCAGCAAGACGCGCCCCGTGGAGCGTCTTGCCTTATGTCAGCACTCGGTCTGACTGAGCGCCTCCTGGAGAGAGGCCCAAGCAAGACGCGCCTCGAGGAGCGTCTTGCCACATGGCAACAATGGGTCTGACAGAGGGCCTCCAGGAGAGAGGCCCAAGCAAGACGCGCCCCGAGGAGCGTCTTGCCACATGTCACCTCTGGGTCTGACTGAGCGCCTCCAGGAGAGAGGCCCAAGCAACACGCGCCCCGAGGAGCGTCTTGTACCATGTCAACACTGGGTCTGACTGAGCGCCTCCAGGAGAGAAGCCCCAGCAAGACGCGCCCCGAGGAGCGTCTTTCCACATGTCAGCACTTGGTCTGACTGAGCGCCTCCAGGAGAGAGGCCCAAGCAAGATGCGCCCCGAGGAGCGTCTTGCCACATGTCAACACTGGGTCTGACTGAGCGCCTCCAGGAGAGAGGCCCAAGCAAGACGCGCCCGGAGGAGCGTCTTGCCACATGTCAACACTGGGTCTGACAGAGGGCCTCCAGGAGAGAGGCCCCAGCAAGACGCGCCCCGAGGAGCGTCTTGCCTTATGTCAGCACTCGGTCTGACTGAGCGCCTCCTGGAGAGAGGCCCAAGCAAGACGCGCCTCGAGGAGCGTCTTGCCACATGGCAACAATGGGTCTGACTGAGGGCCTCCAGGAGAGAAGCCCAAGCAAGATGCGCCCCGAGGAGCGTCTTGCCACTTGTCAGCACTTGGTCTCACTGAGCGCCTCCAGGAGAGAGGCCCAAGCAAGACGCGCCCCGAGGAGCGTCTTGACACATGTCAACACTGGGTCTGACTGAGGGCCTCCATGAGAGAAGCCCAAGCAAGACGCGCCCCGAGGAGCGTCTTGCCACATGTCAACACTGGGTCTGACTGAGCGCCTCCAGGAGAGAGGCCCAAGCAAGACGCGCCCCGAGGAGCGTCTTGCCACGTGTCATCACTGGGTCTGACTGAGCGCCTCCAGGAGAGAGGCCCAAGCAAGACGCGCCCCGAGGAGCGTCTTGACACATGTCAACACTGGGTCTGACTGAGGGCCTCCATGAGAGAAGCCCAAGCAATACGCGCCCCGAGGAGCGTCTTGCCACATGTCACCACTGGGTCTGACTGAGCGCCTCCAGGAGAGAGGCCCAACCAAGACGCACCCCGAGGAGATTCTTGCCACATGCCAACACTGGGTCTGACTGTGCGCCTCCAGGAGAGAAGCCCCAGCAAGACGCGCCCCGAGGTGCGTCTTGACACATGTCAACACTGGGTCTGAAAGAGGGCCTCCATGAGAGAAGCCCAAGCAAGACGAGCCCCGAGGAGCGTCTTACCACATGTCACCACTGGGTCTGACTGAGCGCCTCTAGGAGAGAGGCCTAACCAAGACGCGCCCCGAGGAGAGTCTTGCCACATGCCAACACTGGGTCTGACTGAGCGCCTCCAGGAGAGAGGCCCAAGCAAGACGCGCCCCGAGGAGCGTCTTGCCACGTGTCACCACTGGGTCTGACTGAGCCCCTCCAGGAGAGAGGCCTAAGCAAGATGCGCCCCTAGGAGCGTCTTGCCACATTTCAGCACTGGGTCTGACTGAGCGCCTCCAGGAGAGAGGTCCCAGCAAGACGCGCCCCGAGGAGCGTCTTGCCTTATGTCAGCAATCGGTCTGACTGAGCGCCTCCAGGAGAGAGGCCCAAGCAAGACGCGCCCCGAGGAGCATCTTGCCACATGTCAACAATGGGTCTGACAGAGGGCCTCCAGGAGAGAAGCCCAAGCAAGACGTGCCCCGAGGAGCGTCTTGCCACATGTCAACACTGGGTCTGACTGAGCGCCTCCAGGAGAGAGGCCCAAGCAAGACGCGCCCGGAGGAGCGTCTTGCCACATGTCAACACTGGGTCTGACAGAGGGCCTCCAGGAGAGAGGCCCCAGCAAGATGCGCCCCGAGGAGCGTCTTGCCTTATGTCAGCACTCGGTCTGACTGAGCGCCTCCAGGAGAGAGGCCCAAGCAAGACGCGCCCCGAGGAGCGTCTTGCCACATGGCAACAATGGGTCTGACAGAGGGCCTCCAGGAGAGAGGCCCCAGCAAGACGCGCCCCGAGGAGCGTCTTTCCTTATGTCAGCACTCGGTCTGACTGAGCGCCTCCTGGAGAGAGGCCCAAGCAAGACGCGCCTCGAGGAGCGTCTTGCCACATGGCAACAATGGGTCTGACAGAGGGCCTCCAGGAGAGAGGCCCAATCAAGACGCGCCCCGAGGAGCGTCTTGCCACATGTCACCTCTGGGTCTGACTGAGCGCCTCCAGGAGAGAGGCCCAAGCATCACGCGCCTCGAGGAGCGTCTTGTACCATGTCAACACTGGGTCTGACTGAGCGCCTCCAGGAGAGAGGCCCAAGCATCACGCGCCTCGAGGAGCGTCTTGTACCATGTCAACACTGGGTCTGACTGAGCGCCTCCAGGAGAGAAGCCCCAGCAAGACGCGCCCCGAGGAGCGTCTTTCCACATGTCAGCACTTGGTCTGACTGAGCGCCTCCAGGAGAGAGGCCCAAGCAAGATGCGCCCCGAGGAGCGTCTTTCCACATGTCAACAATGGGTCTGACTGAGGGCCTCCAGGAGAGAAGCCCAAGCAAGATGCGCCCCGAGGAGCGTCTTGCCACTTGTCAGCACTTGGTCTGACTGAGCGCCTCCAGGAGAGAGGCCCAAGCAAGACGCGCCCCGAGGAGCGTCTTGACACATGTCAACACTGGGTCTGACTGAGGGCCTCCATGAGAGAAGCCCAAGCAAGACGCACCCCGAGGAGCGTCTTGCCACATGTCAACACTGGGTCTGACTGAGCGCCTCCAGGAGAGAGGCCCAAGCAAGACGCGCCCCGAGGAGCGTCTTGCCACGTGTCATCACTGGGTCTGACTGAGCGCCTCCAAGAGAGAGGCCCAAGCAAGATGCGCCCCGAGGAGCGTCTTGACACATGTCAACACTGGGTCTGACTGAGGGCCTCCATGAGAGAAGCCCAAGCAATACGCGCCCCGAGGAGCGTCTTGCCACATGTCACCACTGGGTCTGACTGAGCGCCTCCAGGAGAGAGGCCCAACCAAGACGCACCCCGAGGAGATTCTTGCCACATGCCAACACTGGGTCTGACTGTGCGCCTCCAGGAGAGAAGCCCCAGCAAGACGCGCCCCGAGGTGCGTCTTGACACATGTCAACACTGGGTCTGACTGAGGGCCTCAATGAGAGAAGCCCAAGCAAGACGAGCCCCGAGGAGCGTCTTGCCACATATCACCACTGGGTCTGACAGAGGGCCTCCAGGAGAGAGGCCCAAGCAATACGCGCCCCGAGGAGCGTCTTGCCACATGTCACCACTGGGTCTGACTGAGCGCCTCCAGGAGAGAGGCCCAACCAAGACGCGCCCCGAGGAGAGTCTTGCCACATGCCAACACTGGGTCTGACTGAGCGCCTCCAGGAGAGAGGCCCAAGAAAGACGCGCCCCGAGGAGCGTCTTGCCACGTGTCACCACTGGGTCTGACTGAGCCCCTCCAGGAGAGAGGCCCAAGCAAGATAAGCCCTAGGAGCGTCTTGCCACATGTCAGCACTGGGTCTGACTGAGCGCCTCTAGGAGAGAGGTCCCAGCAAGACGCGCCCCGAGGAGCGTCTCGCCTTATGTCAGCACTCGGTCTGACTGAGCGCCTCCAGGAGAGAGGCCCAAGCAAGACGCGCCCCGAGGAGCGTCTTGCCACATGTCAACAATTGGTCTGACTGAGGGCCTCCAGGAGAGAAGCCCAAGCAAGACGTGCCCCGAGGAGCGTCTTGCCACATGTCAACACTGGGTCTGACTGAGCGCCTCCAGGAGAGAGGCCCAAGCAAGACGCGCCCGGAGGAGCGTCTTGCCACATGTCAACACTGGGTCTGACAGAGGGCCTCCAGGAGAGAGGCCCAAGCAAGACGCGCCCCGAGGAGCGTCTTGCCACATGGCAACAATGGGCCTGACAGAGGGCCTCCAGGAGAGAGGCCCAAGCAAGACGTGCCCCGAGGAGCATTTTGCCACATGTCAGCACTCGATCTGACTGAGCGCCTCCAGGAGAGAGGCCCAAGCAAGATGCGCCCCGAGGAGCGTCTTGCCACATCTCAACAATGGGTCTGACTGAGGGCCTCCAGGAGAGAAGCCCAAGCAAGACGCGCCCCGAGGAGCGTCTTGCCCCTTGTCAGCACTCGGTCTGACTGAGCGCCTCCAGGAGAGAGGCCCAAGCAAGACGCGCCTCGAGGAGCGTCTTGACACATGTCAACACTGGGTCTGACTGAGGGCCTCCATGAGAGAAGCCCAAGCAAGACGAGCCCCGAGGAGCGTCTTGCCACATGTCAACACTGGGTCTGACAGAGGGCCTCCAGGAGAGAGGCCCAAGCAATACGCGCCCCGAGGAGCGTCTTGCCACATGTCACCACTGGGTCTGACTGAGCGCCTCCATGAGAGAGGCCCAAGCAAGACGCGCCCCGAGGAGAGTCTTGCCACATGCCAACACTGGGTCTGACTGTGCGCCTCCAGGAGAGAGGCCCAAGCAAGACGCGCCCCGAGGAGCGTCTTGCCACATGTCAACACTGGGTCTGACTGAGCGCCTCCAGGAGAGAGGACCAAGCAAGACGCGCCCCGAGGAACGTCTTGCCACGTGTCATCACTGGGTCTGACTGAGCGCCTCCAGGAGAGAGGCCCAAGCAAGACGCGCTCCGAGGAGCGTCTTGCCACGTGTCACCACTGGGTCTGACTGAGCGCCTCCAGGAGAGAGGCCCAAGCAAGACGCGCCCCGAGGAGCGTCTTGCCACATGTCAACACTGGGTCTGACAGAGGACCTCCAGGAGAGAGGCCCAAGCAATACGCGCCCCGAGGAGCGTGTTGCCACATGTCACCACTGGGTCTGACTGAGCGCCTCCAGGAGAGAGGCCCAAGCAAGACGCGCCCCGAGGAGAGTCTTGCCACATGCCAACACTGGGTCTGACTGTGCGCCTCCAGGAGAGAGGCCCAAGCAAGACGCGCCCCGAGGAGCGTCTTGCCACATGTCAACACTGGGTCTGACTGAGCGCCTCCAGGAGAGAGGCCCAAGCAAGACGCGCCCCGAGGAGCGTCTTGCCACGTGTCACCACTGGGTCTGACTGAGCGCCTCCAGGAGAGAGGCCCAAGCAAGACGCGCCCCGAGGAGCGTCTTGCCACATGTCACCACTGGGTCTGACTGAGCGCCTCTAGGCGAGAGGCCCAAGCAAGACGCGCCTCGAGGAGCGTCTTGCCACATATCAACAATGGGTCTGACTGAGGGCCTCCAGGAGAGAAGCCCAAGCAAGACCCGCCCCGAGGAGCGTCTTGCCACATGTCACCACTGGGTCTGACTGAGCGCCTCCAGGAGAGAGGCCCAACCAAGACGCGCCCCTAGGAGAGTCTTGCCACATGCCAACACTGGGTCTGACTGTGCGCCTCCAGGAGAGAAGCCCCAGCAAGACACGCCCCGAGGTGCGTCTTGCCACTTGTCAGCACTCAGTCTGACTGAGCGCCTCCAGGAGAGAGGCCCAAGCAAGACGCGCCCCGAGGAGCGTCTTGACACATGTCAACACTGGGTCTGACTGAGGGCCTCTATGAGAGAAGCCCAAGCAAGACGCGCCCCGAGGAGCGTCTTGCCACATGTCACCACTGGGTCTGACAGAGGGCCTCCAGGAGGGAGGCCCAAGCAATACGCGCCCCGAGGAGCGTCTTGCCACATGTCACCACTGGGTCTGACTGAGCGCCTCCAGGAGAGTTGCCCAACCAAGACGCGCCCCGAGGAGAGTCTTGCCACATGCCAACACTGGGTCTGACTGAGCGCCTCCAGGAGAGAGGCCCAAGCAATACGCACCCCGAGGAGCGTCTTGCCACATGTCAACACTGGATCTGACTGAGCGCCTCCAGTAGAGAGGCCCAAGCAAGACGCGCCTCGAGTAGCGTCTTGCCACATATCAACAATGGGTCTGACTGAGGGCCTCCAGGAGAGAAGCCCAAGCAAGACGCGCCCGGCGGAGCGTCTTGCCACATGTCAACACTGGGTCTGACAGAGGGCCTCCAGGAGAGAGGCCCCAGCAAGACGCGCCCCTAGCAGCGTCTTGCCTTATGTCAGCACTCGGTCTGACTGAGCGCCTCCTGGAGAGAGGCCCAAGCAAGACGCGCCCCGAGGAGCGTCTTGCCACATGTCACCTCTGGGTCTGACTGAGCGCCTCCAGGAGAGAGGCCCAAGCAACACGTGCCCCGAGGAGCGTCTTGTACCATGTCAACACTGGGTCTAACTGAGCGCCTCCAGGAGAGAAGCCCCAGCAAGACGCGCCCCGAGGAGCGTCTTTCCACATGTCAGCACTTGGTCTGACTGAGCGCCTCCAGGAGAGAGGCCCAAGCAAGACGCGCCCCGAGGAGCGTCTTGCCTTATGTCAGCACTCGGTCTCACTGAGTGCCTCCAGGAGAGAGGCCCAAGCATGATGTGCCCCGAGGAGCGTCTTGCCACATGTCAACAATGGGTCTGACTGAGGGCCTCCAGGAGAGAAGCCCAAGCAAGATGCGCCCCGAGGAGCGTCTTGCCACTTGTCAGCACTTGGTCTGACTGAGCGCCTCCAGGAGAGAGGCACAAGCAAGACGCGCCCCGAGGAGCGCCTTGACACATGTCAACACTGGGTCTGACTGAGCGCCTCCAGGAGAGAGGCCCAAGCAAGACGCGCCCCGAGGAGCGTCTTGCCACGTGTCATCACTGGGTCTGACTGAGCGCCTCCAGGAGAGAGGCCCAAGCAAGACGCGCCCCGAGGAGCGTCTTGCCACGAGTCACCACTCGGTCAGACTGAGCGCCTCCAGGAGAGAGGCCCAAGCAAGACGCACCCCGAAGAGCGTCTTGCCACATGTCACCACTGGGTCTGACTGAGCGCCTCCAGGAGAGAGGCCCAAGCAAGACGCGCCCCGAGGAGAGTCTTGCCACATGCCAACACTGGGTCTGACTGAGCACCTCCAGGAGAGAGGCCCAAGCAAGACGCACCCCAAGGAGCGTCTTGCCACATGTCAACACTGGGTCTGACTGAGCACCTCCAGGAGAGAGGCCCAAGCAAGACGCGCCCCGAGGAGCGTCTTGCCACATGTCAACACTGGGTCTGACTGAGCGCCTCCAGGCGAGAGGCCCAAGCAAGACGCGCCTCGAAGAGCGTCTTGCCACATATCAACAATGGGTCTGACTGAGGGCCTCCAGGAGAGAAGCCCAAGCAAGACGCGCCCCGAGGAGCGTCTTGCCACATGTCAACACTGGGTCTGACTGAGCGCCTCCAGGAGAGAGGCCCAAGCAAGACGCGCCCGGAGGAGCGTCTTGCCACATGTCAACACTCGGTCTGACAGAGGGCCTCCAGGAGAGAGGCCCCAGCAAGAGGCGCCCCGTGGAGCGTCTTGCCTTATGTCAGCACTCGGTCTGACTGAGCGCCTCCTGGAGAGAGGCCCAAGCAAGACGCGCCTCGAGGAGCGTCTTGCCACATGGCAACAATGGGTCTGACAGAGGGCCTCCAGGAGAGGGGCCCAAGCAAGACGCGCCCCGAGGAGCGTCTTGCCACATGTAACCTCTGGGTCTGACTGAGCGCCTCCAGGAGAGAGGCCCAAGCAACACGCACCCCGAGGAGCGTCTTGTACCATGTCAACACTGCGTCTGACTGAGCGCCTCCAGGAGAGAAGCCCCAGCAAGACGCGCCCCGAGGAGCGTCTTTCCACATGTCAGCACTTGGTCTGACTGAGCGCCTCCAGGAGAGAGGCCCAAGCAAGATGCGCCCCGAGGAGCGTCTTGCCACATGTCAACAATGGTTCTGACTGAGGGCCTCCAGGAGAGAAGCCCAAGCAAGACGCGCCCCGAGGAGCGTCTTGCCACATGTCACCACTGGGTCTGACTGAGCACCTCCAGGAGAGAGGCCCAACCAAGACGCGCCCCGAGGAGAGTCTTGCCACATGCCAACACTGGGTCTGACTGAGCGCCTCCAGGAGAGAGGCCCAAGCAAGATGCGCCCCGAGGAGAGTCTTGCCACATGTCACCACTGGGTCTGACAGAGGGCCTCCAGGAGAGAGGCCCAAGCAATACGCGCCCCGAGGAGCGTCTTGCCACATGTCACCACTGGGTCTGACTGAGCGCCTCCAGGAGAGAGGCCCAACCAAGACGCGACCCGAGGAGAGTCTTGCGACATGCCAACACTGGGTCTGACTGAGCGCCTCCAGGAGAAAGGCCCAAGCAAGACGCGCCCCGAGGAGCGTCTTGCCACATGTCAGCACTCGGTCTGACTGAGCGCCTCCAGGAGAGAGGCCCAAGCAAGATGCGCCCCGAGGAGAGTCTTGCCACATGTCACCACTGGGTCTGACAGAGGGCCTCCAGGAGAGAGGCCCAAGCAATACGCGCCCCGAGGAGCGTCTTGCCACATGTCACCACTGGGTCTGACTGAGGGCCTCCAGGAGAGAGGCCCAAGCAAGACGTGCCCCGAGGAGCATTTTGCCACATGTCAACACTGGGTCTGACTGAGCGCCTCCAGGAGAGAAGCCCCAGCAAGACGCGCCCCAAGGAGCGTCTTGCCACATGTCAACACTGGGTCTGACCGAGCCCCTCCAGGAGAGAGGCCCAAGCAAGACGCGCCCCGAGGAGCGTCTTGACACATGTCAACACTGGGTCTGACTGAGGGCCTCTATGAGAGAAGCCCAAGCAAGACGCGCCCCGAGGAGCGTCTTGCCACATGTCACCACTGGGTCTGACAGAGGGCCTCCAGGAGGGAGGCCCAAGCAATACGCGCCCCGAGGAGCGTCTTGCCACATGTCACCACTGGGTCTGACTGAGCGCCTCCAGGAGAGTTGCCCAACCAAGACGCGCCCCGAGGAGAGTCTTGCCACATGCCAACACTGGGTCTGACTGAGCGCCTCCAGGAGAGAGGCCCAAGCAATACGCACCCCGAGGAGCGTCTTGCCACATGTCAACACTGGATCTGACTGAGCGCCTCCAGTAGAGAGGCCCAAGCAAGACGCGCCTCGAGGAGCGTCTTGCCACATATCAACAATGGGTCTGACTGAGGGCCTCCAGGAGAGAAGCCCAAGCAAGACGCGCCCGGCGGAGCGTCTTGCCACATGTCAACACTGGGTCTGACAGAGGGCCTCCAGGAGAGAGGCCCCAGCAAGACGCGCCCCTAGCAGCGTCTTGCCTTATGTCAGCACTCGGTCTGACTGAGCGCCTCCTGGAGAGAGGCCCAAGCAAGACGCGCCCCGAGGAGCGTCTTGCCACATGGCAACAATGGGTCTGACAGAGGGCTTCCAGGAGAGAGGCCCAAGCAAGACGCACCCTGAGGAGCGTCTTGCCACATGTCACCTCTGGGTCTGACTGAGCGCCTCCAGGAGAGAGGCCCAAGCAACACGTGCCCCGAGGAGCGTCTTGTACCATGTCAACACTGGGTCTAACTGAGCGCCTCCAGGAGAGAAGCCCCAGCAAGACGCGCCCCGAGGAGCGTCTTTCCACATGTCAGCACTTGGTCTGACTGAGCGCCTCCAGGAGAGAGGCCCAAGCAAGACGCGCCCCGAGGAGCGTCTTGCCTTATGTCAGCACTCGGTCTCACTGAGTGCCTCCAGGAGAGAGGCCCAAGCATGATGTGCCCCGAGGAGCGTCTTGCCACATGTCAACAATGGGTCTGACTGAGGGCCTCCAGGAGAGAAGCCCAAGCAAGATGCGCCCCGAGGAGCGTCTTGCCACTTGTCAGCACTTGGTCTGACTGAGCGCCTCCAGGAGAGAGGCACAAGCAAGACGCGCCCCGAGGAGCGCCTTGACACATGTCAACACTGGGTCTGACTGAGCGCCTCCAGGAGAGAGGCCCAAGCAAGACGCGCCCCGAGGAGCGTCTTGCCACGTGTCATCACTGGGTCTGACTGAGCGCCTCCAGGAGAGAGGCCCAAGCAAGACGCGCCCCGAGGAGCGTCTTGCCACGAGTCACCACTCGGTCAGACTGAGCGCCTCCAGGAGAGAGGCCCAAGCAAGACGCACCCCGAAGAGCGTCTTGCCACATGTCACCACTGGGTCTGACTGAGCGCCTCCAGGAGAGAGGCCCAAGCAAGACGCGCCCCGAGGAGAGTCTTGCCGCATGCCAACACTGGGTCTGACTGAGCACCTCCAGGAGAGAGGCCCAAGCAAGACGCACCCCAAGGAGCGTCTTGCCACATGTCAACACTGGGTCTGACTGAGCACCTCCAGGAGAGAGGCCCAAGCAAGACGCGCCCCGAGGAGCGTCTTGCCACATGTCAACACTGGGTCTGACTGAGCGCCTCCAGGCGAGAGGCCCAAGCAAGACGCGCCTCGAGGAGCGTCTTGCCACATATCAACAATGGGTCTGACTGAGGGCCTCCAGGAGAGAAGCCCAAGCAAGACGCGCCCCGAGGAGCGTCTTGCCACATGTCAACACTGGGTCTGACTGAGCGCCTCCAGGAGAGAGGCCCAAGCAAGACGCGCCCGGAGGAGCGTCTTGCCACATGTCAACACTCGGTCTGACAGAGGGCCTCCAGGAGAGAGGCCCCAGCAAGAGGCGCCCCGTGGAGCGTCTTGCCTTATGTCAGCACTCGGTCTGACTGAGCGCCTCCTGGAGAGAGGCCCAAGCAAGACGCGCCTCGAGGAGCGTCTTGCCACATGGCAACAATGGGTCTGACAGAGGGCCTCCAGGAGAGGGGCCCAAGCAAGACGCGCCCCGAGGAGCGTCTTGCCACATGTAACCTCTGGGTCTGACTGAGCGCCTCCAGGAGAGAGGCCCAAGCAACACGCACCCCGAGGAGCGTCTTGTACCATGTCAACACTGCGTCTGACTGAGCGCCTCCAGGAGAGAAGCCCCAGCAAGACGCGCCCCGAGGAGCGTCTTTCCACATGTCAGCACTTGGTCTGACTGAGCGCCTCCAGGAGAGAGGCCCAAGCAAGATGCGCCCCGAGGAGCGTCTTGCCACATGTCAACAATGGTTCTGACTGAGGGCCTCCAGGAGAGAAGCCCAAGCAAGACGCGCCCCGAGGAGCGTCTTGCCATGTGTCATCACTGGGTCTGACTGAGCGCCTCCAGGAGAGAGGCCCAAGCAAGACGCGCCCCGAGGAGCGTCTTGCCACGTGTCACCACTCGGTCAGACTGAGCGCCTCCAGGAGAGAGGCCCAAGCAAGACGCGCCCCGAGGAGCGTCTTGCCACATGTCACCACTGGGTCTGACTGAGCACCTCCAGGAGAGAGGCCCAACCAAGACGTGCCCCGAGGAGAGTCTTGCCACATGCCAACACTGGGTCTGACTGAGCGCCTCCAGGAGAGAGGCCCAAGCAAGACGCGCCCCGAGGAGCGTCTTGCCACATGTCAACAATTGGTCTGACTGAGGGCCTCCAGGAGAGAAGCCCAAGCAAGACGCGCCCGGAGGAGCGTCTTGCCACATGTCAACACTGGGTCTGACAGAGGGCCTCCAGGAGAGAGGCCCCAGCAAGATGCGCCCCGAGGAGCGTCTTGCCTTATGTCAGCACTCGGTCTGACTGAGCGCCTCCAGGAGAGAGGCCCAAGCAAGACGCGCCCCGAGGAGCGTCTTGCCACATGGCAACAATGGGTCTGACAGAGGGCCTCCAGGAGAGAGGCCCAAGCAAGATGCGCCCCGAGGAGCGTCTTGCCACATCTCAACAATGGGTCTGACTGAGCGCCTCCATGAGAGAGGCCCAAGCAAGACGCGCCCCGAGGAGCGTCTTGCCACATGTCAACACTGGGTCTGACTGAGCGCCTCCAGGAGAGAGGCCCAAGCAAGACGCGCCCCGAGGAACGTCTTGCCACGTGTCATCACTGGGTCTGACTGAGCGCCTCCAGGAGAGAGGCCCAAGCAAGACGCGCCGCGAGGAACTTCTTGCCACGTGTCATCACTGGGTCTGACTGAGCGCCTCCAGGAGAGAGGCCCAAGCAAGACGCGCCCCGAGGAGCGTCTTGTACCATGTCAACACTGGTTCTGACTGAGCGCCTCCAGGAGAGAAGCCCCAGCAAGACGCGCCCCGAGGAGCGTCTTGCCATATGTCAGCACTTGGTCTGACTGAGCGCCTCCAGGAGAGAGGCCCAAGCAAGATGCGCCCCGAGGAGCGTCTTGCCACTTGTCAGCACTTGGTCTGACTGAGCTCCTCCAGGAGAGACGCCAAAGCAAGACGCGCCCCGAGGAGCGTCTTGCAACATGTCAACACTGGGTCTGACTGAGGGCCTCCATGAGAGAAGCCCAAGCAAGACGCGCCCCGAGGAGCGTCTTGCCACATGTCAACACTGGGTCTGACTGAGCGCCTCAAGGAGAGAGGCCAAAGCAAGACACGCCCCGAGGAGCGTCTTGCCACGTGTCATCACTGGGTCTGACTGAGCGCCTCCAGGAGAGAGGCCCAAGCAAGACGCGCCCCGAGGAGCGTCTTGTACCATGTCAACACTGGTTCTGACTGAGCGCCTCCAGGAGAGAAGCCCCAGCAAGACGCGCCCGGAGGAGCGTCTTGCCATATGTCAGCACTTGGTCTGAGTGAGCGCCTCCAGGAGAGAGGCCCAAGCAAGATGCGCCCCGAGGAGCGTCTTGCCACTTGTCAGCACTTGGTCTGACTGAGGGCCTCCATGAGAGAAGCCCAAGCAAGACGCGCCCCGAGGAGCGTCTTGCCACATGTCAACACTGGGTCTGACTGAGCGCCTCAAGGAGAGAGGCCAAAGCAAGACACGCCCCGAGGAGCGTCTTGCCACGTGCCATCACTGGGTCTGACTGAGCGCCTCCAGGAGAGAGGCCCAAGCAAGACGCGCCCCGAGGAGCGTCTTGCCACGTGTTACCACTGGGTCTGACTGAGCGCCTCCATGAGAGAGGCCCGAGCAAGACGCGGCCCGAGGAGCGTCTTGCCACATGTCAGCACGGGGTCTGACTGAGCGCCTCCAGGAGAAAGGTCCCAGCAAGACGCGCCCCGAGGAGCGTCTTGCCTTATGTCAGCACTCGGTCTGACTGAGCGCCTCCAGGAGAGAGGCCCAAGCAAGACGCGCCCCGAGGAGCGTCTTGCTACATGTCAACAATGGGTCTGACTGAGGGCCTCCAGGAGAGAAGCCCAAGCAAGACGCGCCCCGAGGTGCGTCTTGCCACATGGCAACAATGGGTCTGACAGAGGGCCTCCAGGAGAGAGGCCCAAGAAAGACGCGCCCCGAGGAGCATCTTGCCACATGTCACCTCTGGGTCTGACTGAGCGCCTCCAGGAGAGAGGCCCAAGAAAGACGCGCCCGATGGAGTGTCTTGTCACATGTCAACACTGGGTCTGACTGAGCGCCTCCAGGAGAAAAGCCCCAGCAAGACGCGCCCCGAGGAACGTCTTGCCACATGTCAGCACTCGGTCTGACTGAGCGCCTCCAGGAGAGAGGCCCAAGCAAGATGCGCCCCGAGGAGCGTCTTGCCACATGTCAACAATGGGTCTGACTGAGGGCCTCCAGGAGAGAAGCCCAAGCAAGACGCGCCCCGAGGAGCGTCTTGCCACTTGTCAGCACTCGGTCTGACTGAGCGCCTCCAGGAGAGGGGCCCAAGCAAGACGCGCCCCGAGGAGCGTCTTGACACATGTCAACACTGGGTCTGACTGAGCGCCTCCAGGAGAGAGGCCCAACCAAGACGCACCCCGAGGAGATTCTTGCCACATGCCAACACTGGGTCTGACTGTGCGCCTCCAGGAGAGAAGCCCCAGCAAGACGCGCCCCGAGGTGCGTCTTGACACATGTCAACACTGGGTCTGACTGAGGGCCTCCAGGAGAGAGGCCCGAGCAAGATGCGCCCCGAGGAGCGTCTTGCCTTATGTCAGCACTCGGTCTGACTGAGCGCCTCCAGGAGAGAGGCCCAAGCAAGACGCGCCCCGAGGAGCGTCTTGCCACATGGCAACAATGGGTCTGACAGAGGGCCTCCAGGAGAGAGGCCCAAGCAAGACGTGCCCCGAGGAGCATTTTGCCACATGTCAGCACTCGATCTGACTGAGCGCCTCCAGGAGAGAGGCCCAAGCAAGATGCGCCCCGAGGAGCGTCTTGCCACATCTCAACAATGGGTCTGACTGAGGGCCTCCAGGAGAGAAGCCCAAGCAAGACGCGCCCCGAGGAGCGTCTTGCCCCTTGTCAGCACTCGGTCTGACTGAGCGCCTCCAGGAGAGAGGCCCAAGCAAGACGCGCCTCGAGGAGCGTCTTGACACATGTCAACACTGGGTCTGACTGAGGGCCTCCATGAGAGAAGCCCAAGCAAGACGCGCCCCGAGGAGCGTCTTGCCACATGTCAACACTGGGTCTGACAGAGGGCCTCCAGGAGAGAGGCCCAAGCAATACGCGCCCCGAGGAGCGTCTTGCCACATGTCACCACTGGGTCTGACTGAGCGCCTCCATGAGAGAGGCCCAAGCAAGATGCGCCCCGAGGAGAGTCTTGCCACATGCCAACACTGGGTCTGACTGTGCGCCTCCAGGAGAGAGGCCCAAGCAAGACGCGCCCCGTGGAGCGTCTTGCCACATGTCAACACTGGGTCTGACTGAGCGCCTCCAGGAGAAAGGCCCAAGCAAGACGCTCCCCGAGGAACGTCTTGCCACGTGTCATCACTGGGTCTGACTGAGCGCCTCCAGGAGAGAGGCCCAAGCAAGACGCGGCCCGATGGAGCGTCTTGCCATGTGTCACCACTGGGTCTGACTGAGCGCCTCCAGGAGAGAGGCCCAAGCAAGACGCGCCCCGAGGAGCGTCTTGCCACATGTCAACACTGGGTCTGACAGAGGACCTCCAGGAGAGAGGCCCAAGCAAGACGCGCCCCGAGGAGCGTCTTGACACATGTCAACACTGGGTCTGACTGAGCGCCTCCAGGAGAGAGGCCCAACCAAGACGCACCCCGAGGAGATTCTTGCCACATGCCAACACTGGGTCTGACTGTGCGCCTCCAGGAGAGAAGCCCCAGCAAGACGCGCCCCGAGGTGCGTCTTGACACATGTCAACACTGGGTCTGACTGAGGGCCTCAATGAGAGAAGCCCAAGCAAGACGAGCCCCGAGGAGCGTCTTGCCACATATCACCACTGGGTCTGACAGAGGGCCTCCAGGAGAGAGGCCCAAGCAATACGCGCCCCGAGGAGCGTCTTGCCACATGTCACCACTGGGTCTGACTGAGCGCCTCCAGGAGAGAGGCCCAACCAAGACGTGCCCCGAGGAGCGTCTTGCCACATGTCAACACTGGGTCTGACTGAGCGCCTCCAGGAGAGAGGCCCAAGCAAGACGCGCCCGGAGGAGCGTCTTGCCACATGTCAACACTGGGTCTGACAGAGGGCCTCCAGGAGAGAGGCCCCAGCAAGATGCGCCCCGAGGAGCGTCTTGCCTTATGTCAGCACTCGGTCTGACTGAGCGCCTCCAGGAGAGAGGCCCAAGCAAGACGCGCCCCGAGGAGCGTCTTGCCACATGGCAACAATGGGTCTGACAGAGGGCCTCCAGGAGAGAGGCCCAAGCAAGACGTGCCCCGAGGAGCATTTTGCCACATGTCAGCACTCGATCTGACTGAGCGCCTCCAGGAGAGAGGCCCAAGCAAGATGCGCCCCGAGGAGCGTCTTGCCACATCTCAACAATGGGTCTGACTGAGGGCCTCCAGGAGAGAAGCCCAAGCAAGACGCGCCCCGAGGAGCGTCTTGCCCCTTGTCAGCACTCGGTCTGACTGAGCGCCTCCAGGAGAGAGGCCCAAGCAAGACGCGCCTCGAGGAACGTCTTGCCACTTGTCATCACTGGGTCTGACAGAGCGCCTCCAGGAGAGAGGCCCAAGCAAGACGCGACCCGAGGAGCGTCTTGCCACGTGTCACCACTCGGTCTGACTGAGCGCCTCCAGGAGAGAGGCCCAAGCAAGACGCGCCCCGAGGAGCGTCTTGCAACATGCCAACACTGGGTCTGACTGAGCGCCTCCAGGAGAGAAGCCCAAGCAAGACGCGCCCCGAGGAGCGTCTTGCCACATGTCACCTCTGGGTCTGACTGAGCGCCTCCAGGAGAGAGGCCCAAGCAAGACGCGCCCCGAGGAGCGTCTTGTACCATGTCAACACTGGTTCTGACTGAGCGCCTCCAGGAGAGAAGCCCCAGCAAGACGCGCCCCGAGGAGCGTCTTGCCATATGTCAGCACTTGGTCTGACTGAGCGCCTCCAGGAGAGAGGCCCAAGCAAGATGCGCCCCGAGGAGCGTCTTGCCACTTGTCAGCACTTGGTCTGACTGAGCTCCTCCAGGAGAGAGGCCAAAGCAAGACGCGCCCCGAGGAGCGTCTTGCAACATGTCAACACTGGGTCTGACTGAGGGCCTCCATGAGAGAAGCCCAAGCAATACGCGCCCCGAGGAGCGTCTTGCCACATGTCACCACTGGGTCTGACTGAGCGCCTCCAGGAGAGAGGCCCAACCAAGACGTGCCCCGAGGAGCGTCTTGCCACATGTCAACACTGGGTCTGACTGAGCGCCTCCAGGAGAGAGGCCCAAGCAAGACGCGCCCGGAGGAGCGTCTTGCCACATGTCAACACTGGGTCTGACAGAGGGCCTCCAGGAGAGAGGCCCCAGCAAGATGCGCCCCGAGGAGCGTCTTGCCTTATGTCAGCACTCGGTCTGACTGAGCGCCTCCAGGAGAGAGGCCCAAGCAAGACGCGCCCCGAGGAGCGTCTTGCCACATGGCAACAATGGGTCTGACAGAGGGCCTCCAGGAGAGAGGCCCAAGCAAGACGTGCCCCTAGGAGCATTTTGCCACATGTCAGCACTCGATCTGACTGAGCGCCTCCAGGAGAGAGGCCCAAGCAAGATGCGCCCCGAGGAGCGTCTTGCCACATCTCAACAATGGGTCTGACTGAGGGCCTCCAGGAGAGAAGCCCAAGCAAGACGCGCCCCGAGGAGCGTCTTGCCCCTTGTCAGCACTCGGTCTGACTGAGCGCCTCCAGGAGAGAGGCCCAAGCAAGACGCGCCTCGAGGAACGTCTTGCCACTTGTCATCACTGGGTCTGACAGAGCGCCTCCAGGAGAGAGGCCCAAGCAAGACGCGACCCGAGGAGCGTCTTGCCACGTGTCACCACTCGGTCTGACTGAGCGCCTCCAGGAGAGAGGCCCAAGCAAGACGCGCCCCGAGGAGCGTCTTGCAACATGCCAACACTGGGTCTGACTGAGCGCCTCCAGGAGAGAAGCCCAAGCAAGACGCGCCCCGAGGAGCGTCTTGCCACATGTCACCTCTGGGTCTGACTGAGCGCCTCCAGGAGAGAGGCCCAAGCAAGACGCGCCCCGAGGAGCGTCTTGTACCATGTCAACACTGGTTCTGACTGAGCGCCTCCAGGAGAGAAGCCCCAGCAAGACGCGCCCCGAGGAGCGTCTTGCCATATGTCAGCACTTGGTCTGACTGAGCGCCTCCAGGAGAGAGGCCCAAGCAAGATGCGCCCCGAGGAGCGTCTTGCCACTTGTCAGCACTTGGTCTGACTGAGCTCCTCCAGGAGAGAGGCCAAAGCAAGACGCGCCCCGAGGAGCGTCTTGCAACATGTCAACACTGGGTCTGACTGAGGGCCTCCATGAGAGAAGCCCAAGCAAGACGCGCCCCGAGGAGCGTCTTGCCACATGTCAACACTGGGTCTGACTGAGCGCCTCAAGGAGAGAGGCCAAAGCAAGACACGCCCCGAGGAGCGTCTTGCCACGTGTCATCACTGGGTCTGACTGAGCGCCTCCAGGAGAGAGGCCCAAGCAAGACGCGCCCCGAGGAGCGTCTTGCAACATGTTACCACTGGGTCTGACTGAGCGCCTCAAGGAGAGATGCCCAAGCAAGACGCGCCCCGAGGAGCGTCTTCCCACATGTCAACACTGGGTCTGACTGAGCACCTCCAGGAGAGAGGCCCGAGCAAGACGCGGCCCGAGGAGCGTCTTGCCACATGTCAGCACTGGGTCTGACTGAGCGCCTCCAGGAGAGAGGCCCAAGCAAGACGCGCCCGATGGAGTGTCTTGTCACATGTCAACACTGGGTCTGACTGAGCGCCTCCAGGAGAAAAGCCCCAGCAAGACGCGCCCCGAGGAGCATCTTGCCACATGTCAGCACTCGGTCTGACTGAGCGCCTCCAGGAGAGAGGCCCAAGCAAGATGCGCCCCGCGGAGCGTCTTGCCACATGTCAACAATGGGTCTGACTGAGGGCCTCCAGGAGAGAAGCCCAAGCAAGACGCGCCCCGAGGAGCGTCTTGCCACTTGTCAGCACTCGGTCTGACTGAGCGCCTCCAGGAGAGAGGCCCAAGCAAGACGCGCCCCGAGGAGCGTCTTGACACATGTCAACACTGGGTCTGACTGAGGGCCTCCATGAGAGAAGCCCAAGCAATACGCGCCCCGAGGAGCGTCTTGCCACATGTCAACACTGGGTCTGACTGAGCGCCTCCAGGAGAGAGGCCCAACCAAGACACGCCCCGAGGAGAGTCTTGCCACATGCCAACACTGGGTCTCACTGTGCGCCTCCAGGAGAGAAGCCCCAGCAAGACGCGCCCCGAGGAGCGTCTTGCCACATGTCAGCACTCGGTCTGACTGAGCGCCTCACGAGAGAGGCCCAAGCAAGATGCGCCCTGAGGAGTGTCTTGCCACATGTCAACAATGGGTCTGACTGAGGGCCTCCAGGAGAGAGGCCCAAGCAAGACGCGCCCCGAGGAGCGTCTTGACACATGTCAACACTGGGTCTGACTGAAGGCCTCCATGAGAGAAGCCCAAGCAAGACGCGCCCCGAGGAGTGTCTTGCCACATGTCACCACTGGGTCTGACTGAGCGCCTCCACGAGAGAGGCCCAACCAAGACGCGCCCCGAGGAGAGTCTTGCCACATGCCAACACTGGGTCTGACAGAGGGCCTCCAGGAGAGAGGCCCAAGCAATACGCGCCCCGAGGAGCGTCTTGCCACATGTCACCACTGGATCTGACTGAGCGCCTCCACGAGAGAGGCCCAACCAAAACGCGCCCCGAGGAGAGTCTTGCCACATGCCAACACTGGGTCTGACTGAGCGCCTCCAGGAGAGAGGCCCAAGCAAGACGCACCCCGAGGAGCGTCGTGCCACATGTCAACACTGGGTCTGACTGAGCGCCTCCAAGAGAGAGGCCCAAGTAAGACGCGCCCCGAGGAGCGTCTTGTCACGTGTCATCACTGGGTCTGACTGAGCGCCTCCAGGAGAGAGGCCCAAGCAAGACGCGCCCCGAGGAGCGTCTTGCCACATGTCAACACTGGGTCTGACTGAGGGCCTCCAGGAGAGAGGCCCGAGCAAGACGCGCCCCGAGGAGCGTCTTGCCACATGTCAACACTGGGTCTGACTGAGCGCCTCCAGGAGAGAGGCCCAAGCAAGACGCGCCCCGAGGAGCGTCTTGCCTTATGTCAGCACTGGGTCTGACAGAGGGCCTCCAGGAGAGAGGCCCCAGCAAGACGCGCCCCGAGGAGCGTCTTGCCTTATGTCAGCACTCGGTCTGACTGAGCGCCTCCAGGAGAGAGGCCCAAGCAAGACGCGCCCCGAGGAGCGTCTTGCCACATGGCAACAATGGGTCTGACAAAGGGCCTCCAGGAGAGAGGCCCAAGCAAGGCGCGCCCCGAGGAGCATCTTGCCACATGTCATCTCTGGGTCTGACTGAGCGCCTCCAGGAGAGAGGCCCGAGCAAGACGCGCCCCGAGGAGCGTCTTGCCACATGTCAGCACTGGGTCTGACTGAGCACCTCCAGGAGAGAGGCCCGAGCAAGACGCGGCCGGAGGAGCGTCTTGCCACATGTCAGCACTGGGTCTGACTGAGCGCCTCCAGGAGAGAGGCCCAAGCAAGATGCGCCCCGAGGAGCGTCTTGCCACATCTCAACAATGGGTCTGACTGAGGGCCTCCAGGAGAGAAGCCCAAGCAAGACGCGCCCCGAGGAGCGTCTTGCCCCTTGTCAGCACTCGGTCTGACTGAGCGCCTCCAGGAGAGAGGCCCAAGCAAGACGCGCCTCGAGGAGCGTCTTGACACATGTCAACACTGGGTCTGACTGAGGGCCTCCATGAGAGAAGCCCAAGCAAGACGCGCCCCGAGGAGCGTCTTGCCACATGTCAACACTGGGTCTGACAGAGGGCCTCCAGGAGAGAGGCCCAAGCAATACGCGCCCCGAGGAGCGTCTTGCCACATGTCACCACTGGGTCTGACTGAGCGCCTCCATGAGAGAGGCCCAAGCAAGATGCGCCCCGAGGAGAGTCTTGCCACATGCCAACACTGGGTCTGACTGTGCGCCTCCAGGAGAGAGGCCCAAGCAAGACGCGCCCCGTGGAGCGTCTTGCCACATGTCAACACTGGGTCTGACTGAGCGCCTCCAGGAGAAAGGCCCAAGCAAGACGCTCCCCGAGGAACGTCTTGCCACGTGTCATCACTGGGTCTGACTGAGCGCCTCCAGGAGAGAGGCCCAAGCAAGACGCGGCCCGATGGAGCGTCTTGCCATGTGTCACCACTGGGTCTGACTGAGCGCCTCCAGGAGAGAGGCCCAAGCAAGACGCGCCCCGAGGAGCGTCTTGCCACATGTCAACACTGGGTCTGACAGAGGACCTCCAGGAGAGAGGCCCAAGCAAGACGCGCCCCGAGGAGCGTCTTGACACATGTCAACACTGGGTCTGACTGAGCGCCTCCAGGAGAGAGGCCCAACCAAGACGCACCCCGAGGAGATTCTTGCCACATGCCAACACTGGGTCTGACTGTGCGCCTCCAGGAGAGAAGCCCCAGCAAGACGCGCCCCGAGGTGCGTCTTGACACATGTCAACACTGGGTCTGACTGAGGGCCTCAATGAGAGAAGCCCAAGCAAGACGAGCCCCGAGGAGCGTCTTGCCACATATCACCACTGGGTCTGACAGAGGGCCTCCAGGAGAGAGGCCCAAGCAATACGCGCCCCGAGGAGCGTCTTGCCACATGTCACCACTGGGTCTGACTGAGCGCCTCCAGGAGAGAGGCCCAACCAAGACGTGCCCCGAGGAGCG
Organism: Nothobranchius furzeri; assembly: GCF_043380555.1. NCBI lineage: Eukaryota > Metazoa > Chordata > Actinopteri > Cyprinodontiformes > Nothobranchiidae > Nothobranchius > Nothobranchius furzeri. Next base: position 43,345,996 of record NC_091748.1, read on the forward strand.
TCTTGCCACATGTCAACACTGGGTCTGACTGAGCGCCTCCAGGAGAGAGGCCCAAGCAAGACGCGCCCGGAGGAGCGTCTTGCCACATGTCAACACTGGGTCTGACAGAGGGCCTCCAGGAGAGAGGCCCCAGCAAGATGCGCCCCGAGGAGCGTCTTGCCTTATGTCAGCACTCGGTCTGACTGAGCGCCTCCAGGAGAGAGGCCCAAGCAAGACGCGCCCCGAGGAGCGTCTTGCCACATGGCAACAATGGGTCTGACAGAGGGCCTCCAGGAGAGAGGCCCAAGCAAGACGTGCCCCGAGGAGCATTTTGCCACATGTCAGCACTCGATCTGACTGAGCGCCTCCAGGAGAGAGGCCCAAGCAAGATGCGCCCCGAGGAGCGTCTTGCCACATCTCAACAATGGGTCTGACTGAGGGCCTCCAGGAGAGAAGCCCAAGCAAGACGCGCCCCGAGGAGCGTCTTGCCCCTTGTCAGCACTCGGTCTGACTGAGCGCCTCCAGGAGAGAGGCCCAAGCAAGACGCGCCTCGAGGAACGTCTTGCCACTTGTCATCACTGGGTCTGACAGAGCGCCTCCAGGAGAGAGGCCCAAGCAAGACGCGACCCGAGGAGCGTCTTGCCACGTGTCACCACTCGGTCTGACTGAGCGCCTCCAGGAGAGAGGCCCAAGCAAGACGCGCCCCGAGGAGCGTCTTGCAACATGCCAACACTGGGTCTGACTGAGCGCCTCCAGGAGAGAAGCCCAAGCAAGACGCGCCCCGAGGAGCGTCTTGCCACATGTCACCTCTGGGTCTGACTGAGCGCCTCCAGGAGAGAGGCCCAAGCAAGACGCGCCCCGAGGAGCGTCTTGTACCATGTCAACACTGGTTCTGACTGAGCGCCTCCAGGAGAGAAGCCCCAGCAAGACGCGCCCCGAGGAGCGTCTTGCCATATGTCAGCACTTGGTCTGACTGAGCGCCTCCAGGAGAGAGGCCCAAGCAAGATGCGCCCCGAGGAGCGTCTTGCCACTTGTCAGCACTTGGTCTGACTGAGCTCCTCCAGGAGAGAGGCCAAAGCAAGACGCGCCCCGAGGAGCGTCTTGCAACATGTCAACACTGGGTCTGACTGAGGGCCTCCATGAGAGAAGCCCAAGCAATACGCGCCCCGAGGAGCGTCTTGCCACATGTCACCACTGGGTCTGACTGAGCGCCTCCAGGAGAGAGGCCCAACCAAGACGTGCCCCGAGGAGCGTCTTGCCACATGTCAACACTGGGTCTGACTGAGCGCCTCCAGGAGAGAGGCCCAAGCAAGACGCGCCCGGAGGAGCGTCTTGCCACATGTCAACACTGGGTCTGACAGAGGGCCTCCAGGAGAGAGGCCCCAGCAAGATGCGCCCCGAGGAGCGTCTTGCCTTATGTCAGCACTCGGTCTGACTGAGCGCCTCCAGGAGAGAGGCCCAAGCAAGACGCGCCCCGAGGAGCGTCTTGCCACATGGCAACAATGGGTCTGACAGAGGGCCTCCAGGAGAGAGGCCCAAGCAAGACGTGCCCCTAGGAGCATTTTGCCACATGTCAGCACTCGATCTGACTGAGCGCCTCCAGGAGAGAGGCCCAAGCAAGATGCGCCCCGAGGAGCGTCTTGCCACATCTCAACAATGGGTCTGACTGAGGGCCTCCAGGAGAGAAGCCCAAGCAAGACGCGCCCCGAGGAGCGTCTTGCCCCTTGTCAGCACTCGGTCTGACTGAGCGCCTCCAGGAGAGAGGCCCAAGCAAGACGCGCCTCGAGGAACGTCTTGCCACTTGTCATCACTGGGTCTGACAGAGCGCCTCCAGGAGAGAGGCCCAAGCAAGACGCGACCCGAGGAGCGTCTTGCCACGTGTCACCACTCGGTCTGACTGAGCGCCTCCAGGAGAGAGGCCCAAGCAAGACGCGCCCCGAGGAGCGTCTTGCAACATGCCAACACTGGGTCTGACTGAGCACCTCCAGGAGAGAAGCCCAAGCAAGACGCGCCCCGAGGAGCGTCTTGCCACATGTCACCTCTGGGTCTGACTGAGCGCCTCCAGGAGAGAGGCCCAAGCAAGACGCGCCCCGAGGAGCGTCTTGTACCATGTCAACACTGGTTCTGACTGAGCGCCTCCAGGAGAGAAGCCCCAGCAAGACGCGCCCCGAGGAGCGTCTTGCCATATGTCAGCACTTGGTCTGACTGAGCGCCTCCAGGAGAGAGGCCCAAGCAAGATGCGCCCCGAGGAGCGTCTTGCCACTTGTCAGCACTTGGTCTGACTGAGCTCCTCCAGGAGAGAGGCCAAAGCAAGACGCGCCCCGAGGAGCGTCTTGCAACATGTCAACACTGGGTCTGACTGAGGGCCTCCATGAGAGAAGCCCAAGCAAGACGCGCCCCGAGGAGCGTCTTGCCACATGTCAACACTGGGTCTGACTGAGCGCCTCAAGGAGAGAGGCCAAAGCAAGACACGCCCCGAGGAGCGTCTTGCCACGTGTCATCACTGGGTCTGACTGAGCGCCTCCAGGAGAGAGGCCCAAGCAAGACGCGCCCCGAGGAGCGTCTTGCAACATGTTACCACTGGGTCTGACTGAGCGCCTCAAGGAGAGATGCCCAAGCAAGACGCGCCCCGAGGAGCGTCTTCCCACATGTCAACACTGGGTCTGACTGAGCACCTCCAGGAGAGAGGCCCGAGCAAGACGCGGCCCGAGGAGCGTCTTGCCACATGTCAGCACTGGGTCTGACTGAGCGCCTCCAGGAGAGAGGCCCAAGCAAGACGCGCCCGATGGAGTGTCTTGTCACATGTCAACACTGGGTCTGACTGAGCGCCTCCAGGAGAAAAGCCCCAGCAAGACGCGCCCCGAGGAGCATCTTGCCACATGTCAGCACTCGGTCTGACTGAGCGCCTCCAGGAGAGAGGCCCAAGCAAGATGCGCCCCGCGGAGCGTCTTGCCACATGTCAACAATGGGTCTGACTGAGGGCCTCCAGGAGAGAAGCCCAAGCAAGACGCGCCCCGAGGAGCGTCTTGCCACTTGTCAGCACTCGGTCTGACTGAGCGCCTCCAGGAGAGAGGCCCAAGCAAGACGCGCCCCGAGGAGCGTCTTGACACATGTCAACACTGGGTCTGACTGAGGGCCTCCATGAGAGAAGCCCAAGCAATACGCGCCCCGAGGAGCGTCTTGCCACATGTCAACACTGGGTCTGACTGAGCGCCTCCAGGAGAGAGGCCCAACCAAGACACGCCCCGAGGAGAGTCTTGCCACATGCCAACACTGGGTCTCACTGTGCGCCTCCAGGAGAGAAGCCCCAGCAAGACGCGCCCCGAGGAGCGTCTTGCCACATGTCAGCACTCGGTCTGACTGAGCGCCTCACGAGAGAGGCCCAAGCAAGATGCGCCCTGAGGAGTGTCTTGCCACATGTCAACAATGGGTCTGACTGAGGGCCTCCAGGAGAGAGGCCCAAGCAAGACGCGCCCCGAGGAGCGTCTTGACACATGTCAACACTGGGTCTGACTGAAGGCCTCCATGAGAGAAGCCCAAGCAAGACGCGCCCCGAGGAGTGTCTTGCCACATGTCACCACTGGGTCTGACTGAGCGCCTCCACGAGAGAGGCCCAACCAAGACGCGCCCCGAGGAGAGTCTTGCCACATGCCAACACTGGGTCTGACAGAGGGCCTCCAGGAGAGAGGCCCAAGCAATACGCGCCCCGAGGAGCGTCTTGCCACATGTCACCACTGGATCTGACTGAGCGCCTCCACGAGAGAGGCCCAACCAAAACGCGCCCCGAGGAGAGTCTTGCCACATGCCAACACTGGGTCTGACTGAGCGCCTCCAGGAGAGAGGCCCAAGCAAGACGCACCCCGAGGAGCGTCGTGCCACATGTCAACACTGGGTCTGACTGAGCGCCTCCAAGAGAGAGGCCCAAGTAAGACGCGCCCCGAGGAGCGTCTTGTCACGTGTCATCACTGGGTCTGACTGAGCGCCTCCAGGAGAGAGGCCCAAGCAAGACGCGCCCCGAGGAGCGTCTTGCCACATGTCAACACTGGGTCTGACTGAGGGCCTCCAGGAGAGAGGCCCGAGCAAGACGCGCCCCGAGGAGCGTCTTGCCACATGTCAACACTGGGTCTGACTGAGCGCCTCCAGGAGAGAGGCCCAAGCAAGACGCGCCCCGAGGAGCGTCTTGCCTTATGTCAGCACTGGGTCTGACAGAGGGCCTCCAGGAGAGAGGCCCCAGCAAGACGCGCCCCGAGGAGCGTCTTGCCTTATGTCAGCACTCGGTCTGACTGAGCGCCTCCAGGAGAGAGGCCCAAGCAAGACGCGCCCCGAGGAGCGTCTTGCCACATGGCAACAATGGGTCTGACAAAGGGCCTCCAGGAGAGAGGCCCAAGCAAGGCGCGCCCCGAGGAGCATCTTGCCACATGTCATCTCTGGGTCTGACTGAGCGCCTCCAGGAGAGAGGCCCGAGCAAGACGCGCCCCGAGGAGCGTCTTGCCACATGTCAGCACTGGGTCTGACTGAGCACCTCCAGGAGAGAGGCCCGAGCAAGACGCGGCCGGAGGAGCGTCTTGCCACATGTCAGCACTGGGTCTGACTGAGCGCCTCCAGGAGAGAGGTCCCAGCAAGACGCGTCCCGAGGAGCGTCTTGCCACTTGTCAGCACTCGGTCTGACTGAGCGCCTCCAGGAGAGAGGCCCAAGCAAGACGCGCCCCGAGGAGCGTCTTGACACATGTCAACACTGGGTCTGACTGAGGGCCTCCATGAGAGAAGCCCAAGCAATACGCGCCCCGAGGAGCGTCTTGCCTTATGTCAACACTGGGTCTGACTGAGCGCCTCCAGGAGAGAGGCCCAACCAAGACACGCCCCGAGGAGAGTCTTGCCACATGCCAACACTGGGTCTCACTGTGCGCCTCCAGGAGAGAAGCCCCAGCAAGACGCGCCCCGAGGAGCGTCTTGCCACATGTCAGCACTCGGTCTGACTGAGCGCCTCCAGGAGAGAGGCCCAAGCAAGATGCGCCCTGAGGAGCGTCTTGCCACATGTCAACATTGGGTCTGACTGAGGGCCTCCAGGAGAGAGGCCCAAGCAAGACGCGCCCCGAGGAGCGTCTTGACACATGTCAACACTGGGTCTGACTGAGGGCCTCCATGAGAGAAGCCCAAGCAAGACGCGCCCCGAGGAGTGTCTTGCCACATGTCACCACTGGGTCTGACTGAGCGCCTCCACGAGAGAGGCCCAACCAAGACGCGCCCCGAGGAGAGTCTTGCCACATGCCAACACTGGGTCTGACAGAGGGCCTCCAGGAGAGAGGCCCAAGCAATACGCGCCCCGAGGAGCGTCTTGCCACATGTCACCACTGGATCTGACTGAGCGCCTCCACGTGAGAGGCCCAACCAAAACGCGCCCCGAGGAGAGTCTTGCCACATGCCAACACTGGGTCTGACTGAGCGCCTCCAGGACAGAGGCCCAAGCAAGACGCACCCCGAGGAGCGTCTTGCCACATGTCAACACTGGGTCTGACTGAGCGCCTCCAAGAGAGAGGCCCAAGTAAGACGCGCCCCGAGGAGCGTCTTGTCACGTGTCATCACTGGGTCTGACTGAGTGCCTCCAGGAGAGAGGCCCAAGCAAGACGCGCCCCGAGGAGCGTCTTGCCACATGTCAACACTAGGTCTGACTGAGGGCCTCCAGGAGAGAGGCCCGAGCAAGACGCGCCCCGAGGAGCGTCTTGCCACATGTCAACACTGGGTCTGACTGAGCGCCTCCAGGAGAGAGGCCCAAGCAAGACGCGCCCCGAGGAGCGTCTTGCCTTATGTCAGCACTGGGTCTGACAGAGGGCCTCCAGGAGAGAGGCCCCAGCAAGACGCGCCCCGAGGAGCGTCTTGCCTTATGTCAGCACTCGGTCTGACTGAGCGCCTCCAGGAGAGAGGCCCAAGCAAGACGCGCCCCGAGGAGCGTCTTGCCACATGGCAACAATGGGTCTGACAAAGGGCCTCCAGGAGAGAGGCCCAAGCAAGGCGCGCCCCGAGGAGCATCTTGCCACATGTCATCTCTGGGTCTGACTGAGCGCCTCCAGGAGAGAGGCCCGAGCAAGACGCGCCCCGAGGAGCGTCTTGCCACATGTCAGCACTGGGTCTGACTGAGCGCCTCCAGGAGAGAGGTCCCAGCAAGACGCGCCCCGAGGAGCGTCTTGCCACATGTCAACAATGGGTCTGACTGAGGGCCTCCAGGAGAGAAGCCCAAGAAAGACGCGCCCCGAGGAGCGTCTTGCCTTATGTCAGCACTCGGTCTGACTGAGCGCCTCCAGGAGAGAGGCCCAAGCAAGACGCGCCCCGAGGAGCGTCTTGCCACATGGCAACAATGGGTCTGACAGAGGGCCTCCAGGAGAGAGGCCCAAGCAAGACGCGCCCCGAGGAGCATCTTGCCACATGTCACCTCTGGGTCTGACTGAGCGCCTCCAGGAGAGAGGCCCAAGCAAGACGCGCCCCATGGAGTGTCTTGTCACATGTCAACACTGGGTCTGACTGAGCGCCTCCAGGAGAGAAGCCCAAGCAAGACGCGCCCCGAGGAGCATCTTGCCACATGTCACCTCTGGGTCTGACTGAGCGCCTCCAGGAGAGAGGCCCAAGCAAGACGCACCCCGAGGAGCGTCTTGCCACTTGTCAGCACTCGGTCTGACTGAGCGCCTCCAGGAGAGAGGCCCAAGCAAGACGCGCCCCGAGGAGCGTCTTGACACATGTCAACACTGGGTCTGACTGAGGGCCTCCATGAGAGAAGCCCAAGCAATACGCACCCCGAGAAGCGTCTTGCCACATGTCACCACTGGGTCTGACTGAGCGCCTCCAGGAGAGAGGCCCAACCAAGACACGCCCCGAGGAGAGTCTTGCCACATGCCAACACTGCGTCTGACTGTGCACCTCCTGGAGAGAAGCCCCAGCAAGACGCGCCCCGAGGAGCGTCTTGCCACATGTCAGCACTCGGTCTGACTGAGCGCCTCCAGGAGAGAGGCCCAAGCAAGATGCGCCCTGAGGAGCGTCCTGCCACATATCAACAATGGGTCTGACTGAGGGCCTCCATGAGAGAAGCCCAAGCAAGACGCGCCCCGAGGAGTGTCTTGCCACATGTCACCACTGGGTCTGACTGAGCGCCTCACGAGAGAGGCCCAACCAAAACGCGCCCCGAGGAGAGTCTTGCCACATGCCAACACTGGGTCTGACTGAGCGCCTCCAGGAGAGAGGCCCAAGCAAGACGCGCCCCGAGGAGCGTCTTGCCACTTGTCAGCACTCGGTCTGACTGAGGGCCTCCAGGAGAGAGGCCCAAGCAAGACGCGCCCCGAGGAGCGTCTTGACACATGTCAACACTGGGTCTGACTGAGCGCCTCCAGGAGAGAGGCCCACGCAAGATGCGCCCTGAGGAGCGTCTTGCCACATATCAGCAATGGGTCTGACTGAGGGCCTCCAGGAGAGAGGCCCAAGCAAGACGCGCCCCGAGGAGTGTCTTGACACATGTCAACACTGGGTCTGACTGAGGGCCTCCATGAGAGAAGCCCAAGCAAGACGCGCCCCGAGGAGTGTCTTGCCACATGTCACCACTGGGTCTGACTGAGCGCCTCCACGAGAGAGGCCCAAGCGAATACGCGCCCCGAGGAGCGTCTTGCCACATGTCACCACTGGGTCTGACTGAGCGCCTCCACGAGAGAGGCCCAACCAAGATGCGCCCCGAGGAGCGTCTTGCCACATGCCAACACTGGGTCTGACTGAGCGCCTCCAGGAGAGAGGCCCAAGCAAGACGCGCCCCGAGGAGCGTCTTGCCACATGTCAACACTGGGTCTGACTGAGCGCCTCCAGGAGAGAGGCCCAAGCAAGACGCGCCCCGAGGAGCGTCTTGACACATGTCAACACTGGGTCTGACTGAGGGCCTCCATGAGAGAAGCCCAAGCAATACGCGCCCCGAGGAGCGTCTTGCCACATGTCACCACTGGGTCTGACTGAGCGCCTCCAGGAGAGAGGCCCAACCAAGACGCGCCCCGAGGAGATTCTTGCCACATGCCAACACTGGGTCTGACTGAGGGCCTCCAGGAGAGAGGCCCAAGCAAGACGCACCCCGAGGAGCGTCTTGCCACATGTCAACACTGGGTCTGACTGAGCGCCTCCAGGAGAGAGGCCCAAGCAAGACGCACCCCGAGGAGCGTCTTGCCACATGTCAACACTGGGTCTGACTGAGCGCCACCAGGAGAGAGGCCCAAGCAAGACGTGCCCGGAGTAGCGTCTTGCCACATGTCAACACTGGGTCTGACTGAGCGCCTCCAGGAGAGAGGCCCAAGCAAGACGCGCCCAGAGGAGCGTCTTGCCACATGTCAACACTGGGTCTGACAGAGGGCCTCCAGAAGAGAGGCCCCAGCAAGACGCGCCCCGAGGAGCCTCTTGCCTTATGTCAGCACTCGGTCTGACTGAGCGCCTCCAGGAGAGAGGCCCAAGCAAGACGAGCCCCGAGGAGCGTCTTGCCACATGGCAACAATGGGTCTGACAGACGGCCTCCAGGAGAGAGGCCCAAGCAAGACGCGCCACGAGGAGCATCTTGCCACATGTCATCTCTGGGTCTGACTGAGCGCCTCCAGGAGAGAGGCCCAAGCAAGATGCGCCCCGAGGAGCGTCTTGCCAAATGTCAACAATGGGTCTGACTGAGGGCCTCCAGGAGAGAAGCCCAAGCAAGACGCGCCCCGAGGAGCGTCTTGCCACTTGTCAGCACTCAATCTGACTGAGCGCCTCCAGGAGAGAGGCCCAAGCAAGACGCGCCCCGAGGAGCGTCTTGACAAATATCAACACTGGGTCTGACTGAGGGCCTCCATGAGAGAAGCCCAAGCAAGATGCGCCCAGAGGAGCGTCTTGCCACATGTCAACACTGGGTCTGACAGAGGGCCTCCAGGAGAGAGGCCCAAGCAATACGCACCCCGAGGAGCGTCTTGCCTTATGTCAGCACTTGGTCTGACTGAGCGCCTCCAGGAGAGAGGCGCAAGCAAGACGCGGCCCGAGGAGCGTCTTGCCACATGTCAACACTGGGTCTGACTGAGCGCCTCCAGGAGAGAGGCCCAAGCAAGACGCGCCCCGAGGAGCGTCTTGCCACATGTCACCACTGGGTCTGACTGAGCACCTCCAGGAGAGAGGCCCAAGCAAGACGCGCCCCGAGGAGCGTCTTGCCACAGGTCAACACTGGGTCTGACTGAGCGCCTCCAGGAGAGAGGCCTGAGCAAGACGCGCCCCGAGGAGCGTCTTGCCACATGTCAGCACTGGGTCTGACTGAGCGTCTCCAGGAGAGAGGTCCCAGCAAGGCGCGCCCCGAGGAGCGTCTTGCCTTATTTCAGCACTCGGTCTAACTGAGCGCCTCCAGGAGAGAGGCCCAAGCAAGACGCGCCCCGAGGAGCGTCTTGCCACATGTCAACAATGGGTCTGACTGAGTTCCTCCAAGAGAGAAGCCCAAGCAAGACGCGCCCCGAGGAGCGTCTTGCCACATGTCAACACTGGGTCTGACTGAGCGCCTCCAGGAGAGAGGCCCAAGCAAGACGCGCCCGGAGGAGCGTCTTGCCACATGTCAACACTGGGTCTGACAGAGGGCCTCCAGGAGAGAGGCCCCAGCAAGACGGGCCCAGAGGAGCGTCTTGCCTTATGTCAGCACTCGGTCTGACTGAGCGCCTCCAGGAGAGAGGCCCAAGCAAGACGCGCCCCGAGGAGCATCTTGCCACATGTCACCACTGGGTCTGACTGAGCGCCTCCAGGAGAGAGGCCCAAGCAAGACGCGCCCCGAGGAGTGTCTTGTCACATGTCAACACTGGGTCTGACTGAGCGCCTCCAGGAGAGAAGCCCCAGCAAGACGCGCCCCGAGGAGCGACTTGCCACATATCAGCACTCGGTCTGACTGAGCGCCTCCAGGAGAGAGGCCCAAGCAAGATGCGCCCCGTGGAGCGTCTTGCCACATGTCAACAATGGGTCTGACTGAGGGCCTCCAGGAGAGAAGCCCAAGCAAGACCTGCCCCGAGGAGCGTCTTGCCACTTGTCAGCACTCGGTCTGACTGAGCGCCTCCAGGAGAGAGGCCCAAGCAAGACGCGCCCCGAGGAGCGTCTTGACACATGTCAACACTGGGTCTGACTGAGGGCCTCCATGAGAGAAGCCCCAGCAAGTCGCGCCCCGAGGAGCGTCTTGCCACATGTCAACACTGGGTCTGACTGAGCGCCTCCAGGAGAGAGGCCCAACCAAGACGCGCACCGAGGAGCGTCTTGCCACATGTCAACAATGGGTCTGACTGAGGGCCTCCAGGAGAGAGGCCCAAGCAAGATGCGCCCCGAGGAGCATCTTGCCACATGTCACCTCTAGGTCTGACTGAGCGCCTCCAGGAGAGAGGCCCAAGCAAGACGCGCCCCGAGGAGTGTCTTGTCACATGTCAGCACTGGGTCTGACTGAGTGCCTCCAGGAGAGAGGCCCAAGCAAGATGCGCCCCGAGGAGCGTTTTGCCACATGTCAACAATGGGTCTGACTGAGGGCCTACAGGAGAGAAGCCCAAGCAAGACGCGCCCCGAGGAGCGTCTTGCCACTTGTCAGCACTCGGTCTGACTGAGCGCCTCCAGGAGAGAGGCCCAAGCAAGACGCGCCCCGAGGAGCGTCTTGACACATGTCAACACTGGGTCTGACTGAGGGCCTCCATGAGAGAAGCCCAAGCAATACGCGCCCCGAGGAGCGTCTTGCCACATGTCATCACTGGGTCTGACTGAGCGCCTCCAGGAGAGAGGCCCAACCAAGACGCGCCCCGAGGAGAGTCTTGCCACATGCCAACACTGGGTCTGACTGTGCGCCTCCAGGAGAGAAGCACCAGCAAGACACGCCCCGAGGTGCGTCTTGCCACTTGTCAGCACTCGGTCTGACTGAGCGCCTCCAGGAGAGAGGCCCAAGCAAGACGCGCCCCGAGGAGCGTCTTGACACATGTCAACACTGGGTCTGACTGAGGGCCTCCATGAGAGAAGCCCAAGCAAGACGCGCCCCGAGGAGAGTCTTGCCACATGTCACCACTGGGTCTGACAGAGGGCCTCCAGGAGAGAGGCCCAAGCAATACGCGCCCCGAGGAGCGTCTTGCCACATGTCACCACTGGGTCTGACTGAGCGCTTCCAGGAGAGAGGCCCAACCAAGACGCACCCCGAGGAGAGTCCTGCCACATGCCAACACTGGGTCTGACTTAGCAGCTCCAGGAGAGAGGCCCAAGCAAGACGCGCCCCGAGGAGCGTCTTGCCACGTGTCATCACTGGGTCTGACTGAGCGCCTCCAGGAGAGAGGCCCAAGCAAGACGTGCCCCGAGGAGCGTCTTACCACGTGTCACCACTGGGTCTGACTGAGCACCTCCAGGAGAGAGGCCCAAGCAAGACGCGCCCCGAGGAGCGTCTTGCCACATGTCAACACTGGGTCTGACTGAGCGCCTCCAGGCGAGAGGCCCGAGCAAGACGCGCCCCGAGGAGCGTCTTGCCACATGTCAGCACTGGGTCTGACTGAGCGCCTCCAGGAGAGAGGTCCCAGCAAGATGCACCCCGAGGAGCGTCTTGCCTTATGTCAGCCCTCGGTCTGACTGAGCGCCTCCAGGAGAGAGGCCCAAGCAAGACGCGCCCCGAGGAGCGTCTTGCCACATGTCAACAATGGGTCTGACTGAGGGCCTCCAGGAGAGAAGCCCAAGCAAGACGTGCCCCGAGGAGCGTCTTGCCACATGTCAACACTGGGTCTGACTGAGCACCTCCAGGAGAGAGGCCCAAGCAAGACGCAACCCGAGGAGCATCTTGCCACATGTCATCTCTGGGTCTGTCTGAGCGCCTCCAGGAGAGAGGCCCAAGCAAGACGCGCCCCGAGGAGGGTCTTGTCACATGTCAACACTGGGTCTGACTGAGCGCCTCCAGGAGAGAAGCCCCAGCAAGACGCGCCCCGAGGAGCGTCTTGCCACATGTCAGCACTGGGTCTGACTGAGCGCCTCCAGGAGAGAGGCCCAAGCAAGACGCGCCCCGAGGAGCATCTTGACACATGTCAACACTGGGTCTGACTGAGGGCCTCCATGAGAGAAGCCCAAGCAATACGCGCCCCGAGGAGCGTCTTGCCACATGTCACCACTGGGTCTGACTGAGCGCCTCCAGGAGAGTGGCCCAACCAAGACGCGCCCCGAGGAGAGTCTTGCCACATGCCAACACTGGGTCTGACTGTGCGCCTCCAGGAGAGAAGCACCAGCAAGACACGCCCCGAGGTGCGTCTTGCCACTTGTCAGCACTCGGTCTGACTGAGCGCCTCCAGGAGAGAGGCCCAAGCAAGACGCGCCCTGAGGAGCGTCTTGACACATGTCAACACTGGGTCTGACTGAGGGCCTCCATGAGAGAAGCCCAAGCAAGACGCGCCCCGAGGAGCGTCTTGCCACATGTCACCACTGGGTCTGACAGAGGGCCTCCAGGAGAGAGGCCCAAGCAATACGCGCCCCGAGGAGCGTCTTGCCACATGTCACCACTGGGTCTGACTGAGCGCTTCCAGGAGAGAGGCCCAACCAAGACGCGCCCCGAGGAGAGTCCTGCCACATGCCAACACTGGGTCTGACTGAGCGCCTCCAGGAGAGAGGCCCTTGCAAGACGCACCCCGAGGAGCGTCTTGCCACATGTCAACACTGGGTCTGACTGAGCGCCTCCAGCAGAGGTGTTCCAAGCAAGACGCGCCCCGAGGAGCGTCTTGCCACGTGTCATCACTGGGTCTGACTGAGCGCCTCCAGGAGAGAGGCCCAAGCAAGACGCGCCCCGAGGAGCGTCTTACCACGTGTCACCACTGGGTCTGACTGAGCCCCTCCAGGAGAGAGGCCCAAGCAAGACTCGCCCCGAGGAGTGTCTTGCCACATGTCAACACTGGGTCTGACTGAGCGCCTCCAGGCGAGAGGCCCGAGCAAGACGCGCCCCGAGGAGCGTCTTGCCACATGTCAGCACTGGGTCTGACTGAGCGCCTCCAGGAGAGATGTCCCAGCAAGATGCACCCCGAGGAGCGTCTTGCCTTATGTCAGCCCTCGGTCTGACTGAGCGCCTCCAGGAGAGAGGCCCAAGCAAGACGCGCCCCGAGGAGCGTCTTGCCACATGTCAACAATGGGTCTGACTGAGGGCCTCCAGGAGAGAAGCCCAAGCAAGACGTGCCACGAGGAGCGTCTTGCCACATGTCAACACTGGGTCTGACTGAGCACCTCCAGGAGAGAGGCCCAAGCAAGACGCACCCCGAGGAGCATCTTGCCACATGTCATCTCTGGGTCTGTCTGAGCGCCTCCAGGAGAGAGGCCCAAGCAAGATGCGCCCCGAGGAGGGTCTTGTCACATGTCAACACTGGGTCTGACTGAGCGCCTCCAGGAGAGAAGCCCCAGCAAGACGCGCCCCGAGGAGCGTCTTGCCACATGTCAGCACTGGGTCTGACTGAGCGCCTCCAGGAGAGAGGCCCAAGGAAGACTCGCCCCGAGGAGCATCTTGACACATGTCAACACTGGGTCTGACTGAGGGCCTCCATGAGAGAAGCCCAAGCAATACGCGCCCCGAGGAGCGTCTTGCCACATGTCACCACTGGGTCTGACTGAGCGCCTCCAGGAGAGAGGCCCAACCAAGACGCGCCCCGAGGAGAGTCTTGCCACATGCCAACACTGGGTCTGACTGTGCGCCTCCAGGAGAGAAGCACCAGCAAGACACGCCCCGAGGTGCGTCTGCCACTTGTCAGCACTCGGTCTGACTGAGCGCCTCCAGGAGAGAGGCCCAAGCAAGACGCGCCCTGAGGAGCGTCTTGACACATGTCAACACTGGGTCTGACTGAGGGCCTCCATGAGAGAAGCCCAAGCAAGACGCGCCCCGAGGAGCGTCTTTCCACATGTCACCACTGGGTCTGACAGAGGGCCTCCAGGAGAGAGGCCCTAGCAATACGCGCCCCGAGGAGCGTCTTGCCACATGTCACCACTGGGTCTGACTGAGCGCTTCCAGGAGAGAGGCCCAACCAAGACGCGCCCCGAGGAGAGTCCTGCCACATGCCAACACTGGGTCTGACTGAGCGCCTCCAGCAGAGGTGTTCCAAGTAAGACGCGCCCCGAGGAGCGTCTTGCCACGTGTCATCACTGGGTCTGACTGAGCGCCTCCAGGAGAGAGGCCCAAGCAAGACGCGCCCCGAGGAGCGTCATACCACATGTCACCACTGGGTCTGACTGAGCCCCTCCAGGAGAGAGGCCCAAGCAAGACGCGCCCCGAGGAGCGTCTTGCCACATGTCAACACTGGGTCTGACTGAGCGCCTCCAGGCGAGAGGCCCGAGCAAGACGCGCCCCGAGGAGCGTCTTGCCACATGTCAGCAATGGGTCTGACTGAGCGCATCCAGGAGAGAGGTCCCAGCAAGATGCACCCCGAGGAGCGTCTTGCCTTATGTCAGCACTCGGTCTGACTGAGCGCCTCCAGGAGAGAGGCCCAAGCAAGACGCGCCCCGAGGAGCGTCATACCACATGTCACCACTGGGTCTGACTGAGCCCCTCCAGGAGAGAGGCCCAAGCAAGACGCGCCCCGAGGAGCGTCTTGCCACATGTCAACACTGGGTCTGACAGAGGGCCTCCAGGAGAGAGGCCCAAGCAATACGCACCTCGAGGAGCGTCTTGCCTTATGTCAGCACTCGGTCTGACTGAGCGCCTCCAGGAGAGAGGCGCAAGCAAGACGCGCCCCGAGGAGCGTCTTGCCACATGTCAACACTGGGTCTGACTGAGCGCCTCCAGGAGAGAGGCCCAAGCAAGACGCGCCCCGAGGAGCGTCTTGCCACATGTCAACACTGGGTCTGACTGAGCACCTCCAGGAGAGAGGCCCGAGCAAGACGCGCCCCGAGGAGCGTCTTGCCACAGGTCAACACTGGGTCTGACTGAGCGCCTCCAGGAGAGAGGCCCGAGCAAGACACGCCCCGAGGAGCGTCTTGCCACATGTCAGCACTGGGTCTGACTGAGCGCCTCCAGGAGAGAGGTCCCAGCAAGATGCACCCCGAGGAGCGTCTTGCCTTATGTCAGCCCTCGGTCTGACTGAGCGCCTCCAGGAGAGAGGCCCAAGCAAGACGCGCCCCGAGGAGCGTCTTGCCACATGTCAACAATGGGTCTGACTGAGGGCCTCCAGGAGAGAAGCCCAAGCAAGACGTGCCCCGAGGAGCGTCTTGCCACATGTCAACACTGGGTCTGACTGAGCACCTCCAGGAGAGAGGCCCAAGCAAGACGCGCCCCGAGGAGCATCTTGCCACATGTCATCTCTGGGTCTGTCTGAGCGCCTCCAGGAGAGAGGCCCAAGCAAGACGCGCCCCGAGGAGGGTCTTGTCACATGTCAACACTGGGTCTGACTGAGCGCCTCCAGGAGAGAAGCCCCAGCAAGACGCGCCCCGAGGAGCGTCTTGCCACATGTCAGCACTGGGTCTGACTGAGCGCCTCAAGGAGAGAGGCCCAAGCAAGACGCGCCCCGAGGAGCATCTTGACACATGTCAACACTGGGTCTGACTGAGGGCCTCCATGAGAGAAGCCCAAGCAATACGCGCCCCGAGGAGCGTCTTGCCACATGTCACCACTGGGTCTGACTGAGCGCCTCCAGGAGAGTGGCCCAACCAAGACGCGCCCCGAGGAGAGTCTTGCCACATGCCAACACTGGGTCTGACTGTGCGCCTCCAGGAGAGAAGCACCAGCAAGACACGCCCCGAGGTGCGTCTTGCCACTTGTCAGCACTCGGTCTGACTGAGCGCCTCCAGGAGAGAGGCCCAAGCAAGACGCGCCCTGAGGAGCGTCTTGACACATGTCAACACTGGGTCTGACTGAGGGCCTCCATGAGAGAAGCCCAAGCAAGACGCGCCCCGAGGAGCGTCTTGCCACATGTCACCACTGGGTCTGACTGAGCGCTTCCAGGAGAGAGGCCCAACCAAGACGCGCCCCGAGGAGAGTCCTGCCACATGCCAACACAGGGTCTGACTGAGCGCCTCCAGGAGAGAGGCCCTTT
This sequence comes from Nothobranchius furzeri, assembly GCF_043380555.1. Classification (NCBI taxonomy): domain Eukaryota; kingdom Metazoa; phylum Chordata; class Actinopteri; order Cyprinodontiformes; family Nothobranchiidae; genus Nothobranchius; species Nothobranchius furzeri. Next base: position 43,361,991 of record NC_091748.1, read on the forward strand.
CAAGACGCACCCCGAGGAGCGTCTTGCCACATGTCAACACTGGGTCTGACTGAGCGCCTCCAGCAGAGGTGTTCCAAGCAAGACGCGCCCCGAGGAGCGTCTTGCCACGTGTCATCACTGGGTCTTACTGAGCGCCTCCAGGAGAGAGGCCCAAGCAAGACGCGCCCCGAGGAGCGTCTTACCACGTGTCACCACTGGGTCTGACTGAGCCCCTCCAGGAGAGAGGCCCAAGCAAGACTCGCCCCGAGGAGCGTCTTGCCACATGTCAACACTGGGTCTGACTGAGCGCCTCCAGGCGAGAGGCCCGAGCAAGACGCGCCCCGAGGAGCGTCTTGCCACATGTCAGCACTGGGTCTGATCGAGCGCCTCCAGGAGAGAGGTCCCAGCAAGATGCACCCCGAGGAGCGTCTTGCCTTATGTCAGCCCTCGGTCTGACTGAGCGCCTCCAGGAGAGAGGCCCAAGCAAGACGCGCCCCGAGGAGCGTCTTGCCACATGTGAACAATGGGTCTGACTGAGGGCCTCCAGGAGAGAGGCCCAAGCAAGATGCGCCCCGAGGAGGGTCTTGTCACATGTCACCAATGGGTCTGACTGAGCGCCTCCAGGAGAGAAGCCCCAGCAAGACGCGCCCCGAGGAGCGTCTTGCCACATGTCAGCACTGGGTCTGACTGAGCGCCTCCAGGAGAGAGGCCCAAGGAAGACTCGCCCCGAGGAGCATCTTGACACATGTCAACACTGGGTCTGACTGAGGGCCTCCATGAGAGAAGCCCAAGCAATACGCGCCCCGAGGAGCGTCTTGCCACATGTCACCACTGGGTCTGACTGAGCGCCTCCAGGAGAGAGGCCCAACCAAGACGCGCCCCGAGGAGAGTCTTTCCACATGCCAACACTGGGTCTGACTGTGCGCCTCCAGGAGAGAAGCACCAGCAAGACACGCCCCGAGGTGCGTCTGCCACTTGTCAGCACTCGGTCTGACTGAGCGCCTCCAGGAGAGAGGCCCAAGCAAGACGCGCCCTGAGGAGCGTCTTGACACATGTCAACACTGGGTCTGACTGAGGGCCTCCATGAGAGAAGCCCAAGCAAGACGCGCCCCGAGGAGCGTCTTGCCACATGTCACCACTGGGTCTGACAGAGGGCCTCCAGGAGAGAGGCCCTAGCAATACGCGCCCCGAGGAGCGTCTTGCCACATGTCACCACTGGGTCTGACTGAGCGCTTCCAGGAGAGAGGCCCAACCAAGACGCGCCCCGAGGAGAGTCCTGCCACATGCCAACACTGGGTCTGACTGAGCGCCTCCAGCAGAGGTGTTCCAAGTAAGACGCGCCCCGAGGAGCGTCTTGCCACGTGTCATCACTGGGTCTGACTGAGCGCCTCCAGGAGAGAGGCCCAAGCAAGACGCGCCCCGAGGAGCGTCATACCACATGTCACCACTGGGTCTGACTGAGCCCCTCCAGGAGAGAGGCCCAAGCAAGACGCGCCCCGAGGAGCGTCTTGCCACATGTCAACACTGGGTCTGACTGAGCGCCTCCAGGAGAGAGGTCCCAGCAAGATGCACCCCGAGGAGCGTCTTGCCTTATGTCAGCACTCGGTCTGACTGAGCACCTCCAGGAGAGAGGCCCAAGCAAGACGCGCCCCGAGGAGCGTCATACCACATGTCAACACTGGGTCTGACAGAGGGCCTCCAGGAGAGCGGCCCAAGCAATACGCACCCCGAGGAGCGTCTTGCCTTATGTCAGCACTCGGTCTGACTGAGCGCCTCCAGGAGAGAGGCGCAAGCAAGACGCGCCCCGAGGAGCGTCTTGCCACATGTCAACACTGGGTCTGACTGAGCGCCTCCAGGAGAGAGGCCCAAGCAAGACGCGCCCCGAGGAGCGTCTTGCCACATGTCAACACTGGGTCTGACTGAGCACCTCCAGGAGAGAGGCCCGAGCAAGACGCGCCCCGAGGAGCGTCTTGCCACAGGTCAACATTGGGTCTGACTGAGCGCCTCCAGGAGAGAGGCCCGAGCAAGACGCGCCCCGAGGAGCGTCTTGCCACATGTCAGCACTGGGTCTGACTGAGCGTCTCCAGGAGAGAGGTCCCAGCAAGGCGCGCCCCGAGGAGCGTCTTGCCTTATTTCAGCACTCGGTCTAACTGAGCGCCTCCAGGAGAGAGGCCCAAGCAAGACGCGCCCCGAGGAGCGTCTTGCCACATGTCAACAATGGGTCTGACTGAGTTCCTCCAAGAGAGAAGCCCAAGCAAGACGCGCCCCGAGGACTGTCTTGCCACATGTCAACACTGGGTTTGACTGAGCGCCTCCAGGAGAGAGGCCCAAGCAAGATGCGCCCGGAGGAGCGTCTTGCCACATGTCAACACTGGGTCTGACTGAGCGCCTGCAGGAGAGAGGCCCAAGCAAGACGAGCCCCGAGGAGCGTCTTGCCTTATGTCAGCACTCGGTCTGACTGAGCGCCTCCAGGAGAGAGGCCCAAGCAAGACGAGCCCCGAGGAGCGTCTTGCCACATGGCAACAATGCGTCTGACCGAGGGCCTCCAGGAGAGAGGCCCAAGCAAGACGCGCCCCGAGGAGCATCTTGCCACATGTCACCTCTAGGTCTGACTGAGCGCCTCCAGGAGAGAGGCCCAAGCAAGACGCGCCCCGAGGAGTGTCTTGTCACATGTCAGCACTGGGTCTGACTGAGCGCCTCCAGGAGAGAGGCCCAAGCAAGATGCGCCCCGAGGAGCGTCTTGCCACATGTCAACAATGGGTCTGACTGAGGGCCTACAGGAGAGAAGCCCAAGCAAGAAGCGCCCCGAGGAGCGTCTTGACACATGTCAACACTGGGTCTGACTGAGCGCCTCCAGGAGAGAGGCCCAACCAAGACGCGCCCCGAGGAGAGTCTTGCCACATGCCAACACTGGGTCTGACTGTGCGCCTCCAGGAGAGAAGCACCAGCAAGACACGCCCCAAGGTGCGTCTTGCCACTTGTCAGCACTCGGTCTGACTGAGCGCCTCCAGGAGAGAGGCCCAAGCAAGACGCGCCCCGAGGAGAGTCTTGACACATGTCAACACTGGGTCTGACTGAGGGCCTCCATGAGAGAACCCCAAGCAAGACGCGCCCCGAGGAGCGTCTTGCCACATGTCACCACTGGGTCTGACAGAGGGCCTCCAGGAGAGAGGCCCAAGCAATACGCACCCCGAGGAGCGTCTTGCCACATGTCAACACTGGGTCTGACTGAGCGCCTCCAGCAGAGGTGTTCCAAGCAAGACGCGCCCCGAGGAGCGTCTTGCCACGTGTCATCACTGGGTAGGACTGAGCGCCTCCAGGAGAGAGGCCCAAGCAAGACGCGCCCCGAGGAGCGTCTTACCACGTGTCACCACTGGGTCTGACTGAGCCCTTCCAGGAGAGAGGCCCGAGCAAGACGCGCCCCGAGGAGCGTCTTGCCACATGTCAACACTGGGTCTGACTGAGCGCCTCCAGGCGAGAGGCCCGAGCAAGACGCGCCCCGAGGAGCGTCTTGCCACATGTCAGCACTGGGTCTGACTGAGCGCCTCCAGGAGAGAGGTCCCAGCAAGATGCACCCCGAGGAAGCGTCTTGCCTTATGTCAGCCCTCGGTCTGACTGAGCGCCTCCAGGAGAGAGGACCAAGCAAGACGCGCCCCGAGGGGCGTCTTGCCACATGTCAACAATGGGTCTGACTGAGGGCCTCCAGGAGAGAAGCCCAAGCAAGACGTGCCCCGAGGAGCGTCTTGCCACATGTCAACACTGGGTCTGACTGAGCACCTCCAGGTGAGAGGCCCAAGCAAGACGCGCCCCGAGGAGCATCTTGCCACATGTCATCTCTGGGTCTGACTGAGCGCCTCCAAGAGAGAGGCCCAAGCAAGACGCGCCCCGAGGAGGGTCTTGTCACATGTCAACACTGGGTCTGACTGAGCGCCTCCAGGAGAGAAGCCCAAGCAAGACGCGCCCCGAGGAGCATCTTGACACATGTCAACACTGGGTCTGACTGAGGGCCTCCATGAGAGAAGCCCAAGTAATACGCGCCCCGAGGAGCGTCTTGCCACATGTCACCACTGGGTCTGACTGAGCGCCTCCAGGAGAGAGGCCCAACCAAGACGCGCCCCGAGGAGAGTCTTGCCACATGCCAACACTGGGTCTGACTGTGCGCCTCCAGGAGAGAAGCACCAGCAAGACACGCCCCGAGGTGCGTCTTGCCACTTGTCAGCACTCGTTCTGACTGAGCGCCTCCAGGAGAGAGGCCCAAGCAAGACGCGCCCCGAGGAGCGTCTTGCCACATGTCATCACTGGGTCTGACAGAGGGCCTCCAGGAGAGAGGCCCAAGCAATACGCGCCCCGAGGAGCGTCTTGCCACATGTCACCACTGGGTCTGACTGAGCGCTTCCAGGAGAGAGGCCCAACCAAGACACGCCCCGAGGAGAGTCCTGCCACATGCCAACACTGGGTCTGACTGAGCGCCTCCAGGAGAGAGGCCCTTGCAAGACGCACCCCGAGGAGCGTCTTGCCACATGTCAACACTGGGTCTGACTGAGCGCCTCCAGCAGAGGTGTTCCAAGCAAGACGCGCCCCGAGGAGCGTCTTGCCACGTGTCATCACTGGGTCTGACTGAGCGCCTCCAGGAGAGAGGCCCAGGCAAGAAGCGCCCCGAGGAGCGTCATACCACATGTCACCACTGGGTCTGACTGAGCCCCTCCAGGAGAGAGGCCCAAGCAAGACGCGCCCCGAGGAGTGTCTTGTCACATGTCAGCACTGGGTCTGACTGAGCGCCTCGCGGAGAGAGGCCCAAGCAAGATGCGCCCCGAAGAGCGTCTTGCCACATGTCAACAATGGGACTGACTGAGGGCCTACAGGAGAGAAGCCCAAGCAAGACGCGCCCCGAGGAGCGTCTTGCCACATGGCAACAATGCGTCTGACAGAGGGCCTCCAGGAGAGAGGCCCAAGCAAGACGCGCCCCGAGGAGCATCTTGCCACATGTCACCTCTAGGTCTGACTGAGCGCCTCCAGGAGAGAGGCCCAAGCAAGACGCGCCCCGAGGAGTGTCTTGTCACATGTCAGCACTGGGTCTGACTGAGCGCCTCCAGGAGAGAGGCCCAAGCAAGATGCGCCCCGAGGAGCGTCTTGCCACATGTCAACAATGGGTCTGACTGAGGGCCTACAGGAGAGAAGCCCAAGCAAGACGCGCCCCGAGGAGCGTCTTGACACATGTCAACACTGGGTCTGACTGAGGGCCTCCATGAGAGAGGCCCAAGCAAGACGCGCCCCGAGGAGCATCTTGCCACATGTCACCTCTAGGTCTGACTGAGCGCCTCCAGGAGAGAGGCCCAAGCAAGACGCGTCCCGAGGAGTGTCTTGTCACATGTCAGCACTGGGTCTGACTGAGCGCCTCCAGGAGAGAGGCCCAAGCAAGATGCGCCCCGAGGAGCGTCTTGCCACATGTCAACAATGGGTCTGACTGAGGGCCTACAGGAGAGAAGCCCAAGCAAGACGCGCCCCGAGGAGCGTCTTGACACATGTCAACACTGGGTCTGACTGAGCGCCTCCAGGAGAGAGGCCCAACCAAGACGCGCCCCGAGGAGAGTCTTGCCACATGCCAACACTGGGTCTGACTGTGCGCCTCCAGGAGAGAAGCACCAGCAAGACATGCCCCAAGGTGCTTCTTGCCACTTGTCAGCACTCGGTCTGACTGAGCGCCTCCAGGAGAGAGGCCCAAGCAAGACGCGCCCCGAGGAGCGTCTTGACACATGTCAACACTGGGTCTGACTGAGGGCCTCCATGAGAGAACCCCAAGCAAGACGCGCCCCGAGGAGCGTCTTGCCACATGTCACCACTGGGTCTGACAGAGGGCCTCCAGGAGAGAGGCCCAAGCAATACGCACCCCGAGGAGCGTCTTGCCACATGTCATCTCTGGGTCTGACTGAGCGCCTCCAGGCGAGAGGCCCGAGCAAGACGCGCCCCGAGGAGAGTCTTGCCACATGCCAACACTGGGTCTGACTGTGCGCCTCCAGGAGAGAAGCACCAGCAAGACATGCCCCAAGGTGCTTCTTGCCACTTGTCAACACTGGGTCTGACTGAGCGCCTCCAGCAGAGGTGTTCCAAGCAAGACGCGCCCCGAGGAGCGTCTTGCCACGTGTCATCACTGGGTAGGACTGAGCGCCTCCAGGAGAGAGGCCCAAGCAAGACGCGCCCCGAGGAGCGTCTTACCACGTGTCACCACTGGGTCTGACTGAGCCCTTCCAGGAGAGAGGCCCGAGCAAGACGCGCCCCGAGGAGCGTCTTGCCACATGTCAACACTGGGTCTGACTGAGCGCCTCCAGGCGAGAGGCCCGAGCAAGACGCGCCCCGAGGAGCGTCTTGCCACATGTCAGCACTGGGTCTGACTGAGCGCCTCCAGGAGAGAGGTCCCAGCAAGATGCACCCCGAGGAAGCGTCTTGCCTTATGTCAGCCCTCGGTCTGACTGAGCGCCTCCAGGAGAGAGGACCAAGCAAGACGCGCCCCGAGGGGCGTCTTGCCACATGTCAACAATGGGTCTGACTGAGGGCCTCCAGGAGAGAAGCCCAAGCAAGACGTGCCCCGAGGAGCGTCTTGCCACATGTCAACACTGGGTCTGACTGAGCACCTCCAGGTGAGAGGCCCAAGCAAGACGCGCCCCGAGGAGCATCTTGCCACATGTCATCTCTGGGTCTGACTGAGCGCCTCCAAGAGAGAGGCCCAAGCAAGACGCGCCCCGAGGAGGGTCTTGTCACATGTCAACACTGGGTCTGACTGAGCGCCTCCAGGAGAGAAGCCCAAGCAAGACGCGCCCCGAGGAGCATCTTGACACATGTCAACACTGGGTCTGACTGAGGGCCTCCATGAGAGAAGCCCAAGTAATACGCGCCCCGAGGAGCGTCTTGCCACATGTCACCACTGGGTCTGACTGAGCGCCTCCAGGAGAGAGGCCCAACCAAGACGCGCCCCGAGGAGAGTCTTGCCACATGCCAACACTGGGTCTGACTGTGCGCCTCCAGGAGAGAAGCACCAGCAAGACACGCCCCGAGGTGCGTCTTGCCACTTGTCAGCACTCGTTCTGACTGAGCGCCTCCAGGAGAGAGGCCCAAGCAAGACGCGCCCCGAGGAGCGTCTTGCCACATGTCATCACTGGGTCTGACAGAGGGCCTCCAGGAGAGAGGCCCAAGCAATACGCGCCCCGAGGAGCGTCTTGCCACATGTCACCACTGGGTCTGACTGAGCGCTTCCAGGAGAGAGGCCCAACCAAGACGCGCCCCGAGGAGAGTCCTGCCACATGCCAACACTGGGTCTGACTGAGCGCCTCCAGGAGAGAGGCCCTTGCAAGACGCACCCCGAGGAGCGTCTTGCCACATGTCAACACTGGGTCTGACTGAGCGCCTCCAGCAGAGGTGTTCCAAGCAAGACGCGCCCCGAGGAGCGTCTTGCCACGTGTCATCACTGGGTCTGACTGAGCGCCTCCAGGAGAGAGGCCCAGGCAAGAAGCGCCCCGAGGAGCGTCATACCACATGTCACCACTGGGTCTGACTGAGCCCCTCCAGGAGAGAGGCCCAAGCAAGACGCGCCCCGAGGAGTGTCTTGTCACATGTCAGCACTGGGTCTGACTGAGCGCCTCCAGGAGAGAGGCCCAAGCAAGATGCGCCCCGAAGAGCGTCTTGCCACATGTCAACAATGGGACTGACTGAGGGCCTACAGGAGAGAAGCCCAAGCAAGACGCGCCCCGAGGAGCGTCTTGCCACATGGCAACAATGCGTCTGACAGAGGGCCTCCAGGAGAGAGGCCCAAGCAAGACGCGCCCCGAGGAGCATCTTGCCACATGTCACCTCTAGGTCTGACTGAGCGCCTCCAGGAGAGAGGCCCAAGCAAGACGCGCCCCGAGGAGTGTCTTGTCACATGTCAGCACTGGGTCTGACTGAGCGCCTCCAGGAGAGAGGCCCAAGCAAGATGCGCCCCGAGGAGCGTCTTGCCACATGTCAACAATGGGTCTGACTGAGGGCCTACAGGAGAGAAGCCCAAGCAAGACGCGCCCCGAGGAGCGTCTTGACACATGTCAACACTGGGTCTGACTGAGGGCCTCCATGAGAGAAGCCCAAGCAATACGCGCCCCGAGGAGCGTCTTGCCACATGTCACCACTGGGTCTGACTGAGCGCCTCCAGGAGAGAGGCCCAACCAAGACGCGCCCCGAGGAGAGTCTTGCCACATGCCAACACTGGGTCTGACTGTGCGCCTCCAGGAGAGAAGCACCAGCAAGACACGCCCCGAGGTGCGTCTTGCCACTTGTCAGCACTCGGTCTGACTGAGCGCCTCCAGGAGAGAGGCCCAAGCAAGACGCGCCCCGAGGAGCGTCTTGACACATGTCAACACTGGGTCTGACTGAGGGCCTCCATGAGAGAAGCCCAAGCAAGACGCGCCCCGAGGAGCGTCTTGCCACATGTCACCACTGGGTCTGACTGAGCGCCTCCAGGAGAGAGGCCCAACCAAGACGCGCCCCGAGGAGAGTCTTGCCACATGCCAACACTGGATCTGACTGTGCGCCTCCAGGAGAGAAGCACCAGCAAGACACGCCCCGAGGTGCGTCTTGCCACTTGTCAGCACTCGGTCTGACTGAGCGCCTCCAGGAGAGAGGCCCAAGCAAGACGCGCCCCGAGGAGCGTCTTGACACATGTCAACACTGGGTCTGACTGAGGGCCTCCATGAGAAAAGCCCAAGCAAGACGCGCTACGAGGAGCGTCTTGCCACATGTCACCACTGGGTCTGACAGAGGGCCTCCAGGAGAGAGGCCCAAGCAATACGCGCCCCGAGGAGCGTCTTGCCACATGTCACCACTGGGTCTGACTGAGCGATTCCAGGAGAGAGGCCCAACCAAGACGCGCCCCGAGGAGAGTCCTGCCACATGCCAACACTGGGTCTGACTGAGCAGCTCCAGGAGAGAGGCCCAAGCAAGACGCACCCCGAGGAGCGTCTTGCCACATGTCAACACTGGGTCTGACTGAGCGCCTCCAGCAGAGGTGTTCCAAGCAAGACGCGCCCCGATGAGCGTCTTGCCACGTGTCATCACTGGGTCTGACTGAGCGCCTCCAGGAGAGAGGCCCAAGCAAGACGCGCCCCGAGGAGCGTCTTACCACGTGTCACCACTGGGTCTGACTGAGCCCTTCCAGGAGAGAGGCCCGAGCAAGACGCGCCCCGAGGAGCGTCTTGCCACGTGTCATCACTGGGTCTGACTGAGCGCCTCCAGGAGAGAGGCCCAAGCAAGATGCGCCCCGAGGAGCGTCTTACCACGTGTCACCAATGGGTCTAACTGAGCCCTTCCAGGAGAGAGGCCCGAGCAAGACGCGCCCCGAGGAGCGTCTTGCCACATGTCAACACTGGGTCTGACTGAGCGCCTCCAGGCGAGAGGCCCGAGAAAGACGAGCCCCGAGGAGCGTCTTGCCACATGTCAGCACTGGGTCTGACTGAGCGCCTCCAGGAGAGAGGTCCCAGCAAGATGCACCCCGAGGAGCGTCTTGCCTTATGTCAGCCCTCGGTCTGACTGAGCGCCTCCAGGAGAGAGGCCCAAGCAAGACGCGCCCCGAGGAGCGTCTTGCCACATGTCAACAATGGGTCTGACTGAGGGCCTCCAGGAGAGAAGCCCAAGCAAGACGTGCCCCGAGGAGCGTCTTGCCACATGTCAACACTGGGTCTGACAGAGTGCCTACAGGAGAGAAGCCCAAGCAAGGCGCGCCCCGAGGAGCGTCTTGACACATGTCAACACTGGGTCTGACTGAGGGCCTCCATGAGAGAAGCCCAAGCAATACGCGCCCCGAGGAGCGTCTTGCCACATGTCACCACTGGGTCTGACTGAGCGCCTCCAGGAGAGAGGCCCAACCAAGACGCGCCCCGAGGAGAGTCTTGCCACATGCCAACACTGGGTCTGACTGTGCGCCTCCAGGAGAGAAGCACCAGCAAGACACGCCCCGAGGTGCGTCTTGCCAATTGTCAGCACTCGGTCTGACTGAGCGCCTCCAGGAGAGAGGCCCAAGCAAGACGCGCCCCGAGGAGCGTCTTGACACATGTCAACACTGGGTCTGACTGAGGGCCTCCATGAGAGAAGCCCAAGCAAGACGCGCCCCGAGGAGCGTCTTGCCACATGTCACCACTGGGTCTGACAGAGGGCCTCCAGGAGAGAGGCCCAAGCAATACGCGCCCCGAGGAGCGTCTTGCCACATGTCACCACTGGGTCTGACTGAGCGCTTCCAGGAGAGAGGCCCAACAAAGACGCGCCCCGAGGAGCGTCTTGCCACATGTCAACACTGGGTCTGACTGAGCGCCTCCAGCAGAGGTGTTCCAAGCAAGACGCGCCCCGAGGAGCGTCTTGCCACGTGTCATCACTGGGTCTGACTGAGCGCCTCCAGGAGAGAGGCCCAAGCAAGACGCGCCTCGAGGAGCGTCTTACCACGTGTCACCACTGGGTCTGACTGAGCGCCTCCAGGAGAGAGGCCCAACCAAGACGCGCCCCGAGGAGAGTCTTGCCACATGCCAACACTGGGTCTGACTGTGCGCCTCCAGGAGAGAAGCACCAGCAAGACACGCCCCGAGGTGCGTCTTGCCACTTGTCAGCACTCGGTCTGACTGAGCGCCTCCAGGAGAGAGGCCCAAGCAAGACGCGCCCCGAGGAGCGTCTTGACACATGTCAACACTGGGTCTGACTGAGGGCCTCCATGAGAGAAGCCCAAGCAAGACGCGCCCCGAGGAGCGTCTTGCCACATGTCACCACTGGGTCTGACAGAGGGCCTCCAGGAGAGAGGCCCAAGCAATACGCGCCCCGAGGAGCGTCTTGCCACATGTCACCACTGGGTCTGACTGAGCGCTTCCAGGAGAGAGGCCCAACAAAGACGCGCCCCGAGGAGCGTCTTGCCACATGTCAACACTGGGTCTGACTGAGCGCCTCCAGCAGAGGTGTTCCAAGCAAGACGCGCCCCGAGGAGCGTCTTGCCACGTGTCATCACTGGGTCTGACTGAGCGCCTCCAGGAGAGAGGCCCAAGCAAGACGCGCCTCGAGGAGCGTCTTACCACGTGTCACCACTGGGTCTGACTGAGCGCCTCCAGGAGAGAGGCCCAACCAAGACGCGCCCCGAGGAGAGTCTTGCCACATGCCAACACTGGGTCTGACTGTGCGCCTCCAGGAGAGAAGCACCAGCAAGACACGCCCCGAGGTGCGTCTTGCCACTTGTCAGCACTCGGTCTGACTGAGCGCCTCCAGGAGAGAGGCCCAAGCAAGACGCGCCCCGAGGAGCGTCTTGACACATGTCAACACTGGGTCTGACTGAGGGCCTCCATGAGAGAAGCCCAAGCAAGACGCGCCCCGAGGAGCGTCTTGCCACATGTCACCACTGGGTCTGACAGAGGGCCTCCAGGAGAGAGTCCCAAGCAATACGCGCCCCGAGGAGCGTCTTGCCACATGTCACCACTGGGTCTGACTGAGCGCTTCCAGGAGAGAGGCCCAACCAAGACGCGCCCCGAGGAGAGTCCTGCCACATGCCAACACTGGGTCTGACTGAGCACCTCCAGGAGAGAGGCCCTTGCAAGACGCACCCCGAGGAGCGTCTTGCCACATGTCAACACTGGGTCTGACTGAGCGCCTCCAGCAGAGGTGTTCCAAGCAAGACGCGCCCCGAGGAGCGTCTTGCCACGTGTCATCACTGGGTCTGACTGAGCGCCTCCAGGAGAGAGTCCCAAGCAAGACGCGCCTCGAGGAGCGTCTTACCACGTGTCACCACTGGGTCTGACTGAGCCCTTCCAGGAGAGAGGCCCGAGCAAGACGCGCCCCGAGGAGCGTCTTGCCACATGTCAACACTGGGTCTGACTGAGCGCCTCCAGGCGAGAGGCCCGAGCAAGACGCGCCCCGAGGAGCGTCTTGCCACATGTCAGCACTGGGTCAGACTGAGCGCCTCCAGGAGAGAGGTCCCAGCAAGATGCATCCCGAGGAGCGTCTTGCCTTATGTCAGCCCTCGGTCTGACTGAGCGCCTCCAGGAGAGAGGCCCAAGCAAGACGCGCCCCGAGGAGCGTCTTGCGACATGTCAACAATGGGTCTGACTGAGGGCCTCCAGGAGAGAAGCCCAAGCAAGACGTGCCCCGGGGAGCGTCTTGCCACATGTCAACACTGGGTCTGACTGAGCACCTCCAGGAGAGAGGCCCAAGCAAGACGCGCCCCGAGGAGCATCTTGCCACATGTCATCTCTGGGTCTGACTGAGCGCCTCCAGGAGAGAGGCCCAAGCAATACGCGCCCCGAGGAGCATCTTGCCACATGTCACCACTGGGTCTGACTGAGCGCCTCCAGGAGAGAGGCCCAACCAAGACGCGCCCCGAGGAGAGTCTTGCCACATGCCAACACTGGGTCTGACTGTGCGCCTCCAGGAGAGAAGCACCAGCAAGACACGCCCCGAGGTGCGTCTTGCCACTTGTCAGCACTCGTTCTGACTGAGCGCCTCCAGGAGAGAGGCCCAAGCAAGACGCGCCCCGAGGAGCGTCTTGCCACATGTCACCACTGGGTCTGACTGAGTGCCTCCAGGAGAGAGGCCCAAGCAAGACGCGCCCCGAGGAGCGTCTTGCCACATGTCAACACTGGGTCTGACTGAGCACCTCCAGGAGAGAGGCCCGAGCAAGACGCGCCCCGAGGAGCGTCTTGCCACAGGTCAACACTGGGTCTGACTGAGCGCCTCCAAGAGAGAAGCCCAAGCAAGACGCGCCCCGAGGACTGTCTTGCCACATGTCAACACTGGGTTTGACTGAGCGCCTCCAGGAGAGAGGCCCAAGCAAGATGCGCCCGGAGGAGCGTCTTGCCACATGTCAACACTGGGTCTGACAGAGGGCCTCCAGGAGAGAGGCCCCAGCAAGACGCGCCCAGAGGAGCGTCTTGCCTTATGTCAGCACTCGGTCTGACTGAGCGCCTCCAAGAGAGAGGCCCAAGCAAGACGCGCCCCGAGGAGCGTCTTGCCACATGGCAACAATGGGTCTGACAGAGGGCTTCCAGTAGAGAGGCCCAAGCAAGACGCGCCCCGAGGAGCATCTTGCCACATGTCACCTCTGGGTCTGACTGAGCGCCTCCAGGAGAGAGGCCCAAGCAAGACGCGCCCCGAGGAGTGTCTTCTCACATGTCAACACTCGGTCTGACTGAGGGCCTCCAAGAGAGATGCCCAAGCAAGACGCGCCCCGAGGAGCGTCTTGCCACATGTCAACACTGGGTCTGACTGAGCGCCTGCAGGAGAGAGGCCCAAGCAAGACGAGCCCCGAGGAGCGTCTTGCCTTATGTCAGCACTCGGTCTGACTGAGCGCCTCCAGGAGAGAGGCCCAAGCAAGACGAGCCCCGAGGAGCGTCTTGCCACATGGCAACAATGCGTCTGACCGAGGGCCTCCAGGAGAGAGGCCCAAGCAAGACGCGCCCCGAGGAGCATCTTGCCACATGTCACCTCTAGGTCTGACTGAGCGCCTCCAGGAGAGAGGCCCAAGCAATACGCGCCCCGAGGAGTGTCTTGTCACATGTCAGCACTGGGTCTGACTGAGCGCCTCCAGGAGAGAGGCCCAAGCAAGATGCGCCCCGAGGAGCGTCTTGCCACATGTCAACAATGGGTCTGACTGAGGGCCTACAGGAGAGAAGCCCAAGCAAGACGCGCCCCGAGGAGCGTCTTGACACATGTCAACACTGGGTCTGACTGAGCGCCTCCAGGAGAGAGGCCCAACCAAGACGCGCCCCGAGGAGAGTCTTGCCACATGCCAACACTGGGTCTGACTGTGCGCCTCCAGGAGAGAAGCACCAGCAAGACACGCCCCGAGGCGCGTCTTGCCACTTGTCAGCACTCGGTCTGACTGAGCGCCTCCAGGAGAGAGGCCCAAGCAAGACGCGCCCCGAGGAGCGTCTTGACACATGTCAACACTGGGTCTGACTGAGGGCCTCCATGAGAGAACCCCAAGCAAGACGCGCCCCGAGGAGCGTCTTGCCACATGTCACCACTGGGTCTGACAGAGGGCCTCCAGGAGAGAGGCCCAAGCAATACGCACCCCGAGGAGCGTCTTGCCACATGTCAACACTGGGTCTGACTGAGCGCCTCCAGCAGAGGTGTTCCAAGCAAGACGCGCCCCGAGGAGCGTCTTGCCACGTGTCATCACTGGGTCTGACTGAGCGCCTCCAGGAGAGAGGCACAAGCAAGACGCGCCCCGAGGAGCGTCTTACCACGTGTCACCACTGGGTCTGACTGAGCCCTTCCAGGAGAGAGGCCCGAGCAAGACGCGCCCCGAGGAGCGTCTTGCCACATGTCAACACTGGGTCTGACTGAGCGCCTCCAGGCGAGAGGCCCGAGCAAGACGCGCCCCGAGGAGCGTCTTGCCACATGTCAGCACTGGGTCTGACTGAGCGCCTCCAGGAGAGAGGTCCCAGCAAGATGCACCCCGAGGAGCGTCTTGCCTTATGTCAGCCCTCGGTCTGACTGAGCGCCTCCAGGAGAGAGGCCCAAGCAAGACGCGCCCCGAGGAGCGTCTTGCCACATGTCAACAATGGGTCTGACTGAGGGCCTCCAGGAGAGAAGCCCAAGCAAGACGTGCCCCGAGGAGCGTCTTGCCACATGTCAACACTGGGTCTGACTGAGCGCCTCCAAGAGAGAGGCCCAAGCAAGACGCGCCCCGAGGAGGGTCTTGTCACATGTCAACACTGGGTCTGACTGAGCGCCTCCAGGAGAGAAGCCCAAGCAAGACGCGCCCCGAGGAGCATCTTGACACATGTCAACACTGGGTCTGACTGAGGGCCTCCATGAGAGAAGCCCAAGCAATACGCGCCCCGAGGAGCGTCTTGCCACATGTCACCACTGGGTCTGACTGAGCGCCTCCAGGAGAGAGGCCCAACCAAGACGCGCCCCGAGGAGAGTCTTGCCACATGCCAACACTGGGTCTGACTGAGCGCCTCCAGGAGAGAGGCCCTTGCAAGACGCACCCCGAGGAGCGTCTTGCCACATGTCAACACTGGGTCCTACTGAGCGCCTCCAGCAGAGGTGTTCCAAGCAAGACGCGCCCCGAGGAGCGTCTTGCCACGTGTCATCACTGGGTCTGACTGAGCGCCTCCAGGAGAGAGGCCCAGGCAAGAAGCGCCCCGAGGAGCGTCATACCACATGTCACCACTGGGTCTGACTGAGCCCCTCCAGGAGAGAGGCCCAAGCAAGACGCGCCCCGAGGAGTGTCTTGTCACATGTCAGCACTGGGTCTGACTGAGCGCCTCCAGGAGAGAGGCCCAAGCAAGATGCGCCCCGAGGAGCGTCTTGCCACATGTCAACAATGGGACTGACTGAGGGCCTACAGGAGAGAAGCCCAAGCAAGACGTGCCCCGAGGAGCGTCTTGCCACATGGCAACACTGCGTCTGACAGAGGGCCTCCAGGAGAGAGGCCCAAGCAAGACGCGCCCCGAGGAGCATCTTGCCACATGTCACCTCTAGGTCTGACTGAGCGCCTCCAGGAGAGAGGCCCAAGCAAGACGCGCCCCGAGGAGTGTCTTGTCACATGTCAGCACTGGGTCTGACTGAGCGCCTCCAGGAGAGAGGCCCAAGCAAGATGCGCCCCGAGGAGCGTCTTGCCACATGTCAATAATGGGTCTGACTGAGGGCCTACAGGAGAGAAGCCCAAGCAAGACGCGCCCCGAGGAGCGTCTTGACACATGTCAACACTGGGTCTGACTGAGGGCCTCCATGAGAGAAGCCCAAGCAATACGCGCCCCGAGGAGCGTCTTGCCACATGTCACCACTGGGTCTGACTGAGCGCCTCCAGGAGAGAGGCCCAACCAAGACGCGCCCCGAGGAGAGTCTTGCCACATGCCAACACTGGGTCTGACTGTGCGCCTCCAGGAGAGAAGAACCAGCAAGACACGCCCCGAGGTGCGTCTTGCCACTTGTCAGCACTCGGTCTGACTGAGCGCCTCCAGGAGAGAGGCCCAAGCAAGACGCGCCCCGAGGAGCGTCTTGACACATGTCAACACTGGGTCTGACTGAGGGCCTCCATGAGAGAAGCCCAAGCAAGACGCGCCCCGAGGAGCGTCTTGCCACATGTCACCACTGGGTCTGACTGAGCGCCTCCAGGAGAGAGGCCCAACCAAGACGCGCCCCGAGGAGAGTCTTGCCACATGCCAACACTGGGTCTGACTGTGCGCCTCCAGGAGAGAAGCACCAGCAAGACACGCCCCGAGGTGCGTCTTGCCACTTGTCAGCACTCGGTCTGACTGAGCGCCTCCAGGAGAGAGGCCCAAGCAAGACGCGCCCCGAGGAGCGTCTTGACACATGTCAACACTGGGTCTGACTGAGGTTCTCCATGAGAGAAGCCCAAGCAAGACGCGCCACGAGGAGCGTCTTGCCACATGTCACCACTGGGTCTGACAGAGGGCCTCCAGGAGAGAGGCCCAAGCAATACGCGCCCCGAGGAGCGTCTTGCCACATGTCACCACTGGGTCTGACTGAGCGATTCCAGGAGAGAGGCCCAACCAAGACGCGCCCCGAGGAGAGTCCTGCCACATGCCAACACTGGGTCTGACTGAGCAGCTCCAGGAGAGAGGCCCAAGCAAGACGCACCCCGAGGAGCGTCTTGCCACATGTCAACACTGGGTCTGACTGAGCGCCTCCAGCAGAGGTGTTCCAAGCAAGACGCGCCCCGAGGAGCGTCTTGCCACGTGTCATCACTGGGTCTGACTGAGCGCCTCCAGGAGAGAGGCCCAAGCAAGACGCGCCCCGAGGAGCGTCTTACCATGTGTCACCACTGGGTCTGACTGAGCCCTTCCAGGAGAGAGGCCCGAGCAAGACGCGCCCCGAGGAGCGTCTTGCCACGTGTCATCACTGGGTCTGACTGAGCGCCTCCAGGAGAGAGGCCCAAGCAAGATGCGCCCCGAGGAGCGTCTTACCACGTGTCACCACTGGGTCTAACTGAGCCCTTCCAGGAGAGAGGCCCGAGCAAGACGCGCCCCGAGGAGCGTCTTGCCACATGTCAACACTGGGTCTGACTGAGCGCCTCCAGGCGAGAGGCCCGAGAAAGACGCGCCCCGAGGAGCGTCTTGCCACATGTCAGCACTGGGTCTGACTGAGCGCCTCCAGGAGAGAGGTCCCAGCAAGATGCACCCCGAGGAGCGTCTTGCCTTATGTCAGCCCTCGGTCTGACTGAGCGCCTCCAGGAAAGAGGCCCAAGCAAGACGCGCCCCGAGGAGCGTCTTGCCACATGTCAACAATGGGTCTGACTGAGGGCCTCCAGGAGAGAAGCCCAAGCAAGACGTGCCCCGAGGAGCGTCTTGCCACATGTCAACACTGGGTCTGACAGAGTGCCTACAGGAGAGAAGCCCAAGCAAGACGCGCCCCGAGGAGCGTCTTGACACATGTCAACACTGGGTCTGACTGAGGGCCTCCATGAGAGAAGCCCAAGCAATACGCGCCCCGAGGAGCGTCTTGCCACATGTCACCACTGGGTCTGACTGAGCGCCTCCAGGAGAGAGGCCCAACCAAGACGCGCCCCGAGGAGAGTCTTGCCACATGCCAACACTGGGTCTGACTGTGCGCCTCCAGGAGAGAAGCACCAGCAAGACACGCCCCGAGGTGCGTCTTGCCACTTGTCAGCACTCGGTCTGACTGAGCGCCTCCAGGAGAGAAGCCCAAGCAAGACGCGCCCCGAGGAGCGTCTTGACACATGTCAACACTGGGTCTGACTGAGGGCCTCCGTGAGAGAAGCCCAAGCAAGACGCGCCCCGAGGAGGGTCTTGCCACATGTCACCACTGGGTCTGACAGAGGGCCTCCAGGAGAGAGGCCCAAGCAATACGCGCCCCGAGGAGCGTCTTGCCACATGTCACCACTGGGTCTGACTGAGCGCTTCCAGGAGAGAGGCCCAACAAAGACGCGCCCCGAGGAGATTCCTGCCACATGCCAAAATTGGGTCTGACTGAGCAGCTCCAGGAGAGAGGCCCAAGCAAGACGCACCCCGAGGAGCGTCTTGCCACATGTCAACACTGGGTCTGACTGAGCGCCTCCAGCAGAGGTGTTCCAAGCAAGACGCGCCCCGAGGAGCGTCTTGCCACGTGTCATCATTGGGTCTGACTGAGCGCCTCCAGGAGAGAGGCCCAAGCAAGACGCGCCTCGAGGAGCGTCTTACCACGTGTCACCACTGGGTCTGACTGAGCGCCTCCAGGAGAGAGGCCCAACCAAGACGCGCCCCGAGGAGAGTCTTGCCACATGTCACCACTGGGTCTGACTGAGCCCTTCCAGGAGAGAGGCCCGAGCAAGACGCGCCCCGAGGAGCGTCTTGCCACATGTCAACACTGGGTCTGACTGAGCGCCTCCAGGCGAGAGGCCCGAGCAAGACGCGCCCCGAGGAGCGTCTTGCCACATGTCAGCACTGGGTCAGACTGAGCGCCTCCAGGAGAGAGGTCCCAGCAAGATGCGCCCCGAGGAGCGTCTTGCCTTATGTCAGCCCTCGGTCTGACTGAGCGCCTCCAGGAGAGAGGCCCAAGCAAGACGCGCCCCGAGGAGCGTCTTGCCACATGTCAACAATGGGTCTGACTGAGGGCCTCCAGGAGAGAAGCCCAAGCAAGACGTGCCCCGAGGAGCGTCTTGCCACATGTCAACACTGGGTCTGACTGAGCACCTCCAGAAGAGAGGCACAAGCAAGACGCACCCCGAGGAGCATCTTGCCACATGTCATCTCTGGGTCTGACTGAGCGCCTCCAGGAGAGAGGCCCAAGCAATACGCGCCCCGAGGAGCGTCTTGCCAAATGTCACCACTGGGTCTGACTGAGCGCCTCCAGGAGAGAGGCCCAACCAAGACGCGCCCCGAGGAGAGTCTTGCCACATGCCAACACTGGGTCTGACCGTGCGCCTCCAGGAGAGAAGCACCAGCAAGACACGCCCCGAGGTGCGTCTTGCCACTTGTCAGCACTCGTTCTGACTGAGCGCCTCCAGGAGAGAAGCCCAAGCAAGACGCGCCCCGAGGAGCGTCTTGCCACATGTCACCACTGGGTCTGACAGAGGGCCTCCAGGAGAGAGGCCCAAGCAATACGCGCCCCGAGGAGCGTCTTGCCACATGTCACCACTGGGTCTGACTGAGCGCTTCCAGGAGAGAGGCCCAACCAAGACGCGCCCCGAGGAGAGTCCTGCCACATGCCAACACTGGGTCTGACTGAGCACCTCCAGGAGAGAGGCCCTTGCAAGACGCACCCCGAGGAGCGTCTTGCCACATGTCAACACTGGGTCTGACTGAGCGCCTCCAGCAGAGGTGTTCCAAGCAAGACGCGCCCCGAGGAGCGTCTTGCCACGTGTCATCACTGGGTCTGACTGAGCGCCTCCAGGAGAGAGGCCCAAGCAAGACGCGCCCCGAGGAGCGTCTTGCCACATGTCAACAATGGGTCTGACTGAGGGCCTCCAGGAGAGAAGCCCAAGCAAGACGTGCCCCGAGGAGCGTCTTGCCACATGTCAACACTGGGTCTGACAGAGTGCCTACAGGAGAGAAGCCCAAGCAAGACGCGCCCCGAGGAGCGTCTTGACACATGTCAACACTGGGTCTGACTGAGGGCCTCCATGAGAGAAGCCCAAGTAATACGCGCCCCGAGGAGCGTCTTGCCACATGTCACCACTGGGTCTGACTGAGCGCCTCCAGGAGAGAGGCCCAACCAAGACGCTCCCCGAGGAGAGTCTTGCCACATGCCAACACTGGGTCTGACTGTGCGCCTCCAGGAGAGAAGCACCAGCAACACACGCCCTGAGGTGCATCTTGCCACTTGTCAGCACTCGGTCTGACTGAGCACCTCCAGGAGAGAAGCCCAAGCAAGACGCGCCCCGAGGAGCGTCTTGACACATGTCAACACTGGGTCTGACTGAGGGCCTCCATGAGAGAAGCCCAAGCAAGACGCGCCCCGAGGAGCGTCTTGCCACATGTCACCACTGGGTCTGACTGAGCGCCTCCAGCAGAGGTGTTCCAAGCAAGACGCGCCCCGAGGAGCGTCTTGCCACGTGTCATCATTGGGTCTGACTGAGCGCCTCCAGGAGAGAGGCCCAAGCAAGACGCGCCTCGAGGAGCGTCTTACCACGTGTCACCACTGGGTCTGACTGAGCGCCTCCAGGAGAGAGGCCCAACCAAGACGCGCCCCGAGGAGAGTCTTGCCACATGTCACCACTGGGTCTGACTGAGCCCTTCCAGGAGAGAGGCCCGAGCAAGACGCGCCCCGAGGAGCGTCTTGCCACATGTCAACACTGGGTCTGACTGAGCGCCTCCAGGCGAGAGGCCCGAGCAAGACGCGCCCCGAGGAGCGTCTTGCCACATGTCAGCACTGGGTCAGACTGAGCGCCTCCAGGAGAGAGGTCCCAGCAAGATGCGCCCCGAGGAGCGTCTTGCCTTATGTCAGCCCTCGGTCTGACTGAGCGCCTCCAGGAGAGAGGCCCAAGCAAGACGCGCCCCGAGGAGCGTCTTGCCACATGTCAACAATGGGTCTGACTGAGGGCCTCCAGGAGAGAAGCCCAAGCAAGACGTGCCCCGAGGAGCGTCTTGCCACATGTCAACACTGGGTCTGACTGAGCACCTCCAGGAGAGAGGCCCAAGCAAGACGCGCCCCGAGGAGCATCTTGCCACATGTCATCTCTGGGTCTGACTGAGCGCCTCCAGGAGAGAGGCCCAAGCAATACGCGCCCCGAGGAGCGTCTTGCCACATGTCACCACTGGGTCTGACTGAGCGCCTCCAGGAGAGAGGCCCAACCAAGACGCGCCCCGAGGAGAGTCTTGCCACATGCCAACACTGGGTCTGACTGTGCGCCTCCAGGAGAGAAGCACCAGCAAGACACGCCCCGAGGTGCGTCTTGCCACTTGTCAGCACTCGTTCTGACTGAGCGCCTCCAGGAGAGAGGCCCAAGCAAGACGCGCCCCGAGGAGCGTCTTGCCACATGTCACCACTGGGTCTGACAGAGGGCCTCCAGGAGAGAGGCCCAAGCAATACGCGCCCCGAGGAGCGTCTTGCCACATGTCACCACTGGGTCTGACTGAGCGCTTCCAGGAGAGAGGCCCAACCAAGACGCGCCCCGAGGAGAGTCCTGCCACATGCCAACACTGGGTCTGACTGAGCACCTCCAGGAGAGAGGCCCTTGCAAGACGCACCCTGAGGAGCGTCTTGCCACATGTCAACACTGGGTCTGACTGAGCGCCTCCAGCAGAGGTGTTCCAAGCAAGACGCGCCCCGAGGAGCGTCTTGCCACGTGTCATCACTGGGTCTGACTGAGCGCCTCCAGGAGAGAGGCCCAAGCAAGACGCGCCTCGAGGAGCGTCTTACCACGTGTCACCACTGGGTCTGACTGAGCCCTTCCAGGAGAGAGGCCCGAGCAAGACGCGCCCCGAGGAGCGTCTTGCCACATGTCAACACTGGGTCTGACTGAGCGCCTCCAGGCGAGAGGCCCGAGCAAGACGCGCCCCGAGGAGCGTCTTGCCACATGTCAGCACTGGGTCAGACTGAGCGCTTCCAGGAGAGAGGTCCCAGCAAGATGCACCCCGAGGAGCGTCTTGCCTTATGTCAGCCCTCGGTCTGACTGAGCGCCTCCAGGAGAGAGGCCCAAGCAAGACGCGCCCCGAGGAGCGTCTTGCCACATGTCAACAATGGGTCTGACTGAGGGCCTCCAGGAGAGAAGCCCAAGCAAGACGTGCCCCGAGGAGCGTCTTGCCACATGTCAACACTGGGTCTGACTGAGCACCTCCAGGAGAGAGGCCCAAGCAAGACGCGCCCCGAGGAGCATCTTGCCACATGTCATCTCTGGGTCTGACTGAGCGCCTCCAGGAGAGAGGCCCAAGCAATACGCGCCCCGAGGAGCGTCTTGCCACATGTCACCACTGGGTCTGACAGAGGGCCTCCAGGAGAGAGGCCCAAGCAATACGCACCCCGAGGAGCGTCTTGCCTTATGGCAGCACTCGGTGTGACTGAGCGCCTCCAGGAGAGAGCCGCAAGCAAGACGCGCCCCGAGGAGTGTCTTGCCACATGTCAACACTGGGTCTGACTGAGCGCCTCCAGGAGAGAGGCCCAAGCAAGACGCGCCCCGAGGAGCGTCTTGCCACATGTCAACACTGGGTCTGACTGAGCACCTCCAGGAGAGAGGCCCTTGCAAGACTCACCCCGAGGAGCGTCTTGCCACATGTCAACACTGGGTCTGACTGAGCGCCTCCAGCAGAGGTGTTCCAAGCAAGACGCGCCCCGAAGAGCGTCTTGCCACGTGTCATCACTGGGTCTGACTGAGCGCCTCCAGGAGAGAGGCCCAAGCAAGATGCGCCCCGAGGAGCGTCATACCACATGTCACCACTGGGTCTGACTGAGCCCCTCCAGGAGAGAGGCCCAAGCAAGACGCGCCCCGAGGAGCGTCTTGCCACATGGCAACAATGCGTCTGACAGAGGGCCTCCAGGAGAGAGGCCCAAGCAAGACGCGCCCCGAGGAGCATCTTGCCACATGTCACCTCTAGGTCTGACTGAGCGCCTCCAGGAGAGAGGCCCAAGCAAGACGCGCCCCGAGGAGTGTCTTGTCACATGTCAGCACTGGGTCTGACTGAGCGCCTCCAGGAGAGAGGCCCAAGCAAGATGCGCCCCGAGGAGCGTCTTGCCACATGTCAACAATGGGTCTGACTGAGGGCCTACAGGAGAGAAGCCCAAGCAAGACGCGCCCCGAGGAGCGTCTTGCAACTTGTCAGCACTCGGTCTGACTGAGCGCCTCCAGGAGAGAGTCCCAAGCAAGACGCGCCCCGAGGAGCGTCTTGACACATGTCAACACTGGGTCTGACTGAGGGCCTCCATGAGAGAAGCCCAAGCAAGACGCGCCCCGAGGAGAGTCTTGCCACATGTCACCACTGGGTCTGACAGAGGGCCTCCAGGAGAGAGGCCCAAGCAAGATGCGCCCCGAGGAGCGTCTTGCCACATGTCAACAATGGGTCTGACTGAGGGCCTACAGGAGAGAAGCCCAAGCAAGACGCGCCCCGAGGAGCGTCTTGACACATGTCAGCACTGGGTCTGACTGAGCGCCTCCAGGAGAGAGGTCCCAGCAAGATGCACCCCGAGGAGCGTCTTGCATTATGTCAGCACTCGGTCTGACTGAGCGCCTCCAGGAGAGAGGCCCAAGCAAGACGCGCCCCGAGGAGCGTCTTGCCACATGTCAACACTGGGTCTGACAGAGGGCCTCCAGGAGAGAGGCCCAAGCAATACGCACCCCGAGGAGCGTCTTGTCTTATGGCAGCACTCGGTGTGACTGAGCGCCTCCAGGAGAGAGGCGCAAGCAAGACGCGCCCCGAGGAGCGTCTTGCCACATGTCAACACTGGGTCTGACTGAGCGCCTCCAGGTGAGAGGCCCAAGCAAGACGCGCCCCGAGGAGCGTCTTGCCACATGTCAACACTGGGTCTGACTGAGCACCTCCAGGAGAGAGGCCCTTGCAAGACTCACCCCGAGGAGCGTCTTGCCACATGTCAACACTGGGTCTGACTGAGCGCCTCCAGCAGAGGTGTTCCAAGCAAGACGCGCCCCGAGGAGCGTCTTGCCACGTGTCATCACTGGGTCTGACTGAGCGCCTCCAGGAGAGAGGCCCAAGCAAGACGCGCCCCGAGGAGCGTCATACCACATGTCACCACTGGGTCTGACTGAGCCCCTCCAGGAGAGAGGCCCAAGCAAGACGCGCCCCGAGGAGCGTCTTGCCACATGGCAACAATGCGTCTGACAGAGGGCCTCCAGGAGAGAGGCCCAAGCAAGACGCGCCCCGAGGAGCATCTTGCCACATGTCACCTCTAGGTCTGACTGAGCGCCTCCATGAGAGAGGCCCAAGCAAGACGCGCCCCGAGGAGTGTCTTGTCACATGTCAGCACTGGGTCTGACTGAGCGCCTCCAGGAGAGAGGCCCAAGCAAGATGCGCCCCGAGGAGCGTCTTGCCACATGTCAACAATGGGTCTGACTGAGGGCCTACAGGAGAGAAGCCCAAGCAAGACGCGCCCCGAGGAGCGTCTTGCCACTTGTCAGCACTCGGTCTGACTGAGCGCCTCCAGGAGAGAGGCCCAAGCAAGACGCGCCCCGAGGAGCGTCTTGACACATGTCAACACTGGGTCTGACTGAGGGCCTCCATGAGAGAAGCCCAAGCAATAAGCGCCCCGAGGAGCGTCTTGCCACATGTCACCACTGGGTCTGACTGAGCGCCTCCAGGAGAGAGGCCCAACCAAGACGCGCCCCGAGGAGAGTCTTGCCACATGCCAACACTGGGTCTGACTGTGCGCCTCCAGGAGAGAAGCACCAGCAAGACACGCCCCGAGGTGCGTCTTGCCACTTGTCAGCACTCGGTCTGACTGAGCGCCTCCAGGAGAGAGTCCCAAGCAAGACGCGCCCTGAGGAGCGTCTTGACACATGTCAACACTGGGTCTGACTGAGGGCCTCCATGAGAGAAGCCCAAGCAAGACGCGCCCCGAGGAGAGTCTTGCCACATGTCACCACTGGGTCTGACAGAGGGCCTCCAGGAGAGAGGCCCAAGCAATACGCGCCCCGAGGAGCGTCTTGCCACATGTCACCACTGGGTCTGACTGAGCGCTTCCAGGAGAGAGGCCCAACCAAGACGCGCCCCGAGGAGAATCCTGCCACATGCCAACACTGGGTCTGACTGAGCAGCTCCAGGAGAGAGGCCCAAGCAAGACGCACCCCGAGGAGCGTCTTGCCACATGTCAACACTGGGTCTGACTGAGCGCCTCCAGCAGAGGTGTTCCAAGCAAGACGCGCCCCGAGGAGCGTCTTGCCACGTGTCATCACTGGGTCTGACTGAGCGCCTCCAGGAGAGAGGCCCAAGCAAGACGCGCCCCGAGGAGCGTCTTACCACGTGTCACCACTGGGTCTGACTGAGCCCCTCCAGGAGAGAGGCCCAAGCAAGACGCGCCCCGAGGAGCGTCTTGCCACATTTCAACACTGGGTCTGACTGAGCGCCTCCAGGCGAGAGGCCCGAGCAAGACGCGCCCCGAGGAGCGTCTTGCCACATGTCAGCACTGGGTCGACTGAGCGCCTCCAGGAGAGAGGCCCAAGCAAGACGCACCCCGAGGAGCGTCTTGCCACATGTCAACAATGGGTCTGACTGAGGGCCTCCAGGAGAGAAGCCCAAGCAAGACGTGCCCCGAGGAGCGTCTTGCCACATGTCAACACTGGGTCTGACTGAGCACCTCCAGGAGAGAGGCTCAAGCAAGACGCGCCCCGAGGAGCATCTTGCCACATGTCATCTCTGGGTCTGACTGAGCGCCTCCAGGAGAGAGGCCCAAGCAAGACGCGCCCCGAGGAGGGTCTTGTCACATGTCAACACTGGGTCTGACTGAGCGCCTCCAGGAGAGAAGCCCCAGCAAGACGCGCCCCGAGGAGCGTCTTGCCACATGTCAGCACTGGGTCTGACTGAGCGCCTCCAGGAGAGAGGCCCAAGCAAGACGCGCCCCGAGGAGCATCTTGACACATGTCAACACTGGGTCTGACTGAGGGCCTCCATGAGAGAAGCCCAAGCAATACGCGCCCCGAGGGGCGTCTTGCCACATGTCACCACTGGGTCTGACTGAGCGCCTCTAGGAGAGAGGCCCAACCAAGACGCGCCCCGAGGAGAGTCTTGCCACATGCCAACACTGGGTCTGACTGTGCGCCTCCAGGGGAGAAGCACCAGCAAGACACGCCCCGAGGTGCGTCTTGCCACTTGTCAGCACTCGGTCTGACTGAGCGCCTCCAGGAGAGAGGCCCAATTAAGACGCGCCCTGAGGAGCGTCTTGACACATGTCAACACTGGGTCTGACTGAGGGCCTCCATGAGAGAAGCCCAAGCAATACGCGCCCCGAGGAGCGTCTTGCCACATGTCACCACTGGGTCTGACAGAGGGCCTCCAGGAGAGAGGCCCAAGCAATACGCGCCCCGAGGAGCGTCTTGCCACATGTCACCACTGGGTCTGACTGAGCGCTTCCAGGAGAGAGGCCCAACCAAGACGCGCCCCGAGGAGAGTCCTGCCACATGCCACCACTGGGTCTGACTGAGCGCCTCCAGGAGAGAGGCCCTTGCAAGACGCACCCCGAGGAGCGTCTTGCCACATGTCAACACTGGGTCTGACTGAGCGCCTCCAGCAGAGGTGTTCCAAGCAAGACGCGCCCCGAGGAGCGTCTTGCCACGTGTCATCACTGGGTCTGACTGAGCGCCTCCAGGAGAGAGGCCCAAGCAAGACGCGCCCCGAGGAGCGTCATACCACATGTCACCACTGGGTCTGACTGAGCCCCTCCAGGAGAGAGGCCCAAGCAAGACGCGCCCCGAGGAGCGTCTTGCCACATGTCAACACTGGGTCTGACTGAGCGCCTCCAGGCGAGAGGCCCGAGCAAGACGCGCCCCGAGGAGCGTCTTGCCACATGTCAGCAATGGGTCTGACTGAGCGCCTCCAGGAGAGAGGTCCCAGCAAGATGCACCCCGAGGAGCGTCTTGCCTTATGTCAGCACTCGGTCTGACTGAGCGCCTCCAGGAGAGAGGCCCAAGCAAGACGCGCCCCGAGGAGCGTCTTGCCACATGTCAACACTTGGTCTGACAGAGGGCCTCCAGGAGAGAGGCCCAAGCAATACGCACCCCGAGGAGCGTCTTGCCTTATGGCAGCACTCGGTGTGACTGAGCGCCTCCAGGAGAGAGGCGCAAGCAAGACGCGCCCCGAGGAGCGTCTTGCCACATGTCAACAATGGGTCTGACTGAGTTCCTCCAAGAGAGAAGCCCAAGCAAGACGCGCCCCGAGGAGCGTCTTGCCACAGGTCAACACTGGGTCTGACTGAGCGCCTCCAGGAGAGAGGCCCGAGCAAGACGCGCCCCGAGGAGCGTCTTGCCACATGTCAGCACTGGGTCTGACTGAGCGTCTCCAGGAGAGAGGTCCCAGCAAGGCGCGCCCCGAGGAGCGTCTTGCCTTATTTCAGCACTCGGTCTAACTGAGCGCCTCCAGGAGAGAGGCCCCAGCAAGACGCGCCCACAGGAGCGTCTTGCCTTATGTCAGCACTCGGTCTGACTGAGCGCCTCCAGGAGAGAGGCCCAAGCAAGACGCGCCCCGAGGAGCGTCTTGCCACATGGCAACAATGGGTCTGACAGAGGGCCTCCAGGAGAGAGGCCCAAGCAAGACGCGCCCCGAGGAGCATCTTGCCACATGTCACCTCTGGGTCTGACTGAGCGCCTCCAGGAGAGAGGCCCAAGCAAGACGCGCCCCGAGGAGTGTCTTCTCACATGTCAACACTGGGTCTGACTGAACGCCTCCAGGAGAGAAGCCCCAGCAAGACGCGCCCCGAGGAGCGTCTTGCCACAGATCAGCACTCGGTCTGACTGAGCGCCTCCAGGAGAGAGGCCCAAGCAAGACGCGCACCGAGGAGCGTCTTGCCACATGTCAACAATGGGTCTGACTGAGGGCCTCCAAGAGAGATGCCCAAGCAAGACGAGCCCCGAGGAGCGTCTTGCCTTATGTCAGCACTCGGTCTGACTGAGCGCCTCCAGGAGTGAGGCCCAAGCAAGACGAGCCCCGAGGAGCGTCTTGCCTTATGTCAGCACTCGGTCTGACTGAGCACCTCCAGGAGAGAGGCCCAAGCAAGATGCGCCCCGAGGAGCGTCTTGCCACATGTCAACAATGGGTCTGACTGAGGGCCTCCAGGAGAGAAGCCTAAGCAAGACACGCCCCGAGGAGTGTCTTGCCACTTGTCAGCACTAGTTCTGACTGAGCGCCTCCAGGAGAGAGGCCCAAGCAAGACGCGCCCCGAGGAGTGTCTTGACACATGTCAACACTGGGTCTGACTGAGGGCCTCCATGAGAGAAGCCCAAGCAAGACGCGCCCCGAGGAGCGTCTTGCCACATGTCAACAATGGGTCTGACAGAGGGCCTCCAGGAGAGAGGCCCAAGCGATACGCACCCCGAGGAGCGTCTTGCCATATGTCACAACTGGGTCTGACTGAGCGCCTCTAGGAGAGAGGCCCAACCAAGACACGCCCCGAGGAGCGTCTTGACACATATCAACACTGGGTCTGACTGAGGGCCTCCATGAGAGAAGCCCAAGCAATACGCGCCCCGAGGAGCGTCTTGCCACATGTCACCACTGGGTCTGACTGAGCGCCTCCAGGAGAGAGGCCCAACCAAAACGCGCCCCGAGGAGAGTCCTGCCACATGACAACACTGGGTCTGACTGAGCAGCTCCAGGAGAGAGGCCCAAGCAAGACGCACCCCGAGGAGCGTCTTGCCACATGTCAACACTGGGTCTGACTGAGCGCCTCCAGCAGAGGTGTTCCAAGCAAGACGCGCCCCGAGGAGCGTCTTGCCACGTGTCATCACTGGGTCTGACTGAGCGCCTCCAGGAGAGAGGCCCAAGCAAGACGCGCCCCGAGGAGCGTCTTACCACGTGTCACCACTGGGTCTGACTGAGCCCCTCCAGGAGAGAGGCCCAAGCAAGACGCGCCCCGAGGAGCGTCTTGCCACATGTCAACACTGGGTCTGACTGAGCGCCTCCAGGCGAGAGGCCCGAGCAAGACGCGCCCCGAGGAGCGTCTTGCCACATGTCAGCACTGGGTCGACTGAGCGCCTCCAGGAGAGAGGCCCAAGCAAGACGCACCCCGAGGAGCGTCTTGCCACATGTCAACAATGGGTCTGACTGAGGGCCTCCAGGAGAGAAGCCCAAGCAAGACGTGCCCCGAGGAGCGTCTTGCCACATGTCAACACTGGGTCTGACTGAGCACCTCCAGGAGAGAGGCCCAAGCAAGACGCGCCCCGAGGAGCATCTTGCCACATGTCATCTCTGGGTCTGACTGAGCGCCTCCAGGAGAGAGGCCCAAGCAAGACGCGCCCCGAGGAGCGTCTTGCCACATGTCAGCACTGGGTCTGACTGAGCGCCTCCAGGAGAGAGGCCCAAGCAAGACGCGCCCCGAGGAGCATCTTGACACATGTCAACACTGGGTCTGACTGAGGGCCTCCATGAGAGAAGCCCAAGCAATACGCGCCCCGAGGGGCGCCTTGCCACATGTCACCACTGGGTCTGACTGAGCGCCTCTAGGAGAGAGGCCCAACCAAGACGCGCCCCGAGGAGAGTCTTGCCACATGCCAACACTGGGTCTGACTGTGCGCCTCCAGGGGAGAAGCACCAGCAAGACACGCCCCGAGGTGCGTCTTGCCACTTGTCAGCACTCGGTCTGACTGAGCGCCTCCAGGAGAGAGGCCCAATTAAGACGCGCCCTGAGGAGCGTCTTGACACATGTCAACACTGGGTCTGACTGAGGGCCTCCATGAGAGAAGCCCAAGCAATACGCGCCCCGAGGAGCGTCTTGCCACATGTCACCACTGGGTCTGACAGAGGGCCTCCAGGAGAGAGGCCCAAGCAATACGCGCCCCGAGGAGCGTCTTGCCACATGTCACCACTGGGTCTGACTGAGCGCTTCCAGGAGAGAGGCCCAACCAAGACGCGCCCCGAGGAGAGTCCTGCCACATGCCACCACTGGGTCTGACTGAGCGCCTCCAGGAGAGAGGCCCTTGCAAGACGCACCCCGAGGAGCGTCTTGCCACATGTCAACACTGGGTCTGACTGAGCGCCTCCAGCAGAGGTGTTCCAAGCAAGATGCGCCCCGAGGAGCGTCTTGCCACGTGTCATCACTGGGTCTGACTGAGCGCCTCCAGGAGAGAGGCCCAAGCAAGACGCGCCCCGAGGAGCGTCATACCACATGTCACCACTGGGTCTGACTGAGCCCCTCCAGGAGAGAGGCCCAAGCAAGACGCGCCCCGAGGAGCGTCTTGCCACATGTCAACACTGGGTCTGACTGAGCGCCTCCAGGCGAGAGGCCCGAGCAAGACGCGCCCCGAGGAGCGTCTTGCCACATGTCAGCAATGGGTCTGACTGAGCGCCTCCAGGAGAGAGGTCCCAGCAAGATGCACCCCGAGGAGCGTCTTGCCTTATGTCAGCACTCGGTCTGACTGAGCGCCTCCAGGAGAGAGGCCCAAGCAAGACGCGCCCCGAGGAGCGTCTTGCCACATGTCAACACTGGGTCTGACAGAGGGCCTCCAGGAGAGAGGCCCAAGCAATACGCACCCCGAGGAGCGTCTTGCCTTATGGCAGCACTCGGTGTGACTGAGCGCCTCCAGGAGAGAGGCGCAAGCAAGACGCGCCCCGAGGAGCGTCTTGCCACATGTCAACACTGGGTCTGACTGAGCGCCTCCAGGAGAGAGGCCCAAGCAAGACGAGCCCCGAGGAGCGTCTTGCCACATGTCAACACTGGGTCTGACTGAGCACCTCCAGGAGAGAGGCCCGAGCAAGATGCGCCCCGAGGAGCGTCTTGCCACATGTCAGCACTGGGTCTGACTGAGCGTCTCCAGGAGAGAGGTCCCAGCAAGGCGCGCCCCGAGGAGCGTCTTGCCTTATTTCAGCACTCGGTCTAACTGAGCGCCTCCAGGAGAGAGGCCCAAGCAAGACGCGCCCCGAGGAGCGTCTTGCCACATGTCAACAATGGGTCTGACTGAGTTCCTCCAAGAGAGAAGCCCAAGCAAGACGCGCCCCGAGGAGCGTCTTGCCACATGTCAACACTGGGTCTGACTGAGCACCTCCAGGAGAGAGGCTCAAGCAAGACGCGCCCCGAGGAGCGTCTTGCCACAGGTCAACACTGGGTCTGACTGAGCGCCTCCAGGAGAGAGGCCCGAGCAAGACGCGCCCCGAGGAGCGTCTTGCCACATGTCAGCACTGGGTCTGACTGAGCGTCTCCAGGAGAGAGGTCCCAGCAAGGCGCGCCCCGAGGAGCGTCTTGCCTTATTTCAGCACTCGGTCTAACTGAGCGACTCCAGGAGAGAGGCCCAAGCAAGACGCGCCCCGAGGAGCGTCTTGCCACATGTCAACAATGGGTCTGACTGAGTTCCTCCAAGAGAGAAGCCCAAGCAAGACGCGCCCCGAGGAGCGTCTTGCCACATGTCAACACTGGGTCTGACTGAGCACCTCCAGGAGAGAGGCTCAAGCAAGACGCGCCCCGAGGAGCTTCTTGCCACAGGTCAACACTGGGTCTGACTGAGCGCCTCCAGGAGAGAGGCCCGAGCAAGACGCGCCCCGAGGAGCGTCTTGCCACATGTCAGCACTGGGTCTGACTGAGCGTCTCCAGGAGAGAGGTCCCAGCAAGGCGCGCCCCGAGGAGCGTCTTGCCTTATTTCAGCACTCGGTCTAACTGAGCGACTCCAGGAGAGAGGCCCAAGCAAGACGCGCCCCGAGGAGCGTCTTGCCACATGTCAACACTGGGTCTGACAGAGGGCCTCCAGGAGAGAGGCCCAAGCAATACGCACCCCGAGGAGCGTCTTGCCTTATGGCAGCACTCGGTGTGACTGAGCGCCTCCAGGAGAGAGGCGCAAGCAAGACGCGCCCCGAGGAGCGTCTTGCCACATGTCAACACTGGGTCTGACTGAGCGCCTCCAGGAGAGAGGCCCAAGCAAGACGAGCCCCGAGGAGCGTCTTGCCACATGTCAACACTGGGTCTGACTGAGCACCTCCAGGAGAGAGGCCCGAGCAAGATGCGCCCCGAGGAGCGTCTTGCCACATGTCAGCACTGGGTCTGACTGAGCGTCTCCAGGAGAGAGGTCCCAGCAAGGCGCGCCCCGAGGAGCGTCTTGCCTTATTTCAGCACTCGGTCTAACTGAGCGCCTCCAGGAGAGAGGCCCAAGCAAGACGCGCCCCGAGGAGCGTCTTGCCACATGTCAACAATGGGTCTGACTGAGTTCCTCCAAGAGAGAAGCCCAAGCAAGACGCGCCCCGAGGAGCGTCTTGCCACATGTCAACACTGGGTCTGACTGAGCACCTCCAGGAGAGAGGCTCAAGCAAGACGCGCCCCGAGGAGCGTCTTGCCACAGGTCAACACTGGGTCTGACTGAGCGCCTCCAGGAGAGAGGCCCGAGCAAGACGCGCCCCGAGGAGCGTCTTGCCACATGTCAGCACTGGGTCTGACTGAGCGTCTCCAGGAGAGAGGTCCCAGCAAGGCGCGCCCCGAGGAGCGTCTTGCCTTATTTCAGCACTCGGTCTAACTGAGCGACTCCAGGAGAGAGGCCCAAGCAAGACGCGCCCCGAGGAGCGTCTTGCCACATGTCAACACTGGGTCTGACTGAGCGCCTCCAGGAGAGAGGCCCAAGCAAGATGCGCCCGGAGGAGCGTCTTGCCACATGTCAACACAGGGTCTGACAGAGGGCCTCCAGGAGAGAGGCCCCAGCAAGACGCGCCCACAGGAGCGTCTTGCCTTATGTCAGCACTCGGTCTGACTGAGCGCCTCCAGGAGAGAGGCCCAAGCAAGACGCGCCCCGAGGAGCGTCTTGCCACATGGCAACAATGGGTCTGACAGAGGGCCTCCAGGAGAGAGGCCCAAGCAAGACGCGCCCCGAGGAGCATCTTGCCACATGTCACCTCTGGGTCTGACTGAGCGCCTCCAGGAGAGAGGCCCAAGCAAGACGTGCCCCGAGGAGTGTCTTCTCACATGTCAACACTGGGTCTGACTGAACGCCTCCAGGAGAGAAGCCCCAGCAAGATGCGCCCCGAGGAGCGTCTTGCCACAGATCAGCACTCGGTCTGACTGAGCGCCTCCAGGAGAGAGGCCCAAGCAAGATGCGCCCCGTGGAGCGTCTTGCCACATGTCAACACTGGGTCTGACTGAGGGCCTCCATTAGAGAAGCCCCAGCAAGACGCGCCCCGAGGAGCGTCTTGCCACATGTCACCACTGGGTCTGACTGAGTGCCTCCAGGAGAGAGGCCCAACCAAGACGCGCCCCGAGGAGAGTCTTGCCACATGCCAACACTGGGTCTGACTGTGCGCCTCCAGGAGAGAGGCCCAAGCAAGACGCGCACCGAGGAGCGTCTTGCCACACGTCAACAATGGGTCTGACTGAGGGCCTCCAAGAGAGATGCCCAAGCAAGACGAGCCCCGAGGAGCGTCTTGCCTTATGTCAGCACTCGGTCTGACTGAGCGCCTCCAGGAGTGAGGCCCAAGCAAGACGAGCCCCGAGGAGCGTCTTGCCTTATGTCAGCACTCGGTCTGACTGAGCGCCTCCAGGAGAGAGGCCCAAGCAAGATGCGCCCCGAGGAGCGTCTTGCCACATGTCAACAATGGGTCTGACTGAGGGCCTCCAGGAGAGAAGCCCAAGCAAGACACGCCCCGAGGAGTGTCTTGCCACTTGTCAGCACTCGTTCTGACTGAGCGCCTCCAGGAGAGAGGCCCAAGCAAGACGCGCCCCGAGGAGCGTCTTGACACATGTCAACACTGGGTCTGACTGAGGGCCTCCATGAGAGAAGCCCAAGCAAGACGCGCCCCGAGTAGCGTCTTGCCACATGTCAACAATGGGTCTGACAGAGGGCCTCCAGGAGAGAGGCCCAAGCGATACGCACCCCGAGGAGCGTCTTGCCATATGTCACAACTGGGTCTGACTGAGCGCCTCTAGGAGAGAGGCCCAACCAAGACACGCCCCGAGGAGCGTCTTGACACATATCAACACTGGGTCTGACTGAGGGCCTCCATGAGAGAAGCCCAAGCAAGACGCGCCCCGAGGAGCGTCTTGCCAAATGTCAACACTGGGTCTGACAGAGGGCCTCCAGGAGAGAGGCCCAAGCAATACGCGCCCCGAGGAGTGTCTTGCCACATGTCACCACTGGGTCTGACTGAGCGCCTCCAGGAGAGAGGCCCAACCAAGACGCGCCCCGAGGAGAGTCTTGCCACATGCCAACACTGGGTCTGACTGAGCGCCTCCAGGAGAGAGGCCCAAGCAAGACGCGCCCCGAGGAGCGTCTTGCCACGTGTCAACACTGGGTCTGACTGAGCGCCTCCAGGAGAGAGGCCCAAGCAAGACGCGCCCCGAGGAGCGTCTTGCCACGTGTCACCACTGGGTCTGACTGAGCACCTCCAGGAGAGAGGCCCAAGCAAGACGCGCCCCGAGGAGCGTCTTGCCACATGTCAGCACTGGGTCTGACTGAGCGCCTCCAGGAGAGAGGCCCCAGCAAGACGCGCCCCGAGGAGCGTCTTGCCTTATGTCAGCACTCGGTCTGACTGAGCGCCTCCAGGAGAGAGGCCCAAGGAAGATGCGCCCCGAGGAGCTTCTTGCCACATGTCAACAATGGGTCTGACTGAGGGCCTCCAGGAGAGAAGCCCAAGCAAGACACGCCCCGAGGAGTGTCTTGCCACTTGTCAGCACTCGTTCTGACTGAGCGCCTCCAGGAGAGAGGCCCAAGCAAGACGCGCCCCGAGGAGCGTCTTGACACATGTCAACACTGGGTCTGACTGAGGGCCTCCATGAGAGAAGCCCAAGCAAGACGCGCCCCGAGGAGCGTCTTGCCACATGTCAACAATGGGTCTGACAGAGGGCCTCCAGGAGAGAGGCCCAAGCGATAAGCACCCCGAGGAGCGTCTTGCCACATGTCACAACTGGGTCTGACTGAGCGCCTCTAGGAGAGAGGCCCAACCAAGACGCGCCCCGAGGAGAGTCTTGCCACATGCCAACACTGGGTCTGATTGAGCGCCTCCAGGAGAGAGGCCCAAGCAAGAAGCGCCCTGAGGAGCGTCTTGCCACATGTCAACACTGGGTCTGACTGAGCGCCTCCAGGAGAGAGGCCCAAGCAAGATGCGCCCCGAGGAGCGTTTTGCCACGTGTCATCACTAGGTGTGACTGAGCGCCTCCAGGAGAGAGGCCCAAGCAAGACGCGCCCCGAGGAGCGTCTTGCCACGTGTCACCACTGGTTCTGACTGAGCGCCTCCAGGAGAGAGGCCCAAGCAAGACGCGCCCCGAGGAGCGTCTTGCCACATGTCAACACTGGGTCTGACTGAGCGCCTCCAGGCGAGAGGCCCAAGCAAGACGCGCCCCGAGGAGCGTCTTGCCACATGTCAGCACTGGGTCTGACTGAGCACCTCCAGGAGAGAGACCCCAGCAAGACGTGCCCCGAGGAGCGTCTTGCCACATGTCAACAATGGGTCTGACTGAGGGCCTCCAGGAGAGATGCCCAAGCAACACGCGGCCCGAGGACCGTCTTGCCACATGTCAGCACTCGGTCTGACTGAGCGCCTCCAGGAGAGAGGCCCAAGCAAGACGCGCCCCGAGGAGTGTCTTGCCACATGTCACCACTGGGTCTGACTGAGCGCCTCCAGGAGAGAGGCCCAAGCAAGACGCTCCCCGAGGAGCGTCATGCCACATGTCACTACTCGGTCCGACTGAGAGCCTCCAGGAGAGAGGCCCAAGGAAGACGGGCCCCGAGGAGCGTCTTGCCACTTGTCAGCACTGGGTCTGATTGAGGGCCTCCAGGAGAGAGGCCCAAGCAAGACGCGCCCCGAGGAGTGTCTTGACACATGTCCACACTGGGTCTGACTGAGCGCCTCCAGGCGAGAGGCCCGAGCAAGACGCGCCCCGAGTAGCGTCTTGCCACGTGTCACCACTGGGTCTGACTGAGCACCTCCATGCGAGAGGCCCAAGCAAGACGCGCCCCGAGGAGCGTCTTGCCACATGTCAACACTGGGTCTGACTGAGCTCCTCCAGGAGAGAGGCCCAAGCAAGACGCACCCCGAGGAGCGTCTTGCCACATGTCAGCACTGGGTCTGACTGAGCGCCTCCAGGAGAGAGGCCCCAGCAAGACGCGCCCCGAGGAGCGTCTTGCCTTATGTCAGCACTCGGTCTGACTGAGCGCCTCCAGGAGAGAGGCCCAAGCAAGATGCGCCCCGAGGAGCGTCTTGCCACATGTCAACAATGGGTCTGACTGAGGGCCTCCAGGAGAGAAGCCCAAGCAAGACACGCCCCGAGGAGTGTCTTGCCACTTGTCAGCACTCGTTCTGACTGAGCGCCTCCAGGAGAGAGGCCCAAGCAAGACGCGCCCCGAGGAGCGTCTTGACACATGTCAACACTGGGTCTGACTGAGGGCCTCCATGAGAGAAGCCCAAGCAAGACGCGCCCCGAGGAGCGTCTTGCCAAATGTCACAACTGGGTCTGACTGAGCGCCTCTAGGAGAGAGGCCCAACCAAGACGCGCCCCGAGGAGAGTCTTGCCACATGCCAACACTGGGTCTGATTGAGCGCCTCCAGGAGAGAGGCCCAAGCAAGACGCGCCCCGAGGAGCATCTTGACACATGTCAACACTGGGTCTGACTGAGGGCCTCCATGAGAGAAGCCCCAGCAAGACGCGCCCCGAGGAGCGTCTTGCCACATGTCACCACTGGGTCTGACTGAGCGCCTCCAGGAGAGAGGCCCAACCAAGACGCGCCCCGAGGAGAGTCTTGCCACATGCCAACACTGGGTCTGACTGCGCCTCCAGGAGAGAGGCCCAAGCAAGACGCGCACCGAGGAGCGTCTTGCCACATGTCAACAATGGGTCTGACTGAGGGCCTCCAAGAGAGATGCCCAAGCAAGACGAGCCCCGAGGAGCGTCTTGCCTTATGTCAGCACTCGGTCTGACATAGCGCCTCCAGGAGAGAGGCCCAAGCAAGACGAGCCCCGAGGAGCGTCTTGCCTTATGTCAGCACTCGGTCTGACTGAGCGCCTCCAGGAGAGAGGCCCAAGCAAGATGCGCCCCGAGGAGCATCTTGCCACATGTCAACAATGGGTCTGACTGAGGGCCTCCAGGAGAGAAGCCCAAGCAAGACACGCCCCGAGGAGTGTCTTGCCACTTGTCAGCACTCGTTCTGACTGAGCGCCTCCAGGAGAAAGGCCCAAGCAAGACGCGCCCCGAGGAGCGTCTTGACACATGTCAACACTGGGTCTGACTGAGGGCCTCCATGAGAGAAGCCCAAGCAAGACGCGCCCCGAGGAGCGTCTTGCCACATGTCAACAATGGGTCTGACAGAGGGCCTCCAGGAGAGAGGCCCAAGCGATACGCACCCCGAGGAGCGTCTTGCCATATGTCACAACTGGGTCTGACTGAGCGCCTCTAGGAGAGAGGCCCAACCAAGACGCGCCCCGAGGAGCGTCTTGACACATATTAACACTGGGTCTGACTGAGGGCCTCCATGAGAGAAGCCCAAGCAAGACGCGCCCCGAGGAGCGTCTTGCCACATGTCAACACTGGGTCTGACAGAGGGCATCCAGGAGAGAGGCCCAATTAATACGCGCCCCGAGGAGTGTCTTGCCACATGTCACCACTGGGTCTGACTGAGCGCCTCCAGGAGAGAGGCCCAACCAAGACGCGCCCCGAGGAGCGTCTTGCCACTTGTCAACACTGGGTCTGACTGAGCTCCTCTAGGAGAGAGGCCCAAGCAAGACGCGCCCCGAGGAGCGTCTTGCCACATGTCAGCACTGGGTCTGACTGAGCGCCTCCAGGAGAGAGGCCCCAGCAAGACGCGCCCCGAGGAGCGTCTTGCCTTATGTCAGCACTCGGTCTGACTGAGCGCCTCCAGGAGACAGGCCCAAGCAAGATGCGCCCCGAGGAGCGTCTTGCCACATGTCAACAATGGGTCTGACTGAGGGCCTCCAGGAGAGAAGCCCAAGCAAGACACGCCCCGAGGAGTGTCTTGCCACTTGTCAGCACTCGTTCTGACTGAGCGCCTCCAGGAGAGAGGCCCAAGCAAGACGCGCCCCGAGGAGCGTCTTGACACATGTCAACACTGGGTCTGACTGAGGGCCTCCATGAGAGAAGCCCAAGCAAGACGCGCCCCGAGGAGCGTCTTGCCACATGTCAACAATGGGTCTGACAGAGGGCCTCCAGGAGAGAGGCCCAAGCGATACGCACCCCGAGGAGCGTCTTGCCACATGTCACAACTGGGTCTGACTGAGCGCCTCTAGGAGAGAGGCCCAACCAAGACGCGCCCCGAGGAGAGTCTTGCCACATGCCAACACTGGGTCTGATTGAGCGCCTCCAGGAGAGAGGCCCAAGCAAGAAGCGCCCTGAGGAGCGTCTTGCCACATGTCAACACTGGGTCTGACTGAGGCCCTCCAGGAGAGAGGCCCAAGCAAGACGCGCCCCGAGGAGCGTTTTGCCACGTGTCATCACTAGGTCTGACTGAGCGCCTCCAGGAGAGAGGCCCAATTAAGACGCGCCCCGAGGAGCGTCTTGCCACGTGTCACCACTGGTTCTGACTGAGCGCCTCCAGGAGAGAGGCCCAAGCAAGACGCGCCCCGAGGAGCGTCTTGCCACATGTCAACACTGGGTCTCACTGAGCGCCTCCAGGCGAGAGGCCCAAGCAAGACGCGCCCCGAGGAGCGTCTTGCCACATGTCAGCACTGGGTCTGACTGAGCACCTCCAGGAGAGAGACCCCAGCAAGACGCGCCCCGAGGAGCGTCTTGCCACATGTCAACAATGGGTCTGACTGAGGGCCTCCAGGAGAGAAGCCCAAGCAACACGCGGCCCGAGGACCGTCTTGCCACATGTCAGCACTCGGTCTGACTGAGCGCCTCCAGGAGAGAGGCCCAAGCAAGACGCGCCCCGAGGAGTGTCTTGCCACATGTCACCACTGGGTCTGACTGAGCGCCTCCAGGAGAGAGGCCCAAGCAAGACGCTCCCCGAGGAGCGTCATGCCACATGTCACTACTCGGTCCGACTGAGAGCCTCCAGGAGAGAGGCCCAAGGAAGACGGGCCCCGAGGAGCGTCTTGCCACTTGTCAGCACTGGGTCTGATTGAGGGCCTCCAGGAGAGAGGCCCAAGCAAGACGCGCCCCGAGGAGTGTCATGACACATGTCCACACTGGGTCTGACTGAGCGCCTCCAGGCGAGAGGCCCGAGCAAGACGCGCCCCGAGTAACGTCTTGCCACATGTCAACACTGTGTCTGACTGAGCGCCTCCAGGAGAGAGGCCCAAGCAAGACGCGCCCCGAGGAGCGTCTTGCCACATGTCAACAATGAGTCTGACTGAGGGCCTCCAGGAGAGAAGCCCAAGCAATACGCGCCCCGAGGAGCGTCTTGCCACATGTCACCTCTGGGTCTGACTGAGCGCCTCCAGGAGATAGGCCCAAGCAAGACGCGCCCCGAGGAGCGTCTTGCCATGTGTAATCACTGGGTCTGACTGAGCGCCTCTAGGAGAGAGGCCCAAGCAAGACGGGCCCCGAGGAGCGTCTTGCCACCTTTCATCACTGGGTCTGACTGAGCGCCTCCAGGAGAGAGGCCCAAGCAACACGCGCCCCGAGGAGCGTCTTGCCACATGTCAACAATGGGTCTGACTGAGGGCCTCCAGGAGAGAAGCCCAAGCAAGACGCGCCCCGAGGAGCGTCTTGCCACATGTCAACACTGGGTCTGACAGAGGGCCTCCAGGAGAGAGGCCCAAGCAATACGCGCCCCGAGGAGCGTCTTGCCACATGTCACCACTGGGTCTGACTGAGCGCCTCCAGGAGAGAGTTCCAACCAAGACGCGCCCCGAGGAGAGTCTTGCCACATGCCAACACTGGGTCTGACTGAGCGCCTCCAGGAGAGAGGCCCAAGCAAGACGCGCCCCGAGGAGCGTCTTGCCACGTGTCAGCACTCGTTCTGACTGAGCGCCTCAAGGAGAGAGGCCCAAGCAAGACGCGCCCCGAGGAGCGTCTTGACACATGTCAACACTGGGTCTGACTGAGGGCCTCCATGAGAGAAGCCCAAGCAAGACGCGCCCCGAGGAGCGTCTTGCCACATGTCAACACTGGGTCTGACAGAGGGCCTCCAGGAGAGAGGCCCAATTAATACACGCCCCGAGGAGTGTCTTGCCACATGTCACCACTGGGTCTGACTGAGCGCCTCCAGGAGAGAGGCCCAACCAAGACGCGCCCCGAGGAGCGTCTTGCCACTTGTCAACACTGGGTCTGACTGAGCTCCTCTAGGAGAGAGGCCCAAGCAAGACGCGCCCCGAGGAGCGTCTTGCCACATGTCAGCACTGGGTCTGACTGAGCGCCTCCAGGAGAGAGGCCCCAGCAAGACGCGCCCCGAGGAGCGTCTTGCCTTATGTCAGCACTTGGTCTGACTGAGCGCCTCCAGGAGACAGGCCCAAGCAAGATGCGCCCCGAGGAGCGTCTTGCCACATGTCAACAATGGGTCTGACTGAGGGCCTCCAGGAGAGAAGCCCAAGCAAGACACGCCCCGAGGAGTGTCTTGCCACTTGTCAGCACTCGTTCTGACTGAGCGCCTCCAGGAGAGAGGCCCAAGCAAGACGCGCCCCGAGGAGCGTCTTGACACATGTCAACATTGGGTCTGACTGAGGGCCTCCATGAGAGAAGCCCAAGCAAGACGCGCCCCGAGGAGCGTCTTGCCACATGTCAACAATGGGTCTGACAGAGGGCCTCCAGGAGAGAGGCCCAAGCGATACGCACCCCGAGGAGCGTCTTGCCACATGTCACAACTGGGTCTGACTGAGCGCCTCTAGGAGAGAGGCCCAACCAAGACGCGCCCCGAGGAGAGTCTTGCCACATGCCAACACTGGGTCTGATTGAGCGCCTCCAGGAGAGAGGCCCAAGCAAGAAGCGCCCTGAGGAGCGTCTTGCCACATGTCAACACTGGGTCTGACTGAGGCCCTCCAGGAGAGAGGCCCAAGCAAGACGCGCCCCGAGGAGCGTTTTGCCACGTGTCATCACTAGGTCTGACTGAGCGCCTCCAGGAGAGAGGCCCAATTAAGACGCGCCCCGAGGAGCGTCTTGCCACGTGTCACCACTGGTTCTGACTGAGCGCCTCCAGGAGAGAGGCCCAAGCAAGACGCGCCCCGAGGAGCGTCTTGCCACATGTCAACACTGGGTCTCACTGAGCGCCTCCAGGCGAGAGGCCCAAGCAAGACGCGCCCCGAGGAGCGTCTTGCCACATGTCAGCACTGGGTCTGACTGAGCACCTCCAGGAGAGAGACCCCAGCAAGACGCGCCCCGAGGAGCGTCTTGCCACATGTCAACAATGGGTCTGACTGAGGGCCTCCAGGAGAGAAGCCCAAGCAACACGCGGCCCGAGGACCGTCTTGCCACATGTCAGCACTCGGTCTGACTGAGCGCCTCCAGGAGAGAGGCCCAAGCAAGACGCGCCCCGAGGAGTGTCTTGCCACATGTCACCACTGGGTCTGACTGAGCGCCTCCAGGAGAGAGGCCCAAGCAAGACGCTCCCCGAGGAGCGTCATGCCACATGTCACTACTCGGTCCGACTGAGAGCCTCCAGGAGAGAGGCCCAAGGAAGACGGGCCCCGAGGAGCGTCTTGCCACTTGTCAGCACTGGGTCTGATTGAGGGCCTCCAGGCGAGAGGCCCAAGCAAGACGCGCCCCGAGGAGTGTCATGACACATGTCCACACTGGGTCTGACTGAGCGCCTCCAGGCGAGAGGCCCGAGCAAGACGCGCCCCGAGTAGCGTCTTGCCACATGTCAACACTGTGTCTGACTGAGCGCCTCCAGGAGAGAGGCCCAAGCAAGACGCGCCCCGAGGAGCGTCTTGCCACATGTCAACAATGAGTCTGACTGAGGGCCTCCAGGAGAGAAGCCCAAGCAATACGCGCCCCGAGGAGCGTCTTGCCACATGTCACCTCTGGGTCTGACTGAGCGCCTCCAGGAGATAGGCCCAAGCAAGACGCGCCCCGAGGAGCGTCTTGCCATGTGTAATCACTGGGTCTGACTGAGCGCCTCTAGGAGAGAGGCCCAAGCAAGACGGGCCCCGAGGAGCGTCTTGCCACCTTTCATCACTGGGTCTGACTGAGCGCCTCCAGGAGAGAGGCCCAAGCAACACGCGCCCCGAGGAGCGTCTTGCCACATGTCAACAATGGGTCTGACTGAGGGCCTCCAGGAGAGAAGCCCAAGCAAGACGCGCCCCGAGGAGCGTCTTGCCACATGTCAACACTGGGTCTGACAGAGGGCCTCCAGGAGAGAGGCCCAAGCAATACGCGCCCCGAGGAGCGTCTTGCCACATGTCACCACTGGGTCTGACTGAGCGCCTCCAGGAGAGAGTTCCAACCAAGACGCGCCCCGAGGAGAGTCTTGCCACATGCCAACACTGGGTCTGACTGAGCGCCTCCAGGAGAGAGGCCCAAGCAAGACGCGCCCCGAGGAGCGTCTTGCCACGTGTCAGCACTCGTTCTGACTGAGCGCCTCAAGGAGAGAGGCCCAAGCACGACGCGCCCCGAGGAGCGTCTTGACACATGTCAACACTGGGTCTGACTGAGGGCCTCCATGAGAGAAGCCCAAGCAAGACGCGCCCCGAGGAGCATCTTGCCACATGTCACAACTGGGTCTGACTGAGCGCCTCTAGGAAAGAGGCCCAACCAAGACGCGCCCCGAGGAGAGTCTTGCCACATGCCAACACTGGGTCTGATTGAGCGCCTCCAGGAGAGAGGCCCAAGCAAGAAGCGCCCCGAGGAGCGTCTTGCCACATGTCAACACTGGGTCTGACTGAGCGCCTCCAGGAGAGAGGCCCAAGCAAGACGCGCCCCGAGGAGCGTTTTGCCACGTGTCATCACTGGGTCTGACTGAGCGCCTCCAGGAGAGAGGCCCAAGCAAGACACGCCCCGAGGAGAGTCTTGCCACATGCCAACACTGGGTCTGATTGAGCGCCTCCAGGAGAGAGGCCCAAGCAAGATGCGCCCCGAGGAGCGTCTTGCCACATGTCAACAATGGGTCTGACTGAGGGCCTCCAGGAGAGAAGCCCAAGCAAGACACGCCCCGAGGAGTGTCTTGCCACTTGTCAGCACTCGTTCTGACTGAGCGCCTCCAGGAGAGAGGCCCAAGCAAGACGCACCCCGAGGAGCGTCTTGAGACATGTCAACACTGGGTCTGACTGAGGGCCTCCATGAGAGAAGCCCAACCAAGACGCGCCCCGAGGAGAGTCTTGCCACATGCCAACAATGGGTCTGACTGAGCGCCTCCAGGAGAGAGGCCCAAGCAAGACGCGCCCCGAGGAGCGTTTTGCCACGTGTCATCACTGGGTCTGACTGAGCGCCTCCAGGAGAGAGGCCCAAGCAAGACACGCCCCGAGGAGAGTCTTGCCACATGCCAACACTGGGTCTGATTGAGCGCCTCCAGGAGAGAGGCCCAAGCAAGATGCGCCCCGAGGAGCGTCTTGCCACATGTCAACAATGGGTCTGACTGAGGGCCTCCAGGAGAGAAGCCCAAGCAAGACACGCCCCGAGGAGTGTCTTGCCACTTGTCAGCACTCGTTCTGACTGAGCGCCTCCAGGAGAGAGGCCCAAGCAAGACGCACCCCGAGGAGCGTCTTGAGACATGTCAACACTGGGTCTGACTGAGGGCCTCCATGAGAGAAGCCCAAGCAAGACGCGCCAAGAGGAGCGTCTTGCCACATGTCAACAATGGGTCTGACAGAGGGCCTCCAGGAGAGAGGCCCAAGCGATACGCACCCCGAGGGGCGTCTTGCCATATGTCACAACTGGGTCTGACTGAGCGCCTCTAGGAGAGAGGCCCAACCAAGACGTGCCCCGAGGAGCGTCTTGACACATATCAACACTGGGTCTGACTGAGGGCCTCCATGAGAGAAGCCCAAGCAAGACGCGCCCCGAGGAGCGTCTTGCCACATGTCAACACTGGGTCTGACAGAGGGCCTCCAGGAGAGAGGCCCAAGCA
Organism: Nothobranchius furzeri; assembly: GCF_043380555.1. NCBI lineage: Eukaryota > Metazoa > Chordata > Actinopteri > Cyprinodontiformes > Nothobranchiidae > Nothobranchius > Nothobranchius furzeri. Next base: position 43,405,441 of record NC_091748.1, read on the forward strand.
ATACGCGCCCCGAGGAGTGTCTTGCCACATGTCACCACTGGGTCTGACTGAGCGCATCCAGGAGAGAGGCCCAACCAAGACGCGCCCCGAGGAGAGTCTTGCCACATGCCAACAATGGGTCTGACTGAGCGCATCCAGGAGAGAGGCCCAAGCAAGACGCGCCCCGAGGAGCGTCTTGCCACGTGTCAACACTGGGTCTGACTGAGCGCCTCCAGGAGAGAGGCCCAAGCAAGACGCGCCCTGAGGAGCGTCTTGCCACGTGTCACCACTGGGTCTGACTGAGCACCTCCAGGAGAGAGGCCCAAGCAAGACGCGCCCCGAGGAGCGTCTTGACACATGTCAACACTGGGTCTGACTGAGCGCCTCCAGGCTAGAGGCCCAAGCAAGACGCGCCCCGAGGAGCGTCTTGCCACATGTCAACACTGGGTCTGACTTGAGCTCCTCTAGGAGAGAGGCCCAAGCAAGACGCGCCCCGAGGAGCGTCTTGCCACATGTCAGCACTGGGTCTGACTGAGCGCCTCCAGGAGAGAGGCCCCAGCAAGACGCGCCCCGAGGAGCGTCTTGCCTTATGTCAGCACTCGGTCTGACTGAGCGCCTCCAGGAGAGAGGCCCAAGCAAGTTGCGCCCCGAGGAGCGTCTTGCCACATGTCAACAATGGGTCTGACTGAGGGCCTCCAGGAGAGAAGCCCAAATAAGACACGCCCCGAGGAGTGTCTTGCCACTTGTCAGCACTCGTTCTGACTGAGCGCCTCCAGGAGAGAGGCCCAAGCAAGACGGGCCCCGAGGAGCGTCTTGACACATGTCAACACTGGGTCTGACTGAGGGCCTCCATGAGAGAAGCCAAAGCAAGACGCACTCCGAGGAGCGTCTTGCCACATGTCAACAATGGGTCTGACAGAGGGCCTCCAGGAGAGAGGCCCAAGCGATACGCACCCCGAGGAGCGTCTTGCCACATGTCACAACTGGGTCTGACTGAGCGCCTCTAGGAGAGAGGCCCAACCAAGACGCGCCCCGAGGAGAGTCTTGCCACATGCCAACACTGGGTCTGATTGAGCGCCTCCAGGAGAGAGGCCCAAGCAAGAAGCGCCCTGAGGAGCGTCTTGCCACATGTCAACACTGGGTCTGACTGAGCGCCTCCAGGAGAGAGGCCCAAGCAAGACGCGCCCCGAGGAGCGTTTTGCCACGTGTCATCACTAGGTCTGACAAAGCGCCTCCAGGAGAGAGGCCCAAGCAAGACGCGCCCCGAGGAGCGTCTTGCCACATGTCAACAATGAGTCTGACTGAGGGCCTCCAGGAGAGAAGCCCAAGCAATACGCGCCCCGAGGAGCGTCTTGCCACATGTCACCTCTGGGTCTGACTGAGCGCCTCCAGGAGAGAGGCCCAAGCAAGACGCGCCCCGAGGAGCGTCTTGCCACGTGTAATCACTGGGTCTGACTGAGCGCCTCCAGGAGAGAGGCCCAAGCAAGACGGGCCCCGAGGAGCGTCTTGCCACCTTTCATCACTGGGTCTGACTGAGCGCCTCCAGGAGAGAGGCCCAAGCAACACGCGCCCCGAGGAGCGTCTTGCCACATGTCAACAATGGGTCTGACTGAGGGCCTCCAGGAGAGAAGCCCAAGCAAGACGCGCCCCGAGGAGCGTCTTGCCACATGTCAACACTGGGTATGAGAGAGGGCCTCCAGGAGAGAGGCCCAAGCGATACGCACCCCGAGGAGCGTCTTGCCACATGTCACAACTGGGTCTGACTGAGCGCCTCTAGGAGAGAGGCCCAACCAAGACGCGCCCCGATGAGAGTCTTGCCACATGCCAACACTGGGTCTGATTGAGCGCCTCCAGGAGAGAGGCCCAAGCAAGACGCACCCCGAGGAGCGTCTTGAGACATGTCAACACTGGGTCTGACTGAGGGCCTCCATGAGAGAAGCCCAACCAAGACGCGCCCCGAGGAGAGTCTTGCCACATGCCAACAATGGGTCTGACTGAGCGCCTCCAGGAGAGAGGCCCAAGCAAGACGCGCCCCGAGGAGCGTTTTGCCACGTGTCATCACTGGGTCTGACTGAGCGCCTCCAGGAGAGAGGCCCAAGCAAGACACGCCCCGAGGAGAGTCTTGCCACATGCCAACACTGGGTCTGATTGAGCGCCTCCAGGAGAGAGGCCCAAGCAAGATGCGCCCCGAGGAGCGTCTTGCCACATGTCAACAATGGGTCTGACTGAGGGCCTCCAGGAGAGAAGCCCAAGCAAGACACGCCCCGAGGAGTGTCTTGCCACTTGTCAGCACTCGTTCTGACTGAGCGCCTCCAGGAGAGAGGCCCAAGCAAGACGCACCCCGAGGAGCGTCTTGAGACATGTCAACACTGGGTCTGACTGAGGGCCTCCATGAGAGAAGCCCAAGCAAGACACGCCAAGAGGAGCGTCTTGCCACATGTCAACAATGGGTCTGACAGAGGGCCTCCAGGAGAGAGGCCCAAGCGATACGCACCCCGAGGGGCGTCTTGCCATATGTCACAACTGGGTCTGACTGAGCGCCTCTAGGAGAGAGGCCCAACCAAGACGCGCCCCGAGGAGCGTCTTGACACATATCAACACTGGGTCTGACTGAGGGCCTCCATGAGAGAAGCCCAAGCAAGACGCGCCCCGAGGAGCGTCTTGCCACATGTCAACACTGGGTCTGACAGAGGGCCTCCAGGAGAGAGGCCCAAGCAATACGCGCCCCGAGGAGTGTCTTGCCACATGTCACCACTGGGTCTGACTGAGCGCATCCAGGAGAGAGGCCCAACCAAGACGCGCCCCGAGGAGAGTCTTGCCACATGCCAACAATGGGTCTGACTGAGCGCATCCAGGAGAGAGGCCCAAGCAAGACGCGCCCCGAGGAGCGTCTTGCCACGTGTCAACACTGGGTCTGACTGAGCGCCTCCAGGAGAGAGGCCCAAGCAAGACGCGCCCTGAGGAGCGTCTTGCCACGTGTCACCACTGGGTCTGACTGAGCACCTCCAGGAGAGAGGCCCAAGCAAGACGCGCCCCGAGGAGCGTCTTGACACATGTCAACACTGGGTCTGACTGAGCGCCTCCAGGCTAGAGGCCCAAGCAAGACGCGCCCCGAGGAGCGTCTTGCCACATGTCAACACTGGGTCTGACTTGAGCTCCTCTAGGAGAGAGGCCCAAGCAAGACGCGCCCCGAGGAGCGTCTTGCCACATGTCAGCACTGGGTCTGACTGAGCGCCTCCAGGAGAGAGGCCCCAGCAAGACGCGCCCCGAGGAGCGTCTTGCCTTATGTCAGCACTCGGTCTGACTGAGCGCCTCCAGGAGAGAGGCCCAAGCAAGTTGCGCCCCGAGGAGCGTCTTGCCACATGTCAACAATGGGTCTGACTGAGGGCCTCCAGGAGAGAAGCCCAAATAAGACACGCCCCGAGGAGTGTCTTGCCACTTGTCAGCACTCGTTCTGACTGAGCGCCTCCAGGAGAGAGGCCCAAGCAAGACGGGCCGCGAGGAGCGTCTTGACACATGTCAACACTGGGTCTGACTGAGGGCCTCCATGAGAGAAGCCAAAGCAAGACGCACTCCGAGGAGCGTCTTGCCACATGTCAACAATGGGTCTGACAGAGGGCCTCCAGGAGAGAGGCCCAAGCGATACGCACCCCGAGGAGCGTCTTGCCACATGTCACAACTGGGTCTGACTGAGCGCCTCTAGGAGAGAGGCCCAACCAAGACGCGCCCCGAGGAGAGTCTTGCCACATGCCAACACTGGGTCTGATTGAGCGCCTCCAGGAGAGAGGCCCAAGCAAGAAGCGCCCTGAGGAGCGTCTTGCCACATGTCAACACTGGGTCTGACTGAGCGCCTCCAGGAGAGAGGCCCAAGCAAGACGCGCCCCGAGGAGCGTTTTGCCACGTGTCATCACTAGGTCTGACAAAGCGCCTCCAGGAGAGAGGCCCAAGCAAGACGCGCCCCGAGGAGCGTCTTGCCACATGTCAACAATGAGTCTGACTGAGGGCCTCCAGGAGAGAAGCCCAAGCAATACGCGCCCCGAGGAGCGTCTTGCCACATGTAACCTCTGGGTCTGACTGAGCGCCTCCAGGAGAGAGGCCCAAGCAAGACGCGCCCCGAGGAGCGTCTTGCCACGTGTAATCACTGGGTCTGACTGAGCGCCTCCAGGAGAGAGGCCCAAGCAAGACGGGCCCCGAGGAGCGTCTTGCCACCTTTCATCACTGGGTCTGACTGAGCGCCTCCAGGAGAGAGGCCCAAGCAACACGCGCCCCGAGGAGCGTCTTGCCACATGTCAACAATGGGTCTGACTGAGGGCCTCCAGGAGAGAAGCCCAAGCAAGACGCGCCCCGAGGAGCGTCTTGCCACATGTCAACACTGGGTATGAGAGAGGGCCTCCAGGAGAGAGGCCCAAGCAATACGCGCCCCGAGGAGTGTCTTGCCACATGTCACCACTGGGTCTGACTGAGCGCCTCCAGGAGAGAGGCCCAACCAAGACGCGCCCCGAGGAGCGTCTTGCCACGTGTCAACACTGGGTCTGACTGAGCGCCTCCAGGAGAGAGGCCCAAGCAAGACGCGCCCCGAGGAGCGTCTTGCCACGTGTCACCACTGGGTCTGACTGAGCACCTCCAGGAGAGAGGCCCAAGCAAGACGCGCCCCGAGGAGCGTCTTGCCACATGTCAACACTGGGTCTGACTGAGCGCCTCCAGGCGAGAGGCCCAAGCAAGACGCGCCCCGAGGAGCGTCTTGCCACATGTCAACACTGGGTCTGACTGAGCTCCTCCAGGAGAGAGGCCCAAGCAAGACGCGCCCCGAGGAGCGTCTTGCCACATGTCAGCACTGGGTCTGACTGAGCGCCTCCAGGAGAGAGGCCCCAGCAAGACGCGCCCCGAGGAGCGTCTTGCCTTATGTCAGCACTCGGTCTGACTGAGCGCCTCCAGGAGAGAGGCCCAAGCAAGATGCGCCCCGAGGAGCGTCTTGCCACATGTAAACAATGGGTCTGACTGAGGGCCTCCAGGAGAGAAGCCCAAGCAAGACACGCCCCGAGGAGTGTCTTGCCACTTTTCAGCACTCGTTCTGACTGAGCGCCTCCAGGAGAGAGGCCCAAGCAAGACGCGCCCCGAGGAGCGTCTTGCCACATGTCAACACTGGATCTGACTGAGCGCCTCCAGGAGAGGGGCCCAAGCAAGACGCGCCCCGAGGAGCGTCTTGCCACATGTCAACACTGGGTCTGACTGAGCGCCTCCAGGATAGAGGCCCAAGCAAGACGCGCCCCGAGGAGAGTCTTGCCACATGCCAACACTGGGTCTGACTGAGCGCCTCCAGGAGAGAGGCCCAAGCAAGACGCACCCCGAGGAGCGTCTTGCCACATGCCAACACTGGGTCTGACTGAGCGCCTCCAGGAGAGAGGCCCAAGTAAGACGCGCTCCGAGGAGCGTCTTGCCACATGTCAACACTGGGTCTGACTGAGCGCCTCCAGGAGAGAGGCCCAAGCAAGACACGCCCCGAGGAGCGTCTTGCCACATGTCAACACTGGGTCTGACTGAGCGCCTCCAGGATAGAGGCCCAAGCAAGACGCGCCCCGAGGAGCGTCTTGACACATGTCAACACTGGGTCTGACTGAGGGCCTCCAGGAGAGAGGCCCAAGCAAGACGCGCCCCGAGGAGAGTCTTGCCACATGCCAACACTGGGTCTGACTGAGCGCCTCCAGGAGAGAGGCCCAAGCAAGACGCACCCCGAGGAGCGTCTTGCCACATGTCAGCACTGGGTCTGACTGAGCGCCTCCAGGAGAGAGGCCCCAGCAAGAAGTGCCCAGAGGAGCGTCTTTCCACGTGTCACCACTGGGTCTGACTGAGCGCCTCCAGGAGAGAGGCCCAAGCAAGACGCGCCCCGAGGAGCGTCTTGCCACGTGTGATCACTGGGTCTGACTGAGCGCCTCCAGGAGAGAGGCCCAAGCAAGACGCGCCCCGAGGAGCGTCTTGCCACGTGTCACCACTGGGTCTGACTAAGTGCCTCCAGGAGAGAAGCCCAAGCAAGATGTGCCCCGAGGAGCGTCTTGCCACATGTGAACACTGGGTCTGACAGAGGGCCTCCAGGAGAGAGGCCCAAGCAATACGCGCCCCGAGGAGCGTCTTGCCACATGTCACCACTGGGTCTGACTGAGCGCCTCCAAGAGAGAGGCCCAACCAAGGCGCGCCCCGAGGAGAGTCTTGCCACATGCAAACACTGGGTCTGACTGAGCGCCTCCAGGAGAGAGGCCCAAGTAAGACGCGCCCCGAGGAGCGTCTTGCCACATGTCAACACTGGGTCTGACTGAGCGCCTCCAGGAGAGAGGCCCAAGCAAGACGCGCCCCGAGGAGCGTATTGCCACGTGTCTACACTGGGTCTGACTGAGCGCCTCCAGGAGAGAGGCCTGAGCAAGACGCGCCCCGAGGAGCGTCTTGCCACGTGTCACCACTGGGTCTGATTGAGCGCCTCCAGGACAGAGGCCCCAGCAAGACGCGCCGCGAGGAGTGTCTTGCCTTATGTCAGCACTCGGTGTGACTGAGTGCCTCCAGGAGAGAGGCCCAAGCATGATGTGCCCCGAGGAGCGTCTTGCCACATGTCAACAATGGGTCTGACTGAGGGCCTCCAGGAGAGAGGCCCAAGCAAGATGTGCCCCGAGGAGCGTCTTGCCACATGTCAACAATGGGTCTGACTGAGGGCCTCCAGGAGAGAAGCCCAAGCAAGACCTGCCCCGAGGAGCGTCTTGCCACTTGTCAGCACTCGGTCTGACTGAGCGCCTCCAGGAGAGAGGCCCAAGCAAGACGCGCCCCGAGGAGCGTCTTGACACATGTCAACACTGGGTCTGACTGAGGGCCTCCATGAGAGAAGCCCCAGCAAGACGCGCCCCGAGGAGCGTCTTGCCACATGTCACCACTGGGTCTGACTGAGCGCCTCCAGGAGAGAGGCCCAACCAAGACGCACCCCGAAGAGAGTCTTGCCACATGCCAACACTGGGTCTGACTGTGCGCCTCCAGGAGAGAGGCCCAAGCAAGACGCGCACCGAGGAGCGTCTTGCCACATGTCAACAATGGGTCTGACTGAGGGCCTCCAAGAGAGATGCCCAAGCAAGACGAGCCCCGAGGAGCGTCTTGCCTTATGTCAGCACTCGGTCTGAATGAGCGCCTCCAGGAGAGAGGCCCAAGCAAGACGCGCCCCGAGGAGCGTCTTGACACATGTCAACACTGGGTCTGACTGAGGGCCTCCATGAGAGAAGCCCAAGCAAGACGCGCCCCGAGGAGCGTCTTGCCACATGTCAACAATGGGTCTCACAGAGGGCCTCCAGGAGAGAGGCCCAAGCGATACGCACCCCGAGGAGCGTCTTGCCATATGTCACAACTGGGTCTGACTGAGCGCCTCTAGGAGAGAGGCCCAACCAAGACGCGCCCCGAGGAGCGTCTTGACACATGTCAACACTGGGTCTGACTGAGGGCCTCCATGAGAGAAGCCCAAGCAAGACGCGCCCCGAGGAGCGTCTTGCCACATGTCAACACTGGGTCTGACAGAGGGCCTCCAGGAGAGAGGCCCAAGCAATACGCGCCCCGAGGAGTGTCTTGCCACATGTCACCACTGGGTCTGACTGAGCGCCTCCAGGAGAGAGGCCCAACCAAGACGCGCCCCGAGGAGAGTCTTGCCACATGCCAACACCGGGTCTGACTGAGCGCCTCCAGGAGAGAGGCCCAAGCAAGACGCGCCCCGAGGAGCGTCTTGCCACGTGTCAACACTGGGTCTGACTGAGCGCCTCCAGGAGAGAGGCCCAAGCAAGACGCGCCCCGAGGAGCGTCTTGCCACGTGTCACCACTGGGTCTGACTGAGCACCTCCAGGAGAGAGGCCCAAGCAAGACGCGCCCCGAGGAGCGTCTTGCCACATGTCAACACTGGGTCTGACTGAGCGCCTCCAGGCGAGAGGCCCAAGCATGACGCGCCCCGAGGAGCGTCTTGCCACATGTCAACACTGGGTCTGACTGAGCTCCTCAAGGAGAGAGGCCCAAGCAAGACGCGCCCCGAGGAGCGTCTTGCCACATGTCAGCACTGGGTCTGACTGAGCGCCTCCAGGAGAGAGGCCCCAGCAAGACGCGCCCCGAGGAGCGTCTTGCCTTATGTCAGCACTCGGTCTGACTGAGCGCCTCCAGGAGAGAGGCCCAAGCAAGATGCGCCCCGAGGAGCGTCTTGCAACATGTCAACAATGGGTCTGACTGAGGGCCTCCAGGAGAGAAGCCCAAGCAAGACACGCCCCGAGGAGTGTCTTGCCACTTGTCAGCACTCGTTCTGACTGAGCGCCTCCAGGAGAGAGGCCCAAGCAAGATGCGCCCCGAGGAGCGTCTTGACACATGTCAACACTGGGTCTGACTGAGGGCCTCCATGAGAGAAGCCCAAGCAAGACGCGCCCCGAGGAGCGTCTTGCCACATGTCAACAATGATTCTGACAGAGGGCCTCCAGGAGAGAGGCCCAAGAGATACGCACCCCGAGGAGCGTCTTGCCACATGTCACAACTGGGTCTGACTGAGCGCCTCTAGGAGAGAGGCCCAACCAAGACGCGCCCCGAGGAGAGTCTTGCCACATGCCAACACTGGGTCTGATTGAGCGCCTCCAGGAGAGAGGCCCAAGCAAGAAGCGCCCTGAGGAGCGTCTTGCCACATGTCAACACTGGGTCTGACTGAGCGCCTCCAGGAGAGAGGCCCAAGCAAGACGCGCCCCGAGGAGCGTTTTGCCACGTGTCATCACTAGGTCTGACTGAGCGCCTCCAGGAGAGAGGCCCAAGCAAGACGCGCCCCGAGGAGCGTCTTGCCACGTGTCACCACTGGTTCTGACTGAGCGCCTCCAGGAGAGAGGCCCAAGCAAGACGCGTACCGAGGAGCGTCTTGCCACATGTCAACACTGGGTCTGACTGAGCGCCTCCAGGCGAGAGGCCCAAGCAAGACGCGCCCCGAGGAGCGTCTTGCCACATGTCAGCACTGGGTCTGACTGAGCACCTCCAGGAGAGAGACCCCAGCAAGACGCGCCCCGAGGAGCGTCTTGCCACATGTCAACAATGGGTCTGACTGAGGGCCTCCAGGAGAGAAGCCCAAGCAACACGCGGCCCGAGGACCGTCTTGCCACATGTCAGCACTCGGTCTGACTGAGCGCCTCCAGGAGAGAGGCCCAAGCAAGACGCGCCCCGAGGAGTGTCTTGCCACATGTCACCACTGGGTCTGACTGAGCACCTCCAGGAGAGAGGCCCAAGCAAGACGCGCCCCGAGGAGCGTCTTGCCACATGTCAACACTGGGTCTGAATGAGCGCCTCCAGGCGAGAGGCCCAAGCAAGACGCGCCCCGAGGAGCGTCTTGCCACATGTCAACACTGGGTCTGACTGAGCTCCTCCAGGAGAGAGGCCCAAGCAAGACGCGCCCCGAGGAGCGTCTTGCCACGTGTCAACACTGGGTCTGACTGAGCGCCTCCAGGAGAGAGGCCCAAGCAAGACGCGCCCTGAGGAGCGTCTTGCCACGTGTCACCACTGGGTCTGACTGAGCACCTCCAGGAGAGAGGCCCAAGCAAGACGCGCCCCGAGGAGCGTCTTGACACATGTCAACACTGGGTCTGACTGAGCGCCTCCAGGCTAGAGGCCCAAGCAAGACGCGCCCCGAGGAGCGTCTTGCCACATGTCAACACTGGGTCTGACTTGAGCTCCTCTAGGAGAGAGGCCCAAGCAAGACGCGCCCCGAGGAGCGTCTTGCCACATGTCAGCACTGGGTCTGACTGAGCGCCTCCAGGAGAGAGGCCCCAGCAAGACGCGCCCCGAGGAGCGTCTTGCCTTATGTCAGCACTCGGTCTGACTGAGCGCCTCCAGGAGAGAGGCCCAAGCAAGTTGCGCCCCGAGGAGCGTCTTGCCACATGTCAACAATGGGTCTGACTGAGGGCCTCCAGGAGAGAAGCCCAAATAAGACACGCCCCGAGGAGTGTCTTGCCACTTGTCAGCACTCGTTCTGACTGAGCGCCTCCAGGAGAGAGGCCCAAGCAAGACGGGCCCCGAGGAGCGTCTTGACACATGTCAACACTGGGTCTGACTGAGGGCCTCCATGAGAGAAGCCAAAGCAAGACGCACTCCGAGGAGCGTCTTGCCACATGTCAACAATGGGTCTGACAGAGGGCCTCCAGGAGAGAGGCCCAAGCGATACGCACCCCGAGGAGCGTCTTGCCACATGTCACAACTGGGTCTGACTGAGCGCCTCTAGGAGAGAGGCCCAACCAAGACGCGCCCCGAGGAGAGTCTTGCCACATGCCAACACTGGGTCTGATTGAGCGCCTCCAGGAGAGAGGCCCAAGCAAGAAGCGCCCTGAGGAGCGTCTTGCCACATGTCAACACTGGGTCTGACTGAGCGCCTCCAGGAGAGAGGCCCAAGCAAGACGCGCCCCGAGGAGCGTTTTGCCACGTGTCATCACTAGGTCTGACAAAGCGCCTCCAGGAGAGAGGCCCAAGCAAGACGCGCCCCGAGGAGCGTCTTGCCACATGTCAACAATGAGTCTGACTGAGGGCCTCCAGGAGAGAAGCCCAAGCAATACGCGCCCCGAGGAGCGTCTTGCCACATGTCACCTCTGGGTCTGACTGAGCGCCTCCAGGAGAGAGGCCCAAGCAAGACGCGCCCCGAGGAGCGTCTTGCCACGTGTAATCACTGGGTCTGACTGAGCGCCTCCAGGAGAGAGGCCCAAGCAAGACGGGCCCCGAGGAGCGTCTTGCCACCTTTCATCACTGGGTCTGACTGAGCGCCTCCAGGAGAGAGGCCCAAGCAACACGCGCCCCGAGGAGCGTCTTGCCACATGTCAACAATGGGTCTGACTGAGGGCCTCCAGGAGAGAAGCCCAAGCAAGACGCGCCCCGAGGAGCGTCTTGCCACATGTCAACACTGGGTATGAGAGAGGGCCTCCAGGAGAGAGGCCCAAGCAATACGCGCCCCGAGGAGTGTCTTGCCACATGTCACCACTGGGTCTGACTGAGCGCCTCCAGGAGAGAGGCCCAACCAAGACGCGCCCCGAGGAGCGTCTTGCCACGTGTCAACACTGGGTCTGACTGAGCGCCTCCAGGAGAGAGGCCCAAGCAAGACGCGCCCCGAGGAGCGTCTTGCCACGTGTCACCACTGGGTCTGACTGAGCACCTCCAGGAGAGAGGCCCAAGCAAGACGCGCCCCGAGGAGCGTCTTGCCACATGTCAACACTGGGTCTGACTGAGCGCCTCCAGGCGAGAGGCCCAAGCAAGACGCGCCCCGAGGAGCGTCTTGCCACATGTCAACACTGGGTCTGACTGAGCTCCTCCAGGAGAGAGGCCCAAGCAAGACGCGCCCCGAGGAGCGTCTTGCCACATGTCAGCACTGGGTCTGACTGAGCGCCTCCAGGAGAGAGGCCCCAGCAAGACGCGCCCCGAGGAGCGTCTTGCCTTATGTCAGCACTCGGTCTGACTGAGCGCCTCCAGGAGAGAGGCCCAAGCAAGATGCGCCCCGAGGAGCGTCTTGCCACATGTAAACAATGGGTCTGACTGAGGGCCTCCAGGAGAGAAGCCCAAGCAAGACACGCCCCGAGGAGTGTCTTGCCACTTTTCAGCACTCGTTCTGACTGAGCGCCTCCAGGAGAGAGGCCCAAGCAAGACGCGCCCCGAGGAGCGTCTTGCCACATGTCAACACTGGATCTGACTGAGCGCCTCCAGGAGAGGGGCCCAAGCAAGACGCGCCCCGAGGAGCGTCTTGCCACATGTCAACACTGGGTCTGACTGAGCGCCTCCAGGATAGAGGCCCAAGCAAGACGCGCCCCGAGGAGAGTCTTGCCACATGCCAACACTGGGTCTGACTGAGCGCCTCCAGGAGAGAGGCCCAAGCAAGACGCACCCCGAGGAGCGTCTTGCCACATGCCAACACTGGGTCTGACTGAGCGCCTCCAGGAGAGAGGCCCAAGTAAGACGCGCTCCGAGGAGCGTCTTGCCACATGTCAACACTGGGTCTGACTGAGCGCCTCCAGGAGAGAGGCCCAAGCAAGACACGCCCCGAGGAGCGTCTTGCCACATGTCAACACTGGGTCTGACTGAGCGCCTCCAGGATAGAGGCCCAAGCAAGACGCGCCCCGAGGAGCGTCTTGACACATGTCAACACTGGGTCTGACTGAGGGCCTCCAGGAGAGAGGCCCAAGCAAGACGCGCCCCGAGGAGAGTCTTGCCACATGCCAACACTGGGTCTGACTGAGCGCCTCCAGGAGAGAGGCCCAAGCAAGACGCACCCCGAGGAGCGTCTTGCCACATGTCAGCACTGGGTCTGACTGAGCGCCTCCAGGAGAGAGGCCCCAGCAAGAAGTGCCCAGAGGAGCGTCTTTCCACGTGTCACCACTGGGTCTGACTGAGCGCCTCCAGGAGAGAGGCCCAAGCAAGACGCGCCCCGAGGAGCGTCTTGCCACGTGTGATCACTGGGTCTGACTGAGCGCCTCCAGGAGAGAGGCCCAAGCAAGACGCGCTCCGAGGAGCGTCTTGCCACGTGTCACCACTGGGTCTGACTAAGTGCCTCCAGGAGAGAAGCCCAAGCAAGATGTGCCCCGAGGAGCGTCTTGCCACATGTGAACACTGGGTCTGACAGAGGGCCTCCAGGAGAGAGGCCCAAGCAATACGCGCCCCGAGGAGCGTCTTGCCACATGTCACCACTGGGTCTGACTGAGCGCCTCCAAGAGAGAGGCCCAACCAAGGCGCGCCCCGAGGAGAGTCTTGCCACATGCAAACACTGGGTCTGACTGAGCGCCTCCAGGAGAGAGGCCCAAGTAAGACGCGCCCCGAGGAGCGTCTTGCCACATGTCAACACTGGGTCTGACTGAGCGCCTCCAGGAGAGAGGCCCAAGCAAGACGCGCCCCGAGGAGCGTATTGCCACGTGTCAACACTGGGTCTGACTGAGCGCCTCCAGGAGAGAGGCCTGAGCAAGACGCGCCCCGAGGAGCGTCTTGCCACGTGTCACCACTGGGTCTGATTGAGCGCCTCCAGGACAGAGGCCCCAGCAAGACGCGCCGCGAGGAGTGTCTTGCCTTATGTCAGCACTCGGTGTGACTGAGTGCCTCCAGGAGAGAGGCCCAAGCATGATGTGCCCCGAGGAGCGTCTTGCCACATGTCAACAATGGGTCTGACTGAGGGCCTCCAGGAGAGAGGCCCAAGCAAGATGTGCCCCGAGGAGCGTCTTGCCACATGTCAACAATGGGTCTGACTGAGGGCCTCCAGGAGAGAAGCCCAAGCAAGACCTGCCCCGAGGAGCGTCTTGCCACTTGTCAGCACTCGGTCTGACTGAGCGCCTCCAGGAGAGAGGCCCAAGCAAGACGCGCCCCGAGGAGCGTCTTGACACATGTCAACACTGGGTCTGACTGAGGGCCTCCATGAGAGAAGCCCCAGCAAGACGCGCCCCGAGGAGCGTCTTGCCACATGTCACCACTGGGTCTGACTGAGCGCCTCCAGGAGAGAGGCCCAACCAAGACGCACCCCGAAGAGAGTCTTGCCACATGCCAACACTGGGTCTGACTGTGCGCCTCCAGGAGAGAGGCCCAAGCAAGACGCGCACCGAGGAGCGTCTTGCCACATGTCAACAATGGGTCTGACTGAGGGCCTCCAAGAGAGATGCCCAAGCAAGACGAGCCCCGAGGAGCGTCTTGCCTTATGTCAGCACTCGGTCTGAATGAGCGCCTCCAGGAGAGAGGCCCAAGCAAGACGCGCCCCGAGGAGCGTCTTGACACATGTCAACACTGGGTCTGACTGAGGGCCTCCATGAGAGAAGCCCAAGCAAGACGCGCCCCGAGGAGCGTCTTGCCACATGTCAACAATGGGTCTCACAGAGGGCCTCCAGGAGAGAGGCCCAAGCGATACGCACCCCGAGGAGCGTCTTGCCATATGTCACAACTGGGTCTGACTGAGCGCCTCTAGGAGAGAGGCCCAACCAAGACGCGCCCCGAGGAGCGTCTTGACACATGTCAACACTGGGTCTGACTGAGGGCCTCCATGAGAGAAGCCCAAGCAAGACGCGCCCCGAGGAGCGTCTTGCCACATGTCAACACTGGGTCTGACAGAGGGCCTCCAGGAGAGAGGCCCAAGCAATACGCGCCCCGAGGAGTGTCTTGCCACATGTCACCACTGGGTCTGACTGAGCGCCTCCAGGAGAGAGGCCCAACCAAGACGCGCCCCGAGGAGAGTCTTGCCACATGCCAACACCGGGTCTGACTGAGCGCCTCCAGGAGAGAGGCCCAAGCAAGACGCGCCCCGAGGAGCGTCTTGCCACGTGTCAACACTGGGTCTGACTGAGCGCCTCCAGGAGAGAGGCCCAAGCAAGACGCGCCCCGAGGAGCGTCTTGCCACGTGTCACCACTGGGTCTGACTGAGCACCTCCAGGAGAGAGGCCCAAGCAAGACGCGCCCCGAGGAGCGTCTTGCCACATGTCAACACTGGGTCTGACTGAGCGCCTCCAGGCGAGAGGCCCAAGCATGACGCGCCCCGAGGAGAGTCTTGCCACATGTCAACACTGGGTCTGACTGAGCTCCTCAAGGAGAGAGGCCCAAGCAAGACGCGCCCCGAGGAGCGTCTTGCCACATGTCAGCACTGGGTCTGACTGAGCGCCTCCAGGAGAGAGGCCCCAGCAAGACGCGCCCCGAGGAGCGTCTTGCCTTATGTCAGCACTCGGTCCGACTGAGCGCCTCCAGGAGAGAGGCCCAAGCAAGATGCGCCCCGAGGAGCGTCTTGCAACATGTCAACAATGGGTCTGACTGAGGGCCTCCAGGAGAGAAGCCCAAGCAAGACACGCCCCGAGGAGTGTCTTGCCACTTGTCAGCACTCGTTCTGACTGAGCGCCTCCAGGAGAGAGGCCCAAGCAAGATGCGCCCCGAGGAGCGTCTTGACACATGTCAACACTGGGTCTGACTGAGGGCCTCCATGAGAGAAGCCCAAGCAAGACGCGCCCCGAGGAGCGTCTTGCCACATGTCAACAATGATTCTGACAGAGGGCCTCCAGGAGAGAGGCCCAAGAGATACGCACCCCGAGGAGCGTCTTGCCACATGTCACAACTGGGTCTGACTGAGCGCCTCTAGGAGAGAGGCCCAACCAAGACGCGCCCCGAGGAGAGTCTTGCCACATGCCAACACTGGGTCTGATTGAGCGCCTCCAGGAGAGAGGCCCAAGCAAGAAGCGCCCTGAGGAGCGTCTTGCCACATGTCAACACTGGGTCTGACTGAGCGCCTCCAGGAGAGAGGCCCAAGCAAGACGCGCCCCGAGGAGCGTTTTGCCACGTGTCATCACTAGGTCTGACTGAGCGCCTCCAGGAGAGAGGCCCAAGCAAGACGCGCCCCGAGGAGCGTCTTGCCACGTGTCACCACTGGTTCTGACTGAGCGCCTCCAGGAGAGAGGCCCAAGCAAGACGCGTACCGAGGAGCGTCTTGCCACATGTCAACACTGGGTCTGACTGAGCGCCTCCAGGCGAGAGGCCCAAGCAAGACGCGCCCCGAGGAGCGTCTTGCCACATGTCAGCACTGGGTCTGACTGAGCACCTCCAGGAGAGAGACCCCAGCAAGACGCGCCCCGAGGAGCGTCTTGCCACATGTCAACAATGGGTCTGACTGAGGGCCTCCAGGAGAGAAGCCCAAGCAACACGCGGCCCGAGGACCGTCTTGCCACATGTCAGCACTCGGTCTGACTGAGCGCCTCCAGGAGAGAGGCCCAAGCAAGACGCGCCCCGAGGAGTGTCTTGCCACATGTCACCACTGGGTCTGACTGAGCACCTCCAGGAGAGAGGCCCAAGCAAGACGCGCCCCGAGGAGCGTCTTGCCACATGTCAACACTGGGTCTGAATGAGCGCCTCCAGGCGAGAGGCCCAAGCAAGACGCGCCCCGAGGAGCGTCTTGCCACATGTCAACACTGGGTCTGACTGAGCTCCTCCAGGAGAGAGGCCCAAGCAAGACGCGCCCCGAGGAGCGTCTTGCCACATGTCAGCACTGGGTCTGACTGAGCGCCTCCAGGAGAGAGGCCCCAGCAAGACGCGCCCCGAGGAGCGTCTTGCCTTATGTCAGCACTCGGTCTGACTGAGCGCCTCCAGGAGAGAGGCCCAAGCAAGATGCGCCCCGAGGAGCGTCTTGCCACATGTCAACAATGGGTCTGACTGAGGGCCTCCAGGAGAGAAGCCCAAGCAAGACATGCCCCGAGGAGTGTCTTGCCACTTGTCAGCACTCGTTCTGACTGAGCGCCTCCAGGAGAGAGGCCCAAGCAAGACGCGCCCCGAGGAGCGTCTTGACACATGTCAACACTGGGTCTGACTGAGGGCCTCCATGAGAGAAGCCCAAGCAAGACACGCCCCGAGGAGCGTCTTGCCACATGTCACAACTGGGTCTGACTGAGCGCCTCTAGGAGAGAGGCCCAACCAAGACGCGCCCCGAGGAGAGTCTTGCCACATGCCAACACTGGGTCTGATTGAGCGCCTCCAGGAGAGAGGCCCAAGCAAGAAGCGCCCCGACGAGCGTCTTGCCATATGTCACAACTGGGTCTGACTGAGCGCCTCTAGGAGAGAGGCCCAACCAAGACGCGCCCAGAGGAGCGTCTTGAAACATATCAACACTGGGTCTGACTGAGGGCCTCCATGAGAGAAGCCCAAGCAAGACGCGCCCCGAGGAGCGTCTTGCCACATGTCAACACTGGGTCTGACAGAGGGCCTCCAGGAGAGAGGCCCAAGCAATACGCGCCCCGAGGAGTGTCTTGCCACATGTCACCACTGGGTCTGACTGAGGGCCTCCAGGAGAGAGGCCCAACCAAGACGCGCCCCGAGGAGAGTCTTGCCACATGCCAACACTGGGTCTGACTGAGCGCATCCAGGAGAGAGGCCCAAGCAAGACGCGCCCCGAGGAGCGTCTTGCCACGTGTCAACACTGGGTCTGACTGAGCGCCTCCAGGAGAGAGGCCCAAGCAAGACGCGCCCCGAGGAGCGTCTTGCCACGTGTCACCACTGGGTCTGACTGAGCACCTCCAGGAGAGAGGCCCAAGCAAGACGCGCCCCGAGGAGCGTCTTGCCACATGTCAACACTGGGTCTGACTGAGCGCCTCCAGGCGAGAGGCCCCAGCAAGACGCGCCCCGAGGAGCGTCTTGCCTTATGTCAGCACTCGGTCTGACTGAGCGCCTCCAGGAGAGAGGCCCAAGCAAGATGCGCCCCGAGGAGCGTCTTTCCACATGTCAACAATGGGTCTTACTGAGGGCCTCCAGGAGAGAAGCCCAAGCAAGACACGCCCCGAGGAGTGTCTTGCCACTCGTCAGCACTCGTTCTGACTGAGCGCCTCCAGGAGAGAGGCCCAAGCAAGACGCGCCCCGAGGAGCGTCTTGACACATGTCAACACTGGGTCTGACTGAGGGCCTCCATGAGAGAAGCCCAAGCAAGACGCGCCCCGAGGAGCGTCTTGCCACATGTCAACAATGGGTCTGACAGAGGGCCTCCAGGAGAGAGGCCCAAGCGATACGCACCCCGAGGAGCGTCTTGCCACATGTCACAACTGGGTCTGACTGAGCGCCTCTAGGAGAGAGGCCCAACCAAGACGCGCCCCGAGGAGAGTCTTGCCACATGCCAACACTGGGTCTGATTGAGCGCCTCCAGGAGAGAGGCCCAAGCAAGAAGCGCCCTGAGGAGCGTCTTGCCACATGTCAACACTGGGTCTGACTGAGCACCTCCAGGAGAGAGGCCCAAGCAAGACGCGCCCCGAGGAGCGTTTTGCCACGTGTCATCACTAGGTCTGACTGAGCGCCTCCAGGAGAGAGGCCCAAGCAAGACGCACCCCGAGGAGCGTCTTGCCACGTGTCACCACTGGTTCTGACTGAGCGCCTCCAGGAGAGAGGCCCAAGCAAGACGCGCCCCGAGGAGCGTCTTGCCACATGTCAACACTGGGTCTGACTGAGCGCCTCCAGGCGAGAGGCCCAAGCAAGACGCGCCCCGAGTAGCGTCTTGCCACATGTCAACACTGTGTCTGACTGAGCGCCTCCAGGAGAGAGGCCCAAGCAAGACGCGCCCCGAGGAGCGTCTTGCCACATGTCAACAATGAGTCTGACTGAGGGCCTCCAGGAGAGAAGCCCAAGCAATACGCGCCCCGAGGAGCGTCTTGCCACATGTCACCTCTGGGTCTGACTGAGCGCCTCCAGGAGAGAGGCCCAAGCAAGATGCGCCCCGAGGAGCGTCTTGCCACGTGTAATCACTGGGTCTGACTGAGCGCCTCCAGGAGAGAGGCCCAAGCAAGACGGGCCCCGAGGAGCGTCTTGCCACCTTTCATCACTGGGTCTGACTGAGCGCCTCCAGGAGAGAGGCCCAAGCAACACGCGCCCCGAGGAGCGTCTTGCCACATGTCAACAATGGGTCTGACTGAGGGCCTCCAGGAGAGAAGCCCAAGCAAGACGCGCCCCGAGGAGCGTCTTGCCACATGTCAACACTGGGTATGACAGAGGGCCTCCAGGAGAGAGGCCCAAGCAATACGCGCCCCGAGGAGTGTCTTACCACATGTCACCACTGGGTCTGACTGAGCGCCTCCAGGAGAGAGGCCCAACCAAGACGCGCCCCGAGGAGAGTCTTGCCACATGCCAACACTGGGTCTGACTGAGCGCCTCCAGGAGAGAGGCCCAAGCAAGACGCGCCCCGAGGAGCGTCTTGCCACGTGTCAACACTGGGTCTGACTGAGCGCCTCCAGGAGAGAGGCCCAAGCAAGACGCGCCCCGAGGAGCGTCTTGCCACGTGTCACCACTGGGTCTGACTGAGCACCTCCAGGAGAGAGGCCCAAGCAAGACGCGCCCCGAGGAGTGTCTTGCCACATGTCAACACTGGGTCTGACTGAGCGCCTCCAGGCGAGAGGCCCAAGCAAGACGCGCCCCGAGGAGCGTCTTGCCACATGTCAACACTGGGTCTGACTGAGCTCCTCCAGGAGAGAGGCCCAAGCAAGACGCGCCCCGAGGAGCATCTTGCCACATGTCAGCACTGGGTCTGACTGAGCGCCTCCAGGAGAGAGGCCCCAGCAAGACGCGCCCCGAGGAGCGTCTTGCCTTATGTCAGCACTCGGTCTGACTGAGCGCCTCCAGGAGAGAGGCCCAAGCAAGATGCGCCCCGAGGAGCGTCATGCCACATGTCAACAATGGGTCTGACTGAGGGCCTCCAGGAGAGAAGCCCAAGCAAGACACGCCCCGAGGAGTGTCTTGCCACTTGTCAGCACTCGTTCTGACTGAGCGCCTCCAGGAGAGAGGCCCAAGCAAGACGCGCCCCGAGGAGCGTCTTGACACATGTCAACACTGGGTCTGACTGAGGGCCTCCATGAGAGAAGCCCAAGCAAGACGCGCCCCGAGGAGCGTCTTGACACATGTCAACACTGGGTCTGACTGAGGGCCTCCATGAGAGAAGCCCAAGCAAGACGCGCCCCGAGGAGAGTCTTGCCACATGCCAACACTGGGTCTGATTGAGCGCCTCCAGGAGAGAGGCCCAAGCAAGAAGCGCCCCGAGGAGCGTCTTGCCACATGTCAACACTGGGTCTGACTGAGCGCCTCCAGGAGAGAGGCCCAAGCAAGACGCGCCCCGAGGAGCGTTTTGCCACGTGTCATCACTGGGTCTGACTGAGCGCCTCCAGGAGAGAGGCCCAAGCAAGACGCGCCCCGAGGAGCGTCTTGCCACCTGTCACCACTGGTTCTGACTGAGCGCCTCCAGGAGAGAGGCCCAAGCAAGACGCGCCCCGAGGAGCGTCTTGCCACATGTCAACACTGGGTCTGACTGAGCGCCTCCAGGCGAGAGGCCCAAGCAAGACGCGCCCCGAGGAGCGTCTTGCCACATGTCAGCACTGGGTCTGACTGAGCACCTCCAGGAGAGAGACCCCAGCAAGACGCGCCCCGAGGAGCGTCTTGCCTTATGTCAACAATGGGTCTGACTGAGGGCCTCCAGGAGAGAAGCCCAAGCAACACGCGGCCCGAGGAGCGTCTTGCCACATGTCAGCACTCGGTCTGACTGAGCGCCTCCAGGAGAGAGGCCCAAGCAAGACGCGACCCGAGGAGCGTCTTGACACATGTCAACACTGGGTCTGAAAGAGGGCCTCCAGGAGAGAGGCCCAAGCAAGACGCGCCCCGAGGAGTGTCTTGCCACATGTCACCACTGGGTCTGACTGAGCGCCTCCAGGAGAGAGGCCCAAGGAAGACGCGCCCCGAGGAGCGTCTTGCCACTTGTCAGCACTGGGTCTGATTGAGGGCCTCCAGGAGAGAGGCCCAAGCAAGACGCGCCCCGAGGAGTGTCTTGACACATGTCCACACTGGGTCTGACAGAGCGCCTCCAGGCGAGAGGCCCGAGCAAGACGCGCCCCGAGTAGCGTCTTGCCGCATGTCAACACTCGGTCTGAATGAGCGCCTCCAGGAGAGAGGCCCGAGCAAGACGCGCCCCGAGGAGCGTCTTGCCACATGTCAGCACTGGGTCTGACTGAGCGCCTCCAGGAGAGAGGCCCAAGCAAGACGCACCCCGAGGAGCGTCTTGCCACATGTCAACAATGAGTCTGACTGAGGGCCTCCAGGAGAGAAGCCCAAGCAATACGCGCCCCGAGGAGCGTCTTGCCACATGTCACCTCTGGGTCTGACTGAGCGCCTCCAGGAGAGAGGCCCAAGCAAGACGCGCCCCGAGGAGCGTCTTGCCACGTGTCATCACTGGGTCTGACTGAGCGCCTCCAGGAGAGAGGCCCAAGCAAGACGCGCCCCGAGGAGCGTCTTGCCAGCTGTCATCACTGGGTCTGACTGAGCGCCTCCTGGAGAGAGGCCCAAGCAACACGCGCCCCGAGGAGCGTCTTGCCACATGTCAACAATGGGTCTGACTGAGGGCCTCCAGGAGAGAAGCCCAAGCAAGACGCGCCCCGAGCAGCGTCTTGCCACTTGTCAGCACTCGGTCTGACTAAGCGCCTCCAGGAGAGAGGCCCAAGCAAGACGCGCCCCGAGGAGCGTCTTGCCACATGTCAACACTGGGTCTGACTGAGGGTCTCCAGGAGAGAGGCCCAAGCAATAGGCGCCCCGAGGAGCGTCTTGCCACATGTCACCACTGGGTCTGACTGAGCGCCTCCAGGAGAGAGGCCCAACAAAGGCGCGCCCCGAGGAGAGTATTGCCACATGCCAACACTGGGTCTGACTGAGCGCCTCCAGGAGATAGGCCCAAGTAAGACACGCCCCGAGGAGCGTCTTGCCACATGTCAACACTGGATCTGACTGAGCGCCTCCAGGAGAGGGGCCCAAGCAAGACGCGCCCTGAGGAGCGTCTTGCCACATGTCAACACTGGGTCTGACTGAGCGCCTCCAGGATAGAGGCCCAAGCAAGACGCGCCCCGAGGAGCATCTTGACACATGTCAACACTGGGTCTGACTGAGCGCCTCCAGGAGAGAGGCCCAAGCAAGACACGCCCCGAGGAGCGTCTTGCCACATGTCAACACTGGGTCTGACTGAGCGCCTCCAGGATAGAGGCCCAAGCAAGACGCGCCCCGAGGAGCGTCTTGACACATGTCAACACTGGGTCTGACTGAGGGCCTCCAGGAGAGAGGCCCAACCAAGGCGCGCCCCGAGGAGAGTCTTGCCACATGCCAACACTGGGTCTGACTGAGCGCCTCCAGGAGAGAGGCCCAAGCAAGACGCACCCCGAGGAGCGTCTTGCCACATGTCAGCACTGGGTCTGACTGAGCACCTCCAGGAGAGAGGCCCCAGCAAGAAGTGCCCAGAGGAGCGTCTTTCCACGTGTCACCACTGGGTCTGACTGAGCGCCTCCAGGAGAGAGGCCCAAGCAAGACGCGCCCCGAGGAGCGTCTTGCCACGTGTCATCATTGGGTCTGACTGAGCGCCTCCAGGAGAGAGGCCCAAGCAAGACGCGCCCCGAGGAGCGTCTTGCCACGTGTCACCACTGGGTCTGACTGAGCGCCTCCAGGAGAGAGGCCCAACCAAGGCGCGCCCCGAGGAGAGTCTTGCCACATGCAAACACTGGGTCTGACTGAGCGCCTCCAGGAGAGAGGCCCAAGTAAGACGCGCCCCGAGGAGCGTCTTGCCACATGTCAACACTGGGTCTGACTGAGCACCTCCAGGAGAGAGGCCCAAGCAAGACGCCCCCCGAGGAGCGTATTGCCACGTGTCAACACTGGGTCTGACTGAGCGCCTCCAGGAGAGAGGCCCAAGCAAGACGCGCCCCGAGCAGCGTCTTGCCACGTGTCACCACTGGGTCTGATTGAGCGCCTCCAGGACAGAGGCCCCAGCAAGACCCGCCCCGGGGAGTGTCTTGCCTTATGTCAGCACTCGGTCTGACTGAGTGCCTCCAGGAGAGAGGCCCAAGCATGATGTGCCCCGAGGAGCGTCTTGCCACATGTCAACAATGGGTCTGACTGAGGGCCTCCAGGAGAGAGGCCCAAGCAAGATGTGCCCCGAGGAGCGTCTTGCCACATGTCAACAATGGGTCTGACTGAGGGCCTCCAGGAGAGAAGCCCAAGCAAGACCTGCCCCGAGGAGCGTCTTGCCACTTGTCAGCACTCGGTCTGACTGAGCGCCTCCAGGAGAGAGGCCCAAGCAAGACGCGCCCCGAGGAGCGTCTTAACACATGTCAACACTGGGTCTGACTGAGGGCCTCCATGAGAGAAGCCCCAGCAAGACGCGCCCCGAGGAGCGTCTTGCCACATGTCACCACTGGGTCTGACTGAGCGCCTCCAGGAGAGAGGCCCAACCAAGACGCGCCCCGAAGAGAGTCTTGCCACATGCCAACACTGGGTCTGACTGTGCGCCTCCAGGAGAGAGGCCCAAGCAAGACGCGCACCGAGGAGCGTCTTGCCACATGTCAACAATGGGTCTGACTGAGGGCCTCCAAGAGAGATGCCCAAGCAAGACAAGCCCCGAGGAGCGTCTTGCCTTATGTCAGCACTCGGTCTGAATGAGCGCCTCCAGGAGAGAGGCCCAAGCAAGACGCTCCCCGAGGAGCGTCTTGCCACATGTCAACAATGATTCTGACAGAGGGCCTCCAGGAGAGAGGCCCAAGAGATACGCACCCCGAGGAGCGTCTTGCCACATGTCACAACTGGGTCTGACTGAGCGCCTCTAGGAGAGAGGCCCAACCAAGACGCGCCCCGAGGAGAGTCTTGCCACATGCCAACACTGGGTCTGATTGAGCGCCTCCAGGAGAGAGGCCCAAGCAAGAAGCGCCCTGAGGAGCGTCTTGCCACATGTCAACACTGGGTCTGACTGAGCGCCTCCAGGAGAGAGGCCCAAGCAAGACGCGCCCCGAGGAGCGTTTTGCCACGTGTCATCACTAGGTCTGACTGAGCGCCTCCAGGAGAGAGGCCCAAGCAAGACGCGCCCCGAGGAGCGTCTTGCCACGTGTCACCACTGGTTCTGACTGAGCGCCTCCAGGAGAGAGGCCCAAGCAAGACGCGTACCGAGGAGCGTCTTGCCACATGTCAACACTGGGTCTGACTGAGCGCCTCCAGGCGAGAGGCCCAAGCAAGACGCGCCCCGAGGAGCGTCTTGCCACATGTCAGCACTGGGTCTGACTGAGCACCTCCAGGAGAGAGACCCCAGCAAGACGCGCCCCGAGGAGCGTCTTGCCACATGTCAACAATGGGTCTGACTGAGGGCCTCCAGGAGAGAAGCCCAAGCAACACGCGGCCCGAGGACCGTCTTGCCACATGTCAGCACTCGGTCTGACTGAGCGCCTCCAGGAGAGAGGCCCAAGCAAGACGCGCCCCGAGGAGTGTCTTGCCACATGTCACCACTGGGTCTGACTGAGCACCTCCAGGAGAGAGGCCCAAGCAAGACGCGCCCCGAGGAGCGTCTTGCCACATGTCAACACTGGGTCTGAATGAGCGCCTCCAGGCGAGAGGCCCAAGCAAGACGCGCCCCGAGGAGCGTCTTGCCACATGTCAACACTGGGTCTGACTGAGCTCCTCCAGGAGAGAGGCCCAAGCAAGACGCGCCCCGAGGAGCGTCTTGCCACATGTCAGCACTGGGTCTGACTGAGCGCCTCCAGGAGAGAGGCCCCAGCAAGACGCGCCCCGAGGAGCGTCTTGCCTTATGTCAGCACTCGGTCTGACTGAGCGCCTCCAGGAGAGAGGCCCAAGCAAGATGCGCCCCGAGGAGCGTCTTGCCACATGTCAACAATGGGTCTGACTGAGGGCCTCCAGGAGAGAAGCCCAAGCAAGACATGCCCCGAGGAGTGTCTTGCCACTTGTCAGCACTCGTTCTGACTGAGCGCCTCCAGGAGAGAGGCCCAAGCAAGACGCGCCCCGAGGAGCGTCTTGACACATGTCAACACTGGGTCTGACTGAGGGCCTCCATGAGAGAAGCCCAAGCAAGACACGCCCCGAGGAGCGTCTTGCCACATGTCACAACTGGGTCTGACTGAGCGCCTCTAGGAGAGAGGCCCAACCAAGACGCGCCCCGAGGAGAGTCTTGCCACATGCCAACACTGGGTCTGATTGAGCGCCTCCAGGAGAGAGGCCCAAGCAAGAAGCGCCCCGAGGAGCGTCTTGCCATATGTCACAACTGGGTCTGACTGAGCGCCTCTAGGAGAGAGGCCCAACCAAGACGCGCCCAGAGGAGCGTCTTGAAACATATCAACACTGGGTCTGACTGAGGGCCTCCATGAGAGAAGCCCAAGCAAGACGCGCCCCGAGGAGCGTCTTGCCACATGTCAACACTGGGTCTGACAGAGGGCCTCCAGGAGAGAGGCCCAAGCAATACGCGCCCCGAGGAGTGTCTTGCCACATGTCACCACTGGGTCTGACTGAGGGCCTCCAGGAGAGAGGCCCAACCAAGACGCGCCCCGAGGAGAGTCTTGCCACATGCCAACACTGGGTCTGACTGAGCGCATCCAGGAGAGAGGCCCAAGCAGGACGCGCCCCGAGGAGCGTCTTGCCACGTGTCAACACTGGGTCTGACTGAGCGCCTCCAGGAGAGAGGCCCAAGCAAGACGCGCCCCGAGGAGCGTCTTGCCACGTGTCACCACTGGGTCTGACTGAGCACCTCCAGGAGAGAGGCCCAAGCAAGACGCGCCCCGAGGAGCGTCTTGCCACATGTCATCACTGGGTCTGACTGAGCGCCTCCAGGCGAGAGGCCCAAGCAAGACGCTCCCCGAGGAGCGTCTTGCCACATGTCAACACTGGGTCTGACTTGAGCTCCTCTAGGAGAGAGGCCCAAGCAAGACGCGCCCCGAGGAGCGTCTTGCCACATGTCAGCACTGGGTCTGACTGAGCGCCTCCAGGAGAGAGGCCCCAGCAAGACGCGCCCCGAGGAGCGTCTTGCCTTATGTCAGCACTCGGTCTGACTGAGCGCCTCCAGGAGAGAGGCCCAAGCAAGATGCGCCCCGAGGAGCGTCTTTCCACATGTCAACAATGGGTCTTACTGAGGGCCTCCAGGAGAGAAGCCCAAGCAAGACACGCCCCGAGGAGTGTCTTGCCACTTGTCAGCACTCGTTCTGACTGAGCGCCTCCAGGAGAGAGGCCCAAGCAAGACGCGCCCCGAGGAGCGTCTTGACACATGTCAACACTGGGTCTGACTGAGGGCCTCCATGAGAGAAGCCCAAGCAAGACGCGCCCCGAGGAGCGTCTTGCCACATGTCAACAATGGGTCTGACAGAGGGCCTCCAGGAGAGAGGCCCAAGCGATACGCACCCCGAGGAGCGTCTTGCCACATGTAACAACTGGGTCTGACTGAGCGCCTCTAGGAGAGAGGCCCAACCAAGACGCGCCCCGATGAGAGTCTTGCCACATGCCAACACTGGGTCTGATTGAGCGCCTCCAGGAGAGAGGCCCAAGCAAGAAGCGCCCTGAGGAGCGTCTTGCCACATGTCAACACTGGGTCTGACTGAGCACCTCCAGGAGAGAGGCCCAAGCAAGACGCGCCCCGAGGAGCGTTTTGCCACGTGTCATCACTAGGTCTGACTGAGCGCCTCCAGGAGAGAGGCCCAAGCAAGACGCGCCCCGAGGAGCGTCTTGCCACGTGTCACCACTGGTTCTGACTGAGCGCCTCCAGGAGAGAGGCCCAAGCAAGACGCGCCCCGAGGAGCGTCTTGCCACATGTCAACACTGGGTCTGACTGAGCGCCTCCAGGCGAGAGGCCCAAGCAAGACGCGCCCCGAGTAGCGTCTTGCCACATGTCAACACTGTGTCTGACTGAGCGCCTCCAGGAGAGAGGCCCAAGCAAGACGCGCCCCGAGGAGCGTCTTGCCACATGTCAACAATGAGTCTGACTGAGGGCCTCCAGGAGAGAAGCCCAAGCAATACGCGCCCCGAGGAGCGTCTTGCCACATGTCACCTCTGGGTCTGACTGAGCGCCTCCAGGAGAGAGGCCCAAGCAAGATGCGCCCCGAGGAGCGTCTTGCCACGTGTAATCACTGGGTCTGACTGAGCGCCTCCAGGAGAGAGGCCCAAGCAAGACGGGCCCCGAGGAGCGTCTTGCCACCTTTCATCACTGGGTCTGACTGAGCGCCTCCAGGAGAGAGGCCCAAGCAACACGCGCCCCGAGGAGCGTCTTGCCACATGTCAACAATGGGTCTGACTGAGGGCCTCCAGGAGAGAAGCCCAAGCAAGACGCGCCCCGAGGAGCGTCTTGCCACATGTCAACACTGGGTATGACAGAGGGCCTCCAGGAGAGAGGCCCAAGCAATACGCGCCCCGAGGAGTGTCTTACCACATGTCACCACTGGGTCTGACTGAGCGCCTCCAGGAGAGAGGCCCAACCAAGACGCGCCCCGAGGAGAGTCTTGCCACATGCCAACACTGGGTCTGACTGAGCGCCTCCAGGAGAGAGGCCCAAGCAAGACGCGCCCCGAGGAGCGTCTTGCCACGTGTCAACACTGGGTCTGACTGAGCGCCTCCAGGAGAGAGGCCCAAGCAAGACACGCCCCGAGGAGCGTCTTGCCACGT
The DNA here is from genome assembly GCF_043380555.1 of Nothobranchius furzeri. Lineage (NCBI taxonomy): Eukaryota > Metazoa > Chordata > Actinopteri > Cyprinodontiformes > Nothobranchiidae > Nothobranchius > Nothobranchius furzeri. The sequence goes on from NC_091748.1 coordinate 43,432,348, forward strand.
GTCACCACTGGGTCTGACTGAGCACCTCCAGGAGAGAGGCCCAAGCAAGACGCGCCCCGAGGAGTGTCTTGCCACATGTCAACACTGGGTCTGACTGAGCGCCTCCAGGCGAGAGGCCCAAGCAAGACGCGCCCCGAGGAGCGTCTTGCCACATGTCAACACTGGGTCTGACTGAGCTCCTCCAGGAGAGAGGCCCAAGCAAGACGCGCCCCGAGGAGCATCTTGCCACATGTCAGCACTGGGTCTGACTGAGCGCCTCCAGGAGAGAGGCCCCAGCAAGACGCGCCCCGAGGAGCGTCTTGCCTTATGTCAGCACTCGGTCTGACTGAGCGCCTCCAGGAGAGAGGCCCAAGCAAGATGCGCCCCGAGGAGCGTCATGCCACATGTCAACAATGGGTCTGACTGAGGGCCTCCAGGAGAGAAGCCCAAGCAAGACACGCCCCGAGGAGTGTCTTGCCACTTGTCAGCACTCGTTCTGACTGAGCGCCTCCAGGAGAGAGGCCCAAGCAAGACGCGCCCCGAGGAGCGTCTTGACACATGTCAACACTGGGTCTGACTGAGGGCCTCCATGAGAGAAGCCCAAGCAAGACGCGCCCCGAGGAGCGTCTTGACACATGTCAACACTGGGTCTGACTGAGGGCCTCCATGAGAGAAGCCCAAGCAAGACGCGCCCCGAGGAGAGTCTTGCCACATGCCAACACTGGGTCTGATTGAGCGCCTCCAGGAGAGAGGCCCAAGCAAGAAGCGCCCCGAGGAGCGTCTTGCCACATGTCAACACTGGGTCTGACTGAGCGCCTCCAGGAGAGAGGCCCAAGCAAGACGCGCCCCGAGGAGCGTTTTGCCACGTGTCATCACTGGGTCTGACTGAGCGCCTCCAGGAGAGAGGCCCAAGCAAGACGCGCCCCGAGGAGCGTCTTGCCACCTGTCACCACTGGTTCTGACTGAGCGCCTCCAGGAGAGAGGCCCAAGCAAGACGCGCCCCGAGGAGCGTCTTGCCACATGTCAACACTGGGTCTGACTGAGCGCCTCCAGGCGAGAGGCCCAAGCAAGACGCGCCCCGAGGAGCGTCTTGCCACATGTCAGCACTGGGTCTGACTGAGCACCTCCAGGAGAGAGACCCCAGCAAGACGCGCCCCGAGGAGCGTCTTGCCTTATGTCAACAATGGGTCTGACTGAGGGCCTCCAGGAGAGAAGCCCAAGCAACACGCGGCCCGAGGAGCGTCTTGCCACATGTCAGCACTCGGTCTGACTGAGCGCCTCCAGGAGAGAGGCCCAAGCAAGACGCGACCCGAGGAGCGTCTTGACACATGTCAACACTGGGTCTGAAAGAGGGCCTCCAGGAGAGAGGCCCAAGCAAGACGCGCCCCGAGGAGTGTCTTGCCACATGTCACCACTGGGTCTGACTGAGCGCCTCCAGGAGAGAGGCCCAAGGAAGACGCGCCCCGAGGAGCGTCTTGCCACTTGTCAGCACTGGGTCTGATTGAGGGCCTCCAGGAGAGAGGCCCAAGCAAGACGCGCCCCGAGGAGTGTCTTGACACATGTCCACACTGGGTCTGACAGAGCGCCTCCAGGCGAGAGGCCCGAGCAAGACGCGCCCCGAGTAGCGTCTTGCCGCATGTCAACACTCGGTCTGAATGAGCGCCTCCAGGAGAGAGGCCCGAGCAAGACGCGCCCCGAGGAGCGTCTTGCCACATGTCAGCACTGGGTCTGACTGAGCGCCTCCAGGAGAGAGGCCCAAGCAAGACGCACCCCGAGGAGCGTCTTGCCACATGTCAACAATGAGTCTGACTGAGGGCCTCCAGGAGAGAAGCCCAAGCAATACGCGCCCCGAGGAGCGTCTTGCCACATGTCACCTCTGGGTCTGACTGAGCGCCTCCAGGAGAGAGGCCCAAGCAAGACGCGCCCCGAGGAGCGTCTTGCCACGTGTCATCACTGGGTCTGACTGAGCGCCTCCAGGAGAGAGGCCCAAGCAAGACGCGCCCCGAGGAGCGTCTTGCCAGCTGTCATCACTGGGTCTGACTGAGCGCCTCCTGGAGAGAGGCCCAAGCAACACGCGCCCCGAGGAGCGTCTTGCCACATGTCAACAATGGGTCTGACTGAGGGCCTCCAGGAGAGAAGCCCAAGCAAGACGCGCCCCGAGCAGCGTCTTGCCACTTGTCAGCACTCGGTCTGACTAAGCGCCTCCAGGAGAGAGGCCCAAGCAAGACGCGCCCCGAGGAGCGTCTTGCCACATGTCAACACTGGGTCTGACTGAGGGTCTCCAGGAGAGAGGCCCAAGCAATAGGCGCCCCGAGGAGCGTCTTGCCACATGTCACCACTGGGTCTGACTGAGCGCCTCCAGGAGAGAGGCCCAACAAAGGCGCGCCCCGAGGAGAGTATTGCCACATGCCAACACTGGGTCTGACTGAGCGCCTCCAGGAGATAGGCCCAAGTAAGACACGCCCCGAGGAGCGTCTTGCCACATGTCAACACTGGATCTGACTGAGCGCCTCCAGGAGAGGGGCCCAAGCAAGACGCGCCCTGAGGAGCGTCTTGCCACATGTCAACACTGGGTCTGACTGAGCGCCTCCAGGATAGAGGCCCAAGCAAGACGCGCCCCGAGGAGCATCTTGACACATGTCAACACTGGGTCTGACTGAGCGCCTCCAGGAGAGAGGCCCAAGCAAGACACGCCCCGAGGAGCGTCTTGCCACATGTCAACACTGGGTCTGACTGAGCGCCTCCAGGATAGAGGCCCAAGCAAGACGCGCCCCGAGGAGCGTCTTGACACATGTCAACACTGGGTCTGACTGAGGGCCTCCAGGAGAGAGGCCCAACCAAGGCGCGCCCCGAGGAGAGTCTTGCCACATGCCAACACTGGGTCTGACTGAGCGCCTCCAGGAGAGAGGCCCAAGCAAGACGCACCCCGAGGAGCGTCTTGCCACATGTCAGCACTGGGTCTGACTGAGCACCTCCAGGAGAGAGGCCCCAGCAAGAAGTGCCCAGAGGAGCGTCTTTCCACGTGTCACCACTGGGTCTGACTGAGCGCCTCCAGGAGAGAGGCCCAAGCAAGACGCGCCCAGAGGAGCGTCTTGCCACGTGTCATCATTGGGTCTGACTGAGCGCCTCCAGGAGAGAGGCCCAAGCAAGACGCGCCCCGAGGAGCGTCTTGCCACGTGTCACCACTGGGTCTGACTGAGCGCCTCCAGGACAGAGGCCCAACCAAGGCGCGCCCCGAGGAGAATCTTGCCACATGCAAACACTGGGTCTGATTGAGCGCCTCCAGGAGAGAGGCCCAAGTAAGACGCGCCCCGAGGAGCGTCTTGCCACATGTCAACACTGGGTCTGACTGAGCACCTCCAGGAGAGAGGCCCAAGCAAGACGCCCCCCGAGGAGCGTATTGCCACGTGTCAACACTGGGTCTGACTGAGCGCCTCCAGGAGAGAGGCCCAAGCAAGACGCGCCCCGAGCAGCGTCTTGCCACGTGTCACCACTGGGTCTGATTGAGCGCCTCCTGGACAGAGGCCCCAGCAAGACCCGCCCCGGGGAGTGTCTTGCCTTATGTCAGCACTCGGTCTGACTGAGTGCCTCCAGGAGAGAGGCCCAAGCATGATGTGCCCCGAGGAGCGTCTTGCCACATGTCAACAATGGGTCTGACTGAGGGCCTCCAGGAGAGAGGCCCAAGCAAGATGTGCCCCGAGGAGCGTCTTGCCACATGTCAACAATGGGTCTGACTGAGGGCCTCCAGGAGAGAAGCCCAAGCAAGACCTGCCCCGAGGAGCGTCTTGCCACTTGTCAGCACTCGGTCTGACTGAGCGCCTCCAGGAGAGAGGCCCAAGCAAGACGCGCCCCGAGGAGCGTCTTAACACATGTCAACACTGGGTCTGACTGAGGGCCTCCATGAGAGAAGCCCCAGCAAGACGCGCCCCGAGGAGCGTCTTGCCACATGTCACCACTGGGTCTGACTGAGCGCCTCCAGGAGAGAGGCCCAACCAAGACGCGCCCCGAAGAGAGTCTTGCCACATGCCAACACTGGGTCTGACTGTGCGCCTCCAGGAGAGAGGCCCAAGCAAGACGCGCACCGAGGAGCGTCTTGCCACATGTCAACAATGGGTCTGACTGAGGGCCTCCAAGAGAGATGCCCAAGCAAGACGAGCCCCGAGGAGCGTCTTGCCTTATGTCAGCACTCGGTCTGAATGAGCGCCTCCAGGAGAGAGGCCCAAGCAAGACGCGCCCCGAGGAGCGTTTTGCCACGTGTCATCACTCGGTCTGACTGAGCGCCTCCAGGAGAGAGGCCCAAGCAAGACGCGCCCCGAGGAGCGTCTTGCCACGTGTCACCACTGGTTCTGACTGAGCGCCTCCAGGAGAGAGGCCCAAGCAAGACGCGCCCTGAGGAGCGTCTTGCCACATGTCAACACTGGGTCTGACTGAGCACCTCCAGGAGAGAGGCCCAAGCAAGACGCGCCCCGAGGAGCGTTTTGCCACGTGTCATCACTAGGTCTGACTGAGCGCCTCCAGGAGAGAGGCCCAAGCAAGACGCGCCCCGAGGAGCGTCTTGCCACGTGTCACCACTGGTTCTGACTGAGCGCCTCCAGGAGAGAGGCCCAAGCAAGACGCGCCCCGAGGAGCGTCTTGCCACATGTCAACACTGGGTCTGACTGAGCGCCTCCAGGCGAGAGGCCCAAGCAAGACGCGCCCCGAGTAGCGTCTTGCCACATGTCAACACTGTGTCTGACTGAGCGCCTCCAGGAGAGAGGCCCAAGCAAGACGCGCCCCGAGGAGCGTCTTGCCACATGTCAACAATGAGTCTGACTGAGGGCCTCCAGGAGAGAAGCCCAAGCAATACGCGCCCCGAGGAGCGTCTTGCCACATGTCACCTCTGGGTCTGACTGAGCGCCTCCAGGAGAGAGGCCCAAGCAAGATGCGCCCCGAGGAGCGTCTTGCCACTTGTAATCACTGGGTCTGACTGAGCGCCTCCAGGAGAGAGGCCCAAGCAAGACGGGCCCCGAGGAGCGTCTTGCCACCTTTCATCACTGGGTCTGACTGAGCGCCTCCAGGAGAGAGGCCCAAGCAACACGCGCCCCGAGGAGCGTCTTGCCACATGTCAACAATGGGTCTGACTGAGGGCCTCCAGGAGAGAAGCCCAAGCAAGACGCGCCCCGAGGAGCGTCTTGCCACATGTCAACACTGGGTATGACAGAGGGCCTCCAGGAGAGAGGCCCAAGCAATACGCGCCCCGAGGAGTGTCTTGCCACATGTCAACAATGGGTCTGACTGAGGGCCTCCAGGAGAGAATCCCAAGCAAGACGCGCCCCGAGGAGCGTCTTGCCACATGTCAACACTGGGTATGACAGAGGGCCTCCAGGAGAGAGGCCCAAGCAATACGCGCCCCGAGGAGTGTCTTACCACATGTCACCACTGGGTCTGACTGAGCGCCTCCAGGAGAGAGGCCCAAGCAACACGCGCCCCGAGGAGCGTCTTGCCACATGTCAACAATGGGTCTGACTGAGGGCCTCCAGGAGAGAAGCCCAAGCAAGACGCGCCCCGAGGAGCGTCTTGCCACATGTCAACACTGGGTATGACAGAGGGCCTCCAGGAGAGAGGCCCAAGCAATACGCGCCCCGAGGAGTGTCTTACCACATGTCACCACTGGGTCTGACTGAGCGCCTCCAGGAGAGAGGCCCAACCAAGACGCGCCCCGAGGAGAGTCTTGCCACATGCCAACACTGGGTCTGACTGAGCGCCTCCAGGAGAGAGGCCCAAGCAAGACGCGCCCCGAGGAGCGTCTTGCCACGTGTCACCACTGGGTCTGACTGAGCACCTCCAGGAGAGAGGCCCAAGCAAGACGCGCCCCGAGGAGTGTCTTGCCACATGTCAACACTGGGTCTGACTGAGCGCCTCCAGGCGAGAGGCCCAAGCAAGACGCGCCCCGAGGAGCGTCTTGCCACATGTCAACACTGGGTCTGACTGAGCTCCTCCAGGAGAGAGGCCCAAGCAAGACGCGCCCCGAGGAGCATCTTGCCACATGTCAGCACTGGGTCTGACTGAGCGCCTCCAGGAGAGAGGCCCCAGCAAGACGCGCCCCGAGGAGCGTCTTGCCTTATGTCAGCACTCGGTCTGACTGAGCGCCTCCAGGAGAGAGGCCCAAGCAAGATGCGCCCCGAGGAGCGTCATGCCACATGTCAACAATGGGTCTGACTGAGGGCCTCCAGGAGAGAAGCCCAAGCAAGACACGCCCCGAGGAGTGTCTTGCCACTTGTCAGCACTCGTTCTGACTGAGCGCCTCCAGGAGAGAGGCCCAAGCAAGACGCGCCCCGAGGAGCGTCTTGACACATGTCAACACTGGGTCTGACTGAGGGCCTCCATGAGAGAAGCCCAAGCAAGACGCGCCCCGAGGAGCGTCTTGACACATGTCAACACTGGGTCTGACTGAGGGCCTCCATGAGAGAAGCCCAAGCAAGACGCGCCCCGAGGAGAGTCTTGCCACATGCCAACACTGGGTCTGATTGAGCGCCTCCAGGAGAGAGGCCCAAGCAAGAAGCGCCCCGAGGAGCGTCTTGCCAAATGTCAACACTGGGTCTGACTGAGCGCCTCCAGGAGAGAGGCCCAAGCAAGACGCGCCCCGAGGAGCGTTTTGCCACGTGTCATCACTGGGTCTGACTGAGCGCCTCCAGGAGAGAGGCCCAAGCAAGACGCGCCCCGAGGAGCGTCTTGCCACCTGTCACCACTGGTTCTGACTGAGCGCCTCCAGGAGAGAGGCCCAAGCAAGACGCGCCCCGAGGAGCGTCTTGCCACATGTCAACACTGGGTCTGACTGAGCGCCTCCAGGCGAGAGGCCCAAGCAAGACACGCCCCGAGGAGCGTCTTGCCACATGTCAGCACTGGGTCTGACTGAGCACCTCCAGGAGAGAGACCCCAGCAAGACGCGCCCCGAGGAGCGTCTTGCCTTATGTCAACAATGGGTCTGACTGAGGGCCTCCAGGAGAGAAGCCCAAGCAACACGCGGCCCGAGGAGCGTCTTGCCACATGTCAGCACTCGGTCTGACTGAGCGCCTCCAGGAGAGAGGCCCAAGCAAGACGCGACCCGAGGAGCGTCTTGACACATGTCAACACTGGGTCTGAAAGAGGGCCTCCAGGAGAGAGGCCCAAGCAAGACGCGCCCCGAGGAGTGTCTTGCCACATGTCACCACTGGGTCTGACTGAGCGCCTCCAGGAGAGAGGCCCAAGGAAGACGCGCCCCGAGGAGCGTCTTGCCACTTGTCAGCACTGGGTCTGATTGAGGGCCTCCAGGAGAGAGGCCCAAGCAAGACGCGCCCCGAGGAGTGTCTTGACACATGTCCACACTGGGTCTGACTGAGCGCCTCCAGGCGAGAGGCCCGAGCAAGACGCGCCCCGAGTAGCGTCTTGCCGCATGTCAACACTCGGTCTGAATGAGCGCCTCCAGGAGAGAGGCCCGAGCAAGACGCGCCCCGAGGAGCGTCTTGCCACATGTCAGCACTGGGTCTGACTGAGCGCCTCCAGGAGAGAGGCCCAAGCAAGACGCACCCCGAGGAGCGTCTTGCCACATGTCAACAATGAGTCTGACTGAGGGCCTCCAGGAGAGAAGCCCAAGCAATACGCGCCCCGAGGAGCGTCTTGCCACATGTCACCTCTGGGTCTGACTGAGCGCCTCCAGGAGAGAGGCCCAAGCAAGACGCGCCCCGAGGAGCGTCTTGCCACGTGTCATCACTGGGTCTGACTGAGCGCCTCCAGGAGAGAGGCCCAAGCAAGACGCGCCCCGAGGAGCGTCTTGCCAGCTGTCATCACTGGGTCTGACTGAGCGCCTCCTGGAGAGAGGCCCAAGCAACACGCGCCCCGAGGAGCGTCTTGCCACATGTCAACAATGGGTCTGACTGAGGGCCTCCAGGAGAGAAGCCCAAGCAAGACGCGCCCCGAGCAGCGTCTTGCCACTTGTCAGCACTCGGTCTGACTGAGCGCCTCCAGGAGAGAGGCCCAAGCAAGACGCGCCCCGAGGAGCGTCTTGCCACATGTCAACACTGGGTCTGACTGAGGGTCTCCAGGAGAGAGGCCCAAGCAATAGGCGCCCCGAGGAGCGTCTTGCCACATGTCACCACTGGGTCTGACTGAGCGCCTCCAGGAGAGAGGCCCAACAAAGGCGCGCCCCGAGGAGAGTATTGCCACATGCCAACACTGGGTCTGACTGAGCGCCTCCAGGAGATAGGCCCAAGTAAGACACGCCCCGAGGAGCGTCTTGCCACATGTCAACACTGGATCTGACTGAGCGCCTCCAGGAGAGGGGCCCAAGCAAGACGCGCCCTGAGGAGCGTCTTGCCACATGTCAACACTGGGTCTGACTGAGCGCCTCCAGGATAGAGGCCCAAGCAAGACGCGCCCCGAGGAGCATCTTGACACATGTCAACACTGGGTCTGACTGAGCGCCTCCAGGAGAGAGGCCCAAGCAAGACACGCCCCGAGGAGCGTCTTGCCACATGTCAACACTGGGTCTGACTGAGCGCCTCCAGGATAGAGGCCCAAGCAAGACGCGCCCCGAGGAGCGTCTTGACACATGTCAACACTGGGTCTGACCGAGGGCCTCCAGGAGAGAGGCCCAACCAAGGCGCGCCCCGAGGAGAGTCTTGCCACATGCCAACACTGGGTCTGACTGAGCGCCTCCAGGAGAGAGGCCCAAGCAAGACGCACCCCGAGGAGCGTCTTGCCACATGTCAGCACTGGGTCTGACTGAGCACCTCCAGGAGAGAGGCCCCAGCAAGAAGTGCCCAGAGGAGCGTCTTTCCACGTGTCACCACTGGGTCTGACTGAGCGCCTCCAGGAGAGAGGCCCAAGCAAGACGCGCCCCGAGGAGCGTCTTGCCACGTGTCATCATTGGGTCTGACTGAGCGCCTCCAGGAGAGAGGCCCAAGCAAGACGCGCCCCGAGGAGCGTCTTGCCACGTGTCACCACTGGGTCTGACTGAGCGCCTCCAGGAGAGAGGCCCAACCAAGGCGCGCCCCGAGGAGAGTCTTGCCACATGCAAACACTGGGTCTGACTGAGCGCCTCCAGGAGAGAGGCCCAAGTAAGACGCGCCCCGAGGAGCGTCTTGCCACATGTCAACACTGGGTCTGACTGAGCACCTCCAGGAGAGAGGCCCAAGCAAGACGCCCCCCGAGGAGCGTATTGCCACGTGTCAACACTGGGTCTGACTGAGCGCCTCCAGGAGAGAGGCCCAAGCAAGACGCGCCCCAAGGAGCGTCTTGCCACGTGTCACCACTGGGTCTGATTGAGCGCCTCCAGGACAGAGGCCCCAGCAAGACCCGCCCCGGGGAGTGTCTTGCCTTATGTCAGCACTCGGTCTGACTGAGTGCCTCCAGGAGAGAGGCCCAAGCATGATGTGCCCCGAGGAGCGTCTTGCCACATGTCAACAATGGGTCTGACTGAGGGCCTCCAGGAGAGAGGCCCAAGCAAGATGTGCCCCGAGGAGCGTCTTGCCACATGTCAACAATGGGTCTGACTGAGGGCCTCCAGGAGAGAAGCCCAAGCAAGACCTGCCCCGAGGAGCGTCTTGCCACTTGTCAGCACTCGGTCTGACTGAGCGCCTCCAGGAGAGAGGCCCAAGCAAGACGCGCCCCGAGGAGCGTCTTAACACATGTCAACACTGGGTCTGACTGAGGGCCTCCATGAGAGAAGCCCCAGCAAGACGCGCCCCGAGGAGCGTCTTGCCACATGTCACCACTGGGTCTGACTGAGCGCCTCCAGGAGAGAGGCCCAACCAAGACGCGCCCCGAAGAGAGTCTTGCCACATGCCAACACTGGGTCTGACTGTGCGCCTCCAGGAGAGAGGCCCAAGCAAGACGCGCACCGAGGAGCGTCTTGCCACATGTCAACAATGGGTCTGACTGAGGGCCTCCAAGAGAGATGCCCAAGCAAGACGAGCCCCAAGGAGCGTCTTGCCTTATGTCAGCACTCGGTCTGAATGAGCGCCTCCAGGAGAGAGGCCCAAGCAAGACGCGCCCCGAGGAGCGTCTTGACACATGTCAACACTGGGTCTGACTGAGGGCCTCCATGAGAGAAGCCCAAGCAAGACGCGCCCCGAGGAGCGTCTTGCCACATGTCAACAATGGGTCTCACAGAGGGCCTCCAGGAGAGAGGCCCAAGCGATACGCACCCCGAGGAGCGTCTTGCCATATGTCACAACTGGGTCTGACTGAGCGCCTCTAGGAGAGAGGCCCAACCAAGACGTGCCCCGAGGAGCGTCTTGACACATGTCAACACTGGGTCTGACTGAGGGCCTCCAGGAGAGAAGCCCAAGCAATACGCGCCCCGAGGAGCGTCTTGCCACATGTCACCTCTGGGTCTGACTGAGCGCCTCCAGGAGAGAGGCCCAAGCAAGACGCGCCCCGAGGAGCGTCTTGCCACGTGTCATCACTGGGTCTGACTGAGCGCCTCCAGGAGAGAGGCCCAAGCAAGACGCGCCCCGAGGAGCGTCTTGCCACCTGTCATCACTGGGTCTGACTGAGCGCCTCCTGGAGAGAGGCCCAAGCAACACGCGCCCCGAGGAGCGTCTTGCCACATGTCAACAATGGGTCTGACTGAGGGCCTCCAGGAGAGAAGCCCAAGCAAGACGCGCCCCGAGCAGCGTCTTGCCACTTGTCAGCACTCGGTCTGACTGAGCGCCTCCAGGAGAGAGGCCCAAGCAAGACGCGCCCCGAGGAGCGTCTTGCCACATGTCAACACTGGGTCTGACTGAGGGTCTCCAGGAGAGAGGCCCAAGCAATAGGCGCCCCGAGGAGCGTCTTGCCACATGTCACCACTGGGTCTGACTGAGCGCCTCCAGGAGAGAGGCCCAACAAAGGCGCGCCCCGAGGAGAGTATTGCCACATGCCAACACTGGGTCTGACTGAGCGCCTCCAGGAGATAGGCCCAAGTAAGACACACCCCGAGGAGCGTCTTGCCACATGTCAACACTGGATCTGACTGAGCGCCTCCAGGAGAGGGGCCCAAGCAAGACGCGCCCCGAGGAGCGTCTTGCCACATGTCAACACTGGGTCTGACTGAGCGCCTCCAGGATAGAGGCCCAAGCAAGACGTGCCCCGAGGAGCATCTTGACACATGTCAACACTGGGTCTGACTGAGCGCCTCCAGGAGAGAGGCCCAAGCAAGACACGCCCCGAGGAGCGTCTTGCCACATGTCAACACTGGGTCTGACTGAGCGCCTCCAGGATAGAGGCCCAAGCAAGACGCGCCCCGAGGAGCGTCTTGACACATGTCAACACTGGGTCTGACTGAGGGCGTCCAGGAGAGAGGCCCAACCAAGGCGCGCCCCGAGGAGAGTCTTGCCACATGCCAACACTGGGTCTGACTGAGCGCCTCCAGGAGAGAGGCCCAAGCAAGACGCACCCCAAGGAGCGTCTTGCCACATGTCAGCACTGGGTCTGACTGAGCGCCTCCAGGAGAGAGGCCCCAGCAAGAAGTGCCCCGAGGAGCGTCTTTCCACGTGTCACCACTGGGTCTGACTGAGCGCCTCCAGGAGAGAGGCCCAAGCAAGACGCGCCCCGAGGAGCGTCTTGCCACGTGTCATCACTGGGTCTGACTGAGCGCCTCCAGGAGAGAGGCCCAAACAAGACGCGCCCCGAGGAGCGTCTTGCCACGTGTCACCACTGGGTCTGACTGAGTCCCTCCAGGAGAGAAGCCCAAGCAAGATGTGCCCCGAGGAGCGTCTTGCCACATGTGAACACTGGGTCTGACAGAGGGCCTCCAGGAGAGAGGCCCAAGCAATACGCGCCCCGAGGAGCGTCTTGCCACATGTCACCACTGGGTCTGACTGAGCGCCTCCAGGAGAGAGGCCCAACCAAGGCGCACCCCGAGGAGAGTCTTGCCACATGCAAACACTGGGTCTGACTGAGCGCCTCCAGGAGAGAGGCCCAAGTAAGACGCGCCCCGAGGAGCGTCTTGCCACATGTCAACACTGGGTCTGACTGAGCGCCTCCAGGAGAGAGGCCCAAGCAAGACGCGCCCCGAGGAGCGTATTGCCACGTGTCAACACTGGGTCTGACTGAGCGCCTCCAGGAGAGAGGCCCAAGCAAGACGCGCCCCGAGGAGCGTCTTGCCACGTGTCACCACTGGGTCTGATTGAGCGCCTCCAGGACAGAGGCCCCAGCAAGACGCGCCCCGAGGAGTGTCTTGCCTTATGTCAGCACTCGGTCTGACTGAGTGCCTCCAGGAGAGAGGCCCAAGCATGATGTGCCCCGAGGAGCGTCTTGCCACATGTCAACAATGGGTCTGACTGAGGGCCTCCAGGAGAGAGGCCCAAGCAAGATGTGCCCCGAGGAGCGTCTTGCCACATGTCAACAATGGGTCTGACTGAGGGCCTCCAGGAGAGAAGCCCAAGCAAGACCTGCCCCGAGGAGCGTCTTGCCACTTGTCAGCACTCGGTCTGACTGAGCGCCTCCAGGAGAGAGGCCCAAGCAAGACGCGCCCCGAGGAGCGTCTTAACACATGTCAACACTGGGTCTGACTGAGGGCCTCCATGAGAGAAGCCCCAGCAAGACGCGCCCCGAGGAGCGTCTTGCCACATGTCACCACTGGGTCGGACTGAGCGCCTCCAGGAGAGAGGCCCAACCAAGACGCGCCCCGAAGAGAGTCTTGCCACATGCCAACACTGGGTCTGACTGTGCGCCTCCAGGAGAGAGGCCCAAGCAAGACGCGCACCGAGGAGCGTCTTGCCACATGTCAACAATGGGTCTGACTGAGGGCCTCCAAGAGAGATGCCCAAGCAAGACGTGCCCCGAGGAGTGTCTTGCCACATGTCAACAATGGGTCTCACAGAGGGCCTCCAGGAGAGAGGCCCAAGCGATACGCACCCCGAGGAGCGTCTTGCCATATGTCACAACTGGGTCTGACTGAGCGCCTCTAGGAGAGAGGCCCAACCAAGATGCGCCCCGAGGAGCGTCTTGACACATGTCAACACTGGGTCTGACTGAGGGCCTCCATGAGAGAAGCCCAAGCAAGACGCGCCCCGAGGAGCGTCTTGCCACATGTCAACACTGGGTCTGACAGAGGGCCTCCAGGAGAGAGGCCCAAGCAATACGCGCCCCGAGGAGTGTCTTGCCACATGTCACCACTGGGTCTGACTGAGCGCCTCCAGGAGAGAGGCCAAACCAAGACGCGCCCCGAGGAGAGTCTTGCCACATGCCAACACTGGGTCTGACTGAGCGCCTCCAGGAGAGAGGCCCAAGCAAGACGCGCCCCGAGGAGCGTCTTGCCATGTGTCAACACTGGGTCTGACTGAGCGCCTCCAGGAGAGAGGCCCAAGCAAGACGCGCCCCGAGGAGCGTCTTGCCACGTGTCACCACTGGGTTTGACTGAGCACCTCCAGGAGAGAGGCCCAAGCAAGATGCGCCCCGAGGAGCGTCTTGCCACATGTCAACACTGGGTCTGACTGAACGCCTCCAGGCGAGAGGCCCAAGCAAGACGCGCCCCGAGGAGCGTCTTGCCACATGTCAACACTGGGTCTGACTGAGCTCCTCTAGGAGAGAGGCCCAAGCAAGACGCGCCCCGAGGAGCGTCTTGCCACATGTCAGCACTGGGTCTGACTGAGCGCCTCCAGGAGAGAGGCCCCAGCAAGACGCGCCCCGAGGAGCGTCTTGCCTTATGTCAGCACTCGGTCTGACTGAGCGCCTCCAGGAGAGAGGCCCAAGCAAGATGCGCCCCGAGGAGCGTCTTGCCACATGTCAACAATGGGTCTGACTGAGGGCCTCCAGGAGAGAAGCCCAAGCAAGACACGCCCCGAGGAGTGTCTTGCCACTTGTCAGCACTCGTTCTGACTGAGCGCCTCCAGGAGAGAGGCCCAAGCAAGACGCGCCCCGAGGAGCGTCTTGACACATGTCAACACTGGGTCTGACTGAGGGCCTCCATGAGAGAAGCCCAAGCAAGACGCGCCCCGAGGAGCGTCTTGCCACATGTCAACAATGGGTCTGACAGAGGGCCTCCAGGAGAGAGGCCCAAGAGATACGCACCCCGAGGAGCGTCTTGCCACATGTCACAACTGGGTCTGACTGAGCGCCTCTAGGAGAGAGGCCCAACCAAGACGCGCCCCGAGGAGAGTCTTGCCACATGCCAACACTGGGTCTGATTGAGCGCCTCCAGGAGAGAGGCCCAAGCAAGAAGCGCCCTGAGGAGCGTCTTGCCACATGTCAACACTGGGTCTGACTGAGCGCCTCCAGGAGAGAGGCCCAAGCAAGACGCGCCCCGAGGAGCGTTTTGCCACGTGTCATCACTAGGTCTGACTGAGCGCCTCCAGGAGAGAGGCCCAAGCAAGACGCGCCCCGAGGAGCGTCTTGCCACGTGTCACCACTGGTTCTGACTGAGCGCCTCCAGGAGAGAGGCCCAAGCAAGACGCGCCCCGAGGAGCGTCTTGCCACATGTCAACACTGGGTCTGACTGAGCGCCTCCAGGCGAGAGGCCCAAGCAAGACGCGCCCCGAGGAGCGTCTTGCCACATGTCAGCACTGGGTCTGACTGAGCACCTCCAGGAGAGAGACCCCAGCAAGACGCGCCCCGAGGAGCGTCTTGCCACATGTCAACAATGGGTCTGACTGAGGGCCTCCAGGAGAGAAGCCCAAGCAACACGCGCCCCGAGGAGTGTCTTGCCACATGTCACCACTGGGTCTGACTGAGCGCATCCAGGAGAGAGGCCCAAGCAAGACGCTCCCCGAGGAGCGTCATGCCACATGTCACTACTCGGTCCGACTGAGAGCCTCCAGGAGAGAGGCCCAAGGAAGACGGGCCCCGAGGAGCGTCTTGCCACTTGTCAGCACTGGGTCTGACTGAGCGCCTCCAGGAGAGAGGCCCAAGCAAGACGCGCCCCGAGGAGCGTCTTGCCACATGTCAACAATGAGTCTGACTGAGGGCCTCCAGGAGAGAAGCCCAAGCAATACGCGCCCCGAGGAGCGTCTTGCCACATGTCACCTCTGGGTCTGACTGAGCGCCTCCAGGAGAGAGGCCCAAGCAAGACGCGCCCCGAGGAGCGTCTTGCCACGTGTAATCACTGGGTCTGACTGAGCGCCTCCAGGAGAGAGGCCCAAGCAAGACGCGCCCCGAGGAGCGTCTTGCCACATGTCACCTCTGGGTCTGACTGAGCGCCTCCAGGAGAGAGGCCCAAGCAAGACGCGCCCCGAGGAGCGTCTTGCCACGTGTAATCACTGGGTCTGACTGAGCGCCTCCAGGAGAGAGGCCCAAGCAAGACGCGCCCCGAGGAGCGTCTTGCCACCTTTCATCACTGGGTCTGACTGAGCGCCTCCAGGAGAGAGGCCCAAGCAACACGCGCCCCGAGGAGCGTCTTGCCACATGTCAACAATGGGTCTGACTGAGGGCCTCCAGGAGAGAAGCCCAAGCAAGACGCGCCCCGAGGAGCGTCTTGCCACATGTCAACACTGGGTCTGACAGAGGGCCTCCAGGAGAGAGGCCCAAGCAATACGCGCCCCGAGGTGTGTCTTGCCACATGTCACCACTGGGTCTGACTGAGCGCCTCCAGGAGAGAGGCCCAACCAAGACGCGCCCCGAGGAGCGTCTTGCCACGTGTCAACACTGGGTCTGACTGAGCGCCTCCAGCAGAGAGGCCCAAGCAAGACGCGCCCCGAGGAGCGTCTTGCCACGTGTCACCACTGGGTCTGACTGAGCACCTCCAGGAGAGAGGCCCAAGCAAGACGCTCCCCGAGGAGCGTCATGCCACATGTCACTACTCGGTCCGACTGAGAGCCTCCAGGAGAGAGGCCCAAGGAAGACGGGCCCCGAGGAGCGTCTTGCCACTTGTCAGCACTGGGTCTGATTGAGGGCCTCCAGGAGAGAGGCCCAAGCAAGACGCGCCCCGAGGAGTGTCTTGACACATGTCCACACTGGGTCTGACTGAGCGCCTCCAGGCGAGAGGCCCAAGCAAGACGCGCCCCGAGTAGCGTCTTGCCACATGTCAACACTGGGTCTGACTGAGCGCCTCCAGGAGAGAGGCCCAAGCAAGACGCGCCCCGAGGAGCGTCTTGCCACCTGTCAACAATGAGTCTGACTGAGGGCCTCCAGGAGAGAAGCCCAAGCAATACGCGCCCCGAGGAGCGTCTTGCCACATGTCACCTCTGGGTCTGACTGAGCGCCTCCAGGAGAGAGGCCCAAGCAAGACGCGCCCCGAGGAGCGTCTTGCCACGTGTAATCACTGGGTCTGACTGAGCGCCTCCAGGAGAGAGGCCCAAGCAAGACGCGCCCCGAGGAGCGTCTTGCCACCTTTCATCACTGGGTCTGACTGAGCGCCTCCAGGAGAGAGGCCCAAGCAACACGCGCCCCGAGGAGCGTCTTGCCACATGTCAACAAAGGGTCTGACTGAGGGCCTCCAGGAGAGAAGCCCAAGCAAGACGCGCCCTGAGGAGCGTCTTGCCACATGTCAACACTGGGTCTGACAGAGGGCCTCCAGGAGAGAGGCCCAAGCAATACGCGCCCCGAGGAGTGTCTGGCCACATGTCACCACTGGGTCTGACTGAGCGCCTCCAGGAGAGAGGCCCAACCAAGACGCGCCCCGAGGAGAGTCTTGCCACATGCCAACACTGGGTCTGACTGAGCGCCTCCAGGAGAGAGGCCCAAGCAAGACGCGCCCCGAGGAGCGTCTTGCCACATGTCAACACTGGGTCTGACTGAGCGCCTCCAGCAGAGAGGCCCAAGCAAGACGCGCCCCGAGGAGCGTCTTGCCACGTGTCACCACTGGGTCTGACTGAGCACCTCCAGGAGAGAGGCCCAAGCAAGACGCGCCCCGAGGAGCGTCTTGCCACATGTCAACACTGGGTCTGACTGAGCGCCTCCAGGCGAGAGGCCCAAGCAAGACGCGCCCCGAGGAGCGTCTTGCCACATGTCAACACTGGGTCTGACTGAGCTCCTCCAGGAGAGAGGCCCAAGCAAGACGCGCCCCGAGGAGCGTCTTGCCACATGTCAGCACTGGGTCTGACTGAGCGCCTCAAGGAGAGAGGCCCCAGCAAGACGCGCCCCGACGAGCGTCTTGCCTTATGTCAGCACTCGGTCTGACTGAGCGCCTCCAGGAGAGAGGCCCAAGCAAGATGCGCCCCGAGGAGCGTCTTGCCACATGTCAACAATGGGTCTGACTGAGGGCCTCCAGGAGAGAAGCCCAAGCAAGACACGCCCCGAGGACTGTCTTGCCACTTGTCAGCACTCGTTCTGACTGAGCGCCTCCAGGAGAGAGGCCCAAGCAAGACGCGCCCCGAGGAGCGTCTTGACACATGTCAACACTGGGTCTGACTGAGGGCCTCCATGAGAGAAGCCCAAGCAAGACGCGCCCCGAGGAGCGTCTTGCCACATGTCACAACTGGGTCTGACTGAGCGCCTCTAGGAGAGAGGCCCAACCAAGACGCGCCCCGAGGAGAGTCTTGCCACATGCCAACACTGGGTCTGATTGAGCGCCTCCAGGAGAGAGGCCCAAGCAAGAAGCGCCCCGAGGAGCGTCTTGCCACATGTCAACACTGGG
Organism: Nothobranchius furzeri; assembly: GCF_043380555.1. NCBI lineage: Eukaryota > Metazoa > Chordata > Actinopteri > Cyprinodontiformes > Nothobranchiidae > Nothobranchius > Nothobranchius furzeri. The sequence goes on from NC_091748.1 coordinate 43,449,839, forward strand.
TCTGACTGAGCGCCTCCAGGAGAGAGGCCCAAGCAAGACGCGCCCCGAGGAGCGTTTTGCCACGTGTCATCACTGGGTCTGACTGAGCGCCTCCAGGAGAGAGGCCTAAGCAAGACGCGCCCCGAGGAGCGTCTTGCCACCTGTCACCACTGGTTCTGACTGAGCGCCTCCATGAGAGAGGCCCAAGCAAGGCGCGCCCCGAGGAGCGTCTTGCCACATGTCAACAATGGGTCTGACTGAGGGCCTCCAGGAAAGAAGCCCAAGCAACACGCGGCCCGAGGAGCGTCTTGCCACATGTCAGCACTCGGTCTGACTGAGCGCCTCCAGGAGAGAGGCCCAAGCAAGACGCGACCCTAGGAGCGTCTTGACACATGTCAACACTGGGTCTGACAGAGGGCCTCCAGGAGAGAGGCCCAAGCAAGACGCGCCCCGAGGAGTGTCTTGCCACATGTCACCACTGGGTCTGACTGAGCGCCTCCAGGAGAGAGGCCCAAGCAAGACGCTCCCCGAGGAGTGTCTTGACACATGTCCACACTGGGTCTGACTGAGCGCCTCCAGGCGAGAGGCCCGAGCAAGACGCGCCCCGAGTAGCGTCTTGCCGCATGTCAACACTCGGTCTGAATGAGCGCCTCCAGGAGAGAGGCCCAAGCAAGACGCGCCCCGAGGAGCGTCTTGCCACATGTCACCTCTGGGTCTGACTGAGCGCCTCCAGGAGAGAGGCCCAAGCAAGACGCGCCCCGAGGAGCGTCTTGCCACGTGTCATCACTGGGTCTGACTGAGCGCCTCCAGGAGAGAGGCCCAAGCAAGACGCGCCCCGAGGAGCGTCTTGCCACGTGTCATCACTGGGTCTGACTGAGCGCCTCCAGGAGAGAGGCCCAAGCAAGACGCGCCCCGAGGAGCGTCTTGCCACCTGTCATCACTGGGTCTGACTGAGCGCCTCCAGGAGAGAGGCCCAAGCAACACGCGCCCCGAGGAGCGTCTTGCCACATGTCAACAATGGGTCTGACTGAGGGCCTCCAGGAGAGAAGCCCAAGCAAGACGCGCCCCGAGCAGCGTCTTGCCACTTGTCAGCACTCGGTCTGACTGAGCGCCTCCAGGAGAGAGGCCCAAGCAAGACGCGCCCCGAGGAGCGTCTTGCCACATGTCAACACTGGGTCTGACTGAGGGTCTCCAGGAGAGAGGCCCAAGCAATACGCGCCCCGAGGAGCGTCTTGCCACATGTCACCACTGGGTCTGACTGAGCGCCTCCAGGAGAGAGGCCCAACAAAGGCGCGCCCCGAGGAGAGTATTGCCACATGCCAACACTGGGTCTGACTGAGCGCCTCCAGGAGATAGGCCCAAGTAAGACACGCCCCGAGGAGCGTCTTGCCACATGTCAACACTGGATCTGACTGAGCGCCTCCAGGAGAGGGGCCCAAGCAAGACGCGCCCCGAGGAGCGTCTTGCCACATGTCAACACTGGGTCTGACTGAGCGCCTCCAGGATAGAGGCCCAAGCAAGACGTGCCCCGAGGAGCATCTTGACACATGTCAACACTGGGTCTGACTGAGCGCCTCCAGGAGAGAGGCCCAACCAAGGCGCGCCCCGAGGAGAGTCTTGCCACATGCCAACACTGGGTCTGACTGAGCGCCTCCAGGAGAGAGGCCCAAGTAAGACGCGCCCCGAGGAGCGTCTTGCCACATGTCAACACTGGGTCTGACTGAGCGCCTCCAGGAGAGAGGCCCAAGCAAGACACGCCCCGAGGAGCGTCTTGCCACATGTAAACACTGGGTCTGACTGAGCGCCTCCAGGATAGAGGCCCAAGCAAGACGCGCCCCGAGGAGCGTCTTGACACATGTCAACACTGGGTCTGACTGAGGACCTCCAGGAGAGAGGCCCAACCAAGGCGCGCCCCGAGGAGAGTCTTGCCACATGCCAACACTGGGTCTGACTGAGCGCCTCCAGGAGAGAGGCCCAAGTAGGACGCACCCCGAGGAGCGTCTTGCCACATGTCAGCACTGGGTCTGACTAAGCGCCTCCAGGAGAGAGGCCCCAGCAAGACGCGCCCCGAGGAGTGTCTTGCCACATGTCACCACTGGGTCTGACTGAGCGCCTCCAGGAGAGAGGCCCAAGCAAGACGCTCCCCGAGGAGCGTCATGCCACATGTCACTACTCGGTCCGACTGAGAGCCTCCAGGAGAGAGGCCCAAGGAAGACGCGCCCCGAGGAGCGTCTTGCCACTTGTCAGCACTGGGTCTGATTGAGGGCCTCCAGGCGAGAGGCCCGAGCAAGACGCGCCCCGAGTAGCGTCTTGCCGCATGTCAACACTCGGTCTGAATGAGCGCCTCCAGGAGAGAGGCCCAAGCAAGACGCGCCCCGAGGAGCGTCTTGCCACATGTCAACAATGAGTCTGACTGAGGGCCTCCAGGAGAGAAGCCCAAGCAATACGAGCCCCGAGGAGCGTCTTGCCACATGTCACCTCTGGGTCTGACTGAGCGCCTCCAGGAGAGAGGCCCAAGCAAGACGCGCCCCGAGGAGCGTCTTGCCACGTGTCATCACTGGGTCTGACTGAGCGCCTCCAGGAGAGAGGCCCAAGCAAGACGCGCCCCGAGGAGCGTCTTGCCACCTGTCATCACTGGGTCTGACTGAGCGCCTCCAGGAGAGAGGCCCAAGCAACACGCGCCCCGAGGAGCGTCTTGCCACATGTCAACAATGGGTCTGACTGAGGGCCTCCAGGAGAGAAGCCCAAGCAAGACGCGCCCCGAGCTGCGTCTTGCCACTTGTCAGCACTCGGTCTGACTGAGCGCCTCCAGGAGAGAGGCCCAAGCAAGACGCGCCCCGAGGAGTGTCTTGCCACATGTCAACACTGGGTCTGACTGAGGGTCTCCAGGAGAGAGGCCCAAGCAATACGCGCCCCGAGGAGCGTCTTGCCACATGTCACCACTGGGTCTGACTGAGCGCCTCCAGGAGAGAGGCCCAACAAAGGCGCGCCCCGAGGAGAGTATTGCCACATGCCAACACTGGGTCTGACTGAGCGCCTCCAGGAGATAGGCCCAAGTAAGACACGCCCCGAGGAGCGTCTTGCCACATGTCAACACTGGATCTGACTGAGCGCCTCCAGGAGAGGGGCCCAAGCAAGACGCGCCCCGAGGAGCGTCTTGCCACATGTCAACACTGGGTCTGACTGAGCGCCTCCAGGATAGAGGCCCAAGCAAGACGCGCCCCGAGGAGCATCTTGACACATGTCAACACTGGGTCTGACTGAGCGCCTCCAGGAGAGAGGCCCAACCAAGGCGCGCCCCGAGGAGAGTCTTGCCACATGCCAACACTGGGTCTGACTGAGCGCCTCCAGGAGAGAGGCCCAAGTAAGACGCGCCCCGAAGAGCGTCTTGCCACATGTCAACACTGGGTCTGACTGAGCGCCTCCAGGAGAGAGGCCCAAGCAAGACACGCCCCGAGGAGCGTCTTGCCACATGTAAACACTGGGTCTGACTGAGCGCCTCCAGGATAGAGGCCCAAGCAAGACGCGCCCCGAGGAGCGTCTTGACACATGTCAACACTGGGTCTGACTGAGCGCCTCCAGGAGAGAGGCCCAACCAAGGCGCGCCCCGAGGAGAGTCTTGCCACATGCCAACACTGGGTCTGACTGAGCGCCTCCAGGAGAGAGGCCCAAGTAAGACGCGCCCCGAAGAGCGTCTTGCCACATGTCAACACTGGGTCTGACTGAGCGCCTCCAGGAGAGAGGCCCAAGCAAGACACGCCCCGAGGAGCGTCTTGCCACATGTAAACACTGGGTCTGACTGAGCGCCTCCAGGATAGAGGCCCAAGCAAGACGCGCCCCGAGGAGCGTCTTGACACATGTCAACACTGGGTCTGACTGAGGACCTCCAGGAGAGAGGCCCAACCAAGGCGCGCCCCGAGGAGAGTCTTGCCACATGCCAACACTGGGTCTGACTGAGCGCCTCCAGGAGAGAGGCCCAAGTAGGACGCACCCCGAGGAGCGTCTTGCCACATGTCAGCACTGGGTCTGACTAAGCGCCTCCAGGAGAGAGGCCCCAGCAAGAAGTGCCCAGAGGAGCGTCTTTCCACGTGTCACCAGTGGGTCTGACTGAGCGCCTCCAGGAGAGAGGCCCAAGCAAGACGCGCCCCGAGGAGCGTCTTGCCACGTGTCATCACTGGGTCTGACTGAGCGCCTCCAGGAGAGAGGCCCAAGCAAGACGCGCCCCGAGGAGCGTCTTGCCACGTGTCACCACTGGGTCTGACTGAGTGCCTCCAGGAGAGAAGCCCAAGCAAGATGTGCCCCGAGGAGCGTCTTGCCACATGTGAACACTGGGTCTGACAGAGGGCCTCCAGGAGAGAGGCCCAAGCAATACGCGCCCCGAGGAGCGTCTTGCCACATGTCACCACTGTGTCTGACTGAGCGCCTCCAGGAGAGAGGCCCAACCAAGGCGCGCCCCGAGGAGAGACTTGCCACATGCAAACACTGGGTCTGACTGAGCGCCTCCAGGAGAGAGGCCCAAGTAAGACGCGCCCCGAGGAGCGTCTTGCCACATGTCAACACTGGGTCTGACTGAGCGCCTCCAGGAGAGAGGCCCAAGCAAGACGCGCCCCGAGGAGCGTATTGCCACATGTCAACACTGGGTCTGACTGAGCGCCTCCAGGAGAGAGGCCCAAGCAAGACGCGCCCCGAGGAGCGTCTTGCCACGTGTCACCACTGGGTCTGATTGAGCTTCTCCAGGAGAGAGGCCCCAGCAAGACGCGCCCCGAGGAGTGTCTTGCCTTATGTCAGCACTCGGTCTGACTGAGTGCCTCCAGGAGAGAGGCCCAAGCATGATGTGCCCCGAGGAGCGTCTTGCCACATGTCAACAATGGGTCTGACTGAGGGCCTCCAGGAGAGAGGCCCAAGCAAGATGTGCCCCGAGGAGCGTCTTGCCACATGTCAACAATGGGTCTGACTGAGGGCCTCCAGGAGAGAAGCCCAAGCAAGACGCTCCCCGATGAGCGTCTTGCCACTTGACAGCACTCGGTCTTACTGAGCGCCTCCAGGAGAGAGGCCCAAGTAAGACGCGCCCCGAGGAGCGTCTTGCCTCATGTCAACACTGGGTCTGACTGAGCGCCTCCAGGAGAGAGGCCCAAGCAAGACGCGCCCCGAGGAGCGTCTTGACACATGTCAACACTGGGTCTGACTGAGGGCCTCCAGGAGAGAGGCCCAACCAAGGCACGCCCCGAGGAAAGTCTTGCCACATGCCAACACTGGGTCTGACTGAGCGCCTCCAGGAAAGAGGCCCCAGCAAGACGCGCCCCGAGGAGAGTCTTGCCACATGCCAACACTGGGTCTGACTGAGCGCCTCCAAGAGAGAGGCCCAAGCAAGACGCGCCCCGAGGAGCGTCTTGCCACATGTCAACACTGGGTCTGACTGAGCGCCTCCAGGAGAGAGGCCCAAGCAAGACGCACCCCGAGGAGCGTCTTGCCACATGTCAGCACTGGGTCTGACTGAGCGCCTCCAGGAAAGAGGCCCCAGCAAGACGCGCCCAGAGGAGCTTCTTGCCTTATGTCAGCACTCGGTCTGACTGAGCGCCTCCAGGAGAGAGGCCCAAGCAAGAAGCGCCCCGAGGAGCGTCTTTCCATGTGTCACCACTGGGTCTGACTGAGCGCCTCCAGGAGAGAGGCCCAAGCAAGAAGCGCCCCGAGGAGCGTCTTGCCACATGTCAACAATGGGTCTGACTGAGGGCCTCCAGGAGAGAAGCCCAAGCAAGACGCGCCCCGAGCAGCGTCTTGCCACTTGTCAGCACTCGGTCTGACTGAGCCCCTCCAGGAGAGAGGCCCAAGCAAGACGCGCCCCGAGGAGCGTCTTGCCACATGGCAACACTGGGTCTGACTGAGGGTCTCCAGGAGAGAGGCCCAAGCAATACGCGCCCCGAGGAGCGTCTTGCCACATGTCACCACTGGGTCTGACTGAGCGCCTCCAGGAGAGAGGCCCAACCAAGGCGCGCCCCGAGGAGAGTCTTGCCACATGCCAACACTGGGTCTGACTGAGCGCCTCCAGGAGATAGGCCCAAGTAAGACACGCCCCGAGGAGCGTCTTGCCACATGTCAACACTGGATCTGACTGAGCGCCTCCAGGAGAGGGGCCCAAGCAAGACGCGCCCCGAGGAGCGTCTTGCCACATGTCAACACTGGGTCTGACTGAGCGCCTCCAGGATAGAGGCCCAAGCAAGACGTGCCCCGAGGAGCATCTTGACACATGTCAACACTGGGTCTGACTGAGCGCCTCCAGGAGAGAGGCCCAACCAAGGCGCGCCCCGAGGAGAGTCTTGCCACATGCCAACACTGGGTCTGACTGAGCGCCTCCAGGAGAGAGGCCCAAGTAAGACGCGCCCCGAGGAGCGTCTTGCCACATGTCAACACTGGGTCTGACTGAGCGCCTCCAGGAGAGAGGCCCAAGCAAGACACGCCCCGAGGAGCGTCTTGCCACATGTAAACACTGGGTCTGACTGAGCGCCTCCAGGATAGAGGCCCAAGCAAGACGCGCCCCGAGGAGCGTCTTGACACATGTCAACACTGGGTCTGACTGAGGACCTCCAGGAGAGAGGCCCAACCAAGGCGCGCCCCGAGGAGAGTCTTGCCACATGCCAACACTGGGTCTGACTGAGCGCCTCCAGGAGAGAGGCCCAAGTAGGACGCACCCCGAGGAGCGTCTTGCCACATGTCAGCACTGGGTCTGACTAAGCGCCTCCAGGAGAGAGGCCCCAGCAAGACGCGCCCCGAGGAGTGTCTTGCCACATGTCACCACTGGGTCTGACTGAGCGCCTCCAGGAGAGAGGCCCAAGCAAGACGCTCCCCGAGGAGCGTCATGCCACATGTCACTACTCGGTCCGACTGAGAGCCTCCAGGAGAGAGGCCCAAGGAAGACGCGCCCCGAGGAGCGTCTTGCCACTTGTCAGCACTGGGTCTGATTGAGGGCCTCCAGGAGAGAGGCCCAAGCAAGATGCGCCCCGAGGAGTGTCTTGACACATGTCCACACTGGGTCTGACTGAGCGCCTCCAGGCGAGAGGCCCGAGCAAGACGCGCCCCGATTAGCGTCTTGCCGCATGTCAACACTCGGTCTGAATGAGCGCCTCCAGGAGAGAGGCCCAAGCAAGACGCGCCCCGAGGAGCGTCTTGCCACATGTCAACAATGAGTCTGACTGAGGGCCTCCAGGAGAGAAGCCCAAGCAATACGAGCCCCGAGGAGCGTCTTGCCACATGTCACCTCTGGGTCTGACTGAGCGCCTCCAGGAGAGAGGCCCAAGCAAGACGCGCCCCGAGGAGCGTCTTGCCACGTGTCATCACTGGGTCTGACTGAGCGCCTCCAGGAGAGAGGCCCAAGCAAGACGCGCCCCGAGGAGCGTCTTGCCACCTGTCATCACTGGGTCTGACTGAGCGCCTCCAGGAGAGAGGCCCAAGCAACACGCGCCCCGAGGAGCGTCTTGCCACATGTCAACAATGGGTCTGACTGAGGGCCTCCAGGAGAGAAGCCCAAGCAAGACGCGCCCCGAGCTGCGTCTTGCCACTTGTCAGCACTCGGTCTGACTGAGCGCCTCCAGGAGAGAGGCCCAAGCAAGACGCGCCCCGAGGAGTGTCTTGCCACATGTCAACACTGGGTCTGACTGAGGGTCTCCAGGAGAGAGGCCCAAGCAATACGCGCCCCGAGGAGCGTCTTGCCACATGTCACCACTGGGTCTGACTGAGCGCCTCCAGGAGAGAGGCCCAACAAAGGCGCGCCCTGAGGAGAGTATTGCCACATGCCAACACTGGGTCTGACTGAGCGCCTCCAGGAGATAGGCCCAAGTAAGACACGCCCCGAGGAGCGTCTTGCCACATGTCAACACTGGATCTGACTGAGCGCCTCCAGGAGAGGGGCCCAAGCAAGACGCGCCCCGAGGAGCGTCTTGCCACATGTCAACACTGGGTCTGACTGAGCGCCTCCAGGATAGAGGCCCAAGCAAGACGCGCCCCGAGGAGCGTCTTGCCACGTGTCACCACTGGGTCTGATTGAGCTTCTCCAGGAGAGAGGCCCCAGCAAGACGCGCCCCGAGGAGTGTCTTGCCTTATGTCAGCACTCGGTCTGACTGAGTGCCTCCAGGAGAGAGGCCCAAGCATGATGTGCCCCGAGGAGCGTCTTGCCACATGTCAACAATGGGTCTGACTGAGGGCCTCCAGGAGAGAGGCCCAAGCAAGATGTGCCCCGAGGAGCGTCTTGCCACATGTCAACAATGGGTCTGACTGAGGGCCTCCAGGAGAGAAGCCCAAGCAAGACGCTCCCCGATGAGCGTCTTGCCACTTGACAGCACTCGGTCTTACTGAGCGCCTCCAGGAGAGAGGCCCAAGTAAGACGCGCCCCGAGGAGCGTCTTGCCTCATGTCAACACTGGGTCTGACTGAGCGCCTCCAGGAGAGAGGCCCAAGCAAGACGCGCCCCGAGGAGCGTCTTGACACATGTCAACACTGGGTCTGACTGAGGGCCTCCAGGAGAGAGGCCCAACCAAGGCGCGCCCCGAGGAAAGTCTTGCCACATGCCAACACTGGGTCTGACTGAGCGCCTCCAGGAGAGAGGCCCAAGCAAGACGCGCCCCGAGGAGCGTCTTGACACATGTCAACACTGGGTCTGACTGAGGGCCTCCAGGAGAGAGGCCCAACCAAGGCGCGCCCCGAGGAAAGTCTTGCCACATGCCAACACTGGGTCTGACTGAGCGCCTCCAGGAGAGAGGCCCAAGCAAGACGCGCCCCGAGGAAAGTCTTGCCACATGTCAACACTGGGTCTGACTGAGCGCCTCCAGGAGAGAGGCCCAAGCAAGACGCACCCCGAGGAGCGTCTTGCGACATGTCAGCACTGGGTCTGACTGAGCGCCTCCAGGAAAGAGGCCCCAGCAAGACGCGCCCAGAGGAGCTTCTTGCCTTATGTCAGCACTCGGTCTGACTGAGCGCCTCCAGGAGAGAGGCCCAAGCAAGAAGCGCCCCGAGGAGCGTCTTTCCATGTGTCACCACTGGGTCTGACTGAGCGCCTCCAGGAGAGAGGCCCAAGCAAGAAGCGCCCCGAGGAGCGTCTTGCCACATGTCAACAATGGGTCTGACTGAGGGCCTCCAGGAGAGAAGCCCAAGCAAGACGCGCCCCGAGCAGCGTCTTGCCACTTGTCAGCACTCGGTCTGACTGAGCGCCTCCAGGAGAGAGGCCCAAGCAAGACGCGCCCCGAGGAGCGTCTTGCCACATGTCAACACTGGGTCTGACTGAGGGTCTCCAGGAGAGAGGCCCAAGCAATACGCGCCCCGAGGAGCGTCTTGCCACATGTCACCACTGGGTCTGACTGAGCGCCTCCAGGAGAGAGGCCCAACCAAGGCGCGCCCCGAGGAGAGTCTTGCCACATGCCAACACTGGGTCTGACTGAGCGCCTCCAGGAGAGAGGCCCAAGTAAGACGCGCCCCGAGGAGCGTCTTGCCACATGTCAACACTGGGTCTGACTGAGCGCCTCCAGGAGAGAGGCCCAAGCAAGACACGCCCCGAGGAGCGTCTTGCCACATGTAAACACTGGGTCTGACTGAGCGCCTCCAGGATAGAGGCCCAAGCAAGACGCGCCCCGAGGAGCGTCTTGACACATGTCAACACTGGGTCTGACTGAGGACCTCCAGGAGAGAGGCCCAACCAAGGCGCGCCCCGAGGAGAGTCTTGCCACATGCCAACACTGGGTCTGACTGAGCGCCTCCAGGAGAGAGGCCCAAGTAGGACGCACCCCGAGGAGCGTCTTGCCACATGTCAGCACTGGGTCTGACTAAGCGCCTCCAGGAGAGAGGCCCCAGCAAGACGCGCCCCGAGGAGTGTCTTGCCACATGTCACCACTGGGTCTGACTGAGCGCCTCCAGGAGAGAGGCCCAAGCAAGACGCTCCCCGAGGAGCGTCATGCCACATGTCACTACTCGGTCCGACTGAGAGCCTCCAGGAGAGAGGCCCAAGGAAGACGCGCCCCGAGGAGCGTCTTGCCACTTGTCAGCACTGGGTCTGATTGAGGGCCTCCAGGAGAGAGGCCCAAGCAAGATGCGCCCCGAGGAGTGTCTTGACACATGTCCACACTGGGTCTGACTGAGCGCCTCCAGGCGAGAGGCCCGAGCAAGACGCGCCCCGAGTAGCATCTTGCCGCATGTCAACACTCGGTCTGAATGAGCGCCTCCAGGAGAGAGGCCCAAGCAAGACGCGCCCCGAGGAGCGTCTTGCCACATGTCAACAATGAGTCTGACTGAGGGCCTCCAGGAGAGAAGCCCAAGCAATACGAGCCCCGAGGAGCGTCTTGCCACATGTCACCTCTGGGTCTGACTGAGCGCCTCCAGGAGAGAGGCCCAAGCAGGACGCGCCCCGAGGAGCGTCTTGCCACGTGTCATCACTGGGTCTGACTGAGCGCCTCCAGGAGAGAGGCCCAAGCAAGACGCGCCCCGAGGAGCGTCTTGACACATGTCAACACTGGGTCTGACAGAGGGCCTCCAGGAGAGAGGCCCAAGCAAGACGCGCCCCGAGGAGTGTCTTGCCACATGTCACCACTGGGTCTGACTGAGCGCCTCCAGGAGAGAGGCCCAAGCAAGACGCTCCCCGAGGAGCGTCATGCCACATGTCACTACTCGGTCCGACTGAGAGCCTCCAGGAGAGAGGCCCAAGGAAGACGCGCCCCGAGGAGCGTCTTGCCACTTGTCAGCACTGGGTCTGATTGAGGGCCTCCAGGAGAGAGGCCCAAGCAAGACGCGCCCCGAGGAGTGTCTTGACACATGTCCACACTGGGTCTGACTGAGCGCCTCCAGGCGAGAGGCCCGAGCAAGACGCGCCCCGAGTAGCGTCTTGCCGCATGTCAACACTCGGTCTGAATGAGCGCCTCCAGGAGAGAGGCCCAAGCAAGACGCGCCCCGAGGAGCGTCTTGCCACATGTCAACAATGAGTCTGACTGAGGGCCTCCAGGAGAGAAGCCCAAGCAATACGAGCCCCGAGGAGCGTCTTGCCACATGTCACCTCTGGGTCTGACTGAGCGCCTCCAGGAGAGAGGCCCAAGCAAGACGCGCCCCGAGGAGCGTCTTGCCACGTGTCATCACTGGGTCTGACTGAGCGCCTCCAGGAGAGAGGCCCGAGCAAGACGCGCCCCGAGGAGCGTCTTGCCACCTGTCATCACTGGGTCTGACTGAGCGCCTCCAGGAGAGAGGCCCAAGCAACACGCGCCCCGAGGAGCGTCTTGCCACATGTCAACAATGGGTCTGACTGAGGGCCTCCAGGAGAGAAGCCCAAGCAAGACGCGCCCCGAGCAGCGTCTTGCCACTTGTCAGCACTCGGTCTGACTGAGCGCCTCCAGGAGAGAGGCCCAACAAAGGCGCGCCCCGAGGAGAGTATTGCCACATGCCAACACTGGGTCTGACTGAGCGCCTCCAGGAGATAGGCCCAAGTAAGACACGCCCCGAGGAGCGTCTTGCCACATGTCAACACTGGATCTGACTGAGCGCCTCCAGGAGAGGGGCCCAAGCAAGACGCGCCCCGAGGAGCGTCTTGCCACATGTCAACACTGGGTCTGACTGAGCGCCTCCAGGATAGAGGCCCAAGCAAGACGCGCCCCGAGGAGCATCTTGACACATGTCAACACTGGGTCTGACTGAGCGCCTCCAGGAGAGAGGCCCAACCAAGGCGCGCCCCGAGGAGAGTCTTGCCACATGCCAACACTGGGTCTGACTGAGCGCCTCCAGGAGAGAGGCCCAAGTAAGACGCGCCCCGAGGAGCGTCTTGCCACATGTCAACACTGGGTCTGACTGAGCGCCTCCAGGAGAGAGGCCCAAGCAAGACACGCCCCGAGGAGCGTCTTGCCACATGTAAACACTGGGTCTGACTGAGCGCCTCCAGGATAGAGGCCCAAGCAAGACGCGCCCCGAGGAGCGTCTTGACACATGTCAACACTGGGTCTGACTGAGGACCTCCAGGAGAGAGGCCCAACCAAGGCGCGCCCCGAGGAGAGTCTTGCCACATGCCAACACTGGGTCTGACTGAGCGCCTCCAGGAGAGAGGCCCAAGTAGGACGCACCCCGAGGAGCGTCTTGCCACATGTCAGCACTGGGTCTGACTAAGCGCCTCCAGGAGAGAGGCCCCAGCAAGACGCGCCCCGAGGAGTGTCTTGCCACATGTCACCACTGGGTCTGACTGAGCGCCTCCAGGAGAGAGGCCCAAGCAAGACGCTCCCCGAGGAGCGTCATGCCACATGTCACTACTCGGTCCGACTGAGAGCCTCCAGGAGAGAGGCCCAAGGAAGACGCGCCCCGAGGAGCGTCTTGCCACTTGTCAGCACTGGGTCTGATTGAGGGCCTCCAGGAGAGAGGCCCAAGCAAGATGCGCCCCGAGGAGTGTCTTGACACATGTCCACACTGGGTCTGACTGAGCGCCTCCAGGCGAGAGGCCCGAGCAAGACGCGCCCCGAGTAGCGTCTTGCCGCATGTCAACACTCGGTCTGAATGAGCGCCTCCAGGAGAGAGGCCCAAGCAAGACGCGCCCCGAGGAGCGTCTTGCCACATGTCAACAATGAGTCTGACTGAGGGCCTCCAGGAGAGAAGCCCAAGCAATACGAGCCCCGAGGAGCGTCTTGCCACATGTCACCTCTGGGTCTGACTGAGCGCCTCCAGGAGAGAGGCCCAAGCAAGACGCGCCCCGAGGAGCGTCTTGCCACGTGTCATCACTGGGTCTGACTGAGCGCCTCCAGGAGAGAGGCCCAAGCAAGACGCGCCCCGAGGAGCGTCTTGCCACCTGTCATCACTGGGTCTGACTGAGCGCCTCCAGGAGAGAGGCCCAAGCAACACGCGCCCCGAGGAGCGTCTTGCCACATGTCAACAATGGGTCTGACTGAGGGCCTCCAGGAGAGAAGCCCAAGCAAGACGCGCCCCGAGCAGCGTCTTGCCACTTGTCAGCACTCGGTCTGACTGAGCGCCTCCAGGAGAGAGGCCCAAGCAAGACGCGCCCCGAGGAGCGTCTTGCCACATGTCAACACTGGGTCTGACTGAGGGTCTCCAGGAGAGAGGCCCAAGCAATACGCGCCCCGAGGAGCGTCTTGCCACATGTCACCACTGGGTCTGACTGAGCGCCTCCAGGAGAGAGGCCCAACAAAGACGCGCCCCGAGGAGAGTATTGCCACATGCCAACACTGGGTCTGACTGAGTGCCTCCAGGAGATAGGCCCAAGTAAGACACGCCCCGAGGAGCGTCTTGCCACATGTCAACACTGGATCTGACTGAGCGCCTCCAGGAGAGGGGCCCAAGCAAGACGCGCCCCGAGGAGAGTCTTGCCACATGTCAACACTGGGTCTGACTGAGCGCCTCCAGGATAGAGGCCCAAGCAAGACGCGCCCCGAGGAGCATCTTGACACATGTCAACACTGGGTCTGACTGAGCGCCTCCAGGAGAGAGGCCCAACCAAGGCGCGCCCCGAGGAGAGTCTTGCCACATGCCAACACTGGGTCTGACTGAGCGCCTCCAGGAGAGAGGCCCAAGTAAGACGCGCCCCGAGGAGCGTCTTGCCACATGTCAACACTGGGTCTGACTGAGCGCCTCCAGGAGAGAGGCCCAAGCAAGACACGCCCCGAGGAGCGTCTTGCCACATGTAAACACTGGGTCTGACTGAGCGCCTCCAGGATAGAGGCCCAAGCAAGACGCGCCCCGAGGAGCGTCTTGACACATGTCAACACTGGGTCTGACTGAGGACCTCCAGGAGAGAGGCCCAACCAAGGCGCGCCCCGAGGAGAGTCTTGCCACATGCCAACACTGGGTCTGACTGAGCGCCTCCAGGAGAGAGGCCCAAGTAGGACGCACCCCGAGGAGCGTCTTGCCACATGTCAGCACTGGGTCTGACTAAGCGCCTCCAGGAGAGAGGCCCCAGCAAGAAGTGCCCAGAGGAGCGTCTTTCCACGTGTCACCAGTGGGTCTGACTGAGCGCCTCCAGGAGAGAGGCCCAAGCAAGACGCGCCCCGAGGAGCGTCTTGCCACGTGTCATCACTGGGTCTGACTGAGCGCCTCCAGGAGAGAGGCCCAAGCAAGACGCGCCCCGAGGAGCGTCTTGCCACGTGTCACCACTGGGTCTGACTGAGTGCCTCCAGGAGAGAAGCCCAAGCAAGATGTGCCCCGAGGAGCGTCTTGCCACATGTGAACACTGGGTCTGACAGAGGGCCTCCAGGAGAGAGGCCCAAGCAATACGCGCCCCGAGGAGCGTCTTGCCACATGTCACCACTGTGTCTGACTGAGCGCCTCCAGGAGAGAGGCCCAACCAAGGCGCGCCCCGAGGAGAGACTTGCCACATGCAAACACTGGGTCTGACTGAGCGCCTCCAGGAGAGAGGCCCAAGTAAGACGCGCCCCGAGGAGCGTCTTGCCACATGTCAACACTGGGTCTGACTGAGCGCCTCCAGGAGAGAGGCCAAAGCAAGACGCGCCCCGAGGAGCGTATTGCCACATGTCAACACTGGGTCTGACTGAGCGCCTCCAGGAGAGAGGCCCAAGCAAGACGCGCCCCGAGGAGCGTCTTGCCACGTGTCACCACTGGGTCTGATTGAGCTTCTCCAGGAGAGAGGCCCCAGCAAGACGCGCCCCGAGGAGTGTCTTGCCTTATGTCAGCACTCGGTCTGACTGAGTGCCTCCAGGAGAGAGGCCCAAGCATGATGTGCCCCGAGGAGCGTCTTGCCACATGTCAACAATGGGTCTGACTGAGGGCCTCCAGGAGAGAGGCCCAAGCAAGATGTGCCCCGAGGAGCGTCTTGCCACATGTCAACAATGGGTCTGACTGAGGGCCTCCAGGAGAGAAGCCCAAGCAAGACGCTCCCCGATGAGCGTCTTGCCACTTGACAGCACTCGGTCTTACTGAGCGCCTCCAGGAGAGAGGCCCAAGTAAGACGCGCCCCGAGGAGCGTCTTGCCTCATGTCAACACTGGGTCTGACTGAGCGCCTCCAGGAGAGAGGCCCAAGCAAGACGCGCCCCGAGGAGCGTCTTGCCACATGTCAACACTGGGTCTGACTGAGGGTCTCCAGGAGAGAGGTCCAAGCAATACGCGCCCCGAGGAGCGTCTTGCCACATGTCACCACTGGGTCTGACTGAGCGCCTCCAGGAGAGAGGCCCAACAAAGGCGCGCCCCGAGGAGAGTATTGCCACATGCCAACACTGGGTCTGACTGAGCGCCTCCAGGAGATAGGCCCAAGTAAGACACGCCCCGAGGAGCGTCTTGCCACATGTCAACACTGGATCTGACTGAGCGCCTCCAGGAGAGGGGCCCAAGCAAGACGCGCCCCGAGGAGCGTCTTGCCACATGTCAACACTGGGTCTGACTGAGCGCCTCCAGGATAGAGGCCCAAGCAAGACGCGCCCTGAGGAGCATCTTGACACATGTCAACACGGGGTCTGACTGAGCGCCTCCAGGAGAGAGGCCCAACCAAGGCGCGCCCCGAGGAGAGTCTTGCCACATGCCAACACTGGGTCTGACTGAGCGCCTCCAGGAGAGAGGCCCAAGCAAGACGCGCCCCGAGGAGCGTCTTGACACATGTCAACACTGGGTCTGACTGAGGACCTCCAGGAGAGAGGCCCAACCAAGGCGCGCCCCGAGGAGAGTCTTGCCACATGCCAACACTGGGTCTGACTGAGCGCCTCCAGGAGAGAGGCCCAAGTAGGACGCACCCCGAGGAGCGTCTTGCCACATGTCAGCACTGGGTCTGACTAAGCGCCTCCAGGAGAGAGGCCCCAGCAAGAAGTGCCCAGAGGAGCGTCTTTCCACGTGTCACCAGTGGGTCTGACTGAGCGCCTCCAGGAGAGAGGCCCAAGCAAGACGCGCCCCGAGGAGCGTCTTGCCACGTGTCATCACTGGGTCTGACTGAGTGCCTCCAGGAGAGAGGCCCAAGCAAGACGCGCCCCGAGGAGCGTCTTGCCACGTGTCACCACTGGGTCTGACTGAGTGCCTCCAGGAGAGAAGCCCAAGCAAGATGTGCCCCGAGGAGCGTCTTGCCACATGTGAACACTGGGTCTGACAGAGGGCCTCCAGGAGAGAGGCCCAAGCAATACGCGCCCCGAGGAGCGTCTTGCCACATGTCACCACTGTGTCTGACTGAGCGCCTCCAGGAGAGAGGCCCAACCAAGGCGCGCCCCGAGGAGAGACTTGCCACATGCAAACACTGGGTCTGACTGAGCGCCTCCAGGAGAGAGGCCCAAGTAAGACGCGCCCCGAGGAGCGTCTTGCCACATGTCAACACTGGGTCTGACTGAGCGCCTCCAGGAGAGAGGCCCAAGCAAGACGCGCCCCGAGGAGCGTATTGCCACATGTCAACACTGGGTCTGACTGAGCGCCTCCAGGAGAGAGGCCCAAGCAAGACGCGCCCCGAGGAGCGTCTTGCCACGTGTCACCACTGGGTCTGATTGAGCTTCTCCAGGAGAGAGGCCCCAGCAAGACGCGCCCCGAGGAGTGTCTTGCCTTATGTCAGCACTCGGTCTGACTGAGTGCCTCCAGGAGAGAGGCCCAAGCATGATGTGCCCCGAGGAGCGTCTTGCCACATGTCAACAATGGGTCTGACTGAGGGCCTCCAGGAGAGAGGCCCAAGCAAGATGTGCCCCGAGGAGCGTCTTGCCACATGTCAACAATGGGTCTGACTGAGGGCCTCCAGGAGAGAAGCCCAAGCAAGACGCTCCCCGATGAGCGTCTTGCCACTTGACAGCACTCGGTCTTACTGAGCGCCTCCAGGAGAGAGGCCCAAGTAAGACGCGCCCCGAGGAGCGTCTTGCCTCATGTCAACACTGGGTCTGACTGAGCGCCTCCAGGAGAGAGGCCCAAGCAAGACGCGCCCCGAGGAGCGTCTTGACACATGTCAACACTGGGTCTGACTGAGGACCTCCAGGAGAGAGGCCCAACCAAGGCGCGCCCCGAGGAGAGTCTTGCCACATGCCAACACTGGGTCTGACTGAGCGCCTCCAGGAGAGAGGCCCAA
This sequence comes from Nothobranchius furzeri, assembly GCF_043380555.1. NCBI lineage: Eukaryota > Metazoa > Chordata > Actinopteri > Cyprinodontiformes > Nothobranchiidae > Nothobranchius > Nothobranchius furzeri. The sequence continues at coordinate 43,466,811 of NC_091748.1, forward strand.
GTAGGACGCACCCCGAGGAGCGTCTTGCCACATGTCAGCACTGGGTCTGACTAAGCGCCTCCAGGAGAGAGGCCCCAGCAAGAAGTGCCCAGAGGAGCGTCTTTCCACGTGTCACCAGTGGGTCTGACTGAGCGCCTCCAGGAGAGAGGCCCAAGCAAGACGCGCCCCGAGGAGCGTCTTGCCACGTGTCATCACTGGGTCTGACTGAGTGCCTCCAGGAGAGAGGCCCAAGCAAGACGCGCCCCGAGGAGCGTCTTGCCACGTGTCACCACTGGGTCTGACTGAGTGCCTCCAGGAGAGAAGCCCAAGCAAGATGTGCCCCGAGGAGCGTCTTGCCACATGTGAACACTGGGTCTGACAGAGGGCCTCCAGGAGAGAGGCCCAAGCAATACGCGCCCCGAGGAGCGTCTTGCCACATGTCACCACTGTGTCTGACTGAGCGCCTCCAGGAGAGAGGCCCAACCAAGGCGCGCCCCGAGGAGAGACTTGCCACATGCAAACACTGGGTCTGACTGAGCGCCTCCAGGAGAGAGGCCCAAGTAAGACGCGCCCCGAGGAGCGTCTTGCCACATGTCAACACTGGGTCTGACTGAGCGCCTCCAGGAGAGAGGCCCAAGCAAGACGCGCCCCGAGGAGCGTATTGCCACATGTCAACACTGGGTCTGACTGAGCGCCTCCAGGAGAGAGGCCCAAGCAAGACGCGCCCCGAGGAGCGTCTTGCCACGTGTCACCACTGGGTCTGATTGAGCTTCTCCAGGAGAGAGGCCCCAGCAAGACGCGCCCCGAGGAGTGTCTTGCCTTATGTCAGCACTCGGTCTGACTGAGTGCCTCCAGGAGAGAGGCCCAAGCATGATGTGCCCCGAGGAGCGTCTTGCCACATGTCAACAATGGGTCTGACTGAGGGCCTCCAGGAGAGAGGCCCAAGCAAGATGTGCCCCGAGGAGCGTCTTGCCACATGTCAACAATGGGTCTGACTGAGGGCCTCCAGGAGAGAAGCCCAAGCAAGACGCTCCCCGATGAGCGTCTTGCCACTTGACAGCACTCGGTCTTACTGAGCGCCTCCAGGAGAGAGGCCCAAGTAAGACGCGCCCCGAGGAGCGTCTTGCCTCATGTCAACACTGGGTCTGACTGAGCGCCTCCAGGAGAGAGGCCCAAGCAAGACGCGCCCCGAGGAGCGTCTTGACACATGTCAACACTGGGTCTGACTGAGGGCCTCCAGGAGAGAGGCCCAACCAAGGCGCGCCCCGAGGAAAGTCTTGCCACATGCCAACACTGGGTCTGACTGAGCGCCTCCAGGAGAGAGGCCCAAGCAAGACGCGCCCCGAGGAAAGTCTTGCCACATGTCAACACTGGGTCTGACTGAGCGCCTCCAGGAGAGAGGCCCAAGCAAGACGTACCCCGAGGAGCGTCTTGCCACATGTCAGCACTGGGTCTGACTGAGCGCCTCCAGGAAAGAGGCCCCAGCAAGACGCGCCCAGAGGAGCGTCTTGCCACATGTCAGCACTGGGTCTGACTGAGCGCCTCCAGGAAAGAGGCCCCAGCAAGACGCGCCCCGAGGAGAGTCTTGCCACATGCCAACACTGGGTCTGACTGAGCGCCTCCAAGAGAGAGGCCCAAGCAAGACGCGCCCCGAGGAGCGTCTTGCCACATGTCAACACTGGGTCTGACTGAGCGCCTCCAGGAGAGAGGCCCAAGCAAGACGCACCCCGAGGAGCGTCTTGCCACATGTCAGCACTGGGTCTGACTGAGCGCCTCCAGGAAAGAGGCCCCAGCAAGACGCGCCCAGAGGAGCTTCTTGCCTTATGTCAGCACTCGGTCTGACTGAGCGCCTCCAGGAGAGAGGCCCAAGCAAGAGGCGCCCCGAGGAGCGTCTTGCCACATGTCAACAATGGGTCTGACTGAGGGCCTCCAGGAGAGAAGCCCAAGCAAGACGCGCCCCGAGCAGCGTCTTGCCACTTGTCAGCACTCGGTCTGACTGAACGCCTCCAGGAGAGAGGCCCAAGCAAGACGCGCCCCGAGGAGCGTCTTGCCACATGTCAACACTGGGTCTGACTGAGGGTCTCCAGGAGAGAGGCCCAAGCAATACGCGCCCCGAGGAGCGTCTTGCCACATGTCACCACTGGGTCTGACTGAGCGCCTCCAGGAGAGAGGCCCAACAAAGGCGCGCCCCGAGGAGTGTATTGCCACATGCCAACACTGGGTCTGACTGAGCGCCTCCAGGAGATAGGCCCAAGTAAGACACGCCCCGAGGAGCGTCTTGCCACATGTCAACACTGGATCTGACTGAGCGCCTCCAGGAGAGAGGCCCAAGCAAGACGCGCCCCGAGGAGCGTCTTGCCACATGTCAACACTGGGTCTGACTGAGCGCCTCCAGGATAGAGGCCCAAGCAAGACGCGCCCCGAGGAGCATCTTGACACATGTCAACACTGGGTCTGACTGAGCGCATCCAGGAGAGAGGCCCAACCAAGGCGCGCCCCGAGGAGAGTCTTGCCACATGCCAACACTGGGTCTGACTGAGCGCCTCCAGGAGAGAGGCCCAAGTAAGACGGGCCCCGAGGAGCGTCTTGCCACATGTCAACACTGGGTCTGACTGAGCGCCTCCAGGAGAGAGGCCCAAGCAAGACACGCCCCGAGGAGCGTCTTGCCACATGTCAACACTGGGTCTGACTGAGCGCCTCCAGGATAGAGGCCCAAGCAAGACGCGCCCCGAGGAGCGTCTTGACACATGTCAACACTGGGTCTGACTGAGGGCCTCCAGGAGAGAGGCCCAACCAAGGCGCGCCCCGAGGAGAGTCTTGCCACATGCCAACACTGGGTCTGACTGAGCGCCTCCAGGAGAGAGACCCAAGCAAGACGCACCCCGAGGAGCGTCTTGCCACGTGTCAGCACTGGGTCTGACTGAGCGCCTCCAGGAGAGACGCCCCAGCAAGAAGTGCCCAGAGGAGCGTCTTTCCACGTGTCACCACTGGGTCTGACTGAGCGCCTCCAGGAGAGAGGCCCAAGCAAGACGCGCCCCGAGGAGCGTCTTGCCACGTGTCATCACTGGGTCTGACTGAGCGCCTCCAGGAGAGAGGCCCAAGCAAGACGCACCCCGAGGAGCGTCTTGCCACATGTCAGCACTGGGTCTGACTGAGCGCCTCCAGGAAAGAGGCCCCAGCAAGACGCGCCCAGAGGAGCGTCTTGCCACATGTCAGCACTGGGTCTGACTGAGCGCCTCCAGGAAAGAGGCCCCAGCAAGACGCGCCCCGAGGAGAGTCTTGCCACATGCCAACACTGGGTCTGACTGAGCGGCTCCAGGAGAGAGGCCCAAGCAAGACGCGCCCCGAGGAGCGTCTTGCCACATGTCAACACTGGGTCTGACTGAGCGCCTCCAGGAGAGAGGCCCAAGCAAGACGCACCCCGAGGAGCGTCTTGCCACATGTCAGCACTGGGTCTGACTGAGCGCCTCCAGGAAAGAGGCCCAAGCAAGAAGCGCCCCGAGGAGCGTCTTTCCATGTGTCACCACTGGGTCTGACTGAGCGCCTCCAGGAGAGAGGCCCAAGCAAGACGCGCTCCGAGGAGCGTCTTGCCACATGTCAACAATGGGTCTGACTGAGGGCCTCCAGGAGAGAAGCCCAAGCAAGACGCGCCCCGAGCAGCGTCTTGCCACTTGTCAGCACTCGGTCTGACTGAGCGCCTCCAGGAGAGAGGCCCAAGCAAGACGCGCCCCGAGGAGCGTCTTTCCACATGTCAACACTGGGTCTGACTGAGCGCCTCCAGGAGAGAGGCCCAAGCAAGACGCGCTCCGAGGAGCGTCTTGCCACATGTCAACAATGGGTCTGACTGAGGGCCTCCAGGAGAGAAGCCCAAGCAAGACGCGCCCCGAGCAGCGTCTTGCCACTTGTCAGCACTCGGTCTGACTGAGCGCCTCCAGGAGAGAGGCCCAAGCAAGACGCGCCCCGAGGAGCGTCTTTCCACATGTCAACACTGGGTCTGACTGAGCGCCTCCAGGGGAGAGGCCCAAGCAAGACGCGCCCCGAGGAGCGTCTTGCCACATGTCAGCACTGGGTCTGACTGAGCACCTCCAGGAGAGAGACCCCAGCAAGACGCGCCCCGAGGAGCGTCTTGCCACATGTCAACAATGGGTCTGACTGAGGGCCTCCAGGAGAGAAGCCCAAGCAACACGTGGCCCGAGGAGCGTCTTGCCACATGTCAGCACTCGGTCTGACTGAGCGCCTCCAGGAGAGAGGCCCAAGCAAGACGCGACCCGAGGAGCGTCTTGACACATGTCAACACTGGGTCTGACAGAGGGCCTCCAGGAGAGAGGCCCAAGCAAGACGCGCCCCGAGGAGTGTCTTGCCACATGTCACCACTGGGTCTGACTGAGCGCCTCCAGGAGAGAGGCCCAAGCAAGACGCTCCCCGAGGAGCGTCATGCCACATGTCACTACTCGGTCCGACTGAGAGCCTCCAGGAGAGAGGCCCAAGGAAGACGCGCCCCGAGGAGCGTCTTGCCACTTGTCAGCACTGGGTCTGATTGAGGGCCTCCAGGAGAGAGGCCCAAGCAAGACGCGCCCCGAGGAGTGTCTTGACACATGTCCACACTGGGTCTGACTGAGCGCCTCCAGGCGAGAGCCCGAGCAAGACGTGCCCCGAGTAGCGTCTTGCCGCATGTCAACACTCGGTCTGAATGAGCGCCTCCAGGAGAGAGGCCCAAGCAAGACGCGCCCCGAGGAGCGTCTTGCCACATGTCAACAATGAGTCTGACTGAGGGCCTCCAGGAGAGAAGCCCAAGCAATACGCGCCCCGAGGAGCGTCTTGCCACATGTCACCTCTGGGTCTGACTGAGCGCCTCCAGGAGAGAGGCCCAAGCAAGACGCGCCCCGAGGAGCGTCTTGCCACGTGTCATCACTGGGTCTGACTGAGCGCCTCCAGGAGAGAGGCCCAAGCAAGACGCGCCCCGAGGAGCGTCTTGCCACCTGTCATCACTGGGTCTGACTGAGCGCCTCCAGGAGAGAGGCCCAAGCAACACGCGCCCCGAGGAGCGTCTTGCCACATGTCAACAATGGGTCTGACTGAGGGCCTCCAGGAGAGAAGCCCAAGCAAGACGCGCCCCGAGCAGCGTCTTGCCACTTGTCAGCACTCGGTCTGACTGAGCGCCTCCAGGAGAGAGGCCTAAGCAAGACGCGCCCCGAGGAGCGTCTTGCCACATGTCAACACTGGGTCTGACTGAGGGTCTCCAGGAGAGAGGCCCAAGCAATACGCGCCCCGAGGAGCGTCTTGCCACATGTCACCACTGGGTCTGACTGAGCGCCTCCAGGAGAGAGGCCCAACAAAGGCGCGCCCCGAGGAGAGTATTGCCACATGCCAACACTGGGTCTGACTGAGCGCCTCCAGGAGATAGGCCCAAGTAAGACACGCCCCGAGGAGCGTCTTGCCACATGTCAACACTGGATCTGACTGAGCGCCTCCAGGAGAGGGGCCCAAGCAAGACGCGCCCCGAGGAGCGTCTTGCCACATGTCAACACTGGGTCTGACTGAGCGCCTCCAGGATAGAGGCCCAAGCAAGACGCGCCCCGAGGAGCATCTTGACACATGTCAACACTGGGTCTGACTGAGCGCCTCCAGGAGAGAGGCCCAACCAAGGCGCGCCCCGAGGAGAGTCTTGCCACATGCCAACACTGGGTCTGACTGAGCGCCTCCAGGAGAGAGGCCCAAGTAAGACGCGCCCCGAGGAGCGTCTTGCCACATGTCAACACTGGGTCTGACTGAGCGCCTCCAGGAGAGAGGCCCAAGCAAGACACGCTCCGAGGAGCGTCTTGCCACATGTCAACACTGGGTCTGACTGAGCGCCTCCAGGATAGAGGCCCAAGCAAGACGCGCCCCGAGGAGCGTCTTGACACATGTCAACACTGGGTCTGACTGAGGGCCTCCAGGAGAGAGGCCCAACCAAGGCGCGCCCCGAGGAGAGTCTTGCCACATGCAAACACTGGGTCTGACTGAGCGCCTCCAGGAGAGAGGCCCAAGCAAGACGCACCCCGAGGAGCGTCTTGCCACATGTCAGCACTGGGTCTGACTGAGCGCCTCCAGGAGAGAGGCCCCAGCAAGAAGTGCCCAGAGGAGCGTCTTTCCACGTGTCACCACTGGGTCTGACTGAGCGCCTCCATGAGAGAGGCCCAAGCAAGACGCGCCCCGAGGAGCGTCTTGCCACGTGTCATCACTGGGTCTGACTGAGCGCCTCCAGGAGAGAGGCCCAAGCAAGACGCGCCCCGAGGAGCGTCTCGCCACGTGTCACCACTGGGTCTGACTGAGTGCCTCCAGGAGAGAAGCCCAAGCAAGATGTGCCCCGAGGAGCGTCTTGCCACATGTGAACACTGGGTCTGACAGAGGGCCTCCAGGAGAGAGGCCCAAGCAATACGCGCCCCGAGGAGCGTCTTGCCACATGTCACCACTGGGTCTGACTGAGCGCCTCCAGGAGAGAGGCCCAACCAAGGCGCGCCCCGAGGAGAGTCTTGCCACATGCAAACACTGGGTCTGACTGAGCGCCTCCAGGAGAGAGGCCCAAGTAAGACGCGCCCCGAGGAGCGTCTTGCCACATGTCAACACTGGGTCTGACTGAGCGCCTCCAGGAGAGAGGCCCAAGCAAGACGCGCCCCGAGGAGCGTATTGCCACATGTCAACACTGGGTCTGACTGAGCGCCTCCAGGAGAGAGGCCCAAGCAAGACGCGCCCCGAGGAGCGTCTTGCCACGTGTCACCACTGGGTCTGATTGAGCGCCTCCAGGAGAGAGGCCCCAGCAAGACGCGCCCCGAGGAGTGTCTTGCCTTATGTCAGCACTCGGTCTGACTGAGGGTCTCCAGGAGAGAGGCCCAAGCAATACGCGCCCCGAGGAGCGTCTTGCCACATGTCACCACTGGGTCTGACTGAGCGCCTCCAGGAGAGAGGCCCAACAAAGGCGCGCCCCGAGGAGAGTATTGCCACATGCCAACACTGGGTCTGACTGAGCGCCTCCAGGAGATAGGCCCAAGTAAGACACGCCCCGAGGAGCGTCTTGCCACATGTCAACACTGGATCTGACTGAGCGCCTCCAGGAGAGGGGCCCAAGCAAGACGCGCCCCGAGGAGCGTCTTGCCACATGTCAACACTGGGTCTGACTGAGCGCCTCCAGGATAGAGGCCCAAGCAAGACGCGCCCCGAGGAGCATCTTGACACATTTCAACACTGGGTCTGACTGAGCGCCTCCAGGAGAGAGGCCCAACCAAGGCGCGCCCCGAGGAGAGTCTTGCCACATGCCAACACTGGGTCTGACTGAGCGCCTCCAGGAGAGAGGCCCAAGTAAGACGCGCCCCGAGGAGCGTCTTGCCACATGTCAACACTGGGTCTGACTGAGCGCCTCCAGGAGAGAGGCCCAAGCAAGACACGCCCCGAGGAGCGTCTTGCCACATGTAAACACTGGGTCTGACTGAGCGCCTCCAGGATAGAGGCCCAAGCAAGACGCGCCCCGAGGAGCGTCTTGACACATGTCAACACTGGGTCTGACTGAGGACCTCCAGGAGAGAGGCCCAACCAAGGCGCGCCCCGAGGAGAGTCTTGCCACATGCCAACACTGGGTCTGACTGAGCGCCTCCAGGAGAGAGGCCCAAGTAGGACGCACCCCGAGGAGCGTCTTGCCACATGTCAGCACTGGGTCTGACTAAGCGCCTCCAGGAGAGAGGCCCCAGCAAGAAGTGCCCAGAGGAGCGTCTTTCCACGTGTCACCAGTGGGTCTGACTGAGCGCCTCCAGGAGAGAGGCCCAAGCAAGACGCGCCCCGAGGAGCGTCTTGCCACGTGTCATCACTGGGTCTGACTGAGCGCCTCCAGGAGAGAGGCCCAAGCAAGACGCTCCCCGAGGAGCGTCTTGCCACGTGTCACCACTGGGTCTGACTGAGTGCCTCCAGGAGAGAAGCCCAAGCAAGATGTGCCCCGAGGAGCGTCTTGCCACATGTGAACACTGGGTCTGACAGAGGGCCTCCAGGAGAGAGGCCCAAGCAATACGCGCCCCGAGGAGCGTCTTGCCACATGTCACCACTGTGTCTGACTGAGCGCCTCCAGGAGAGAGGCCCAACCAAGGCGCGCCCCGAGGAGAGACTTGCCACATGCAAACACTGGGTCTGACTGAGCGCCTCCAGGTGAGAGGCCCAAGTAAGACGCGCCCCGAGGAGCGTCTTGCCACATGTCAACACTGGGTCTGACTGAGCGCCTCCAGGAGAGAGGCCCAAGCAAGACGCGCCCCGAGGAGCGTATTGCCACATGTCAACACTGGGTCTGACTGAGCGCCTCCAGGAGAGAGGCCCAAGCAAGACGCGCCCCGAGGAGCGTCTTGCCACGTGTCACCACTGGGTCTGATTGAGCTTCTCCAGGAGAGAGGCCCCAGCAAGACGCGCCCCGAGGAGTGTCTTGCCTTATGTCAGCACTCGGTCTGACTGAGTGCCTCCAGGAGAGAGGCCCAAGCATGATGTGTCCCGAGGAGCGTCTTGCCACATGTCAACAATGGGTCTGACTGAGGGCCTCCAGGAGAGAGGCCCAAGCAAGATGTGCCCCGAGGAGCGTCTTGCCACATGTCAACAATGGGTCTGACTGAGGGCCTCCAGGAGAGAAGCCCAAGCAAGACGCTCCCCGATGAGCGTCTTGCCACTTGACAGCACTCGGTCTTACTGAGCGCCTCCAGGAGAGAGGCCCAAGTAAGACGCGCCCCGAGGAGCGTCTTGCCTCATGTCAACACTGGGTCTGACTGAGCGCCTCCAGGAGAGAGGCCCAAGCAAGACGCGCCCCGAGGAGCGTCTTGACACATGTCAACACTGGGTCTGACTGAGGGCCTCCAGGAGAGAGGCCCAACCAAGGCGCGCCCCGAGGAAAGTCTTGCCACATGCCAACACTGGGTCTGACTGAGCGCCTCCAGGAGAGAGGCCCAAGCAAGACGCGCCCCGAGGAAAGTCTTGCCACATGTCAACACTGGGTCTGACTGAGCGCCTCCAGGAGAGAGGCCCAAGCAAGACGCACCCCGAGGAGCGTCTTGCCACATGTCAGCACTGGGTCTGACTGAGCGCCTCCAGGAAAGAGGCCCCAGCAAGACGCGCCCAGAGGAGCGTCTTGCCACATGTCAGCACTGGGTCTGACTGAGCGCCTCCAGGAAAGAGGCCCCAGCAAGACGCGCCCCGAGGAGAGTCTTGCCACATGCCAACACTGGGTCTGACTGAGCGCCTCCAAGAGAGAGGCCCAAGCAAGACGCGCCCCGAGGAGCGTCTTGCCACATGTCAACACTGGGTCTGACTGAGCGCCTCCAGGAGAGAGGCCCAAGCAAGACGCACCCCGAGGAGCGTCTTGCCACATGTCAGCACTGGGTCTGACTGAGCGCCTCCAGGAAAGAGGCCCCAGCAAGACGCGCCCAGAGGAGCTTCTTGCCTTATGTCAGCACTCGGTCTGACTGAGCGCCTCCAGGAGAGAGGCCCAAGCAAGAAGCGCCCCGAGGAGCGTCTTTCCATGTGTCACCACTGGGTCTGACTGAGCGCCTCCAGGAGAGAGGCCCAAGCAATACGCGCCCCGAGGAGCGTCTTGCCACATGTCACCACTGGGTCTGACTGAGCGCCTCCAGGAGAGAGGCCCAACCAAGGCGCGCCCCGAGGAGAGTCTTGCCACATGCCAACACTGGGTCTGACTGAGCGCCTCCAGGAGAGAGGCCCAAGTAAGACGCGCCCCGAGGAGCGTCTTGCCACATGTCAACACTGGGTCTGACTGAGCGCCTGCAGGAGAGAGGCCCAAGCAAGACACGCCCCGAGGAGCGTCTTGCCACATGTAAACACTGGGTCTGACTGAGCGCCTCCAGGATAGAGGCCCAAGCAAGACGCGCCCCGAGGAGCGTCTTGACACATGTCAACACTGGGTCTGACTGAGGACCTCCAGGAGAGAGGCCCAACCAAGGCGCGCCCCGAGGAGAGTCTTGCCACATGCCAACACTGGGTCTGACTGAGCGCCTCCAGGAGAGAGGCCCAAGTAGGACGCACCCCGAGGAGCGTCTTGCCACATGTCAGCACTGGGTCTGACTAAGCGCCTCCAGGAGAGAGGCCCCAGCAAGACGCGCCCCGAGGAGTGTCTTGCCACATGTCACCACTGGGTCTGACTGAGCGCCTCCAGGAGAGAGGCCCAAGCAAGACGCTCCCCGAGGAGCGTCATGCCACATGTCACTACTCGGTCCGACTGAGAGCCTCCAGGAGAGAGGCCCAAGGAAGACGCGCCCCGAGGAGCGTCTTGCCACTTGTCAGCACTGGGTCTGACTGAGTGCCTCCAGGAGAGAAGCCCAAGCAAGATGTGCCCCGAGGAGCGTCTTGCCACATGTGAACACTGGGTCTGACAGAGGGCCTCCAGGAGAGAGGCCCAAGCAATACGCGCCCCGAGGAGCGTCTTGCCACATGTCACCACTGTGTCTGACTGAGCGCCTCCAGGAGAGAGGCCCAACCAAGGCGCGCCCCGAGGAGAGACTTGCCACATGCAAACACTGGGTCTGACTGAGCGCCTCCAGGAGAGAGGCCCAAGTAAGACGCGCCCCGAGGAGCGTCTTGCCACATGTCAACACTGGGTCTGACTGAGCGCCTCCAGGAGAGAGGCCCAAGCAAGACGCGCCCCGAGGAGCGTATTGCCACATGTCAACACTGGGTCTGACTGAGCGCCTCCAGGAGAGAGGCCCAAGCAAGACTCGCCCCGAGGAGCGTCTTGCCACGTGTCACCACTGGGTCTGATTGAGCTTCTCCAGGAGAGAGGCCCCAGCAAGACGCGCCCCGAGGAGTGTCTTGCCTTATGTCAGCACTCGGTCTGACTGAGTGCCTCCAGGAGAGAGGCCCAAGCATGATGTGCCCCGAGGAGCGTCTTGCCACATGTCAACAATGGGTCTGACTGAGGGCCTCCAGGAGAGAGGCCCAAGCAAGATGTGCCCCGAGGAGCGTCTTGCCACATGTCAACAATGGGTCTGACTGAGGGCCTCCAGGAGAGAAGCCCAAGCAAGACGCTCCCCGATGAGCGTCTTGCCACTTGACAGCACTCGGTCTTACTGAGCGCCTCCAGGAGAGAGGCCCAAGTAAGACGCGCCCCGAGGAGCGTCTTGCCTCATGTCAACACTGGGTCTGACTGAGCGCCTCCAGGAGAGAGGCCCAAGCAAGACGCGCCCCGAGGAGCGTCTTGACACATGTCAACACTGGGTCTGACTGAGGGCCTCCAGGAGAGAGGCCCAACCAAGGCGCGCCCCGAGGGAAGTCTTGCCACATGCCAACACTGGGTCTGACTGAGCGCCTCCAGGAGAGAGGCCCAAGCAAGACGCGCCCCGAGGAAAGTCTTGCCACATGTCAACACTGGGTCTGACTGAGCGCCTCCAGGAGAGAGGCCCAAGCAAGACGCACCCCGAGGAGCGTCTTGCCACATGTCAGCACTGGGTCTGACTGAGCGCCTCCAGGAAAGAGGCCCCAGCAAGACGCGCCCAGAGGAGGGTCTTGCCACATGTCAGCACTGGGTCTGACTGAGCGCCTCCAGGAAAGAGGCCCCAGCAAGACGCGCCCCGAGGAGAGTCTTGCCACATGCCAACACTGGGTCTGACTGAGCGCCTCCAAGAGAGAGGCCCAAGCAAGACGCGCCCCGAGGAGCGTCTTGCCACATGTCAACACTGGGTCTGACTGAGCGCCTCCAGGAGAGAGGCCCAAGCAAGACGCACCCCGAGGAGCGTCTTGCCACATGTCAGCACTGGGTCTGACTGAGCGCCTCCAGGAAAGAGGCCCCAGCAAGACGCGCCCAGAGGAGCTTCTTGCCTTATGTCAGCACTCGGTCTGACTGAGCGCCTCCAGGAGAGAGGCCCAAGCAAGAAGCGCCCCGAGGAGCGTCTTTCCATGTGTCACCACTGGGTCTGACTGAGCGCCTCCAGGAGAGAGGCCCAAGCAAGAAGCGCCCCGAGGAGCGTCTTGCCACATGTCAACAATGGGTCTGACTGAGGGCCTCCAGGAGAGAAGCCCAAGCAAGACGCGCCCCGAGCAGCGTCTTGCCACTTGTCAGCACTCGGTCTGACTGAGCGCCTCCAGGAGAGAGGCCCAAGCAAGACGCGCCCCGAGGAGCGTCTTGCCACATGTCAACACTGGGTCTGACTGAGGGTCTCCAGGAGAGAGGCCCAAGCAATACGCGCCCCGAGGAGCGTCTTGCCACATGTCACCACTGGGTCTGACTTAGCGCCTCCAGGAGAGAGGCCCAACAAAGGCGCGCCCCGAGGAGTGTATTGCCACATGCCAACACTGGGTCTGACTGAGCGCCTCCAGGAGATAGGCCCAAGTAAGACACGCCCCGAGGAGCGTCTTGCCACATGTCAACACTGGATCTGACTGAGCGCCTCCAGGAGAGAGGCCCAAGCAAGACGCGCCCCGAGGAGCGTCTTGCCACATGTCAACACTGGGTCTGACTGAGCGCCTCCAGGATAGAGGCCCAAGCAAGACGCGCCCCGAGGAGCATCTTGACACATGTCAACACTGGGTCTGACTGAGCGCATCCAGGAGAGAGGCCCAACCAAGGCGCGCCCCGAGGAGAGTCTTGCCACATGCCAACACTGGGTCTGACTGAGCGCCTCCAGGAGAGAGGCCCAAGTAAGACGGGCCCCGAGGAGCGTCTTGCCACATGTCAACACTGGGTCTGACTGAGCGCCTCCAGGAGAGAGGCCCAAGCAAGACACGCCCCGAGGAGCGTCTTGCCACATGTCAACACTGGGTCTGACTGAGCGCCTCCAGGATAGAGGCCCAAGCAAGACGCGCCCCGAGGAGCGTCTTGACACATGTCAACACTGGGTCTGACTGAGGGCCTCCAGGAGAGAGGCCCAACCAAGGCGCGCCCCGAGGAGAGTCTTGCCACATGCCAACACTGGGTCTGACTGAGCGCCTCCAGGAGAGAGACCCAAGCAAGACGCACCCCGAGGAGCGTCTTGCCACATGTCAGCACTGGGTCTGACTGAGCGCCTCCAGGAGAGAGGCCCCAGCAAGAAGTGCCCAGAGGAGCGTCTTTCCACGTGTCACCACTGGGTCTGACTGAGCGCCTCCAGGAGAGAGGCCCAAGCAAGATGCGCCCCGAGGAGCGTCTTGCCACGTGTCATCACTGGGTCTGACTGAGCGCCTCCAGGAGAGAGGCCCAAGCAAGACGCACCCCGAGGAGCGTCTTGCCACATGTCAGCACTGGGTCTGACTGAGCGCCTCCAGGAAAGAGGCCCCAGCAAGACGCGCCCAGAGGAGCGTCTTGCCACATGTCAGCACTGGGTCTGACTGAGCGCCTCCAGGAAAGAGGCCCCAGCAAGACGCGCCCCGAGGAGAGTCTTGCCACATGCCAACACTGGGTCTGACTGAGCGCCTCCAGGAGAGAGGCCCAAGCAAGACGCGCCCCGAGGAGCGTCTTGCCACATGTCAACACTGGGTCTGACTGAGCGCCTCCAGGAGAGAGGCCCAAGCAAGACGCACCCCGAGGAGCGTCTTGCCACATGTCAGCACTGGGTCTGACTGAGCGCCTCCAGGAAAGAGGCCCCAGCAAGACGCGCCCAGAGGAGCATCTTGCCTTATGTCAGCACTCGGTCTGACTGAGCGCCTCCAGGAGAGAGGCCCAAGCAAGAAGCGCCCCGAGGAGCGTCTTTCCATGTGTCACCACTGGGTCTGACTGAGCGCCTCCAGGAGAGAGGCCCAAGCAAGACGCGCTCCGAGGAGCGTCTTGCCACATGTCAACAATGGGTCTGACTGAGGGCCTCCAGGAGAGATGCCCAAGCAAGACGCGCCCCGAGCAGCGTCTTGCCACTTGTCAGCACTCGGTCTGACTGAGCGCCTCCAGGAGAGAGGCCCAAGCAAGACGCGCCCCGAGGAGCGTCTTTCCACATGTCAACACTGGGTCTGACTGAGCGCCTCCAGACGAGAGGCCCAAGCAAGACGCGCCCCGAGGAGCGTCTTGCCACATGTCAGCACTGGGTCTGACTGAGCACCTCCAGGAGAGAGACCCCAGCAAGACGCGCCCCGAGGAGCGTCTTGCCACATGTCAACAATGGGTCTGACTGAGGGCCTCCAGGAGAGAAGCCCAAGCAACACGTGGCCCGAGGAGCGTCTTGCCACATGTCAGCACTCGGTCTGACTGAGCGCCTCCAGGAGAGAGGCCCAAGCAAGACGCGACCCGAGGAGCGTCTTGACACATGTCAACACTGGGTCTGACAGAGGGCCTCCAGGAGAGAGGCCCAAGCAAGACGCGCCCCGAGGAGTGTCTTGCCACATGTCACCACTGGGTCTGACTGAGCGCCTCCAGGAGAGAGGCCCAAGCAAGACGCTCCCCGAGGAGCGTCATGCCACATGTCACTACTCGGTCCGACTGAGAGCCTCCAGGAGAGAGGCCCAAGGAAGACGCGCCCCGAGGAGCGTCTTGTCACTTGTCAGCACTGGGTCTGATTGAGGGCCTCCAGGAGAGAGGCCCAAGCAAGACGCGCCGCGAGGAGTGTCTTGACACATGTCCACACTGGGTCTGACTGAGCGCCTCCAGGCGAGAGCCCGAGCAAGACGTGCCCCGAGTAGCGTCTTGCCGCATGTCAACACTCGGTCTGAATGAGCGCCTCCAGGAGAGAGGCCCAAGCAAGACGCGCCCCGAGGAGCGTCTTGCCACATGTCAACAATGAGTCTGACTGAGGGCCTCCAGGAGAGAAGCCCAAGCAATACGCGCCCCGAGGAGCGTCTTGCCACATGTCACCTCTGGGTCTGACTGAGCGCCTCCAGGAGAGAGGCCCAAGCAAGACGCGCCCCGAGGAGCGTCTTGCCACGTGTCATCACTGGGTCTGACTGAGCGCCTCCAGGAGAGAGGCCCAAGCAAGAAGCGCCCCGAGGAGCGTCTTGCCACCTGTCATCACTGGGTCTGACTGAGCGCCTCCAGGAGAGAGGCCCAATCAACACGCGCCCCGAGGAGCGTCTTGCCACATGTCAACAATGGGTCTGACTGAGGGCCTCCAGGAGAGAAGCCCAAGCAAGACGCGCCCCGAGCAGCGTCTTGCCACTTGTCAGCACTCGGTCTGACTGAGCGCCTCCAGGAGAGAGGCCCAAGCAAGACGCGCCCCGAGGAGCGTCTTGCCACATGTCAACACTGGGTCTGACTGAGGGTCTCCAGGAGAGAGGCCCAAGCAATACGCGCCCCGAGGAGCGTCTTGCCACATGTCACCACTGGGTCTGACTGAGCGCCTCCAGGAGAGAGGCCCAACAAAGGCGCGCCCCGAGGAGAGTATTGCCACATGCCAACACTGGGTCTGACTGAGCGCCTCCAGGATAGAGGCCCAAGCAAGACGCGCCCCGAGGAGCATCTTGACACATGTCAACACTGGGTCTGACTGAGCGCCTCCAGGAGAGAGGCCCAACCAAGGCGCGCCCCGAGGAGAGTCTTGCCACATGCCAACACTGGGTCTGACTGAGCGCCTCCAGGAGAGAGGCCCAAGTAAGACACGCCCCGAGGAGCGTCTTGCCACATGTCAACACTGGGTCTGACTGAGCGCCTCCAGGAGAGAGGCCCAAGCAAGACACGCCCCGAGGAGCGTCTTGCCACATGTCAACACTGGGTCTGACTGAGCGCCTCCAGGATAGAGGCCCAAGCAAGACGCGCCCCGAGGAGCGTCTTGACACATATCAACACTGGGTCTGACTGAGGGCCTCCAGGAGAGAGGCCCAACCAAGGCGCGCCCCGAGGAGAGTCTTGCCACATGCAAACACTGGGTCTGACTGAGCGCCTCCAGGAGAGAGGCCCAAGCAAGACGCACCCCGAGGAGCGTCTTGCCACATGTCAGCACTGGGTCTGACTGAGCGCCTCCAGGAGAGAGGCCCCAGCAAGAAGTGCCCAGAGGAGCGTCTTTCCACGTGTCACCACTGGGTCTGACTGAGCGCCTCCATGAGAGAGGCCCAAGCAAGACGCGCCCCGAGGAGCGTCTTGCCACGTGTCATCACTGGGTCTGACTGAGCGCCTCCAGGAGAGAGGCCCAAGCAAGACGCGCCCCGAGGAGCGTCTCGCCACGTGTCACCACTGGGTCTGACTGAGTGCCTCCAGGAGAGAAGCCCAAGCAAGATGCGCCCCGAGGAGCGTCTTGCCACATGTGAACATTGGGTCTGACAGAGGGCCTCCAGGAGAGAGGCCCAAGCAATACGCGCCCCGAGGAGCGTCTTGCCACATGTCACCACTGGGTCTGACTGAGCGCCTCCAGGAGAGAGGCCCAACCAAGGCGCGCCCCGAGGAGAGTCTTGCCACATGCAAACACTGGGTCTGACTGAGCGCCTCCAGGAGAGAGGCCCAAGTAAGACGCGCCCCGAGGAGCGTCTTGCCACATGTCAACACTGGGTCTGACTGAGCGCCTCCAGGAGAGAGGCCCAAGCAAGACGCGCCCCGAGGAGCGTATTGCCACATGTCAACACTGGGTCTGACTGAGCGCCTCCAGGAGAGAGGCCCAAGCAAGACGCGCCCCGAGGAGCGTCTTGCCACGTGTCACCACTGGGTCTGATTGAGCGCCTCCAGGAGAGAGGCCCCAGCAAGACGCGCCCCGAGGAGTGTCTTGCCTTATGTCAGCACTCGGTCTGACTGAGTGCCTCCAGGAGAGAGGCCCAAGCATGATGTGCCCCGAGGAGCGTCTTGCCACATGTCAACAATGGGTCTAACTGAGGGCCTCCAGGAGAGAGGCCCAAGCAAGATGTGCCCCGAGGAGCGTCTTGCCACATGTCAACAATGGGTCTGACTGAGGGCCTCCAGGAGAGAAGCCCAAGCAAGACGCTCCCCGATGAGCGTCTTGCCACTTGTCAGCACTCGGTCTTACTGAGCGCCTCCAGAAGAGAGGCCCAAGTAAGACGCGCCCCGAGGAGCGTCTTGCCACATGTCAACACTGGGTCTGACTGAGCGCCTCCAGGAGAGAGGCCCAAGCAAGACGCGCCCCGAGGAGCGTCTTGACACATGTCAACACTGGGTCTGACTGAGGGCCTCCAGGAGAGAGGCCCAACCAAGGCGCGCCCCGAGGAAAGTCTTGCCACATGCCAACACTGGGTCTGACTGAGCGCCTCCAGGAGAGAGGCCCAAGCAAGACGCACCCCGAGGAGCGTCTTGCCACATGTCAGCACTGGGTCTGACTGAGCGCCTCCAGGAGAGAGGACCCAGCAAGAAGTTCCCAGAGGAGCGTCTTTCCACGTGTCACCACTGGGTCTGACTGAGCGCCTCCAGGAGAGAGGCCCAAGCAAGACGCGCCCCGAGGAGCGTCTTGCCACGTGTCATCACTGGGTCTGACTGAGCGCCTCCAGGAGAGAGGCCCAAGCAAGACGCACCCCGAGGAGCGTCTTGCCACATGTCAGCACTGGGTCTGACTGAGCGCCTCCAGGAAAGAGGCCCCAGCAAGACGCGCCCAGAGGAGCGTCTTGCCACATGTCAGCACTGGGTCTGACTGAGCGCCTCCAGGAAAGAGGCCCCAGCAAGACGCGCCCCGAGGAGAGTCTTGCCACATGCCAACACTGGGTCTGACTGAGCGCCTCCAGGAGAGAGGCCCAAGCAAGATGCGCCCCGAGGAGCGTCTTGCCACATGTCAACACTGGGTCTGACTGAGCGCCTCCAGGAGAGAGGCCCAAGCAAGACGCACCCCGAGGAGCGTCTTGCCACATGTCAGCACTGGGTCTGACTGAGCGCCTCCAGGAAAGAGGCCCCAGCAAGACGCGCCCAGAGGAGCGTCTTGCCTTATGTCAGCACTCGGTCTGACTGAGCGCCTCCAGGAGAGAGGCCCAAGCAAGAAGCGCCCCGAGGAGCGTCTTTCCATGTGGCACCACTGGGTCTGACTGAGCGCCTCCAGGAGAGAGGCCCAAGCAAGACGCGCTCCGAGGAGCGTCTTGCCACATGTCAACAATGGGTCTGACTGAGGGCCTCCAGGAGAGAAGCCCAAGCAAGACGCGCGCCGAGCAGCGTCTTGCCACTTGTCAGCACTCCGTCTGACTGAGCGCCTCCAGGAAAGAGGCCCCAGCAAGACGCGCCCAGAGGAGCATCTTGCCTTATGTCAGCACTCGGTCTGACTGAGCGCCTCCAGGAAAGAGGCCCCAGCAAGACGCGCCCAGAGGAGCATCTTGCCTTATGTCAGCACTCGGTCTGACTGAGCGCCTCCAGGAGAGAGGCCCAAGCAAGAAGCGCCCCGAGGAGCGTCTTTCCATGTGTCACCACTGGGTCTGACTGAGCGCCTCCAGGAGAGAGGCCCAAGCAAGACGCGCTCCGAGGAGCGTCTTGCCACATGTCAACAATGGGTCTGACTGAGGGCCTCCAGGAGAGAAGCCCAAGCAAGACGCGCCCCGAGCAGCGTCTTGCCACTTGTCAGCACTCGGTCTGACTGAGCGCCTCCAGGAGAGAGGCCCAAGCAAGACGCGCCCCGAGGAGCGTCTTGCCACATGTCAACACTGGGTCTGACTGAGCGCCTCCAGGCGAGAGGCCCAAGCAAGACGCGCCCCGAGGAGCGTCTTGCCACATGTCAGCACTGGGTCTGACTGAGCACCTCCAGGAGAGAGACCCCAGCAAGACGCGCCCCGAGGAGCGTCTTGCCACATGTCAACAATGGGTCTGACTGAGGGCCTCCAGGAGAGAAGCCCAAGCAACACGTGGCCCGAGGAGCGTCTTGCCACATGTCAGCACTCGGTCTGACTGAGCGCCTCCAGGAGAGAGGCCCAAGCGAGACGCGACCCGAGGAGCGTCTTGACACATGTCAACACTGGGTCTGACAGAGGGCCTCCAGGAGAGAGGCCCAAGCAAGACGCGCCCCGAGGAGTGTCTTGCCACATGTCACCACTGGGTCTGACTGAGCGCCTCCAGGAGAGAGGCCCAAGCAAGACGCTCCCCGAGGAGCGTCATGCCACATGTCACTACTCGGTCCGACTGAGAGCCTCCAGGAGAGAGGCCCAAGGAAGACGCGCCCCGAGGAGCGTCTTGCCACTTGTCAGCACTGGGTCTGATTGAGGGCCTCCAGGAGAGAGGCCCAAGCAAGACGCGCCCCGAGGAGTGTCTTGACACATGTCCACACTGGGTCTGACTGAGCGCCTCCAGGCGAGAGGCCCGAGCAAGACGCGCCCCGAGTAGCGTCTTGCCGCATGTCAACACTCGGTCTGAATGAGCGCCTCCAGGAGAGAGGCCCAAGCAAGACGCGCCCCGAGGAGCGTCTTGCCACATGTCAACAATGAGTCTGACTGAGGGCCTCCAGGAGAGAAGCCCAAGCAATACGCGCCCCGAGGAGCGTCTTGCCACATGTCACCTCTGGGTCTGACTGAGCGCCTCCAGGAGAGAGGCCCAAGCAAGACGCGCCCCGAGGAGCGTCTTGCCACGTGTCATCACTGGGTCTGACTGAGCGCCTCCAGGAGAGAGGCCCAAGCAAGACGCGCCCCGAGGAGCGTCTTGCCACCTGTCATCACTGGGTCTGACTGAGCGCCTCCAGGAGAGAGGCCCAAGCAACACGCGCCCCGAGGAGCGTCTTGCCACATGTCAACAATGGGTCTGACTGAGGGCCTCCAGGAGAGAAGCCCAAGCAAGACGCGCCCCGAGCAGCGTCTTGCCACTTGTCAGCACTCGGTCTGACTGAGCGCCTCCAGGAGAGAGGCCCAAGCAAGACGCGCCCAGAGGAGCGTCTTGCCACATGTCAACACTGGGTCTGACTGAGGGTCTCCAGGAGAGAGGCCCAAGCAATACGCGCCCCGAGGAGCGTCTTGCCACATGTCACCACTGGGTCTGACTGAGCGCCTCCAGGAGAGAGGCCCAACAAAGGCGCGCCCCGAGGAGAGTATTGCCACATGCCAACACTGGGTCTGACTGAGCGCCTCCAGGAGATAGGCCCAAGTAAGACACGCCCCGAGGAGCGTCTTGCCACATGTCAACACTGGATCTGACTGAGCGCCTCCAGGAGAGGGGCCCAAGCAAGACGCGCCCCGAGGAGCGTCTTGCCACATGTCAACACTGGGTCTGACTGAGCGCCTCCAGGATAGAGGCCCAAGCAAGACGCGCCCCGAGGAGCATCTTGACACATGTCAACACTGGGTCTGACTGAGCGCCTCCAGGAGAGAGGCCCAACCAAGGCGCGCCCCGAGGAGAGTCTTGCCACATGCCAACACTGGGTCTGACTGAGCGCCTCCAGGAGAGAGGCCCAAGTAAGACGCGCCCCGAGGAGCGTCTTGCCACATGTCAACACTGGGTCTGACTGAGCGCCTCCAGGAGAGAGGCCCAAGCAAGACACGCCCCGAGGAGCGTCTTGCCACATGTCAACACTGGGTCTGACTGAGCGCCTCCAGGATAGAGGCCCAAGCAAGACGCGCCCCGAGGAGCGTCTTGACACATGTCAACACTGGGTCTGACTGAGGGCCTCCAGGAGAGAGGCCCAACCAAGGCGCGCCCCGAGGAGAGTCTTGCCACATGCAAACACTGGGTCTGACTGAGCGCCTCCAGGAGAGAGGCCCAAGCAAGACGCACCCCGAGGAGCGTCTTGCCACATGTCAGCACTGGGTCTGACTGAGCGCCTCCAGGAGAGAGGCCCCAGCAAGAAGTGCCCAGAGGAGCGTCTTTCCACGTGTCACCACTGGGTCTGACTGAGCGCCTCCATGAGAGAAGCCCAAGCAAGACGCGCCTCGAGGAGCGTCTTGCCACGTGTCATCACTGGGTCTGACTGAGCGCCTCCAGGAGAGAGGCCCAAGCAAGACGCGCCCCGAGGAGCGTCTCGCCACGTGTCACCACTGGGTCTGACTGAGTGCCTCCAGGAGAGAAGCCCAAGCAAGATGTGCCCCGAGGAGCGTCTTGCCACATGTGAACACTGGGTCTGACAGAGGGCCTCCAGGAGAGAGGCCCAAGCAATACGCGCCCCGAGGAGCGTCTTGCCACATGTCACCACTGGGTCTGACTGAGCGCCTCCAGGAGAGAGGCCCAACCAAGGCGCGCCCCGAGGAGAGTCTTGCCACATGCAAACACTGGGTCTGACTGAGCGCCTCCAGGAGAGAGGCCCAAGTAAGACGCGCCCCGAGGAGCGTCTTGCCACATGTCAACACTGGGTCTGACTGAGCGCCTCCAGGAGAGAGGCCCAAGCAAGACGCGCCCCGAGGAGCGTATTGCCACATGTCAACACTGGGTCTGACTGAGCGCCTCCAGGAGAGAGGCCCAAGCAAGACGCGCCCCGAGGAGCGTCTTGCCACGTGTCACCACTGGGTCTGATTGAGCGCCTCCAGGAGAGAGGCCCCAGCAAGACGCGCCCCGAGGAGTGTCTTGCCTTATGTCAGCACTCGGTCTGACTGAGTGCCTCCAGGAGAGAGGCCCAAGCATGATGTGCCCCGAGGAGCGTCTTGCCACATGTCAACAATGGGTCTGACTGAGGGCCTCCAGGAGAGAGGCCCAAGCAAGATGTGCCCCTAGGAGCGTATTGCCACATGTCAACAATGGGTCTGACTGAGGGCCTCCAGGAGAGAAGCCCAAGCAAGACGCTCCCCGATGAGCGTCTTGCCACTTGTCAGCACTCGGTGTTACTGAGCGCCTCCAGGAGAGAGGCCAAAGTAAGACGCGCCCCGAGGAGCGTCTTGCCACATGTCAACACTGGGTCTGACTGAGCGCCTCCAGGAGAGAGGCCCAAGCAAGACGCGCCCCGAGGAGCGTCTTGACACATGTCAGCACTGGGTCTGACTGAGCGCCTCCAGGAGAGAGGACCCAGCAAGAAGTTCCCAGAGGAGCGTCTTTCCACGTGTCACCACTGGGTCTGACTGAGCGCCTCCAGGAGAGAGGCCCAAGCAAGACGCGCCCCGAGGAGCGTCTTGCCACGTGTCATCACTGGGTCTGACTGAGCGCCTCCAGGAGAGAGGCCCAAGCAAGACGCACCCCGAGGAGCGTCTTGCCACATGTCAGCACTGGGTCTGACTGAGCGCCTCCAGGAAAGAGGCCCCAGCAAGACGCGCCCAGAGGAGCGTCTTGCCACATGTCAGCACTGGGTCTGACTGAGCGCCTCCAGGAAAGAGGCCCCAGCAAGACGCGCCCCGAGGAGAGTCTTGCCACATGCCAACACTGGGTCTGACTGAGCGCCTCCAGGAGAGAGGCCCAAGCAAGACGCGCCCCGAGGAGCGTCTTGCCACATGTCAACACTGGGTCTGACTGAGCGCCTCCAGGAGAGAGGCCCAAGCAAGACGCACCCCGAGGAGCGTCTTGCCACATGTCAGCACTGGGTCTGACTGAGCGCCTCCAGGAAAGAGGCCCCAGCAAGACGCGCCCAGAGGAGCGTCTTGCCATATGTCAGCACTCGGTCTGACTGAGCGCCTCCAGGAGAGAGGCCCAAGCAAGAAGCGCCCCGAGGAGCGTCTTTCCATGTGTCACCACTGGGTCTGACTGAGCGCCTCCAGGAGAGAGGCCCAAGCAAGACGCGCCCCGAGGAGCGTCTTGCCACATGTCAACACTGGGTCTGACTGAGCACCTCCAGGAGAGAGACCCCAGCAAGATGCGCCCCGAGGAGCGACTTGCCACATGTCAACAATGGGTCTGACTGAGGGCCTCCAGGAGAGAAGCCCAAGCAACACGCGGCCCGAGGAGCGTCTTGCCACATGTCAGCACTCGGTCTGACTGAGCGCCTCCAGGAGAGAGGCCCAAGCAAGACGCGACACGAGGAGCGTCTTGACACATGTCACCACTGGGTCTGACTGAGCGCCTCCAGGAGAGAGGCCCAAGCAAGACGCTCCCCGAGGAGCGTCATGCCACATGTCACTACTCGGTCCGACTGAGAGCCTCCAGGAGAGAGGCCCAAGGAAGACGCGCCCCGAGGAGCGTCTTGCCACTTCTCAGCACTGGGTCTGATTGAGGGCCTCCAGGAGAGAGGCCCAAGCAAGACGCGCCCCGAGGAGTGTCTTGACACATGTCAACACTCGGTCTGAATGAGCGCCTCCAGGAGAGAGGCCCAAGCAAGACGCGCCCCGAGGAGCGTCTTGCCACATGTCAACAATGAGTCTGACTGAGGGCCTCCAGGAGAGAAGCCCAAGCAATACGCGCCCCGAGGAGCGTCTTGCCACTTGTCAGCACTGGGTCAGATTGAGGGCCTCCAGGCGAGAGGCCCGAGCAAGACGCGCCCCGAGTAGCGTCTTGCCGCATGTCAACACTCGGTCTGAATGAGCGCCTCCAGGAGAGAGGCCCAAGCAAGACGCGCCCCGAGGAGCGTCTTGCCACATGTCAACAATGAGTCTGACTGAGGGCCTCCAGGAGAGAAGCCCAAGCAATACGCGCCCCGAGTAGCGTCTTGCCACATGTCACCTCTGGGTCTGACTGAGCGCCTCCAGGAGAGAGGCCCAAGCAAGACGCGCCCCGAGGAGCGTCTTGCCACGTGTCATCACTGGGTCTGACTGAGCGCCTCCAGGAGAGAGGCCCAAGCAAGACGCGCCCCGAGGAGCGTCTTGCCACCTGTCATCACTGGGTCTGACTGAGCGCCTCCAGGAGAGAGGCCCAAGCAACACGCGCCCCGAGGAGCGTCTTGCCACATGTCAACAATGGGTCTGACTGAGGGCCTCCAGGAGAGAAGCCCAAGCAAGACGCGCCCCGAGCAGCGTCTTGCCACTTGTCAGCACTCGGTCTGACTGAGCGCCTCCAGGAGAGAGGCCCAAGCAAGACGCGCCCCGAGGAGCGTCTTGCCACATGTCAACACTGGGTCTGACTGAGGGTCTCCAGGAGAGAGGCCCAAGCAATACGCGCCCCGAGGAGCGTCTTGCCACATGTCACCACTGGGTCTGACTGAGCGCCTCCAGGAGAGAGGCCCAACAAAGGCGCGCCCCGAGGAGAGTATTGCCACATGCCAACACTGGGTCTGACAGAGCGCCTCCAGGAGATAGGCCCAAGTAAGACACGCCCCGAGGAGCATCTTGCCACATGTCAACACTGGATCTGACTGAGCGCCTCCAGGAGAAGGGTCCAAGCAAGACGCGCCCCGAGGAGCGTCTTGCCACATGTCAACACTGGGTCTGACTGAGCGCCTCCAGGATAGAGGCCCAAGCAAGACGCGCCCCGAGGAGCATCTTGACACATGTCAACACTGGGTCTGACTGAGCGCCTCCAGGAGAGAGGCCCAACCAAGGCGCGCCCCGAGGAGAGTATTGCCACATGCCAACACTGGGTCTGACAGAGCGCCTCCAGGAGATAGGCCCAAGTAAGACACGCCCCGAGGAGCATCTTGCCACATGTCAACACTGGATCTGACTGAGCGCCTCCAGGAGAAGGGTCCAAGCAAGACGCGCCCCGAGGAGCGTCTTGCCACATGTCAACACTGGGTCTGACTGAGCGCCTCCAGGATAGAGGCCCAAGCAAGACGCGCCCCGAGGAGCATCTTGACACATGTCAACACTGGGTCTGACTGAGCGCCTCCAGGAGAGAGGCCCAACCAAGGCGCGCCCCGAGGAGAGTCTTGCCACATGCCAACACTGGGTCTGACTGAGCGCCTCCAGGAGAGAGGCCCAAGTAAGACACGCCCCGAGGAGCGTCTTGCCACATGTCAACACTGGGTCTGACTGAGCGCCTCCAGGAGAGAGGCCCAAGCAAGACACGCCCCGAGGAGCGTCTTGCCACATGTCAACACTGGGTCTGACTGAGCGCCTCCAGGATAGAGGCCCAAGCAAGACGCGCCCCGAGGAGCGTCTTGACACATGTCAACACTGGGTCTGACTGAGGGCCTCCAGGAGAGAGGCCCAACCAAGGCGCGCCCCGAGGAGAGTCTTGCCACATGCCAACACTGGGTCTGACTGAGCGCCTCCAGGAGAGAGGCCCAAGCAAGACGCACCCCGAGGAGCGTCTTGCCACATGTCAGCACTGGGTCTGACTGAGCGCCTCCAGGAGAGAGGCCCCAGCAAGAAGTGCCCAGAGGAGCGTCTTTCCACGTGTCACCACTGGGTCTGACTGAGCGCCTCCAGGAGAGAGGCCCAAGCAAGACGCGCCCCGAGGAGCGTCTTGCCACGTGTCATCACTGGGTCTGACTGAGCACCTCCAGGAGAGAGACTCCAGCAAGATGCGCCCCGAGGAGCGTCTTGCCACATGTCAACAATGGGTCTGACTGAGGGCCTCCAGGAGAGAAGCCCAAGAAACACGCGGCCCGAGGAGCGTCTTGCCACATGTCAGCACTCGGTCTGACTGAGCGCCTCCAGGAGAGAGGCCCAAGCAAGACGCGACCCGAGGAGCGTCTTGACACATGTCACCACTGGGTCTGACTGAGCGCCTCCAGGAGAGAGGCCCAAGCAAGACGCTCCCCGAGGAGCGTCATGCCACATGTCACTACTCGGTCCGACTGAGAGCCTCCAGTGAGAGGCCCAAGGAAGACGCGCCCCGAGGAGCGTCTTGCCACTTTTCAGCACTGGGTCTGATTGAGGGCCTCCAGGAGAGAGGCCCAAGCAAGAAGCGCCCCGAGGAGTGTCTTGACACATGCCCACACTGGGTCTGACTGAGCGCCTCCAGGCGAGAGGCCCAAGCAAGACGCGCCCCGAGTAGCGTCTTGCCGCATGTCAACACTCGGTCTGAATGAGCGCCTCCAGGAGAGAGGCCCAAGCAAGACGCGCCCCGAGGAGCGTCTTGCCACATGTCAACAATGAGTCTGACTGAGGGCCTCCAGGAGAGAAGCCCAAGCAATACGCGCCCCGAGGAGCGGCTTGCCACATGTCACCTCTGGGTCTGACTGAGCGCCTCCAGGAGAGAGGCCCAAGCAAGACGCGCCCCGAGGAGCGTCTTGCCACGTGTCATCACTGGGTCTGACTGAGCGCCTCCAGGAGAGAGGCCCAAGAAAGACGCGCCCCGAGGAGCGTCTTGCCACCTGTCATCACTGGGTCTGACTGAGCGCCTCCAGGAGAGAGGCCCAAGCAACACGCGCCCCGAGGAGCGTCTTGCCACATGTCAACAATGGGTCTGACTGAGGGCCTCCAGGAGAGAAGCCCAAGCAAGACGCGCCCCGAGCAGCGTCTTGCCACTTGTCAGCACTCGGTCTGACTGAGCGCCTCCAGGAGAGAGGCCCAAGCAAGACGCGCCCCGAGGAGCGTCTTGCCACATGTCAACACTGGGTCTGACTGAGGGTCTCCAGGAGAGAGGCCCAAGCAATACGCGCCCCGAGGAGCGTCTTGCCACATGTCACCACTGGGTCTGACTGAGCGCCTCCAGGAGAGAGGCCCAACAAAGGCGCGCCCTGAGGAGAGTATTGCCACATGCCAACACTGGGTCTGACAGAGCGCCTCCAGGAGATAGGCCCAAGTAAGACACGCCCCGAGGAGCATCTTGCCACATGTCAACACTGGATCTGACTGAGCGCCTCCAGGAGAAGGGTCCAAGCAAGACGCGCCCCGAGGAGCGTATTGCCACATGTCAACACTGGGTCTGACTGAGCGCCTCCAGGATAGAGGCCCAAGCAAGACGCGCCCCGAGGAGCATCTTGACACATGTCAACACTGGGTCTGACTGAGCGCCTCCAGGAGAGAGGCCCAACCAAGGCGCGCCCCGAGGAGAGTCTTGCCACATGCCAACACTGGGTCTGACTGAGCGCCTCCAGGAGAGAGGCCCAAGTAAGACGCGCCCCGAGGAGCGTCTTGCCACATGTCAACACTGGGTCTGACTGAGCGCCTCCAGGAGAGAGGCCCAAGCAAGACACGCCCCGAGGAGCGTCTTGCCACATGTCAACACTGGGTCTGACTGAGCGCCTCCAGGATAGAGGCCCAAGCAAGACACGCCCCGAGGAGCGTCTTGACACATGTCAACACTGGGTCTGACTGAGGGCCTCCAGGAGAGAGGCCCAACCAAGGCGCGCCCCGAGGAGAGTCTTGCCACATGCCAACACTGGGTCTGACTGAGCGCCTCCAGGAGAGAGGCCCAAGCAAGACGCACCCCGAGGAGCGTCTTGCCACATGTCATCACTGGGTCTGACTGAGCGCCTCCAGGAGAGAGGCCCCAGCAAGAAGTGCCCAGAGGAGCGTCTTTCCACGTGTCACCACTGGGTCTGACTGAGCGCCTCCAGGAGAGAGGCCCAAGCAAGACGCGCCCCGAGGAGCGTCTTGCCACGTGTCATCACTGGGTCTGACTGAGCGCCTCCAGGAGAGAGGCCCAAGCAAGACGCGCCCCGAGGAGCGTCTCGCCACGTGTCACCACTGGGTCTGACTGAGTGCCTCCAGGGGAGAAGCCCAAGCAAGATGTGCCCCGAGGAGCGTCTTGCCACATGTGAACACTGGGTCTGACAGTGGGCCTCCAGGAGAGAGGCCCAAGCAACACGCGCCCCGAGGAGCGTCTTGCCACATGTCACCACTGGGTCTGACTGAGCGCCTCCAGGAGAGAGGCCCAACCAAGGCGCGCCCCGAGGAGAGTCTTGCCACATGCAAACAGTGGGTCTGACTGAGCGCCTCCAGGAGAGAGGCCCAAGTAAGACGCGCCCCGAGGAGCGTCTTGCCACATGTCAACACTGGGTCTGACTGAGCGCCTCCAGGAGAGAGGCCCAAGAAAGACGCGCCCCGAGGAGCGTATTGCCACATGTCAACACTGGGTCTGACTGAGCGCCTCCAGGAGAGAGGCCCAAGCAAGACGCGCCCCGAGGAGCGTCTTGCCACGTGTCACCACTGGGTCTGATTGAGCGCCTCCAGGAGAGAGGCCCCAGCAAGACGCGCCCCGAGGAGTGTCTTGCCTTATGTCAGCACTCGGTCTGACTGAGTGCCTCCAGGAGAGAGGCCCAAGCATGATGTGCCCCGAGGAGCGTCTTGCCACATGTCAACAATGGGTCTGACTGAGGGCCTCCAGGAGAGAGGCCCAAGCAAGATGTGCCCCGAGGAGCGTCTTGCCACATGTCAACAATGGGTCTGACTGAGGGCCTCCAGGAGAGAAGCCCAAGCAAGACGCTCCCCGATGAGCGTCTTGCCACTTGTCAGCACTCGGTCTTACTGAGCTCCTCCAGGAGAGAGGCCCAAGTAAGACGCGCCCCGAGGAGCGTCTTGCCACATGTCAACACTGGGTCTGACTGAGCGCCTCCAGGAGAGAGGCCCAAGCAAGACGCGCCCCGAGGAGCGTCTTGACACATGTCAACACTGGGTCTGACTGAGGGCCTCCAGGAGAGAGGCCCAACCAAGGCGCGCTCCGAGGAAAGTCTTGCCACATGCCAACACTGGGTCTGACTGAGCGGCTCCAGGAGAGAGGCCCAAGCAAGACGCGCCCCGAGGAGCGTCTTGCCACATGTCAACACTGGGTCTGACTGAGCGCCTCCAGGAGAGAGGCCCAAGCAAGACGCACCCCGAGGAGCGTCTTGCCACATGTCAGCACTGGGTCTGACTGAGCGCCTCCAGGAAAGAGGCCCCAGCAAGACACGCCCAGAGGAGCGTCTTGCCACATCTCAGCACTGGGTCTGACTGAGCGCCTCCAGGAAAGAGGCCCAAGCAAGACGCGCCCCGAGGAGCGTCTTGCCACATGTCAACACTGGGTCTGACTGAGCGCCTCCAGGAGAGAGGCCCAAGCAAGACGCACCCCGAGGAGCGTCTTGCCACATGTCAGCACTGGGTCTGACTGAGCGCCTCCAGGAAAGAGGCCCCAGCAAGACGCGCCCAGAGGAGCGTCTTGCCTTATGTCAGCATTCGGTCTGACTGAGCGCCTCCAGGAGAGAGGCCCAAGCAAGAAGCGCCCCGAGGAGCGTCTTTCCATGTGTCACCACTGGGTCTGACTGAGCGCCTCCAGGAGAGAGGCCCAAGCAAGACGCGCCCCGAGGAGCATCTTGCCACATGTCAACAATGGGTCTGACTGAGGGCCTCCAGGAGAGAAGCACAAGCAAGACGCGCCCCGAGCAGCGTCTTGCCACTTGTCAGCACTCGGTCTGACTGAGCGCCTCCAGGAGAGAGGCCCAAGCAAGACGCGCCCCGAGGAGCGTCTTTCCACATGTCAACACTGGGTCTGACTGAGGGTCTCCAGGAGAGAGGCCCAAGCAATACGCGCCCCGAGGAGCGTCTTGCCACGTGTCATCACTGGGTCTGACTGAGCGCCTCCAGGAGAGAGGCCCAAGCAAGACGCGCCCCGAGGAGCGTCTTGCCACCTGTCATCACTGGGTCTGACTGAGCGCCTCCAGGAGAGAGGCCCAAGCAACACGCGCCCCGAGGAGCGTCTTGCCACATGTCAACAATGGGTCTGACTGAGGGCCTCCAGGAGAGAAGCCCAAGCAAGACGCGCCCCGAGCAGCGTCTTGCCACTTGTCAGCACTCGGTCTGACTGAGCGCCTCCAGGAGAGAGGCCCAAGCAAGACGCGCCCAGAGGAGCGTCTTGCCACATGTCAACACTGGGTCTGACTGAGGGTCTCCAGGAGAGAGGCCCAAGCAATACGCGCCCCGAGGAGCGTCTTGCCACATGTCACCACTGGGTCTGACTGAGCGCCTCCAGGAGAGAGGCCCAACAAAGGCGCGCCCCGAGGAGAGTATTGCCACATGCCAACACTGGGTCTGACTGAGCGCCTCCAGGAGATAGGCCCAAGTAAGACACGCCCCGAGGAGCGTCTTGCCACATGTCAACACTGGATCTGACTGAGCGCCTCCAGGAGAGGGGCCCAAGCAAGACGCGCCCCGAGGAGCGTCTTGCCACATGTCAACACTGGGTCTGACTGAGCGCCTCCAGGATAGAGGCCCAAGCAAGACGCGCCCCGAGGAGCATCTTGACACATGTCAACACTGGGTCTGACTGAGCGCCTCCAGGAGAGAGGCCCAACCAAGGCGCGCCCCGAGGAGAGTCTTGCCACATGCCAACACTGGGTCTGACTGAGCGCCTCCAGGAGAGAGGCCCAAGTAAGACGCGCCCCGAGGAGCGTCTTGCCACATGTCAACACTGGGTCTGACTGAGCGCCTCCAGGAGAGAGGCCCAAGCAAGACACGCCCCGAGGAGCGTCTTGCCACATGTCAACACTGGGTCTGACTGAGCGCCTCCAGGATAGAGGCCCAAGCAAGACGCGCCCCGAGGAGCGTCTTGACACATGTCAACACTGGGTCTGACTGAGGGCCTCCAGGAGAGAGGCCCAACCAAGGCGCGCCCCGAGGAGAGTCTTGCCACATGCAAACACTGGGTCTGACTGAGCGCCTCCAGGAGAGAGGCCCAAGCAAGACGCACCCCGAGGAGCGTCTTGCCACATGTCAGCACTGGGTCTGACTGAGCGCCTCCAGGAGAGAGGCCCCAGCAAGAAGTGCCCAGAGGAGCGTCTTTCCACGTGTCACCACTGGGTCTGACTGAGCGCCTCCATGAGAGAGGCCCAAGCAAGACGCGCCTCGAGGAGCGTCTTGCCACGTGTCATCACTGGGTCTGACTGAGCGCCTCCAGGAGAGAGGCCCAAGCAAGACGCGCCCCGAGGAGCGTCTCGCCACGTGTCACCACTGGGTCTGACTGAGTGCCTCCAGGAGAGAAGCCCAAGCAAGATGTGCCCCGAGGAGCGTCTTGCCACATGTGAACACTGGGTCTGACAGAGGGCCTCCAGGAGAGAGGCCCAAGCAATACGCGCCCCGAGGAGCGTCTTGCCACATGTCACCACTGGGTCTGACTGAGCGCCTCCAGGAGAGAGGCCCAACCAAGGCGCGCCCCGAGGAGAGTCTTGCCACATGCAAACACTGGGTCTGACTGAGCGCCTCCAGGAGAGAGGCCCAAGTAAGACGCGCCCCGAGGAGCGTCTTGCCACATGTCAACACTGGGTCTGACTGAGCGCCTCCAGGAGAGAGGCCCAAGCAAGACGCGCCCCGAGGAGCGTATTGCCACATGTCAACACTGGGTCTGACTGAGCGCCTCCAGGAGAGAGGCCCAAGCAAGACGCGCCCCGAGGAGCGTCTTGCCACGTGTCACCACTGGGTCTGATTGAGCGCCTCCAGGAGAGAGGCCCCAGCAAGACGCGCCCCGAGGAGTGTCTTGCCTTATGTCAGCACTCGGTCTGACTGAGTGCCTCCAGGAGAGAGGCCCAAGCATGATGTGCCCCGAGGAGCGTCTTGCCACATGTCAACAATGGGTCTGACTGAGGGCCTCCAGGAGAGAGGCCCAAGCAAGATGTGCCCCGAGGAGCGTCTTGCCACATGTCAACAATGGGTCTGACTGAGGGCCTCCAGGAGAGAAGCCCAAGCAAGACGCTCCCCGATGAGCGTCTTGCCACTTGTCAGCACTCGGTCTTACTGAGCGCCTCCAGGAGAGAGGCCAAAGTAAGACGCGCCCCGAGGAGCGTCTTGCCACATGTCAACACTGGGTCTGACTGAGCGCCTCCAGGAGAGAGGCCCAAGCAAGACGCGCCCCGAGGAGCGTCTTGACACATGTCAGCACTGGGTCTGACTGAGCGCCTCCAGGAGAGAGGACCCAGCAAGAAGTTCCCAGAGGAGCGTCTTTCCACGTGTCACCACTGGGTCTGACTGAGCGCCTCCAGGAGAGAGGCCCAAGCAAGACGCGCCCCGAGGAGCGTCTTGCCACGTGTCATCACTGGGTCTGACTGAGCGCCTCCAGGAGAGAGGCCCAAGCAAGACGCACCCCGAGGAACGTCTTGCCACATGTCAGCACTGGGTCTGACTGAGCGCCTCCAGGAAAGAGGCCCCAGCAAGACGCGCCCAGAGGAGCGTCTTGCCACATGTCAGCACTGGGTCTGACTGAGCGCCTCCAGGAAAGAGGCCCCAGCAAGACGCGCCCCGAGGAGAGTCTTGCCACATGCCAACACTGGGTCTGACTGAGCGCCTCCAGGAGAGAGGCCCAAGCAAGACGCGCCCCGAGGAGCGTCTTGCCACATGTCAACACTGGGTCTGACTGAGCGCCTCCAGGAGAGAGGCCCAAGCAAGACGCACCCCGAGGAGCGTCTTGCCACATGTCAGCACTGGGTCTGACTGAGCGCCTCCAGGAAAGAGGCCCCAGCAAGACGCGCCCAGAGGAGCGTCTTGCCATATGTCAGCACTCGGTCTGACTGAGCGCCTCCAGGAGAGAGGCCCAAGCAAGAAGCGCCCCGAGGAGCGTCTTTCCATGTGTCACCACTGGGTCTGACTGAGCGCCTCCAGGAGAGAGGCCCAAGCAAGACGCGCTCCGAGGAGCGTCTTGCAACATGTCAACAATGGGTCTGACTGAGGGCCTCCAGGAGAGAAGCCCAAGCAAGACGCGCCCCGAGCAGCGTCTTGCCACTTGTCAGCACTCGGTCTGACTGAGCGCCTCCAGGAGAGAGGCCCAAGCAAGACGCGCCCCGAGGAGCGTCTTGCCACATGTCAACACTGGGTCTGACTGAGCACCTCCAGGAGAGAGACCCCAGCAAGATGCGCCCCGAGGAGCGACTTGCCACATGTCAACAATGGGTCTGACTGAGGGCCTCCAGGAGAGAAGCCCAAGCAACACGCGGCCCGAGGAGCGTCTTGCCACATGTCAGCACTCGGTCTGACTGAGCGCCTCCAGGAGAGAGGCCCAAGCAAGACGCGACCCGAGGAGCGTCTTGACACATGTCACCACTGGGTCTGACTGAGCGCCTCCAGGAGAGAGGCCCAAGCAAGACGCTCCCCGAGGAGCGTCATGCCACATGTCACTACTCGGTCCGACTGAGAGCCTCCAGGAGAGAGGCCCAAGGAAGACGCGCCCCGAGGAGCGTCTTGCCACTTCTCAGCACTGGGTCTGATTGAGGGCCTCCAGGAGAGAGGCCCAAGCAAGACGCGCCCCGAGGAGTGTCTTGACACATGTCAACACTCGGTCTGAATGAGCGCCTCCAGGAGAGAGGCCCAAGCAAGACGCGCCCCGAGGAGCGTCTTGCCACATGTCAACAATGAGTCTGACTGAGGGCCTCCAGGAGAGAAGCCCAAGCAATACGCGCCCCGAGGAGCGTCTTGCCACTTGTCAGCACTGGGTCAGATTGAGGGCCTCCAGGCGAGAGGCCCGAGCAAGACGCGCCCCGAGTAGCGTCTTGCCGCATGTCAACACTCGGTCTGAATGAGCGCCTCCAGGAGAGAGGCCCAAGCAAGACGCGCCCCGAGGAGCGTCTTGCCACATGTCAACAATGAGTCTGACTGAGGGCCTCCAGGAGAGAAGCCCAAGCAATACGCGCCCCGAGTAGCGTCTTGCCACATGTCACCTCTGGGTCTGACTGAGCGCCTCCAGGAGAGAGGCCCAAGCAAGACGCGCCCCGAGGAGCGTCTTGCCACGTGTCATCACTGGGTCTGACTGAGCGCCTCCAGGAGAGAGGCCCAAGCAAGACGCGCCCCGAGGAGCGTCTTGCCACCTGTCATCACTGGGTCTGACTGAGCGCCTCCAGGAGAGAGGCCCAAGCAACACGCGCCCCGAGGAGCGTCTTGCCACATGTCAACAATGGGTCTGACTGAGGGCCTCCAGGAGAGAAGCCCAAGCAAGACGCGCCCCGAGCAGCGTCTTGCCACTTGTCAGCACTCGGTCTGACTGAGCGCCTCCAGGAGAGAGGCCCAAGCAAGACGCGCCCCGAGGAGCGTCTTGCCACATGTCAACACTGGGTCTGACTGAGGGTCTCCAGGAGAGAGGCCCAAGCAATACGCGCCCCGAGGAGCGTCTTGCCACATGTCACCACTGGGTCTGACTGAGCGCCTCCAGGAGAGAGGCCCAACAAAGGCGCGCCCCGAGGAGAGTATTGCCACATGCCAACACTGGGTCTGACAGAGCGCCTCCAGGAGATAGGCCCAAGTAAGACACGCCCCGAGGAGCATCTTGCCACATGTCAACACTGGATCTGACTGAGCGCCTCCAGGAGAAGGGTCCAAGCAAGACGCGCCCCGAGGAGCGTCTTGCCACATGTCAACACTGGGTCTGACTGAGCGCCTCCAGGATAGAGGCCCAAGCAAGACGCGCCCCGAGGAGCATCTTGACACATGTCAACACTGGGTCTGACTGAGCGCCTCCAGGAGAGAGGCCCAACCAAGGCGCGCCCCGAGGAGAGTCTTGCCACATGCCAACACTGGGTCTGACTGAGCGCCTCCAGGAGAGAGGCCCAAGTAAGACACGCCCCGAGGAGCGTCTTGCCACATGTCAACACTGGGTCTGACTGAGCGCCTCCAGGAGAGAGGCCCAAGCAAGACACGCCCCGAGGAGCGTCTTGCCACATGTCAACACTGGGTCTGACTGAGCGCCTCCAGGATAGAGGCCCAAGCAAGACGCGCCCCGAGGAGCGTCTTGACACATGTCAACACTGGGTCTGACTGAGGGCCTCCAGGAGAGAGGCCCAACCAAGGCGCGCCCCGAGGAGAGTCTTGCCACATGCCAACACTGGGTCTGACTGAGCGCCTCCAGGAGAGAGGCCCAAGCAAGACGCACCCCGAGGAGCGTCTTGCCACATGTCAGCACTGGGTCTGACTGAGCGCCTCCAGGAGAGAGGCCCCAGCAAGAAGTGCCCAGAGGAGCGTCTTTCCACGTGTCACCACTGGGTCTGACTGAGCGCCTCCAGGAGAGAGGCCCAAGCAAGACGCGCCCCGAGGAGCGTCTTGCCACGTGTCATCACTGGGTCTGACTGAGCACCTCCAGGAG
This sequence comes from Nothobranchius furzeri, assembly GCF_043380555.1. NCBI lineage: Eukaryota > Metazoa > Chordata > Actinopteri > Cyprinodontiformes > Nothobranchiidae > Nothobranchius > Nothobranchius furzeri. The sequence goes on from NC_091748.1 coordinate 43,501,294, forward strand.
AGAGACTCCAGCAAGATGCGCCCCGAGGAGCGTCTTGCCACATGTCAACAATGGGTCTGACTGAGGGCCTCCAGGAGAGAAGCCCAAGAAACACGCGGCCCGAGGAGCGTCTTGCCACATGTCAGCACTCGGTCTGACTGAGCGCCTCCAGGAGAGAGGCCCAAGCAAGACGCGACCCGAGGAGCGTCTTGACACATGTCACCACTGGGTCTGACTGAGCGCCTCCAGGAGAGAGGCCCAAGCAAGACGCTCCCCGAGGAGCGTCATGCCACATGTCACTACTCGGTCCGACTGAGAGCCTCCAGTGAGAGGCCCAAGGAAGACGCGCCCCGAGGAGCGTCTTGCCACTTTTCAGCACTGGGTCTGATTGAGGGCCTCCAGGAGAGAGGCCCAAGCAAGAAGCGCCCCGAGGAGTGTCTTGACACATGCCCACACTGGGTCTGACTGAGCGCCTCCAGGCGAGAGGCCCAAGCAAGACGCGCCCCGAGTAGCGTCTTGCCGCATGTCAACACTCGGTCTGAATGAGCGCCTCCAGGAGAGAGGCCCAAGCAAGACGCGCCCCGAGGAGCGTCTTGCCACATGTCAACAATGAGTCTGACTGAGGGCCTCCAGGAGAGAAGCCCAAGCAATACGCGCCCCGAGGAGCGGCTTGCCACATGTCACCTCTGGGTCTGACTGAGCGCCTCCAGGAGAGAGGCCCAAGCAAGACGCGCCCCGAGGAGCGTCTTGCCACGTGTCATCACTGGGTCTGACTGAGCGCCTCCAGGAGAGAGGCCCAAGAAAGACGCGCCCCGAGGAGCGTCTTGCCACCTGTCATCACTGGGTCTGACTGAGCGCCTCCAGGAGAGAGGCCCAAGCAACACGCGCCCCGAGGAGCGTCTTGCCACATGTCAACAATGGGTCTGACTGAGGGCCTCCAGGAGAGAAGCCCAAGCAAGACGCGCCCCGAGCAGCGTCTTGCCACTTGTCAGCACTCGGTCTGACTGAGCGCCTCCAGGAGAGAGGCCCAAGCAAGACGCGCCCCGAGGAGCGTCTTGCCACATGTCAACACTGGGTCTGACTGAGCGTCTCCAGGAGAGAGGCCCAAGCAATACGCGCCCCGAGGAGCGTCTTGCCACATGTCACCACTGGGTCTGACTGAGCGCCTCCAGGAGAGAGGCCCAACAAAGGCGCGCCCTGAGGAGAGTATTGCCACATGCCAACACTGGGTCTGACAGAGCGCCTCCAGGAGATAGGCCCAAGTAAGACACGCCCCGAGGAGCATCTTGCCACATGTCAACACTGGATCTGACTGAGCGCCTCCAGGAGAAGGGTCCAAGCAAGACGCGCCCCGAGGAGCGTATTGCCACATGTCAACACTGGGTCTGACTGAGCGCCTCCAGGATAGAGGCCCAAGCAAGACGCGCCCCGAGGAGCATCTTGACACATGTCAACACTGGGTCTGACTGAGCGCCTCCAGGAGAGAGGCCCAACCAAGGCGCGCCCCGAGGAGAGTCTTGCCACATGCCAACACTGGGTCTGACTGAGCGCCTCCAGGAGAGAGGCCCAAGTAAGACGCGCCCCGAGGAGCGTCTTGCCACATGTCAACACTGGGTCTGACTGAGCGCCTCCAGGAGAGAGGCCCAAGCAAGACACGCCCCGAGGAGCGTCTTGCCACATGTCAACACTGGGTCTGACTGAGCGCCTCCAGGATAGAGGCCCAAGCAAGACGCGCCCCGAGGAGCGTCTTGACACATGTCAACACTGGGTCTGACTGAGGGCCTCCAGGAGAGAGGCCCAACCAAGGCGCGCCCCGAGGAGAGTCTTGCCACATGCCAACACTGGGTCTGACTGAGCGCCTCCAGGAGAGAGGCCCAAGCAAGACGCACCCCGAGGAGCGTCTTGCCACATGTCATCACTGGGTCTGACTGAGCGCCTCCAGGAGAGAGGCCCCAGCAAGAAGTGCCCAGAGGAGCGTCTTTCCACGTGTCACCACTGGGTCTGACTGAGCGCCTCCAGGAGAGAGGCCCAAGCAAGACGCGCCCCGAGGAGCGTCTTGCCACGTGTCATCACTGGGTCTGACTGAGCGCCTCCAGGAGAGAGGCCCAAGCAAGACGCGCCCCGAGGAGCGTCTCGCCACGTGTCACCACTGGGTCTGACTGAGTGCCTCCAGGGGAGAAGCCCAAGCAAGATGTGCCCCGAGGAGCGTCTTGCCACATGTGAACACTGGGTCTGACAGTGGGCCTCCAGGAGAGAGGCCCAAGCAACACGCGCCCCGAGGAGCGTCTTGCCACATGTCACCACTGGGTCTGACTGAGCGCCTCCAGGAGAGAGGCCCAACCAAGGCGCGCCCCGAGGAGAGTCTTGCCACATGCAAACAGTGGGTCTGACTGAGCGCCTCCAGGAGAGAGGCCCAAGTAAGACGCGCCCCGAGGAGCGTCTTGCCACATGTCAACACTGGGTCTGACTGAGCGCCTCCAGGAGAGAGGCCCAAGAAAGACGCGCCCCGAGGAGCGTATTGCCACATGTCAACACTGGGTCTGACTGAGCGCCTCCAGGAGAGAGGCCCAAGCAAGACGCGCCCCGAGGAGCGTCTTGCCACGTGTCACCACTGGGTCTGATTGAGCGCCTCCAGGAGAGAGGCCCCAGCAAGACGCGCCCCGAGGAGTGTCTTGCCTTATGTCAGCACTCGGTCTGACTGAGTGCCTCCAGGAGAGAGGCCCAAGCATGATGTGCCCCGAGGAGCGTCTTGCCACATGTCAACAATGGGTCTGACTGAGGGCCTCCAGGAGAGAGGCCCAAGCAAGATGTGCCCCGAGGAGCGTCTTGCCACATGTCAACAATGGGTCTGACTGAGGGCCTCCAGGAGAGAAGCCCAAGCAAGACGCTCCCCGATGAGCGTCTTGCCACTTGTCAGCACTCGGTCTTACTGAGCTCCTCCAGGAGAGAGGCCCAAGTAAGACGCGCCCCGAGGAGCGTCTTGCCACATGTCAACACTGGGTCTGACTGAGCGCCTCCAGGAGAGAGGCCCAAGCAAGACGCGCCCCGAGGAGCGTCTTGACACATGTCAACACTGGGTCTGACTGAGGGCCTCCAGGAGAGAGGCCCAACCAAGGCGCGCTCCGAGGAAAGTCTTGCCACATGCCAACACTGGGTCTGACTGAGCGGCTCCAGGAGAGAGGCCCAAGCAAGACGCGCCCCGAGGAGCGTCTTGCCACATGTCAACACTGGGTCTGACTGAGCGCCTCCAGGAGAGAGGCCCAAGCAAGACGCACCCCGAGGAGCGTCTTGCCACATGTCAGCACTGGGTCTGACTGAGCGCCTCCAGGAAAGAGGCCCCAGCAAGACACGCCCAGAGGAGCGTCTTGCCACATCTCAGCACTGGGTCTGACTGAGCGCCTCCAGGAAAGAGGCCCAAGCAAGACGCGCCCCGAGGAGCGTCTTGCCACATGTCAACACTGGGTCTGACTGAGCGCCTCCAGGAGAGAGGCCCAAGCAAGACGCACCCCGAGGAGCGTCTTGCCACATGTCAGCACTGGGTCTGACTGAGCGCCTCCAGGAAAGAGGCCCCAGCAAGACGCGCCCAGAGGAGCGTCTTGCCTTATGTCAGCATTCGGTCTGACTGAGCGCCTCCAGGAGAGAGGCCCAAGCAAGAAGCGCCCCGAGGAGCGTCTTTCCATGTGTCACCACTGGGTCTGACTGAGCGCCTCCAGGAGAGAGGCCCAAGCAAGACGCGCCCCGAGGAGCATCTTGCCACATGTCAACAATGGGTCTGACTGAGGGCCTCCAGGAGAGAAGCCCAAGCAAGACGCGCCCCGAGCAGCGTCTTGCCACTTGTCAGCACTCGGTCTGACTGAGCGCCTCCAGGAGAGAGGCCCAAGCAAGACGCGCCCCGAGGAGCGTCTTTCCACATGTCAACACTGGGTCTGACTGAGGGTCTCCAGGAGAGAGGCCCAAGCAATACGCGCCCCGAGGAGCGTCTTGCCACATGTCACCACTGGGTCTGACTGAGCGCCTCCAGGAGAGAGGCCCAACAAAGGCGCGCCCCGAGGAGTGTATTGCCACATGCCAACACTGGGTCTGACTGAGCGCCTCCAGGAGAGAGGCCCAAGCAAGACGCGCCCCGAGGAGCGTATTGCCACATGTCAACACTGGGTCTGACTGAGCGCCTCCAGGATAGAGGCCCAAGCAAGACGCGCCCCGAGGAGCATCTTGACACATGTCAACACTGGGTCTGACTGAGCGCCTCCAGGAGAGAGGCCCAACCAAGGCGCGCCCCGAGGAGAGTCTTGCCACATGCCAACACTGGGTCTGACTGAGCGCCTCCAGGAGAGAGGCCCAAGTAAGACGCGCCCCGAGGAGCGTCTTGCCACATGTCAACACTGGGTCTGACTGAGCGCCTCCAGGAGAGAGGCCCAAGCAAGACACGCCCCGAGGAGCGTCTTGCCACATGTCAACACTGGGTCTGACTGAGCGCCTCCAGGATAGAGGCCCAAGCAAGACGCGCCCCGAGGAGCGTCTTGACACATGTCAACACTGGGTCTTACTGAGGGCCTCCAGGAGAGAGGCCCAACCAAGGCGCGCCCCGAGGAGAGTCTTGCCACATGCCAACACTGGGTCTGACTGAGCGCCTCCAGGAGAGAGGCCCAAGCAAGACGCACCCCGAGGAGCGTCTTGCCACATGTCAGCACTGGGTCTGACTGAGCGCCTCCAGGAGAGAGGCCCCAGCAAGACGCACCCCGAGGAGCGTCTTGCCACATGTCAGCACTGGGTCTGACTGAGCGCCTCCAGGAAAGAGGCCCCAGCAAGACGCGCCCAGAGGAGCGTCTTGCCTTATGTCAGCATTCGGTCTGACTGAGCGCCTCCAGGAGAGAGGCCCAAGCAAGAAGCGCCCCGAGGAGCGTCTTTCCATGTGTCACCACTGGGTCTGACTGAGCGCCTCCAGGAGAGAGGCCCAAGCAAGACGCGCCCCGAGGAGCATCTTGCCACATGTCAACAATGGGTCTGACTGAGGGCCTCCAGGAGAGAAGCCCAAGCAAGACGCGCCCCGAGCAGCGTCTTGCCACTTGTCAGCACTCGGTCTGACTGAGCGCCTCCAGGAGAGAGGCCCAAGCAAGACGCGCCCCGAGGAGCGTCTTTCCACATGTCAACACTGGGTCTGACTGAGGGTCTCCAGGAGAGAGGCCCAAGCAATACGCGCCCCGAGGAGCGTCTTGCCACATGTCACCACTGGGTCTGACTGAGCGCCTCCAGGAGAGAGGCCCAACAAAGGCGCGCCCCGAGGAGTGTATTGCCACATGCCAACACTGGGTCTGACTGAGCGCCTCCAGGAGAGAGGCCCAAGCAAGACGCGCCCCGAGGAGCGTATTGCCACATGTCAACACTGGGTCTGACTGAGCGCCTCCAGGATAGAGGCCCAAGCAAGACGCGCCCCGAGGAGCATCTTGACACATGTCAACACTGGGTCTGACTGAGCGCCTCCAGGAGAGAGGCCCAACCAAGGCGCGCCCCGAGGAGAGTCTTGCCACATGCCAACACTGGGTCTGACTGAGCGCCTCCAGGAGAGAGGCCCAAGTAAGACGCGCCCCGAGGAGCGTCTTGCCACATGTCAACACTGGGTCTGACTGAGCGCCTCCAGGAGAGAGGCCCAAGCAAGACACGCCCCGAGGAGCGTCTTGCCACATGTCAACACTGGGTCTGACTGAGCGCCTCCAGGATAGAGGCCCAAGCAAGACGCGCCCCGAGGAGCGTCTTGACACATGTCAACACTGGGTCTGACTGAGGGCCTCCAGGAGAGAGGCCCAACCAAGGTGCGCCCCGAGGAGAGTCTTGCCACATGCCAACACTGGGTCTGACTGAGCGCCTCCAGGAGAGAGGCCCAAGCAAGACGCACCCCGAGGAGCGTCTTGCCACATGTCAGCACTGGGTCTGACTGAGCGCCTCCAGGAGAGAGGCCCCAGCAAGAAGTGCCCAGAGGAGCGTCTTTCCACGTGTCACCACTGGGTCTGACTGAGCGCCTCCAGGATAGAGGCCCAAGCAAGACGCGCCCCGAGGAGCGTCTTGACACATGTCAACACTGGGTCTGACTGAGGGCCTCCAGGAGAGAGGCCCAACCAAGGCGCGCCCCGAGGAGAGTCTTGCCACATGCCAACACTGAGTCTGACTGAGCGCCTCCAGGAGAGAGGCCCAAGCAAGACGCACCCCGAGGAGCGTCTTGCCACATGTAAGCACTGGGTCTGACTGAGCGCCTCCAGGAGAGAGGCCCCAGCAAGAAGTGCCCAGAGGAGCGTCTTTCCACGTGTCAGCACTCGGTCTGACTGAGCGCCTCCAGGAGAGAGGCCCAAGCAAGACGCGCCCCGAGGAGCGTCTTGCCACATGTCAACAATGAGTCTGACTGAGGGCCTCCAGGAGAGAAGCCCAAGCAATACGCGCCCCGAGGAGCGTCTTGCCACATGTCACCTCTGGGTCTGACTGAGCGCCTCCAGGAGAGAGGCCCAAGCAAGACGCGCCCCGAGGAGCGTCTTGCCACGTGTCATCACTGGGTCTGACTGAGCGCCTCCAGGAGAGAGGCCCAAGCAAGACGCGCCCCGAGGAGCGTCTTGCCACCTGTCATCACTGGGTCTGACTGAGCGCCTCCAGGAGAGAGGCCCAAGCAACACGCGCCCCGAGGAGCGTCTTGCCACATGTCAACAATGGGTCTGACTGAGGGCCTCCAGGAGAGAAGCCCAAGCAAGACGCGCCCCGAGCAGCGTCTTGCCACTTGTCAGCACTCGGTCTGACTGAGCGCCTCCAGGAGAGAGGCCCAAGCAAGACGCGCCCAGAGGAGCGTCTTGCCACATGTCAACACTGGGTCTGACTGAGGGTCTCCAGGAGAGAGGCCCAAGCAATACGCGCCCCGAGGAGCGTCTTGCCACATGTCACCACTGGGTCTGACTGAGCGCCTCCAGGAGAGAGGCCCAACAAAGGCGCGCCCCGAGGAGAGTATTGCCACATGCCAACACTGGGTCTGACTGAGCGCCTCCAGGAGATAGGCCCAAGTAAGACACGCCCCGAGGAGCGTCTTGCCACATGTCAACACTGGATCTGACTGAGCGCCTCCAGGAGAGGGGCCCAAGCAAGACGCGCCCCGAGGAGCGTCTTGCCACATGTCAACACTGGGTCTGACTGAGCGCCTCCAGGATAGAGGCCCAAGCAAGACGCGCCCCGAGGAGCATCTTGACACATGTCAACACTGGGTCTGACTGAGCGCCTCCAGGAGAGAGGCCCAACCAAGGCGCGCCCCGAGGAGAGTCTTGCCACATGCCAACACTGGGTCTGACTGAGCGCCTCCAGGAGAGAGGCCCAAGTAAGACGCGCCCCGAGGAGCGTCTTGCCACATGTCAACACTGGGTCTGACTGAGCGCCTCCAGGAGAGAGGCCCCAGCAAGAAGTGCCCAGAGGAGCGTCTTTCCACGTGTCACCACTGGGTCTGACTGAGCGCCTCCATGAGAGAGGCCCAAGCAAGACGCGCCCCGAGGAGCGTCTTGCCACGTGTCATCACTGGGTCTGACTGAGCGCCTCCAGGAGAGAGGCCCAAGCAAGACGCGCCCCGAGGAGCGTCTCGCCACGTGTCACCACTGGGTCTGACTGAGTGCCTCCAGGAGAGAAGCCCAAGCAAGATGTGCCCCGAGGAGCGTCTTGCCACATGTGAACACTGGGTCTGACAGAGGGCCTCCAGGAGAGAGGCCCAAGCAATACGCGCCCCGAGGAGCGTCTTGCCACATGTCACCACTGGGTCTGACTGAGCGCCTCCAGGAGAGAGGCCCAACCAAGGCGCGCCCCGAGGAGAGTCTTGCCACATGCAAACACTGGGTCTGACTGAGCGCCTCCAGGAGAGAGGCCCAAGTAAGACGCGCCCCGAGGAGCGTCTTGCCACATGTCAACACTGGGTCTGACTGAGCGCCTCCAGGAGAGAGGCCCAAGCAAGACGCGCCCCGAGGAGCGTATTGCCACATGTCAACACTGGGTCTGACTGAGCGCCTCCAGGAGAGAGGCCCAAGCAAGACGCGCCCCGAGGAGCGTCTTGCCACGTGTCACCACTGGGTCTGATTGAGCGCCTCCAGGAGAGAGGCCCCAGCAAGACGCGCCCCGAGGAGTGTCTTGCCTTATGTCAGCACTCGGTCTGACTGAGTGCCTCCAGGAGAGAGGCCCAAGCATGATGTGCCCCGAGGAGCGTCTTGCCACATGTCAACAATGGGTCTGACTGAGGGCCTCCAGGAGAGAGGCCCAAGCAAGATGTGCCCCGAGGAGCGTCTTGCCACATGTCAACAATGGGTCTGACTGAGGGCCTCCAGGAGAGAAGCCCAAGCAAGACGCTCCCCGATGAGCGTCTTGCCACTTGTCAGCACTCGGTTTTACTGAGCGCCTCCAGGAGAGAGGCCAAAGTAAGACGCGCCCCGAGGAGCGTCTTGCCACATGTCAACACTGGGTCTGACTGAGCGCCTCCAGGAGAGAGGCCCAAGCAAGACGCGCCCCGAGGAGCGTCTTGACACATGTCAACACTGGGTCTGACTGAGGGCCTCCAGGAGAGAGGCCCAACCAAGGCGCGCCCCGAGGAAAGTCTTGCCACATGCCAACACTGGGTCTGACTGAGCGCCTCCAGGAGAGAGGCCCAAGCAAGACGCACCCCGAGGAGCGTCTTGCCACATGTCAGCACTGGGTCTGACTGAGGACCTCCAGGAGAGAGGACCCAGCAAGAAGTTCCCAGAGGAGCGTCTTTCCACGTGTAACCACTGGGTCTGACTGAGCGCCTCCAGGAGAGAGGCCCAAGCAAGACGTGCCCCGAGGAGCGTCTTGCCACGTGTCATCACTGGGTCTGACTGAGCGCCTCCAGGAGAGAGGCCCAAGCAAGACGCACCCCGAGGAGCGTCTTGCCACATGTCAGCACTGGGTCTGACTGAGCGCCTCCAGGAAAGAGGCCCCAGCAAGACGCGCCCAGAGGAGCGTCTTGCCACATGTCAGCACTGGGTCTGTCTGAGCGCCTCCAGGAAAGAGGCCCCAGCAAGACGCGCCCCGAGGAGAGTCTTGCCACATGCCAACACTGGGTCTGACTGAGCGCCTCCAGGAGAGAGGCCCAAGCAAGACGCGCCCCGAGGAGCGTCTTGCCACATGTCAACACTGGGTCTGACTGAGCGCCTCCAGGAGAGAGGCCCAAGCAAGACGCACCCCGAGGAGCGTCTTGCCACATGTCAGCACTGGGTCTGACTGAGCGCCTCCAGGAAAGAGGCCCCAGCAAGACGCGCCCAGAGGAGCGTCTTGCCTTATGTCAGCACTCGGTCTGACTGAGCGCCTCCAGGAGAGAGGCCCAAGCAAGAAGCGCCCCGAGGAGCGTCTTTCCATGTGTCACCACTGGGTCTGACTGAGCGCCTCCAGGAGAGAGGCCAAAGCAAGACGCGCTCCGAGGAGCGTCTTGCCACATGTCAACAATGGGTCTGACTGAGGGCCTCCAGGAGAGAAGCCCAAGCAAGACGCGCCCCGAGCAGCGTCTTGCCACTTGTCAGCACTCGGTCTGACTGAGCGCCTCCAGGAGAGAGGCCCAAGCAAGACGCGCCCCGAGGAGCGTCTTGCCACATGTCAACACTGGGTCTGACTGAGCACCTCCAGGAGAGAGACCCCAGCAAGATGCGCCCCGAGGAGCGTCTTGCCACATGTCAACAATGGGTCTGACTGAGGGCCTCCAGGAGAGAAGCCCAAGCAACACGCGGCCCGAGGAGCGTCTTGCCACATGTCAGCACTCGGTCTGACTGAGCGCCTCCAGGAGAGAGGCCCAAGCAAGACGCGACCCGAGGAGCGTCTTGACACATGTCACCACTGGGTCTGACTGAGCGCCTCCAGGAAAGAGGCCCCAGCAAGACGCGCCCAGAGGAGCATCTTGCCTTATGTCAGCACTCGGTCTGACTGAGCGCCTCCAGGAAAGAGGCCCAAGCAAGACGCGACCCGAGGAGCGTCTTGACACATGTCACCACTGGGTCTGACTGAGCGCCTCCAGGAGAGAGGCCCAAGCAAGACGCTCCCCGAGGAGCGTCATGCCACATGTCACTACTCGGTCCGACTGAGAGCCTCCAGGAGAGAGGCCCAAGGAAGACGCGCCCCGAGGAGCGTCTTGCCACTTGTCAGCACTGGGTCTGATTGAGGGCCTCCAGGAGAGAGGCCCAAGCAAGACGCGCCCCGAGGAGTGTCTTGACACATGTCCACACTGGGTCTGACTGAGCGCCTCCAGGCGAGAGGCCCGAGCAAGACGCGCCCCGAGTAGCGTCTTGCCGCATGTCAACACTGGGTCTGACTGAGCGCCTCCAGGAGAGAGGCCCAAGCAAGACGCACCCCGAGGAGCGTCTTGCCACATGTCAGCACTGGGTCTGACTGAGCGCCTCCAGGAAAGAGGCCCCAGCAAGACGCGCCCAGAGGAGCGTCTTGCCTTATGTCAGCACTCGGTCTGACTGAGCGCCTCCAGGAGAGAGGCCCAAGCAAGAAGCGCCCCGAGGAGCGTCTTTCCATGTGTCACCACTGGGTCTGACTGAGCGCCTCCAGGAGAGAGGCCCAAGCAAGACGCGCTCCGAGGAGCGTCTTGCCACATGTCAACAATGGGTCTGACTGAGGGCCTCCAGGAGAGAAGCCCAAGCAAGACGCGCGCCGAGCAGCGTCTTGCCACTTGTCAGCACTCGGTCTGACTGAGCGCCTCCAGGAAAGAGGCCCCAGCAAGACGCGCCCAGAGGAGCATCTTGCCTTATGTCAGCACTCGGTCTGACTGAGCGCCTCCAGGAAAGAGGCCCCAGCAAGACGCGCCCAGAGGAGCATCTTGCCTTATGTCAGCACTCGGTCTGACTGAGCGCCTCCAGGAGAGAGGCCCAAGCAAGAAGCGCCCCGAGGAGCGTCTTTCCATGTGTCACCACTGGGTCTGACTGAGCGCCTCCAGGAGAGAGGCCCAAGCAAGACGCACTCCGAGGAGCGTCTTGCCACATGTCAACAATGGGTCTGACTGAGGGCCTCCAGGAGAGAAGCCCAAGCAAGACGCGCCCCGAGCAGCGTCTTGCCACTTGTCAGCACTCGGTCTGACTGAGCGCCTCCAGGAGAGAGGCCCAAGCAAGACGCGCCCCGAGGAGCGTCTTGCCACATGTCAACACTGGGTCTGACTGAGCGCCTCCAGGCGAGAGGCCCAAGCAAGACGCGCCCCGAGGAGCGTCTTGCCACATGTCAGCACTGGGTCTGACTGAGCACCTCCAGGAGAGAGACCCCAGCAAGACGCGCCCCGAGGAGCGTCTTGCCACATGTCAACAATGGGTCTGACTGAGGGCCTCCAGGAGAGAAGCCCAAGCAACACGTGGCCCGAGGAGCGTCTTGCCACATGTCAGCACTCGGTCTGACTGAGCGCCTCCAGGAGAGAGGCCCAAGCGAGACGCGACCCGAGGAGCGTCTTGACACATGTCAACACTGGGTCTGACAGAGGGCCTCCAGGAGAGAGGCCCAAGCAAGACGCGCCCCGAGGAGTGTCTTGCCACATGTCACCACTGGGTCTGACTGAGCGCCTCCAGGAGAGAGGCCCAAGCAAGACGCTCCCCGAGGAGCGTCATGCCACATGTCACTACTCGGTCCGACTGAGAGCCTCCAGGAGAGAGGCCCAAGGAAGACGCGCCCCGAGGAGCGTCTTGCCACTTGTCAGCACTGGGTCTGATTGAGGGCCTCCAGGAGAGAGGCCCAAGCAAGACGCGCCCCGAGGAGTGTCTTGACACATGTCCACACTGGGTCTGACTGAGCGCCTCCAGGCGAGAGGCCCGAGCAAGACGCGCCCCGAGTAGCGTCTTGCCGCATGTCAACACTCGGTCTGAATGAGCGCCTCCAGGAGAGAGGCCCAAGCAAGACGCGCCCCGAGGAGCGTCTTGCCACATGTCAACAATGAGTCTGACTGAGGGCCTCCAGGAGAGAAGCCCAAGCAATACGCGCCCCGAGGAGCGTCTTGCCACATGTCACCTCTGGGTCTGACTGAGCGCCTCCAGGAGAGAGGCCCAAGCAAGACGCGCCCCGAGGAGCGTCTTGCCACGTGTCATCACTGGGTCTGACTGAGCGCCTCCAGGAGAGAGGCCCAAGCAAGACGCGCCCCGAGGAGCGTCTTGCCACCTGTCATCACTGGGTCTGACTGAGCGCCTCCAGGAGAGAGGCCCAAGCAACACGCGCCCCGAGGAGCGTCTTGCCACATGTCAACAATGGGTCTGACTGAGGGCCTCCAGGAGAGAAGCCCAAGCAAGACGCGCCCCGAGCAGCGTCTTGCCACTTGTCAGCACTCGGTCTGACTGAGCGCCTCCAGGAGAGAGGCCCAAGCAAGACGCGCCCAGAGGAGCGTCTTGCCACATGTCAACACTGGGTCTGACTGAGGGTCTCCAGGAGAGAGGCCCAAGCAATACGCGCCCCGAGGAGCGTCTTGCCACATGTCACCACTGGGTCTGACTGAGCGCCTCCAGGAGAGAGGCCCAACAAAGGCGCGCCCCGAGGAGAGTATTGCCACATGCCAACACTGGGTCTGACTGAGCGCCTCCAGGAGATAGGCCCAAGTAAGACACGCCCCGAGGAGCGTCTTGCCACAGGTCAACACTGGATCTGACTGAGCACCTCCAGGAGAGGGGCCCAAGCAAGACGCGCCCCGAGGAGCGTCTTGCCACATGTCAACACTGGGTCTGACTGAGCGCCTCCAGGATAGAGGCCCAAGCAAGACGCGCCCCGAGGAGCATCTTGACACATGTCAACACTGGGTCTGACTGAGCGCCTCCAGGAGAGAGGCCCAACCAAGGCGCGCCCCGAGGAGAGTCTTGCCACATGCCAACACTGGGTCTGACTGAGCGCCTCCAGGAGAGAGGCCCAAGTAAGACGCGCCCCGAGGAGCGTCTTGCCACATGTCAACACTGGGTCTGACTGAGCGCCTCCAGGAGAGAGGCCCAAGCAAGACACGCCCTGAGGAGCGTCTTGCCACATGTCAACACTGGGTCTGACTGAGCGCCTCCAGGATAGAGGCCCAAGCAAGACGCGCCCCGAGGAGCGTCTTGACACATGTCAACACTGGGTCTGACTGAGGGCCTCCAGGAGAGAGGCCCAACCAAGGCGCGCCCCGAGGAGAGTCTTGCCACATGCAAACACTGGGTCTGACTGAGCGCCTCCAGGAGAGAGGCCCAAGCAAGACGCACCCCGAGGAGCGTCTTGCCACATGTCAGCACTGGGTCTGACTGAGCGCCTCCAGGAGAGAGGCCCCAGCAAGAAGTGCCCAGAGGAGCGTCTTTCCACGTGTCACCACTGGGTCTGACTGAGCGCCTCCATGAGAGAGGCCCAAGCAAGACGCGCCCCGAGGAGCGTCTTGCCACGTGTCATCACTGGGTCTGACTGAGCGCCTCCAGGAGAGAGGCCCAAGCAAGACGCGCCCCGAGGAGCATCTCGCCACGTGTCACCACTGGGTCTGACTGAGTGCCTCCAGGAGAGAAGCCCAAGCAAGATGTGCCCCGAGGAGCGTCTTGCCACATGTGAACACTGGGTCTGACAGAGGGCCTCCAGGAGAGAGGCCCAAGCAATACGCGCCCCGAGGAGCGTCTTGCCACATGTCACCACTGGGTCTGACTGAGCGCCTCCAGGAGAGAGGCCCAACCAAGGCGCGCCCCGAGGAGAGTCTTGCCACATGCAAACACTGGGTCTGACTGAGCGCCTCCAGGAAAGAGGCCCAAGTAAGACGCGCCCCGAGGAGCGTCTTGCCACATGTCAACACTGGGTCTGACTGAGCGCCTCCAGGAGAGAGGCCCAAGCAAGATGCGCCCCGAGGAGCGTATTGCCACATGTCAACACTGGGTCTGACTGAGCGCCTCCAGGAGAGAGGCCCAAGCAAGATGCGCCCCGAGGAGCGTCTTGCCACGTGTCACCACTGGGTCTGATTGAGCGCCTCCAGGAGAGAGGCCCCAGCAAGACGCGCCCCGAGGAGTGTCTTGCCTTATGTCAGCACTCGGTCTGACTGAGTGCCTCCAGGAGAGAGGCCCAAGCATGATGTGCCCCGAGGAGCGTCTTGCCACATGTCAACAATGGGTCTGACTGAGGGACTCCAGGAGAGAGGCCCAAGCAAGATGTGCCCCGAGGAGCGTCTTGCCACATGTCAACAATGGGTCTGACTGAGGGCCTCCAGGAGAGAAGCCCAAGCAAGACGCTCCCCGATGAGCGTCTTGCCACTTGTCAGCACTCGGTCTTACTGAGCGCCTCCAGGAGAGAGGCCAAAGTAAGACGCGCCCCGAGGAGCGTCTTGCCACATGTCAGCACTGGGTCTGACTGAGCGCCTCCAGGAGAGAGGACCCAGCAAGAAGTTCCCAGAGGAGCGTCTTTCCACGTGTCACCACTGGGTCTGACTGAGCGCCTCCAGGAGAGAGGCCCAAGCAAGACGCGCCCCGAGGAGCGTCTTGCCACGTGTCATCACTGGGTCTGACTGAGCGCCTCCAGGAGAGAGGCCCAAGCAAGACGCACCCCGAGGAGCGTCTTGCCACATGTCAGCACTGGGTCTGACTGAGCGCCTCCAGGAAAGAGGCCCCAGCAAGACGCGCCCAGAGGAGCGTCTTGCCACATGTCAGCACTGGGTCTGACTGAGCGCCTCCAGGAAAGAGGCCCCAGCAAGACGCGCCCCGAGGAGAGTCTTGCCACATGCCAACACTGGGTCTGACTGAGCGCCTCCAGGAGAGAGGCCCAAGCAAGACGCGCCCCGAGGAGCGTCTTGCCACATGTCAACACTGGGTCTGACTGAGCGCCTCCAGGAGAGAGGCCCAAGCAAGACGCACCCCGAGGAGCTTCTTGCCACATGTCAGCACTGGGTCTGACTGAGCGCCTCCAGGAAAGAGGCCCCAGCAAGACGCGCCCAGAGGAGCGTCTTGCCTTATGTCAGCACTCGGTCTGACTGAGCGCCTCCAGGAGAGAGGCCCAAGCAAGAAGCGCCCCGAGGAGCGTCTTTCCATGTGTCACCACTGGGTCTGACTGAGCGCCTCCAGGAGAGAGGCCCAAGCAAGACACGCTCCGAGGAGCGTCTTGCCACATGTCAACAATGGGTCTGACTGAGGGCCTCCAGGAGAGTAGCCCAAGCAAGACGCGCCCCGAGCAGCGTCTTGCCACTTGTCAGCACTCGGTCTGACTGAGCGCCTCCAGGAGAGAGGCCCAAGCAAGACGCGCCCCGAGGAGCGTCTTGCCACATGTCAACACTGGGTCTGACTGAGCACCTCCAGGAGAGAGACCCCAGCAAGATGCGCCCCGAGGAGCGACTTGCCACATGTCAACAATGGGTCTGACTGAGGGCCTCCAGGAGAGAAGCCCAAGCAACACGCGGCCCGAGGAGCGTCTTGCCACATGTCAGCACTCGGTCTGACTGAGCGCCTCCAGGAGAGAGGCCCAAGCAAGACGCGACCCGAGGAGCGTCTTGACACATGTCACCACTGGGTCTGACTGAGCGCCTCCAGGAGAGAGGCCCAAGCAAGACGCTCCCCGAGGAGCGTCATGCCACATGTCACTACTCGGTCCGACTGAGAGCCTCCAGGAGAGAGGCCCAAGGAAGACGCGCCCCGAGGAGCGTCTTGCCACTTGTCAGCACTGGGTCTGATTGAGGGCCTCCAGGAGAGAGGCCCAAGCAAGACGCGCCCCGAGGAGTGTCTTGACACATGTCCACACTGGGTCTGACTGAGCGCCTCCAGGCGAGAGGCCCGAGCAAGACGCGCCCCGAGTAGCGTCTTGCCGCATGTCAACACTCGGTCTGAATGAGCGCCTCCAGGAGAGAGGCCCAAGCAAGACGCGCCCCGAGGAGCGTCTTGCCACATGTCAACAATGAGTCTGACTGAGGGCCTCCAGGAGAGAAGCCCAAGCAATACGCGCCCCGAGGAGCGTCTTGCCACATGTCACCTCTGGGTCTGACTGAGCGCCTCCAGGAGAGAGGCCCAAGCAAGACGCGCCCCGAGGAGCGTCTTGCCACGTGTCATCACTGGGTCTGACTGAGCGCCTCCAGGAGAGAGGCCCAAGCAAGACGCGCCCCGAGGAGCGTCTTGCCACCTGTCATCACTGGGTCTGACTGAGCGCCTCCAGGAGAGAGGCCCAAGCAACACGCGCCCCGAGGAGCGTCTTGCCACATGTCAACAATGGGTCTGACTGAGGGCCTCCAGGAGAGAAGCCCAAGCAAGACGCGCCCCGAGCAGCGTCTTGCCACTTGTCAGCACTCGGTCTGACTGAGCGCCTCCAGGAGAGAGGCCCAAGCAAGACGCGCCCCGAGGAGCGTCTTGCCACATGTCAACACTGGGTCTGACTGAGGGTCTCCAGGAGAGAGGCCCAAGCAATACGCTCCCCGAGGAGCGTCTTGCCACATGTCACCACTGGGTCTGACTGAGCGCCTCCAGGAGAGAGGCCCAACAAAGGCGCGCCCCGAGGAGAGTATTGCCACATGCCAACACTGGGTCTGACAGAGCGCCTCCAGGAGATAGGCCCAAGTAAGACACGCCCCGAGGAGCATCTTGCCACATGTCAACACTGGATCTGACTGAGCGCCTCCAGGAGAAGGGTCCAAGCAAGACGCGCCCCGAGGAGCGTCTTGCCACATGTCAACACTGGGTCTGACTGAGCGCCTCCAGGATAGAGGCCCAAGCAAGACGCGCCCCGAGGAGCATCTTGACACATGTCAACACTGGGTCTGACTGAGCGCCTCCAGGAGAGAGGCCCAACCAAGGCGCGCCCCGAGGAGAGTCTTGCCACATGCCAACACTGGGTCTGACTGAGCGCCTCCAGGAGAGAGGCCCAAGTAAGACACGCCCCGAGGAGCGTCTTGCCACATGTCAACACTGGGTCTGACTGAGCGCCTCCAGGAGAGAGGCCCAAGCAAGACACGCCCCGAGGAGCGTCTTGCCACATGTCAACACTGGGTCTGACTGAGCGCCTCCAGGATAGAGGCCCAAGCAAGACGCGCCCCGAGGAGCGTCTTGCCACATGCCAACACTGGGTCTGACTGAGCGCCTCCAGGAGAGAGGCCCAAGCAAGACGCACCCCGAGGAGCGTCTTGCCACATGTCAGCACTGGGTCTGACTGAGCGCCTCCAGGAGAGAGGCCCCAGCAAGAAGTGCCCAGAGGAGCGTCTTTCCACGTGTCACCACTGGGTCTGACTGAGCGCCTCCAGGAGAGAGGCCCAAGCAAGACGCGCCCCGAGGAGCGTCTTGCCACGTGTCATCACTGGGTCTGACTGAGCACCTCCAGGAGAGAGACTCCAGCAAGATGCGCCCCGAGGAGCGTCTTGCCACATGTCAACAATGGGTCTGACTGAGGGCCTCCAGGAGAGAAGCCCAAGCAACACGCGGCCCGAGGAGCGTCTTGCCACATGTCAGCACTCGGTCTGACTGAGCGCCTCCAGGAGAGAGGCCCAAGCAAGACGCGACCCGAGGAGCGTCTTGACACATGTCACCACTGGGTCTGACTGAGCGCCTCCAGGAGAGAGGCCCAAGCAAGACGCTCCCCGAGGAGCGTCATGCCACATGTCACTACTCGGTCCGACTGAGAGCCTCCAGGAGAGAGGCCCAAGGAAGACGCGCCCCGAGGAGCGTCTTGCCACTTGTCAGCACTGTGTCTGATTGAGGGCCTCCAGGAGAGAGGCCCAAGCAAGACGCGCCCCGAGGAGTGTCAAGACACATGTCCACACTGGGTCTGACTGAGCGCCTCCAGGCGAGAGGCCCGAGCAAGACGCGCCCCGAGTAGCGTCTTGCCGCATGTCAACACTCGGTATGAATGAGCGCCTCCAGGAGAGAGGCCCAAGCAAGACGCGCCCCGAGGAGCGTCTTGCCACCTGTCAACAATGAGTCTGACTGAGGGCCTCCAGGAGAGAAGCCCAAGCAATACGCGCCCCGAGGAGCGTCTTGCCACATGTCACCTCTGGGTCTGACTGAGCGCCTCCAGGAGAGAGGCCCAAGCAAGACGCGCCCCGAGGAGCGTCTTGCCACGTGTCATCACTGGGTCTGACTGAGCGCCTCCAGGAGAGAGGCCCAAGCAAGACGCGCCCCGAGGAGCGTCTTGCCACCTGTCATCACTGGGTCTGACTGAGCGCCTCCAGGAGAGAGGCCCAAGCAAAAGGCGCCCCGAGGAGCGTCTTGCCACATGTCAACAATGGGTCTGACTGAGGGCCTCCAGGAGAGAAGCCCAAGCAAGACGCGCCCCGAGCAGCGTCTTGCCACTTGTCAGCACTCGGTCTGACTGAGCGCCTCCAGGAGAGAGGCCCAAGCAAGACGCGCCCCGAGGAGCGTCTTGCCACATGTCAACACTGGGTCTGACTGAGGGTCTCCAGGAGAGAGGCCCAAGCAATACGCGCCCCGAGGAGCGTCTTGCCACATGTCACCACTGGGTCTGACTGAGCGCCTCCAGGAGAGAGGCCCAACAAAGGCGCGCCCCGAGGAGAGTATTGCCACATGCCAACACTGGGTCTGACAGAGCGCCTCCAGGAGATAGGCCCAAGTAAGACACGCCCCGAGGAGCATCTTGCCACATGTCAACACTGGATCTGACTGAGCGCCTCCAGGAGAAGGGTCCAAGCAAGACGCACCCCGAGGAGCGTATTGCCACATGTCAACACTGGGTCTGACTGAGCGCCTCCAGGATAGAGGCCCAAGCAAGACGCGCCCCGAGGAGCATCTTGACACATGTCAACACTGGGTCTGACTGAGCGCCTCCAGGAGAGAGGCCCAACCAAGGCGCGCCCCGAGGAGAGTCTTGCCACATGCCAACACTGGGTCTGACTGAGCGCCTCCAGGAGAGAGGCCCAAGTAAGACGCGCCCCGAGGAGCGTCTTGCCACATGTCAACACTGGGTCTGACTGAGCGCCTCCAGGAGAGAGGCCCAAGCAAGACACGCCCCGAGGAGCGTCTTGCCACATGTCAACACTGGGTCTGACTGAGCGCCTCCAGGATAGAGGCCCAAGCAAGACGCGCCCCGAGGAGCGTCTTGACACATGTCAACACTGGGTCTGACTGAGGGCCTCCAGGAGAGAGGCCCAACCAAGGCGCGCCCCGAGGAGAGTCTTGCCACATGCCAACACTGGGTCTGACTGAGCGCCTCCAGGAGAGAGGCCCAAGCAAGACGCACCCCGAGGAGCGTCTTGCCACATGTCATCACTGGGTCTGACTGAGCGCCTCCAGGAGAGAGGCCCCAGCAAGAAGTGCCCAGAGGAGCGTCTTTCC
The DNA here is from genome assembly GCF_043380555.1 of Nothobranchius furzeri. Taxonomy (NCBI): domain Eukaryota; kingdom Metazoa; phylum Chordata; class Actinopteri; order Cyprinodontiformes; family Nothobranchiidae; genus Nothobranchius; species Nothobranchius furzeri. Next base: position 43,520,505 of record NC_091748.1, read on the forward strand.
ACGTGTCACCACTGGGTCTGACTGAGCGCCTCCAGGAGAGAGGCCCAAGCAAGATGCGCCCCGAGGAGCGTCTTGCCACGTGTCATCACTGGGTCTGACTGAGCGCCTCCAGGAGAGAGGCCCAAGCAAGACGCGCCCCGAGGAGCGTCTCGCCACGTGTCACCACTGGGTCTGACTGAGTGCCTCCAGGGGAGAAGCCCAAGCAAGATGTGCCCCGAGGAGCGTCTTGCCACATGTGAACACTGGGTCTGACAGTGGGCCTCCAGGAGAGAGGCCCAAGCAATACGCGCCCCGAGGAGCGTCTTGCCACATGTCACCACTGGGTCTGACTGAGCGCCTCCAGGAGAGAGGCCCAACCAAGGCGCGCCCCGAGGAGAGTCTTGCCACATGCAAACACTGGGTCTGACTGAGTGCCTCCAGGAGAGAGGCCCAAGTAAGACGCGCCCCGAGGAGCGTCTTGCCACATGTCAACACTGGGTCTGACTGAGCGCCTCCAGGAGAGAGGCCCAAGCAAGACGCGCCCCGAGGAGCGTATTGCCACATGTCAACACTGGGTCTGACTGAGCGCCTCCAGGAGAGAGGCCCAAGCAAGACGCGCCCCGAGGAGCGTCTTGCCACGTGTCACCACTGGGTCTGATTGAGCGCCTCCAGGAGAGAGGCCCCAGCAAGACGCGCCCCGAGGAGTGTCTTGCCTTATGTCAGCACTCGGTCTGACTGAGTGCCTCCAGGAGAGAGGCCCAAGCATGATGTGCCCCGAGGAGCGTCTTGCCACATGTCAACAATGGGTCTGACTGAGGGCCTCCAGGAGAGAGGCCCAAGCAAGATGTGCCCCGAGGAGCGTCTTGCCACATGTCAACAATGGGTCTGACTGAGGGCCTCCAGGAGAGAAGCCCAAGCAAAACGCTCCCCGATGAGCGTCTTGCCACTTGTCAGCACTCGGTCTTACTGAGCGCCTCCAGGAGAGAGGCCCAAGTAAGACGCGCCCCGAGGAGCGTCTTGCCACATGTCAACACTGGGTCTGACTGAGCGCCTCCAGGAGAGAGGCCCAAGCAAGACGCGCCCCGAGGAGCGTCTTGACACATGTCAACACTGGGTCTGACTGAGGGCCTCCAGGAGAGAGGCCCAACCAAGGCGCGCTCCGAGGAAAGTCTTGCCACATGCCAACACTGGGTCTGACTGAGCGGCTCCAGGAGAGAGGCCCAAGCAAGACGCGCCCCGAGGAGCGTCTTGCCACATGTCAACACTTGGTCTGACTGAGCGCCTCCAGGAGAGAGGCCCAAGCAAGACGCACCCCGAGGAGCGTCTTGCCACATGTCAGCACTGGGTCTGACTGAGCGCCTCCAGGAAAGAGGCCCCAGCAAGACACGCCCAGAGGAGCGTCTTGCCACATGTCAGCACTGGGTCTGACTGAGCGCCTCCAGGAAAGAGGCCCAAGCAAGACGCGCCCCGAGGAGCGTCTTGCCACATGTCAACACTGGGTCTGACTGAGCGCCTCCAGGAGAGAGGCCCAAGCAAGACGCACCCCGAGGAGCGTCTTGCCACATGTCAGCACTGGGTCTGACTGAGCGCCTCCAGGAGAGAGGCCCAAGCAAGAAGCGCCCCGAGGAGCGTCTTTCCATGTGTCACCACTGGGTCTGACTGAGCGCCTCCAGGAGAGAGGCCCAAGCAAGACGCGCCCCGAGGAGCATCTTGCCACATGTCAACAATGGGTCTGACTGAGGGCCTCCAGGAGAGAAGCCCAAGCAAGACGCGCCCCGAGCAGCGTCTTGCCACTTGTCAGCACTCGGTCTGACTGAGCGCCTCCAGGAGAGAGGCCCAAGCAAGACGCGCCCCGAGGAGCGTCTTGCCACATGTCAACACTGGGTCTGACTGAGGGTCTCCAGGAGAGAGGCCCAAGCAATACGCGCCCCGAGGAGCGTCTTGCCACATGTCACCACTGGGTCTGACTGAGCGCCTCCAGGAGAGAGGCCCAACAAAGGCGCGCCCCGAGGAGTGTATTGCCACATGCCAACACTGGGTCTGACTGAGCGCCTCCAGGAGAGAGGCCCAAGCAAGACGCGCCCCGAGGAGCGTATTGCCACATGTCAACACTGGGTCTGACTGAGCGCCTCCAGGATAGAGGCCCAAGCAAGACGCGCCCCGAGGAGCATCTTGACACATGTCAACACTGGGTCTGACTGAGCGCCTCCAGGAGAGAGGCCCAACCAAGGCGCGCCCCGAGGAGAGTCTTGCCACATGCCAACACTGGGTCTGACTGAGCGCCTCCAGGAGAGAGGCCCAAGTAAGACGCGCCCCGAGGAGCGTCTTGCCACATGTCAACACTGGGTCTGACTGAGCGCCTCCAGGAGAGAGGCCCCAGCAAGAAGTGCCCAGAGGAGCGTCTTTCCACGTGTCACCACTGGGTCTGACTGAGCGCCTCCAGGATAGATGCCCAAGCAAGACGCGCCCCGAGGAGCGTCTTGACACATGTCAACACTGGGTCTGACTGAGGGCCTCCAGGAGAGAGGCCCAACCAAGGCGCGCCCCGAGGAGAGTCTTGCCACATGCCAACACTGAGTCTGACTGAGCGCCTCCAGGAGAGAGGCCCAAGCAAGACGCACCCCGAGGAGCGTCTTGCCACATGTCAGCACTGGGTCTGACTGAGCGCCTCCAGGAGAGAGGCCCCAGCAAGAAGTGCCCAGACGAGCGTCTTTCCACGTGTCACCACTGGGTCTGACTGAGCGCCTCCAGGAGAGAGGCCCAAGCAAGACGCGCCCCGAGGAGCGTCTTGCCACGTGTCATCACTGGGTCTGACTGAGCGCCTCCAGGAGAGAGGCCCAAGCAAGACGCACCCCGAGGAGCGTCTTGCCACATGTCAGCACTGGGTCTGACTGAGGGTCTCCAGGAGAGAGGCCCAAGCAATACGCGCCCCGAGGAGCGTCTTGCCACATGTCACCACTGGGTCTGACTGAGCGCCTCCAGGAGAAGGGCCCAAGCAAGACGCGCCCCGAGGAGCGTCTTGCCACATGTCAACACTGGGTCTGACTGAGGGTCTCCAGGAGAGAGGCCCAAGCAATACGCGCCCCGAGGAGCGTCTTGCCACAGGTCACCACTGGGTCTGACTGAGCGCCTCCAGGAGAGAGGCCCAACAAAGGCGCGCCCCGAGGAGAGTATTGCCACATGCCAACACTGGGTCTGACAGAGCGCCTCCAGGAGATAGGCCCAAGTAAGACACGCCCCGAGGAGCATCTTGCCACATGTCAACACTGGATCTGACTGAGCGCCTCCAGGAGAAGGGCCCAAGCAAGACGCGCCCCGAGGAGCGTCTTGCCACATGTCAACACTGGGTCTGACTGAGCGCCTCCAGGATAGAGGCCCAAGCAAGACGCGCCCCGAGGAGCATCTTGACACATGTCAACACTGGGTCTGACTGAGCGCCTCCAGGAGAGAGGCCCAACCAAGGCGCGCCCCGAGGAGAGTCTTGCCACATGCCAACACTGGGTCTGACTGAGCGCCTCCAGGAGAGAGGCCCAAGTAAGACGCGCCCCGAGGAGCGTCTTGCCACATGTCAACACTGGGTCTGACTGAGCGCCTCCAGGAGAGAGGCCCAAGCAAGACACGCCCCGAGGAGCGTCTTGCCACATGTCAACACTGGGTCTGACTGAGCGCCTCCAGGATAGAGGCCCAAGCAAGACGCGCCCCGAGGAGCGTCTTGACACATGTCAACACTGGGTCTGACTGAGGGCCTCCAGGAGAGAGGCCCAACCAAGGCGCGCCCCGAGGAGAGTCTTGCCACATGCCAACACTGGGTCTGACTGAGCGCCTCCAGGAGAGAGGCCCAAGCAAGACGCACCCCGAGGAGCGTCTTGCCACATGTCAGCACTGGGTCTGACTGAGCGCCTCCAGGAGAGAGGCCCCAGCAAGAAGTGCCCAGAGGAGCGTCTTTCCACGTGTCACCACTGGGTCTGACTGAGCGCCTCCAGGAGAGAGGCCCAAGCAAGACGCGCCCCGAGGAGCGTCTTGCCACGTGTCATCACTGGGTCTGACTGAGCGCCTCCAGGAGAGAGGCCCAAGCAAGACGCGCCCCGAGGAGCGTCTCGCCACGTGTCACCACTGGGTCTGACTGAGTGCCTCCAGGGGAGAAGCCCAAGCAAGATGTGCCCCGAGGAGCGTCTTGCCACATGTGAACACTGGGTCTGACAGAGGGCCTCCAGGAGAGAGGCCCAAGCAATACGCGCCCCGAGGAGCGTCTTGCCACATGTCACCACTGGGTCTGACTGAGCGCCTCCAGGAGAGAGGCCCAACCAAGGCGCGCCCCGAGGAGAGTCTTGCCACATGCAAACACTGGGTCTGACTGAGCGCCTCCAGGAGAGAGGCCCAAGTAAGACGCGCCCCGAGGAGCGTCTTGCCACATGTCAACACTGGGTCTGACTGAGCGCCTCCAGGAGAGAGGCCCAAGCAAGACGCGCCCCGAGGAGCGTATTGCCACATGTCAACACTGGGTCTGACTGAGCGCCTCCAGGAGAGAGGCCCAAGCAAGACGCGCCCCGAGGAGCGTCTTGCCACGTGTCACCACTGGGTCTGATTGAGCGCCTCCAGGAGAGAGGCCCCAGCAAGACGCGCCCCGAGGAGTGTCTTGCCTTATGTCAGCACTCGGTCTGACTGAGTGCCTCCAGGAGAGAGGCCCAAGCATGATGTGCCCCGAGGAGCGTCTTGCCACATGTCAACAATGGGTCTGACTGAGGGCCTCCAGGATAGAGGCCCAAGCAAGATGTGCCCCGAGGAGCGTCTTGCCACATGTCAACAATGGGTCTGACTGAGGGCCTCCAGGAGAGAAGCCCAAGCAAGACGCTCCCCGATGAGCGTCTTGCCACTTGTCAGCACTCGGTCTTACTGAGCGCCTCCAGGAGAGAGGCCCAAGTAAGACGCGCCCCGAGGAGCGTCTTGCCACATGTCAACACTGGGTCTGACTGAGCGCCTCCAGGAGAGAGGCCCAAGCAAGACGCGCCCCGAGGAGCGTCTTGCCACATGTCAACACTGGGTCTGACTGAGGGTCTCCAGGAGAGAGGCCCAAGCAATACGCGCCCCGAGGAGCGTCTTGCCACATGTCACCACTGGGTCTGACTGAGCGCCTCCAGGAGAGAGGCCCAACAAAGGCGCGCCCCGAGGAGAGTATTGCCACATGCCAACACTGGGTCTGACAGAGCGCCTCCAGGAGATAGGCCCAAGTAAGACACGCCCCGAGGAGCATCTTGCCACATGTCAACACTGGATCTGACTGAGCGCCTCCAGGAGAAGGGCCCAAGCAAGACGCGCCCCGAGGAGCGTCTTGCCACATGTCAACAATGGGTCTGACTGAGGGCCTCCAGGAGAGAAGCCCAAGCAAGACGCTCCCCGATGAGCGTCTTGCCACTTGTCAGCACTCGGTCTTACTGAGCGCCTCCAGGAGAGAGGCCCAAGTAAGACGCGCCCCGAGGAGCGTCTTGCCACATGTCAACACTGGGTCTGACTGAGCGCCTCCAGGAGAGAGGCCCAAGCAAGACGCGCCCCGAGGAGCGTCTTGACACATGTCAACACTGGGTCTGACTGAGGGCCTCCAGGAGAGAGGCCCAACCAAGGCGCGCTCCGAGGAAAGTCTTGCCACATGCCAACACTGGGTCTGACTGAGCGGCTCCAGGAGAGAGGCCCAAGCAAGACGCGCCCCGAGGAGCGTCTTGCCACATGTCAACACTGAGTCTGACTGAGCGCCTCCAGGAGAGAGGCCCAAGCAAGACGCACCCCGAGGAGCGTCTTGCCACATGTCAGCACTGGGTCTGACTGAGCGCCTCCAGGAAAGAGGCCCCAGCAAGACATGCCCAGAGGAGCGTCTTGCCACATGTCAGCACTGGGTCTGACTGAGCGCCTCCAGGAAAGAGGCCCCAGCAAGACGCGCCCCGAGGAGAGTCTTGCCACATGCCAACACTGGGTCTGACTGAGCGCCTCCAAGAGAGAGGCCCAAGCAAGACGCGCCCCGAGGAGCGTCTTGCCACATGTCAACACTGGGTCTGACTGAGCGCCTCCAGGAGAGAGGCCCAAGCAAGACGCACCCCGAGGAGCGTCTTGCCACATGTCAGCACTGGGTCTGACTGAGCGCCTCCAGGAAAGAGGCCCCAGCAAGACGCGCCCAGAGGAGCGTCTTGCCTTATGTCAGCACTCGGTCTGACTGAGCGCCTCCAGGAGAGAGGCCCAAGCAAGAAGCGCCCCGAGGAGCGTCTTTCCATGTTTCACCACTGGGTCTGACTGAGCGCCTCCAGGAGAGAGGCCCAAGCAAGACGCGCCCCGAGGAGCATCTTGCCACATGTCAACAATGGGTCTGACTGAGGGCCTCCAGGAGAGAAGCCCAAGCAAGACGCGCCCCGAGCAGCGTCTTGCCACTTGTCAGCACTCGGTCTGACTGAGCGCCTCCAGGAGAGAGGCCCAAGCAAGACGCGCCCCGAGGACCGTCTTGCCACATGTCAACACTGGGTCTGACTGAGGGTCTCCAGGAGAGAGGCCCAAGCAATACGCGCCCCGAGGAGCGTCTTGCCACATGTCACCACTGGGTCTGACTGAGCGCCTCCAGGAGAGAGGCCCAACAAAGGCGCGCCCCGAGGAGTGTATTGCCACATGCCAACACTGGGTCTGACTGAGCGCCTCCAGGAGATAGGCCCAAGTAAGACACGCCCCGAGGAGCGTCTTGCCACATGTCAACACTGGATCTGACTGAGCGCCTCCAGGAGAGAGGCCCAAGCAAGACGCGCCCCGAGGAGCGTATTGCCACATGTCAACACTGGGTCTGACTGAGCGCCTCCAGGATAGAGGCCCAAGCAAGACGCGCCCCGAGGAGCATCTTGACACATGTCAACACTGGGTCTGACTGAGCGCCTCCAGGAGAGAGGCCCAACCAAGGCGCGCCCCGAGGAGAGTCTTGCCACATGTCAACACTGGGTCTGACTGAGCGCCTCCAGGAGAGAGGCCCAAGCAAGACACGCCCCGAGGAGCGTCTTGCCACATGTCAACACTGGGTCTGACTGAGGGCCTCCAGGAGAGAGGCCCAACCAAGGCGCGCCCCGAGGAGAGTCTTGCCACATGCCAACACTGGGTCTGACTGAGCGCCTCCAGGAGAGAGGCCCAAGCAAGACGCACCCCGAGGAGCGTCTTGCCACATGTCAGCACTGGGTCTGACTGAGCGCCTCCAGGAGAGAGGCCCCAGCAAGAAGTGCCCAGAGGAGCGTCTTTCCACGTGTCACCACTGGGTCTGACTGAGCGCCTCCAGGAGAAGGGCCCAAGCAAGACGCGCCCCAAGGAGCGTCTTGCCACATGTCAACACTGGGTCTGACTGAGGGTCTCCAGGAGAGAGGCCCAAGCAATACGCGCCCCGAGGAGCGTCTTGCCACATGTCACCACTGGGTCTGACTGAGCGCCTCCAGGAGAGAGGCCCAACAAAGGCGCGCCCCGAGGAGAGTATTGCCACATGCCAACACTGGGTCTGACAGAGCGCCTCCAGGAGATAGGCCCAAGTAAGACACGCCCCGAGGAGCATCTTGCCACATGTCAACACTGGATCTGACTGAGCGCCTCCAGGAGAAGGGCCCAAGCAAGACGCGCCCCGAGGAGCGTCTTGCCACATGTCAACACTGGGTCTGACTGAGCGCCTCCAGGATAGAGGCCCAAGCAAGACGCGCCCCGAGGAGCATCTTGACACATGTCAACACTGGGTCTGACTGAGCGCCTCCAGGAGAGAGGCCCAACCAAGGCGCGCCCCGAGGAGAGTCTTGCCACATGCCAACACTGGGTCTGACTGAGCGCCTCCAGGAGAGAGGCCCAAGTAAGACGCGCCCCGAGGAGCGTCTTGCCACATGTCAACACTGGGTCTGACTGAGCGCCTCCAGGAGAGAGGCCCAAGCAAGACACGCCCCGAGGAGCGTCTTGCCACATGTCAACACTGGGTCTGACTGAGCGCCTCCAGGATAGAGGCCCAAGCAAGACGCGCCCCGAGGAGCGTCTTGACACATGTCAACACTGGGTCTGACTGAGGGCCTCCAGGAGAGAGGCCCAACCAAGGCGCGCCCCGAGGAGAGTCTTGCCACATGCCAACACTGGGTCTGACTGAGCGCCTCCAGGAGAGAGGCCCAAGCAAGACGCACCCCGAGGAGCGTCTTGCCACATGTCAGCACTGGGTCTGACTGAGCGCCTCCAGGAGAGAGGCCCCAGCAAGAAGTGCCCAGAGGAGCGTCTTTCCACGTGTCACCACTGGGTCTGACTGAGCGCCTCCAGGAGAGAGGCCCAAGCAAGACGCGCCCCGAGGAGCGTCTTGCCACGTGTCATCACTGGGTCTGACTGAGCGCCTCCAGGAGAGAGGCCCAAGCAAGACGCGCCCCGAGGAGCGTCTCGCCACGTGTCACCACTGGGTCTGACTGAGTGCCTCCAGGGGAGAAGCCCAAGCAAGATGTGCCCCGAGGAGCGTCTTGCCACATGTGAACACTGGGTCTGACAGAGGGCCTCCAGGAGAGAGGCCCAAGCAATACGCGCCCCGAGGAGCGTCTTGCCACATGTCACCACTGGGTCTGACTGAGCGCCTCCAGGAGAGAGGCCCAACCAAGGCGCGCCCCGAGGAGAGTCTTGCCACATGCAAACACTGGGTCTGACTGAGCGCCTCCAGGAGAGAGGCCCAAGTAAGACGCGCCCCGAGGAGCGTCTTGCCACATGTCAACACTGGGTCTGACTGAGCGCCTCCAGGAGAGAGGCCCAAGCAAGACGCGCCCCGAGGAGCGTATTGCCACATGTCAACACTGGGTCTGACTGAGCGCCTCCAGGAGAGAGGCCCAAGCAAGACGCGCCCCGAGGAGCGTCTTGCCACGTGTCACCACTGGGTCTGATTGAGCGCCTCCAGGAGAGAGGCCCCAGCAAGACGCGCCCCGAGGAGTGTCTTGCCTTATGTCAGCACTCGGTCTGACTGAGTGCCTCCAGGAGAGAGGCCCAAGCATGATGTGCCCCGAGGAGCGTCTTGCCACATGTCAACAATGGGTCTGACTGAGGGCCTCCAGGAGAGAGGCCCAAGCAAGACGCGCCCCGAGGAGCGTCTTGCCACATGTCAACACTGGGTCTGACTGAGCGCCTCCAGGAGAGAGGCCCAAGCAAGACGCGCCCCGAGGAGCGTCTTGACACATGTCAACACTGGGTCTGACTGAGGGCCTCCAGGAGAGAGGCCCAACCAAGGCGCGCTCCGAGGAAAGTCTTGCCACATGCCAACACTGGGTCTGACTGAGCGGCTCCAGGAGAGAGGCCCAAGCAAGACGCGCCCCGAGGAGCGTCTTGCCACATGTCAACACTGGGTCTGACGGAGCGCCTCCAGGAGAGAGGCCCAAGCAAGACGCACCCCGAGGAGCGTCTTGCCACATGTCAGCACTGGGTCTGACTGAGCGCCTCCAGGAAAGAGGCCCCAGCAAGACACGCCCAGAGGAGCGTCTTGCCACATGTCAGCACTGGGTCTGACTGAGCGCCTCCAGGAAAGAGGCCCCAGCAAGACGCGCCCCGAGGAGAGTCTTGCCACATGCCAACACTGGGTCTGACTGAGCGCCTCCAAGAGAGAGGCCCAAGCAAGACGCGCCCCGAGGAGCGTCTTGCCACATGTCAACACTGGGTCTGACTGAGCGCCTCCAGGAGAGAGGCCCAAGCAAGACGCACCCCGAGGAGCGTCTTGCCACATGTCAGCACTGGGTCTGACTGAGCGCCTCCAGGAAAGAGGCCCCAGCAAGACGCGCCCAGAGGAGCGTCTTGCCTTATGTCAGCACTCGGTCTGACTGAGCGCCTCCAGGAGAGAGGCCCAAGCAAGAAGCGCCCCGAGGAGCGTCTTTCCATGTGTCACCACTGGGTCTGACTGAGCGCCTCCAGGAGAGAGGCCCAAGCAAGACGCGCCCCGAGGAGCATCTTGCCACATGTCAACAATGGGTCTGACTGAGGGCCTCCAGGAGAGAAGCCCAAGCAAGACGCGCCCCGAGCAGCGTCTTGCCACTTGTCAGCACTCGGTCTGACTGAGCGCCTCCAGGAGAGAGGCCCAAGCAAGACGCGCCCCGAGGAGCGTCTTGCCACATGGCAACACTGGGTCTGACTGAGGGTCTCCAGGAGAGAGGCCCAAGCAATACGCGCCCCGAGGAGCGTCTTGCCACATGTCACCACTGGGTCTGACTGAGCGCCTCCAGGAGAGAGGCCCAACAAAGGCGCGCCCCGAGGAGTGTATTGCCACATGCCAACACTGGGTCTGACTGAGCGCCTCCAGGAGAGAGGCCCAAGTAAGACGCGCCCCGAGGAGCGTCTTGCCACATGTCAACACTGGGTCTGACTGAGCGCCTCCAGGAGAGAGGCCCAAGCAAGACGCGCCCCGAGGAGCGTATTGCCACATGTCAACACTGGGTCTGACTGAGCGCCTCCAGGAGAGAGGCCCAAGCAAGACGCGCCCCGAGGAGCGTCTTGCCACGTGTCACCACTGGGTCTGATTGAGCGCCTCCAGGAGAGAGGCCCCAGCAAGACGCGCCCCGAGGAGTGTCTTGCCTTATGTCAGCACTCGGTCTGACTGAGTGCCTCCAGGAGAGAGGCCCAAGCATGATGTGCCCCGAGGAGCGTCTTGCCACATGTCAACAATGGGTCTGACTGAGGGCCTCCAGGAGAGAGGCCCAAGCAAGATGTGCCCCGAGGAGCGTCTTGCCACATGTCAACAATGGGTCTGACTGAGGGCCTCCAGGAGAGAGGCCCAAGCAAGATGTGCCCCGAGGAGCGTCTTGCCACATGTCAACAATGGGTCTGACTGAGGGCCTCCAGGAGAGAAGCCCAAGCAAGACGCTCCCCGATGAGCGTCTTGCCACTTGTCAGCACTCGGTCTTACTGAGCGCCTCCAGGAGAGAGGCCCAAGTAAGACGCGCCCCGAGGAGCGTCTTGCCACATGTCAACACTGGGTCTGACTGAGCGCCTCCAGGAGAGAGGCCCAAGCAAGACGCGCCCCGAGGAGCGTCTTGACACATGTCAACACTGGGTCTGACTGAGGGCCTCCAGGAGAGAGGCCCAACCAAGGCGCGCTCCGAGGAAAGTCTTGCCACATGCCAACACTGGGTCTGACTGAGCGGCTCCAGGAGAGAGGCCCAAGCAAGACGCGCCCCGAGGAGCGTCTTGCCACATGTCAACACTGGGTCTGACGGAGCGCCTCCAGGAGAGAGGCCCAAGCAAGACGCACCCCGAGGAGCGTCTTGCCACATGTCAGCACTGGGTCTGACTGAGCGCCTCCAGGAAAGAGGCCCCAGCAAGACACGCCCAGAGGAGCGTCTTGCCACATGTCAGCACTGGGTCTGACTGAGCGCCTCCAGGAAAGAGGCCCCAGCAAGACGCGCCCCGAGGAGAGTCTTGCCACATGCCAACACTGGGTCTGACTGAGCGCCTCCAAGAGAGAGGCCCAAGCAAGACGCGCCCCGAGGAGCGTCTTGCCACATGTCAACACTGGGTCTGACTGAGCGCCTCCAGGAGAGAGGCCCAAGCAAGACGCACCCCGAGGAGCGTCTTGCCACATGTCAGCACTGGGTCTGACTGAGCGCCTCCAGGAAAGAGGCCCCAGCAAGACGCGCCCAGAGGAGCGTCTTGCCTTATGTCAGCACTCGGTCTGACTGAGCGCCTCCAGGAGAGAGGCCCAAGCAAGAAGCGCCCCGAGGAGCGTCTTTCCATGTGTCACCACTGGGTCTGACTGAGCGCCTCCAGGAGAGAGGCCCAAGCAAGACGCGCCCCGAGGAGCATCTTGCCACATGTCAACAATGGGTCTGACTGAGGGCCTCCAGGAGAGAAGCCCAAGCAAGACGCGCCCCGAGCAGCGTCTTGCCACTTGTCAGCACTCGGTCTGACTGAGCGCCTCCAGGAGAGAGGCCCAAGCAAGACGCGCCCCGAGGAGCGTCTTGCCACATGTCAACACTGGGTCTGACTGAGGGTCTCCAGGAGAGAGGCCCAAGCAATACGCGCCCCGAGGAGCGTCTTGCCACATGTCACCACTGGGTCTGACTGAGCGCCTCCAGGAGAGAGGCCCAACAAAGGCGCGCCCCGAGGAGTGTATTGCCACATGCCAACACTGGGTCTGACTGAGCGCCTCCAGGAGATAGGCCCAAGTAAGACACGCCCCGAGGAGCGTCTTGCCACATGTCAACACTGGATCTGACTGAGCGCCTCCAGGAGAGAGGCCCAAGCAAGACGCGCCCCGAGGAGCGTATTGCCACATGTCAACACTGGGTCTGACTGAGCGCCTCCAGGATAGAGGCCCAAGCAAGACGCGCCCCGAGGAGCATCTTGACACATGTCAACACTGGGTCTGACTGAGCGCCTCCAGGAGAGAGGCCCAACCAAGGCGCGCCCCGAGGAGAGTCTTGCCACATGCCAACACTGGGTCTGACTGAACGCCTCCAGGAGAGAGGCCCAAGTAAGACGCGCCCCGAGGAGCGTCTTGCCACATGTCAACACTGGGTCTGACTGAGCGCCTCCAGGAGAGAGGCCCAAGCAAGACACGCCCCGAGGAGCGTCTTGCCACATGTCAACACTGGGTCTGACTGAGCGCCTCCAGGATAGAGGCCCAAGCAAGACGCGCCCCGAGGAGCGTCTTGACACATGTCAACACTGGGTCTGACTGAGGGCCTCCAGGAGAGAGGCCCAACCAAGGCGCGCCCCGAGGAGAGTCTTGCCACATGCCAACACTGGGTCTGACTGAGCGCCTCCAGGAGAGAGGCCCAAGCAAGACGCACCCCGAGGAGCGTCTTGCCAGATGTCAGCACTGGGTCTGACTGAGCGCCTCCAGGAGAGAGGCCCCAGCAAGAAGTGCCCAGAGGAGCGTCTTTCCACGTGTCACCACTGGGTCTGACTGAGCGCCTCCAGGATAGAGGCCCAAGCAAGACGCGCCCCGAGGAGCGTCTTGACACATGTCAACACTGGGTCTGACTGAGGGCCTCCAGGAGAGAGGCCCAACCAAGGCGCGCCCCGAGGAGAGTCTTGCCACATGCCAACACTGAGTCTGACTGAGCGCCTCCAGGAGAGAGGCCCAAGCAAGACGCACCCCGAGGAGCGTCTTGCCACATGTCAGCACTGGGTCTGACTGAGCGCCTCCAGGAGAGAGGCCCCAGCAAGAAGTGCCCAGAGGAGCGTCTTTCCACGTGTCACCACTGGGTCTGACTGAGCGCCTCCAGGAGAGAGGCCCAAGCAAGACGCGCCCCGAGGAGCGTCTTGCCACGTGTCATCACTGGGTCTGACTGAGCGCCTCCAGGAGAGAGGCCCAAGCAAGACGCACCCCGAGGAGCGTCTTGCTACATGTCAGCACTGGGTCTGACTGAGGGTCTCCAGGAGAGAGGCCCAAGCAATACGCGCCCCGAGGAGCGTCTTGCCACATGTCACCACTGGGTCTGACTGAGCGCCTCCAGGAGAGAGGCCCAACAAAGGCGCGCCCCGAGGAGTGTATTGTCACATGACAACACTGGGTCTGACTGAGCGCCTCCAGGAGATAGGCCCAAGTAAGACACGCCCCGAGGAGCGTCTTGCCACATGTCAACACTGGATCTGACTGAGCGCCTCCAGGAGAGAGGCCCAAGCAAGATGCGCCCCGAGGAGCGTCTAACCACATGTCAACACTGGGTCTGACTGAGCGCCTCCAGGATAGAGGCCCAAGCAAGACGCGCCCCGAGGAGCATCTTGACACATGCCAACACTGGGTCTGACTGAGCGCCTCCAGGAGAGAGGCCCAACCAAGGCGCGCCCCGAGGAGAGTCTTGCCACATGCCAACACTGGGTCTGACTGAGCGCCTCCAGGAGAGAGGCCCAAGTAAGACGTGCCCCGAGGAGCGTCTTGCCACATGTCAACACTGGGTCTGACTGAGCGCCTCCAGGAGAGAGGCCCAAGCAAGACACGCCCTGAGGAGCGTCTTGCCACATGTCAACACTGGGTCTGACTGAGCGCCTCCAGGATAGAGGCCCAAGCAAGACGCGCCCCGAGGAGCGTCTTGACACATGTCAACACTGGGTCTGACTGAGGGCCTCCAGGAGAGAGGCCCAACCAAGGCGCGCCCCGAGGAGAGTCTTGCCACATGCCAACACTGGGTCTGACTGAGCGCCTCCAGGAGAGAGGCCCAAGCACGACGCACCCCGAGGAGCGTCTTGCCACATGTCAGCACTGGGTCTGACTGAGCGCCTCCAGGAGAGAGGCCCCAGCAAGAAGTGCCCAGAGGAGCGTCTTTCCACGTGTCACCACTGGGTCTGACTGAGCGCCTCCAGGAGAGAGGCCCAAGCAAGACGCGCCCCGAGGAGCGTCTTGCCACATGCCGACACTGGGTCTGACTGAGCGCCTCCAGGAGAGAGGCCCAAGCAAGACGCACCCCGAGGAGCGTCTTGCCACATGTCAGCACTGGGTCTGACTGAGCGCCTCCAGGAGAGAGGCTCCAGCAAGAAGTGCCCAGAGGAGCGTCTTTCCACGTGTCACCACTGGGTCTGACTGAGCGCCTCCAGGAGAGAGGCCCAAGCAAGACGCGCCCCGAGGAGCGTCTTGCCACGTGTCATCACTGGGTCTGACTGAGCGCCTCCAGGAGAGAGGCCCAAGCAAGACGCGCCCCGAGGAGCGTCTCGCCACGTGTCACCACTGGGTCTGACTGAGTGCCTCCAGGGGAGAAGCCCAAGCAAGATGTGCCCCGAGGAGCGTCTTGCCACATGTGAACACTGGGTCTGACAGAGGGCCTCCAGGAGAGAGGCCCAAGCAATACGCGCCCCGAGGAGCGTCTTGCCACATGTCACCACTGGGTCTGACTGAGCGCCTCCAGGAGAGAGGACCAACCAAGGCGCGCCCCGAGGAGAGTCTTGCCACATGCAAACACTGGGTCTGACTGAGCGCCTCCAGGAGAGAGGCCCAAGTAAGACGCGCCCCGAGGAGCGTCTTGCCACATGTCAACACTGGGTCTGACTGAGCGCCTCCAGGAGAGAGGCCCAAGCAAGACGCGCCCCGAGGAGCGTATTGCCACATGTCAACACTGGGTCTGACTGAGCGCCTCCAGGAGAGAGGCCCAAGCAAGACGCGCCCCGAGGAGCGTCTTGCCACGTGTCACCACTGGGTCTGATTGAGCGCCTCCAGGAGAGAGGCCCCAGCAAGACACGCCCCGAGGAGTGTCTTGCCTTATGTCAGCACTCGGTCTGACTGAGTGCCTCCAGGAGAGAGGCCCAAGCATGATGTGCCCCGAGGAGCGTCTTGCCACATGTCAACAATGGGTCTGACTGAGGGCCTCCAGGAGAGAGGCCCAAGCAAGATGTGCCCCGAGGAGCGTCTTGCCACATGTCAACAATGGGTCTGACTGAGGGCCTCCAGGAGAGAAGCCCAAGCAAGACGCTCCCCGATGAGCGTCTTGCCACTTGTCAGCACTCGGTCTTACTGAGCGCCTCCAGGAGAGAGGCCCAAGTAAGACGCGCCCCGAGGAGCGTCTTGCCACATGTCAACACTGGGTCTGACTGAGCGCCTCCAGGAGAGAGGCCCAAGCAAGACGCGCCCCGAGGAGCGTCTTGACACATGTCAACACTGGGTCTGACTGAGGGCCTCCAGGAGAGAGGCCCAACCAAGGCGCGCTCCGAGGAAAGTCTTGCCACATGCCAACACTGGGTCTGACTGAGCGGCTCCAGGAGAGAGGCCCAAGCAAGACGCGCCCCGAGGAGCGTCTTGCCACATGTCAACACTGGGTCTGACTGAGCGCCTCCAGGAGAGAGGCCCAAGCAAGACGCACCCCGAGGAGCGTCTTGCCACATGTCAGCACTGGGTCTGACTGAGCGCCTCCAGGAAAGAGGCCCCAGCAAGACACGCCCAGAGGAGCGTCTTGCCACATGTCAGCACTGGGTCTGACTGAGCGCCTCCAGGAAAGAGGCCCCAGCAAGACGCGCCCCGAGGAGAGTCTTGCCACATGCCAACACTGGGTCTGACTGAGCGCCTCCAAGAGAGAGGCCCAAGCAAGACGCGCCCCGAGGAGCGTCTTGCCACATGTCAACACTGGGTCTGACTGAGCGCCTCCAGGAGAGAGGCCCAAGCAAGACGCACCCCGAGGAGCGTCTTGCCACATGTCAGCACTGGGTCTGACTGAGCGCCTCCAGGAAAGAGGCCCCAGCAAGACGCGCCCAGAGGAGCGTCTTGCCTTATGTCAGCACTCGGTCTGACTGAGCGCCTCCAGGAGAGAGGCCCAAGCAAGAAGCGCCCCGAGGAGCGTCTTTCCATGTGTCACCACTGGGTCTGACTGAGCGCCTCCAGGAGAGAGGCCCAAGCAAGACGCGCCCCGAGGAGCATCTTGCCACATGTCAACAATGGGTCTGACTGAGGGCCTCCAGGAGAGAAGCCCAAGCAAGACGCGCCCCGAGCAGCGTCTTGCCACTTGTCAGCACTCGGTCTGACTGAGCGCCTCCAGGAGAGAGGCCCAAGCAAGACGCGCCCCGAGGAGCGTCTTGCCACATGTCAACACTGGGTCTGACTGAGGGTCTCCAGGAGAGAGGCCCAAGCAATACGCGCCCCGAGGAGCGTCTTGCCACATGTCACCACTGGGTCTGACTGAGCGCCTCCAGGAGAGAGGCCCAACAAAGGCGCGCCCCGAGGAGTGTATTGCCACATGCCAACACTGGGTCTGACTGAGCGCCTCCAGGAGATAGGCCCAAGTAAGACACGCCCCGAGGAGCGTCTTGCCACATGTCAACACTGGATCTGACTGAGCGCCTCCAGGAGAGAGGCCCAAGCAAGACGCGCCCCGAGGAGCGTATTGCCACATGTCAACACTGGGTCTGACTGAGCGCCTCCAGGATAGAGGCCCAAGCAAGACGCGCCCCGAGGAGCATCTTGACACATGTCAACACTGGGTCTGACTGAGCGCCTCCAGGAGAGAGGCCCAAGCAAGACGCACCCCGAGGAGCGTCTTGCCACATGTCAGCACTGGGTCTGACTGAGCGCCTCCAGGAGAGAGGCTCCAGCAAGAAGTGCCCAGAGGAGCGTCTTTCCACGTGTCACCACTGGGTCTGACTGAGCGCCTCCAGGAGAGAGGCCCAAGCAAGACGCGCCCCGAGGAGCGTCTTGCCACGTGTCATCACTGGGTCTGACTGAGCGCCTCCAGGAGAGAGGCCCAAGCAAGACGCGCCCCGAGGAGCGTCTCGCCACGTGTCACCACTGGGTCTGACTGAGTGCCTCCAGGGGAGAAGCCCAAGCAAGATGTGCCCCGAGGAGCGTCTTGCCACATGTGAACACTGGGTCTGACAGAGGGCCTCCAGGAGAGAGGCCCAAGCAATACGCGCCCCGAGGAGCGTCTTGCCACATGTCACCACTGGGTCTGACTGAGCGCCTCCAGGAGAGAGGACCAACCAAGGCGCGCCCCGAGGAGAGTCTTGCCACATGCAAACACTGGGTCTGACTGAGCGCCTCCAGGAGAGAGGCCCAAGTAAGACGCGCCCCGAGGAGCGTCTTGCCACATGTCAACACTGGGTCTGACTGAGCGCCTCCAGGAGAGAGGCCCAAGCAAGACGCGCCCCGAGGAGCGTATTGCCACATGTCAACACTGGGTCTGACTGAGCGCCTCCAGGAGAGAGGCCCAAGCAAGACACGCCCCGAGGAGTGTCTTGCCTTATGTCAGCACTCGGTCTGACTGAGTGCCTCCAGGAGAGAGGCCCAAGCATGATGTGCCCCGAGGAGCGTCTTGCCACATGTCAACAATGGGTCTGACTGAGGGCCTCCAGGAGAGAGGCCCAAGCAAGATGTGCCCCGAGGAGCGTCTTGCCACATGTCAACAATGGGTCTGACTGAGGGCCTCCAGGAGAGAAGCCCAAGCAAGACGCTCCCCGATGAGCGTCTTGCCACTTGTCAGCACTCGGTCTTACTGAGCGCCTCCAGGAGAGAGGCCCAAGTAAGACGCGCCCCGAGGAGCGTCTTGCCACATGTCAACACTGGGTCTGACTGAGCGCCTCCAGGAGAGAGGCCCAAGCAAGACGCGCCCCGAGGAGCGTCTTGACACATGTCAACACTGGGTCTGACTGAGGGCCTCCAGGAGAGAGGCCCAACCAAGGCGCGCTCCGAGGAAAGTCTTGCCACATGCCAACACTGGGTCTGACTGAGCGGCTCCAGGAGAGAGGCCCAAGCAAGACGCGCCCCGAGGAGCGTCTTGCCACATGTCAACACTGGGTCTGACTGAGCGCCTCCAGGAGAGAGGCCCAAGCAAGACGCACCCCGAGGAGCGTCTTGCCACATGTCAGCACTGGGTCTGACTGAGCGCCTCCAGGAAAGAGGCCCCAGCAAGACACGCCCAGAGGAGCGTCTTGCCACATGTCAGCACTGGGTCTGACTGAGCGCCTCCAGGAAAGAGGCCCCAGCAAGACGCGCCCCGAGGAGAGTCTTGCCACATGCCAACACTGGGTCTGACTGAGCGCCTCCAAGAGAGAGGCCCAAGCAAGACGCGCCCCGAGGAGCGTCTTGCCACATGTCAACACTGGGTCTGACTGAGCGCCTCCAGGAGAGAGGCCCAAGCAAGACGCACCCCGAGGAGCGTCTTGCCACATGTCAGCACTGGGTCTGACTGAGCGCCTCCAGGAAAGAGGCCCCAGCAAGACGCGCCCAGAGGAGCGTCTTGCCTTATGTCAGCACTCGGTCTGACTGAGCGCCTCCAGGAGAGAGGCCCAAGCAAGAAGCGCCCCGAGGAGCGTCTTTCCATGTGTCACCACTGGGTCTGACTGAGCGCCTCCAGGAGAGAGGCCCAAGCAAGACGCGCCCCGAGGAGCATCTTGCCACATGTCAACAATGGGTCTGACTGAGGGCCTCCAGGAGAGAAGCCCAAGCAAGACGCGCCCCGAGCAGCGTCTTGCCACTTGTCAGCACTCGGTCTGACTGAGCGCCTCCAGGAGAGAGGCCCAAGCAAGACGCGCCCCGAGGAGCGTCTTGCCACATGTCAACACTGGGTCTGACTGAGGGTCTCCAGGAGAGAGGCCCAAGCAATACGCGCCCCGAGGAGCGTCTTGCCACATGTCACCACTGGGTCTGACTGAGCGCCTCCAGGAGAGAGGCCCAACAAAGGCGCGCCCCGAGGAGTGTATTGCCACATGCCAACACTGGGTCTGACTGAGCGCCTCCAGGAGATAGGCCCAAGTAAGACACGCCCCGAGGAGCGTCTTGCCACATGTCAACACTGGATCTGACTGAGCGCCTCCAGGAGAGAGGCCCAAGCAAGACGCGCCCCGAGGAGCGTATTGCCACATGTCAACACTGGGTCTGACTGAGCGCCTCCAGGATAGAGGCCCAAGCAAGACGCGCCCCGAGGAGCATCTTGACACATGTCAACACTGGGTCTGACTGAGCGCCTCCAGGAGAGAGGCCCAACCAAGGCGCGCCCCGAGGAGAGTCTTGCCACATGCCAACACTGGGTCTGACTGAACGCCTCCAGGAGAGAGGCCCAAGTAAGACGCGCCCCGAGGAGCGTCTTGCCACATGTCAACACTGGGTCTGACTGAGCGCCTCCAGGAGAGAGGCCCAAGCAAGACACGCCCCGAGGAGCGTCTTGCCACATGTCAACACTGGGTCTGACTGAGCGCCTCCAGGATAGAGGCCCAAGCAAGACGCGCCCCGAGGAGCGTCTTGACACATGTCAACACTGGGTCTGACTGAGGGCCTCCAGGAGAGAGGCCCAACCAAGGCGCGCCCCGAGGAGAGTCTTGCCACATGCCAACACTGGGTCTGACTGAGCGCCTCCAGGAGAGAGGCCCAAGCAAGACGCACCCCGAGGAGCGTCTTGCCAGATGTCAGCACTGGGTCTGACTGAGCGCCTCCAGGAGAGAGGCCCCAGCAAGAAGTGCCCAGAGGAGCGTCTTTCCACGTGTCACCACTGGGTCTGACTGAGCACCTCCAGGATAGAGGCCCAAGCAAGACGCGCCCCGAGGAGCGTCTTGACACATGTCAACACTGGGTCTGACTGAGGGCCTCCAGGAGAGAGGCCCAACCAAGGCGCGCCCCGAGGAGAGTCTTGCCACATGCCAACACTGAGTCTGACTGAGCGCCTCCAGGAGAGAGGCCCAAGCAAGACGCACCCCGAGGAGCGTCTTGCCACATGTCAGCACTGGGTCTGACTGAGCGCCTCCAGGAGAGAGGCCCCAGCAAGAAGTGCCCAGAGGAGCGTCTTTCCACGTGTCACCACTGGGTCTGACTGAGCGCCTCCAGGAGAGAGGCCCAAGCAAGACGCGCCCCGAGGAGCGTCTTGCCACGTGTCATCACTGGGTCTGACTGAGCGCCTCCAGGAGAGAGGCCCAAGCAAGACGCACCCCGAGGAGCGTCTTGCCACATGTCAGCACTGGGTCTGACTGAGGGTCTCCAGGAGAGAGGCCCAAGCAATACGCGCCCCGATGAGCGTCTTGCCACATGTCACCACTGGGTCTGACTGAGCGCCTCCAGGAGAGAGGCCCAACAAAGGCGCGCCCCGAGGAGTGTATTGCCACATGACAACACTGGGTCTGACTGAGCGCCTCCAGGAGATAGGCCCAAGTAAGACACGCCCCGAGGAGCGTCTTGCCACATGTCAACACTGGATCTGACTGAGCGCCTCCAGGAGAGAGGCCCAAGCAAGACGCGCCCCGAGGAGCGTCTTACCACATGTCAACACTGGGTCTGACTGAGCGCCTCCAGGATAGAGGCCCAAGCAAGACGCGCCCCGAGGAGCATCTTGACACATGTCAACACTGGGTCTGACTGAGCGCCTCCAGGAGAGAGGCCCAACCAAGGCGCGCCCCGAGGAGAGTCTTGCCACATGCCAACACTGGGTCTGACTGAGCGCCTCCAGGAGAGAGGCCCAAGTAAGACGCGCCCCGAGGAGCGTCTTGCCACATGTCAACACTGGGTCTGACTGAGCGCCTCCAGGAGAGAGGCCCAAGCAAGACACGCCCCGAGGAGCGTCTTGCCACATGTCAACACTGGGTCTGACTGAGCGCCTCCAGGATAGAGGCCCAAGCAAGACGCGCCCCGAGGAGCGTCTTGACACATGTCAACACTGGGTCTGACTGAGGGCCTCCAGGAGAGAGGCCCAACCAAGGC
The DNA here is from genome assembly GCF_043380555.1 of Nothobranchius furzeri. Classification (NCBI taxonomy): domain Eukaryota; kingdom Metazoa; phylum Chordata; class Actinopteri; order Cyprinodontiformes; family Nothobranchiidae; genus Nothobranchius; species Nothobranchius furzeri. The sequence goes on from NC_091748.1 coordinate 43,541,581, forward strand.
GCGCCCCGAGGAGAGTCTTGCCACATGCCAACACTGGGTCTGACTGAGCGCCTCCAGGAGAGAGGCCCAAGCACGACGCACCCCGAGGAGCGTCTTGCCAGATGTCAGCACTGGGTCTGACTGAGCGCCTCCAGGAGAGAGGCCCCAGCAAGAAGTGCCCAGAGGAGCGTCTTTCCACGTGTCACCACTGGGTCTGACTGAGCGCCTCCAGGAGAGAGGCCCAAGCAAGACGCGCCCCGAGGAGCGTCTTGCCACGTGTCATCACTGGGTCTGACTGAGCGCCTCCAGGAGAGAGGCCCAAGCAAGACGCACCCCGAGGAGCGTCTTGCCACATGTCAGCACTGGGTCTGACTGAGCGCCTCCAGGAAAGAGGCCCCAGCAAGACGCGCCCAGAGGAGCGTCTTGCCACATGTCAGCACTGGGTCTGACTGAGCGCCTCCAGGAAAGAGGCCCCAGCAAGACGCGCCCCGAGGAGAGTCTTGCCACATGCCAACACTGGGTCTGACTGAGCGCCTCAAGGAGAGAGGCCCAAGCAAGACGCACCCCGAGGAGCGTCTTGCCACATGTCAGCACTGGGTCTGACTGAGCGCCTCCAGGAGAGAGGCCCCAGCAAGAAGTGCCCAGAGGAGCGTCTTTCCACGTGTCACCACTGGGTCTGACTGAGCTCCTCCAGGAGAGAGGCCCAAGCAAGACACGCCCCGAGGAGCGTCTTGCCACGTGTCATCACTGGGTCTGACTGAGCGCCTCCAGGAGAGAGGCCCAAGCAAGACGCGCCCCGAGGAGCGTCTTGCCATTTGTCACCACTGGGTCTGACTGAGTGCCTCCAGGAGAGAGGCCCAAGCAAGATGTGCCCCGAGGAGCGTCTTGCCACATGTGAACACTGGGTCTGACAGAGGGCCTCCAGGAGAGAGGCCCAAGCAATACGCGCCCCGAGGAGCGTCTTGCCACATGTCACCACTGGGTCTGACTGAGCGCCTCCAGGAGAGAGGCCCAAGTAAGACGCGCCCCGAGGAGCGTCTTGCCACATGTCAACACTGGGTCTGACTGAGCGCCTCCAGGAGAGAGGCCCAAGCAAGACGCGCCCCGAGGAGCGTCTTGCCACGTGTCACCACTGGGTCTGACTGAGTGCCTCCAGGAGAGAGGCCCAAGCAAGATGTGCCCCGAGGAGCGTCTTGCCACATGTGAACACTGGGTCTGACAGAGGGCCTCCAGGAGAGAGGCCCAACCAAGGCGCGCCCCGAGGAGAGTCTTGCCACATGCAAACACTGGGTCTGACTGAGCGCCTCCAGGAGAGAGGCCCAAGTAAGACGCGCCCCGAGGAGCGTCTTGCCACATGTCAACACTGGATCTGACTGAGCGCCTCCAGGAGAGAGGCCCAAGCAAGACGCGCCCCGAGGAGCGTCTTACCACATGTCAACACTGGGTCTGACTGAGCGCCTCCAGGATAGAGGCCCAAGCAAGACGCGCCCCGAGGAGCATCTTGACACATGTCAACACTGGGTCTGACTGAGCGCCTCCAGGAGAGAGGCCCAACCAAGGCGCGCCCCGAGGAGAGTCTTGCCACATGCCAACACTGGGTCTGACTGAGCGCCTCCAGGAGAGAGGCCCAAGTAAGACGCGCCCCGAGGAGCGTCTTGCCACATGTCAACACTGGGTCTGACTGAGCGCCTCCAGGAGAGAGGCCCAAGCAAGACACGCCCCGAGGAGCGTCTTGCCACATGTCAACACTGGGTCTGACTGAGCGCCTCTTGGATAGAGGCCCAAGCAAGACGCGCCCCGAGGAGCGTCTTGAAACATGTCAACACTGGGTCTGACTGAGGGCCTCCAGGAGAGAGGCCCAACCAAGGCGCGCCCCGAGGAGAGTCTTGCCACATGCCAACACTGGGTCTGACTGAGCGCCTCCAGGAGAGAGGCCCAAGCACGACGCACCCCGAGGAGCGTCTTGCCACATGTCAGCACTGGGTCTGACTGAGCGCCTCCAGGAGAGAGGCCCCAGCAAGAAGTGCCCAGAGGAGCGTCTTTCCACGTGTCACCACTGGGTCTGACTGAGCGCCTCCAGGAGAGAGGCCCAAGCAAGACGCGCCCCGAGGAGCGTCTTGCCACGTGTCATCACTGGGTCTGACTGAGCGCCTCCAGGAGAGAGGCCCAAGCAAGACGCACCCCGAGGAGCGTCTTGCCACATGTCAGCACTGGGTCTGACTGAGCGCCTCCAGGAAAGAGGCCCCAGCAAGACGCGCCCAGAGGAGCGTCTTGCCACATGTCAGCACTGGGTCTGACTGAGCGCCTCCAGGAAAGAGGCCCCAGCAAGACGCGCCCCGAGGAGAGTCTTGCCACATGCCAACACTGGGTCTGACTGAGCGCCTCAAGGAGAGAGGCCCAAGCAAGACGCACCCCGAGGAGCGTCTTGCCACATGTCAGCACTGGGTCTGACTGAGCGCCTCCAGGAGAGAGGCCCCAGCAAGAAGTGCCCAGAGGAGCGTCTTTCCACGTGTCACCACTGGGTCTGACTGAGCTCCTCCAGGAGAGAGGCCCAAGCAAGACGCGCCCCGAGGAGCGTCTTGCCACGTGTCATCACTGGGTCTGACTGAGCGCCTCCAGGAGAGAGGCCCAAGCAAGACGCGCCCCGAGGAGCGTCTTGCCATTTGTCACCACTGGGTCTGACTGAGTGCCTCCAGGAGAGAGGCCCAAGCAAGATGTGCCCCGAGGAGCGTCTTGCCACATGTGAACACTGGGTCTGACAGAGGGCCTCCAGGAGAGAGGCCCAAGCAATACGCGCCCCGAGGAGCGTCTTGCCACATGTCACCACTGGGTCTGACTGAGCGCCTCCAGGAGAGAGGCCCAAGTAAGACGCGCCCCGAGGAGCGTCTTGCCACATGTCAACACTGGGTCTGACTGAGCGCCTCCAGGAGAGAGGCCCAAGCAAGACGCGCCCCGAGGAGCGTCTTGCCACGTGTCACCACTGGGTCTGACTGAGTGCCTCCAGGAGAGAGGCCCAAGCAAGATGTGCCCCGAGGAGCGTCTTGCCACATGTGAACACTGGGTCTGACAGAGGGCCTCCAGGAGAGAGGCCCAACCAAGGCGCGCCCCGAGGAGAGTCTTGCCACATGCAAACACTGGGTCTGACTGAGCGCCTCCAGGAGAGAGGCCCAAGTAAGACGCGCCCCGAGGAGCGTCTTGCCACATGTCAACACTGGGTCTGACTGAGCGCCTCCAGGAGAGAGGCCCAAGCAAGACGCGCCCCGAGGAGCGTCTTGCCACGTGTCAACACTGGGTCTGACTGAGCGCCTCCAGGAGAGAGGCCCAAGCAAGACGCGCCCCGAGGAGCGTCTTGCCACGTGTCACCACTGGGTCTGATTGAGCGCCTCCAGGAGAGAGGCCCCAGCAACACGCGCCCCGAGGAGCGTCTTGCCTTATGTCAGCACTCGGTCTGACTGAGTGCCTCCAGGAGAGAGGCCCAAGCATGATGTGCCCCGAGGAGCATCTTGCCACATGTCAACAATGGGTCTGACTGAGGGCCTCCAGGAGAGAGGCCCAAGCAAGATGTGCCCCGAGGAGCGTCTTGCCACATGTCAACAATGGGTCTGACTGAGGGCCTCCACGAGAGAAGCCCAATTAAGACGCGCCCCGAGGAGCATCTTGCCACATGTCAACACTGGGTCTGACTGAGCGCCTCCAGGAGAGAGGCCCAAGCAAGACGCGCCCCGAGGAGCGTCTTGACACATGTCAACACTGTGTCTGACTGAGGGCCTCCAGGAGAGAGGCCCAACCAAGGCGCTCCCCGAGGAAAGTCTTGCCACATGCCAACACTGGGTCTGACTGAGCGCCTCCAGGAGAGAGGCCCAAGCAAGACGCGCCCCGAGGAGCGTCTTGCCTTATGTCAGCACTCGGTCTGACTGAGCGCCTCCAGGAGAGAGGCCCAAGCAAGACGCGCCCCGAGGAGCATCTTTCCACGTGTCACCACTGGGTCTGACTGAGCGCCTCCAGGAGAGAGGCCCAAGCAAGACGAGCCCCGAGGAGCGTCTTGCCACGTGTCATCACTGGGTCTGACTGAGTGCCTCCAGGAGAGAGGCCCAAGCAAGACGCGCCCCGAGGAGCGTCTTGACACATGTCAACACTGGGTCTGACTGAGGGCCTCCAGGAGAGAGGCCCAACCAAGGCGCGCCCCGAGGAGAGTCTTGCCACATGCCAACACTGGGTCTGACTGAGCGCCTCCAGGAGAGAGGCCCAAGCAAGACGCGCCCCGAGGAGCGTCTTGCCACATGTCAACACTGGGTCTGACTGAGCGCCTCCAGGAGAGAGGCCCAAGCAAGACGCACCCCGAGGAGCGTCTTGCCACATGTCAGCACTGGGTCTGACTGAGCGCCTCCAGGAAAGAGGCCCCAGCAAGACGCGCCCAGAGGAGCGTCTTGCCTTATGTCAGCACTCGGTCTGACTGAGCGCCTCCAGGAGAGAGGCCCAAGCAAGAAGCGCCCCGAGGAGCGTCTTTCCATGTGTCACCACTGGGTCTGACTGAGCGCCTCCAGGAGAGAGGCCAAAGCAAGACGTGCCCCGAGGAGCGTCTTGCCACGTGTCATCACTGGGTCTGACTGAGCTTCTCCAGGAGAGAGGCCCAAGCAAGACGCGCCCGGAGGAGCGTCTTGCCACATGTCAACAATGGGTCTGACTGAGCGCCTCCAGGAGAGAGGCCCCAGCAAGAAGTGCCCAGAGGAGCGTCTTTCCACGTGTCACCACTGGGTCTGACTGAGCGCCTCCAGGAGAGAGGCCCAAGCAAGACGCGCCCCGAGGAGCGTCTTGCCACGTGTCATCACTGGGTCTGACTGAGCGCCTCCAGGAGAGAGGCCCAAGCAAGACGCACCCCGAGGAGCGTCTTGCCACATGTCAGCACTGGGTCTGACTGAGGGTCTCCAGGAGAGAGGCCCAAGCAATACGCGCCCCGATGAGCGTCTTGCCACATGTCACCACTGGGTCTGACTGAGCGCCTCCAGGAGAGAGGCCCAACAAAGGCGCGCCCCGAGGAGTGTATTGCCACATGACAACACTGGGTCTGACTGAGCGCCTCCAGGAGATAGGCCCAATTAAGACACGCCCCGAGGAGCGTCTTGCCACATGTCAACACTGGATCTGACTGAGCGCCTCCAGGAGAGAGGCCCAAGCAAGACGCGCCCCGAGGAGCGTCTTACCACATGTCAACACTGGGTCTGACTGAGCGCCTCCAGGATAGAGGCCCAAGCAAGACGCGCCCCGAGGAGCATCTTGACACATGTCAACACTGGGTCTGACTGAGCGCCTCCAGGAGAGAGGCCCAACCAAGGCGCGCCCCGAGGAGAGTCTTGCCACATGCCAACACTGGGTCTGACTGAGCGCCTCCAGGAGAGAGGCCCAAGTAAGACGCGCCCCGAGGAGCGTCTTGCCACATGTCAACACTGGGTCTGACTGAGCGCCTCCAGGAGAGAGGCCCAAGCAAGACACGCCCCGAGGAGCGTCTTGCCACATGTCAACACTGGGTCTGACTGAGCGCCTCCAGGATAGAGGCCCAAGCAAGACGCGCCCCGAGGAGCGTCTTGACACATGTCAACACTGGGTCTGACTGAGGGCCTCCAGGAGAGAGGCCCAACCAAGGCGCGCCCCGAGGAGAGTCTTGCCACATGCCAACACTGGGTCTGACTGAGCGCCTCCAGGAGAGAGGCCCAAGCACGACGCACCCCGAGGAGCGTCTTGCCACATGTCAGCACTGGGTCTGACTGAGCGCCTCCAGGAGAGAGGCCCCAGCAAGAAGTGCCCAGAGGAGCGTCTTTCCACGTGTCACCACTGGGTCTGACTGAGCGCCTCCAGGAGAGAGGCCCAAGCAAGACGCGCCCCGAGGAGCGTCTTGCCACGTGTCATCACTGGGTCTGACTGAGCGCCTCCAGGAGAGAGGCCCAAGCAAGACGCACCCCGAGGAGCGTCTTGCCACATGTCAGCACTGGGTCTGACTGAGCGCCTCCAGGAAAGAGGCCCCAGCAAGACGCGCCCAGAGGAGCGTCTTGCCACATGTCAGCACTGGGTCTGACTGAGCGCCTCCAGGAAAGAGGCCCCAGCAAGACGCGCCCCGAGGAGAGTCTTGCCACATGCCAACACTGGGTCTGACTGAGCGCCTCAAGGAGAGAGGCCCAAGCAAGACGCACCCCTAGGAGCGTCTTGCCACATGTCAGCACTGGGTCTGACTGAGCGCCTCCAGGAGAGAGGCCCCAGCAAGAAGTGCCCAGAGGAGCGTCTTTCCACGTGTCACCACTGGGTCTGACTGAGCTCCTCCAGGAGAGAGGCCCAAGCAAGACGCGCCCCGAGGAGCGTCTTGCCACGTGTCATCACTGGGTCTGACTGAGCGCCTCCAGGAGAGAGGCCCAAGCAAGACGCGCCCCGAGGAGCGTCTTGCCATTTGTCACCACTGGGTCTGACTGAGTGCCTCCAGGAGAGAGGCCCAAGCAAGATGTGCCCCGAGGAGCGTCTTGCCACATGTGAACACTGGGTCTGACAGAGGGCCTCCAGGAGAGAGGCCCAAGCAATACGCGCCCCGAGGAGCGTCTTGCCACATGTCACCACTGGGTCTGACTGAGCGCCTCCAGGAGAGAGGCCCAAGTAAGACGCGCCCCGAGGAGCGTCTTGCCACATGTCAACACTGGGTCTGACTGAGCGCCTCCAGGAGAGAGGCCCAAGCAAGACGCGCCCCGAGGAGCGTCTTGCCACGTGTCACCACTGGGTCTGACTGAGTGCCTCCAGGAGAGAGGCCCAAGCAAGATGTGCCCCGAGGAGCGTCTTGCCACATGTGAACACTGGGTCTGACAGAGGGCCTCCAGGAGAGAGGCCCAACCAAGGCGCGCCCCGAGGAGAGTCTTGCCACATGCAAACACTGGGTCTGACTGAGCGCCTCCAGGAGAGAGGCCCAAGTAAGACGCGCCCCGAGGAGCGTCTTGCCACATGTCAACACTGGGTCTGACTGAGCGCCTCCAGGAGAGAGGCCCAAGCAAGACGCGCCCCGAGGAGCGTCTTGCCACGTGTCAACACTGGGTCTGACTGAGCGCCTCCAGGAGAGAGGCCCAAGCAAGACGCGCCCCGAGGAGCGTCTTGCCACGTGTCACCACTGGGTCTGATTGAGCGCCTCCAGGAGAGAGGCCCCAGCAACACGCGCCCCGAGGAGCGTCTTGCCTTATGTCAGCACTCGGTCTGACTGAGTGCCTCCAGGAGAGAGGCCCAAGCATGATGTGCCCCGAGGAGCATCTTGCCACATGTCAACAATGGGTCTGACTGAGGGCCTCCAGGAGAGAGGCCCAAGCAAGATGTGCCCCGAGGAGCGTCTTGCCACATGTCAACAATGGGTCTGACTGAGGGCCTCCACGAGAGAAGCCCAATTAAGACGCGCCCCGAGGAGCATCTTGCCACATGTCAACACTGGGTCTGACTGAGCGCCTCCAGGAGAGAGGCCCAAGCAAGACGCGCCCCGAGGAGCGTCTTGACACATGTCAACACTGTGTCTGACTGAGGGCCTCCAGGAGAGAGGCCCAACCAAGGCGCTCCCCGAGGAAAGTCTTGCCACATGCCAACACTGGGTCTGACTGAGCGCCTCCAGGAGAGAGGCCCAAGCAAGACGCGCCCCGAGGAGCGTCTTGCCTTATGTCAGCACTCGGTCTGACTGAGCGCCTCCAGGAGAGAGGCCCAAGCAAGACGCGCCCCGAGGAGCATCTTTCCACGTGTCACCACTGGGTCTGACTGAGCGCCTCCAGGAGAGAGGCCCAAGCAAGACGAGCCCCGAGGAGCGTCTTGCCACGTGTCATCACTGGGTCTGACTGAGTGCCTCCAGGAGAGAGGCCCAAGCAAGACGCGCCCCGAGGAGCGTCTTGACACATGTCAACACTGGGTCTGACTGAGGGCCTCCAGGAGAGAGGCCCAACCAAGGCGCGCCCCGAGGAGAGTCTTGCCACATGCCAACACTGGGTCTGACTGAGCGCCTCCAGGAGAGAGGCCCAAGCAAGACGCGCCCCGAGGAGCGTCTTGCCACATGTCAACACTGGGTCTGACTGAGCGCCTCCAGGAGAGAGGCCCAAGCAAGACGCACCCCGAGGAGCGTCTTGCCACATGTCAGCACTGGGTCTGACTGAGCGCCTCCAGGAAAGAGGCCCCAGCAAGACGCGCCCAGAGGAGCGTCTTGCCTTATGTCAGCACTCGGTCTGACTGAGCGCCTCCAGGAGAGAGGCCCAAGCAAGAAGCGCCCCGAGGAGCGTCTTTCCATGTGTCACCACTGGGTCTGACTGAGCGCCTCCAGGAGAGAGGCCAAAGCAAGACGTGCCCCGAGGAGCGTCTTGCCACGTGTCATCACTGGGTCTGACTGAGCGCCTCCAGGAGAGAGGCCCAAGCAAGACGCGCCCGGAGGAGCGTCTTGCCACATGTCAACAATGGGTCTGACTGAGGGCCTCCAGGAGAGAGGCCCAAGCAAGATGTGCCCCGAGGAGCGTCTTGCCACATGTCAACAATGGGTCTGACTGAGGGCCTCCAGGAGAGAAGCCCAAGCAAGACGCACCCCGAGGAGCGTCTTTCCACATGTCAGCACTGGGTCTGACTGAGCGCCTCCAGGAGAGAGGCCCCAGCAAGACGCGCCCAGAGGAGCGTCTTGCCTTATGTCAGCACTCGGTCTGACTGAGCGCCTCCAGGAGAGAGGCCCAAGCAAGACGCACCCCGAGGAGCGTCTTTCCACGTGTCACCACTGGGTCTGACTGAGCGCCTCCAGGAGAGAGGCCCAAGCAAGACGCGCCCCGAGGAGCGTCTTGCCACGTGTCATCACTGGGTCTGACTGAGCGCCTCCAGGAGAGAGGCCCAAGCAAGACGCGCCCTGAGGAGCGTCTTGCCACGTGTCACCACTGGGTCTGACTGAGTGCCTCCAGTAGAGAGGCCCAAGCAAGATGTGCCCCGAGGAGCGTCTTGCCACATGTGAACACTGGGTCTGACAGAGGGCCTCCAGGAGAGAGGCCCAAGTAAGACGCGCCCCGAGGAGCGTCTTGCCACATGTCAACACTGGGTCTGACTGAGCGCCTCCAGGAGAGAGGCCCAAGCAAGATGTGCCCCGAGGAGCGTCTTGCCACATGTGAACACTGGGTCTGACAGAGGGCCTCCAGGAGAGAGGCCCAAGTAAGACGCGCCCCGAGGAGCGTCTTGCCACATGTCAACACTGGGTCTGACTGAGCTCCTCCAGGAGAGAGGCCCAAGCAAGACACGCCCCGAGGAGCGTCTTGCCACATGTCAGCACTGGGTCTGACTGAGCGCCTCCAGGAGAGAGGCCCCAGCAAGACGCGCCCCGAGGAGCGTCTTGCCTTATGTCAACACTGGGTCTGACTGAGCGCCTCCAGGAGAGAGGCCCAAGCAAGACGCACCCCGAGGAGCGTCTTGCCACATGTCAGCACTGGGTCTGACTGAGCGCCTCCAGGAAAGAGGCCCCAGCAAGACGCGCCCAGAGGAGCGTCTTGCCTTATGTCAGCACTCGGTCTGACTGAGCGCCTCCAGGAGAGAGGCCCAAGCAAGAAGCGCCCCGAGGAGCGTCTTTCCATGTGTCACCACTGGGTCTGACTGAGCGCCTCCAGGAGAGAGGCCAAAGCAAGACGCGCCCCGAGGAGCGTCTTGCCACGTGTCATCACTGGGTCTGACTGAGCGCCTCCAGGAGAGAGGCCCAAGCAAGACGCGCCCCGAGGAGCGTCTTGCCACGTGTCACCACTGGGTCTGACTGAGTGCCTCCAGGAGAGAGGCCCAAGCAAGATGTGCCCCGAGGAGCGTCTTGCCACATGTGAACACTGGGTCTGACAGAGGGCCTCCAGGAGAGAGGCCCAACCAAGGCGCGCCCCGAGGAGAGTCTTGCCACATGCCAACACTGGGTCTGACTGAGCGCCTCCAGGAGAGAGGCCCAAGTAAGACGCGCCCTGAGGAGCGTCTTGCCTTATGTCAGCACTCGGTCTGACTGAGCGCCTCCAGGAGAGAGGCCCAAGCAAGACGCGCCCCGAGGAGCGTCTTGCCACGTGTCACCACTGGGTCTGACTGAGCGCCTCCAGGAGAGAGGCCCAAGCAAGACGCGCCCCGAGGAGCGTCTTGCCTTATGTCAGCACTCGGTCTGACTGAGTGCCTCCAGGAGAGAGGCCCAAGCATGATGTGCCCGGAGGAGCGTCTTGCCACCTGTCAACAATGGGTCTGACTGAGGGCCTCCAGGAGAGAAGCCCAAGCAAGACGTGCCCCGAGGAGCGTCTTGCCACTTGTCAGCACTCGGTCTGACTGAGCGCCTCCAGGAGAGAGGCCCAAGTAAGATGCGCCCCGAGGAGCGTCTTGCCACATGTCAACTCTGGGTCTGACTGAGCGCCTCCAGGAGAGAGGCCCAAGCAAGACGCGCCCCGAGGAGCGTCTTGCCACATGTCAACACTGGGTCTGACTGAGCGCCTCCAGGATAGAGGCCCAAGCAAGAAGCGCCCCGAGGAGCGTCTTGACACATGTCAACACTGGGTCTGACTGAGGGCCTCCAGGAGAGAGGCCCAACCAAGGCGCGCCCCGAGGAGATTCTTGCCACATGCCAACACTGGGTCTGACTGAGCGCCTCCAGGAGAGAGGCCCAAGCAAGACGCGCCCCGAGGAGCGTCTTGCCACATGTCAACAATGGGTCTGACTGAGCGCCTCCAGGAGAGAGGCCCAAGCAAGTCGCACCCCGAGGAGCGTCTTTCCACATGTCAGCACTGGGTCTGACTGAGCGCCTCCAGGAGAGAGGCCCCAGCAAGACGCGCCCAGAGGAGCGTCTTGCCTTATGTCAGCACTCGGTCTGACTGAGCGCCTCCAGGAGAGAGGCCCAAGCAAGACGCACCCCGAGGAGCATCTTTCCACGTGTCACCACTGGGTCTGACTGAGCGCCTCCAGGAGAGAGGCCCAAGCAAGACGCGCCCCGAGGAGCGTCTTGCCACGTGTCATCACTGGGTCTGACTGAGCGCCTCCAGGAGAGAGGCCCAAGCAAGACGCGCCCTGAGGAGCGTCTTGCCACGTGTCACCACTGGGTCTGACTGAGTGCCTCCAGTAGAGAGGCCCAAGCAAGATGTGCCCCGAGGAGCGTCTTGCCACATGTGAACACTGGGTCTGACAGAGGGCATCCAGGAGAGAGGCCCAAGTAAGACGCGCCCCGAGGAGCGTCTTGCCACATGTCAACACTGGGTCTGACTGAGCGCCTCCAGGAGAGAGGCCCAATCAAGATGTGCCCCGAGGAGCGTCTTGCCACATGTGAACACTGGGTCTGACAGAGGGCCTCCAGGAGAGAGGCCCAAGTAAGACGCGCCCCGAGGAGCGTCTTGCCACATGTCAACACTGGGTCTGACTGAGCGCTTCCAGGAGAGAGGCCCAAGCAAGACACGCCCCGAGGAGCGTCTTGCCACATGTCAGCACTGGGTCTGACTGAGCGCCTCCAGGAGAGAGGCCCTAGCAAGACGCGCCCCGAGGAGCGTCTTGCCTTATGTCAACACTGGGTCTGACTGAGGGCCTCCAGGAGAGAGGCCCAACCAAGGCGCGCCCCGAGGAGAGTCTGGCCACATGCCAACACTGGGTCTGACTGAGCGCCTCCAGGAGAGAGGCCCAAGCAAGACGCGCCCCGAGGAGCGTCTTGCCACATGTCAACACTGGGTCTGACTGAGCGCCTCCAGGAGAGAGGCACAAGCAAGACATACCCCAAGGAGCGTCTTGCCACATGTCAGCACTGGGTCTGACTGAGCGCCTCAAGGAGAGAGGCCCCAGCAAGACGCGCCCAGAGGAGCGTCTTGCCTTATGTCAGCACTCGGTCTGACTGAGCGCCTCCAGGAGAGAGGCCCAAGCAAGACGCGCCCCGAGGAGCGTCTTTCCACGTGTCACCACTGGGTCTGACTGAGCGCCTCCAGGAGAGAGCACCAAGCAAGACGCGCCCCGAGGAGCGTCTTGCCACGTGTCATCACTGGGTCTGACTGAGCGCCTCCAGGAGAGAGGCCCAGGCAAGACGCGCCCCGAGGAGCGTCTTGCCACGTGTCACCACTGGGTCTGACTGAGCGCCTCCAGGAGAGAGGCCCCAGCAAGATGTGCCCCGAGGAGCGTCTTGCCACATGTCAACAATGGGTCTGACTGAGGGCCTCCAGGAGAGAAGCCCAAGCAAGACGCACCCCGAGGAGCGTCTTTCCACATGTCAGCACTGGGTCTGACTGAGCGCCTCCAGGAGAGAGGCCCCAGCAAGACGCGCCCAGAGGAGCGTCTTGCCTTATGTCAGCACTCGGTCTGACTGAGCGCCTCCAGGAGAGAGGCCCAAGCAAGACGCACCCCGAGGAGCGTCTTTCCACGTGTCACCACTGGGTCTGACTGAGCGCCTCCAGGAGAGAGGCCCAAGCAAGACGCGCCCCGAGGAGCGTCTTGCCACGTGTCATCACTGGGTCTGACTGAGCGCCTCCAGGAGAGAGGCCCAAGCAAGACGCGCCCTGAGGAGCGTCTTGCCACGTGTCACCACTGGGTCTGACTGAGTGCCTCCAGTAGAGAGGCCCAAGCAAGATGTGCCCCGAGGAGCGTCTTGCCACATGTGAACACTGGGTCTGACAGAGGGCCTCCAGGAGAGAGGCCCAAGTAAGACGCGCCCCGAGGAGCGTCTTGCCACATGTCAACACTGGGTCTGACTGAGCGCCTCCAGGAGAGAGGCCCAAGCAAGATGTGCCCCGAGGAGCGTCTTGCCACATGTGAACACTGGGTCTGACAGAGGGCCTCCAGGAGAGAGGCCCAAGTAAGACGCGCCCCGAGGAGCGTCTTGCCACATGTCAACACTGGGTCTGACTGAGCTCCTCCAGGAGAGAGGCCCAAGCAAGACACGCCCCGAGGAGCGTCTTGCCACATGTCAGCACTGGGTCTGACTGAGCGCCTCCAGGAGAGAGGCCCCAGCAAGACGCGCCCCGAGGAGCGTCTTGCCTTATGTCAACACTGGGTCTGACTGAGCGCCTCCAGGAGAGAGGCCCAAGCAAGACGCACCCCGAGGAGCGTCTTGCCACATGTCAGCACTGGGTCTGACTGAGCGCCTCCAGGAAAGAGGCCCCAGCAAGACGCGCCCAGAGGAGCGTCTTGCCTTATGTCAGCACTCGGTCTGACTGAGCGCCTCCAGGAGAGAGGCCCAAGCAAGAAGCGCCCCGAGGAGCGTCTTTCCATGTGTCACCACTGGGTCTGACTGAGCGCCTCCAGGAGAGAGGCCAAAGCAAGACGCGCCCCGAGGAGCGTCTTGCCACGTGTCATCACTGGGTCTGACTGAGCGCCTCCAGGAGAGAGGCCCAAGCAAGACGCGCCCCGAGGAGCGTCTTGCCACGTGTCACCACTGGGTCTGACTGAGTGCCTCCAGGAGAGAGGCCCAAGCAAGATGTGCCCCGAGGAGCGTCTTGCCACATGTGAACACTGGGTCTGACAGAGGGCCTCCAGGAGAGAGGCCCAACCAAGGCGCGCCCCGAGGAGAGTCTTGCCACATGCCAACACTGGGTCTGACTGAGCGCCTCCAGGAGAGAGGCCCAAGTAAGACGCGCCCTGAGGAGCGTCTTGCCTTATGTCAGCACTCGGTCTGACTGAGCGCCTCCAGGAGAGAGGCCCAAGCAAGACGCGCCCCGAGGAGCGTCTTGCCACGTGTCACCACTGGGTCTGACTGAGCGCCTCCAGGAGAGAGGCCCAAGCAAGACGCGCCCCGAGGAGCGTCTTGCCTTATGTCAGCACTCGGTCTGACTGAGTGCCTCCAGGAGAGAGGCCCAAGCATGATGTGCCCGGAGGAGCGTCTTGCCACCTGTCAACAATGGGTCTGACTGAGGGCCTCCAGGAGAGAAGCCCAAGCAAGACGTGCCCCGAGGAGCGTCTTGCCACTTGTCAGCACTCGGTCTGACTGAGCGCCTCCAGGAGAGAGGCCCAAGTAAGATGCGCCCCGAGGAGCGTCTTGCCACATGTCAACTCTGGGTCTGACTGAGCGCCTCCAGGAGAGAGGCCCAAGCAAGACGCGCCCCGAGGAGCGTCTTGCCACATGTCAACACTGGGTCTGACTGAGCGCCTCCAGGATAGAGGCCCAAGCAAGAAGCGCCCCGAGGAGCGTCTTGACACATGTCAACACTGGGTCTGACTGAGGGCCTCCAGGAGAGAGGCCCAACCAAGGCGCGCCCCGAGGAGATTCTTGGCACATGCCAACACTGGGTCTGACTGAGCGCCTCCAGGAGAGAGGCCCAAGCAAGACGCGCCCCGAGGAGCGTCTTGCCACGTGTCATCACTGGGTCTGACTGAGCGCCTCCAGGAGAGAGGCCCAGGCAAGACGCGCCCCGAGGAGCGTCTTGCCACGTGTCACCACTGGGTCTGACTGAGCGCCTCCAGGAGAGAGGCCCCAGCAAGATGTGCCCCGAGGAGCGTCTTGCCACATGTCAACAATGGGTCTGACTGAGGGCCTCCAGGAGAGAAGCCCAAGCAAGACGCACCCCGAGGAGCGTCTTTCCACATGTCAGCACTGGGTCTGACTGAGCGCCTCCAGGAGAGAGGCCCCAGCAAGACGCGCCCAGAGGAGCGTCTTGCCTTATGTCAGCACTCGGTCTGACTGAGCGCCTCCAGGAGAGAGGCCCAAGCAAGACGCACCCCGAGGAGCGTCTTTCCACGTGTCACCACTGGGTCTGACTGAGCGCCTCCAGGAGAGAGGCCCAAGCAAGACGCGCCCCGAGGAGCGTCTTGCCACGTGTCATCACTGGGTCTGACTGAGCGCCTCCAGGAGAGAGGCCCAAGCAAGACGCGCCCTGAGGAGCGTCTTGCCACGTGTCACCACTGGGTCTGACTGAGTGCCTCCAGTAGAGAGGCCCAAGCAAGATGTGCCCCGAGGAGCGTCTTGCCACATGTGAACACTGGGTCTGACAGAGGGCCTCCAGGAGAGAGGCCCAAGTAAGACGCGCCCCGAGGAGCGTCTTGCCACATGTCAACACTGGGTCTGACTGAGCGCCTCCAGGAGAGAGGCCCAAGCAAGATGTGCCCCGAGGAGCGTCTTGCCACATGTGAACACTGGGTCTGACAGAGGGCCTCCAGGAGAGAGGCCCAAGTAAGACGCGCCCCGAGGAGCGTCTTGCCACATGTCAACACTGGGTCTGACTGAGCTCCTCCAGGAGAGAGGCCCAAGCAAGACACGCCCCGAGGAGCGTCTTGCCACATGTCAGCACTGGGTCTGACTGAGCGCCTCCAGGAGAGAGGCCCCAGCAAGACGCGCCCCGAGGAGCGTCTTGCCTTATGTCAACACTGGGTCTGACTGAGCGCCTCCAGGAGAGAGGCCCAAGCAAGACGCACCCCGAGGAGCGTCTTGCCACATGTCAGCACTGGGTCTGACTGAGCGCCTCCAGGAAAGAGGCCCCAGCAAGACGCGCCCAGAGGAGCGTCTTGCCTTATGTCAGCACTCGGTCTGACTGAGCGCCTCCAGGAGAGAGGCCCAAGCAAGAAGCGCCCCGAGGAGCGTCTTTCCATGTGTCACCACTGGGTCTGACTGAGCGCCTCCAGGAGAGAGGCCAAAGCAAGACGCGCCCCGAGGAGCGTCTTGCCACGTGTCATCACTGGGTCTGACTGAGCGCCTCCAGGAGAGAGGCCCAAGCAAGACGCGCCCCGAGGAGCGTCTTGCCACGTGTCACCACTGGGTCTGACTGAGTGCCTCCAGGAGAGAGGCCCAAGCAAGATGTGCCCCGAGGAGCGTCTTGCCACATGTGAACACTGGGTCTGACAGAGGGCCTCCAGGAGAGAGGCCCAACCAAGGCGCGCCCCGAGGAGAGTCTTGCCACATGCCAACACTGGGTCTGACTGAGCGCCTCCAGGAGAGAGGCCCAAGTAAGACGCGCCCTGAGGAGCGTCTTGCCTTATGTCAGCACTCGGTCTGACTGAGCGCCTCCAGGAGAGAGGCCCAAGCAAGACGCGCCCCGAGGAGCGTCTTGCCACGTGTCACCACTGGGTCTGACTGAGCGCCTCCTGGAGAGAGGCCCAAGCAAGACGCGCCCCGAGGAGCGTCTTGCCTTATGTCAGCACTCGGTCTGACTGAGTGCCTCCAGGAGAGAGGCCCAAGCATGATGTGCCCGGAGGAGCGTCTTGCCACCTGTCAACAATGGGTCTGACTGAGGGCCTCCAGGAGAGAAGCCCAAGCAAGACGTGCCCCGAGGAGCGTCTTGCCACTTGTCAGCACTCGGTCTGACTGAGCGCCTCCAGGAGAGAGGCCCAAGTAAGATGCGCCCCGAGGAGCGTCTTGCCACATGTCAACTCTGGGTCTGACTGAGCGCCTCCAGGAGAGAGGCCCAAGCAAGACGCGCCCCGAGGAGCGTCTTGCCACATGTCAACACTGGGTCTGACTGAGCGCCTCCAGGATAGAGGCCCAAGCAAGAAGCGCCCCGAGGAGCGTCTTGACACATGTCAACACTAGGTCTGACTGAGGGCCTCCAGGAGAGAGGCCCAACCAAGGCGCGCCCCGAGGAGATTCTTGGCACATGCCAACACTGGGTCTGACTGAGCGCCTCCAGGAGAGAGGCCCAAGCAAGACGCGCCCCGAGGAGCGTCTTGCCACATGTCAACAATGGGTCTGACTGAGCGCCTCCAGGAGAGAGGCCCAAGCAAGTCGCACCCCGAGGAGCGTCTTTCCACATGTCAGCACTGGGTCTGACTGAGCGCCTCCAGGAGAGAGGCCCCAGCAAGACGCGCCCAGAGGAGCGTCTTGCCTTATGTCAGCACTCGGTCTGACTGAGCGCCTCCAGGAGAGAGGCCCAAGCAAGACGCACCCCGAGGAGCGTCTTTCCACGTGTCACCACTGGGTCTGACTGAGCGCCTCCAGGAGAGAGGCCCAAGCAAGACGCGCCCCGAGGAGCGTCTTGCCACGTGTCATCACTGGGTCTGACTGAGCGCCTCCAGGAGAGAGGCCCAAGCAAGACGCGCCCTGAGGAGCGTCTTGCCACGTGTCACCACTGGGTCTGACTGAGTGCCTCCAGTAGAGAGGCCCAAGCAAGATGTGCCCCGAGGAGCGTCTTGCCACATGTGAACACTGGGTCTGACAGAGGGCCTCCAGGAGAGAGGCCCAAGTAAGACGCGCCCCGAGGAGCGTCTTGCCACATGTCAACACTGGGTCTGACTGAGCGCCTCCAGGAGAGAGGCCCAATCAAGATGTGCCCCGAGGAGCGTCTTGCCACATGTGAACACTGGGTCTGACAGAGGGCCTCCAGGAGAGAGGCCCAAGTAAGACGCGCCCCGAGGAGCGTCTTGCCACATGTCAACACTGGGTCTGACTGAGCGCTTCCAGGAGAGAGGCCCAAGCAAGACACGCCCCGAGGAGCGTCTTGCCACATGTCAGCACTGGGTCTGACTGAGCGCCTCCAGGAGAGAGGCCCCAGCAAGACGCGCCCCGAGGAGCGTCTTGCCTTATGTCAACACTGGGTCTGACTGAGGGCCTCCAGGAGAGAGGCCCAACCAAGGCGCGCCCCGAGGAGAGTCTGGCCACATGCCAACACTGGGTCTGACTGAGCGCCTCCAGGAGAGAGGCCCAAGCAAGACGCGCCCCGAGGAGCGTCTTGCCACATGTCAACACTGGGTCTGACTGAGCGCCTCCAGGAGAGAGGCACAAGCAAGACATACCCCGAGGAGCGTCTTGCCACATGTCAGCACTGGGTCTGACTGAGCGCCTCAAGGAGAGAGGCCCCAGCAAGACGCGCCCAGAGGAGCGTCTTGCCTTATGTCAGCACTCGGTCTGACTGAGCGCCTCCAGGAGAGAGGCCCAAGCAAGACGCGCCCCGAGGAGCGTCTTTCCACGTGTCACCACTGGGTCTGACTGAGCGCCTCCAGGAGAGAGCACCAAGCAAGACGCGCCCCGAGGAGCGTCTTGCCACGTGTCATCACTGGGTCTGACTGAGCGCCTCCAGGAGAGAGGCCCAGGCAAGACGCGCCCCGAGGAGCGTCTTGCCACGTGTCACCACTGGGTCTGACTGAGCGCCTCCAGGAGAGAGGCCCCAGCAAGACGCGCCCCGAGGTGCGTCTTGCCACGTGTCACCACTGGGTCTGGTTGAGCGCCTCCAGGAGAGAGGCCCCAGCAAGACGCGCCCCGAGGTGCGTCTTGCCTTATGTCAGCACTCGGTCTGACTGAGCGCCTCCAGGAGAGAGGCCCCAGCAAGACGCTCCCCGAGGAGCGTCTTGCCACGTGTCACCACTGGGTCTGATTGAGCGCCTCCAGGAGAGAGGCCCCAGCAAGACGCGCCCCGAGGTGCGTCTTGTCTTATGTCAGCACTCGGTCTGACTGAGCGCCTGCAGGAGAGAGGCCCAAGCATGATGTGCCCGGAGGAGCGTCTTGCCACCTGTCAACAATGGGTCTGACTGAGGGCCTCCAGGAGAGAGGCCCAAGCAAGATGTGCCCCGAGGAGCGTCTTGCCACATGTCAACAATGGGTCTGACTGAGGGCCTCCAGGAGAGAAGCCCAAGCAAGACGTGCCCCGAGGAGCGTCTTGCCACTTGTCAGCACTCGGTCTGACTGAGCGCCTCCAGGAGAGAGGCCCAAGTAAGATGCGCCCCGAGGAGCGTCTTGCCACATGTCAACTCTGGGTCTGACTGAGCGCCTCCAGGAGAGAGGCCCAACCAAGACGCGCCCCGAGGAGCGTCTTGCCACATGTCAACACTGGGTCTGACTGAGCGCCTCCAGGATAGAGGCCCAAGCAAGACGCGCCCCGAGGAGCGTCTTGACACATGTCAACACTGGGTCTGACTGAGGGCCTCCAGGAGAGAGGCCCAACCAAGGCGCGCCCCGAGGAGAGTCTTGCCACATGCCAACACTGGGTCTGACTGAGCGCCTCCAGGAGAGAGGCCCAAGCAAGACGCGCCCCGAGGAGCGTCTTGCCACATGTCAACAATGGGTCTGACTGAGCGCCTCCAGGAGAGAGGCCCAAGCAAGACGCACCCCGAGGAGCGTCTTTCCACATGTCAGCACTGGGTCTGACTGAGCGCCTCAAGGAGAGAGGCCCCAGCAAGACGCGCCCAGAGGAGCGTCTTGCCTTATGTCAGCACTCGGTCTGACTGAGCGCCTCCAGGAGAGAGGCCCAAGCAAGACGCGCCCCGAGGAGCGTCTTTCCACGTGTCACCACTGGGTCTGATTGAGCGCCTCCAGGAGAGAGGCCCAAGCAAGACGCGCCCCGAGGAGCGTCTTGCCACGTGTCATCACTGGGTCTGACTGAGCGCCTCCAGGAGAGAGGCCCAAGCAAGACGCGCCCCGAGGAGCGTCTTGCCACGTGTCACCACTGGGTCTGACTGAGTGCCTCCAGGAGAGAGGCCCAAGCAAGATGTGCCCCGAGGAGCGTCTTTCCACGTGTCACCACTGGGTCTGACTGAGCGCCTCCAGGAGAGAGGCCCAAGCAAGACGCGCCCCGAGGAGCGTCTTGCCACGTGTCATCACTGGGTCTGACTGAGCGCCTCCAGGAGAGAGGCCCAAGCAAGACGCGCCCCGAGGAGCAAATTGCCACATGTCAACAATGGGTGTGACTGAGGGCCTCCAGGAGAAATGCCCAAGCAAGACGCACCCCGAGGAGCGTCTTGCCACTTGTCAGCACTCGGTCTGACTGAGCGCCTCCAGGAGAGAGGCCCAAGTAAGACGCGCCCCGAGGAGCGTCTTGCCACATGTCAACACTGGTTCTGACTCAGCGCCTCCAGGAGAGAGTCCCCAGCAAGAAGCGCCCAGAGGTTGCGTCTTGCCTTATGTCAGCACTCGGTCTGACTGAGCGCCTCCAGGAGAGAGGCCCAAGCAAGACGCGCCCCGAGGAGCGTCTTTCCACGTGTCACCACTGGGTCTGACTGAGCGCCTCCAGGAGAGAGGCCCAAGCAAGACGCGCCCCGAGGAGCGTCTTGCCACGTGTCATCACTGGGTCTGACTGAGCGCCTCCAGGAGAGAGGCCCAAGCAAGACGCGCCCCGAGGAGCGTCTTGCCACGTGTCACCACTGGGTCTGACTGAGTGCCTCCAGGAGAGAGGCCCAAGCAAGATGTGCCCCGAGGAGCGTCTTGCCACATGTGTACACTGGGTCTGATAGAGGGCCTCCAGGAGAGAGGCCCAAGTAAGACGCGCCCCGAGGAGCGTCTTGCCACATGTCAACACTGGGTCTGACTGAGCGCCTCCAGGAGAGAGGCCCCAGCAAGACGCGCCCCGAGGAGCGTCTTGCCTTATGTCAACACTGGGTCTGACTGAGGGCCTCCAGGAGAGAGGCCCAACAAAGGCGCGCCCCGAGGAGAGTCTGGCCACATGCCAACACTGGGTCTGACTGAGCGCCTCCAGGAGAGAGGCCCAAGCAAGACGCGCCCCGAGGAGCGTCTTGCCACATGTCAACACTGGGTCTGACTGAGCGCCTCCAGGAGAGAGGCCCAACCAAGGCGCACCCCGAGGAGAGTCTTGCCACATGCCAACACTGGGTCTGACTGAGCACCTCCAGGAGAGAGGCCCAAGCAAGACGCACCCCGAGGAGCGTCTTGCCACATGTCACCACTGGGTCTGACTGAGCGCCTCCAGGAGAGAGGCCCAAGCAAGACGCGCCCCGAGGAGCATATTGCCACATGTCAACAATGGGTGTGACTGAGGGCCTCCAGGAGAGAAGCCCAAGCAAGACGCCCCCCGAGGAGCGTCTTGCCACTTGTCAGCACTCGGTCTGACTGAGCGCCTCCAGGAGAGAGGCCCAAGTAAGACGCGCCCCGAGGAGCGTCTTGCCACATGTCAACACTGGTTCTGACTCAGCGCCTCCAGGAGAGAGTCCCCAGCAAGACGCGCCCAGAGGTTGCGTCTTGCCTTATGTCAGCACTCGGTCTGACTGAGCGCCTCCAGGACAGAGGCCCAAGCAAGACGCGCCCCGAGGAGCGTCTTTCCACGTGTCACCACTGGGTCTGATTGAGCGCCTCCAGGAGAGAGGCCCAAGCAAGACGCGCCCCGAGGAGCGTCTTGCCACGTGTCATCACTGGGTCTGACTGAGCGCCTCCAGGAGAGAGGCCCAAGCAAGACGCGCCCCGAGGAGCGTCTTGCCACGTGTCACCACTGGGTCTGACTGAGTGCCTCCAGGAGAGAGGCCCAAGCAAGATGTGCCCCGAGGAGCGTCTTTCCACGTGTCACCACTGGGTCTGACTGAGCGCCTCCAGGAGAGAGGCCCAAGCAAGACGCGCCCCGAGGAGCGTCTTGCCACGTGTCATCACTGGGTCTGACTGAGCGCCTCCAGGAGAGAGGCCCAAGCAAGACGCGCCCCGAGGAGCAAATTGCCACATGTCAACAATGGGTGTGACTGAGGGCCTCCAGGAGAGATGCCCAAGCAAGACGCACCCCGAGGAGCGTCTTGCCACTTGTCAGCACTCGGTCTGACTGAGCGCCTCCAGGAGAGAGGCCCAAGTAAGACGCGCCCCGAGGAGCGTCTTGCCACATGTCAACACTGGTTCTGACTCAGCGCCTCCAGGAGAGAGTCCCCAGCAAGACGCACCCAGAGGTTGCGTCTTGCCTTATGTCAGCACTCGGTCTGACTGAGCGCCTCCAGGAGAGAGGCCCAAGCAAGACGCGCCCCGAGGAGCGTCTTTCCACGTGTCACCACTGGGTCTGACTGAGCGCCTCCAGGAGAGAGGCCCAAGCAAGACGCGCCCCGAGGAGCGTCTTGCCACGTGTCATCACTGGGTCTGACTGAGCGCCTCCAGGAGAGAGGCCCAAGCAAGACGCGCCCCGAGGAGCGTCTTGCCACGTGTCACCACTGGGTCTGACTGAGTGCCTCCAGGAGAGAGGCCCAAGCAAGATGTGCCCCGAGGAGCATCTTTCCACGTGTCACCACTGGGTCTGACTGAGCACCTCCAGGAGAGAGGCCCAAGCAAGACGCGCCCCGAGGAGCGTCTTGCCACGTGTCATCACTGGGTCTGACTGAGCGCCTCCAGGAGAGAGGCCCAAGCAAGACGCGCCCTGAGGAGCGTCTTGCCATGTGTCACCACTGGGTCTGACTGAGTGCCTCCAGGAGAGAGGCTCAAGCAAGATGTGCCCCGAGGAGTGTCTTGCCACATGTGTACACTGGGTCTGATAGAGGGCCTCCAGGAGAGAGGCCCAAGTAAGACGCGCCCCGAGGAGCGTCTTGCCACATGTCAACACTGGGTCTGACTGAGCGCCTCCAGGAGAGAGGCCCCAGCAAGACGCGCCCCGAGGAGCGTCTTGCCTTATGTCAACACTGGGTCTGACTGAGGGCCTCCAGGAGAGAGGCCCAACCAAGGCGCGCCCCGAGGAGAGTCTGGCCACATGCCAACACTGGGTCTGACTGAGCGCCTCCAGGAGAGAGGCCCAAGCAAGACGCGCCCCGAGGAGCGTCTTGCCACATGTCAACACTGGGTCTGACTGAGCGCCTCCAGCAGAGAGGCCCAACCAAGGCGCGCCCCGAGGAGAGTCTTGCCACATGCCAACACTGGGTCTGACTGAGCGCCTCCAGGAGATAGGCCCAAGCAAGACGCACCCCGAGGAGCGTCTTGCCACATGTCAGCACTGGGTCTGACTGAGCGCCTCCTGGAGAGAGGCCCCAGCAAAAAGTGCCCAGAGGAGCGTCTTTCCACGTGTCACCACTGGGTCTGACTGAGCGCCTCCAGGAGAGAGGCCCAAGCAAGACGCGCCCCGAGGAGCGTCTTGCCACGTGTCATCACTGGGTCTGACTGAGCGCCTCCAGTTGAGAGGCCCAAGCAAGACGCGCCCCGAGGAGCGTCTTGCCACGTGTCACCATTGGGTCTGACTGAGTGCCTCCAGGAGAGAAGCCCAAGCAAGATGTGCCCCGAGGAGCGTCTTGCCACATGTGAACACTGGGTCTGACAGAGGGCCTCCAGGAGAGAGGCCCAAGCAATACGCGCCCCGAGGAGCGTCTTGCCACATGTCACCACTGGGTCTGACTGAGCGCCTCCAGGAGAGAGGCCCAACCAAGGCGCGCCCCGAGGAGCGTCTTGCCACATGTCAACACTGGGTCTGACTGAGCGCCTCCAGGAGAGAGGCCCAAGCAAGACGCGCCCCGAGGAGCGTATTGCCACATGTCAACACTGGGTCTGACTGAGCGCCTCCAGGAGAGAGGCCCAAGCAGGACGCGCCCCGAGGAGCGTCTTGCCACGTGTCACCACTGGGTCTGATTGAGCGCCTCCAGGAGAGAGGCCCCAGCAAGACGCGCCCCGAGGAGTGTCTTGCCTTATGTCAGCACTCGGTCTGACTGAGTGCCTCCAGGAGAGAGGCCCAAGCATGATGTGCCCCGAGGAGCGTCTTGCCACATGTAAACAATGGGTCTGACTGAGGGCCTCCAGGAGAGAGGCCCAAGCAAGATGTGCCCCGAGGAGCATCTTGCCACATGTCAACAATGGGTCTGACTGAGGGCCTCCAGGAGAGAAGCCCAAGCAAGACGCTCCCCGATGAGCGTCTTGCCACTTGTCAGCACTCGGTCTTACTGAGCGCCTCCAGGAGAGAGGCCCAAGTAAGACGCGCCCCGAGGAGCGTCTTGCCACATGTCAACACTGGGTCTGACTGAGCGCCTCCAGGAGAGAGGCCCAAGAAAGACGCACACCGAGGAGCGTCTTGACACATGTCAACACTGGGTCTGACTGAGGGCCTCCAGGAGAGAGGCCCAACCAAGGCGCGCCCCGAGGAAAGTCTTGCCACATGCCAACACTGGGTCTGACTGAGCGCCTCCAGGAGAGAGGCCCAAGCAAGACGCGCCCCGAGGAGCGTCTTGCCACATGTCAACACTGGGTCTGACTGAGCGCCTCCAGGAGAGAGGCCCAAGCAAGACGCACCCCGAGGAGCGTCTTGCCACATGTCAGCACTGGGTCTGACTGAGCGCCTCCAGGAAAGAGGCCCCAGCAAGACGCGCCCAGAGGAGCGTCTTGCCACATGTCAGCACTGGGTCTGACTGAGCGCCTCCAGGAAAGAGGCCCCAGCAAGACGCGCCCCGAGGAGAGTCCTGCCACATGCCAACACTGGGTCTGACTGAGCGCCTCCAGGAGAGAGGCCCAAGCAAGACGCGCCCCGAGGAAAGTCTTGCCACATGTCAACACTGGGTCTGACTGAGCGCCTCCAGGAGAGAGGCCCAAGCAAGACGCACCCCGAGGAGCGTCTTGCCACATGTCAGCACTGGGTCTGACTGAGCGCCTCCAGGAAAGAGGCCCCAGCAAGACGCGCCCAGAGGAGCGTCTTGCCTTATGTCAGCACTCGGTCTGACTGAGCGCCTCCAGGAGAGAGGCCCAAGCAAGAAGCGCCCCGAGGAGCGTCTTTCCATGTGTCACCACTGGGTCTGACTGAGCGCCTCCAGGAGAGAGGCCCAAGCAAGACGCGCCCCGAGGAGCGTCTTGCCACATGTCAACAATGGGTCTGACTGAGGGCCTCCAGGAGAGAAGCCCAAGCAAGACGCGCCCCGAGCAGCGTCTTGCCACTTGTCAGCACTCGGTCTGACTGAGCGCCTCCAGGAGAGAGGCCCAAGCAAGACGCGCCCCGAGGAGCGTCTTGCCACATGTCAACACTGGGTCTGACTGAGGGTCTCCAGGAGAGAGGCCCAAGCAATACGCGCCCCGAGGAGCGTCTTGCCACATGTCAACACTGGGTCTGACTGAGGGTCTCCAGGAGAGAGGCCCAAGCAATACGCGCCCCGAGGAGTGTATTGCCACATGCCAACACTGGGTCTGACTGAGCGCCTCCAGGAGATAGGCCCAAGTAAGACACGCCCCGAGGAGCGTCTTGCCACATGTCAACACTGGATCTGACTGAGCGCCTCCAGGAGAGAGGCCCAAGCAAGACGCGCCCCGAGGAGCGTCTTGCCACATGTCAACACTGGGTCTGACTGAGCGCCTCCAGGATAGAGGCCCAAGCAAGACGCGCCCCGAGGAGCATCGTGACACATGTCAACACTGGGTCTGACTGAGCGCCTCCAGGAGAGAGGCCCAACCAAGGCGCGCCCCGAGGAGAGTCTTGCCACATGCCAACACTGGGTCTGACTGAGCGCCTCCAGGAGAGAGGCCCAAGTAAGACGCGCCCCGAGGAGCGTCTTGCCACATGTCAACACTGGGTCTGACTGAGCGCCTCCAGGAGAGAGGCCCAAGCAAGACACGCCCCGAGGAGCGTCTTGCCACATGTCAACACTGGGTCTGACTGAGCGCCTCCAGGAGAGAGGCCCAAGCAAGACGCACCCCGAGGAGCGTCTTGCCACATGTCAGCACTGGGTCTGACTGAGCGCCTCCAGGAAAGAGGCCCCAGCAAGACGCGCCCAGAGGAGCGTCTTGCCACATGTCAGCACTGGGTCTGACTGAGCGCCTCCAGGAAAGAGGCCCCAGCAAGACGCGCCCCGAGGAGAGTCCTGCCACATGCCAACACTGGGTCTGACTGAGCGCCTCCAGGAGAGAGGCCCAAGCAAGACGCGCCCCGAGGAAAGTCTTGCCACATGTCAACACTGGGTCTGACTGAGCGCCTCCAGGAGAGAGGCCCAAGCAAGACGCACCCCGAGGAGCGTCTTGCCACATGTCAGCACTGGGTCTGACTGAGCGCCTCCAGGAAAGAGGCCCCAGCAAGACGCGCCCAGAGGAGCGTCTTGCCTTATGTCAGCACTCGGTCTGACTGAGCGCCTCCAGGAGAGAGGCCCAAGCAAGAAGCGCCCCGAGGAGCGTCTTTCCATGTGTCACCACTGGGTCTGACTGAGCGCCTCCAGGAGAGAGGCCCAAGCAAGACGCGCCCCGAGGAGCGTCTTGCCACATGTCAACAATGGGTCTGACTGAGGGCCTCCAGGAGAGAAGCCCAAGCAAGACGCGCCCCGAGCAGCGTCTTGCCACTTGTCAGCACTCGGTCTGACTGAGCGCCTCCAGGAGAGAGGCCCAAGCAAGACGCGCCCCGAGGAGCGTCTTGCCACATGTCAACACTGGGTCTGACTGAGGGTCTCCAGGAGAGAGGCCCAAGCAATACGCGCCCCGAGGAGCGTCTTGCCACATGTCAACACTGGGTCTGACTGAGGGTCTCCAGGAGAGAGGCCCAAGCAATACGCGCCCCGAGGAGTGTATTGCCACATGCCAACACTGGGTCTGACTGAGCGCCTCCAGGAGATAGGCCCAAGTAAGACACGCCCCGAGGAGCGTCTTGCCACATGTCAACACTGGATCTGACTGAGCGCCTCCAGGAGAGAGGCCCAAGCAAGACGCGCCCCGAGGAGCGTCTTGCCACATGTCAACACTGGGTCTGACTGAGCGCCTCCAGGATAGAGGCCCCAGCAAGACGCGCCCCGAGGAGCATCGTGACACATGTCAACACTGGGTCTGACTGAGCCCCTCCAGGAGAGAGGCCCAACCAAGGCGCGCCCCGAGGAGAGTCTTGCCACATGCCAACACTGGGTCTGACTGAAGGCCTCCAGGAGAGAGGCCCAAGTAAGACGCGCCCGAGGAGCGTCTTGCCACATGTCAACACTGGGTCTGACTGAGCGCCTCCAGGAGAGAGGCCCAAGCAAGACACGCCCCGAGGAGCGTCTTGCCACATGTCAACACTGGGTCTGACTGAGCGCCTCCAGGATAGAGGCCCAAGCAAGACGCGCCCCGAGGAGCGTCTTGACACATGTCAACACTGGGTCTGACTGAGGGCCTCCAGGAGAGAGGCCCAACCAAGGCGCGCCCCGAGGAGAGTCTTGCCACATGCCAACACTGGGTCTGACTGAGCGCCTCCAGGAGAGAGGCCCAAGCAAGACGCACCCCGAGGAGCGTCTTGCCACATGTCAGCACTGGGTCTGACTGAGCGCCTCCAGGAGAGAGGCCCAAGCAAGACGCGCCCCGAGGAGCGTCTTTCCACGTGTCACCACTGGGTCTGACTGAGCGCCTCCAGGAGAGAGGCCCAAGCAAGACGCGCCCCGAGGAGCGTCTTGCCACATGTCATCACTGGGTCTGACTGAGCGCCTCCAGGAGAGAGGCCCAAGCAAGACGCACCCCGATGAGCGTCTTGCCACATGTCAGCACTGGGTCTGACTGAGCGCCTCCAGGAAAGAGGCCCCAGCAAGACGCGCCCAGAGGAGCGTCTTGCCACATGTCAGCACTGGGTCTGACTGAGCGCCTCCAGGAAAGAGGCCCCAGCAAGACGCGCCCCGAGGAGAGTCTTGCCACATGCCAACACTGGGTCTGACTGAGCGCCTCCAGGAGAGAGGCCCAAGCAAGACGCGCCCCGAGGAGCGTCTTGCCACATGTCAACACTGGGTCTGACTGAGCGCCTCCAGGAGAGAGGCCCAAGCAAGACGCACCCCGAGGAGCGTCTTGCCACATTTCAGCACTGGGTCTGACTGAGCGCCTCCAGGAAAGAGGCCCCAGCAAGACGCGCCCAGAGGAGCGTCTTGCCTTATGTCAGCACTCGGTCTGACTGAGCGCCTCCAGGAGAGAGGCCCAAGCAAGAAGCGCCCCGAGGAGCGTCTTTCCATGTGTCACCACTGGGTCTGACTGAGCGCCTCCAGGAGAGAGGCCCAAGCAAGGCACGCCCCGAGGAGCGTCTTGCCACATGTCAACAATGGGTCTGACTGAGGGCCTCCAGGAGAGAAGCCCAAGCAAGACGCGCCCCGAGCAGCGTCTTGCCACTTGTCAGCACTCGGTCTGACTGAGCGCCTCCAGGAGAGAGCCCCAAGCAAGACGCGCCCCGAGGAGCGTCTTGCCACATGTCAACACTGGGTCTGACTGAGGGTCTCCAGGAGAGAGGCCCAAGCAATACGCGCCCCGAGGAGCGTCTTGCCACATGTCACCACTGGGTCTGACTGAGCGCCTCCAGGAGAGAGGCCCAACAAAGGCGCGCCCCGAGGAATGTATTGCCACATGCCAACACTGGGTCTGACTGAGCGCCTCCAGGAGATAGGCCCAAGTAAGACACGCCCCGAGGAGCGTCTTGCCACATGTCAACACTGGATCTGACTGAGCGCCTCCAGGAGAGAGGCCCAAGCAAGACGCGCCCCGAGGAGCGTCTTGCCACATGTCAACACTGGGTCTGACTGAGCGCCTCCAGGATAGAGGCCCAAGCAAGACGCGCCCCGAGGAGCATCTTGACACATGTCAACACTGGGTCTGACTGAGCGCCTCCAGGAGAGAGGCCCAACCAAGGCGCGCCCCGAGGAGACTCTTGCCACATGCCAACACTGGGTCTGACTGAGCGCCTCCAGGAGAGAGGCCCAAGTAAGACGCGCCCCGAGGAGCGTCTTGCCACATGTCAGCACTGGGTCTGACTGAGCGCCTCCAGGAGAGAGGCCGCAGCAAGAAGTGCCCAGAGGAGCGTCTTTCCACGTGTCACCACTGGGTCTGACTGAGCGCCTCCAGGAGAGAGGCCCAAGCAAGATGCGCCCCGAGGAGCGTCTTGCCACGTGTCATCACTGGGTCTGACTCAGCGCCTCCAGGAGAGAGGCCCAAGCAAGACGCACCCCGAGGAGCGTCTTGCCACATGTCAGCACTGGGTCTGACTGAGCGCCTCCAGGAAAGAGGCCCCAGCAAGACGCGCCCCGAGGAGAGTCTTGCCACATGCCAACACTGGGTCTGACTGAGCGCCTCCAGGAGAGAGGCCAGAGCAAGACGCACCCCGAGGAGCGTCTTGCCACATGTCAACACTGGGTCTGACTGAGCGCCTCCAGGAGAGAGGCCCAAGCAAGACGCACCCCGAGGAGCGTCTTGCCACATGTCAGCACTGGGTCTGACTGAGCGCCTCCAGGAAAGAGGCCCCAGCAAGACGCGCCCAGAGGAGCGTCTTGCCTTATGTCAGCACTCGGTCTGACTGAGCGCCTCCAGGAGAGAGGCCCAAGCAAGAAGCGCCCCGAGGAGCGTCTTTCCATGTGTCACCACTGGGTCTGACTGAGCGCCTCCAGGAGAGAGGCCCAAGCAAGACGCGCCCCTAGGAGCGTCTTGCCACATGTCAACAATGGGTCTGACTGAGGGCCTCCAGGAGAGAAGCCCAAGCAAGACGCGCCCCGAGCAGCGTCTTGCCACTTGTCAGCACTCGGTCTGACTGAGCGCCTCCAGGAGAGAGCCCCAAGCAAGACGCGCCCCGAGGAGCGTCTTGCCACATGTCAACACTGGGTCTGACTGAGGGTCTCCAGGAGAGAGGCCCATGCAATACGCGCCCCGAGGAGCGTCTTGCCACATGTCACCACTGGGTCTGACTGAGCGCCTCCAGGAGAGAGGCCCAACAAAGGCGCGCCCCGAGGAGTGTATTGCCACATGCCAACACTGGGTCTGACTGAGCGCCTCCAGGAGATAGGCCCAAGTAAGACACGCCCCGAGGAGCGTCTTGCCACATGTCAACACTGGATCTGACTGAGCGCCTCTAGGAGAGAGGCCCAAGCAAGACGCGCCCCGAGGAGCGTCTTGCCACATGTCAACACTGGGTCTGACTGAGCGCCTCCAGGATAGAGGGCCAAGCAAGACGCGCCCCGAGGAGCATCTTGACACATGTCAACACTGGGTCTGACTGAGCGCCTCCAGGAGAGAGGCCCAACCAAGGCGCGCCCCGAGGAGAGTCTTGCCACATGCCAACACTGGGTCTGACTGAGCGCCTCCAGGAGAGAGGCCCAAGTAAGACGCGCCCCGAGGAGCGTCTTGCAACATGTCAACACTGGGTCTGACTGAGCGCCTCCAGGAGAGAGGCCCAAGCAAGACACGCCCCGAGGAGCGTCTTGCCACATGTCAACACTGGGTCTGACTGAGCGCCTCCAGGATAGAGGCCCAACCAAGGCGCGCCCCGAGGAGAGTCTTGCCACATGCCAACACTGGGTCTGACTGAGCGCCTCCAGGAGAGAGGCCCAAGCAAGACGCACCCCGAGGAGCGTCTTGCCACATGTCAGCACTGGGTCTGACTGAGCGCCTCCAGGAGAGAGGCCCCAGCAAGAAGTGCCCAGAGGAGCGTCTTTCCACGTGTCACCACTGGGTCTGACTGAGCGCCTCCAGGAGAGAGGCCCAACCAAGGCGCGCCCGAGGAGAGTCTTGCCACATGCCAACACTGGGTCTGACTGAGCGCCTCCAGGAGAGAGGCCCAAGTAAGACGCGCCCCGATGAGCGTCTTGCCACATGTCAACACTGGGTCTGACTGAGCGCCTCCAGGAGAGAGGCCCAAGCAAGACACGCCCCGAGGAGCGTCTTGCCACATGTCAACACTGGGTCTGACTGAGCGCCTCCAGGATAGAGGCCCAAGCAAGACGCGCCCCGAGGAGCGTCTTGACACATGTCAACACTGGGTCTGACTGAGGGCCTCCAGGAGAGAGGCCCAACCAAGGCGCGCCCCGAGGAGAGTCTTGCCACATGCCAACACTGGGTCTGACTGAGCGCCTCCAGGAGAGAGGCCCAAGCAAGACGCACCCCGAGGAGCGTCTTGCCACATGTCAGCACTGGGTCTGACTGAGCGCCTCCAGGAGAGAGGCCCCAGCAAGAAGTGCCCAGAGGAGCGTCTTTCCACGTGTCACCACTGGGTCTGACTGAGCGCCTCCAGGAGAGAGGCCCAAGCAAGACGCGCCCCGAGGAGCGTCTTGCCACGTGTCATCACTGGGTCTGACTGAGCGCCTCCAGGAGAGAGGCCCAAGCAAGACGCGCCCCGAGGAGCGTCTTGCCACGTGTCACCACTGGGTCTGACTGAGTGCCTCCAGGAGAGAGGCCCAAGCAAGATGTGCCCCGAGGAGCGTCTTGCCACATGTGAACACTGGGTCTGACAGAGGGCCTCCAGGAGAGAGGCCCAAGCAATACGCGCCCCGAGGAGCGTCTTGCCACATGTCACCACTGGGTCTGACTGAGCGCCTCCAGGAGAGAGGCCCTACCAAGGCGCGCCCCGAGGAGAGTCTT
Source organism: Nothobranchius furzeri (assembly GCF_043380555.1). Lineage (NCBI taxonomy): Eukaryota > Metazoa > Chordata > Actinopteri > Cyprinodontiformes > Nothobranchiidae > Nothobranchius > Nothobranchius furzeri. The sequence continues at coordinate 43,572,401 of NC_091748.1, forward strand.
GCCACATGCAAACACTGGGTCTGACTGAGCGCCTCCAGGAGAGAGGCCCAAGTAAGACGCGCCCCGATCAGCGTCTTGCCACATGTCAACACTGGGTCTGACTGAGCGCCTCCAGGAGAGAGGCCCAAGCAAGACGCGCCCCGAGGAGCGTCTTGCCACATGTCAACACTGGGTCTGACTGAGCGCCTCCAGGAGAGAGGCCCAAGCAAGACGCGCCCCGAGGAGCGTCTTGCCACGTGTCACCACTGGGTCTGATTGAGCGCCTCCAGGAGAGAGGCCCCAGCAAGACGCGCCCCGAGGAGCGTCTTGCCTTATGTCAGCACTCGGTCTGACTGAGTGCCTCCAGGAGAGAGGCCCAAGCATGATGTGCCCCGAGGAGCGTCTTGCCACATGTCAACAATGGGTCTGACTGAGGGCCTCCAGGAGAGAGGCCCAAGCAAGATGTGCCCCGAGGAGCGTCTTGCCACATGTCAACAATGGGTCTGACTGAGGGCCTCCAGGAGAGAAGCCCAAGTAAGACGCGCCCCGAGGAGCATCTTGCCACATGTCAACACTGGGTCTGACTGAGCGCCTCCAGGAGAGAGGCCCAAGCAAGACGCACCCCGAGGAGCGTCTTGCCACATGTCAGCACTGGGTCTGACTGAGCGCCTCCAGGAAAGAGGCACCAGCAAGACGCACCCAGAGGAGCGTCTTGCCTTATGTCAGCACTCGGTCTGACTGAGCGCCTCCAGGAGAGAGGCCCAAGCAAGACGCGCCCCGAGGAGCATCTTTCCACGTGTCACCACTGGGTCTGACTGAGCGCCTCCAGGAGAGAGGCCCAAGCAAGACGAGCCCCGAGGAGCGTCTTGCCACGTGTCATCACTGGGTCTGACTGAGTGCCTCCAGGAGAGAGGCCCAAGCAAGACGCGCCCCGAGGAGCGTCTTGACACATGTCAACACTGGGTCTGACTGAGGGCCTCCAGGAGAGAGGCCCAACCAAGGCGCGCCCCGAGGAGAGTCTTGCCACATGCCAACACTGGGTCTGACTGAGCGCCTCCAGGAGAGAGGCCCAAGCAAGACGCGCCCCGAGGAGCGTCTTGCCACATGTCAACACTGGGTCTGACTGAGCGCCTCCAGGAGAGAGGCCCAAGCAAGACGCACCCCGAGGAGCGTCTTGCCACATGTCAGCACTGGGTCTGACTGAGCGCCTCCAGGAAAGAGGCCCCAGCAAGACGCGCCCAGAGGAGCGTCTTGCCTTATGTCAGCACTCGGTCTGACTGAGCGCCTCCAGGAGAGAGGCCCAAGCAAGAAGCGCCCCGAGGAGCGTCTTTCCATGTGTCACCACTGGGTCTGACTGAGCGCCTCCAGGAGAGAGGCCAAAGCAAGACGCGCCCCGAGGAGCGTCTTGCCACGTGTCATCAGTGGGTCTGACTGAGCGCCTCCAGGAGAGAGGCCCAAGCAAGACGCGCCGCGAGGAGCGTCTTGCCACGTGTCACCACTGGGTCTGACTGAGTGCCTCCAGGAGAGAGGCCCAAGCAAGATGTGCCCCGAGGAGCGTCTTGCCACATGTGAACACTGGGTCTGACAGAGGGCCTCCAGGAGAGAGGCCCAAGCGATACGCGCCCCGAGGAGCGTCTTGCCACATGTCACCAATGGGTCTGACTGAGCGCCTCCAGGAGAGAGGCCCAACCAAGGCGCGCCCCGAGGAGAGTCTTGCCACATGTCAACACTGGGTCTGACTGAGCGCCTCCAGGAGAGAGGCCCAAGCAAGACGCACCCCGAGGAGCGTCTTGCCACATGTCAGCACTGGGTCTGACTGAGCGCCTCCAGGAAAGAGGCCCCAGCAAGACGCGCCCAGAGGAGCGTCTTGCCTTATGTCAGCACTCGGTCTGACTGAGCGCCTCCAGGAGAGAGGCCCAAGCAAGAAGCGCCCCGAGGAGCGTCTTTCCATGTGTCACCACTGGGTCTGACTGAGCGCCTCCAGGAGAGAGGCCCAAGCAAGACGCGCCCCTAGGAGCGTCTTGCCACATGTCAACAATGGGTCTGACTGAGGGCCTCCAGGAGAGAAGCCCAAGCAAGACGCCCCCCGAGCAGCGTCTTGCCACTTGTCAGCACTCGGTCTGACTGAGCGCCTCCAGGAGAGAGCCCCAAGCAAGACGCGCCCCGAGGAGCGTCTTGCCACATGTCAACACTGGGTCTGACTGAGGGTCTCCAGGAGAGAGGCCCATGCAATACGCGCCCCGAGGAGCGTCTTGCCACATGTCACCACTGGGTCTGACTGAGCGCCTCCAGGAGAGAGGCCCAACAAAGGCGCGCCCCGAGGAGTGTATTGCCACATGTCACCACTGGGTCTGACTGAGCGCCTCCAGGAGAGAGGCCCAACAAAGGCGCGCCCCGAGGAGTGTATTGCCACATGCCAACACTGGGTCTGACTGAGCGCCTCCAGGATAGAGGCCCAAGCAAGACGCGCCCCGAGGAGCATCTTGACACATGTCAACACTGGGTCTGACTGAGCGCCTCCAGGAGAGAGGCCCAACCAAGGCGCGCCCCGAGGAGAGTCTTGCCACATGCCAACACTGGGTCTGACTGAGCGCCTCCAGGAGAGAGGCCCAAGTAAGACGCGCCCCGAGGAGCGTCTTGCAACATGTCAACACTGGGTCTGACTGAGCGCCTCCAGGAGAGAGGCCCAAGCAAGACACGCCCCGAGGAGCGTCTTGCCACATGTCAACACTGGGTCTGACTGAGCGCCTCCAGGATAGAGGCCCAACCAAGGCGCGCCCCGAGGAGAGTCTTGCCACATGCCAACACTGGGTCTGACTGAGCGCCTCCAGGAGAGAGGCCCAAGCAAGACGCACCCCGAGGAGCGTCTTGCCACATGTCAGCACTGGGTCTGACTGAGCGCCTCCAGGAGAGAGGCCCCAGCAAGAAGTGCCCAGAGGAGCGTCTTTCCACGTGTCACCACTGGGTCTGACCGAGCGCCTCCAGGAGAGAGGCCCAACCAAGGCGCGCCCGAGGAGAGTCTTGCCACATGCCAACACTGGGTCTGACTGAGCGCCTCCAGGAGAGAGGCCCAAGTAAGACGCGCCCCGATGAGCGTCTTGCCACATGTCAACACTGGGTCTGACTGAGCGCCTCCAGGAGAGAGGCCCAAGCAAGACACGCCCCGAGGAGCGTCTTGCCACATGTCAACACTGGGTCTGACTGAGCGCCTCCAGGATAGAGGCCCAAGCAAGACGCGCCCCGAGGAGCGTCTTGACACATGTCAACACTGGGTCTGACTGAGGGCCTCCAGGAGAGAGGCCCAACCAAGGCGCGCCCCGAGGAGAGTCTTGCCACATGCCAACACTGGGTCTGACTGAGCGCCTCCAGGAGAGAGGCCCAAGCAAGACGCACCCCGAGGAGCGTCTTGCCACATGTCAGCACTGGGTCTGACTGAGCGCCTCCAGGAGAGAGGCCCCAGCAAGAAGTGCCCAGAGGAGCGTCTTTCCACGTGTCACCACTGGGTCTGACTGAGCGCCTCCAGGAGAGAGGCCCAAGCAAGACGCGCCCCGAGGAGCGTCTTGCCACGTGTCATCACTGGGTCTGACTGAGCGCCTCCAGGAGAGAGGCCCAAGCAAGACGCGCCCCGAGGAGCGTCTTGCCACGTGTCACCACTGGGTCTGACTGAGTGCCTCCAGGAGAGAGGCCCAAGCAAGATGTGCCCCGAGGAGCGTCTTGCCACATGTGAACACTGGGTCTGACAGAGGGCCTCCAGGAGAGAGGCCCAAGCAATACGCGCCCCGAGGAGCGTCTTGCCACATGTCACCACTGGGTCTGACTGAGCGCCTCCAGGAGAGAGGCCCTACCAAGGCGCGCCCCGAGGAGAGTCTTGCCACATGCAAACACTGGGTCTGTCTGAGCGCCTCCAGGAGAGAGGCCCAAGTAAGACGCGCCCCGATCAGCGTCTTGCCACATGTCAACACTGGGTCTGACTGAGCGCCTCCAGGAGAGAGGCCCAAGCAAGACGCGCCCCGAGGAGCGTCTTGCCACATGTCAACACTGGGTCTGACTGAGCGCCTCCAGGAGAGAGGCCCAAGCAAGACGCGCCCCGAGGAGCGTCTTGCCACGTGTCACCACTGGGTCTGATTGAGCGCCTCCAGGAGAGAGGCCCCAGCAAGACGCGCCCCGAGGAGCGTCTTGCCTTATGTCAGCACTCGGTCTGACTGAGTGCCTCCAGGAGAGAGGCCCAAGCATGATGTGCCCCGAGGAGCGTCTTGCCACATGTCAACAATGGGTCTGACTGAGGGCCTCCAGGAGAGAGGCCCAAGCAAGATGTGCCCCGAGGAGCGTCTTGCCACATGTCAACAATGGGTCTGACTGAGGGCCTCCAGGAGAGAAGCCCAAGTAAGACGCGCCCCGAGGAGCATCTTGCCACATGTCAACACTGGGTCTGACTGAGCGCCTCCAGGAGAGAGGCCCAAGCAAGACGCACCCCGAGGAGCGTCTTGCCACATGTCAGCACTGGGTCTGACTGAGCGCCTCCAGGAAAGAGGCACCAGCAAGACGCGCCCAGAGGAGCGTCTTGCCTTATGTCAGCACTCGGTCTGACTGAGCGCCTCCAGGAGAGAGGCCCAAGCAAGACGCGCCCCGAGGAGCATCTTTCCACGTGTCACCACTGGGTCTGACTGAGCGCCTCCAGGAGAGAGGCCCAAGCAAGACGAGCCCCGAGGAGCGTCTTGCCACGTGTCATCACTGGGTCTGACTGAGTGCCTCCAGGAGAGAGGCCCAAGCAAGACGCGCCCCGAGGAGCGTCTTGACACATGTCAACACTGGGTCTGACTGAGGGCCTCCAGGAGAGAGGCCCAACCAAGGCGCGCCCCGAGGAGAGTCTTGCCACATGCCAACACTGGGTCTGACTGAGCGCCTCCAGGAGAGAGGCCCAAGCAAGACGCGCCCCGAGGAGCGTCTTGCCACATGTCAACACTGGGTCTGACTGAGCGCCTCCAGGAGAGAGGCCCAAGCAAGACGCACCCCGAGGAGCGTCTTGCCACATGTCAGCACTGGGTCTGACTGAGCGCCTCCAGGAAAGAGGCCCCAGCAAGACGCGCCCAGAGGAGCGTCTTGCCTTATGTCAGCACTCGGTCTGACTGAGCGCCTCCAGGAGAGAGGCCCAAGCAAGAAGCGCCCCGAGGAGCGTCTTTCCATGTGTCACCACTGGGTCTGACTGAGCGCCTCCAGGAGAGAGGCCAAAGCAAGACGCGCCCCGAGGAGCGTCTTGCCACGTGTCATCAGTGGGTCTGACTGAGCGCCTCCAGGAGAGAGGCCCAAGCAAGACGCGCCGCGAGGAGCGTCTTGCCACGTGTCACCACTGGGTCTGACTGAGTGCCTCCAGGAGAGAGGCCCAAGCAAGATGTGCCCCGAGGAGCGTCTTGCCACATGTGAACACTGGGTCTGACAGAGGGCCTCCAGGAGAGAGGCCCAAGCAATACGCGCCCCGAGGAGCGTCTTGCCACATGTCACCAATGGGTCTGACTGAGCGCCTCCAGGAGAGAGGCCCAACCAAGGCGCGCCCCGAGGAGAGTCTTGCCACATGCCAACACTGGGTCTGACTGAGCGCCTCCAGGAGAGAGGCCCAAGTAAGACGCGCCCTGAGGAGCGTCTTGCCTTATGTCAGCACTTGGTCTGACTGAGCGCCTCCAGGAGAGAGGCCCAAGCAAGACGCGCCCCGAGGAGCGTCTTGCCACGTGTCACCAGTGGGTCTGACTGAGCGCCTCCAGGAGAGAGGCCCAAGCAAGACGCGCCCCGAGGAGCGTCTTGCCACGTGTCACCACTGGGTCTGATTGAGCGCCTCCAGGAGAGAGACCCCAGCAAGACGCGCCCCGAGGTGCGTCTTGCCTTATGTCAGCACTCGGTCTGACTGAGCGCCTCCAGGAGAGAGGCCCAAGCAAGACGCGCCCCGAGGAGCGTCTTGCCACGTGTCACCACTGGGTCTGACTGAGTGCCTCCAGGAGAGAGGCCCAAGCATGATGTGCCCGGAGGAGCGTCTTGCCACCTGTCAACAATGGGTCTGACTGAGGGCCTCCAGGAGAGAGGCCCAAGCAAGATGTGCCCCGAGGAGCGTCTTGCCACATGTCAACAATGGGTCTGACTGAGGGCCTCCAGGAGAGAAGCCCAAGCAAGACGTGCCCCGAGGAGCGTCTTGCCACTTGTCAGCACTCGGTCTGACTGAGCGCCTCCAGGAGAGAGGCCCAAGTAAGATGCGCCCCGAGGAGCGTCTTGCCACATGTCAACTCTGGGTCTGACTGAGCGCCTCCAGGAGAGAGAACCAAGCAAGACGCGCCCCGAGGAGCGTCTTGCCACATGTCAACACTGGGTCTGACTGAGCGCCTCCAGGATAGAGGCCCAAGCAAGACGCGCCCCGAGGAGCGTCTTGACACATGTCAACACTGGGTCTGACTGAGCGCCTCCAGGAGAGAGGCCCCAGCAAGACGCGCCCAGAGGAGAGTCTTGCCTTATGTCAGCACTCGGTCTGACTGAGCGCCTCCAGGAGAGAGGCCCAAGCAAGACGCACCCCGAGGAGTGTCTTTCCACGTGTCACCACTGGGTCTGACTGAGCGCCTCCAGGAGAGAGGCCCAAGTAAGACGCGCCCCGATGAGCGTCTTGCCACATGTCAACACTGGGTCTGACTGAGCGCCTCCAGGAGAGAGGCCCAAGCAAGACACGCCCCGAGGAGCGTCTTGCCACATGTCAACACTGGGTCTGACTGAGCGCCTCCAGGATAGAGGCCCAAGCAAGACGCGCCCCGAGGAGCGTCTTGACACATGTCAACACTGGGTCTGACTGAGGGCCTCCAGGAGAGAGGCCCAACCAAGGCGCGCCCCGAGGAGAGTCTTGCCACATGCCAACACTGGGTCTGACTGAGCGCCTCCAGGAGAGAGGCCCAAGCAAGACGCACCCCGAGGAGCGTCTTGCCACATGTCAGCACTGGGTCTGACTGAGCGCCTCCAGGAGAGAGGCCCCAGCAAGAAGTGCCCAGAGGAGCGTCTTTCCACGTGTCACCACTGGGTCTGACTGAGCGCCTCCAGGAGAGAGGCCCAAGCAAGACGCGCCCCGAGGAGCGTCTTGCCACGTGTCATCACTGGGTCTGACTGAGCGCCTCCAGGAGAGAGGCCCAAGCAAGACGCGCCCCGAGGAGCGTCTTGCCACGTGTCACCACTGGGTCTGACTGAGTGCCTCCAGGAGAGAGGCCCAAGCAAGATGTGCCCCGAGGAGCGTCTTGCCACATGTGAACACTGGGTCTGACAGAGGGCCTCCAGGAGAGAGGCCCAAGCAATACGCGCCCCGAGGAGCGTCTTGCCACATGTCACCACTGGGTCTGACTGAGCACCTCCAGGAGAGAGGCCCTACCAAGGCGCGCCCCGAGGAGAGTCTTGCCACATGCAAACACTGGGTCTGACTGAGCGCCTCCAGGAGAGAGGCCCAAGTAAGACGCGCCCCGATCAGCGTCTTGCCACATGTCAACACTGGGTCTGACTGAGCGCCTCCAGGAGAGAGGCCCAAGCAAGACGCGCCCCGAGGAGCGTCTTGCCACATGTCAACACTGGGTCTGACTGAGCGCCTCCAGGAGAGAGGCCCAAGCAAGACGCGCCCCGAGGAGCGTCTTGCCACGTGTCACCACTGGGTCTGATTGAGCGCCTCCAGGAGAGAGGCCCCAGCAAGACGCGCCCCGAGGAGCGTCTTGCCTTATGTCAGCACTCGGTCTGACTGAGTGCCTCCAGGAGAGAGGCCCAAGCATGATGTGCCCCGAGGAGCGTCTTGCCACATGTCAACAATGGGTCTGACTGAGGGCCTCCAGGAGAGAGGCCCAAGCAAGATGTGCCCCGAGGAGCGTCTTGCCACATGTCAACAATGGGTCTGACTGAGGGCCTCCAGGAGAGAAGCCCAAGTAAGACGCGCCCCGAGGAGCATCTTGCCACATGTCAACACTGGGTCTGACTGAGCGCCTCCAGGAGAGAGGCCCAAGCAAGACGCACCCCGAGGAGCGTCTTGCCACATGTCAGCACTGGGTCTGACTGAGCGCCTCCAGGAAAGAGGCACCAGCAAGATGCGCCCAGAGGAGCGTCTTGCCTTATGTCAGCACTCGGTCTGACTGAGCGCCTCCAGGAGAGAGGCCCAAGCAAGACGCGCCCCGAGGAGCATCTTTCCACGTGTCACCACTGGGTCTGACTGAGCGCCTCCAGGAGAGAGGCCCAAGCAAGACGAGCCCCGAGGAGCGTCTTGCCACGTGTCATCACTGGGTCTGACTGAGTGCCTCCAGGAGAGAGGCCCAAGCAATACGCGCCCCGAGGAGCGTCTTGACACATGTCAACACTGGGTCTGACTGAGGGCCTCCAGGAGAGAGGCCCAACCAAGGCGCGCCCCGAGGAGAGTCTTGCCACATGCCAACACTGGGTCTGACTGAGCGCCTCCAGGAGAGAGGCCCAAGCAAGACGCGCCCCGAGGAGCGTCTTGCCACATGTCAACACTGGGTCTGACTGAGCGCCTCCAGGAGAGAGGCCCAAGCAAGACGAACCCCGAGGAGCGTCTTGCCACATGTCAGCACTGGGTCTGACTGAGCGCCTCCAGGAAAGAGGCCCCAGCAAGACGCGCCCAGAGGAGCGTCTTGCCTTATGTCAGCACTCGGTCTGACTGAGCGCCTCCAGGAGAGAGGCCCAAGCAAGAAGCGCCCCGAGGAGCGTCTTTCCATGTGTCACCACTGGGTCTGACTGAGCGCCTCCAGGAGAGAGGCCAAAGCAAGACGCGCCCCGAGGAGCGTCTTGCCACGTGTCATCAGTGGGTCTGACTGAGCGCCTCCAGGAGAGAGGCCCAAGCAAGACGCGCCGCGAGGAGCGTCTTGCCACGTGTCACCACTGGGTCTGACTGAGTGCCTCCAGGAGAGAGGCCCAAGCAAGATGTGCCCCGAGGAGCGTCTTGCCACATGTGAACACTGGGTCTGACAGAGGGCCTCCAGGAGAGAGGCCCAAGCAATACGCGCCCCGAGGAGCGTCTTGCCACATGTCACCAATGGGTCTGACTGAGCGCCTCCAGGAGAGAGGCCCAACCAAGGCGCGCCCCGAGGAGAGTCTTGCCACATGCCAACACTGGGTCTGACTGAGCGCCTCCAGGAGAGAGGCCCAAGTAAGACGCGCCCTGAGGAGCGTCTTGCCTTATGTCAGCACTTGGTCTGACTGAGCGCCTCCAGGAGAGAGGCCCAAGCAAGACGCGCCCCGAGGAGCGTCTTGCCACGTGTCACCAGTGGGTCTGACTGAGCGCCTCCAGGAGAGAGGCCCAAGCAAGACGCGCCCCGAGGAGCGTCTTGCCACGTGTCACCACTGGGTCTGATTGAGCGCCTCCAGGAGAGAGACCCCAGCAAGACGCGCCCCGAGGTGCGTCTTGCCTTATGTCAGCACTCGGTCTGACTGAGCGCCTCCAGGAGAGAGGCCCAAGCAAGACGCGCCCCGAGGAGCGTCTTGCCACGTGTCACCACTGGGTCTGACTGAGTGCCTCCAGGAGAGAGGCCCAAGCATGATGTGCCCGGAGGAGCGTCTTGCCACCTGTCAACAATGGGTCTGACTGAGGGCCTCCAGGAGAGAGGCCCAAGCAAGATGTGCCCCGAGGAGCGTCTTGCCACATGTCAACAATGGGTCTGACTGAGGGCCTCCAGGAGAGAAGCCCAAGCAAGACGTGCCCCGAGGAGCGTCTTGCCACTTGTCAGCACTCGGTCTGACTGAGCGCCTCCAGGAGAGAGGCCCAAGTAAGATGCGCCCCGAGGAGCGTCTTGCCACATGTCAACTCTGGGTCTGACTGAGCGCCTCCAGGAGAGAGAACCAAGCAAGACGCGCCCCGAGGAGCGTCTTGCCACATGTCAACACTGGGTCTGACTGAGCGCCTCCAGGATAGAGGCCCAAGCAAGACGCGCCCCGAGGAGCGTCTTGACACATGTCAACACTGGGTCTGACTGAGCGCCTCCAGGAGAGAGGCCCCAGCAAGACGCGCCCAGAGGAGAGTCTTGCCTTATGTCAGCACTCGGTCTGACTGAGCGCCTCCAGGAGAGAGGCCCAAGCAAGACGCACCCCGAGGAGCGTCTTTCCACGTGTCACCACTGGGTCTGACTGAGCGCCTCCAGGAGAGAGGCCCAAGCAAGACGCGCCCTGAGGAGCGTCTTGCCACGTGTCACCACTGGGTCTGACTGAGCGCCTCCAGGAGAGAGGCCCAAGCAAGACGCGCCCCGAGGAGCGTCTTTCCACGTGTCACCACTGGGTCTGACTGAGCGCCTCCAGGAGAGAGGCCCAAGCAAGACGCGCCCCGAGGAGCGTCTTGCCACATGTCAGCACTGGGTCTGACTGAGCGCCTCCAGGAAAGAGGCCCCAGCAAGACGCGCCCAGAGGAGCGTCTTGCCACATGTCAGCACTGGGTCTGACTGAGCGCCTCCAGGAAAGAGGCCCCAGCAAGACGCGCCCCGAGGAGAGTCTTGCCACATGCCAACACTGGGTCTGACTGAGCGCCTCCAGGAGAGAGGCCCAAGCAAGACGCGCCCCGAGGAGCGTCTTGCTACATGTCAACACTGGGTCTGACTGAGCGCCTCCAGGAGAGAGGCCCAAGCAAGACGCACCCCGAGGAGCGTCTTGCCACATGTCAGCACTGGGTCTGACTGAGCGCCTCCAGGAAAGAGGCCCCAGCAAGATGCGCCCAGAGGAGCGTCTTGCCTTATGTCAGCACTCGGTCTGACTGAGCGCCTCCAGGAGAGAGGCCCAAGCAAGACGCGCCCCGAGGAGCGTCTTGCCACATGTCAACAATGGGTCTGACTGAGGGCCTCCAGGAGAGAAGCCCAAGCAAGACGCGCCCCGAGCAGCGTCTTGCCACTTGTCAGCACTCGGTCTGACTGAGCGCATCCAGGAGAGAGCCCCAAGCAAGACGCGCCCCGAGGAGCGTCTTGCCACATGTCAACACTGGGTCTGACTGAGGGTCTCCAGGAGAGAGGCCCATGCAATACGCGCCCCGAGGAGCGTCTTGCCACATGTCACCACTGGGTCTGACTGAGCGCCTCCAGGAGAGAGGCCCAACAAAGGCGCGCCCCGAGGAGTGTATTGCCACATGCCAACACTGGGTCTGACTGAGCGCCTCCAGGAGATAGGCCCAAGTAAGACACGCCCCGAGGAGCGTCTTGCCACATGTCAACACTGGATCTGACTGAGCGCCTCCAGGAGAGAGGCCCAAGCAAGACGCGCCCCGAGGAGCGTCTTGCCACATGTCAACACTGGGTCTGACTGAGCGCCTCCAGGATAGAGGCCCAAGCAAGACGCACCCCGAGGAGCGTCTTTCCACGTGTCACCACTGGGTCTGACTGAGCGCCTCCAGGAGAGAGGCCCAAGCAAGACGCGCCCTGAGGAGCGTCTTGCCACGTGTCACCACTGGGTCTGACTGAGCGCCTCCAGGAGAGAGGCCCAAGCAAGACGCGCCCCGAGGAGCGTCTTTCCACGTGTCACCACTGGGTCTGACTGAGCGCCTCCAGGAGAGAGGCCCAAGCAAGACGCGCTCCGAGGAGCGTCTTGCCACATGTCAGCACTGGGTCTGACTGAGCGCCTCCAGGAAAGAGGCCCCAGCAAGACGCGCCCAGAGGAGTGTCTTGCCACATGTCAGCACTGGGTCTGACTGAGCGCCTCCAGGAAAGAGGCCCCAGCAAGACGCGCCCCGAGGAGAGTCTTGCAACATGCACACACTGGGTCTGACTGAGCGCCTCCAGGAGAGAGGCCCAAGCAAGACGCGCCCCGAGGAGCGTCTTGCTACATGTCAACACTGGGTCTGACTGAGCGCCTCCAGGAGAGAGGCCCAAGCAAGACGCACCCCGAGGAGCGTCTTGCCACATGTCAGCACTGGGTCTGACTGAGCGCCTCCAGGAAAGAGGCCCCAGCAAGATGCGCCCAGAGGAGCGTCTTGCCTTATGTCAGCACTCTGTCTGACTGAGCGCCTCCAGGAGAGAGGCCCAAGCAAGAAGCGCCCCGAGGAACGTCTTTCCATGTGTCACCACTGGGTCTGACTGAGCGCCTCCAGGAGAGAGGCCCAAGCAAGACGCGCCCCGAGGAGCGTCTTGCCACATGTCAACAATGGGTCTGACTGAGGGCCTCCAGGAGAGAAGCCCAAGCAAGACGCGCCCCGAGCAGCGTCTTGCCACTTGTCAGCACTCGGTCTGACTGAGCGCCTCCAGGAGAGAGCCCCAAGCAAGACGCGCCCCGAGGAGCGTCTTGCCACATGTCAACACTGGGTCTGACTGAGGGTCTCCAGGAGAGAGGCCCATGCAATACGCGCCCCGAGGAGCGTCTTGCCACATGTCACCACTGGGTCTGACTGAGCGCCTCCAGGAGAGAGGCCCAACAAAGGCGCGCCCCGAGGAGTGTATTGCCACATGCCAACACTGGGTCTGACTGAGCGCCTCCAGGAGATAGGCCCAAGTAAGACACGCCCCGAGGAGCGTCTTGCCACATGTCAACACTGGATCTGACTGAGCGCCTCCAGGAGAGAGGCCCAAGCAAGACGCGCCCCGAGGAGCGTCTTGCCACATGTCAACACTGGGTCTGACTGAGCGCCTCCAGGATAGAGGCCCAAGCAAGACGCGCCCCGAGGAGCATCTTGACACATGTCAACACTGGGTCTGACTGAGCGCCTCCAGGAGAGAGGCCCAACCAAGGTGCGCCCCGAGGAGAGTCTTGCCACATGCCAACACTGGGTCTGACTGAGCGCCTTCAGGAGAGAGGCCCAAGTAAGACGCGCCCCGAGGAGCGTCTTGCCACATGTCAACACTGGGTCTGACTGAGTGCCTCCAGGAGAGAGGCCCAAGCAAGACGCGCGCCGAGGAGCGTCTTGACACATGTCAACACTGGGTCTGACTGAGGGCCTCCAGGAGAGAGGCCCAACCAAGGCGCGCCCCGAGGAGAGTCTTGCCACATGCCAACACTGGGTCTGACTGAGCGCCTCCAGGATAGAGGCCCAAGCAAGACGCGCCCCGAGGAGCATCTTGACACATGTCAACACTGGGTCTGACTGAGCGCCTCCAGGAGAGAGGCCCAACCAAGGTGCGCCCCGAGGAGAGTCTTGCCACATGCCAACACTGGGTCTGACTGAGCGCCTCCAGGAGAGAGGCCCAAGTAAGACGCGCCCCGAGGAGCGTCTTGCCACATGTCAACACTGGGTCTGACTGAGCGCCTCCAGGAGAGAGGCCCAAGCAAGACACGCCCCGAGGAGCGTCTTGCCACATGTCAACACTGGGTCTGACTGAGCGCCTCCAGGATAGAGGCCCAAGCAAGACGCGCCCCGAGGAGCGTCTTGACACATGTCAACACTGGGTCTGACTGAGGGCCTCCAGGAGAGAGGCCCAACCAAGGCGCGCCCCGAGGAGAGTCTTGCCACATGCCAACACTGGGTCTGACTGAGCGCCTCCAGGAGAGAGGCCCAAGCAAGACACGCCCCGAGGAGCGTCTTGCCACATGTCAACACTGGGTCTGACTGAGCGCCTCCAGGATAGAGGCCCAAGCAAGACACGCCCAGAGGAGCGTCTTTCCACGTGTCACCACTGGGTCTGACTGAGCGCCTCCAGGAGAGAGGCCCAAGCAAGACGCGCCCCGAGGAGCGTCTTGCCACGTGTCACCACTGGGTCTGACTGAGCGCCTCCAGGAGAGAGGCCCAAGCAAGACGCGCCCCGAGGAGCGTCTTGCCACGTGTCATCACTGGGTCTGACTGAGCGCCTCCAGGAGAGAGGCCCAAGCAAGACGCGCCCCGAGGAGCGTCTTGCCACGTGTCACCACTGGGTCTGACTGAGTGCCTCCAGGAGAGAGGCCCAAGCAAGATGTGCCCCGAGGAGCGTCTTGCCACATGTGAACACTGGGTCTGACAGAGGGCCTCCAGGAGAGAGGCCCAAGCAATACGCGCCCCGAGGAGCGTCTTGCCACATGTCACCACTGGGTCTGACTGAGCGCCTCCAGGAGAGAGGCCCAACCAAGGCGCACCCCGAGGAGCGTCTTGCCACATGTCAGCACTGGGTCTGACTGAGCGCCTCCAGGAGAGAGGCCCCAGCAAGAAGTGCCCAGAGGAGCGTCTTTCCACGTGTCACCACTGGGTCTGACTGAGCGCCTCCAGGAGAGAGGCCCAAACAAGGCGCGCCCCGAGGAGAGTCTTGCCACATGTCAACACTGGGTCTGACTGAGCGCCTCCAGGAGAGAGGCCCAAGCAAGACACGCCCCGAGGAGCGTCTTGCCACATGTCAACACTGGGTCTGACTGAGCGCCTCCAGGATAGAGGCCCAAGCAAGACACGCCCAGAGGAGCGTCTTTCCACGTGTCACCACTGGGTCTGACTGAGCGCCTCCAGGAGAGAGGCCCAAGCAAGACGCGCCCCGAGGAGCGTCTTGCCACGTGTCATCACTGGGTCTGACTGAGCGCCTCCAGGAGAGAGGCCCAAGCAAGACGCGCCCCGAGGAGCGTCTTGCCACGTGTCACCACTGGGTCTGACTGAGTGCCTCCAGGAGAGAGGCCCAAGCAAGATGTGCCCCGAGGAGCGTCTTGCCACATGTGAACACTGGGTCTGACAGAGGGCCTCCAGGAGAGAGGCCCAAGCAATACGCGCCCCGAGGAGCGTCTTGCCACATGTCACCACTGGGTCTGACTGAGCGCCTCCAGGAGAGAGGCCCAACCAAGGCGCGCCCCGAGGAGAGTCTTGCCACATGCAAACACTGGGTCTGACTGAGCGCCTCCAGGAGAGAGGCCCAAGTAAGACGCGCCCCGATCAGCGTCTTGCCACATGTCAACACTGGGTCTGACTGAGCGCCTCCAGGAGAGAGGCCCAAGCAAGACGCGCCCCGAGGAGCGTCTTGCCACATGTCAACACTGGGTCTGACTGAGCGCCTCCAGGAGAGAGGCCCAAGCAAGACGCGCCCCGAGGAGCGTCTTGCCACGTGTCACCACTGGGTCTGATTGAGCGCCTCCAGGAGAGAGGCCCCAGCAAGACGCGCCCCGAGGAGCGTCTTGCCTTATGTCAGCACTCGGTCTGACTGAGTGCCTCCAGGAGAGAGGCCCAAGCATGATGTGCCCCGAGTAGCGTCTTGCCACATGTCAACAATGGGTCTGACTGAGGGCCTCCAGGAGAGAGGCCCAAGCAAGATGTGCCCCGAGGAGCGTCTTGCCACATGTCAACAATGGGTCTGACTGAGGGCCTCCAGGAGAGAAGCCCAAGTAAGACGCGCCCCGAGGAGCGTCTTGCCACATGTCAACACTGGGTCTGACTGAGCGCCTCCAGGAGAGAGGCCCAAGCAAGACGCGCCCCGAGGAGCGTCTTGACACATGTCAACATTGGGTCTGACTGAGGGCCTCCAGGAGAGAGGCCCAACCAAGGCGCGCCCCGAGGAGAGTCTTGCCACATGCCAACACTGGGTCTGACTGAGCGCCTCCAGGAGAGAGGCCCAAGCAAGACACGCCCCGAGGAGCGTCTTGCCACATGTCAACACTGGGTCTGACTGAGCGCCTAAAGGATAGAGGCCCAAGCAAGACACGCCCAGAGGAGCGTCTTTCCACGTGTCACCACTGGGTCTGACTGAGCGCCTCCAGGAGAGAGGCCCAAGCAAGACGCGCCCCGAGGAGCGTCTTGCCACGTGTCATCACTGGGTCTGACTGAGCGCCTCCAGGAGAGAGGCCCAAGCAAGACGCGCCCCGAGGAGCGTCTTGCCACGTGTCACCACTGGGTCTGACTGAGTGCCTCCAGGAGAGAGGCCCAAGCAAGATGTGCCCCGAGGAGCGTCTTGCCACATGTGAACACTGGGTCTGACAGAGGGCCTCCAGGAGAGAGGCCCAAGCAATACGCGCCCCGAGGAGCGTCTTGCCACATGTCACCACTGGGTCTGACTGAGCGCCTCCAGGAGAGAGGCCCAACCAAGGCGCACCCCGAGGAGCGTCTTGCCACATGTCAGCACTGGGTCTGACTGAGCGCCTCCAGGAGAGAGGCCCCAGCAAGAAGTGCCCAGAGGAGCGTCTTTCCACGTGTCACCACTGGGTCTGACTGAGCGCCTCCAGGAGAGAGGCCCAAACAAGGCGCGCCCCGAGGAGAGTCTTGCCACATGTCAACACTGGGTCTGACTGAGCGCCTCCAGGAGAGAGGCCCAAGCAAGACACGCCCCGAGGAGCGTCTTGCCACATGTCAACACTGGGTCTGACTGAGCGCCTCCAGGATAGAGGCCCAAGCAAGACACGCCCAGAGGAGCGTCTTTCCACGTGTCACCACTGGGTCTGACTGAGCGCCTCCAGGAGAGAGGCCCAAGCAAGACGCGCCCCGAGGAGCGTCTTGCCACGTGTCATCACTGGGTCTGACTGAGCGCCTCCAGGAGAGAGGCCCAAGCAAGACGCGCCCCGAGGAGCGTCTTGCCACGTGTCACCACTGGGTCTGACTGAGTGCCTCCAGGAGAGAGGCCCAAGCAAGATGTGCCCCGAGGAGCGTCTTGCCACATGTGAACACTGGGTCTGACAGAGGGCCTCCAGGAGAGAGGCCCAAGCAATACGCGCCCCGAGGAGCGTCTTGCCACATGTCACCACTGGGTCTGACTGAGCGCCTCCAGGAGAGAGGCCCAACCAAGGCGCGCCCCGAGGAGAGTCTTGCCACAAGCAAACACTGGGTCTGACTGAGCGCCTCCAGGAGAGAGGCCCAAGTAAGACGCGCCCCGATCAGCGTCTTGCCACATGTCAACACTGGGTCTGACTGAGCGCCTCCAGGAGAGAGGCCCAAGCAAGACGCGCCCCGAGGAGCGTCTTGCCACATGTCAACACTGGGTCTGACTGAGCGCCTCCAGGAGAGAGGCCCAAGCAAGACGCGCCCCGAGGAGCGTCTTGCCACGTGTCACCACTGGGTCTGATTGAGCGCCTCCAGGAGAGAGGCCCCAGCAAGACGCGCCCCGAGGAGCGTCTTGCCTTATGTCAGCACTCGGACTGACTGAGTGCCTCCAGGAGAGAGGCCCAAGCATGATGTGCCCCGAGTAGCGTCTTGCCACATGTCAACAATGGGTCTGACTGAGGGCCTCCAGGAGAGAGGCCCAAGCAAGATGTGCCCCGAGGAGCGTCTTGCCACATGTCAACAATGGGTCTGACTGAGGGCCTCCAGGAGAGAAGCCCAAGTAAGACGCGCCCCGAGGAGCGTCTTGCCACATGTCAACACTGGGTCTGACTGAGCGCCTCCAAGAGAGAGGCCCAAGCAAGACGCGCCCCGAGGAGCGTCTTGACACATGTCAACACTGGGTCTGACTGAGGGGCTCCAGGAGAGAGGCCCAACCAAGGCGCGCCCCGAGGAAAGTCTTGCCACATGCCAACACTGGGTCTGACTGAGCGCCTCCAGGAGAGAGGCCCAAGCAAGACGCGCCCCGAGGAGCGTCTTGCCACATGTCAACACTGGGTCTGACTGAGCGCCTCCAGGAGAGAGGCCCAAGCAAGACGCACCCCGAGGAGCGTCTTGCCACATGTCAGCACTGGGTCTGACTGAGCGCCTCCAGGAAAGAGGCACCAGCAAGACGCGCCCAGAGGAGCGTCTTGCCTTATGTCAGCACTCGGTCTGACTGAGCGCCTCCAGGAGAGAGGCCCAAGCAAGACGCGCCCCGAGGAGCATCTTTCCACGTGTCACCACTGGGTCTGACTGAGCGCCTCCAGGAGAGAGGCCCAAGCAAGACGAGCCCCGAGGAGCGTCTTGCCACGTGTCATCACTGGGTCTGACTGAGTGCCTCCAGGAGAGAGGCCCAAGCAAGACGCGCCCCGAGGAGCGTCTTGACACATGTCAACACTGGGTCTGACTGAGGGCCTCCAGGAGAGAGGCCCAACCAAGGCGCGCCCCGAGGAGAGTCTTGCCACATGCCAACACTGGGTCTGACTGAGCGCCTCCAGGAGAGAGGCCCAAGCAAGACGCGCCCCGAGGAGCGTCTTGCCACATGTAAACACTGAGTCTGACTGAGCGCCTCCAGGAGAGAGGCCCAAGCAAGACGCACCCCGAGGAGCGTCTTGCCACATGTCAGCACTGGGTCTGACTGAGCGCCTCCAGGAAAGAGGCCCCAGCAAGACGCGCCGAGAGGAGCGTCTTGCCTTATGTCAGCACTCGGTCTGACTGAGCGCCTCCAGGAGAGAGGCCCAAGCAAGTCGCGCCCCGAGGATCGTCTTGTCACATGTCAACACTGGGTCTGACTGAGCGCCTCCAGGAGAGAGGCCAAAGCAAGACGCGCCCCGAGGAGCGTCTTGCCACGTGTCATCACTGGGTCTGACTGAGCGCCTCCAGGAGAGAGGCCCAAGCAAGACGCGCCCCGAGGAGCGTCTTGCCACGTGTCACCACTGGGTCTGACTGAGTGCCTCCAGGAGAGAGGCCCAAGCAAGATGTGCCCCGAGGAGCGTCTTGCCACATGTGAACACTGGGTCTGACAGAGGGCCTCCAGGAGAGAGGCCCAAGCAATACGCGCCCCGAGGAGCGTCTTGCCACATGTCACCAATGGGTCTGACTGAGCGCCTCCAGGAGAGAGGCCCAACCAAGGCGCGCCCCGAGGAGAGTCTTGCCACATGCCATCACTGGGTCTGACTGAGCGCCTCCAGGAGAGAGGCCCAAGTAAGACGCGCCCTGAGGAGCGTCTTGCCTTATGTCAGCACTCGGTCTGACTGAGCGCCTCCAGGAGAGAGGCCCAAGCAAGACGCGCCCCGAGGTGCGTCTTGCCTTATGTCAGCACTCGGTCTGACTGAGCGCCTCCAGGAGAGAGGCCCAAGCAAGACGCGCCCCGAGGAGCGTCTTGCCACGTGTCACCACTGGGTCTGACTGAGTGCCTCCAGGAGAGAGGCCCAAGCATGATGTGCCCGGAGGAGCGTCTTGCCACCTGTCAACAATGGGTCTGACTGAGGGCCTCCAGGAGAGAGGCCCAAGCAAGATGTGCCCCGAGGAGCGTCTTGCCACATGTCAACAATGGGTCTGACTGAGGGCCTCCAGGAGAGAAGCCCAAGCAAGACGTGCCCCGAGGAGCGTCTTGCCACTTGTCAGCACTCGGTCTGACTGAGCGCCTCCAGGAGAGAGGCCCAAGTAAGATGCGCCCCGAGGAGCGTCTTGCCACATGTCAACTCTGGGTCTGACTGAGCGCCCCCAGGAGAGAGAACCAATCAAGACGCGCCCCGAGGAGCGTCTTGCCACATGTCAACACTGGGTCTGACTGAGCGCCTCCAGGATAGAGGCCCAAGCAAGACGCGCCCCGAGGAGCGTCTTGACACATGTCAACACTGGGTCTGACTGAGGGCCTCCAGGAGAGAGGCCCAACCAAGGCGCGCCCCGAGGAGAGTCTTGCCACCTGCCAACACTGGGTCTGACTGAGCGCCTCCAGGAGAGAGGCCCAAGCAAGACGCGCCCCGAGGAGCGTCTTGCCACATGTCAACAATGGGTCTGACTGAGCGCCTCCAGGAGAGAGGCCCAAGCAAGACGCACCCCGAGGAGCGTCTTTCCACATGTCAGCACTGGGTCTGACTGAGCGCCTCCAGGAGAGAGGCCCCAGCAAGACGCGCCCAGAGGAGCGTCTTGCCTTATGTCAGCGCTCGGTCTGACTGAGCGCCTCCAGGAGAGAGGCCCAAGCAAGACGCGCCCTGAGGAGCGTCTTGCCACGTGTCACCACTGGGTCTGACTGAGCGCCTCCAGGAGAAAGGCCCAAGCAAGACGCGCCCTGAGGAGCGTCTTGCCACGTGTCACCACTGGGTCTGACTGAGCGCCTCCAGGAGAGAGGCCCAAGCAAGACGCGCCCCGAGGAGCGTCTTGCCACGTGTCACCACTGGGTCTGATTGAGCGCCTCCAGGAGAGAGGCCCTAGGAAGACGCGCCCCGAGGTGCGTCTTGCCTTATGTCAGCACTCGGTCTGACTGAGCGCCTCCAGGAGAGAGGCCCAAGCAAGACGCGCCCCGAGGAGCGTCTTGCCACGTGTCACCACTGGGTCTGACTGAGTGCCTCCAGGAGAGAGGCCCAAGCATGATGTGCCCGGAGGAGCGTCTTGCCACCTGTCAACAATGGGTCTGACTGAGGGCCTCCAGGAGAGAGGCCCAAGCAAGATGTGCCCCGAGGAGCGTCTTGCCACATGTCAACAATGGGTCTGACTGAGGGCCTCCAGGAGAGAAGCCCAAGCAAGACGTGCCCCGAGGAGCGTCTTGCCACTTGTCAGCACTCGGTCTGACTGAGCGCCTCCAGGAGAGAGGCCCAAGGAAGATGCGCCCCGAGGAGCGTCTTGCCACATGTCAACTCTGGGTCTGACTGAGCGCCTCCAGGAGAGAGGCCCAAGCAAGACGCGCCCCGAGGAGCGTCTTGCCACATGTCAACACTGGGTCTGACTGAGCGCCTCCAGGATAGAGGCCCAAGCAAGACGCGCCCCGAGGAGCGTCTTGACACATGTCAACACTGGGTCTGACTGAGGGCCTCCAGGAGAGAGGCCCAACCAAGGCGCGCCCCGAGGAGAGTCTTGCCACATGCCAACACTGGGTCTGACTGAGCGCCTCCAGGAGAGAGGCCCAAGCAAGACGCGCCCCGAGGAGCGTCTTGCCACATGTCAACAATGGGTCTGACTGAGCGCCTCCAGGAGAGAGGCCCAAGCAAGACGCACCCCGAGGAGCGTCTTTCCACATGTCAGCACTGGGTCTGACTGAGCGCCTCCAGGAGAGAGGCCCCAGCAAGACGCGCCCAGAGGAGCGTCTTGCCTTATGTCAGCACTCGGTCTGACTGAGCGCCTCCAGGAGAGAGGCCCAAGCAAGACGCACCCCGAGGAGCGTCTTTCCACGTTTCACCACTGGGTCTGACTGAGCGCCTCCAGGAGAGAGGCCCAAGCAAGACGCGCCCCGAGGAGCGTCTTGCCACGTGTCATCACTGGGTCTAACTGAGCGCCTCCAGGAGAGAGGCCCAAGCAAGACGCGCCATGAGGAGCGTCTTGCCACGTGTCACCACTGGGTCTGACTGAGTGCCTCCAGGAGAGAAAGCCCAAGCAAGATGTGCCCCGAGGAGCGTCTTGCCACATGTGAACACTGGGTCTGACAGAGGGCCTCCAGGAGAGAGGCCCAAGCAAGACGCGCCCCGAGGAGCGTCTTGCCACATGTCAGCACTCGGTCTGACTGAGGGCCTCCAGGAGAGAGGCCCAACCAAGGCGCGCCCCGAGGAGAGTCTTGCCACATGCCAACACTGGGTCTGACTGAGCGCCTCCAGGAGAGAGGCCCAAGCAAGACGCGCCCCGAGGAGCGTCTTGCCACATGTAAACACTGAGTCTGACTGAGCGCCTCCAGGAGAGAGGCCCAAGCAAGACGCACCCCGAGGAGCGTCTTGCCACATGTCAGCACTGGGTCTGACTGAGCGCCTCCAGGAAAGAGGCCCCAGCAAGACGCGCCGAGAGGAGCGTCTTGCCTTATGTCAGCACTCGGTCTGACTGAGCGCCTCCAGGAGAGAGGCCCAAGCAAGTCGCGCCCCGAGGATCGTCTTGTCACATGTCAACACTGGGTCTGACTGAGCGCCTCCAGGAGAGAGGCCAAAGCAAGACGCGCCCCGAGGAGCGTCTTGCCACGTGTCATCACTGGGTCTGACTGAGCGCCTCCAGGAGAGAGGCCCAAGCAAGACGCGCCCCGAGGAGCGTCTTGCCACGTGTCACCACTGGGTCTGATTGAGCGCCTCCAGGAGAGAGGCCCTAGGAAGACGCGCCCCGAGGTGCGTCTTGCCTTATGTCAGCACTCGGTCTGACTGAGCGCCTCCAGGAGAGAGGCCCAAGCAAGACGCGCCCCGAGGAGCGTCTTGCCACGTGTCACCACTGGGTCTGACTGAGCGCCTCCAGGAGAGAGGCCCAAGCATGATGTGCCCGGAGGAGCGTCTTGCCACCTGTCAACAATGGGTCTGACTGAGGGCCTCCAGGAGAGAGGCCCAAGCAAGATGTGCCCCGAGGAGCGTCTTGCCACATGTCAACAATGGGTCTGACTGAGGGCCTCCAGGAGAGAAGCCCAAGCAAGACGTGCCCCGAGGAGCGTCTTGCCACTTGTCAGCACTCGGTCTGACTGAGCGCCTCCAGGAGAGAGGCCCAAGTAAGATGCGCCCCGAGGAGCGTCTTGCCACATGTCAACTCTGGGTCTGACTGAGCGCCTCCAGGAGAGAGGCCCAAGCAAGACGCGCCCCGAGGAGCGTCTTGACACATGTCAACACTGGGTCTGACTGAGGGCCTCCAGGAGAGAGGCCCAACCAAGGCGCGCCCCGAGGAGAGTCTTGCCACATGCCAACACTGGGTCTGACTGAGCGCCTCCAGGAGAGAGGCCCAAGCAAGACGCGCCCCGAGGAGCGTCTTGCCACATGTCAACAATGGGTCTGACTGAGCGCCTCCAGGAGAGAGGCCCAAGCAAGACGCACCCCGAGGAGCGTCTTTCCACATGTCAGCACTGGGTCTGACTGAGCGCCTCCAGGAGAGAGGCCCCAGCAAGACGCGCCCAGAGGAGCGTCTTGCCTTATGTCAGCACTCGGTCTGACTGAGCGCCTCCAGGAGAGAGGCCCAAGCAAGACGCACCCCGAGGAGCGTCTTTCCACGTTTCACCACTGGGTCTGACTGAGCGCCTCCAGGAGAGAGGCCCAAGCAAGACGCGCCCCGAGGAGCGTCTTGCCACGTGTCATCACTGGGTCTGACTGAGCGCCTCCAGGAGAGAGGCCCAAGCAAGACGCGCCATGAGGAGCGTCTTGCCACGTGTCACCACTGGGTCTGACTGAGTGCCTCCAGGAGAGAAAGCCCAAGCAAGATGTGCCCCGAGGAGCGTCTTGCCACATGTGAACACTGGGTCTGACAGAGGGCCTCCAGGAGAGAGGCCCAAGCAAGACGCGCCCCGAGGAGCGTCTTGCCACATGTCAGCACTCGGTCTGACTGAGGGCCTCCAGGAGAGAGGCCCAACCAAGGCGCGCCCCGAGGAGAGTCTTGCCACATGTCAACACTGGGTCTGACTGAGCGCCTCCAGGATAGAGGCCCAAGCAAGACGCGCCCCGAGGAGCGTCTTGACACGTGTCAACACTGGGTCTGACTGAGGGCCTCCAGGAGAGAGGCCCAACCAAGGCGCGCCCCGAGGAGAGTCTTGCCACATGCCAACACTGGGTCTGACTGAGCGCCTCCAGGAGAGAGGCCCAACCAAGGCGCGCCCCGAGGAGCGTCTTGCCACATGTCAACACTGGGTCTGACTGAGCGCCTCCAGGATAGAGGCCCAAGCAAGACGCGCCCCGAGGAGCGTCTTGACACATGTCAACACTGGGTCTGACTGAGGGCCTCCAGGAGAGAGGCCCAACCAAGGCGCGCCCCGAGGAGAGTCTTGCCACATGCCAACACTGGGTCTGACTGAGCGCCTCCAGGAGAGAGGCCCAAGCAAGACGCGCCCCGAGGAGCGTCTTGCCACATGTCAACAATGGGTCTGACTGAGCGCCTCCAGGAGAGAGGCCCAAGCAAGACGCACCCCGAGGAGCGTCTTTCCACATGTCAGCACTGGGTCTGACTGAGCGCCTCCAGGAGAGAGGCCCCAGCAAGACGCGCCCAGAGGAGCGTCTTGCCTTATGTCAGCACTCGGTCTGACTGAGCGCCTCCAGGAGAGAGGCCCAAGCAAGACGCACCCCGAGGAGCGTCTTTCCACGTTTCACCACTGGGTCTGACTGAGCGCCTCCAGGAGAGAGGCCCAAGCAAGACGCGCCCCGAGGAGCGTCTTGCCACGTGTCATCACTGGGTCTGACTGAGCGCCTCCAGGAGAGAGGCCCAAGCAAGACGCGCCATGAGGAGCGTCTTGCCACGTGTCACCACTGGGTCTGACTGAGTGCCTCCAGGAGAGAAAGCCCAAGCAAGATGTGCCCCGAGGAGCGTCTTGCCACATGTGAACACTGGGTCTGACAGAGGGCCTCCAGGAGAGAGGCCCAAGCAAGACGCGCCCCGAGGAGCGTCTTGCCACATGTCAGCACTCGGTCTGACTGAGGGCCTCCAGGAGAGAGGCCCAACCAAGGCGCGCCCCGAGGAGAGTCTTGCCACATGCCAACACTGGGTCTGACTGAGCGACTCCAGGAGAGAGGCCCAAGCAAGACGCGCCCCGAGGAGCGTCTTGCCACATGTAAACACTGAGTCTGACTGAGCGCCTCCAGGAGAGAGGCCCAAGCAAGACGCACCCCGAGGAGCGTCTTGCCACATGTCAGCACTGGGTCTGACTGAGCGCCTCCAGGAAAGAGGCCCCAGCAAGACGCGCCGAGAGGAGCGTCTTGCCTTATGTCAGCACTCGGTCTGACTGAGCGCCTCCAGGAGAGAGGCCCAAGCAAGTCGCGCCCCGAGGATCGTCTTGTCACATGTCAACACTGGGTCTGACTGAGCGCCTCCAGGAGAGAGGCCAAAGCAAGACGCGCCCCGAGGAGCGTCTTGCCACGTGTCATCACTGGGTCTGACTGAGCGCCTCCAGGAGAGAGGCCCAAGCAAGACGCGCCCCGAGGAGCGTCTTGCCACGTGTCACCACTGGGTCTGACTGAGTGCCTCCAGGAGAGAGGCCCAAGCAAGATGTGCCCCGAGGAGCGTCTTGCCACATGTGAACACTGGGTCTGACAGAGGGCCTCCAGGAGAGAGGCCCAAGCAATACGCGCCCCGAGGAGCGTCTTGCCACATGTCACCAATGGGTCTGACTGAGCGCCTCCAGGAGAGAGGCCCAACCAAGGCGCGCCCCGAGGAGAGTCTTGCCACATGCCATCACTGGGTCAGACTGAGCGCCTCCAGGAGAGAGGCCCAAGTAAGACGCGCCCTGAGGAGCGTCTTGCCTTATGTCAGCACTCGGTCTGACTGAGCGCCTCCAGGAGAGAGGCCCAAGCAAGACGCGCCCCGAGGTGCGTCTTGCCTTATGTCAGCACGCGGTCTGACTGAGCGCCTCCAGGAGAGAGGCCCAAGCAAGACGCGCCCCGAGGAGCGTCTTGCCACCTGTCAACAATGGGTCTGACTGAGGGCCTCCAGGAGAGAGGCCCAAGCAAGATGTGCCCCGAGGAGCGTCTTGCCACATGTCAACAATGGGTCTGACTGAGGGCCTCCAGGAGAGAAGCCCAAGCAAGACGTGCCCCGAGGAGCGTCTTGCCACTTGTCAGCACTCGGTCTGACTGAGCGCCTCCAGGAGAGAGGCCCAAGTAAGATGCGCCCCGAGGAGCGTCTTGCCACATGTCAACTCTGGGTCTGACTGAGCGCCCCCAGGAGAGAGAACCAATCAAGACGCGCCCCGAGGAGCGTCTTGCCACATGTCAACACTGGGTCTGACTGAGCGCCTCCAGGATAGAGGCCCAAGCAAGACGCGCCCCGAGGAGCGTCTTGACACATGTCAACACTGGGTCTGACTGAGGGCCTCCAGGAGAGAGGCCCAACCAAGGCGCGCCCCGAGGAGAGTCTTGCCACCTGCCAACACTGGGTCTGACTGAGCGCCTCCAGGAGAGAGGCCCAAGCAAGACGCGCCCCGAGGAGCGTCTTGCCACATGTCAACAATGGGTCTGACTGAGCGCCTCCAGGAGAGAGGCCCAAGCAAGACGCACCCCGAGGAGCGTCTTTCCACATGTCAGCACTGGGTCTGACTGAGCGCCTCCAGGAGAGAGGCCCCAGCAAGACGCGCCCAGAGGAGCGTCTTGCCTTATGTCAGCGCTCGGTCTGACTGAGCGCCTCCAGGAGAGAGGCCCAAGCAAGACGCGCCCTGAGGAGCGTCTTGCCACGTGTCACCACTGGGTCTGACTGAGCGCCTCCAGGAGAAAGGCCCAAGCAAGACGCGCCCTGAGGAGCGTCTTGCCACGTGTCACCACTGGGTCTGACTGAGCGCCTCCAGGAGAGAGGCCCAAGCAAGACGCGCCCCGAGGAGCGTCTTGCCACGTGTCACCACTGGGTCTGATTGAGCGCCTCCAGGAGAGAGGCCCTAGCAAGACGCGCCCCGAGGTGCGTCTTGCCTTATGTCAGCACTCGGTCTGACTGAGCGCCTCCAGGAGAGAGGCCCAAGCAAGACGCGCCCCGAGGAGCGTCTTGCCACGTGTCACCACTGGGTCTGACTGAGTGCCTCCAGGAGAGAGGCCCAAGCATGATGTGCCCGGAGGAGCGTCTTGCCACCTGTCAACAATGGGTCTGACTGAGGGCCTCCAGGAGAGAGGCCCAAGCAAGATGTGCCCCGAGGAGCGTCTTGCCACATGTCAACAATGGGTCTGACTGAGGGCCTCCAGGAGAGAAGCCCAAGCAAGACGTGCCCCGAGGAGCGTCTTGCCACTTGTCAGCACTCGGTCTGACTGAGCGCCTCCAGGAGAGAGGCCCAAGTAAGATGCGCCCCGAGGAGCGTCTTGCCACATGTCAACTCTGGGTCTGACTGAGCGCCTCCAGGAGAGAGGCCCAAGCAAGACGCGCCCCGAGGAGCGTCTTGCCACATGTCAACACTGGGTCTGACTGAGCGCCTCCAGGATAGAGGCCCAAGCAAGACGCGCCCCGAGGAGCGTCTTGACACATGTCAACACTGGGTCTGACTGAGGGCCTCCAGGAGAGAGGCCCAACCAAGGCGCGCCCCGAGGAGAGTCTTGCCACATGCCAACACTGGGTCTGACTGAGCGCCTCCAGGAGAGAGGCCCAAGCAAGACGCGCCCCGAGGAGCGTCTTGCCACATGTCAACAATGGGTCTGACTGAGCGCCTCCAGGAGAGAGGCCCAAGCAAGACGCACCCCGAGGAGCGTCTTTCCACATGTCAGCACTGGGTCTGAGTCAGCGCCTCCAGGAGAGAGGCCCCAGCAAGACGCGCCCAGAGGAGCGTCTTGCCTTATGTCAGCACTCGGTCTGACTGAGCGCCTCCAGGAGAGAGGCCCAAGCAAGACGCACCCCGAGGAGCGTCTTTCCACGTTTCACCACTGGGTCTGACTGAGCGCCTCCAGGAGAGAGGCCCAAGCAAGACGCGCCCCGAGGAGCGTCTTGCCACGTGTCATCACTGGGTCTGACTGAGCGCCTCCAGGAGAGAGGCCCAAGCAAGACGCGCCATGAGGAGCGTCTTGCCACGTGTCACCACTGGGTCTGACTGAGTGCCTCCAGGAGAGAAAGCCCAAGCAAGATGTGCCCCGAGGAGCGTCTTGCCACATGTGAACACTGGGTCTGACAGAGGGCCTCCAGGAGAGAGGCCCAAGCAAGACGCGCCCCGAGGAGCGTCTTGCCACATGTCAGCACTCGGTCTGACTGAGCGCCTCCAGGAGAGAGGCCCAAGCAAGACGCGCCCCGAGGAGCGTCTTGCCACGTGTCACCACTGGGTCTGACTGAGTGCCTCCAGGAGAGAGGCCCAAGCATGATGTGCCCGGAGGAGCGTCTTGCCACCTGTCAACAATGGGTCTGACTGAGGGCCTCTAGGAGAGAGGCCCAAGCAAGATGTGCCCCGAGGAGCGTCTTGCCACATGTCAACAATGGGTCTGACTGAGGGCCTCCAGGAGAGAAGCCCAAGCAAGACGTGCCCCGAGGAGCGTCTTGCCACTTGTCAGCACTCGGTCTGACTGAGCGCCTCCAGGAGAGAGGCCCAAGTAAGATGCGCCCCGAGGAGCGTCTTGCCACATGTCAACTCTGGGTCTGACTGAGCGCCCCCAGGAGAGAGAACCAATCAAGACGCGCCCCGAGGAGCGTCTTGCCACATGTCAACACTGGGTCTGACTGAGTGCCTCCAGGATAGAGGCCCAAGCAAGACGCGCCCCGAGGAGCGTCTTGACACATGTCAACACTGGGTCTGACTGAGGGCCTCCAGGAGAGAGGCCCAACCAAGGCGCGCCCCGAGGAGAGTCTTGCCACCTGCCAACACTGGGTCTGACTGAGCGCCTCCAGGAGAGAGGCCCAAGCAAGACGCGCCCCGAGGAGCATCTTGCCACATGTCAACAATGGGTCTGACTGAGCGCCTCCAGGAGAGAGGCCCAAGCAAGACGCACCCCGAGGAGCGTCTTTCCACATGTCAGCACTGGGTCTGACTGAGCGCCTCCAGGAGAGAGGCCACAGCAAGACGCGCCCAGAGGAGCGTCTTGCCTTATGTCAGCGCTCGGTCTGACTGAGCGCCTCCAGGAGAGAGGCCCAAGCAAGACGCGCCCTGAGGAGCGTCTTGCCACGTGTCACCACTGGGTCTGACTGAGCGCCTCCAGGAGAAAGGCCCAAGCAAGACGCGCCCTGAGGAGCGTCTTGCCACGTGTCACCACTGGGTCTGACTGAGCGCCTCCAGGAGAGAGGCCCAAGCAAGACGCGCCCCGAGGAGCGTCTTGCCACGTGTCACCACTGGGTCTGATTGAGCGCCTCCAGGAGAGAGTTCCTAGCAAGACGCGCCCCGAGGTGCGTCTTGCCTTATGTCAGCACTCGGTCTGACTGAGCGCCTCCAGGAGAGAGGCCCAAGCAAGACGCGCCCCGAGGGGCGTCTTGCCACGTGTCACCACTGGGTCTGACTGAGTGCCTCCAGGAGAGAGGCACAAGCATGATGTGCCCGGAGGAGCGTCTTGCCACCTGTCAACAATGGGTCTGACTGAGGGCCTCCAGGAGAGAGGCCCAAGCAAGATGTGCCCCGAGGAGCGTCTTGCCACATGTCAACAATGGGTCTGACTGAGGGCCTCCAGGAGAGAAGCCCAAGCAAGACGTGCCCCGAGGAGCGTCTTGCCACTTGTCAGCACTCGGTCTGACTGAGCGCCTCCAGGAGAGAGGCCCAAGTAAGATGCGCCCCGAGGAGCGTCTTGCCACATGTCAACTCTGGGTCTGACTGAGCGCCTCCAGGAGAGAGGCCCAAGCAAGACGCGCCCCGAGGAGCGTCTTGCCACATGTCAACACTGGGTCTGACTGAGCACCTCCAGGATAGAGGCCCAAGCAAGACGCGCCCCGAGGAGCGTCTTGACACATGTCAACACTGGGTCTGACTGAGGGCCTCCAGGAGAGAGGCCCAAACAAGGCGCGCCCCGAGGAGCGTCTTGCCACGTGTCATCACTGGGTCTGACTGAGCGCCTCCAGGAGAGAGGCCCAAGCAAGACGCGCCCTGAGGAGCGTCTTGCCACGTGTCACCACTGGGTCTGACTGAGTGCCTCCAGGAGAGAAAGCCCAAGCAAGATGTGCCCCGAGGAGCGTCTTGCCACATGTGAACACTGGGTCTGACAGAGGGCCTCCAGGAGAGAGGCCCAAGTAAGACGCGCCCCGAGGAGCGTCTTGCCACATGTCAACACTGGGTCTGACTGAGCGCCTCCAGGAGAGAGGCCCAAGCAAGACGCGCCCCGAGGAGCGTCTTGCCTTATGTCAACACTGGGTCTGACTGAGGGCCTCCAGGAGAGAGGCCCAACCAAGGCGCGCCCCGAGGAGAGTCTGGCCACATGCCAACACTGGGTCTGACTGAGCGCCTCCAGGAGAGAGGCCCAAGCAAGACGCGCCCCGAGGAGCGTCTTGCCACATGTCAACAATGGGTCTGACTGAGCGCCTCCAGGAGAGAGGCCCAAGCAAGACGCACCCCGAGGAGCGTCTTTCCACATGTCAGCACTGGGTCTGACTGAGCGCCTCCAGGAGAGAGGCCACAGCAAGACGCGCCCAGAGGAGCGTCTTGCCTTATGTCAGCGCTCGGTCTGACTGAGCGCCTCCAGGAGAGAGGCCCAAGCAAGACGCGCCCTGAGGAGCGTCTTGCCACGTGTCACCACTGGGTCTGACTGAGCGCCTCCAGGAGAAAGGCCCAAGCAAGACGCGCCCTGAGGAGCGTCTTGCCACGTGTCACCACTGGGTCTGACTGAGCGCCTCCAGGAGAGAGGCCCAAGCAAGACGCGCCCCGAGGAGCGTCTTGCCACGTGTCACCACTGGGTCTGATTGAGCGCCTCCAGGAGAGAGTTCCTAGCAAGACGCGCCCCGAGGTGCGTCTTGCCTTATGTCAGCACTCGGTCTGACTGAGCGCCTCCAGGAGAGAGGCCCAAGCAAGACGCGCCCCGAGGGGCGTCTTGCCACGTGTCACCACTGGGTCTGACTGAGTGCCTCCAGGAGAGAGGCACAAGCATGATGTGCCCGGAGGAGCGTCTTGCCACCTGTCAACAATGGGTCTGACTGAGGGCCTCCAGGAGAGAGGCCCAAGCAAGATGTGCCCCGAGGAGCGTCTTGCCACATGTCAACAATGGGTCTGACTGAGGGCCTCCAGGAGAGAAGCCCAAGCAAGACGTGCCCCGAGGAGCGTCTTGCCACTTGTCAGCACTCGGTCTGACTGAGCGCCTCCAGGAGAGAGGCCCAAGTAAGATGCGCCCCGAGGAGCGTCTTGCCACATGTCAACTCTGGGTCTGACTGAGCGCCTCCAGGAGAGAGGCCCAAGCAAGACGCGCCCCGAGGAGCGTCTTGCCACATGTCAACACTGGGTCTGACTGAGCACCTCCAGGATAGAGGCCCAAGCAAGACGCGCCCCGAGGAGCGTCTTGACACATGTCAACACTGGGTCTGACTGAGGGCCTCCAGGAGAGAGGCCCAAACAAGGCGCGCCCCGAGGAGCGTCTTGCCACGTGTCATCACTGGGTCTGACTGAGCGCCTCCAGGAGAGAGGCCCAAGCAAGACGCGCCCTGAGGAGCGTCTTGCCACGTGTCACCACTGGGTCTGACTGAGTGCCTCCAGGAGAGAAAGCCCAAGCAAGATGTGCCCCGAGGAGCGTCTTGCCACATGTGAACACTGGGTCTGACAGAGGGCCTCCAGGAGAGAGGCCCAAGTAAGACGCGCCCCGAGGAGCGTCTTGCCACATGTCAACACTGGGTCTGACTGAGCGCCTCCAGGAGAGAGGCCCAAGCAAGACGCGCCCCGAGGAGCGTCTTGCCTTATGTCAACACTGGGTCTGACTGAGGGCCTCCAGGAGAGAGGCCCAACCAAGGCGCGCCCCGAGGAGAGTCTGGCCACATGCCAACACTGGGTCTGACTGAGCGCCTCCAGGAGAGAGGCCCAAGCAAGACGCGCCCCGAGGAGCGTCTTGCCACATGTCAGCACTGGGTCTGACTGAGCGCCTCCAGGAGAGAGGCCCCAGCAAGACGCGCCCCGAGGAGCGTCTTGCCATGTGTCACCACTGGGTCTGACTGAGTGCCTCCAGGAGAGAGGCCCAAGCAAGACGCACCCCGAGGAGCGTCTTTCCACGTTTCACCACTGGGTCTGACTGAGCGCCTCCAGGAGAGAGGCCCAAGCAAGACGCGCCCCGAGGAGCGTCTTGCCACGTGTCATCACTGGGTCTGACTGAGCGCCTCCAGGAGAGAGGCCCAAGCAAGACGCGCCCTGAGGAACGTCTTGCCACGTGTCACCACTGGGTCTGACTGAGTGCCTCCAGGAGAGAAAGCCCAAGCAAGATGTGCCCCGAGGAGCGTCTTGCCACATGTGAACACTGGGTCTGACAGAGGGCCTCCAGGAGAGAGGCCCAAGTAAGACGCGCCCCGAGGAGCGTCTTGCCACATGTCAACACTGGGTCTGACTGAGCGCCTTCAGGAGAGAGGCCCAAGCAAGACGCGCCACGAGGAGCGTCTTGCCACATGTCAACACTGGGTCTGACTGAGCGCCTCCAGGAGAGAGGCCCAAGCAAAACGCCCCGAGGAGCGTCTTGCCACATGTCAGCACTGGGTCTGACTGAGCGCCTCCAGGAGAGAGGCCCCAGCAAGACGCGCCCCGAGGAGCGTCTTGCCTTATGTCAACACTGGGTCTGACTGAGGGCCTCCAGGAGAGAGGCCCAACCAAGGCGCGCCCCGAGGAGAGTCTGGCCACATGCCAACACTGGGTCTGACTGAGCGCCTCCAGGAGAGAGGCCCAAGCAAGACGCGCCCCGAGGAGCGTCTTGCCACGTATCATCACTGGGTCTGACTGAGTGCCTCCAGGAGAGAGGCCCAAGCAAGACGCGTCCCGAGGAGCGTCTTGACACATGTCAACACTGGGTCTGACTGAGGGCCTCCAGGAGAGAGGCCCAACCAAGGCGCGCCCCGTGGAGAGTCTTGCCACATGCCAACACTGGGTCTGACTGAGCGCCTCCAGGAGAGAGGCCCAAGCAAGAAGCGCCCCGAGGAGCGTCTTTCCATGTGTCACCACTGGGTCTGACTGAGCGTCTCCAGGAGAGAGGCCAAAGCAAGACGCGCCCCGAGGAGCGTCTTGCCACGTGTCATCACTGGGTCTGACTGAGCACCTCCAGGAGAGAGGCCCAAGCAAGGCGCGCCCCGAGGAGCGTCTTGCCACGTGTCACCACTGGGTCTGACTGAGTGCCTCCAGGAGAGAGGCCCAAGCAAGATGTGCCCCGAGGAGCGTCTTGCCACATGTGAACACTGGGTCTGACAGAGGGCCTCCAGGAGAGAGGCCCAAGCAATACGCGCCCCGAGGAGCGTCTTGCCACATGTCACCAATGGGTCTGACTGAGCGCCTCCAGGAGAGAGGCCCAACCAAGGCGCGTCCCGAGGAGAGTCTTGCCACATGCCAACACTGGGTCTGACTGAGCGCCTCCAGGAGAGAGGCCCAAGTAAGACGCGCCCTGAGGAGCGTCTTGCCTTATGGCAGCACTCGGTCTGACTGAGCGCCTCCAGGAGAGAGGCCCAAGCAAGACGCGCCCCGAGGAGCGTCTTGCCACGTGTCACCACTGGGTCTGATTGAGCGCCTCCAGGAGAGAGACCCCAGCAAGACGCGCCCCGAGGTGCGTCTTGCCTTATGTCAGCACTCGGTCTGACTGAGCGCCTCCAGGAGAGAGGCCCAAGCAAGACGCGCCCCGCGCAGCGTCTTGCCACGTGTCAACAATGGGTCTGACTGAGGGCCTCCAGGAGAGAGGCCCAAGCAAGAAGTGCCCCGAGGAGCGTCTTGCCACATGTCAACAATGGGTATGACTGAGGGCCTCCAGGAGAGAAGCCCAAGCAAGACGTGCCCCGAGGAGCGTCTTGCCACTTGTCAGCACTCGGTCTGACTGAGCGCCTCCAGGAGAGAGGCCCAAGTAAGATGCGCCCCGAGGAGCGTCTTGCCACATGTCAACTCTGGGTCTGACTGAGCGCCCCCAGGAGAGAGAACCAAGCAAGACGCGCCCCGAGGAGCATCTTGCCACATGTCAACACTGGGTCTGACTGAGTGCCTCCAGGATAGAGGCCCAAGCAAGACGCGCCCCGAGGAGCGTCTTGACACATGTCAACACTGGGTCTGACTGAGGGCCTCCAGGAGAGAGGCCCAACCAAGGCGCGCCCCGAGGAGAGTCTTGCCACCCTCCAACACTGGGTCTGACTGAGCGCCTCCAGGAGAGAGGCCCAAGCAAGACGCGCCCCGAGGAGCGTCTTGCCACATGTCAACAATGGGTCTGACTGAGCGCCTCCAGGAGAGAGGCCCAAGCAAGACGCACCCCGAGGAGCGTCTTTCCACATGTCAGCACTGGGTCTGACTGAGCGCCTCCAGGAGAGAGGCCCCAGCAAGACACGCCCAGAGGAGCGTCTTGCCTTATGTCAGCGCTCGGTCTGACTGAGCGCCTCCAGGAGAGAGGCCCAAGCAAGACGCGCCCTGAGGAGCGTCTTGCCACATGTCAACAATGGGTCTTACTGAGCGCCTCCAGGAGAGAGGCCCAAGCAAGACGCACCCCGAGGAGCGTCTTTCCACATGTCAGCACTGGGTCTGACTGAGCGCCTCCAGGAGAGAGGCCCCAGCAAGACGCGCCCAGAGGAGCGTCTTGCCTTATGTCAGCGCTCGGTCTGACTGAGCGCCTCCAGGAGAGAGGCCCAAGCAAGACGCGCCCTGAGGAGCGTCTTGCCACGTGTCACCACTGGGTCTGACTGAGTGCTTCCAGGAGAGAGGCCCAAGCATGATGTGCCCGGAGGAGCGTCTTGCCACCTGTCAACAATGGGTCTGACTGAGGGCCTCCAGGAGAGAGGCCCAAGCAAGATGTGCCCCGAGGAGCGTCTTGCCACATGTCAACAATGGGTCTGACTGAGGGCCTCCAGGAGAGAAGCCCTAGCAAGACGTGCCCCGAGGAGCGTCTTGCCACTTGTCAGCACTCGGTCTGACTGAGCGCCTCCAGGAGAGAGGCCCAAGTAAGATGCGCCCCGAGGAGCGTCTTGCCACATGTCAACTCTGGGTCTGACTGAGCGCCTCCAGGAGAGAGGCCCAAGCAAGACGCGCCCCGAGGAGCGTCTTGCCACATGTCACCACTGGGTCTGACTGAGCGCCTCCAGGATAGAGGCCCAAGCAAGACGCGCCCCGAGGAGCGTCTTGACACATGTCAACACTGGGTCTGACTGAGGGCCTCCAGGAGAGAGGCCCAACCAAGGCGCGCCCCGAGGAGAGTCTTGCCACATGCCAACACTGGGTCTGACTGAGCGCCTCCAGGTGAGAGGCCCAAGCAAGACGCGCCCCGAGGAGCGTCTTGCCACATGTCAACAATGGGTCTGACTGAGCGCCTCCAGGAGAGAGGCCCAAGCAAGACGCACCCCGAGGAGCGTCTTTCCACATGTCAGCACTGGGTCTGACTGAGCGCCTCCAGGAGAGAGGCCCCAGCAAGACGCGCCCAGAGGAGCGTCTTGCCTTATGTCAGCACTCGGTCTGACTGAGCGCCTCCAGGAGAGAGGCCCAAGCAAGACGCACCCCGAGGAGCGTCTTTCCACGTTTCACCACTGGGTCTGACTGAGCGCCTCCAGGAGAGAGGCCCAAGCAAGACGCGCCCCGAGGAGCGTCTTGCCACGTGTCATCACTGGGTCTGACTGAGCGCCTCCAGGAGAAAGGCCCAAACAAGACGCGCCCTGAGGAGCGTCTTGCCACGTGTCACCACTGGGTCTGACTGAGTGCCTCCAGGAGAGAAAGCCCAAGCAAGATGTGCCCCGAGGAGCGTCTTGCCACATGTGAACACTGGGTCTGACAGAGGGCCTCCAGGAGAGAGGCCCAAGTAAGACGCGCCCCGAGGAGCATCTTGCCACATGTCAACACTGGGTCTGACTGAGCGCCTCCAGGAGAGAGGCCCAAGCAAGACGCGCCCCGAGGAGCGTCTTTCCATGTGTCACCACTGGGTCTGACTGAGCGTCTCCAGGA
Organism: Nothobranchius furzeri; assembly: GCF_043380555.1. NCBI lineage: Eukaryota > Metazoa > Chordata > Actinopteri > Cyprinodontiformes > Nothobranchiidae > Nothobranchius > Nothobranchius furzeri. The sequence goes on from NC_091748.1 coordinate 43,607,404, forward strand.
GAGAGGCCAAAGCAAGACGCGCCCCGAGGAGCGTCTTGCCACGTGTCATCACTGGGTCTGACTGAGCACCTCCAGGAGAGAGGCCCAAGCAAGACGCGCCCCGAGGAGCGTCTTGCCACGTGTCACCACTGGGTCTGACTGAGTGCCTCCAGGAGAGAGGCCCAAGCAAGATGTGCCCCGAGGAGCGTCTTGCCACATGTGAACACTGGGTCTGACAGAGGGCCTCCAGGAGAGAGGCCCAAGCAATACGCGCCCCGAGGAGCGTCTTGCCACATGTCACCAATGGGTCTGACTGAGCGCCTCGAGGAGAGAGGCCCAACCAAGGCGCGTCCCGAGGAGAGTCTTGCCACATGCCAACACTGGGTCTGACTGAGCGCCTCCAGGAGAGAGGCCCAAGTAAGACGCGCCCTGAGGAGCGTCTTGCCTTATGGCAGCACTCGGTCTGACTGAGCGCCTCCAGGAGAGAGGCCCAAGCAAGACGCGCCCCGAGGAGCGTCTTGCCACGTGTCACCACTGGGTCTGATTGAGCGCCTCCAGGAGAGAGACCCCAGCAAGACGCGCCCCGAGGTGCGTCTTGCCTTATGTCAGCACTCGGTCTGACTGAGCGCCTCAAGGAGAGAGGCCCAAGCAAGACGCGCCCCGCGCAGCGTCTTGCCACGTGTCAACAATGGGTCTGACTGAGGGCCTCCAGGAGAGAGGCCCAAGCAAGATGTGCCTCGAGGAGCGTCTTGCCACATGTCAACAATGGGTCTGACTGAGGGCCTCCAGGAGAGAAGCCCAAGCAAGACGTGCCCCGAGGAGCGTCTTGCCACTTGTCAGCACTCGGTCTGACTGAGCGCCTCCAGGAGAGAGGCCCAAGTAAGATGCGCCCCGAGGAGCGTCTTGCCACATGTCAACTCTGGGTCTGACTGAGCGCCCCCAGGAGAGAGAACCAAGCAAGACGCGCCCCGAGGAGCATCTTGCCACATGTCAACACTGGGTCTGACTGAGCGCCTCCAGGATAGAGGCCCAAGCAAGACGCGCCCCGAGGAGCGTCTTGACACATGTCAACACTGGGTCTGACTGAGGGCCTCCAGGAGAGAGGCCCAACCAAGGCGCGCCCCGAGGAGAGTCTTGCCACCCTCCAACACTGGGTCTGACTGAGCGCCTCCAGGAGAGAGGCCCAAGCAAGACGCGCCCCGAGGAGTGTCTTGCCACATGTCAACAATGGGTCTGACTGAGCGCCTCCAGGAGAGAGGCCCAAGCAAGACGCACCCCGAGGAGCGTCTTTCCACATGTCAGCACTGGGTCTGACTGAGCGCCTCCAGGAGAGAGGCCCCAGCAAGACACGCCCAGAGGAGCGTCTTGCCTTATGTCAGCGCTCGGTCTGACTGAGCGCCTCCAGGAGAGAGGCCCAAGCAAGACGCGCCCTGAGGAGCGTCTTGCCACATGTCAACAATGGGTCTTACTGAGCGCCTCCAGGAGAGAGGCCCAAGCAAGACGCACCCCGAGGAGCGTCTTTCCACATGTCAGCACTGGGTCTGACTGAGCGCCTCCAGGAGAGAGGCCCCAGCAAGACGCGCCCAGAGGAGCGTCTTGCCTTATGTCAGCGCTCGGTCTGACTGAGCGCCTCCAGGAGAGAGGCCCAAGCAAGACGCGCCCTGAGGAGCGTCTTGCCACGTGTCACCACTGGGTCTGACTGAGTGCCTCCAGGAGAGAGGCCCAAGCATGATGTGCCCGGAGGAGCGTCTTGCCACCTGTCAACAATGGGTCTGACTGAGGGCCTCCAGGAGAGAGGCCCAAGCAAGATGTGCCCCGAGGAGCGTCTTGCCACATGTCAACAATGGGTCTGACTGAGGGCCTCCAGGAGAGAAGCCCTAGCAAGACGTGCCCCGAGGAGCGTCTTGCCACTTGTCAGCACTCGGTCTGACTGAGCGCCTCCAGGAGAGAGGCCCAAGTAAGATGCGCCCCGAGGAGCGTCTTGCCACATGTCAACTCTGGGTCTGACTGAGCGCCTCCAGGAGAGAGGCCCAAGCAAGACGCGCCCCGAGGAGTGTCTTGCCACATGTCACCACTGGGTCTGACTGAGCGCCTCCAGGATAGAGGCCCAAGCAAGACGCGCCCCGAGGAGCGTCTTGACACATGTCAACACTGGGTCTGACTGAGGGCCTCCAGGAGAGAGGCCCAACCAAGGCGCGCCCCGAGGAGAGTCTTGCCACATGCCAACACTGGGTCTGACTGAGCGCCTCCAGGAGAGAGGCCCAAGCAAGACGCGCCCCGAGGAGCGTCTTGCCACATGTCAACAATGGGTCTGACTGAGCGCCTCCAGGAGAGAGGCCCAAGCAAGACGCACCCCGAGGAGCGTCTTTCCACATGTCAGCACTGGGTCTGACTGAGCGCCTCCAGGAGAGAGGCCCCAGCAAGACGCGCCCAGAGGAGCGTCTTGCCTTATGTCAGCACTCGGTCTGACTGAGCGCCTCCAGGAGAGAGGCCCAAGCAAGACGCACCCCGAGGAGCGTCTTTCCACGTTTCACCACTGGGTCTGACTGAGCGCCTCCAGGAGAGAGGCCCAAGCAAGACGCGCCCCGAGGAGCGTCTTGCCACGTGTCATCACTGGGTCTGACTGAGCGCCTCCAGGAGAAAGGCCCAAACAAGACGCGCCCTGAGGAGCGTCTTGCCACGTGTCACCACTGGGTCTGACTGAGTGCCTCCAGGAGAGAAAGCCCAAGCAAGATGTGCCCCGAGGAGCGTCTTGCCACATGTGAACACTGGGTCTGACAGAGGGCCTCCAGGAGAGAGGCCCAAGTAAGACGCGCCCCGAGGAGCGTCTTGCCACATGTCAACACTGGGTCTGACTGAGCGCCTCCAGGAGAGAGGCCCAAGCAAGACGCGCCCCGAGGAGCGTCTTGCCACATGTCAACACTGGGTCTGACTGAGCGCCTCCAGGAGAGAGGCCCAAGCAAGACACGCCCCGAGGAGCGTCTTGCCACATGTCAGCACTGGGTCTGACTGAGTGCCTCCAGGAGAGAGGCCCCAGCAAGACGCGCCCCGAGGAGCGTCTTGCCTTATGTCAACACTGGGTCTGACTGAGGGCCTCCAGGAGAGAGGCCCAACCAAGGCGCGCCCCGAGGAGAGTCTGGCCACATGCCAACACTGGGTCTGACTGAGCGCCTCCAGGAGAGAGGCCCAAGCAAGACGCGCCCCGAGGAGCGTCTTGCCACATGTCAACACTGGGTCTGACTGAGCGCCTCCAGGAGAGAGGCCCAAGCAAGACATACCCCGAGGAGCGTCTTGCCACATGTCAGCACTGGGTCTGACTGAGCGCCTCCAGGAGAGAGGCCCCAGCAAGACGCGCCCCGAGGAGCGTCTTGCCATGTGTCATCACTGGGTCTGACTGAGCGCCTCCAGGAGAGAGGCCCAAGCAAGACGCGCCCCGAGGAGCGTCTTGCCACGTGTCACCACTGGGTCTGACTGAGTGCCTCCAGGAGAGAGGCCCAAGCAAGACGCACCCCGAGGAGCGTCTTTCCACGTTTCACCACTGGGTATGACTGAGCGCCTCCAGGAGAGAGGCCCAAGCAAGACGCGCCCCGAGGAGCGTCTTGCCACGTGTCATCACTGGGTCTGACTGAGCGCCTCCAGGAGAGAGGCCCAAGCAAGACGCGCCCTGAGGAACGTCTTGCCACGTGTCACCACTGGGTCTGACTGAGTGCCTCCAGGAGAGAAAGCCCAAGCAAGATGTGCCCCGAGGAGCGTCTTGCCACATGTGAACACTGGGTCTGACAGAGGGCCTCCAGGAGAGAGGCCCAAGTAAGACGCGCCCCGAGGAGCGTCTTGCCACATGTCAACACTGGGTCTGACTGAGCGCCTTCTGGAGAGAGGCCCAAGCAAGACGCGCCACGAGGAGCGTCTTGCCACATGTCAACACTGGGTCTGACTGAGCGCCTCCAGGAGAGAGGCCCAAGCAAAACACGCCCCGAGGAGCGTCTTGCCACATGTCAGCACTGGGTCTGACTGAGCGCCTCCAGGAGAGAGGCCCCAGCAAGACGCGCCCCGAGGAGCGTCTTGCCTTATGTCAACACTGGGTCTGACTGAGGGCCTCCAGGAGAGAGGCCCAACCAAGGCGCGCCCCGAGGAGAGTCTGGCCACATGCCAACACTGGGTCTGACTGAGCGCCTCCAGGAGAGAGGCCCAAGCAAGACGCGCCCCGAGGAGCGTCTTGCCACATGTCAGCACTGGGTCTGACTGAGCGCCTCCAGGAAAGAGGCACCAGCAAGACGCGCCCAGAGGAGCGTCTTGCCTTATGTCAGCACTCGGTCTGACTGAGCGCCTCCAGGAGAGAGGCCCAAGCAAGACGCGCCCCGAGGAGCATCTTTCCACGTGTCACCACTGGGTCTGACTGAGCGCCTCCAGGAGAGAGGCCCAAGCAAGACGAGCCCCGAGGAGCGTCTTGCCACGTATCATCACTGGGTCTGACTGAGTGCCTCCAGGAGAGAGGCCCAAGCAAGACGCGTCCCGAGGAGCGTCTTGACACATGTCAACACTGGGTCTGACTGAGGGCCTCCAGGAGAGAGGCCCAACCAAGGCGCGCCCCGTGGAGAGTCTTGCCACATGCCAACACTGGGTCTGACTGAGCGCCTCCAGGAGAGAGGCCCAAGCAAGAAGCGCCCCGAGGAGCGTCTTTCCATGTGTCACCACTGGGTCTGACTGAGCGTCTCCAGGAGAGAGGCCAAAGCAAGACGCGCCCCGAGGAGCGTCTTGCCACGTGTCATCACTGGGTCTGACTGAGCACCTCCATTAGAGAGGCCCAAGCAAGACGCGCCCCGAGGAGCGTCTTGCCACGTGTCACCACTGGGTCTGACTGAGTGCCTCCAGGAGAGAGGCCCAAGCAAGATGTGCCCCGAGGAGCGTCTTGCCACATGTGAACACTGGGTCTGACAGAGGGCCTCCAGGAGAGAGGCCCAAGCAATACCCGCCCCGAGGAGCGTCTTGCCACATGTCACCAATGGGTCTGACTGAGCGCCTCCAGGAGAGAGGCCCAACCAAGGCGCGTCCCGAGGAGAGTCTTGCCACATGCCAACACTGGGTCTGACTGAGCGCCTCCAGGAGAGAGGCCCAAGTAAGACGCGCCCTGAGGAGCGTCTTGCCTTATGGCAGCACTCGGTCTGACTGAGCGCCTCCAGGAGAGAGGCCCAAGCAAGACGCGCCCCGAGGAGCGTCTTGCCACGTGTCACCACTGGGTCTGATTGAGCGCCTCCAGGAGAGAGACCCCAGCAAGACGCGCCCCGAGGTGCGTCTTGCCTTATGTCAGCACTCGGTCTGACTGAGCGCCTCCAGGAGAGAGGCCCAAGCAAGACGCGCCCCGAGCAGCGTCTTGCCACGTGTCACCACTGGGTCTGACTGAGTGCCTCCAGGAGAGAGGCCCAAGCATGATGTGCCCGGAGGAGCGTCTTGCCACCTGTCAACAATGGGTCTGACTGAGGGCCTCCAGGAGAGAGGCCCAAGCAAGATGTGCCCCGAGGAGCGTCTTGCCACATGTCAACAATGGGTCTGACTGAGGGCCTCCAGGAGAGAAGCCCATGCAAGACGTGCCCCGAGGAGCGTCTTGCCACTTGTCAGCACTCGGTCTGACTGAGCGCCTCCAGGAGAGAGGCCCAAGTAAGATGCGCCCCGAGGAGCGTCTTGCCACATGTCAACTCTGGGTCTGACTGAGCGCCCCCAGGAGAGAGAACCAAGCAAGACGCGCCCCGAGGAGCGTCTTGCCACATGTCAACACTGGGTCTGACTGAGCGCCTCCAGGATAGAGGCCCAAGCAAGACGCGCCCCGAGGAGCGTCTTGACACATGTCAACACTGGGTCTGACTGAGGGCCTCCAGGAGAGAGGCCCAACCAAGGCGCGCCCCGAGGAGAGTCTTGCCACCCTCCAACACTGGGTCTGACTGAGCGCCTCCAGGAGAGAGGCCCAAGCAAGACGCGCCCCGAGGAGCGTCTTGCCACATGTCAACAATGGGTCTGACTGAGCGCCTCCAGGAGAGAGGCCCAAGGAAGACGCACCCCGAGGAGCGTCTTTCCACATGTCAGCACTGGGTCTGACTGAGCGCCTCCAGGAGAGAGGCCCCAGCAAGACGCGCCCAGAGGAGCGTCTTGCCTTATGTCAGCACTCGGTCTGACTGAGCGCCTCCAGGAGAGAGGCCCAAGCAAGACGCGCCCCGAGGAGCGTCTTGCCACGTGTCACCACTGGGTCTGACTGAGTGCCTCCAGGAGAGAGGCCCAAGCATGATGTGCCCGGAGGAGCGTCTTGCCACCTGTCAACAATGGGTCTGACTGAGGGCCTCCAGGAGAGAGGCCCAAGCAAGATGTGCCCCGAGGAGCGTCTTGCCACATGTCAACAATGGGTCTGACTGAGGGCCTCCAGGAGAGAAGCCCAAGCAAGACGTGCCCCGAGGAGCGTCTTGCCACTTGTCAGCACTCGGTCTGACTGAGCGCCTCCAGGAGAGAGGCCCAAGTAAGATGCGCCCCGAGGAGCGTCTTGCCACATGTCAACTCTGGGTCTGACTGAGCGCCTCCAGGAGAGAGGCCCAAGCAAGACGCGCCCCGAGGAGCGTCTTGCCACATGTCAACACTGGGTCTGACTGAGCGCCTCCAGGATAGAGGCCCAAGCAAGACGCGCCCCGAGGAGCGTCTTGACACATGTCAACACTGGGTCTGACTGAGGGCCTCCAGGAGAGAGGCCCAACCAAGGCGCGCCCCGAGGAGAGTCTTGCCACATGCCAACACTGGGTCTGACTGAGCGCCTCCAGGAGAGAGGCCCAAGCAGGACGTGCCCCGAGGAGCGTCTTGCCACATGTCAACAATGGGTCTGACTGAGCGCCTCCAGGAGAGAGGCCCAAGCAAGACGCACCCCGAGGAGCGTCTTTCCACATGTCAGCACTGGGTCTGACTGAGCGCCTCCAGGAGAGAGGCCCCAGCAAGACGCGCCCAGAGGAGCGTCTTGCCTTATGTCAGCACTCGGTCTGACTGAGCGCCTCCAGGAGAGAGGCCCAAGCAAGACGCGCCCTGAGGAGCGTCTTGCCACGTGTCACCACTGGGTCTGACTGAGTGCCTCCAGGAGAGAACGCCCAAGCAAGATGTGCCCCGAGGAGCGTCTTGCCACATGTGAACACTGGGTCTGACAGAGGGCCTCCAGGAGAGAGGCCCAAGTAAGACGCGCCCCGAGGAGCGTCTTGCCACATGTCAACACTGGGTCTGACTGAGCGCCTCCAGGAGAGAGGCCCAAGCAAGACGCGCCCCGAGGAGCGTCTTGCCACATGTCAACACTGGGTCTGACTGAGCGCCTCCAGGAGAGAGGCCCAAGCAAGACACGCCCCGAGGAGCGTCTTGCCACATGTCAGCACTGGGTCTGACTGAGCGCCTCCAGGAGAGAGGCCCCAGCAAGACGCGCCCTGAGGAGCGTCTTGCCTTATGTCAACACTGGGTCTGACTGAGGGCCTCCAGGAGAGAGGCCCAACCAAGGCGCGCCCCGAGGAGAGTCTGGCCACATGCCAACACTGGGTCTGACTGAGCGCCTCCAGGAGAGAGGCCCAAGCAAGACGCGCCCCGAGGAGAGTCTTGCCACATGTCAACACTGGGTCTGACTGAGCGCCTCCAGGAGAGAGGCCCAAGCAAGACATACCCCGAGGAGCGTCTTGCCACATGTCAGCACTGGGTCTGACTGAGCGCCTCCAGGAGAGAGGCCCAAGCAAGACGCGCCCCGAGGAGCGTCTTGCCATGTGTCATCACTGGGTCTGACTGAGCGCCTCCAGGAGAGAGGCCCAAGCAAGACGCGCCCCGAGGAGCGTCTTGCCACGTGTCACCACTGAGTCTGACTGAGTGCCTCCAGGAGAGAGGCCCAAGCAAGACGCACCCCGAGGAGCGTCTTGCCACATGTCAACACTGGGTCTGACTGAGCGCCTCCAGGAGAGAGGCCCAAGCAAGACACGCCCCGAGGAGCGTCTTGCCACATGTCAGCACTGGGTCTGACTGAGCGCCTCCAGGAGAGAGGCCCCAGCAAGACGCGCCCTGAGGAGCGTCTTGCCTTATGTCAACACTGGGTCTGACTGAGGGCCTCCAGGAGAGAGGCCCAACCAAGGCGCGCCCCGAGGAGAGTCTGGCCACATGCCAACACTGGGTCTGACTGAGCGCCTCCAGGAGAGAGGCCCAAGCAAGACGCGCCCCGAGGAGAGTCTTGCCACATGTCAACACTGGGTCTGACTGAGCGCCTCCAGGAGAGAGGCCCAAGCAAGACATACCCCGAGGAGCGTCTTGCCACATGTCAGCACTGGGTCTGACTGAGCGCCTCCAGGAGAGAGGCCCAAGCAAGACGCGCCCCGAGGAGCGTCTTGCCATGTGTCATCACTGGGTCTGACTGAGCGCCTCCAGGAGAGAGGCCCAAGCAAGACGCGCCCCGAGGAGCGTCTTGCCACGTGTCACCACTGAGTCTGACTGAGTGCCTCCAGGAGAGAGGCCCAAGCAAGACGCACCCCGAGGAGCGTCTTTCCACGTTTCACCACTGGGTCTGACTGAGCGCCTCCAGGAGAGAGGCCCAAGCAAGACGCGCCCTGAGGAGCGTCTTGCCACGTGTCACCACTGGGTCTGACTGAGTGCCTCCAGGAGAGAAAGCCCAAGCAAGATGTGCCCCGAGGAGCGTCTTGCCACATGTGAACACTGGGTCTGACAGAGGGCCTCCAGGAGAGAGGCCCAAGTAAGACGCGCCCCGAGGAGCGTCTTGCCACATGTCAACACTGGGTTTGACTGAGCGCCTCCAGGAGAGAGGCCCAAGCAAGACGCGCCCCGAGGAGCGTCTTGCCACATGACAACACTGGGTCTGACTGAGCGCCTCCAGGGGAGAGGCCCAAGCAAGACACGCCCCGAGGAGCGTCTTGCCACATGTCAACACTGGGTCTGACTGAGCACCTCCAGGATAGAGGCCCAAGCAAGACGCGCCCCGAGGAGCGTCTTGACACATGTCAACACTGGGTCTGACTGAGGGCCTCCAGGAGAGAGGCCCAACCAAGGCGCGCCCCGAGGAGAGTCTTGCCACCTGCCAACACTGGGTCTGACTGAGCGCCTCCAGGAGAGAGGCCCAAGCAAGACGCGCCCCGAGGAGCGTCTTGCCGCATGTCAACAATGGGTCTGACTGAGCGCCTCCAGGAGAGAGGCCCAAGCAAGACGCACCCCGAGGAGCGTCTTTCCACATGTCAGCACTGTGTCTTACTGAGCGCCTCCAGGAGAGAGGCCCCAGCAAGACGCGCCCAGAGGAGCGTCTTGCCTTATGTCAGCACTCGGTCTGACTGAGCGCCTCCAGGAGAGAGGCCCAAGCAAGACGCACCCCGAGGAGCGTCTTTCCACGTGTCACCACTGGGTCTGACTGAGCGCCTCCAGGAGAGAGGCCCAAGCAAGACGCGCCCTGAGGAGCGTCTTGCCACGTGTCACCACTGGGTCTGACTGAGCGCCTCCAGGAGAGAGGCCCAAGCAAGACGCGCCCCGAGGAGCGTCTTGCCACGTGTCACCACTGGGTCTGATTGAGCGCCTCCAGGAGAGAGGCCCCAGCAAGACGTGCCCCGAGGTGCGTCTTGCCTTATGTCAGCACTCGGTCTGACTGAGCGCCTCCAGGAGAGAGGCCCAAGCAAGACGCGCCCCGAGGAGCGTCTTGCCACGTGTCACCACTGGGTCTGACTGAGTGCCTCCAGGAGAGAGGCCCAAGCAAGAAGCGCCCAGAGGAGCGTCTTGTCTTATGTCAGCACTCGGTCTGACTGAGCGCCTCCAGGAGAGAGGCCCAAGCAAGATGTGCCCCGAGGAGCGTCTTGCAAAATGTCAACAATGGGTCTGACTGAGCGCCTCCAGGAGAGAGGCCCAAGCAAGACGCACCCCGAGGAGCGTCTTTCCACATGTCAGCACTGGGTCTGAATGAGCGCCTCCAGGAGAGAGGCCCCAGCAAGAAGCGCCCAGAGGAGCGTCTTGTCTTATGTCAGCACTCGGTCTGACTGAGCGCCTCCAGGAGAGAGGCCCAAGCAAGACGCACCCCGAGGAGCGTCTTTCCACGTTTCACCACTGGGTCTGACTGAGCGCCTCCAGGAGAGAGGCCCAAGCAAGACGCGCCCCGAGGAGCGTCTTGCCACGTGTCATCACTGGGTGTGACTGAGCGCCTCCAGGAGAGAGGCCCAAGCAAGACGCGCCCTGAGGAGCGTCTTGCCACGTGTCACCACTGGGTCTGACTGAGTGCCTCCAGGAGAGAAAGCCCAAGCAAGATGTGCCCCGAGGAGCGTCTTGCCACATGTGAACACTGGGTCTGACAGAGGGCCTCCAGGAGAGAGGCCCAAGTAAGACGCGCCCCGAGGAGCGTCTTGCCACATGTCAACACTGGGTCTGACTGAGCGCCTCCAGGAGAGAGGCCCAAGCAAGACGCGCCCCGAGGAGCGTCTTGCCACATGTCAACACTGGGTCTGACTGAGCGCCTCCAGGAGAGAGGCCCAAGCAAGACACGCCCCGAGGAGCGTCTTGCCACATGTCAGCACTGGGTCTGACTGAGCGCCTCCAGGAGAGAGTCCCCAGCAAGACGCGCCCTGAGGAGCGTCTTGCCTTATGTCAACACTGGGTCTGACTGAGGGCCTCCAGGAGAGAGGCCCAACCAAGGCGCGCCCCGAGGAGAGTCTGGCCACATGCCAACACTGGGTCTGACTGAGCGCCTCCAGGAGAGAGGCCCAAGCAAGACGCGCCCCGAGGAGCGTCTTGCCACATGTCAACACTGGGTCTGACTGAGCGCCTCCAGGAGAGAGGCCCAAGCAAGACACGCCCCGAGGAGCGTCTTGCCACATGTCAGCACTGGGTCTGACTGAGCGCCTCCAGGAGAGAGGCCCCAGCAAGACGCGCCCCGAGGAGCGTCTTGCCTTATGTCAACACTGGGTCTGACTGAGGGCCTCCAGGAGAGAGGCCCAACCAAGGCGCGCCCCGAGGAGAGTCTGGCCACATGCCAACACTGGGTCTGACTGAGCGCCTCCAGGAGAGAGGCCCAAGCAAGACGCGCCCCGAGGAGCGTATTGCCACATGTCAACACTGGATCTGACTGAGCGCCTCCAGGAGAGAGGCCCAAGCAAGACATACCCCGAGGAGCGTCTTGCCACATGTCAGCACTGGGTCTGACTGAGCGCCTCCAGGAGAGAAGCCCAAGCAAGACGTGCCCCGAGGAGCGTCTTGCCACTTGTCAGCACTCGGTCTGACTGAGCGCCTCCAGGAGAGAGGCCCAAGTAAGATGCGCCCCGTGGAGCGTCTTGCCACATGTCAACTCTGGGTCTGACTGAGCGCCCCCAGGAGAGAGAACCAAGCAAGACGCGCCCCGAGGAGCGTCTTGCCACATGTCAACACTAGGTCTGACTGAGCGCCTCCAGGATAGAGGCCCAAGCAAGACGCGCCCCGAGGAGCGTCTTGACACATGTCAACACTGGGTCTGACTGAGGGCCTCCAGGAGAGAGGCCCAACCAAGGCGCGCCCCGAGGAGAGTCTTGCCACCTGCCAACACTGGGTCTGACTGAGCGCCTCCAGGAGAGAGACCCAAGCAAGACGCGCCCCGAGGAGCGTCTTGCCACATGTCAACAATGGGTCTGACTGAGCGCCTCCAGGAGAGAGGCCCAAGCAAGACGCACCCCGAGGAGCGTCTTTCCACATGTCAGCACTGTGTCTTACTGAGCGCCTCCAGGAGAGAGGCCCCAGCAAGACGCGCCCAGAGGAGCGTCTTGCCTTATGTCAGCACTCGGTCTGACTGAGCGCCTCCAGGAGAGAGGCCCAAGCAAGACGCACCCCGAGGAGCGTCTTTCCACGTGTCACCACTGGGTCTGACTGAGCGCCTCCAGGAGAGAGGCCCAAGCAAGACGCGCCCTGAGGAGCGTCTTGCCACGTGTCACCACTGGGTCTGACTGAGCGCCTCCAGGAGAGAGGCCCAAGCAAGACGCGCCCCGAGGAGCGTCTTGCCACGTGTCACCACTGGGTCTGATTGAGCGCCTCCAGGAGAGAGGCCCCAGCAAGACGCGCCCCGAGGTGCGTCTTGCCTTATGTCAGCACTCGGTCTGACTGAGCGCCTCCAGGAGAGAGGCCCAAGCAAGACGCGCCCCGAGGAGCGTCTTGCCACGTGTCACCACTGGGTCTGACTGAGTGCCTCCAGGAGAGAGGCCCAAGCATGATGTGCCCGGAGGAGCGTCTTGCCACCTGTCAACAATGGGTCTGACTGAGGGCCTCCAGGAGAGAGGCCCAAGCAAGATGTGCCCCGAGGAGCGTCTTGCCACATGTCAAAAATGGGTCTGACTGAGGGCCTCCAGGAGAGAAGCCCAAGCAAGACGCGCCCAGAGGAGCGTCTTGCCACTTGTCAGCACTCGGTCTGACTGAGCGCCTCCAGGAGAGAGGCCCAAGTAAGATCCGCCCCGAGGAGCGTCTTGCCACATGTCAACTCTGGGTCTGAACGAGCGCCTCCAGGAGAGAGGCCCAAGCAAGACGCGCCCCGAGGAGCGTCTTGCCACATGTCAACACTGGGTCTGACTGAGCGCCTCCAGGATAGAGGCCCAAGCAAGACGCGCCCCGAGGAGCGTCTTGACACATGTCAACAATGGGTCTGACTGAGGGCCTCCAGGAGAGAGGCCCAACCAAGGCGCGCCCCGAGGAGAGTCTTGCCACATGCCAACACTGGGTCTGACTGAGCGCCTCCAGGAGAGAGGCCCAAGCAAGACGCGCCCCGAGGAGCGTCTTGCCACATGTCAACAATGGGTCTGACTGAGCGCCTCCAGGAGAGAGGCCCAAGCAAGACGCACCCCGAGGAGCGTCTTTCCACATGTCAGCACTGGGTCTGACTGAGCGCCTCCAGGAGAGAGGCCCCAGCAAGACGCGCCCAGAGGAGCCTCTTGCCTTATGTCAGCACTCGGTCTGACTGAGCGCCTCCAGGAGAGAGGCCCAAGCAAGACGAACCCCGAGGAGCGTCTTTCCACGTTTCATCACTGGGTCTGACTGAGCGCCTCCAGGAGAGAGGCCCAAGCAAGACGCGCCCCGAGGAGCGTCTTGCCACGTGTCATCACTGGGTCTGACTGAGCGCCTCCAGGAGAGAGGCCCAAGCAAGACGCGCCCTGAGGAGCGTCTTGCCACGTGTCACCACTGGGTCTGACTGAGTGCCTCCAGGAGAGAAAGCCCAAGCAAGATGTGCCCCGAGGAGCGTCTTGCCACATGTGAACACTGGGTCTGACAGAGGGCCTCCAGGAGAGAGGCCCAAGTAAGACGCGCCCCAAGGAGCGTCTTGCCACATGTCAACACTGGGTCTGACTGAGCGCCTCCAGGAGAGAGGCCCAAGCAAGACGCGCCCCGAGGAGCGTCTTGCCACATGTCAACACTGGGTCTGACTGAGCGCCTCCAGGAGAGAGGCCCAAGCAAGACACGCCCCGAGGAGCGTCTTGCCACATGTCAGCACTGGGTCTGACTGAGCGCCTCCAGGAGAGAGGCCCCAGCAAGACGCGCCCTGAGGAGCGTCTTGCCTTATGTCAACACTGGGTCTGACTGAGGGCCTCCAGGAGAGAGGCCCAACCAAGGCGCGCCCCGAGGAGAGTCTGGCCACATGCCAACACTGGGTCTGACTGAGCGCCTCCAGGAGAGAGGCCCAAGCAAGACGCGCCCCGAGGAGCGTCTTGCCACATGACAACACTGGGTCTGACTGAGCGCCTCCAGGAGAGAGGCCCAAGCAAGACATACCCCGAGGAGCGTCTTTCCACGTGTCACCACTGGGTCTGACTGAGCGCCTCCAGGAGAGAGGCCCAAGTAAGATGCGCCCCGTGGAGCGTCTTGCCACATGTCAACTCTGGGTCTGACTGAGCGCCCCCAGGAGAGAGAACCAAGCAAGACGCGCCCCGAGGAGCGTCTTGCCACATGTCAACACTAGGTCTGACTGAGCGCCTCCAGGATAGAGGCCCAAGCAAGACGCGCCCCGAGGAGCGTCTTGACACATGTCAACACTGGGTCTGACTGAGGGCCTCCAGGAGAGAGGCCCAACCAAGGCGCGCCCCGAGGAGAGTCTTGCCACCTGCCAACACTGGGTCTGACTGAGCGCCTCCAGGAGAGAGACCCAAGCAAGACGCGCCCCGAGGAGCGTCTTGCCACATGTCAACAATGGGTCTGACTGAGCGCCTCCAGGAGAGAGGCCCAAGCAAGACGCACCCCGAGGAGCGTCTTTCCACATGTCAGCACTGTGTCTGACTGAGCGCCTCCAGGAGAGAGGCCCCAGCAAGACTCGCCCAGAGGAGCGTCTTGCCTTATGTCAGCACTCGGTCTGACTGAGCGCCTCCAGGAGAGAGGCCCAAGCAAGACGCACCCCGAGGAGCGACTTTCCACGTGTCACCACTGGGTCTGACTGAGCGCCTCCAGGAGAGAGGCCCAAGCAAGACGCGCCCTGAGGAGCGTCTTGCCACGTGTCACCACTGGGTCTGACTGAGCGCCTCCAGGAGAGAGGCCCAAGCAAGACGCGCCCCGAGGAGCGTCTTGCCACGTGTCACCACTGGGTCTGATTGAGCGCCTCCAGGAGAGAGGCCCCAGCAAGACGCGCCCCGAGGTGCGTCTTGCCTTATGTCAGCACTCGGTCTGACTGAGCGCCTCCAGGAGAGAGGCCCAAGCAAGACGCGCCCCGAGGAGCGTCTTGCCACGTGTCACCACTGGGTCTGACTGAGTGCCTCCAGGAGAGAGGCCCAAGCATGATGTGCCCGGAGGAGCGTCTTGCCACCTGTCAACAATGGGTCTGACTGAGGGCCTCCAGGAGAGAGGCCCAAGCAAGATGTGCCCCGAGGAGCGTCTTGCCACATGTCAACAATGGGTCTGACTGAGCGCCTCCAGGAGAGAGGCCCCAGCAAGACGCGCCCAGAGGAGCGTCTTGCCTTATGTCAGCACTCGGTCTGACTGAGCGCCTCCAGGAGAGAGGCCCAAGCAAGACGCACCCCGAGGAGCGTCTTTCCACGTGTCACCACTGGGTCTGACTGAGCGCCTCCAGGAGAGAGGCCCAAGCAAGACGCGCCCTGAGGAGCGTCTTGCCACGTGTCACCACTGGGTCTGACTGAGCGCCTCCAGGAGAGAGGCCCAAGCAAGACGCGCCCCGAGGAGCGTCTTGCCACGTGTCACCACTGGGTCTGACTGAGTGCCTCCAGGAGAGAGGCCCAAGCATGATGTGCCCGGAGGAGCGTCTTGCCACCTGTCAACAATGGGTCTGACTGAGGGCCTCCAGGAGAGAGGCCCAAGCAAGATGTGCCCCGAGGAGCGTCTTGCCACTTGTCAGCACTCGGTCTGACTGAGCGCCTCCAGGAGAGAGGCCCAAGTAAGATGCGCCCCGAGGAGCGTCTTGCCACATGTCAACTCTGGGTCTGACTGAGCGCCTCCAGGAGAGAGGCCCAAGCAAGACGCGCCCCGAGGAGCGTCTTGCCACATGTCAACACTGGGTCTGACTGAGCGCCTCCAGGATAGAGGCCCAAGCAAGACGCGCCCCGAGGAGCGTCTTGACACATGTCAACACTGGGTCTGACTGAGGGCCTCCAGGAGAGAGGCCCAACCAAGGCGCGCCCCGAGGAGAGTCTTGCCACATGCCAACACTGGGTCTGACTGAGCGCCTCCAGGAGAGAGGCCCAAGCAAGACGCGCCCCGAGGAGCGTCTTGCCACATGTCAACAATGGGTCTGACTGAGCGCCTCCAGGAGAGAGGCCCAAGCAAGACGCACCCCGAGGAGCGTCTTTCCACATGTCAGCACTGGGTCTGACTGAGCGCCTCCAGGAGAGAGGCCCCAGCAAGACGCGCCCAGAGGAGCGTCTTGCCTTATGTCAGCACTCGGTCTGACTGAGCGCCTCCAGGAGAGAGGCCCAAGCAAGACGAACCCCGAGGAGCGTCTTTCCACGTTTCATCACTGGGTCTGACTGAGCGCCTCCAGGAGAGAGGCCCAAGCAAGACGCGCCCCGAGGAGCGTCTTGCCACGTGTCATCACTGGGTCTGACTGAGCGCCTCCAGGAGAGAGGCCCAAGCAAGACGCGCCCTGAGGAGCGTCTTGCCACGTGTCACCACTGGGTCTGACTGAGTGCCTCCAGGAGAGAAAGCCCAAGCAAGATGTGCCCCGAGGAGCGTCTTGCCACATGTGAACACTGGGTCTGACAGAGGGCCTCCAGGAGAGAGGCCCAAGTAAGACGTGCCCCAAGGAGCGTCTTGCCACATGTCAACACTGGGTCTGACTGAGCGCCTCCAGGAGAGAGGCCCAAGCAAGACGCGCCCCGAGGAGCGTCTTGCCACATGTCAACACTGGGTCTGACTGAGCGCCTCCAGGAGAGAGGCCCAAGCAAGACACGCCCCGAGGAGCGTCTTGCCACATGTCAGCACTGGGTCTGACTGAGCGCCTCCAGGAGAGAGGCCCCAGCAAGACGCGCCCTGAGGAGCGTCTTGCCTTATGTCAACACTGGGTCTGACTGAGGGCATCCAGGAGAGAGGCCCAACCAAGGCGCGCCCCGAGGAGAGTCTGGCCACATGCCAACACTGGGTCTGACTGAGCGCCTCCAGGAGAGAGGCCCAAGCAAGACGCGCCCCGAGGAGCGTCTTGCCACATGACAACACTGGGTCTGACTGAGCGCCTCCAGGAGAGAGGCCCAAGCAAGACATACCCCGAGGAGCGTCTTGCCACATGTCAGCACTGGGTCTGACTGAGCGCCTCCAGGAGAGAGGCCCCAGCAAGACGCGCCCAGAGGATCGTCTAGCCTTATGTCAGCACTCTGTCTGACTGAGCGCCTCCAGGAGAGAGGCCCAAGCAAGACGCGCCCCGAGGAGCGTCTTTCCACGTGTCACCACTGGGTCTGACTGAGCGCCTCCAGGAGAGAGGCCCAAGCAAGACGCGCCCCGAGGAGCGTCTTGCCATGTGTCATCACTGGGTCTGACTGAGCGCCTCCAGGAGAGAGGCCCAAGCAAGACGCGCCCCGAGGAGCGTCTTGCCACGTGTCACCACTGAGTCTGACTGAGTGCCTCCAGGAGAGAGGCCCAAGCAAGACGCACCCCGAGGAGCGTCTTTCCACGTTTCACCACTGGGTCTGACTGAGCGCCTCCAAGAGAGACGCCCAACTAAGACGCGCCCCGAGGAGCGTCTTGCCACGTGTCATCACTGGGTCTGACTGAGCGCCTCCAGGAGAGAGGCCCAAGCAAGACGCGCCCTGAGGAGCGTCTTGCCACGTGTCACCACTGGGTCTGACTGAGTGCCTCCAGGAGAGAAAGCCCAAGCAAGATGTGCCCCGAGGAGCGTCTTGCCACATGTGAACACTGGGTCTGACAGAGGGCCTCCAGGAGAGAGGCCCAAGTAATACGCGCCCCGTGGAGCGTCTTGCCACATGTCAACACTGGGTCTGACTGAGCGCCTCCAGGAGAGAGGCCCAAGCAAGACACGCCCCGAGGAGCGTCTTGCCACATGTCAGCACTGGGTCTGACTGAGCGCCTCCAGGAGAGAGGCCCCAGCAAGACGCGCCCCGAGGAGCGTCTTGCCATGTGTCATCACTGGGTCTGACTGAGCGCCTCCAGGAGAGAGGCCCAAGCAAGACGCGCCCCGAGGAGCGTCTTGCCACGTGTCACCACTGGGTCTGACTGAGTGCCTCCAGGAGAGAGTCCCAAGCAAGACGCGCCCCGAGGAGCGTCTTGCCACATGTCAACACTGGGTCTGACTGAGCGCCTCCAGGAGAGAGGCCCAAGCAAGACACGCCCCGAGGAGCGTCTTGTCACATGTCAGCACTGGGTCTGACTGAGCGCCTCCAGGAGAGAGGCCCCAGCAAGACGCGCCCCGAGGAGCGTCTTGCCTTATGTCAACACTGGGTCTGACTGAGGGCCTCCAGGAGAGAGGCCCAACCAAGGCGCGCCCTGAGGAGAGTCTGGCCACATGCCAACACTGGGTCTGACTGAGCGCCTCCAGGAGAGAGGCCCAAGCAAGACGCGCCCCGAGGAGCGTATTGCCAAATGTCAACACTGGGTCTGACTGAGCGCCTCCAGGAGAGAGGCCCAAGCAAGACATACCCCGAGGAGCGTCTTGCCACATGTCAGCACTGGGTCTGACTGAGCGCCTCCAGGAGAGAGGCCCCAGCAAGACGCGCCCAGACGAGCGTCTTGCCTTATGTCAGCACTCGGTCTGACTGAGCGCCTCCAGGAGAGAGGCCCAAGCAAGACGCGCCCCGGGGAGCGTCTTTCCACGTGTCACCACTGGGTCTGACTGAGCGCCTCCAGGAGAGAGGCCCAAGCAAGACGCGCCCCGAGGAGCGTCTTGCCATGTGTCATCACTGGGTCTGACTGAGCGCCTCCAGGAGAGAGGCCCAAGCAAGACGCGCCCCGAGGAGCGTCTTGCCACGTGTCACCACTGGGTCTGACTGAGTGCCTCCAGGAGAGAGGCCCAAGCAAGATGTGCCCCGAGGAGCGTCTTTCCACGTGTCACCACTGGGTCTGACTGAGCGCATCCAGGAGAGAGGCCCAAGCAAGACGCGCCCTGAGGAGCGTCTTGCCACGTGTCACCACTGGGTCTGACTGAGTGCCTCCAGGAGAGAGGCCCAAGCAAGATGTGCCCCGAGGAGCGTCTTGCCACATGTGAACACTGGGTCTGATAGAGGGCCTCCAGGAGAGAGGCCCAAGTAAGACGCGCCCCGAGGAGCGTCTTGCCACATGTCAACACTGGGTCTGACTGAGCGCCTCCAGGAGAGAGGCCCCAGCAAGACGCGCCCCGAGGAGCGTCTTGCCTTATGTCAACACTGGGTCTGAATGAGGGCCTCCAGGAGAGAGGCCCAACCAAGGCGCGCCCCGAGGAGAGTCTTGCCACCTGCCAACACTGGGTCTGACTGAGCGCCTCCAGGAGAGAGGCCCAAGCAAGACGCGCCCCGAGGAGCGTCTTGCCACATGTCAACAATGGGTCTGACTGAGCGCCTCCAGGAGAGAGGCCCAAGCAAGACGCACCCCGAGGAGCGTCTTTCCACATGTCAGCACTGGGTCTGAATGAGCGCCTCCAGGAGAGAGGCCCCAGCAAGACGCGCCCAGAGGAGCGTCTTGTCTTATGTCAGCACTCGGTCTGACTGAGCGCCTCCAGGAGAGAGGCCCAAGCAAGACGCGCCCCGAGGAGCGTCTTGCGACATGTAAACAATTGGTCTGACTGAGGGCCTCCAGGAGCGAAGCCCAAGCAAGACGTGCCCCGAGGAGCGTCTTGCCACATGTCAACACTGGGTCTGACTGAGCGCCTCCAGGAGAGAGGCCCAAGCAAGACGCGCCCGGAGGAGCGTCTTGCCACATGTCAACACTGGGTCTGACAGAGGGCCTCTAGGAGAGAGGCCCCAGCAAGATGCGCTCCGAGGAGCGTCTTGCCTTATGTCAGCACTCGGTCTGACTGAGCGCCTCCAGGAGAGAGGCCCATGCAAGACGAGCCCCGAGGAGCGTCTTGCCACATGGCAACAATGGGTCTGACAGAGGGCCTCCAGGAGAGAGGCCCAAGCAAGACGTGCCCCGAGGAGCATTTTGCCACTTGTCAGCACTCGATCTGACTGAGCGCCTTCAGGAGAGAGGCCCAAGCAAGATGCGCCCCGAGGAGCGTCTTGCCACATCTCAACAATGGGTCTGACTGAGGGCCTCCAGGAGAGAAGCCCAAGCAAGACGCGCCCCGAGGAGCGTCTTGCCCCTTGTCAGCACTCGGTCTGACTGAGCGCCTCCAGGAGAGAGGCCCAAGCAAGACGCGCCTCGAGGAGCGTCTTGACACATGTCAACACTGGGTCTGACTGAGGGCCTCCATGAGAGAAGCCCAAGCAAGACGAGCCCCGAGGAGCGTCTTGCCACATGTCAACACTGGGTCTGACTGAGCGCCTCCAGGAGAGAGGCCCAAGCAAGACACGCCCCGAGGAGCGTCTTGCCACATGTCAGCACTGGGTCTGACTGAGCGCCTCCAGGAGAGAGGCCCCAGCAAGACGCGCCCCGAGGAGCGTCTTGCCTTATGTCAACACTGGGTCTGACTGAGGGCCTCCAGGAGAGAGGCCCAACCAAGGCGCGCCCCGAGGAGAGTCTGGCCACATGCCAACACTGGGTCTGACTGAGCGCCTCCAGGAGAGAGGCCCAAGCAAGACGCTCCCCGAGGAGCGTATTGCCACATGTCAACACTGGGTCTGACTGAGCGCCTCCAGGAGAGAGGCCCAAGCAAGACATACCCCGAGGAGCGTCTTGCCACATGTCAGCACTGGGTCTGACTGAGCGCCTCCAGGAGAGAAGCCCAAGCAAGACGTGCCCCGAGGAGCGTCTTGCCACTTGTCAGCACTCGGTCTGACTGAGCGCCTCCAGGAGAGAGGCCCAAGTAAGATGCGCCCCGTGGAGCGTCTTGCCACATGTCAACTCTGGGTCTGACTGAGCGCCCCCAGGAGAGAGAACCAAGCAAGACGCGCCCCGAGGAGCGTCTTGCCACATGTCAACACTAGGTCTGACTGAGCGCCTCCAGGATAGAGGCCCAAGCAAGACGCGCCCCGAGGAGCGTCTTGACACATGTCAACACTGGGTCTGACTGAGGGCCTCCAGGAGAGAGGCCCAACCAAGGCGCGCCCCGAGGAGAGTCTTGCCACCTGCCAACACTGGGTCTGACTGAGCGCCTCCAGGAGAGAGGCCCAAGCAAGACGCGCCCCGAGGAGCGTCTTGCCACATGTCAACAATGGGTCTGACTGAGCGCCTCCAGGAGAGAGGCCCAAGCAAGACGCACCCCGAGGAGCGTCTTTCCACATGTCAGCACTGTGTCTGACTGAGCGCCTCCAGGAGAGAGGCCCCAGCAAGACGCGCCCAGAGGAGCGTCTTGCCTTATGTCAGCACTCGGTCTGACTGAGCGCCTCCAGGAGAGAGGCCCAAGCAAGACGCACCCCGAGGAGCGTCTTTCCACGTGTCACCACTGGGTCTGACTGAGCGCCTCCAGGAGAGAGGCCCAAGCAAGACGCGCCCCGAGGAGCGTCTTGCCACGTGTCACCACTGTGTCTGACTGAGCGCCTCCAGGAGAGAGGCCCAAGCAAGACGCGCCCCGAGGAGCGTCTTGCCACGTGTCACCACTGGGTCTGATTGAGCGCCTCCAGGAGAGAGGCCCCAGCAAGACGCGCCCCGAGGTGCGTCTTGCCTTATGTCAGCACTCGGTCTGACTGAGCGCCTCCAGGAGAGAGGCCCAAGCAAGACGCGCCCCGAGGAGCGTCTTGCCACGTGTCACCACTGGGTCTGACTGAGTGCCTCCAGGAGAGAGGCCCAAGCATGATGTGCCCGGAGGAGCGTCTTGCCACCTGTCAACAATGGGTCTGACTGAGGGCCTCCAGGAGAGAGGCCCAAGCAAGATGTGCCCCGAGGAGCGTCTTGCCACATGTCAACAATGGGTCTGACTGAGGGCCTCCAGGAGAGAAGCCCAAGCAAGACGTGCCCCGAGGAGCGTCTTGCCACTTGTCAGCACTCGGTCTGACTGAGCGCCTCCAGGAGAGAGGCCCAAGTAAGATGCGCCCCGAGGAGCGTCTTGCCACATGTCAACTCTGGGTCTGACTGAGCGCCTCCAGGAGAGAGGCCCAAGCAAGACGCGCCCCGAGGAGCGTCTTGCCACATGTCAACACTGGGTCTGACTGAGCGCCTCCAGGATAGAGGCCCAAGCAAGACGCGCCCCGAGGAGCGTCTTGACACATGTCAACACTGGGTCTGACTGAGGGCCTCCAGGAGAGAGGCCCAACCAAGGCGCGCCCCGAGGAGAGTCTTGCCACATGCCAACACTGGGTCTGACTGAGCGCCTCCAGGAGAGAGGCCCAAGCAAGACGCGCCCCGAGGAGCGTCTTGCCACATGTCAACAATGGGTCTGACTGAGCGCCTCCAGGAGAGAGGCCCAAGCAAGACGCACCCCGAGGAGCGTCTTTCCACATGTCAGCACTGGGTCTGACTGAGCGCCTCCAGGAGAGAGGCCCCAGCAAGACGCGCCCAGAGGAGCGTCTTGCCTTATGTCAGCACTCGGTCTGACTGAGCGCCTCCAGGAGAGAGGCCCAAGCAAGACGCACCCCGAGGAGCGTCTTTCCACGTTTCACCACTGGGTCTGACTGAGCGCCTCCAGGAGAGAGGCCCAAGCAAGACGCGCCCCGAGGAGCGTCTTGCCACGTGTCATCACTGGGTCTGACTGAGCGCCTCCAGGAGAGAGGCCCAAGCAAGACGCGCCCTGAGGAGCGTCTTGCCACGTGTCACCACTGGGTCTGACTGAGTGCCTCCAGGAGAGAAAGCCCAAGCAAGATGTGCCCCGAGGAGCGTCTTGCCACATGTGAACACTGGGTCTGACAGAGGGCCTCCAGGAGAGAGGCCCAAGTAAGACGCGCCCCAAGGAGCGTCTTGCCACATGTCAACACTGGGTCTGACTGAGCGCCTCCAGGAGAGAGACCCAAGCAAGACGCGCCCCGAGGAGCGTCTTGCCACATGTCAACACTGGGTCTGACTGAGCGCCTCCAGGAGAGAGGCCCAAGCAAGACACGCCCCGAGGAGCGTCTTGCCACATGTCAGCACTGGGTCTGACTGAGCGCCTCCAGGAGAGAGGCCCCAGCAAGACGCGCCCTGAGGAGCGTCTTGCCTTATGTCAACACTGGGTCTGACTGAGGGCCTCCAGGAGAGAGGCCCAACCAAGGCGCGCCCCGAGGAGAGTCTGGCCACATGCCAACACTGGGTCTGACTGAGCGCCTCCAGGAGAGAGGCCCAAGCAAGACGCGCCCCGAGGAGCGTCTTGCCACATGACAACACTGGGTCTGACTGAGCGCCTCCAGGAGAGAGGCCCAAGCAAGACATACCCCGAGGAGCGTCTTGCCACATGTCAGCACTGGGTCTGACTGAGCGCCTCCAGGAGAGAGGCCCCAGCAAGACGCGCCCAGAGGAGCGTCTTGCCTTATGTCAGCACTCTGTCTGACTGAGCGCCTCCAGGAGAGAGGCCCAAGCAAGACGCGCCCCGAGGAGCGTCTTTCCACGTGTCACCACTGGGTCTGACTGAGTGCCTCCAGGAGAGAGGCCCAAGCAAGACGCGCCCCGAGGAGCGTCTTGCCATGTGTCATCACTGGGTCTGACTGAGCGCCTCCAGGAGAGAGGCCCAAGCAAGACGCGCCCCGAGGAGCGTCTTGCCACGTGTCACCACTGAGTCTGACTGAGTGCCTCCAGGAGAGAGGCCCGAGCAAGACGCACCCCGAGGAGCGTCTTTCCACGTTTCACCACTGGGTCTGACTGACCGCCTCCAGGAGAGACGCCCAACTAAGACGCGCCCCGAGGAGCGTCTTGCCACGTGTCATCACTGGGTCTGACTGAGCGCCTCCAGGAGAGAGGCCCAAGCAAGACGCGCCCTGAGGAGCGTCTTGCCACGTGTCACCACTGGGTCTGACTGAGTGCCTCCAGGAGAGAAAGCCCAAGCAAGATGTGCCCCGAGGAGCGTCTTGCCACATGTGAACACTGGGTCTGACAGAGGGCCTCCAGGAGAGAGGCCCAAGTAAGACGCGCCCCGAGGAGCGTCTTGCCACATGTCAACACTGGGTCTGACTGAGCGCCTCCAGGAGAGAGGCCCAAGCAAGACGCGCCCCGAGGAGAGTCTTGCCACATGTCAACACTGGGTCTGACTGAGCGCCTCCAGGAGAGAGGCCCAAGCAAGACACGCCCTGAGGAGCGTCTTGCCACATGTCAGCACTGGGTCTGACTGAGCGCCTCCAGGAGAGAGGCCCCAGCAAGACGCGCCCCGAGGAGCGTCTTGCCTTATGTCAACACTGGGTCTGACTGAGGGCCTCCAGGAGAGAGGCCCAACCAAGGCGCGCCCCGAGGAGAGTCTGGCCACATGCCAACACTGGGTCTGACTGAGCGCCTCCAGGAGAGAGGCCCAAGCAAGACGCGCCCCGAGGAGCGTATTGCCACATGTCAACACTGGGTCTGACTGAGCGCCTCCAGGAGAGAGGCCCAAGCAAGACACGCCCTGAGGAGCGTCTTGCCACATGTCAGCACTGGGTCTGACTGAGCGCCTCCAGGAGAGAGGCCCCAGCAAGACGCGCCCCGAGGAGCGTCTTGCCTTATGTCAACACTGGGTCTGACTGAGGGCCTCCAGGAGAGAGGCCCAACCAAGGCGCGCCCCGAGGAGAGTCTGGCCACATGCCAACACTGGGTCTGACTGAGCGCCTCCAGGAGAGAGGCCCAAGCAAGACGCGCCCCGAGGAGCGTATTGCCACATGTCAACACTGGGTCTGACTGAGCGCCTCCAGGAGAGAGGCCCAAGCAAGACATACCCCGAGGAGCGTCTTGCCACATGTCAGCACTGGGTCTGACTGAGCGCCTCCAGGAGAGAGGCCCCAGCAAGACGCGCCCAGAGGAGCGTCTTGCCTTATGTCAGCACTCGGTCTGACTGAGCGCCTCCAGGAGAGAGGCCCAAGCAAGACGCGCCCCGAGGAGCGTCTTTCCACGTGTCACCACTGGGTCTGACTGAGCGCCTCCAGGAGAGAGGCCCAAGCAAGACGCGCCCCGAGGAGCGTCTTGCCATGTGTCATCACTGTGTCTGACTGAGCGCCTCCAGGAGAGAGGCCCAAGCAAGACGCGCCCCGAGGAGCGTCTTGCCACGTGTCACCACTGGGTCTGACTGAGTGCCTCCAGGAGAGAGGCCCAAGCAAGACGCGCCCCGAGGAGCGTCTTGCCACATGTCAACACTGGGTCTGACTGAGCGCCTCCAGGAGAGAGGCCCAAGCAAGACACGCCCCGAGGAGCGTCTTGCCACATGTCAGCACTGGGTCTGACTGAGCGCCTCCAGGGGAGAGGCCCGAGCAAGACGCGCCCCGAGGAGCGTCTTGCCTTATGTCAACACTGGGTCTGACTGAGGGCCTCCAGGAGAGAGGCCCAACCAAGGCGCGCCCCGAGGAGAGTCTGGCCACATGCCAACACTGGGTCTGACTGAGCGCCTCCAGGAGAGAGGCCCAAGCAAGACGCGCCCCGAGGAGCGTATTGCCACATGTCAACACTGGGTCTGACTGAGCGCCTCCAGGAGAGAGGCCCAAGCAAGACATACCCCGAGGAGCGTCTTGCCACATGTCAGCACTGGGTCTGACTGAGCGCCTCCAGGAGAGAAGCCCAAGCAAGACGTGCCCCGAGGAGCGTCTTGCCACTTGTCAGCACTCGGTCTGACTGAGCGCCTCCAGGAGAGAGGCCCAAGTAAGATGCGCCCCGTGGAGCGTCTTGCCACATGTCAACTCTGGGTCTGACTGAGCGCCCCCAGGAGAGAGAACCAAGCAAGACGCGCCCCGAGGAGCGTCTTGCCACATGTCAACACTAGGTCTGACTGAGCGCCTCCAGGATAGAGGCCCAAGCAAGACGCGCCCCGAGGAGCGTCTTGACACATGTCAACACTGGGTCTGACTGAGGGCCTCCAGGAGAGAGGCCCAACCAAGGCGCTCCCCGAGGAGAGTCTTGCCACCTGCCAACACTGGGTCTGACTGAGCGCCTCCAGGAGAGAGGCCCAAGCAAGACGCGCCCCGAGGAGCGTCTTGCCACATGTCAACAATGGGTCTGACTGAGCGCCTCCAGGAGAGAGGCCCAGGCAAGACGCACCCCGAGGAGCGTCTTTCCACATGTCAGCACTGTGTCTGACTGAGCGCCTCCAGGAGAGAGGCCCCAGCAAGACGCGCCCAGAGGAGCGTCTTGCCTTATGTCAGCACTAGGTCGAACTGAGCGCCTCCAGGAGAGAGGCCCAAGCAAGACGCACCCCGAGGAGCGTCTTTCCACGTGTCACCACTGGGACTGACTGAGCGCCTCCAGGAGAGAGGCCCAAGCAAGACGCGCCCCGAGGAGCGTCTTGCCACGTGTCACCACTGGGTCTGACTGAGCGCCTCCAGGAGAGAGGCCCAAGCAAGACGCGCCCCGAGGAGCGTCTTGCCACGTGTCAACAATGGGTCTGACTCAGGGCCTCCAGGAGAGAAGCCCAAGCAAGACGTGCCCCGAGGAGCGTCTTGCCACTTGTCAGCACTCGGTCTGACTGAGCGCCTCCAGGAGAGAGGCCCAAGTAAGATGCGCCCCGAGGAGCGTCTTGCCACATGTCAACTCTGGGTCTGACTGAGCGCCTCCAGGAGAGAGGCCCAAGCAAGACGCGCCCCGAGGAGCATCTTGCCACATGTCAACACTGGGTCTGACTGAGCGCCTCCAGGATAGAGGCCCAAGCAAGACGCGCCCCGAGGAAAGTCTTGACACATGTCAACACTGGGTCTGACTGAGGGCCTCCAGGAGAGAGGCCCAACCAAGGCGCGCCCCGAGGAGAGTCTTGCCACATGCCAACACTGGGTCTGACTGAGCGCCTCCAGGAGAGAGGCCCAAGCAAGACGCGCCCCGAGGAGCGTCTTGCCACATGTCAACAATGGGTCTGACTGAGCGCCTCCAGGAGAGAGGCCCAAGCAAGACGCACCCCGAGGAGCGTCTTTCCACATGTCAGCACTGGGTCTGACTGAGCGCCTCCAGGAGAGAGGCCCCAGCAAGACGCGCCCAGAGGAGCGTCTTGCCTTATGTCAGCACTCGGTCTGACTGAGCGCCTCCAGGAGAGAGGCCCAAGCAAGACGCACCCCGAGGAGCGTCTTTCCACGTTTCACCACTGGGTCTGACTGAGCGCCTCCAGGAGAGAGGCCCAAGCAAGACGCGCCCCGAGGAGCGTCTTGCCACGTGTCATCACTGGGTCTGACTGAGCGCCTCCAGGAGAGAGGCCCAAGCAAGACGCGCCCTGAGGAGCGTCTTGCCACGTGTCACCACTGGGTCTGACTGAGTGCCTCCAGGAGAGAAAGCCCAAGCAAGATGTGCCCCGAGGAGCGTCTTGCCACATGTGAACACTGGGTCTGACAGAGGGCCTCCAGGAGAGAGGCCCAAGTAAGACGCGCCCCAAGGAGCGTCTTGCCACATGTCAACACTGGGTCTGACTAAGCGCCTCCAGGAGAGAGGCCCAAGCAAGACGCGCCCCGAGGAGCGTCTTGCCACATGTCAACACTGGGTCTGACTGAGCGCCTCCAGGAGAGAGGCCCAAGCAAGACACGCCCCGAGGAGCGTCTTGCCACATGTCAGCACTGGGTCTGACTGAGCGCCTCCAGGAGAGAGGCCCCAGCAAGACGCGCCCTGAGGAGCGTCTTGCCTTATGTCAACACTGGGTCTGACTGAGGGCCTCCAGGAGAGAGGCCCAACCAAGGCGCGCCCCGAGGAGAGTCTGGCCACATGCCAACACTGGGTCTGACTGAGCGCCTCCAGGAGAGAGGCCCAAGCAAGACGCGCCCCGAGGAGCGTCTTGCCACATGACAACACTGGGTCTGACTGAGCGCCTCCAGGAGAGAGGCCCAAGCAAGACATACCCCGAGGAGCGTCTTGCCACATGTCAGCACTGGGTCTGACTGAGCGCCTCCAGGAGAGAGGCCCCAGCAAGACGCGCCCAGAGGAGCGTCTTGCCTTATGTCAGCACTCTGTCTGACTGAGCGCCTCCAGGAGAGAGGCCCAAGCAAGACGCGCCCCGAGGAGCGTCTTTCCATGTGTCACCACTGGGTCTGACTGAGCGCCTCCAGGAGAGAGGCCCAAGCAAGACGCGCCCCGAGGAGCGTCTTGCCATGTGTCATCACTGGGTCTGACTGAGCGCCTCCAGGAGAGAGGCCCAAGCAAGACGCGCCCCGAGGAGCGTCTTGCCACGTGTCACCACTGAGTCTGACTGAGTGCCTCCAGGAGAGAGGCCCAAGCAAGACGCACCCCGAGGAGCGTCTTTCCACGTTTCACCACTGGGTCTGACTGAGCGCCTCCAGGAGAGACGCCCAACTAAGACGCGCCCCGAGGAGCGTCTTGCCACGTGTCATCACTGGGTCTGACTGAGCGCCTCCAGGAGAGAGGCCCAAGCAAGACGCGCCCTGAGGAGCGTCTTGCCACGTGTCACCACTGGGTCTGACTGAGTGCCTCCAGGAGAGAAAGCCCAAGCAAGATGTGCCCCGAGGAGCGTCTTGCCACATGTGAACACTGGGTCTGACAGAGGGCCTCCAGGAGAGAGGCCCAAGTAAGACGCGCCCCGAGGAGCGTCTTGCCACATGTCAACACTGGGTCTGACTGAGCGCCTCCAGGAGAGAGGCCCAAGCAAGACGCGCCCCGAGGAGAGTCTTGCCACATGTCAACACTGGGTCTGACTGAGCGCCTCCAGGAGAGAGGCCCAAGCAAGACACGCCCCGAGGAGCGTCTTGCCACATGTCAGCACTGGGTCTGACTGAGCGCCTCCAGGAGAGAGGCCCCAGCAAGACGCGCCCCGAGGAGCGTCTTGCCTTATGTCAACACTGGGTCTGACTGAGGGCCTCCAGGAGAGAGGCCCAACCAAGGCGCGCCCCGAGGAGAGTCTGGCCACATGCCAACACTGGGTCTGACTGAGCGCCTCCAGGAGAGAGGCCCAAGCAAGACGCGCCCCGAGGAGCGTATTGCCACATGTCAACACTGGGTCTGACTGAGCGCCTCCAGGAGAGAGGCCCAAGCAAGACATACCCCGAGGAGCGTCTTGCCACATGTCAGCACTGGGTCTGACTGAGCGCCTCCAGGAGAGAGGCCCCAGCAAGACGCGCCCAGAGGAGCGTCTTGCCTTATGTCAGCACTCGGTCTGACTGAGCGCCTCCAGGAGAGAGGCCCAAGCAAGACGCGCCCCGAGGAGCGTCTTTCCACGTGTCACCACTGGGTCTGACTGAGCGCCTCCAGGAGAGAGGCCCAAGCAAGACGCGCCCCGAGGAGCGTCTTGCCATGTGTCATCACTGGGTCTGACTGAGCGCCTCCAGGAGAGAGGCCCAAGCAAGACGCGCCCCGAGGAGCGTCTTGCCACGTGTCACCACTGGGTCTGACTGAGTGCCTCCAGGAGAGAGGCCCAAGCAAGACGCGCCCCGAGGAGCGTCTTGCCACATGTCAACACTGGGTCTGACTGAGCGCCTCCAGGAGAGAGGCCCAAGCAAGACACGCCCCGAGGAGCGTCTTGCCACATGTCAGCACTGGGTCTGACTGAGCGCCTCCAGGAGAGAGGCCCCAGCAAGACGCGCCCCGAGGTGCGTCTTGCCTTATGTCAACACTGGGTCTGACTGAGGGCCTCCAGGAGAGAGGCCCAACCAAGGCGCGCCCCGAGGAGAGTCTGGCCACATGCCAACACTGGGTCTGAATGAGCGCCTCCAGGAGAGAGGCCCAAGCAAGACGCGCCCCGAGGAGCGTATTGCCACATGTCAACACTGGGTCTGACTGAGCGCCTCCAGGAGAGAGGCCCAAGCAAGACATACCCCGAGGAGCGTCTTGCCACATGTCAGCACTGGGTCTGACTGAGCGCCTCCAGGAGAGAGGCCCCAGCAAGACGCGCCCAGACGAGCGTCTTGCCTTATGTCAGCACTCGGTCTGACTGAGCGCCTCCAGGAGAGAGGCCCAAGCAAGACGCGCCCCGAGGAGCGTCTTTCCACGTGTCACCACTGGGTCTGACTGAGCGCCTCCAGGAGAGAGGCCCAAGCAAGACGCGCCCCGAGGAGCGTCTTGCCATGTGTCATCACTGGGTCTGACTGAGCGCCTCCAGGAGAGAGGCCCAAGCAAGACGCGCCCCGAGGAGCGTCTTGCCTTATGTCAACACTGGGTCTGAATGAGGGCCTCCAGGAGAGAGGCCCAACCAAGGCGCGCCCCGAGGAGAGTCTGGCCACATGCCAACACTGGGTCTGACTGAGCGCCTCCAGGAGAGAGGCCCAAGCAAGACGCGCCCCGAGGAGGGTCTTGCCACATGTCAACACTTGGTCTGACTGAGCGCCTCCAGGAGAGAGGCCCAAGCAAGACGCACCCCGAGGAGCGTCTTGCCACATGTCAGCACTGGGTCTGACTGAGCGCCTCCAGGAGAGAGGCCCCAGCAAGACGCGCCCAGAGGAGCGTCTTGCCTTATGTCAGCACTCGGTCTGACTGAGCGCCTCCAGGAGAGAGGCCCAAGCAAGAAGCGCCCCGAGGAGCGTCTTTCCACGTGTCACCACTGGGTCTGACTGAGCGCCTCCAGGAGAGAGGCCCAAGCAAGACGCGCCCCGAGGAGCGTCTTGCCACGTGTCACCACTGGGTCTGACTGAGCGCCTCCAGGAGAGAGGCCCAAGCATGATGCGCCCCGAGGAGCGTCTTGCCACATGTCAACAATGGGTCTGACTGAGGGCCTCCAGCAGAGAGGCCCAAGCAAGATGTGCCCCGAGGAGCGTCTTGCCACATGTAACACTGGGTCTGACTGAGCGCCTCCAGGAGAGAGGCCCGAGCAAGACGCGCCCCGAGGAGCGTCTTGCCATATGTCAACACTGGGTCTGACTGAGAGCCTCCAGGAGAGAGGCCCAAGCAAGACGCGCCCCGAGGAGCTTCATGCCACATGTCAACACTGGGTCTGACTGAGCGCCTCCAGGAGAGAGGCCCAAGCAAGACATACCCCGAGGAGCGTCTTGCCACGTGTCAGCACTGGGTCTGACTGAGCGCCTCCAGGAGAGAGGCCCAAGCAAGACGCGCCCCGAGGAGCGTCTTTCCACGTGTCACCACTGGGTCTGACTGAGCGCCTCCAGGAGAGAGGCCCAAGCAAGACGCGCCCCGAGGAGCGTCTTGCCACGTGTCATCACTGGATCTGACTGAGCGCCTCCAGGAGAGAGGCCCAAGCAAGACGCGCCCCGAGGAGCGTCTTGCCACGTGTCAGCACTGGGTCTGACTGAGCGCCTCCAGGAGAGAGGCCCCAGCAAGACGCGCCCCGAGGAGCGTCTTGCCTTATGTCAACACTGGGTCTGACTGAGTGCCTCCAGGAGAGAGGCCCAACCAAGGCGCGCCCCGAGGAGAGTCTGGCCACATGCCAACACTGGGTCTGACTGAGCGCCTCCAGGAGAGAGGCCCAAGCAAGACGCGCCCCGAGGAGCGTCTTGCCACATGTCAACACTGGGTCTGACTGAGCGCCTCCAGGAGAGAGGCCCAAGCAAGACATACCCCGAGGAGCGTCTTGCCACATGTCAGCACTGGGTCTGACTGAGCGCCTCCAGGAGAGAGGCCCCAGCAAGACGCGCCCAGAGGAGCGTCTTGCCTTATGTCAGCACTCGGTCTGACTGAGCGCCTCCAGGAGAGAGGCCCAAGCAAGACGCGCCCCGAGGAGCGTCTTTCCACGTGTCACCACTGGGTCTGACTGAGCGCCTCCAGGAGAGAGGCCCAAGCAAGACGCGCCCCGAGGAGCGTCTTGCCACGTGTCATCACTGGGTCTGACTGAGCACCTCCAGGAGAGAGGCCCAAGCAAGACACGCCCCGAGGAGCGTCTTGCCACGTGTCACCACTAGGTCTGACTGAGCGCCTCCAGGAGAGAGGCCCAAGCAAGATGCGCCCTGAGGAGCGTCTTGCCACGTGTCACCACTGGGTCTGACTGAGTGCCTCCAGGAGAGAGGCCCAAGCAAGATGTGCCCCGAGGAGCGTCTTGCCTTATGTCAACACTGGGTCTGACTGAGGGCCTCCAGGAGAGAGGCCCAAGCAAGACGCGCCCCGAGGAGCGTCTTGCCACATGTCAGCACTGGGTCTGACTGAGCGCCTCCAGGAGAGAGGCCCCAGCAAGACGCGCCCAGAGGAGCGTCTTGCCTTATGTCAGCACTCGGTCTGACTGAGCGCCTCCAGGAGAGAGGCCCAAGCAAGACGCGCCCCGAGGAGCGTCTTTCCACGTGTCACCACTGGGTCTGACTGAGCGCCTCCAGGAGAGAGGCCCAAGCAAGATGTGCCCAGAGGAGCGTCTTGCCACATGTGAACACTGGGTCTGACAGAGGGCCTCCAGGAGAGAGGCCCAAGCAATAGGCGCCCCGAGGAGCGTCTTGCCACATGTCATCACTGGGTCTGACTGAGCGCCTCCAGGAGAGAGGCCCAAGCAAGACGCGCCCCGAGGAGTGTCTTGCCACATGTCAGCACTGGGTCTGACTGAGCGCCTCCAGGAGAGAGGCCCCAGCAAGATGCGCCCCGAGGAGCGTCTTGCCACGTGTCACCACTGGGTCTGACTGAGTGCCTCCAGGAGAGAGGCCCAAGCAAGACGCTCCCCGAGGAGCGTCTTGCCACATGTCAGCACTCGGTCTGACTGAGCGCCTCCAGGAGAGAGGCCCAAGCAAGACGCGCCCCGAGGAGCGTCTTGCCACGTGTCACCACTGGGTCTGACTGAGCGCCTCCAGGAGAGAGGCCCAAGCATGATGCGCCCCGAGGAGCGTCTTGCCACATGTCAACAATGGGTCTGACTGAGGGCCTCCAGCAGAGAGGCCCAAGCAAGATGTGCCCCGAGGAGCGTCTTGCCACATGTAACACTGGGTCTGACTGAGCGCCTCCAGGATAGAGGCCCAAGCAAGACGGTCCCCGAGGAGCGTCTTGCCATATGTCAACACTGGGTCTGACTGAGAGCCTCCAGGAGAGAGGCCCAAGCAAGACGCGCCCCGAGGAGCTTCTTGCCACATGTCAACACTGGGTCTGACTGAGCGCCTCCAGGAGAGAGGCCCAAGCAAGACATACCCCGAGGAGCGTCTTGCCACATGTCAGCACTGGGTCTGACTGAGCGCCTCCAGGAGAGAGGCCCAAGCAAGACGCGCCCCGAGGAGCGTCTTTCCACGTGTCACCACTGGGTCTGACTGAGCGCCTCCAGGAGAGAGGCCCAAGCAAGACGCGCCCCGAGGAGCGTCTTGCCACGTGTCATCACTGGGTCTGACTGAGCGCCTCCAGGAGAGAGGCCCAAGCAAGACGCGCCCCGAGGAGCATCTTGACACATGTCAACACTGGGTCTGACTGAGCGCCTCCAGGAGAGAGGCCCAACCAAGGCGCGCCCCGAGGAGAGTCTTGCCACATGCCAACACTGGGTCTGACTGAGCGCCTCCAGGAGAGAGGCCCAAGGAAGACGCGCCCCGAGGAGCGTCTTGCCACATGTCAACACTGGGTCTGACTGAGCGCCTCCAGGAGAGAGGCCCAAGCAAGACATACCCCGAGGAGCGTCTTGCCACATGTCAGCACTGGGTCTGACTGAGCGCCTCCAGGAGAGAGGCCCCAGCAAGACGCGCCCAGAGGAGCGTCTTGCCTTATGTCAGCACTCGGTCTGACTGAGCGCCTCCAGGAGAGAGGCCCAAGCAAGACGCGCCCCGAGGAGCGTCTTTCCACGTGTCACCACTGGGTCTGACTGAGCGCCTCCAGGAGCTAGGCCCAAGCAAGACGCGCCCCGAGGAGCGTCTTGCCACGTGTCATCACTGGGTCTGACTGAGCACCTCCAGGAGAGAGGCCCAAGCAAGACGCGCCCCGAGGAGCGTCTTGCCACGTGTCACCACTAGGTCTGACTGAGCGCCTCCAGGAGAGAGGCCCAAGCAAGATGCGCCCTGAGGAGCGTCTTGCCACGTGTCACCACTGGGTCTGACTGAGTGCCTCCAGGAGAGAGGCCCAAGCAAGATGTGCCCCGAGGAGAGTCTGGCCACATGCCAACACTGGGTCTGACTGAGCACCTCCAGGAGAGAGGCCCAAGCAAGACGCGCCCCGAGGAGCGTCTTGCCACATGTCAAACTGGGTCTGACAGAGCGCCTCCAGGAGAGAGGCCCAAGCAAGACGCACCCCGAGGAGCGTCTTGCCACATGTCAGCACTGGGTCTGACTGAGCGCCTCCAGGAGAGAGGCCCCAGCAAGACGCGCCCAGAGGAGCGTCTTGCCTTATGTCAGCACTCGGTCTGACTGAGCGCCTCCAGGAGAGAGGCCCAAGCAAGACGCGCCCCGAGGAGCGTCTTTCCACGTGTCACCACTGGGTCTGACTGAGCGCCTCCAGGAGAGAGTCCCAAGCAAGACGCGCCCCGAGGAGCGTCTTTCCACGTGTCACCACTGGGTCTGACTGAGTGCCTCCAGGAGAGAGGCCCAAGCAAGATGTGCCCCGAGGAGCGTCTTGCCACATGTGAACACTGGGTCTGATAGAGGGCCTCCAGGAGAGAGGCCCAAGTAAGAAGCGCCCCGAGGAGCGTCTTGCCACACGTCAACACTGGGTCTGACTGAGCGCCTCAAGGAGAGAGGCCCCAGCAAGACGCGCCCCGAGGAGCGTCTTGCCTTATGTCAACACTGGGTCTGACTGAGGGCCTCCAGGAGAGAGGCCCAACCAAGGCGCGCCCCGAGGAGCATCTGGCCACATGCCAACACTGGGTCTGACTGATCGCCTCCAGGAGAGAGGCCCAAGCAAGACGCGCCCCGAGGAGCGTCTTGCCACATGTCAACACTGAGTCTGACTGAGCGCCTCCAGGAGAGAGGCCCAAGCAAGACGTGCCCCGAGGAGCGTCTTGCCACATGTCAGCACTGGGTCTGACTGAGCGCCTCCAGGAGAGAGGCCCCAGCAAGACGCGCCCAGAGGAGCGTCTTGCCTTATGTCAGCACTCGGTCTGACTGAGCGCCTCCAGGAGAGAGGCCCAAGCAAGACGCGCCCCGAGGAGCGTCTTTCCACGTGTCACCACTGGGTCTGACTGAGCGCCTCCAGGAGAGAGGCCCAAGCAAGACGCGCCCCGAGGAGCGTCTTGCCTCGTGTCATCACTGGGTCTGACTGAGCGCCTCCAGGAGAGAGGCCCAAGCAAGACGCGCCCCGAGGAGCGTCTTGCCACGTGTCACCACTGGGTCTGACTGAGTGCCTCCAGGAGAGAGGCCCAAGCAAGATGTGCCCAGAGGAGCGTCTTGCCACATGTGAACACTGGGTCTGACAGAGGGCCTCCAGGAGAGAGGCCCAAGCAATAGGCGCCCCGAGGAGCGTCTTGCCACATGTCACCACTGGGTCTGACTGAGCGCCTCCAGGAGAGAGGCCCAACCAAGGCGCGCCCCGAGGAGAGTCTTGCCACATGCCAACACTGGGTCTGACTGAGCGCCTCCAGGAGAGAGGCCCAAGTAAGATGCGCCCCGAGGAGCGTCTTGCCACATGTCAACACTGGGTCTGACTGAGCGCCTCCAGGAGAGAGGCCCAAGCAAGACGCGCCCCTAGGAGCGTCTTGCCACATGTCAGCACTGGGTCTGACTGAGCGCCTCCAGGAGAGAGGCCCCAGAAGGACGCGCCCCGAGGAGCGTCTTGCCTTATGTCAGCACTCGGTCTGACTGAGCGCCTCCAGGAGAGAGAACCAAGTAAGACGCGCCCCGAGGAGCGTCTTGCCACATGTCAACACTGGGTCTGACTGAGCGCCTCCAGGAGAGAGGCCCAAGCAAGACGCGCCCCGAGGAGCGTCTTGCCATATGTCAACACTGGGTCTGACTGAGAGCCTCCAGGAGAGAGGCCCAAGCAAGACGCGCCCCGAGGAGCGTCTTGCCACATGTCAGCACTGGGTCTGACTGAGCGCCTCCAGGAGAGAGGCCCCAGCAAGACGCGCCCAGAGGAGCGTCTTGCCTTATGTCAGCACTGGGTCTGACTGAGCGCCTCCAGGAGAGAGGCCCAAGCAAGACGCGCCCCGAGGAGCGTCTTGCCACGTGTCATCACTGGGTCTGACTGAGCGCCTCCAGGAGAGAGGCCCAAGCAAGACGCGCCCCGAGGAGCGTCTTGCCACGTGTCAGCACTGGGTCTGACTGAGCGCCTCCAGGAGAGAGGCCCCAGCAAGACGCGCCCCGAGGAGCGTCTTGCCTTATGTCAACACTGGGTCTGACTGAGGGCCTCCAGGAGAGAGGCCCAACCAAGGCGCGCCCCGAGGAGAGTCTGGCCACATGCCAACACTGGGTCTGACTGAGCGCCTCCAGGAGAGAGGCCCAAGCAAGACGCGCCCCGAGGAGCATCTTGCCACATGTCAACACTGGGTCTGAATGAGCGCCTCCAGGAGAGAGGCCCAAGCAAGACATACCCCGAGGAGCGTCTTGCCACATGTCAGCACTGGGTCTGACTGAGCGCCTCCAGGAGAGAGGCCCCAGCAAGACGCGCCCAGAGGAGCGTCTTGCCTTATGTCAGCACTCGGTCTGACTGAGCGCCTCCAGGAGAGAGGCCCAAGCAAGACGCGCCCCGAGGAGCGTCTTTCCACGTGTCACCACTGGGTCTGACTGAGCGCCTCCAGGAGAGAGGCCCAAGCAAGATGCGCCCTGAGGAGCGTCTTGCCACGTGTCACCACTGGGTCTGACTGAGTGCCTCCAGGAGAGAGGCCCAAGCAAGATGTGCCCCGAGGAGAGTCTGGCCACATGCCAACACTGGGTCTGACTGAGCGCCTCCAGGAGAGAGGCCCAAGCAAGACGCGCCCCGAGGAGCGTCTTGCCACATGTCAAACTGGGTCTGACTGAGCGCCTCCAGGAGAGAGGCCCAAGCAAGACGCACCCCGAGGAGCGTCTTGCCACATGTCAGCACTGGGTCTGACTGAGCGCCTCCAGGAGAGAGGCCCCAGCAAGACGCGCCCAGAGGAGCGTCTTGCCTTATGTCAGCACTCGGTCTGACTGAGCGCCTCCAGGAGAGAGGCCCAAGCAAGACGCGCCCCGAGGAGCGTCTTTCCACGTGTCACCACTGGGTCTGACTGAGCGCCTCCAGGAGAGAGTCCCAAGCAAGACGCGCCCCGAGGAGCGTCTTTCCACGTGTCACCACTGGGTCTGACTGAGTGCCTCCAGGAGAGAGGCCCAAGCAAGATGTGCCCCGAGGAGCGTCTTGCCACATGTGAACACTGGGTCTGATAGAGGGCCTCCAGGAGAGAGGCCCAAGTAAGACGCGCCCCGAGGAGCGTCTTGCCACATGTCAACACTGGGTCTGACTGAGCGCCTCAAGGAGAGAGGCCCCAGCAAGACGCGCCCCGAGGAGCGTCTTGCCTTATGTCAACACTGGGTCTGACTGAGGGCCTCCAGGAGAGAGGCCCAACCAAGGCGCGCCCCGAGGAGCGTCTGGCCACATGCCAACACTGGGTCTGACTGATCGCCTCCAGGAGAGAGGCCCAAGCAAGACGCGCCCCGAGGAGCGTCTTGCCACATGTCAACACTGAGTCTGACTGAGCGCCTCCAGGAGAGAGGCCCAAGCAAGACGTGCCCCGAGGAGCGTCTTGCCACATGTCAGCACTGGGTCTGACTGAGCGCCTCCAGGAGAGAGGCCCCAGCAAGACGCGCCCAGAGGAGCGTCTTGCCTTATGTCAGCACTCGGTCTGACTGAGCGCCTCCAGGAGAGAGGCCCAAGCAAGACGCGCCCCGAGGAGCGTCTTTCCACGTGTCACCACTGGGTCTGACTGAGCGCCTCCAGGAGAGAGGCCAAAGCAAGACGCGCCCCGAGGAGCGTCTTGCCTCGTGTCATCACTGGGTCTGACTGAGCGCCTCCAGGAGAGAGGCCCAAGCAAGACGCGCCCCGAGGAGCGTCTTGCCACGTGTCACCACTGGGTCTGACTGAGTGCCTCCAGGAGAGAGGCCCAAGCAAGATGTGCCCAGAGGAGCGTCTTGCCACATGTGAACACTGGGTCTGACAGAGGGCCTCCAGGAGAGAGGCCCAAGCAATAGGCGCCCCGAGGAGCGTCTTGCCACATGTCACCACTGGGTCTGACTGAGCGCCTCCAGGAGAGAGGCCCAACCAAGGCGCGCCCCGAGGAGAGTCTTGCCACATGCCAACACTGGGTCTGACTGAGCGCCTCCAGGAGAGAGGCCCAAGTAAGACGCGCCCCGAGGAGCGTCTTGCCACATTTCAACACTGGGTCTGACTGAGCGCCTCCAGGAGAGAGGCCCAAGCAAGACGCGCCCCTAGGAGCGTCTTGCCACATGTCAGCACTGGGTCTGACTGAGCGCCTCCAGGAGAGAGGCCCCAGAAGGACGCGCCCCGAGGAGCGTCTTGCCTTATGTCAGCACTCGGTCTGACTGAGCGCCTCCAGGAGAGAGAACCAAGTAAAACGCGCCCCGAGGAGCGTCTTGCCACATGTCAACACTGGGTCTTACTGAGCGCCTCCAGGAGAGAGGCCCAAGCAAGACGCGCCCCGAGGAGCGTCTTGCCATATGTCAACACTGGGTCTGACTGAGAGCCTCCAGGAGAGAGGCCCAAGCAAGACGCGCCCCGAGGAGCGTCTTGCCACATGTCAGCACTGGGTCTGACTGAGCGCCTCCAGGAGAGAGGCCCCAGCAAGACGCGCCCAGAGGAGCGTCTTGCCTTATGTCAGCACTCGGTCTGACTGAGCGCCTCCAGGAGAGAGGCCCAAGCAAGACGCGCCCCGAGGAGCGTCTTTCCACGTGTCACCACTGGGTCTGACTGAGCGCCTCCAGGAGAGAGGCCCAAGCAAGACGCGCCCCGAGGAGCGTCTTGCCACGTGTCATCACTGGGTCTGACTGAGCGCCTCCAGGAGAGAGGCCCAAGCAAGACACGCCCCGAGGAGCGTCTTGCCACGTGTCACCACTGGGTCTGACTGAGGGCCTCCAGGAGAGAGGCCCAAGCAAGATGTGCCCCGAGGAGCGTCTTTCCACGTGTCACCACTGGGTCTGACTGAGCGCCTCCAGGAGAGAGGCCCAAGCAAGATGTGCCCCGAGGAGCTTCTTGCCACATGTGAACACTGGGTCTGATAGAGGGCCTCCAGGAGAGAGGCCCAAGTAAGACGCGCCCTGAGGAGCGTCTTGCCACATGTCAACACTGGGTCTGACTGAGCGCCTCCAGGAGAGAGGCCCCAGCAAGACGCGCCCCGAGGAGCGTCTTGCCTTATGTCAACACTGGGTCTGACTGAGGGCCTCCAGGAGAGAGGCCCAACCAAGGCGCGCCCCGAGGAGAGTCTGGCCACATGCCAACACTGGGTCTGACTGAGCGCCTCCAGGAGAGAGGCCCAAGCAAGACGCGCCCCGAGGAGCGTCTTGCCACATGTCAACACTGGGTCTGACTGAGCGCCTCCAGGAGAGAGGCCCAAGCAAGACGCGCCCAGAGGAGCGTCTTGCCTTATGTCAGCACTCGGTCTGACTGAGCGCCTCCAGGAGAGAGGCCCAAGCAAGACGCGCCCCGAGGAGCGTCTTTCCACGTGTCACCACTGGGTCTGACTGAGCGCCTCCAGGAGAGAGGCCCAAGCAAGACGCGCCCCGAGGAGCGTCTTGCCACGTGTCATCACTGGGTCTGACTGAGCGCCTCCAGGAGAGAGGCCCAAGCAAGACACGCCCCGAGGAGCGTCTTGCCACGTGTCACCACTGGGTCTGACTGAGGGCCTCCAGGAGAGAGGCCCAAGCAAGATGTGCCCCGAGGAGCGTCTTTCCACGTGTCACCACTGGGTCTGACTGAGCGCCTCCAGGAGAGAGGCCCAAGCAAGATGTGCCCCGAGGAGCTTCTTGCCACATGTGAACACTGGGTCTGATAGAGGGCCTCCAGGAGAGAGGCCCAAGTAAGACGCGCCCCGAGGAGCGTCTTGCCACATGTCAACACTGGGTCTGACTGAGCGCCTCCAGGAGAGAGGCCCCAGCAAGACGCGCCCCGAGGAGCGTCTTGCCTTATGTCAACACTGGGTCTGACTGAGGGCCTCCAGGAGAGAGGCCCAACCAAGGCGCGCCCCGAGGAGAGTCTGGCCACATGCCAACACTGGGTCTGACTGAGCGCCTCCAGGAGAGAGGCCCAAGCAAGACGCGCCCCGAGGAGCGTCTTGCCACATGTCAACACTGGGTCTGACTGAGCGCCTCCAGGAGAGAGGCCCAAGCAAGACGCACCCCGAGGAGCGTCTTGCCACATGTCAGCACTGGGTCTAACTGAGCGCCTCCAGGAGAGAGGCCCCAGCAAGACGCGCCCAGAGGAGTTTCTTGCCTTATGTCATCACTGGGTCTGACTGAGCGCCTCCAGGAGAGAGGCCCAAGCAAGACGCGCCCCGAGGAGCGTCTTTCCACGTGTCACCACTGGGTCTGACTGAGCGCCTCC
This sequence comes from Nothobranchius furzeri, assembly GCF_043380555.1. Lineage (NCBI taxonomy): Eukaryota > Metazoa > Chordata > Actinopteri > Cyprinodontiformes > Nothobranchiidae > Nothobranchius > Nothobranchius furzeri. The sequence continues at coordinate 43,647,217 of NC_091748.1, forward strand.
AGGAGAGAGGCCCAAGCAAGACGCGCCCCGAGGAGCGTCTTGCCACATGTCAACAATGGGTCTGACTGAGGGCCTCCAGGAGAGAAGCCCAAGCAAGACGCGCCCCGAGGAGCGTCTTGACACTTGTCAGCACTCGGTCTGACTGAGCGCCTCCAGGAGAGAGGCCCAAGTAAGACGCGCCCCGAGGAGCGTCTTGCCACATGTCAACACTGGGTCTGACTGAGCGCCTCCAGGAGAGAGGCCCCAGCAAGACGCGCCCAGAGGAGCGTCTTGCCTTATGTCAGCACTCGGTCTGACTGAGCGCCTCCAGGAGAGAGGCCCAAGCAAGACGCACCCCGAGGAGCGTCTTTCCACGTGTCACCACTGGGTCTGACTGAGTGCCTCCAGGAGAGAGGCCCAAGCAAGACGCGCCCCGAGGAGCGTCTTGCCACGTGTCATCACTGGGTCTGACTGAGCGCCTCCAGGAGAGAGGCCCAAGCAAGACGCGCCCCGAGGAGCGTCTTGCCACGTGTCACCACTGGGTCTGACTGAGTGCCTCCAGGAGAGAGGCCCAAGCAAGATGTTCCCCGAGGAGCGTCTTGCCACGTGTCATCACTGGGTCTGACTGAGCGCCTCCAGGAGAGAGGCCCAAGCAAGACGTGCCCTGAGGAGCGTCTTGCCATGTGTCACCACTGGGTCTGACTGAGTGCCTCCAGGAGAGAGGCCCAAGCAAGATGTGCCCCGAGGAGCGTCTTGCCACATGTGAACACTGGGTCTGATAGAGGGCCTCCAGGAGAGAGGCCCAAGTAAGACGCGCCCCGAGGAGCGTCTTGCCACATGTCAACACTGGGTCTGACTGAGCGCCTCCAGGAGAGAGGCCCCAGCAAGACGCGCCCCGAGGAGCGTCTTGCCTTATGTCAACACTGGGTCTGACTGAGGGCCTCGAGGAGAGAGGCCCAACCAAGGCGCGCCCCGAGGAGAGTCTGGCCACATGCCAACACTGGGTCTGACTGAGCGCCTCCAGGAGAGAGGCCCAAGCAAGACGCGCCCCGAGGAGCGTCTTGCCACATGTCAACACTGGGTCTGACTGAGCGCCTCCAGGAGAGAGGCCCAAGCAAGACGCACCCCGAGGAGCGTCTTGCCACATGTCAGCACTGGGTCTGAGTGAGCGCCTCCAGGAGAGAGGCCCCAGCAAGACGCGCCCAGAGGAGCGTCTTGCCTTATGTCAGCACTCGGTCTGACTGAGCGCCTCCAGGAGAGAGGCCCAAGCAAGACGCGCCCCGAGGAGCATATTGCCACATGTCAACAATGGGTCTGACTGAGGGCCTCCAGGAGAGAAGCCCAAGCAAAACGCACCCCGAGGAGCGTCTTGCCACTTGTCAGCACTCGGTCTGACTGAGCGCCTCCAGGAGAGAGGCCCAAGTAAGACGCGCCCCGAGGAGCGTCTTGCCACATGTCAACACTGGGTCTGACTGAGCGCCTCCAGGAGAGAGTCCCCAGCAAGACGCGCCCAGAGGTTGCGTCTTGCCTTATGTCAGCACTCGGTCTGACTGAGCGCCTCCAGGAGAGAAGCCCAAGCAAGACGCGCCCCGAGGAGCGTCTTTCCACGTGTCACCACTGGGTCTGACTGAGCGCCTCCAGGAGAGAGGCCCAAGCAAGACGCGCCCCGAGGAGCGTCTTTCCACGTGTCATCACTGGGTCTGACTGAGCGCCTCCAGGAGAGAGGCCCAAGCAAGACGCGCCCCGAGGAGCGTCTTGCCACGTGTCATCACTGGGTCTGACTGAGCGCCTCCAGGAGAGAGGCCCAAGCAAGAAGCGCCCTGAGGAGCGTCTTGCCATGTGTCACCACTGGGTCTGACTGAGTGCCTCCAGGAGAGAGGCCCAAGCAAGATGTGCCCCGAGGAGCGTCTTGCCACATGTGTACACTGGGTCTGATAGAGGGCCTCCAGGAGAGAGGCCCAAGTAAGACGCGCCCCGAGGAGCGTCTTGCCTTATGTCAACACTGGGTCTGACTGAGGGCCTCCAGGAGAGAGGCCCAACGAAGGCGCGCCCAGAGGTTGCGTCTTGCCTTATGTCAGCACTCGGTCTGACTGAGCGCCTCCAGGAGAGAAGCCCAAGCAAGACGCGCCCCGAGGAGCGTCTTTCCACGTGTCATCACTGGGTCTGACTGAGCGCCTCCAGGAGAGAGGCCCAAGCAAGACGCGCCCCGAGGAGCGTCTTGCCACGTGTCACCACTGGGTCTGACTGAGTGCCTCCAGGAGAGAGGCCCAAGCAAGATGTGCCCCGAGGAGCGTCTTTCCACGTGTCACCACTGGGTCTGACTGAGCGCCTCCAGGAGAGAGGCCCAAGCAAGACGCGCCCCGAGGAGCGTCTTGCCACGTGTCATCACTGGGTCTGACTGAGCGCCTCCAGGAGAGAGGCCCAAGCAAGACGTGCCCTGAGGAGCGTCTTGCCATGTGTCACCACTGGGTCTGACTGAGTGCCTCCAGGAGAGAGGCCCAAGCAAGATGTGCCCCGAGGAGCGTCTTGCCACATGTGTACACTGGGTCTGATAGAGGGCCTCCAGGAGAGAGGCCCAAGTAAGACGCGCCCCGAGGAGCGTCTTGCCTTATGTCAACACTGGGTCTGACTGAGGGCCTCCAGGAGAGAGGCCCAACGAAGGCGCGCCCCGAGGAGAGTCTGGCCACATGCCAACACTGGGTCTGACTGAGCGCCTCCAGGAGAGAGGCCCAAGCAAGACGCGCCCCGAGGAGCGTCTTGCCACATGTCAACACTGGGTCTCACTGAGCGCCTCCAGGAGAGAGGCCCAAGCAAGACGCACCCCGAGGAGCGTCTTGCCACATGTCAGCACTGGGTCTGACTGAGCGCCTCCAGGAGAGAGGCCCCAGCAAGACGCGGCCACAGGAGCGTCTTGCCTTATGTCAGCACTCGGTCTGACTGAGCGCCTCCAGGAGAGAGGCCCAAGCAAGACGCGCCCCGAGGAGCGTCTTTCCACGTGTCACCACTGGGTCTGACTGAGCGCCTCCAGGAGAGAGGCCAAAGCAAGACGCGCCCCGAGGAGCGTCTTGCCACATGTCAACAATGGGTCTGACTGAGGGCCTCCAGGAGAGAAGCCCAAGCAAGACGCGCCCCGAGGAGTGTCTTGCCACTTGTCAGCACTCGGTCTGACTGAGCGCCTCCAGGAGAGAGGCCCAAGTAAGACGCTCCCCGAGGAGCGTCTTGCCACATGTCAACACTGGGTCTGACTGAGCGCCTCCAGGAGAGAGGCCCAAGTAAGACGCGCCCCGAGGAGCGTCTTGCCACATGTCAACACTGGGTCGGACTGAGCGCCTCCAGGAGAGAGGCCCAAGCAAGACGCGCCCCGAGGAGCGTCTTGCCACATGTCAACACTGGGTCTGACTGAGAGCCTCCAGGAGAGAGGCCCAAGCAAGACGCGCCCCGAGGAGCATCTTGCCATATGTCAACACTGGGTCTGACTGAGAGCCTCCAGGAGAGAGGCCCAAGCAAGACGCGCCCCGAGGAGCGTCTTGCCACATGTCAACACTGGGTCTGACTGAGCGCCTCCAGGAGAGAGGCCCAAGCAAGACATACCCCGAGGAGCGTCTTGCCACATGTCAGCACTGGGTCTGACTGAGCGCCTCCAGGAGAGAGGCCCCAGCAAGACGCGCCCAGAGGAGCGTCTTGCCTTATGTCAGCACTCGGTCTGACTGAGCGCCTCCAGGAGAGAGGCCCAAGCAAGACGCGCCCCGAGGAGCGTCTTTCCACGTGTCACCACTGGGTCTGACTGAGCGCCTCCAGGAGAGAGGCCCAAGCAAGACGCGCCCCGAGGAGCGTCTTGCCACGTGTCATCACTGGGTCTGACTGAGCGCCTCCAGGAGAGAGGCCCACGCAAGACGCGCCCCGAGGAGCGTCTTGCCACGTGTCACCACTGGGTCTGACTGAGTGCCTCCAGGAGAGAGGCCCAAGCAAGATGTGCCCCGAGGAGCGTCTTTCCACCTGTCACCACTGGGTCTGACTGAGCGCCTCCAGGAGAGAGGCCCAAGCAAGACGCGCCCCGAGGAAGGTCTTGCCATCTGTCATCACTGGGTCTGACTGAGCGCCTCCAGGAGAGAGGCCCAAGCAAGACGCGCCCTGAGGAGCGTCTTGCCATGTGTCACCACTGGGTCTGACTGAGTGCCTCCAGGAGAGAGGCCTAAGCAAGATGTGCCCCGAGGAGCGTCTTGCCACATGTGAACACTGGGTCTGACAGAGGGCCTCCAGGAGAGAGGCCCAAGCAATACGCGCCCCGAGGAGCGTCTTGCCACATGTCACCACTGGGTCTGACTGAGCGCCTCCAGGAGAGAGGCCCAACCAAGGCGCGCCCCGAGGAGAGTCTTGCCACATGCCAACACTGGGTCTGACTGAGCGCCTCCAGGAGAGAGACCCAAGTAAGACGCGCCCCGAGGAGCGTCTTGCCACATGTCAACACTGGGTCTGACTGAGCGCCTCCAGGAGAGAGGCCCAAGCAAGACGCGCCCCTAGGAGCGTCTTGCCACATGTCAGCACTGGGTCTGACTGAGCGCCTCCAGGAGAGAGGCCCCAGAAGGACGCGCCCCGAGGAGCGTCTTGCCTTATGTCAGCACTCGGTCTGACTGAGCGCCTCCAGGAGAGAGGCCCAAGTAAGACGCGCCCCGAGGAGCGTCTTGCCACATGTCAACACTGGGTCTGACTGAGCGCCTCCAGGAGAGAGGCCCAAGCAAGACGCGCCCCGAGGAGCGTCTTGCCATATGTCAACACTGGGTCTGACTGAGAGCCTCCAGGAGAGAGGCCCAAGCAAGACGCGCCCCGAGGAGCGTCTTGCCACATGTCAGCACTGGGTCTGACTGAGCGCCTCCAGGAGAGAGGCCCCAGCAAGACGCGCCCAGAGGAGCGTCTTGCCTTATGTCAGCACTCGGTCTGACTGAGCGCCTCCAGGAGAGAGGCCCAAGCAAGACGCGCCCCGAGGAGCGTCATTCCACGTGTCACCACTGGGTCTGACTGAGCGCCTCCAGGAGAGAGGCCCAAGCAAGACGCGCCCCGAGGAGCGTCTTGCCACGTGTCATCACTGGGTCTGACTGAGCGCCTCCAGGAGAGAGGCCCAAGCAAGACGCGCCCCGAGGAGCGTCTTGCCACGTGTCACCACTGGGTCTGACTGAGGGCCTCCAGGAGAGAGGCCCAAGCAAGATGTGCCCCGAGGAGCGTCTTTCCACGTGTCACCACTGGGTCTGACTGAGCGCCTCCAGGAGAGAGGCCCAAGCAAGACGCGCCCCGAGGAGCGTCTTGCCACGTGTCACCACTGGGTCTGACTGAGTGCCTCCAGGAGAGAGGCCCAAGCAAGATGTGCCCCGAGGAGCTTCTTGCCACATGTGAACACTGGGTCTGATAGAGGGCCTCCAGGAGAGAGGCCCAAGTAAGACGCGCCCCGAGGAGCGTCTTGCCACATGTCAACACTGGGTCTGACTGAGCGCCTCCAGGAGAGAGGCCCCAGCAAGATGCGCCCCGAGGAGCGTCTTGCCTTATGTCAACACTGGGTCTGACTGAGGGCCTCCAGGAGAGAGGCCCAACCAAGGCGCGCCCCGAGGAGAGTCTGGCCACATGCCAACACTGGGTCTGACTGAGCGCCTCCAGGAGAGAGGCCCAAGCAAGACGCGCCCCGAGGAGCGTCTTGCCACATGTCAACACTGGGTCTGACTGAGCGCCTCCAGGAGAGAGGCCCAAGCAAGACGCACCCCGAGGAGCGTCTTGCCACATGTCAGCACTGGGTCTGACTGAGCGCCTCCAGGAGAGAGGCCCCAGCAAAACGCGCCCAGAGGAGTTTCTTGCCTAATGTCATCACTGGGTCTGACTGAGCGCCTCCAGGAGAGAGGCCCAAGCAAGACGCGCCCCGAGGAGCGTCTTTCCACGTGTCACCACTGGGTCTGAATGAGCGCCTCCAGGAGAGAGGCCCAAGCAAGACGCGCCCCGAGGAGCGTCTTGCCACATGTCAACAATGGGTCTGACTGAGGGCCTCCAGGAGAGAAGCCCAAGCAAGACGCGCCCCGAGGAGCGTCTTGACACTTGTCAGCACTCGGTCTGACTGAGCGCCTCCAGGAGAGAGGCCCAAGTAAGACGCGCCCCGAGGAGCGTCTTGCCACATGTCAACACTGGGTCTGACTGAGCGCCTCCAGGAGAGAGGCCCCAGCAAGACGCGCCCAGAGGAGCGTCTTGCCTTATGTCAGCACTCGGTCTGACTGAGCGCCTCCAGGAGAGAGGCCCAAGCAAGACGCGCCCCGAGGAGCGTCTTTCCACGTGTCACCACTGGGTCTGACTGAGCGCCTCCAGGAGAGAGGCCCAAGCAAGACGCGCCCCGAGGAGCGTCTTGCCACGTGTCATCACTGGGTCTGACTGAGCGCCTCCAGGAGAGAGGCCCAAGCAAGACGCGCCCCGAGGAGCGTCTTGCCACGTGTCACCACTGGGTCTGACTGAGTGCCTCCAGGAGAGAGGCCCAAGCAAGATGTGCCCCGAGGAGCGTCTTTCCACGTGTCACCACTGGGTCTGACTGAGCGCCTCCAGGAGAGAGGCCCAAGCAAGATGCGCCCTGAGGAGCGTCTTGCCATGTGTCACCACTGGGTCTGACTGAGTGCCTCCAGGAGAGAGGCCCAAGCAAGATGTGCCCCGAGGAGCGTCTTGCCACATGTGAACACTGGGTCTGATAGAGGGCCTCCAGGAGAGAGGCCCAAGTAAGACGCGCCCCGAGGAGCGTCTTGCCACATGTCAACACTGGGTCTGACTGAGCGCCTCCAGGAGAGAGGCCCCAGCAAGACGCGCCCCGAGGAGCGTCTTGCCTTATGTCAACACTGGGTCTGACTGAGGGCCTCCAGGAGAGAGGCCCAACCAAGGCGCGCCCCGAGGAGAGTCTGGCCACATGCCAACACTGGGTCTGACTGAGCGCCTCCAGGAGAGAGGCCCAAGCAAGACGCGCCCCGAGGAGCGTCTTGCCACATGTCAACACTGGGTCTGACTGAGCGCCTCCAGGAGAGAGGCCCAAGCAAGACGCACCCCGAGGAGCGTCTTGCCACATGTCAGCACTGGGTCTGAGTGAGCGCCTCCAGGAGAGAGGCCCCAGCAAGACGCGCCCAGAGGAGCGTCTTGCCTTATGTCAGCACTCGGTCTGACTGAGCGCCTCCAGGAGAGAGGCCCAAGTAAGATGCGCCCCGAGGAGCGTCTTGCCACATGTCAACACTGGGTCTGACTGAGCGCCTCCAGGAGAGAGGCCCCAGCAAGACGCGCCCCGAGGAGCATATTGCCACATGTCAACAATGGGTCTGACTGAGGGCCTCCAGGAGAGAAGCCCAAGCAAGACGCACCCCGAGGAGCGTCTTGCCACTTGTCAGCACTCGGTCTGACTGAGCGCCTCCAGGAGAGAGGCCCAAGTAAGACGCGCCCCGAGGAGCGTCTTGCCACATGTCAACACTGGGTCTGACTGAGCGCCTCCAGGAGAGAGTCCCCAGCAAGACGCGCCCAGAGGTTGCGTCTTGCCTTATGTCAGCACTCGGTCTGACTGAGCGCCTCCAGGAGAGAAGCCCAAGCAAGACGTGCCCCGAGGAGCGTCTTTCCACGTGTCACCACTGGGTCTGACTGAGCGCCTCCAGGAGAGAGGCCCAAGCAAGACGCGCCCCGAGGAGTGTCTTGCCACGTGTCATCACTGGGTCTGACTGAGCGCCTCCAGGAGAGAGGCCCAAGCAAGACGCGCCTCGAGGAGCGTCTTGCCACGTGTCACCACTGGGTCTGACTGAGTGCCTCCAGGAGAGAGGCCCAAGCAAGATGTGCCCCGAGGAGCGTCTTTCCACGTGTCACCACTGGGTCTGACTGAGCGCCTCCAGGAGAGAGGCCCAAGCAAGACGCGCCCCGAGGAGCGTCTTGCCACGTGTCATCACTGGGTCTGACTGAGTGCCTCCAGGAGAGAGGCCCAAGCAAGATGTGCCCCGAGGAGCGTCTTGCCACATGTGTACACTGGGTCTGATAGAGGGCCTCCAGGAGAGAGGCCCAAGTAAGACGCGCCCCGAGGAGCGTCTTGCCTTATGTCAACACTGGGTCTGACTGAGTGCCTCCAGGAGAGAGGCCCAAGCAAGATGCGCCCCGAGGAGCGTCTTGCCACATGTCAACACTGGGTCTCACTGAGCGCCTCCAGGAGAGAGGCCCAAGCAAGACGCACCCCGAGGAGCGTCTTGCCACATGTCAGCACTTGGTCTGACTGAGCGCCTCCAGGAGAGAGGCCCCAGCAAGACGCGGCCACAGGAGCGTCTTGCCTTATGTCAGCACTCGGTCTGACTGAGCGCCTCCAGGAGAGAGGCCCAAGCAAGACGCGCCCCGAGGAGCGTCGTTCCACGTGTCACCACTGGGTCTGACTGAGCGCCTCCAGGAGAGAGGCCAAAGCAAGACGCGCCCCGAGGAGCGTCTTGCCACATGTCAACAATGGGTCTGACTGAGGGCCTCCAGGAGAGAAGCCCAAGCAAGACGCGCCCCGAGGAGCGTCTTGCCACTTGTCAGCACTCGGTCTGACTGAGCGCCTCCAGGAGAGAGGCCCAAGTAAGACGCGCCCCGAGGAGCGTCTTGCCACATGTCAACACTGGATCTGACTGAGCGCCTCCAGGAGAGAGGCCCAAGTAAGACGCGCCCCGAGGAGCGTCTTGCCACATGTCAACACTGGGTCGGACTGAGCGCCTCCAGGAGAGAGGCCCAAGCAAGACGCGCCCCGAGGAGCGTCTTGCCACATGTCAACACTGGGTCTGACTGAGAGCCTCCAGGAGAGAGGCCCAAGCAAGACGCGCCCCGAGGAGCATCTTGCCATATGTCAACACTGGGTCTGACTGAGAGCCTCCAGGAGAGAGGCCCAAGCAAGACGCGCCCCGAGGAGCGTCTTGCCACGTGTCATCACTGGGTCTGACTGAGCGCCTCCAGGAGAGAGGCCCAAGCAAGACGCGCCCCGAGGAGCGTCTTGCCACGTGTCACCACTGGGTCTGACTGAGTGCCTCCAGGAGAGAGGCCCAAGCAAGATGTGCCCCGAGGAGCGTCTTTCCACGTGTCACCACTGGGTCTGACTGAGCGCCTCCAGGAGAGAGGCCCAAGCAAGATGCGCCCTGAGGAGCGTCTTGCCATGTGTCACCACTGGGTCTGACTGAGTGCCTCCAGGAGAGAGGCCCAAGCAAGATGTGCCCCGAGGAGCGTCTTGCCACATGTGAACACTGGGTCTGATAGAGGGCCTCCAGGAGAGAGGCCCAAGTAAGACGCGCCCCGAGGAGCGTCTTGCCACATGTCAACACTGGGTCTGACTGAGCGCCTCCAGGAGAGAGGCCCCAGCAAGACGCGCCCCGAGGAGCGTCTTGCCTTATGTCAACACTGGGTCTGACTGAGGGCCTCCAGGAGAGAGGCCCAACCAAGGCGCGCCCCGAGGAGAGTCTGGCCACATGCCAACACTGGGTCTGACTGAGCGCCTCCAGGAGAGAGGCCCAAGCAAGACGCGCCCCGAGGAGCGTCTTGCCACATGTCAACACTGGGTCTGACTGAGCGCCTCCAGGAGAGAGGCCCAAGCAAGACGCACCCCGAGGAGCGTCTTGCCACATGTCAGCACTGGGTCTGAGTGAGCGCCTCCAGGAGAGAGGCCCCAGCAAGACGCGCCCAGAGGAGCGTCTTGCCTTATGTCAGCACTCGGTCTGACTGAGCGCCTCCAGGAGAGAGGCCCAAGTAAGATGCGCCCCGAGGAGCGTCTTGCCACATGTCAACACTGGGTCTGACTGAGCGCCTCCAGGAGAGAGGCCCCAGCAAGACGCGCCCCGAGGAGCATATTGCCACATGTCAACAATGGGTCTGACTGAGGGCCTCCAGGAGAGAAGCCCAAGCAAGACGCACCCCGAGGAGCGTCTTGCCACTTGTCAGCACTCGGTCTGACTGAGCGCCTCCAGGAGAGAGGCCCAAGTAAGACGCGCCCCGAGGAGCGTCTTGCCACATGTCAACACTGGGTCTGACTGAGCGCCTCCAGGAGAGAGTCCCCAGCAAGACGCGCCCAGAGGTTGCGTCTTGCCTTATGTCAGCACTCGGTCTGACTGAGCGCCTCCAGGAGAGAAGCCCAAGCAAGACGTGCCCCGAGGAGCGTCTTTCCACGTGTCACCACTGGGTCTGACTGAGCGCCTCCAGGAGAGAGGCCCAAGCAAGACGCGCCCCGAGGAGTGTCTTGCCACGTGTCATCACTGGGTCTGACTGAGCGCCTCCAGGAGAGAGGCCCAAGCAAGACGCGCCTCGAGGAGCGTCTTGCCACGTGTCACCACTGGGTCTGACTGAGTGCCTCCAGGAGAGAGGCCCAAGCAAGATGTGCCCCGAGGAGCGTCTTTCCACGTGTCACCACTGGGTCTGACTGAGCGCCTCCAGGAGAGAGGCCCAAGCAAGACGCGCCCCGAGGAGCGTCTTGCCACGTGTCATCACTGGGTCTGACTGAGTGCCTCCAGGAGAGAGGCCCAAGCAAGATGTGCCCCGAGGAGCGTCTTGCCACATGTGTACACTGGGTCTGATAGAGGGCCTCCAGGAGAGAGGCCCAAGTAAGACGCGCCCCGAGGAGCGTCTTGCCTTATGTCAACACTGGGTCTGACTGAGTGCCTCCAGGAGAGAGGCCCAAGCAAGATGCGCCCCGAGGAGCGTCTTGCCACATGTCAACACTGGGTCTCACTGAGCGCCTCCAGGAGAGAGGCCCAAGCAAGACGCACCCCGAGGAGCGTCTTGCCACATGTCAGCACTTGGTCTGACTGAGCGCCTCCAGGAGAGAGGCCCCAGCAAGACGCGGCCACAGGAGCGTCTTGCCTTATGTCAGCACTCGGTCTGACTGAGCGCCTCCAGGAGAGAGGCCCAAGCAAGACGCGCCCCGAGGAGCGTCGTTCCACGTGTCACCACTGGGTCTGACTGAGCGCCTCCAGGAGAGAGGCCAAAGCAAGACGCGCCCCGAGGAGCGTCTTGCCACATGTCAACAATGGGTCTGACTGAGGGCCTCCAGGAGAGAAGCCCAAGCAAGACGCGCCCCGAGGAGCGTCTTGCCACTTGTCAGCACTCGGTCTGACTGAGCGCCTCCAGGAGAGAGGCCCAAGTAAGACGCGCCCCGAGGAGCGTCTTGCCACATGTCAACACTGGATCTGACTGAGCGCCTCCAGGAGAGAGGCCCAAGTAAGACGCGCCCCGAGGAGCGTCTTGCAACATGTCAACACTGGGTCGGACTGAGCGCCTCCAGGAGAGAGGCCCAAGCAAGACGCGCCCCGAGGAGCGTCTTGCCACATGTCAACACTGGGTCTGACTGAGAGCCTCCAGGAGAGAGGCCCAAGCAAGACGCGCCCCGAGGAGCATCTTGCCATATGTCAACACTGGGTCTGACTGAGAGCCTCCAGGAGAGAGGCCCAAGCAAGACGCGCCCCGAGGAGCGTCTTGCCACATGTCAACACTGGGTCTGACTGAGCGCCTCCAGGAGAGAGGCCCAAGCAAGACATACCCCGAGGAGCGTCTTGCCACATGTCAGCACTGGGTCTGACTGAGCGCCTCCAGGAGAGAGGCCCCAGCAAGACGCGCCCAGAGGAGCGTCTTGCCTTATGTCAGCACTCGGTCTGACTGAGCGCCTCCAGGAGAGAGGCCCAAGCAAGACGCGCCCCGAGGAGCGTCTTTCCATGTGTCACCACTGGGTCTGACTGAGCGCCTCCAGGAGAGAGGCCCAAGCAAGACGCGCCCCGAGGAGCGTCTTGCCACGTGTCATCACTGGGTCTGACTGAGCGCCTCCAGGAGAGAGGCCCAAGCAAGACGCGCCCCGAGGAGCGTCTTGCCACGTGTCATCACTGGGTCTGACTGAGCGCCTCCAGGAGAGAGGCCCAAGCAAGACGCGCCCCGAGGAGCGTCTTGCCACGTGTTACCACTGGGTCTGACTGAGTGCCTCCAGGAGAGAGGCCCAAGCAAGATGTGCCCCGAGGAGCGTCTTTCCACCTGTCACCACTGGGTCTGACTGAGCGCCTCCAGGAGAGAGGCCCAAGCAAGACGCGCCCCGAGGAAGGTCTTGCCACCTGTCATCACTGGGTCTGACTGAGCGCCTCCAGGAGAGAGGCCCAAGCAAGACGCGCCCTGAGGAGCGTCTTGCCATGTGTCACCACTGGGTCTGACTGAGTGCCTCCAGGAGAGAGGCCCAAGCAAGATGTGCCCCGAGGAGCGTCTTGCCACATGTGAACACTGGGTCTGATAGATGGCCTCCAGGAGAGAGGCCCAAGCAAGACGCGCCCCGAGGAGCATCTTGCCATATGTCAACACTGGGTCTGACTGAGAGCCTCCAGGAGAGAGGCCCAAGCAAGACGCGCCCCGAGGAGCGTCTTGCCACGTGTCATCACTGGGTCTGACTGAGCGCCTCCAGGAGAGAGGCCCAAGCAAGACGCGCCCCGAGGAGCGTCTTGCCACGTGTCACCACTGGGTCTGACTGAGTGCCTCCAGGAGAGAGGCCCAAGCAAGATGTGCCCCGAGGAGCGTCTTTCCACGTGTCACCACTGGGTCTGACTGAGCGCCTCCAGGAGAGAGGCCCAAGCAAGATGCGCCCTGAGGAGCGTCTTGCCATGTGTCACCACTGGGTCTGACTGAGTGCCTCCAGGAGAGAGGCCCAAGCAAGATGTGCCCCGAGGAGCGTCTTGCCACATGTGAACACTGGGTCTGATAGAGGGCCTCCAGGAGAGAGGCCCAAGTAAGACGCGCCCCGAGGAGCGTCTTGCCACATGTCAACACTGGGTCTGACTGAGCGCCTCCAGGAGAGAGGCCCCAGCAAGACGCGCCCCGAGGAGCGTCTTGCCTTATGTCAACACTGGGTCTGACTGAGGGCCTCCAGGAGAGAGGCCCAACCAAGGCGCGCCCCGAGGAGAGTCTGGCCACATGCCAACACTGGGTCTGACTGAGCGCCTCCAGGAGAGAGGCCCAAGCAAGACGCGCCCCGAGGAGCGTCTTGCCACATGTCAACACTGGGTCTGACTGAGCGCCTCCAGGAGAGAGGCCCAAGCAAGACGCACCCCGAGGAGCGTCTTGCCACATGTCAGCACTGGGTCTGAGTGAGCGCCTCCAGGAGAGAGGCCCCAGCAAGACGCGCCCAGAGGAGCGTCTTGCCTTATGTCAGCACTCGGTCTGACTGAGCGCCTCCAGGAGAGAGGCCCAAGTAAGATGCGCCCCGAGGAGCGTCTTGCCACATGTCAACACTGGGTCTGACTGAGCGCCTCCAGGAGAGAGGCCCCAGCAAGACGCGCCCCGAGGAGCATATTGCCACATGTCAACAATGGGTCTGACTGAGGGCCTCCAGGAGAGAAGCCCAAGCAAGACGCACCCCGAGGAGCGTCTTGCCACTTGTCAGCACTCGGTCTGACTGAGCGCCTCCAGGAGAGAGGCCCAAGTAAGACGCGCCCCGAGGAGCGTCTTGCCACATGTCAACACTGGGTCTGACTGAGCGCCTCCAGGAGAGAGTCCCCAGCAAGACGCGCCCAGAGGTTGCGTCTTGCCTTATGTCAGCACTCGGTCTGACTGAGCGCCTCCAGGAGAGAAGCCCAAGCAAGACGTGCCCCGAGGAGCGTCTTTCCACGTGTCACCACTGGGTCTGACTGAGCGCCTCCAGGAGAGAGGCCCAAGCAAGACGCGCCCCGAGGAGTGTCTTGCCACGTGTCATCACTGGGTCTGACTGAGCGCCTCCAGGAGAGAGGCCCAAGCAAGACGCGCCTCGAGGAGCGTCTTGCCACGTGTCACCACTGGGTCTGACTGAGTGCCTCCAGGAGAGAGGCCCAAGCAAGATGTGCCCCGAGGAGCGTCTTTCCACGTGTCACCACTGGGTCTGACTGAGCGCCTCCAGGAGAGAGGCCCAAGCAAGACGCGCCCCGAGGAGCGTCTTGCCACGTGTCATCACTGGGTCTGACTGAGTGCCTCCAGGAGAGAGGCCCAAGCAAGATGTGCCCCGAGGAGCGTCTTGCCACATGTGTACACTGGGTCTGATAGAGGGCCTCCAGGAGAGAGGCCCAAGTAAGACGCGCCCCGAGGAGCGTCTTGCCTTATGTCAACACTGGGTCTGACTGAGTGCCTCCAGGAGAGAGGCCCAAGCAAGATGCGCCCCGAGGAGCGTCTTGCCACATGTCAACACTGGGTCTCACTGAGCGCCTCCAGGAGAGAGGCCCAAGCAAGACGCACCCCGAGGAGCGTCTTGCCACATGTCAGCACTTGGTCTGACTGAGCGCCTCCAGGAGAGAGGCCCCAGCAAGACGCGGCCACAGGAGCGTCTTGCCTTATGTCAGCACTCGGTCTGACTGAGCGCCTCCAGGAGAGAGGCCCAAGCAAGACGCGCCCCGAGGAGCGTCGTTCCACGTGTCACCACTGGGTCTGACTGAGCGCCTCCAGGAGAGAGGCCAAAGCAAGACGCGCCCCGAGGAGCGTCTTGCCACATGTCAACAATGGGTCTGACTGAGGGCCTCCAGGAGAGAAGCCCAAGCAAGACGCGCCCCGAGGAGCGTCTTGCCACTTGTCAGCACTCGGTCTGACTGAGCGCCTCCAGGAGAGAGGCCCAAGTAAGACGCGCCCCGAGGAGCGTCTTGCCACATGTCAACACTGGATCTGACTGAGCGCCTCCAGGAGAGAGGCCCAAGTAAGACGCGCCCCGAGGAGCGTCTTGCAACATGTCAACACTGGGTCGGACTGAGCGCCTCCAGGAGAGAGGCCCAAGCAAGACGCGCCCCGAGGAGCGTCTTGCCACATGTCAACACTGGGTCTGACTGAGAGCCTCCAGGAGAGAGGCCCAAGCAAGACGCGCCCCGAGGAGCATCTTGCCATATGTCAACACTGGGTCTGACTGAGAGCCTCCAGGAGAGAGGCCCAAGCAAGACGCGCCCCGAGGAGCGTCTTGCCACATGTCAACACTGGGTCTGACTGAGCGCCTCCAGGAGAGAGGCCCAAGCAAGACATACCCCGAGGAGCGTCTTGCCACATGTCAGCACTGGGTCTGACTGAGCGCCTCCAGGAGAGAGGCCCCAGCAAGACGCGCCCAGAGGAGCGTCTTGCCTTATGTCAGCACTCGGTCTGACTGAGCGCCTCCAGGAGAGAGGCCCAAGCAAGACGCGCCCCGAGGAGCGTCTTTCCATGTGTCACCACTGGGTCTGACTGAGCGCCTCCAGGAGAGAGGCCCAAGCAAGACGCGCCCCGAGGAGCGTCTTGCCACGTGTCATCACTGGGTCTGACTGAGCGCCTCCAGGAGAGAGGCCCAAGCAAGACGCGCCCCGAGGAGCGTCTTGCCACGTGTCATCACTGGGTCTGACTGAGCGCCTCCAGGAGAGAGGCCCAAGCAAGACGCGCCCCGAGGAGCGTCTTGCCACGTGTTACCACTGGGTCTGACTGAGTGCCTCCAGGAGAGAGGCCCAAGCAAGATGTGCCCCGAGGAGCGTCTTTCCACCTGTCACCACTGGGTCTGACTGAGCGCCTCCAGGAGAGAGGCCCAAGCAAGACGCGCCCCGAGGAAGGTCTTGCCACCTGTCATCACTGGGTCTGACTGAGCGCCTCCAGGAGAGAGGCCCAAGCAAGACGCGCCCTGAGGAGCGTCTTGCCATGTGTCACCACTGGGTCTGACTGAGTGCCTCCAGGAGAGAGGCCCAAGCAAGATGTGCCCCGAGGAGCGTCTTGCCACATGTGAACACTGGGTCTGATAGATGGCCTCCAGGAGAGAGGCCCAAGTAAGACGCGCCCCGAGGAGCGTCTTGCCACATGTCAACACTGGGTCTGACTGAGCGCCTCCAGGAGAGAGGCCCAAGCAAGACGCGCCCCGAGGAGCGTCTTGCCACGTGTCACCACTGGGTCTGACTGAGTGCCTCAAGGAGAGAGGCCCAAGCAAGATGTGCCCCGAGGAGCGTCTTGCCACATGTGAACACTGGGTCTGACAGAGGGCCTCCAGGAGAGAGGCCCAAGCAAGACGCGCCCCGAGGAGCGTCTTGCCACGTGTCACCACTGGGTCTGACTGAGTGCCTCCAGGAGAGAGGCCCAAGCAAGATGTGCCCCGAGGAGCGTCTTGCCACATGTGAACACTGGGTCTGACAGAGGGCCTCCAGGAGAGAGGCCCAAGCAATACGCGCCCCGAGGAGCGTCTTGCCACATGTCACCACTGGGTCTGACTGAGCGCCTCCAGGAGAGAGGCCCAACCAAGGCGCGCCCCGAGGAGAGTCTTGCCACATGCCAACACTGGGTCTGACTGAGCGCCTACAGGAGAGAGACCCAAGTAAGACGCGCCCCGAGGAGCGTCTTGCCACATGTCAACACTGGGTCTGACTGAGCGCCTCCAGGAGAGAGGCCCAAGCAAGACGCGCCCCTAGGAGCGTCTTGCCACATGTCAGCACTGGGTCTGACTGAGCGCCTCCAGGAGAGAGGCCCCAGAAGGACGCGCCCCGAGGAGCGTCTTGCCTTATGTCAGCACTCGGTCTGACTGAGCGCCTCCAGGAGAGAGGCCCAAGTAAGACGCGCCCCGAGGAGCGTCTTGCCACATGTCAACACTGGGTCTGACTGAGCGCCTCCAGGAGAGAGGCCCAAGCAAGACGCGCCCCGAGGAGCGTCTTGCCATATGTCAACACTGGGTCTGACTGAGAGCCTCCAGGAGAGAGGCCCAAGCAAGACGCGCCCCGAGGAGCGTCTTGCCACATGTCAGCACTGGGTCTGACTGAGCGCCTCCAGGAGAGAGGCCCCAGCAAGACGCGCCCAGAGGAGCGTCTTGCCTTATGTCAGCACTCGGTCTGACTGAGCGCCTCCAGGAGAGAGGCCCAAGCAAGACGCGCCCCGAGGAGCGTCTTTCCACGTGTCACCACTGGGTCTGACTGAGCGCCTCCAGGAGAGAGGCCCAAGCAAGACGCGCCCCGAGGAGCGTCTTGCCACGTGTCATCACTGGGTCTGACTGAGCGCCTCCAGGAGAGAGGCCCAAGCAAGACGCGCCCCGAGGAGCGTCTTGCCACGTGTCACCACTGGGTCTGACTGAGGGCCTCCAGGAGAGAGGCCCAAGCAAGATGTGCCCCGAGGAGCGTCTTTCCACGTGTCACCACTGGGTCTGACTGAGCGCCTCCAGGAGAGAGGCCCAAGCAAGACGCGCCCCGAGGAGCGTCTTGCCACGTGTCACCACTGGGTCTGACTGAGTGCCTCCAGGAGAGAGGCCCAAGCAAGATGTGCCCCGAGGAGCTTCTTGCCACATGTGAACACTGGGTCTGATAGAGGGCCTCCAGGAGAGAGGCCCAAGTAAGACGCGCCCCGAGGAGCGTCTTGCCACATGTCAACACTGGGTCTGACTGAGCGCCTCCAGGAGAGAGGCCCCAGCAAGATGCGCCCCGAGGAGCGTCTTGCCTTATGTCAACACTGGGTCTGACTGAGGGCCTCCAGGAGAGAGGCCCAACCAAGGCGCGCCCCGAGGAGAATCTGGCCACATGCCAACACTGGGTCTGACTGAGCGCCTCCAGGAGAGAGGCCCAAGCAAGACGCGCCCCGAGGAGCGTCTTGCCACATGTCAACACTGGGTCTGACTGAGCGCCTCCAGGAGAGAGGCCCAAGCAAGACGCACCCCGAGGAGCGTCTTGCCACATGTCAGCACTGGGTCTGACTGAGCGCCTCCAGGAGAGAGGCCCCAGCAAAACGCGCCCAGAGGAGTTTCTTGCCTAATGTCATCACTGGGTCTGACTGAGCGCCTCCAGGAGAGAGGCCCAAGCAAGACGCGCCCCGAGGAGGGTCTTTCCACGTGTCACCACTGGGTCTGACTGAGCGCCTCCAGGAGAGAGGCCCAAGCAAGACGCGCCCCGAGGAGCGTCTTGCCACATGTCAACAATGGGTCTGACTGAGGGGCTCCAGGAGAGAAGCCCAAGCAAGACGCGCCCCGAGGAGCGTCTTGACACTTGTCAGCACTCGGTCTGACTGAGCGCCTCCAGGAGAGAGGCCCAAGTAAGACGCGCCCCGAGGAGCGTCTTGCCACATGTCAACACTGGGTCTGACTGAGCGCCTCCAGGAGAGAGGCCCCAGCAAGACGCGCCCAGAGGAGCGTCTTGCCTTATGTCAGCACTCGGTCTGACTGAGCGCCTCCAGGAGAGAGGCCCAAGCAAGACGCGCCCCGAGGAGCGTCTTTCCACGTGTCACCACTGGGTCTGACTGAGCGCCTCCAGGAGAGAGGCCCAAGCAAGACGCGCCCCGAGGAGCGTCTTGCCACGTGTCATCACTGGGTCTGACTGAGCGCCTCCAGGAGAGAGGCCCAAGCAAGACGCGCCCCGAGGAGCGTCTTGCCACGTGTCACCACTGGGTCTGACTGAGTGCCTCCAGGAGAGAGGCCCAAGCAAGATGTGCCCCGAGGAGCGTCTTTCCACGTGTCACCACTGGGTCTGACTGAGCGCCTCCAGGAGAGAGGCCCAAGCAAGATGCGCCCTGAGGAGCGTCTTGCCATGTGTCACCACTGGGTCTGACTGAGTGCCTCCAGGAGAGAGGCCCAAGCAAGATGTGCCCCGAGGAGCGTCTTGCCACATGTGAACACTGGGTCTGATAGAGGGCCTCCAGGAGAGAGGCCCAAGTAAGACGCGCCCCGAGGAGCGTCTTGCCACATGTCAACACTGGGTCTGACTGAGCGCCTCCAGGAGAGAGGCCCCAGCAAGACGCGCCCCGAGGAGCGTCTTGCCTTATGTCAACACTGGGTCTGACTGAGGGCCTCCAGGAGAGAGGCCCAACCAAGGCGCGCCCCGAGGAGAGTCTGGCCACATGCCAACACTGGGTCTGACTGAGCGCCTCCAGGAGAGAGGCCCAAGCAAGACGCGCCCCGAGGAGCGTCTTGCCACATGTCAACACTGGGTCTGACTGAGCGCCTCCAGGAGAGAGGCCCAAGCAAGACGCACCCCGAGGAGCGTCTTGCCACATGTCAGCACTGGGTCTGAGTGAGCGCCTCCAGGAGAGAGGCCCCAGCAAGACGCGCCCAGAGGAGCGTCTTGCCTTATGTCAGCACTCGGTCTGACTGAGCGCCTCCAGGAGAGAGGCCCAAGCAAGACGCGCCCCGAGGAGCGTCTTTCCACGTGTCACCACTGGGTCTGACTGAGCGCCTCCAGGAGAGAGGCCCAAGCAAGACGCGCCCCGAGGAGCATATTGCCACATGTCAACAATGGGTCTGACTGAGGGCCTCCAGGAGAGAAGCCCAAGCAAGACGCACCCCGAGGAGCGTCTTGCCACTTGTCAGAACTCGGTCTGACTGAGCGCCTCCAGGAGAGAGGCCCAAGTAAGACGCACCCCGAGGAGCGTCTTGCCACATGTCAACACTGGGTCTGACTGAGCGCCTCCAGGAGAGAGTCCCCAGCAAGACGCGCCCAGAGGTTGCGTCTTGCCTTATGTCAGCACTCGGTCTGACTGAGCGCCTCCAGGAGAGAAGCCCAAGCAAGACGTGCCCCGAGGAGGGTCTTTCCACGTGTCACCACTGGGTCTGACTGAGCGTCTCCAGGAGAGAGGCCCAAGCAAGACGCGCCCCGAGGAGCGTCTTGCCACGTGTCATCACTGGGTCTGACTGAGCGCCTCCAGGAGAGAGGCCCAAGCAAGACGCGCCTCGAGGAGCGTCTTGCCACGTGTCACCACTGGGTCTGACTGAGTGCCTCCAGGAGAGAGGCCCAAGCAAGATGTGCCCCGAGGAGCGTCTTTCCACGTGTCACCACTGGGTCTGACTGAGCGCCTCCAGGAGAGAGGCCCAAGCAAGACGCGCCCCGAGGAGCGTCTTGCCACGTGTCATCACTGGGTCTGACTGAGTGCCTCCAGGAGAGAGGCCCAAGCAAGATGTGCCCCGAGGAGCGTCTTGCCACATGTGTACACTGGGTCTGATAGAGGGCCTCCAGGAGAGAGGCCCAAGTAAGACGCGCCCCGAGGAGCGTCTTGCCTTATGTCAACACTGGGTCTGACTGAGTGCCTCCAGGAGAGAGGCCCAAGCAAGATGCGCCCCGAGGAGCGTCTTGCCACATGTCAACACTGGGTCTCACTGAGCGCCTCCAGGAGAGAGGCCCAAGCAAGACGCACCCCGAGGAGCGTCTTGCCACATGTCAGCACTGGGTCTGACTGAGCGCCTCCAGGAGAGAGGCCCCAGCAAGACGCGGCCACAGGAGCGTCTTGCCTTATGTCAGCACTCGGTCTGACTGAGCGCCTCCAGGAGAGAGGCCCAAGCAAGACGCGCCCCGAGGAGCGTCGTTCCACGTGTCACCACTGGGTCTGACTGAGCGCCTCCAGGAGAGAGGCCAAAGCAAGACGCGCCCCGAGGAGCGTCTTGCCACATGTCAACAATGGGTCTGACTGAGGGCCTCCAGGAGAGAAGCCCAAGCAAGACGCGCCCCGAGGAGCGTCTTGCCACTTGTCAGCACTCGGTCTGACTGAGCGCCTCCAGGAGAGAGGCCCAAGTAAGACGCGCCCCGAGGAGCGTCTTGCCACATGTCAACACTGGGTCTGACTGAGCGCCTCCAGGAGAGAGGCCCAAGTAAGACGCGCCCCGAGGAGCGTCTTGCCACATGTCAACACTGGGTCGGACTGAGCGCCTCCAGGAGAGAGGCCCAAGCAAGACGCGCCCCGAGGAGCGTCTTGCCACATGTCAACACTGGGTCTGACTGAGAGCCTCCAGGAGAGAGGCCCAAGCAAGACGCGCCCCGAGGAGCATCTTGCCATATGTCAACACTGGGTCTGACTGAGAGCCTCCAGGAGAGAGGCCCAAGCAAGACGCGCCCCGAGGAGCGTCTTGCCACATGTCAACACTGGGTCTGACTGAGCGCCTCCAGGAGAGAGGCCCAAGCAAGACATACCCCGAGGAGCGTCTTGCCACATGTCAGCACTGGGTCTGACTGAGCGCCTCCAGGAGAGAGGCTCCAGCAAGACGCGCCCAGAGGAGCGTCTTGCCTTATGTCAGCACTCGGTCTGACTGAGCGCCTCCAGGAGAGAGGCCCAAGCAAGACGCGCCCCGAGGAGCGTCTTGCCACGTGTCATCACTGGGTCTGACTGAGCGCCTCCAGGAGAGAGGCCCAAGCAAGACGCGCCCCGAGGAGCGTCTTTCCACGTGTCACCACTGGGTCTGACTGAGCGCCTCCAGGAGAGAGGCCCAAGCAAGACGCGCCCCGAGGAGCGTCTTGCCACGTGTCATCACTGGGTCTGACTGAGCGCCTCCAGGAGAGAGGCCCAAGCAAGACGCGCCCCGAGGAGCGTCTTGCCACGTGTCATCACTGGGTCTGACTGAGCGCCTCCAGGAGAGAGGCCCAAGCAAGACGCGCCCCGAGGAGCGTCTTGCCACGTGTCACCACTGGGTCTGACTGAGTGCGTCCAGGAGAGAGGCCGAAGCAAGATGTGCCCCGAGGAGCGTCTTTCCACGTGTCACCACTGGGTCTGACTGAGCGCCTCCAGGAGAGAGGCCCAAGCAAGACGCGCCCTGAGGAGCGTCTTGCCACATGTCAACACTGGGTCTGACTGAGCGCCTCCAGGAGAGAGGCCCAAGCAAGACATACCCCGAGGAGCGTCTTGCCACATGTCAGCACTGGGTCTGACTGAGCGCCTCCAGGAGAGAGGCCCCAGCAAGACGCGCCCAGAGGAGCGTCTTGCCTTATGTCAGCACTCGGTCTGACTGAGCGCCTCCAGGAGAGAGGCCCAAGCAAGACGCGCCCCGAGGAGCGTCTTTCCACGTGTTACCACTGGGTCTGACTGAGCGCCTCCAGGAGAGAGGCCCAAGCAAGACGCGCCCCGAGGAGCGTCTTGCCACGTGTCATCACTGGGTCTGACTGAGCGCCTCCAGGAGAGAGGCCCAAGCAAGACGCGCCCCGAGGAGCGTCTTGCCACGTGTCACCACTGGGTCTGACTGAGCGCCTCCAGGAGAGAGGCCCAAGCAAGATGTGCCCCGAGGAGCGTCTTTCCACGTGTCACCACTGGGTCTGACAGAGCACCACCAGGAGAGAGGCCCAAGCAAGACGCGCCCCGAGGAGCGTCTTGCCACGTGTCATCACTGGGTCTGACTGAGCGCCTCCAGGAGAGAGGCCCAAGCAAGACGCGCCCTGAGGAGCGTCTTGCCATGTGTCACCACTGGGTCTGACTGAGTGCCTCCAGGAGAGAGGCCCAAGCAAGATGTGCCCTGAGGAGCGTCTTGCCACATGTGAACACTGGGTCTGATAGAGGGCCTCCAGGAGAGAGGCCCAAGTAAGACGCGCCCCGAGGAGCGTCTTGCCACATGTCAACACTGGGTCTGACTGAGCGCCTCCAGGAGAGAGGCCCCAGCAAGACGCGCCCCGAGGAGCGTCTTGCCTTATGTCAACACTGGGTCTGACTGAGGGCCTCCAGGAGAGAGGCCCAACCAAGGCGCGCCCCGAGGAGAGTCTGGCCACATGCCAACACTGGGTCTGACTTAGCGCCTCCAGGAGAGAGGCCCAAGCAAGACGCGCCCCGAGGAGCGTCTTGCCACATGTCAACAATGGGTCTGACTGAGGGCCTCCAGGAGAGAAGCCCAAGCAAGACGCGCCCCGAGGAGCGTCTTGCCACTTGTCAGCACTCGGTCTGACTGAGCGCCTCCAGGAGAGAGGCCCAAGTAAGACGCGCCCCTAGGAGCGTCTTGCCACATGTCAACACTGGGTCTGACTGAGCGCCTCCAGGAGAGAGGCCCCAGCAAGACGCGCCCAGAGGAGCGTCTTGCCTTATGTCAGCACTCGGTCTGAATGAGCGCCTCCAGGAGAGAGGCCCAAGCAAGACGCGCCCCGAGGAGCGTCTTTCCACGTGTCACCACTGGGTCTGACTGAGCGCCTCCAGGAGAGAGGCCCAAGCAAGACGCGCCCCGAGGAGCGTCTTGCCACGTGTCATCACTGGGTCTGACTGAGCGCCTCCAGGAGAGAGGCCCAAGCAAGACGCGCCCCGAGGAGCGTCTTTCCACGTGTCACCACTGGGTCTGACTGAGCGCCTCCAGGAGAGAGGCCCAAGCAAGACGCGCCCCGAGGAGCGTCTTGCCACGTGTCATCACTGGGTCTGACTGAGCGCCTCCAGGAGAGAGGCCCAAGCAAGACGCACCCTGAGGAGCGTCTTGCCATGTGTCACCACTGGGTCTGACTGAGTGCCTCCAGGAGAGAGTCCCAAGCAAGATGAGCCCCGAGGAGCGTCTTGCCACATGTGAACACTGGGTCTGATAGAGGGCCTCCAGGAGAGAGGCCCAAGTAAGACGCGCCCCGAGGAGCGTCTTGCCACATGTCAACACTGGGTCTGACTGAGCGCCTCCAGGAGAGAGGCCCCAGCAAGACGCGCCCCGAGGAGCGTCTTGCCTTATGTCAACACTGGGTCTGACTGAGGGCCTCCAGGAGAGAGGCCCAACCAAGGCGCGCCCCGAGGAGAGTCTGGCCACATGCCAACACTGGGTCTGACTGAGCGCCTCCAGGAGAGAGGCCCAAGCAAGACGCGCCCCGAGGAGCGTCTTGCCACATGTCAACACTGGGTCTGACTGAGCGCCTCCAGGAGAGAGGCCCAAGCAAGACACACCCCGAGGAGCGTCTTGCCACCTGTCAGCACTGGGTCTGACTGAGCGCCTCCAGGAGAGAGGCCCCAGCAAGACGCGCCCAGACGAGCGTCTTGCCTTATGTCAGCACTCGGTCTGACTGAGCGCCTCCAGGAGAGAGGCCCAAGCAAGACGCGCCCCGAGGAGCGTCTTTCCACGTGTCACCACTGGGTCTGACTGAGCGCCTCCAGGAGAGAGGCCCAAGCAAGACGCGCCCCGAGGAGCGTCTTGCGACATGTCAACAATGGGTCTGACTGAGGGCCTCCAGGAGAGAAGCCCAAGCAAGACGCGCCCCGAGGAGCGTCTTGCCACTTGTCAGCACTCGGTCTGACTGAGCGCCTCCAGGAGAGAGGCCCAAGTAAGACACGCCCCGAGGAGCGTCTTGCCACATGTCAACACTGGGTCTGACTGAGCGCCTCCAGGAGAGAGGCCCCAGCAAGACGCGCCCAGAGGAGCGTCTTGCCTTATGTCAGCACTCGGTCTGACTGAGCGCCTCCAGGAGAGAGGCCCAAGCAAGACGCGCCCCGAGGAGCGTCGTTCCACGTGTCACCACTGGGTCTGACTGAGCGCCTCCAGGAGAGAGGCCCCAGCAAGACGCGCCCAGAGGAGCGTCTTGCCTTATGTCAGCACTCGGTCTGACTGAGCGCCTCCAGGAGAGAGGCCCAAGCAAGACGCGCCCCGAGGAGCGTCGTTCCACGTGTCACCACTGGGTCTGACTGAGCGCCTCCAGGAGAGAGGCCCAAGCAAGACGCGCCCCGAGGAGCGTCTTGCCACGTGTCACCACTGGGTCTGACTGAGTGCCTCCAGGAGAGAGGCCCAAGCAAGATGTGCCCCGAGGAGCGTCTTTCCACGTGTCACCACTGGGTCTGACTGAGCGCCTCCAGGAGAGAGGCCCAAGCAAGACGCGCCCCGAGGAGCGTCTTGCCACGTGTCATCACTGGGTCTGACTGAGCGCCTCCAGGAGAGAGGCCCAAGCAAGACGCGCCCTGAGGAGCGTCTTGCCATGTGTCACCACTGGGTCTGACTGAGTGCCTCCAGGAGAGAGGCCCAAGCAAGATGTGCCCCGAGGAGCGTCTTGCCACATGTGAACACTGGGTCTGATAGAGGGCCTCCAGGAGAGAGGCCCAAGTAAGATGCGCCCCGAGGAGCGTCTTGCCACATGTCAACACTGGGTCTGACTGAGCGCCTCCAGGAGAGAGGCCCCAGCAAGACGCGCCCCGAGGAGCGTCTTGCCACATGTCAACACTGGGTCTGACTGAGCGCCTCCAGGAGAGAGGCCCAAGCAAGACGCACCCCGAGGAGCGTCTTGCCACATGTCAGCACTGGGTCTGACTGAGCGCCTCCAGGAGAGAGGCCCCAGCAAGACGCGCCCAGAGGAGCATCTTGTCTTATGTCAGCACTCAGTCTGACTGAGCGCCTCCAGGAGAGAGGCCCAAGCAAGACGCGCCCCGAGGAGCGTCTTTCCACGTGTCACCACTGGGTCTGACTGAGCGCCTCCAGGAGAGAGGCCCAAGCAAGACGCGCCCCGAGGAGCGTCTTGCCACATGTCAACAATGGGTCTGACTGAGGGCCTCCAGGAGAGAAGCCCAAGCAAGACGCGCCCCGAGGAGCGTCTTGCCACTTGTCAGCACTCGGTCTGACTGAGCGCCTCCAGGAGAGAGGCCCAAGTAAGACGCGCCCCGAGGAGCGTCTTGCCACATGTCAACACTGGGTCTGACTGAGCGCCTCCAGGAGAGAGGCCCAAGTAAGACGCGCCCCGAGGAGCGTCTTGCCACTTGTCAACACTGGGTCTGACTGAGCGCCTCCAGGAGAGAGGCCCAAGCAAGACGCGCCCCGAGGAGCGTCTTGCCATATGTCAACACTGGGTCTGACTGAGAGCCTCCAGGAGAGAGGCCCAAGCAAGACGCGCCCGGAGGAGCGTCTTGCCACATGTCAACACTGGGTCTGACTGAGCGCCTCCAGGAGAGAGGCCCAAGCAAGACATACCCCGAGGAGCATCTTGCCACATGTCAGCACTGGGTCTGACTGAGCGCCTCCAGGAGAGAGGCCCCAGCAAGACGCGCCCAGAGGAGCGTCTTGCCTTATGTCAGCACTCGGTCTGACTGAGCGCCTCCAGGAGAGAGGCCCAAGCAAGACACGCCCCGAGGAGCGTCTTTCCACGTGTCACCACTGGGTCTGACTGAGCGCCTCCAGGAGAGAGGCCCAAGCAAGACGCGCCCCGAGGAGCGTCTTGCCACGTGTCATCACTGGGTCTGACTGAGCGCCTCCAGGAGAGAGGCCCAAGCAAGACGCGCCCCGAGGAGCGTCTTGCCACGTGTCACCACTGGGTCTGACTGAGTGCCTCCAGGAGAGAGGCCCAAGCAAGATGTGCCCCGAGGAGCGTCTTTCCACCTGTCACCACTGGGTCTGACTGAGCGCTTCCAGGAGAGAGGCCCAAGCAAGACGCGCCCCGAGGAGCGTCTTGCCACGTGTCATCACTGGGTCTGACTGAGCGCCTCCAGGAGAGAGGCCCAAGCAAGACGCGCCCTGAGGAGCGTCTTGCCATGTGTCACCACTGGGTCTGACTGAGTGCCTCCAGGAGAGAGGCCCAAGCAAGATGTGCCCCGAGGAGCGTCTTGCCACAGGTGAACACTGGGTCTGATAGAGGGCCTCCAGGAGAGAGGCCCAAGTAAGACGCGCCCCGAGGAGCGTCTTGCCACATGTCAACACTGGGTCTGACTGAGCGCCTCCAGGGGAGAGGCCCCAGCAAGACGCGCCCCGAGGAGCGTCTTGCCTGATGTCAACACTGGGTCTGACTGAGGGCCTCCAGGAGAGAGGCCCAACCAAGGCGCGCCCCGAGGAGAGTCTGGCCACATGCCAACACTGGGTCTGACTGAGCGCCTCCAGGAGAGAGGCCCAAGCAAGACGCGCCCCGAGGAGCGTCTTGCCACATGTCAACACTGGGTCTGACTGAGCGCCTCCAGGAGAGAGGCCCCAGCAAGACGCGCCCAGAGAAGCGTCTTGCCTTATGTCAGCACTCGGTCTGACTGAGCTCCTCCAGGAGAGAGGCCCAAGCAAGACGCGCCCCGAGGAGCGTCTTTCCACGTGTCACCACTGGGTCTGTCTGAGCGCCTCCAGGAGAGAGGCCCAAGCAAGACGCGCCCCGAGGAGCGTCTTGCCACGTGTCATCACTGGGTCTGACTGAGCGCCTCCAGGAGAGAGGCCCAAGCAAGACGCGCCCCGAGGAGCGTCTTGCCACGTGTCACCACTGGGTCTGACTGAGTGCCTCCAGGAGAGAGGCCCAAGCAAGATGTGCCCCGAGGAGCGTCTTGCCACATGTGAAAACTGGGTCTGATAGAGGGCCTCCAGGAGAGAGGCCCAAGTAAGACGCGCCCCGAGGAGCGTCTTGCCACATGTCAACACTGGGTCTGACTGAGCGCCTCCAGGAGAGAGGCCCCAGCAAGACGCACCCCGAGGAGCGTCTTGCCTTATGTCAACACTGGGTCTGACTGAGGGCCTCCAGGAGAGAGGCCCAACCAAGGCGCGCCCCGAGGAGAGTCTGGCCACATGCCAACACTGGGTCTGACTGAGCGCCTCCAGGAGAGAGGCCCAAGCAAGAAGCGCCCCGAGGAGCGTCTTGCCACATGTCAACACTGGGTCTGACTGAGCGCCTCCAGGAGAGAGGCCCAAGCAAGACGCGCCCAGAGGAGCGTCTTGCTTTATGTCAGCACTCGGTCTGACTGAGCGCCTCCAGGAGAGAGGCCCAAGCAAGACGCGCCCCGAGGAGCGTCTTTCCACGTGTCACCACTGGGTCTGACTGAGCGCCTCCAGGAGAGAGGCCCAAGCAAGACGCGCCCCGAGGAGCGTCTTGCCACGTGTCATCACTGGGTCTGACTGAGCGCCTCCAGGAGAGAGGCCCAAGCAAGATGCGCCCCGAGGAGCGTCTTTCCACGTGTCACCACTGGGTCTGACTGAGTGCCTCCAGGAGAGAGGCCCAAGCAAGATGTGCCCCGAGGAGCGTCTTGCCACATGTGAACACTGGGTCTGACAGAGGGCCTCCAGGAGAGAGGCCCAAGCAATACGCGCCCCAAGGAGCGTCTTGCCACATGTCACCACTGGGTCTGACTGAGCGCCTCCAGGAGAGAGGCCCAACCAAGGCGCGCCCCGAGGCGAGTCTTGCCACATGCCAACACTGGGTCTGACTGAGCGCCTCCAGGAGAGAGGCCCAAGTAAGACGCTCCCCGAGGAGCGTCTTGCCACATGTCAACACTGGGTCTGACTGAGCGCCTCCAGGAGAGAGGCCCAAGCAAGACGCGCCCCGAGGAGCGTCTTGCCACATGTCAGCACTGGGTCTGACTGAGCGCCTCCAGGAGAGAGGCCCCAGCAAGACGCACCCCGAGGAGCGTCTTGCCTTATGTCAGCACTCGGTCTGACTGAGCGCCTCCAGGAGAGAGGCCCAAGCAAGACGCGCCCCGAGGAGCGTCTTGCCACGTGTCACCACTGGGTCTGACTGAGTGCCTCCGGGAGAGAGGCCCAAGCATGATGCGCCCCGAGGAGCGTCTTGCCACATGTCAACAATGGGTCTGACTGAGGGCCTCCAGGAGAGAGGCCCAAGCAAGATGTGCCCCGAGGAGCGTCTTGCCACATGTCAACAATGGGTCTGACTGAGGGCCTCCAGGAGAGAATCCCAAGCAAGACGCGCCCCGAGGAGCGTCTTGCCACTTGTCAGCACTCGGTCTGACTGAGCGCCTCCAGGAGAGAGGCCCAAGTAAGACGCGCCCCAAGGAGCGTCTTGCCACATGTCAACACTGGGTCTGACTGAGCGCCTCCAGGAGAGAGTCCCAAGCAAGACGCGCCCCAAGGAGCGTCTTGCCACATGTCAACACTGGGTCTGACTGAGCGCCTCCAGGATAGAGGCCCAAGCAAGACGCGCCCCGAGGAGCGTCTTGACACATGTCAACACTGGGTCTGACTGAGGGCCTCGAGGAGAGAGGCCCAACCAAGACGCGCCCAGAGGAGCGTCTTGCCTAATGTTAGCACTCGGTCTGACTGAGCGCCTCCAGGAGAGAGGCCCAAGCAAGACGCGCCCCGAGGAGCGTCTTGCCACGTGTCACCACTGGGTCTGACTGAGTGCCTCCAGGAGAGAGGCCCAAGCAAGATGTGCCCCGAGGAGCGTCTTTCCACGTGTCACCACTGGGTCTGACTGAGCGCCTCCAGGAGAGAGGCCCAAGCAAGACGCGCCCCGAGGAGCGTCTTGCCACGTGTCATCACTGGGTCTGACTGAGCGCCTCCAGGAGAGAGGCCCAAGCAAGACGCGCCCTGAGGAGCGTCTTGCCATGTGTCACCACTGGGTCTGACTGAGTGCCTCCAGGAGAGAGGCCCAAGCAAGATGTGCCCCGAGGAGCGTCTTGCCACATGTGAACACTGGGTCTGATAGAGGGCCTCCAGGAGAGAGGCCCAAGTAAGACGCGCCCCGAGGAGAGTCTTGCCACATGTCAACACTGGGTCTGACTGAGCGCCTCCAGGAGAGAGGCCCCAGCAAGACGCGCCCCGAGGAGCGTCTTGCCTTATGTCAACACTGGGTCTGACTGAGGGCCTCCAGGCGAGAGGCCCAACCAAGGCGCGCCCCGAGGAGAGTCTGGCCACATGCCAACACTGGGTCTGACTGAGCGCCTCCAGGAGAGAGGCCCAAGCAAGACGTGCCCCGAGGAGCGTCTTGCCACATGTCAACACTGGGTCTGACTGAGCGCCTCCAGGAGAGAGGCCCAAGCAAGACGCACCCCGAGGAGCGTCTTGCCACCTGTCAGCACTGGGTCTGACTGAGCGCCTCCAGGAGAGAGGCCCCAGCAAGACGCGCCCAGAGGAGCGTCTTGCCTTATGTCAGCACTCGGTCTGACTGAGCGCCTCCAGGAGAGAGGCCCAAGCAAGACGTGCCCCGAGAAGCGTCTTTCCACGTGTCACCACTGGGTCTGACTGAGCGCCTCCAGGAGAGAGGCCCAAGCAAGACGCGCCCCGAGGAGCGTCTTGCCACATGTCAACAATGGGTCTGACTGAGGGCCTCCAGGAGAGAAGCCCAAGCAAGACGCGCCCCGAGGAGCGTCTTGCCCTATGTCAGCACTCGGTCTGACTGAGCGCCTCCAGGAGAGAGGCCCAAGCAAGACGTGCCCCGAGGAGCGTCTTTCCACGTGTCACCACTGGGTCTGACTGAGCGCCTCCAGGAGAGAGGCCCAAGCATGATGCGCCCCGAGGAGCGTCTTGCCACATGTCAACAATGGGTCTGACTGAGGGCCTCCAGGAGAGAGGCCCAAGCAAGATGTGCCCCGAGGAGCGTCTTGCCACATGTC
Source organism: Nothobranchius furzeri (assembly GCF_043380555.1). Taxonomy (NCBI): domain Eukaryota; kingdom Metazoa; phylum Chordata; class Actinopteri; order Cyprinodontiformes; family Nothobranchiidae; genus Nothobranchius; species Nothobranchius furzeri. The sequence goes on from NC_091748.1 coordinate 43,677,073, forward strand.
AACAATGGGTCTGACTGAGGGCCTCCAGGAGAGAATCCCAAGCAAGACGCGCCCCGAGGAGCGTCTTGCCACTTGTCAGCACTCGGTCTGACTGAGCGCCTCCAGGAGAGAGGCCCAAGTAAGACGCGCCCCAAGGAGCGTCTTGCCACATGTCAACACTGGGTCTGACTGAGCGCCTCCAGGAGAGAGGCCCAAGCAAGACGCGCCCCAAGGAGCGTCTTGCCACATGTCAACACTGGGTCTGACTGAGCGCCTCCAGGATAGAGGCCCAAGCAAGACGCGCCCCGAGGAGCGTCTTGACACATGTCAACACTGGGTCTGACTGAGGGCCTCGAGGAGAGAGGCCCAAGCAAGACGCGCCCCGAGGAGCGTCTTGCCACGTGTCATCACTGGGTCTGACTGAGCGCCTCCAGGAGAGAGGCCCAAGCAAGATGCGCCCCGAGGAGCGTCTTTCCACGTGTCACCACTGGGTCTGACTGAGTGCCTCCAGGAGAGAGGCCCAAGCAAGATGTGCCCCGAGGAGCGTCTTGCCACATGTGAACACTGGGTCTGACAGAGGGCCTCCAGGAGAGAGGCCCAAGCAATACGCGCCCCGAGGAGCGTCTTGCCACATGTCACCACTGGGTCTGACTGAGCGCCTCCAGGAGAGAGGCCCAACCAAGGCGCGCCCCGAGGCGAGTCTTGCCACATGCCAACACTGGGTCTGACTGAGCGCCTCCAGGAGAGAGGCCCAAGTAAGACGCGCCCCGAGGAGCGTCTTGCCACATGTCAACACTGGGTCTGACTGAGCGCCTCCAGGAGAGAGGCCCAAGCAAGACGCGCCCCGAGGAGCGTCTTGCCACATGTCAGCACTGGGTCTGACTGAGCGCCTCCAGGAGAGAGGCCCCAGCAAGACGCACCCCGAGGAGCGTCTTGCCTTATGTCAGCACTCGGTCTGACTGAGCGCCTCCAGGAGAGAGGCCCAAGCAAGACGCGCCCCGAGGAGCGTCTTGCCACGTGTCACCACTGGGTCTGACTGAGTGCCTCCGGGAGAGAGGCCCAAGCATGATGCGCCCCGAGGAGCGTCTTGCCACATGTCAACAATGGGTCTGACTGAGGGCCTCCAGGAGAGAGGCCCAAGCAAGATGTGCCCCGAGGAGCGTCTTGCCACATGTCAACAATGGGTCTGACTGAGGGCCTCCAGGAGAGAATCCCAAGCAAGACGCGCCCCGAGGAGCGTCTTGCCACTTGTCAGCACTCGGTCTGACTGAGCGCCTCCAGGAGAGAGGCCCAAGTAAGACGCGCCCCAAGGAGCGTCTTGCCACATGTCAACACTGGGTCTGACTGAGCGCCTCCAGGAGAGAGGCCCAAGCAAGACGCGCCCCAAGGAGCGTCTTGCCACATGTCAACACTGGGTCTGACTGAGCGCCTCCAGGATAGAGGCCCAAGCAAGACGCGCCCCGAGGAGCGTCTTGACACATGTCAACACTGGGTCTGACTGAGGGCCTCGAGGAGAGAGGCCCAACCAAGACGCGCCCAGAGGAGCGTCTTGCCTAATGTTAGCACTCGGTCTGACTGAGCGCCTCCAGGAGAGAGGCCCAAGCAAGACGCGCCCCGAGGAGCGTCTTGCCACGTGTCACCACTGGGTCTGACTGAGTGCCTCCAGGAGAGAGGCCCAAGCAAGATGTGCCCCGAGGAGCGTCTTTCCACGTGTCACCACTGGGTCTGACTGAGCGCCTCCAGGAGAGAGGCCCAAGCAAGACGCGCCCCGAGGAGCGTCTTGCCACGTGTCATCACTGGGTCTGACTGAGCGCCTCCAGGAGAGAGGCCCAAGCAAGACGCGCCCTGAGGAGCGTCTTGCCATGTGTCACCACTGGGTCTGACTGAGTGCCTCCAGGAGAGAGGCCCAAGCAAGATGTGCCCCGAGGAGCGTCTTGCCACATGTGAACACTGGGTCTGATAGAGGGCCTCCAGGAGAGAGGCCCAAGTAAGACGCGCCCCGAGGAGAGTCTTGCCACATGTCAACACTGGGTCTGACTGAGCGCCTCCAGGAGAGAGGCCCCAGCAAGACGCGCCCCGAGGAGCGTCTTGCCTTATGTCAACACTGGGTCTGACTGAGGGCCTCCAGGCGAGAGGCCCAACCAAGGCGCGCCCCGAGGAGAGTCTGGCCACATGCCAACACTGGGTCTGACTGAGCGCCTCCAGGAGAGAGGCCCAAGCAAGACGCGCCCCGAGGAGCGTCTTGCCACATGTCAACACTGGGTCTGACTGAGCGCCTCCAGGAGAGAGGCCCAAGCAAGACGCACCCCGAGGAGCGTCTTGCCACCTGTCAGCACTGGGTCTGACTGAGCGCCTCCAGGAGAGAGGCCCCAGCAAGACGCGCCCAGAGGAGCGTCTTGCCTTATGTCAGCACTCGGTCTGACTGAGCGCCTCCAGGAGAGAGGCCCAAGCAAGACGTGCCCCGAGAAGCGTCTTTCCACGTGTCACCACTGGGTCTGACTGAGCGCCTCCAGGAGAGAGGCCCAAGCAAGACGCGCCCCGAGGAGCGTCTTGCCACATGTCAACAATGGGTCTGACTGAGGGCCTCCAGGAGAGAAGCCCAAGCAAGACGCGCCCCGAGGAGCGTCTTGCCCTATGTCAGCACTCGGTCTGACTGAGCGCCTCCAGGAGAGAGGCCCAAGCAAGACGCGCCCCGAGGAGCGTCTTTCCACGTGTCACCACTGGGTCTGACTGAGCGCCTCCAGGAGAGAGGCCCAAGCATGATGCGCCCCGAGGAGCGTCTTGCCACATGTCAACAATGGGTCTGACTGAGGGCCTCCAGGAGAGAGGCCCAAGCAAGATGTGCCCCGAGGAGCGTCTTGCCACATGTCAACAATGGGTCTGACTGAGGGCCTCCAGGAGAGAATCCCAAGCAAGACGCGCCCCGAGGAGCGTCTTGCCACTTGTCAGCACTCGGTCTGACTGAGCGCCTCCAGGAGAGAGGCCCAAGTAAGACGCGCCCCAAGGAGCGTCTTGCCACATGTCAACACTGGGTCTGACTGAGCGCCTCCAGGAGAGAGGCCCAAGCAAGACGCGCCCCAAGGAGCGTCTTGCCACATGTCAACACTGGGTCTGACTGAGCGCCTCCAGGATAGAGGCCCAAGCAAGACGCGCCCCGAGGAGCGTCTTGACACATGTCAACACTGGGTCTGACTGAGGGCCTCGAGGAGAGAGGCCCAACCAAGACGCGCCCAGAGGAGCGTCTTGCCTAATGTTAGCACTCGGTCTGACTGAGCGCCTCCAGGAGAGAGGCCCAAGCAAGACGCGCCCCGAGGAGCGTCTTGCCACGTGTCACCACTGGGTCTGACTGAGTGCCTCCAGGAGAGAGGCCCAAGCAAGATGTGCCCCGAGGAGCGTCTTTCCACGTGTCACCACTGGGTCTGACTGAGCGCCTCCAGGAGAGAGGCCCAAGCAAGACGCGCCCCGAGGAGCGTCTTGCCACGTGTCATCACTGGGTCTGACTGAGCGCCTCCAGGAGAGAGGCCCAAGCAAGACGCGCCCTGAGGAGCGTCTTGCCATGTGTCACCACTGGGTCTGACTGAGTGCCTCCAGGAGAGAGGCCCAAGCAAGATGTGCCCCGAGGAGTGTCTTGCCACATGTGAACACTGGGTCTGATAGAGGGCCTCCAGGAGAGAGACCCAAGTAAGACGCGCCCCAAGGAGAGTCTTGCCACATGTCAACACTGGGTCTGACTGAGCGCCTCCAGGAGAGAGGCCCCAGCAAGACGCGCCCCGAGGAGCGTCTTGCCTTATGTCAACACTGGGTCTGACTGAGGGCCTCCAGGAGAGAGGCCCAACCAAGGCGCGCCCCGAGGAGAGTCTGGCCACATGCCAACACTGGGTCTGACTGAGCGCCTCCAGGAGAGAGGCCCAAGCAAGACGCGCCCCGAGGAGCGTCTTGCCACATGTCAACACTGGGTCTGACTGAGCGCCTCCAGGAGAGAGGCCCAAGCAAGACGCACCCCGAGGAGCGTCTTGCCACCTGTCAGCACTGGGTCTGACTGAGCGCCTCCAGGAGAGAGGCCCCAGCAAGACGCGCCCAGAGGAGCGTCTTGCCTTATGTCAGCACTCGGTCTGACTGAGCGCCTCCAGGAGAGAGGCCCAAGCAAGACGTGCCCCGAGGAGCGTCTTTCCACGTGTCACCACTGGGTCTGACTGAGCGCCTCCAGGAGAGAGGCCCAAGCAAGACGCGCCCCGAGGAGCGTCTTGCCACATGTCAACAATGGGTCTGACTGAGGGCCTCCAGGAGAGAAGCCCAAGCAAGACGCGCCCCGAGGAGCGTCTTGCCACTTGTCAGCACTCGGTCTGACTGAGCGCCTCCAGGAGAGAGGCCCAAGTAAGACACGCCCCGAGGAGCGTCTTGCCACATGTCAACACTGGGTCTGACTGAGCGCCTCCAGGAGAGAGGCCCCAGCAAGACGCGCCCAGAGGAGCGTCTTGCCTTATGTCAGCACTCGGTCTGACTGAGCGCCTCCAGGAGAGAGGCCCAAGCAAGACGCGCCCCGAGGAGCGTCTTTCCACGTGTCACCACTGGGTCTGACTGAGCGCCTCCAGGAGAGAGGCCCAAGCAAGACGCGCCCCGAGGAGCGTCTTGCCACGTGTCATCACTGGGTCTGACTGAGCGCCTCCAGGAGAGAGGCCCAAGCAAGACGCGCCCCGAGGAGCGTCTTGCCACGTGTCACCACTGGGTCTGACTGAGTGCCTCCAGGAGAGAGGCCCAAGCAAGATGTGCCCCGAGGAGCGTCTTTCCACGTGTCATCACTGGGTCTGACTGAGCGCCTCTAGGAGAGAGGCCCAAGCAAGACGCGCCCTGAGGAGCGTCTTGCCATGTGTCACCACTGGGTCTGACTGAGTGCCTCCAGGAGAGAGGCCCAAGCAAGATGTGCCCCGAGGAGCGTCTTGCCACATGTGAACACTGGGTCTGATAGAGGGCCTCCAGGAGAGAGGCCCAAGTAAGATGCGCCCCGAGGAGCGTCTTGCCACATGTCAACACTGGGTCTGACTGAGCGCCTCCAGGAGAGAGGCCCCAGCAAGACGCGCCCGGAGAAGCGTCTTGCCACATGTCAACACTGGGTCTGACTGAGCGCCTCCAGGAGAGAGGCCCAAGCAAGACGCACCCCGAGGAGCGTCTTGCCACATGTCAGCACTGGGTCTGACTGAGCGCCTCCAGGAGAGAGGACCCAGCAAGACGCGCCCAGAGGAGCGTCTTGCCTTATGTCAGCACTCGGTCTGACTGAGCGCCTCCAGGAGAGAGGCCCAAGCAAGACGCGCCCCGAGGAGCGTCTTTCCACGTGTCACCACTGGGTCTGACTGAGCGCCTCAAGGAGAGAGGCCCAAGCAAGACGCGCCCCGAGGAGCGTCTTGCCACATGTCAACAATGGGTCTGACTGAGGGCCTCCAGGAGGGAAGCCCAAGCAAGACGCGCCCCGAGGAGCGTCTTGCCACTTGTCAGCACTCGGTCTGACTGAGCGCCTCCAGGAGAGAGGCCCAAGTAAGACGCGCCCCGAGGAGCGTCTTGCCACATGTCAACACTGGGTCTGACTGAGCGCCTCCAGGAGAGAGGCCCAAGTAGGACGCGCCCCGAGGAGCGTCTTGCCACATGTCAACACTGGGTCTGACTGAGCGCCTCCAGGAGAGAGGCCCAAGCAAGACGCGCCCCGAGGAGCGTCTTGCCACATGTCAACACTGGGTCTGACTGAGAGCCTCCAGGAGAGAGGCCCAAGCAAGACGCGCCCCGAGGAGCGTCTTGCCACGTGTCATCACTGGGTCTGACTGAGCGCCTCCAGGAGAGAGGCCCAAGCAAGACGCGCCCCGAGGAGCGTCTTGCCACGTGTCACCACTGGGTCTGACTGAGTGCCTCCAGGAGAGAGGCCCAAGCAAGATGTGCCCCGAGGAGCGTCTTTCCACGTGTCATCACTGGGTCTGACTGAGCGCCTCTAGGAGAGAGGCCCAAGCAAGACGCGCCCTGAGGAGCGTCTTGCCATGTGTCACCACTGGGTCTGACTGAGTGCCTCCAGGAGAGAGGCCCAAGCAAGATGTGCCCCGAGGAGCGTCTTGCCACATGTGAACACTGGGTCTGATAGAGGGCCTCCAGGAGAGAGGCCCAAGTAAGATGCGCCCCGAGGAGCGTCTTGCCACATGTCAACACTGGGTCTGACTGAGCGCCTCCAGGAGAGAGGCCCCAGCAAGACGCGCCCGGAGGAGCGTCTTGCCACATGTCAACACTGGGTCTGACTGAGCGCCTCCAGGAGAGAGGCCCAAGCAAGACGCACCCCGAGGAGCGTCTTGCCACATGTCAGCACTGGGTCTGACTGAGCGCCTCCAGGAGAGAGGCCCCAGCAAGACGCGCCCAGAGGAGCGTCTTGCCTTATGTCAGCACTCGGTCTGACTGAGCGCCTCCAGGAGAGAGGCCCAAGCAAGACGCGCCCCGAGGAGCGTCTTTCCACGTGTCACCACTGGGTCTGACTGAGCGCCTCCAGGAGAGAGGCCCAAGCAAGACGCGCCCCGAGGAGCGTCTTGCCACATGTCAACAATGGGTCTGACTGAGGGCCTCCAGGAGGGAAGCCCAAGCAAGACGCGCCCCGAGGAGCGTCTTGCCACTTGTCAGCACTCGGTCTGACTGAGCGCCTCCAGGAGAGAGGCCCAAGTAAGACGCGCCCCGAGGAGCGTCTTGCCACATGTCAACACTGGGTCTGACTGAGCGCCTCCAGGAGAGAGGCCCAAGTAGGACGCGCCCCGAGGAGCGTCTTGACACATGTCAACACTGGGTCTGACTGAGGGCCTCGAGGAGAGAGGCCCAACCAAGACGCGCCCAGAGGAGCGTCTTGCCTAATGTTAGCACTCGGTCTGACTGAGCGCCTCCAGGAGAGAGGCCCAAGCAAGACGCGCCCCGAGGAGCGTCTTGCCACGTGTCACCACTGGGTCTGACTGAGTGCCTCCAGGAGAGAGGCCCAAGCAAGATGTGCCCCGAGGAGCGTCTTTCCACGTGTCACCACTGGGTCTGACTGAGCGCCTCCAGGAGAGAGGCCCAAGCAAGACGCGCCCCGAGGAGCGTCTTGCCACGTGTCATCACTGGGTCTGACTGAGCGCCTCCAGGAGAGAGGCCCAAGCAAGACGCGCCCTGAGGAGCGTCTTGCCATGTGTCACCACTGGGTCTGACTGAGTGCCTCCAGGAGAGAGGCCCAAGCAAGATGTGCCCCGAGGAGCGTCTTGCCACATGTGAACACTGGGTCTGATAGAGGGCCTCCAGGAGAGAGGCCCAAGTAAGACGCGCCCCGAGGAGAGTCTTGCCACATGTCAACACTGGGTCTGACTGAGCGCCTCCAGGAGAGAGGCCCCAGCAAGACGCGCCCCGAGGAGCGTCTTGCCTTATGTCAACACTGGGTCTGACTGAGGGCCTCCAGGAGAGAGGCCCAACCAAGGCGCGCCCCGAGGAGAGTCTGGCCACATGCCAACACTGGGTCTGACTGAGCGCCTCCAGGAGAGAGGCCCAAGCAAGACGCGCCCCGAGGAGCGTCTTGCCACATGTCAACACTGGGTCTGACTGAGCGCCTCCAGGAGAGAGGCCCAAGCAAGACGCACCCCGAGGAGCGTCTTGCCACCTGTCAGCACTGGGTCTGACTGAGCGCCTCCAGGAGAGAGTACCCAGCAAGACGCGCCCAGAGGAGCGTCTTGCCTTATGTCAGCACTCGGTCTGAATGAGCGCCTCCAGGAGAGAGGCCCAAGCAAGACGTGCCCCGAGGAGCGTCTTTCCACGTGTCACCACTGGGTCTGACTGAGCGCCTCCAGGAGAGAGGCCCAAGCAAGACGCGCCCCGAGGAGCGTCTTGCCACATGTCAACAATGGGTCTGACTGAGGGCCTCCAGGAGAGAAGCCCAAGTAAGACGCGCCCCGAGGAGCGTCTTGCCACTTGTCAGCACTCGGTCTGACTGAGCGCCTCCAGGAGAGAGGCCCAAGTAAGACACGCCCCGAGGAGCGTCTTGCCACATGTCAACACTGGGTCTGACTGAGCGCCTCCAGGAGAGAGGCCCCAGCAAGACGCGCCCAGAGGAGCGTCTTGCCTTATGTCAGCACTCGGTCTGACTGAGGGCCTCGAGGAGAGAGGCCCAACCAAGACGCGCCCCAAGGAGCGTCTTGCCACATGTCAACACTGGGTCTGACTGAGCGCCTCCAGGAGAGAGGCCCAAGCAAGACGCGCCCCAAGGAGCGTCTTGCCACATGTCAACACTGGGTCTGACTGAGCGCCTCCAGGATAGAGGCCCAAGCAAGACGCGCCCCGAGGAGCGTCTTGACACATGTCAACACTGGGTCTGACTTAGGGCCTCGAGGAGAGAGGCCCAACCAAGACGCGCCCAGAGGAGCGTCTTGCCTAATGTTAGCACTCGGTCTGACTGAGCGCCTCCAGGAGAGAGGCCCAAGCAAGACGCGCCCCGAGGAGCGTCTTGCCACGTGTCACCACTGGGTCTGACTGAGTGCCTCCAGGAGAGAGGCCCAAGCAAGATGTGCCCCGAGGAGCGTCTTTCCACGTGTCACCACTGGGTCTGACTGAGCGCCTCCAGGAGAGAGGCCCAAGCAAGACGCGCCCCGAGGAGCGTCTTGCCACGTGTCATCACTGGGTCTGACTGAGCGCCTCCAGGAGAGAGGCCCAAGCAAGACGCGCCCTGAGGAGCGTCTTGCCATGTGTCACCACTGGGTCTGACTGAGTGCCTCCAGGAGAGAGGCCCAAGCAAGATGTGCCCCGAGGAGCGTCTTGCCACATGTGAACACTGGGTCTGATAGAGGGCCTCCAGGAGAGAGGCCCAAGTAAGACGCGCCCCGAGGAGAGTCTTGCCACATGTCAACACTGGGTCTGACTGAGCGCCTCCAGGAGAGAGGCCCCAGCAAGACGCGCCCCGAGGAGCGTCTTGCCTTATGTCAACACTGGGTCTGAATGAGGGCCTCCAGGAGAGAGGCCCAACCAAGGCGCGCCCCGAGGAGAGTCTGGCCACATGCCAACACTGGGTCTGACTGAGCGCCTCCAGGAGAGAGGCCCAAGCAAGACGCGCCCCGAGGAGCGTCTTGCCACATGTCAACACTGGGTCTGACTGAGCGCCTCCAGGAGAGAGGCCCAAGCAAGACGCACCCCGAGGAGCGTCTTGCCACCTGTCAGCACTGGGTCTGACTGAGCGCCTCCAGGAGAGAGGCCCCAGCAAGACGCGCCCAGAGGAGCGTCTTGCCTTATGTCAGCACTCGGTCTGACTGAGCGCCTCCAGGAGAGAGGCCCAAGCAAGACGTGCCCCGAGGAGCGTCTTTCCACGTGTCACCACTGGGTCTGACTGAGCGCCTCCAGGAGAGAGGCCCAAGCAAGACGCGCCCCGAGGAGCGTCTTGCCACATGTCAACAGTGGGTCTGACTGAGGGCCTCCAGGAGAGAAGCCCAAGCAAGACGCGCCCCGAGGAGCGTCTTGCCACTTGTCAGCACTCGGTCTGACTGAGCGCCTCCAGGAGAGAGGCCCAAGTAAGACACGCCCCGAGGAGCGTCTTGCCACATGTCAACACTGGGTCTGACTGAGCGCCTCCAGGAGAGAGGCCCCAGCAAGACGCGCCCAGAGGAGCGTCTTGCCTTATGTCAGCACTCGGTCTGACTGAGCGCCTCCAGGAGAGAGGCCCAAGCAAGACGCGCCCCGAGGAGCGTCTTTCCACGTGTCACCACTGGGTCTGACTGAGGGCCTCCAGGAGAGAGGCCCAAGCAAGACGCGCCCCGAGGAGCGTCTTGCCACGTGTCATCACTGGGTCTGACTGAGCGCCTCCAGGAGAGAGGCCCAAGCAAGACGCGCCCCGAGGAGCGTCTTGCCACGTGTCACCACTGGGTCTGACTGAGTGCCTCCAGGAGAGAGGCCCAAGCAAGATGTGCCCCGAGGAGCGTCTTTCCACGTGTCATCACTGGGTCTGACTGAGCGCCTCTAGGAGAGAGGCCCAAGCAAGACGCGCCCTGAGGAGCGTCTTGCCATGTGTCACCACTGGGTCTGACTGAGTGCCTCCAGGAGAGAGGCCCAAGCAAGATGTGCCCCGAGGAGCGTCTTGCCACATGTGAACACTGGGTCTGATAGAGGGCCTCCAGGAGAGAGGCCCAAGTAAGATGCGCCCCGAGGAGCGTCTTGCCACATGTCAACACTGGGTCTGACTGAGCGCCTCCAGGAGAGAGGCCCCAGCAAGACGCGCCCGGAGGAGCGTCTTGCCACATGTCAACACTGGGTCTGACTGAGCGCCTCCAGGAGAGAGGCCCAAGCAAGACGCACCCCGAGGAGCGTCTTGCCACATGTCAGCACTGGGTCTGACTGAGCGCCTCCAGGAGAGAGGCCCCAGCAAGACGCGCCCAGAGGAGCGTCTTGCCTTATGTCAGCACTCGGTCTGACTGAGCGCCTCCAGGAGAGAGGCCCAAGCAAGACGCGCCCCGAGGAGCGTCTTTCCACGTGTCACCACTGGGTCTGACTGAGCGCCTCCAGGAGAGAGGCCCAAGCAAGACGCGCCCCGAGGAGCGTCTTGCCACATGTCAACAATGGGTCTGACTGAGGGCCTCCAGGAGGGAACCCCAAGCAAGACGCGCCCCGAGGAGCGTCTTGCCACTTGTCAGCACTCGGTCTGACTGAGCGCCTCCAGGAGAGAGGCCCAAGTAAGACGCGCCCCGAGGAGCGTCTTGCCACATGTCAACACTGGGTCTGACTGAGCGCCTCCAGGAGAGAGGCCCAAGTAGGACGCGCCCCGAGGAGCGTCTTGCCACATGTCAACACTGGGTCTGACTGAGCGCCTCCAGGAGAGAGGCCCAAGCAAGACGCGCCCCGAGGAGCGTCTTGCCACATGTCAACACTGGGTCTGACTGAGAGCCTCCAGGAGAGAGGCCCAAGCAAGACGCGCCCCGAGGAGCGTCTTGCCATATGTCAACACTGGGTGTGACTGAGAGCCTCCAGGAGAGAGGCCCAAGCAAGACATACCCCGAGGAGCGTCTTGCCACATGTCAGCACTGGGTCTGACTGAGCGCCTCCAGGAGAGAGGCCCCAGCAAGACGCGCCCAGAGGAGCGTCTTGCCTTATGTCAGCACTCGGTCTGACTGAGCGCCTCCAGGAGAGAGGCCCAAGCAAGACGCGCCCCGAGGAGCGTCTTGCCACGTGTCATCACTGGGTCTGACTGAGCGCCTCCAGGAGAGAGGCCCAAGCAAGACGCGCCCCGAGGAGCGTCTTGCCACGTGTCACCACTGGGTCTGACTGAGTGCCTCCAGGAGAGAGGCCCAAGCAAGATGTGCCCCGAGGAGCGTCTTTCCACCTGTCACCACTGGGTCTGACTGAGCGCCTCCAGGAGAGAGGCCCAAGCAAGACGCGCCCCGAGGAGCGTCTTGCCACGTGTCATCACTGGGTCTGACTGAGCGCCTCCAGGAGAGAGGCCCAAGCAAGACGCGCCCTGAGGAGCGTCTTGCCATGTGTCACCACTGGGTCTGACTGAGTGCCTCCAGGAGAGAGGCCCAAGCAAGATGTGCCCCGAGGAGCGCCTTGCCACATGTCAACACTGGGTCTGACTGAGCGCCTCCAGGAGAGAGGCCCCAGCAAGACGCGCCCCGAGGAGCGTCTTGCCTTATGTCAACACTGGGTCTGACTGAGGGCCTCCAGGAGAGAGGCCCAACCAAGACGCGCCCCGAGGAGAGTCTGGCCAAATGCCAACACTGGGTCTGACTGAGCGCCTCCAGGAGAGAGGCCCAAGCAAGACGCGCCCCGAGGAGCGTCTTGCCACATGTCAACACTGGGTCTGACTGAGCGCCTCCAGGAGAGAGGCCCCAGCAAGACGCGCCCAGAGGAGCGTCTTGCCTTATGTCAGCACTCGGTCTGACTGAGCGCCTCCAGGAGAGAGGCCCAAGCAAGACGCGCCTCGAGGAGCGTCTTGCCACGTGTCACCACTGGGTCTGACTGAGTGCCTCCAGGAGAGAGGCCCAAGCAAGATGTGCCCCGAGGAGCGTCTTGCCACATGTGAACACTGGGTCTGACTGAGCGCCTCCAGGAGAGAGGCCCCAGCAAGACGCGCCCCGAGGAGCGTCTTGCCTTATGTCAACACTGGGTCTGACTGAGGGCCTCCAGGAGAGAGGCCCAACCAAGGCGCGCCCCAAGGAGAGTCTGGCCACATGCCAACACTGGGTCTGACTGAGCGCCTCCAGGAGAGAGGTCCAAGCTAGAAGCGCCCCGAGGAGCGTCTTGCCACATGACAACACTGGGTCTGACTGAGCGCCTCCAGGAGAGAGGCCCAAGCAAGACGCACCCCGAGGAGCGTCTTGCCACATGTCAGCACTGGGTCTGACTGAGCGCCTCCATTAGAGAGGCCCCAGCAAGACGCGCCCAGAGGAGCGTCTTGCTTTATGTCAGCACTCGGTCTGACTGAGCGCCTCCAGGAGAGAGGCCCAAGCAAGACGCGCCCCGAGGAGCGTCTTTCCACGTGTCACCACTGGGTCTGACTGAGCGCCTCCAGGAGAGAGGCCCAAGCAAGACGTGCCCCGAGGAGCGTCTTGCCACGTGTCATCACTGGTTCTGACTGAGCGCCTCCAGGAGAGAGGCCCAAGCAAGATGCGCCCCGAGGAGCGTCTTGCCACGTGTCACCACTGGGTCTGACTGAGTGCCTCCAGGAGAGAGGCCCAAGCAAGATGTGCCCCGAGGAGCGTCTTGCCACATGTGAACACTGGGTCTGACAGAGGGCCTCCAGGAGAGAGGCCCAAGCAATACGCGCCCCGAGGAGCGTCTTGCCACATGTCACCACTGGGTCTGACTGAGCGCCTCCAGGAGAGAGGCCCAACCAGGGCGCGCCCCGAGGAGAGTCTTGCCACATGCCAACACTGGGTCTGACTGAGCGCCTCCAGGAGAGAGGCCCAAGTAAGATGCGCCCCGAGGAGCGTCTTGCCACATGTCAACACTGGGTCTGACTGAGCGCCTCCAGGAGAGAATCCCCAAGCAAGACGCGCCCCGAGGAGCGTCTTGCCACATGTCAGCACTGGGTCTGACTGAGCGCCTCCAGGAGAGAGGCCCCAGCAAGACGCGCCCCGAGGAGCGTCTTGCCTTATGTCAGCACTCGGTCTGACTGAGCGCCTCCAGGAGAGAGGCCCAAGCAAGACGCGCCCCGAGGAGCGTCTTGCCACGTGTCACCACTGGGTCTGACTTAGTGCCTCCAGGAGAGAGGCCCAAGCATGACGCGCCCCGAGGAGCGTCTTGCCACATGTCAACAATGGGTCTGACTGAGGGCCTCCAGGAGAGAGGCCCAAGCAAGATGTGCCCCGAGGAGCGTCTTGCCACATGTCAACAATGGGTCTGACTGAGGGCCTCCAGGAGAGAAGCCCAAGCAAGACGCGCCCCGAGGAGCGTATTGCCACTTGTCAGCACTCGGTCTGACTGAGCGCCTCCAGGAGAGAGGCCCAACCAAGGCGCGCCCCGAGGAGAGTCTTGCCACATGCCAACACTGGGTCTGACTGAGCGCCTCCAGGAGAGAGGCCCAAGTAAGACGCGCCCCCAGGAGCGTCTTGCCACATGTCAACACTGGGTCTGACTGAGCGCCTCCAGGAGAGAGGCCCAAGCAAGACGCGCCCCGAGGAGCGTCTTGCCACATGTCAACACTGGGTCTGACTGAGCGCCTCCAGGAGAGAGGCCCAAGCAAGATGCGCCCCGAGGAGCGTCTTGCCACATGTCAGCACTGGGTCTAACTGAGCGCCTCCAGGAGAGAGGCCCCAGCAAGACGCGCCCCGAGGAGCGTCTTGCCACGTGTCACCACTGGGTTTGACTGAGCGCCTCCAGGAGAGAGGCCCAAGCAAGATGCGCCCCGAGGAGCGTCTTGCCACGTGTCACCACTGGGTCTGATTGAGCGCCTGCAGGAAAGAGGCCCCAGCAAGACGCGCCCCGAGGAGCGTCTTGCCTTATGTCAGCACTCGGTCTGACTGAGCGCCTCCAGGAGATAGGCCCAAGCAAGACGCGCCCCGAGGAGCGTCTTGCCACGTTTCACCAATGGGTCTGATTGAGCGCCTCCAGGAGAGAGGCCCCAGCAAGACGCGCCCCGAGGAGCGTCTTGCCTTATGTCAGTACTCGGTCTGACTGAGCGCCTCCAGGAGAGAGGCCCAAGCAAGACGCGCCCCGAGGAGCGTCTTGCCACATGTCACCTCTGGGTCTGACTGAGCGCCTCCAGGAGAGAGGCCCAAGCAAGACGCGCCCCGAGGAGCGTCTTGTCACATGTCAACACTGGGTCTGACTGAGAGCCTCCAGGAGAGAAGCCCCAGCAAGACGCGCCCCGAGGAGCGTCTTGCCACATGTCAACACTGGGTCTGACAGAGGGCCTCCAGGAGAGAGGCCCAAGCAATATGCGCCCCGAGGAGCGTCTTGCCACATGTCACCACTGGGTCTGACTGAGCGCGTCCAGGAGAGAGGCCCAAACAAGACGCGCCCCGAGGAGAGTCTTGCCACATGCCAACACTGGGTCTGACTGAACGCCTCCAGGAGAGAGGCCCAAGCAAGACGCGCCCCGAGGAGCGTCTTGCCACATGTCAACACTGGGTCTGACTGAGCGCCTCCAGGAGAGAGGCCCAAGCAAGACGCGCCCCGAGGAGCGTCTTGCCACGTGTCAACCCTGGGTCTGACTGAGCGCCTCCAGGAGAGAGGCCCAAGCAAGACGTGCCCCGAGGAGCGTCTTGCTACGTGTCACCACTGGGTCTGACTGAGCGCCTCCAGGAGAGAGGCCCAAGCAAGACGCGCCCCGAGGAGCATCTTTCCACGTGTCACCACTGGGTCTGACTGAGCGCCTCCAGGAGAGAGGCCCAAGCAAGACGCGCCCCGAGGAGCGTCTTGCCACGTGTCATCACTGGGTCTGACTGAGCGCCTCCAGGAGAGAGGCCCAAGCAAGACGCGCCCCGAGGAGCGTCTTGCCACGTGTCACCACTGGGTCTGACTGAGTGCCTCCAGGAGAGAGGCCCAAGCAAGATGTGCCCAGAGGAGCGTCTTTCCACCTGTCACCACTGGGTCTGACTGAGCGCCTCCAGGAGAGAGGCCCAAGCAAGACGCGCCCCGAGGAGCGTCTTGCCACGTGTCATCACTGGGTCTGACTGAGCGCCTCCAGGAGAGAGGCCCAAGCAAGACGCGCCCTGAGGAGCGTCTTGCCATGTGTCACCACTGGGTCTGACTGAGTGCCTCCAGGAGAGAGGCCCAAGCAAGATGTGCCCCGAGGAGCGCCTTGCCACATGTCAACACTGGGTCTGACTGAGCGCCTCCAGGAGAGAGGCCCCAGCAAGACGCGCCCCGAGGAGCGTCTTGCCTTATGTCAACACTGGGTCTGACTGAGGGCCTCCAGGAGAGAGGCCCAACCAAGGCGCGCCCCGAGGAGAGTCTGGCCACATGCCAACACTGGGTCTGACTGAGCGCCTCCAGGAGAGAGGCCCAAGCAAGACGCGCCCCGAGGAGCGTCTTGCCACATGTCAACACTGGGTCTGACTGAGCGCCTCCAGGAGAGAGGCCCCAGCAAGACGCGCCCAGAGGAGCGTCTTGCCTTATGTCAGCACTCGGTCTGACTGAGCGCCTCCAGGAGAGAGGCCCAAGCAAGACGCGCCCCGAGGAGCGTCTTGCCACGTGTCACCACTGGGTCTGACTGAGTGCCTCCAGGAGAGAGGCCCAAGCAAGATGTGCCCCGAGGAGCGTCTTGCCACATGTGAACACTGGGTCTGACTGAGCGCCTCCAGGAGAGAGGCCCCAGCAAGACGCGCCCCGAGGAGCGTCTTGCCTTATGTCAACACTGGGTCTGACTGAGGGCCTCCAGGAGAGAGGCCCAACCAAGGCGCGCCCCGAGGAGAGTCTGGCCACATGCCAACACTGGGTCTGACTGAGCGCCTCCAGGAAAGAGGTCCAAGCTAGAAGCGCCCCGAGGAGCGTCTTGCCACATGACAACACTGGGTCTGACTGAGCGCCTCCAGGAGAGAGGCCCAAGCAAGACGCACCCCGAGGAGCGTCTTGCCACATGTCAGCACTGGGTCTGACTGAGCGCCTCCATTAGAGAGGCCACAGCAAGACGCGCCCAGAGGAGCGTCTTGCTTTATGTCAGCACTCGGTCTGACTGAGCGCCTCCAGGAGAGAGGCCCAAGCAAGACGTGCCCCGAGGAGCGTCTTGCCACGTGTCATCACTGGGTCTGACTGAGCGCCTCCAGGAGAGAGGCCCAAGCAAGATGCGCCCCGAGGAGCGTCTTGCCACGTGTCACCACTGGGTCTGACTGAGTGCCTCCAGGAGAGAGGCCCAAGCAAGATGTGCCCCGAGGAGCGTCTTGCCACATGTGAACACTGGGTCTGACAGAGGGCCTCCAGGAGAGAGGCCCAAGCAATACGCGCCCCGAGGAGCGTCTTGCCACATGTCACCACTGGGTCTGACTGAGCGCCTCCAGGAGAGAGGTCCAACCAAGGCGCGCCCCGAGGAGAGTCTTGCCACATGCCAACACTGGGTCTGACTGAGCGCCTCCAGGAGAGAGGCCCAAGTAAGACGCGCCCCGAGGAGCGTCTTGCCACATGTCAACACTGGGTCTGACTGAGCGCCTCCAGGAGAGAATCCCCAAGCAAGACGCGCCCCGAGGAGCGTCTTGCCACATGTCAGCACTGGGTCTGACTGAGCGCCTCCAGGAGAGAGGCCCCAGCAAGACGCGCCCCGAGGAGCGTCTTGCCTTATGTCAGCACTCGGTCTGACTGAGCGCCTCCAGGAGAGAGGCCCAAGCAAGACGCGCCCCGAGGAGCGTCTTGCCACGTGTCACCACTGGGTCTGACTTAGTGCCTCCAGGAGAGAGGCCCAAGCATGATGCGCCCCGAGGAGCGTCTTGCCACATGTCAACAATGGGTCTGACTGAGGGCCTCCAGGAGAGAGGCCCAAGCAAGATGTGCCCCGAGGAGCGTCTTGCCACATGTCAACAATGGGTCTGACTGAGGGCCTCCAGGAGAGAAGCCCAAGCAAGACGCGCCCCGAGGAGCGTATTGCCACTTGTCAGCACTCGGTCTGACTGAGCGCCTCCAGGAGAGAGGCCCAACCAAGGCGCGCCCCGAGGAGAGTCTTGCCACATGCCAACACTGGGTCTGACTGAGCGCCTCCAGGAGAGAGGCCCAAGTAAGACGCGCCCCCAGGAGCGTCTTGCCACATGTCAACACTGGGTCTGACTGAGCGCCTCCAGGAGAGAGGCCCAAGCAAGACGCGCCCCGAGGAGCGTCTTGCCACATGTCAACACTGGGTCTGACTGAGCGCCTCCAGGAGAGAGGCCCAAGCAAGATGCGCCCCGAGGAGCGTCTTGCCACATGTCAGCACTGGGTCTAACTGAGCGCCTCCAGGAGAGAGGCCCCAGCAAGACGCGCCCCGAGGAGCGTCTTGCCACGTGTCACCACTGGGTCTGACTGAGCGCCTCCAGGAGAGAGGCCCAAGCAAGATGCGCCCCGAGGAGCGTCTTGCCACGTGTCACCACTGGGTCTGATTGAGCGCCTGCAGGAAAGAGGCCCCAGCAAGACGCGCCCCGAGGAGCGTCTTGCCTTATGTCAGCACTCGGTCTGACTGAGCGCCTCCAGGAGATAGGCCCAAGCAAGACGCGCCCCGAGGAGCGTCTTGCCACGTTTCACCAATGGGTCTGATTGAGCGCCTCCAGGAGAGAGGCCCCAGCAAGACGCGCCCCGAGGAGCGTCTTGCCTTATGTCAGTACTCGGTCTGACTGAGCGCCTCCAGGAGAGAGGCCCAAGCAAGACGCGCCCCGAGGAGCGTCTTGCCACATGTCACCTCTGGGTCTGACTGAGCGCCTCCAGGAGAGAGGCCCAAGCAAGACGCGCCCCGAGGAGCGTCTTGTCACATGTCAACACTGGGTCTGACTGAGCGCCTCCAGGAGAGAAGCCCCAGCAAGACGCGCCCCGAGGAGCGTCTTGCCACATGTCAGCACTCGGTCTGACTGAGCGCCTCCAGGAGAGAGGCCCAAGCAAGATGCACCCCGAGGAGCGTCTTGCCACATGTCAACAATGGGTCTGACTGAGGGCCTCCAGGAGAGAAGCCCAAGCAAGACGCGCCCTGAGGAGCGTCTTGCCACTTGTCAGCACTCGGTCTGACTGAGCGCCTCCAGGAGAGAGGCCCAAGCAAGACGCGCCCCGAGGAGCATCTTGCCACATGTCAACACTGGGTCTGACAGAGGGCCTCCAGGAGAGAGGCCCAAGCAATATGCGCCCCGAGGAGCGTCTTGCCACATGTCACCACTGGGTCTGACTGAGCGCGTCCAGGAGAGAGGCCCAAACAAGACGCGCCCCGAGGAGAGTCTTGCCACATGCCAACACGGGGTCTGACTGAACGCCTCCAGGAGAGAGGCCCAAGCAAGACGCGCCCCGAGGAGCGTCTTGCCACATGTCAACACTGGGTCTGACTGAGCGCCTCCAGGAGAGAGGCCCAAGCAAGACGCGCCCCGAGGAGCGTCTTGCCACGTGTCAACCCTGGGTCTGACTGAGCGCCTCCAGGAGAGAGGCCCAAGCAAGACGTGCCCCGAGGAGCGTCTTGCTACGTGTCACCACTGGGTCTGACTGAGCGACTCCAGGAGAGAGGCCCAAGCAAGACGCGCCCCGAGAAGCGTCTTGCCACATGTCAACACTGGGTCTGACTGAACACCTCCAGGAGAGAGGCCCAAGCAAGACGCGCCCCGAGGAGCGTCTTGCCACGTGTCAACCCTGGGTCTGACTGAGGGCCTCCAGGAGAGAAGCCCAAGCAAGACGCGCCCCGAGGACTGTCTTGCCACTTGTCAGCACTCGTTCTGACTGAGCGCCTCCAGGAGAGAGGCCCAAGCAAGACGCGCCCCGAGGAGCGTCTTGCCACATGTCAGCACTGGGCCTGACTGAGCGCCTCCAGGAGAGAGGTCCCAGCAAGACGCGCCCCGAGGAGCGTCTTGCCTTATGTCAGCACTCGGTCTGACTGAGCGCCTCCAGGAGAGAGGCCCAAGCAAGACGCGCCCCGAGGAGCGTCTTGCCACGTGTCACCACTGGGTCTGACTGAGCGCCTCCAGGAGAGAGGCCCAAGCAACACGCGCCCCGAGGAGCGTCTTGCCTAATGTTAGCACTCGGTCTGACTGAGCCCCTCCAGGAGAGAGGCCAAAGCAAGACGCGCCCCGAGGAGCGTCTTTCCACGTGTCACCACTGGGTCTGACTGAGCGCCTCCAGGAGAGAGGCCCAAGCAAGACGCGCCCCGAGGAGCGTCTTGCCACGTGTCATCACTGGGTCTGACTGAGCGCCTCCAGGAGAGAGGCCCAAGCAAGACGCGCCCTGAGGAGCGTCTTGCCACGTGTCACCACTGGGTCTGACTGAGTGCCTCCAGGAGAGAGGCCCAAGCAAGATGTGCCCCGAGGAGCGTCTTGCCACATGTGAACACTGGGTCTGACAGAAGGCCTCCAGGAGAGAGGCCCAAGCAATACGCGCCCCGAGGAGCGTCTTGCCACATGTCACCACTGGGTCTGACTGAGCGCCTCCAGGAGAGAGGCCCAACCAAGGCGCGCCCCGAGGAGAGTCTTGCCACATGCCAACACTGGGTCTGACTGAGCGCCTCCAGGAGAAAGGCCCAAGTAAGACGCGCCCCCAGGAGCGTCTTGCCACATGTCAACACTGGGTCTGACTGAGCGCCTCCAGGAGAGAGGCCCAAGCAAGATGCGCCCCGAGGAGCGTCTTGCCACATGTCAGCACTGGGTCTGACTGAGCGCCTCCAGGAGAGAGGCCCCAGCAAGACGCGCCCCGAGGAGCGTCTTGCCACGTGTCACCACTGGGTCTGACTGAGCGCCTCCAGGAGAGAGGCCCAAGCAAGATGCGCCCCGAGGAGCGTCTTGCCACGTGTCACCACTGGGTCTGATTGAGCGCCTGCAGGAAAGAGGCCCCAGCAAGACGCGCCCCGAGGAGCGTCTTGCCTTATGTCAGCACTCGGTCTGACTGAGCTTCTCCAGGAGATAGGCCCAAGCAAGACGCGCCCCGAGGAGCGTCTTGCCAAATGTCACCTCTGGGTCTGACTGAGCGCCTCCAGGAGAGAGGCCCAAGCAAGACGCGCCCCGAGGAGCATCTTGTCACATGTCAACACTGGGTCTGACTGAGCGCCTCCAGGAGAGAAGCCCCAGCAAGACGCGCCCCGAGGAGCGTCTTGCCACATGTCAGCACTCGGTCTGACTGAGCGCCTCCAGGAGAGAGGCCCAAGCAAGATGCACCCCGAGGAGCGTCTTGCCACATGTCAACAATGGGTCTGACTGAGGGCCTCCAGGAGAGAAGCCCAAGCAAGACGCGCCCTGAGGAGCGTCTTGCCACTTGTCAGCACTCGGTCTGACTGAGCGCCTCCAGGAGAGAGGCCCAAGCAAGACACGCCCCGAGGAGCGTCTTGCCACATGTCAACACTGGGTCTGACAGTGGGCCTCCAGGAGAGAGGCCCAAGCAATATGCGCCCCGAGGGGCGTCTTGCCACATGTCACCACTGGGTCTGACTGAGCGCGTCCAGGAGAGAGGCCCAACCAAGACGCGCCCCGAGGAGAGTCTTGCCACATGCCAACACTGGGTCTGACTGAACGCCTCCAGGAGAGAGGCCCAAGCAAGACGCGCCCCGAGGAGCGTCTTGCCACATGTCAACACTGGGTCTGACTGAGCGCCTCCAGGAGAGAGGCCCAAGCAAGACGCGCCCCGAGGAGCGTCTTGCCACGTGTCAACCCTGGGTCTGACTGAGCGCCTCCAGGAGAGAGGCCCAAGCAAGACGTGCCCCGAGGAGCGTCTTGCTACGTGTCACCACTGGGTCTGACTGAGCGCCTCCAGGAGAGAGGCCCAAGCAAGACGCGCCCCGAGAAGCGTCTTGCCACATGTCAACACTGGGTCTGACTGAACACCTCCTGGAGAGAGGCCCAAGCAAGACGCGCCCCGAGGAGCGTCTTGCCTTATGTCAGCACTCGGTCTGACTGAGCGCCTCCAGGAAAGAGGCCAAAGCAAGACGCGCCCCGAGGAGCGTCTTGCCACATGGCAACAATCGGTCTGACAGAGGGCCTCCAGGAGAGAAGCCCAAGCAAGACGCACCCCGAGGAGCATCTTGCCACATGTCACCTCTGGGTCTGACTGAGCGCCTCCAGGAGAGAGGCCCAAGCAAGACGCGCCCCGACGAGCGTCTTGTCACATGTCAACACTGGGTCTGACTGAGCGCCTCCAGGAGAGAAGCCCCAGCAAGACGCGCCCCGAGGAGCGTCTTGCCACATGTCATCACTCGGTCTGACTGAGCGCCTCCAGGAGACAGGCCCAAGCAAGATGCGCCCCGAGGAGCGTCTTGCCACATGTCAACAATGGGTCTGACTGAGGGCCTCCGGGAGAGAAGTCCAAGCAAGACGCGCCCCGAGGACTGTCTTGCCACTTGTCAGCACTCGTTCTGACTGAGCGCCTCCAGGAGAGAGGCCCAAGCAAGACGCGCCCCGAGGAGCGTCTTGCCACATGTCAACACTGGGTCTGACTGAGCGCCTCCAGGAGAGAGGCCCAAGCAAGACGCGCCCCGAGGAGCGTCTTGCCACATGTCAGCACTGGGCCTGACTGAGCGCCTCCAGGAGAGAGGTCCCAGCAAGACGCGCCCCGAGGAGCGTCTTGCCTTATGTCAGCACTCGGTCTGACTGAGCGCCTCCAGGAGAGAGGCCCAAGCAAGACGCGCCCCGAGGAGCGTCTTGCCACGTGTCACCACTGGGTCTGACTGAGCGCCTCCAGGAGAGAGGCCCAAGCAACACGCGCCCCGAGGAACATCTTGCCACGTGTCACCACTGGGTCTGATTGAGCGCCTCCAGGAGAGAGGCCCCAGCAAGACGCGCCCCAAGGAGCGTCTTGCCTTATGTCAGCACTCGGTCTGACTGAGCGCCTCCAGGAGAGAGGCCCAAGCAAGACGTGCCCCGAGGAGCGTCTTGCTACATGGCAACAATGGGTCTGACAGAGGGCCTCCAGGAGAGAGGCCCAAGCAAGACGCGCCCCGAGGAGCGTCTTGCCACATGTCACCTCTGGGTCTGACTGAGCACCTCCAGGAGAGAGGCCCAAGCAAGACGCGCCCCGAGGAGCGTCTTGCCACATGTCAACAATGGGTCTGACTGAGGGCCTCCAGGAGAGAAGCCCAAGCAAGACGCGCCCCGAGGAGTGTCGTTCCACTTGTCAGCACTCGTTCTGACTGAGCGCCTCCAGGAGAGAGGCCCAAGCAAGACGCGCATCGAGGAGCGTCTTGACACAGGTCAACACTGGGTCTGACTGAGGGCCTCCATGAGAGAAGCCCAAGCAAGACGCGCCCCGAGGAGCGTCTTGCCACATGTCAACACTGGGTCTGACAGAGGGCCTCCAGGAGAGAGGCCCAAGCAATACGCACTCCGAGGATTGCCTTGCCACATGTCACCACTGGGTCTGACTGTGCGCCTCCAGGATAGAGGCCCAACCAAGATGCGCCCCGAGGAGAGTCTTGCCACATGCCAAGACTGGGTCTGACTGAGCGCCTCCGGGAGAGAGGCCCAAGCAAGAAATGCCCCGAGGAGCGTCTTGCCACATGTCACTACTCGGTCTGACTGAGCGCCTCCAGGAGAGGGGCCCAAGCAAGACGCACCCCGAGGAGCGTCTCGCCACATGTCTCCACAGGGTCTGACTGAGCGCCTCCAGGAGAGAGGCCCAAGCAAGACGCACCCTGAGGAGCGTCTTGCCAAATGTCAGCACTCGGTCTGAATGAGCGCCTCCAGGAGAGAGGCCCAAGCAAGACGCACCCCGAGGAGCGTCTTGCCACATGTCACCTCTGGGTCTGACTGAACGCCTCCAGGAGAGAGGTCCAAGTAAGACGCGCCCCGAGGAGCGTCTTACCACATGTCAACACTGGGTCTGACTGAGTGCCTCCATGAGAGAAGCCCCAGCAAGACGCGCTCCGAGGAGCGTCTTTTCACATGTCAACACTGGGTCTGACTGAGCGCCTCCAGGAGAGAGGCCCAAGCAAGACGCGCCCCGAGTAGCGTCTTGCCACATGTCAACACTGGGTCTGACTGAGTGCCTCCATGAGAGAAGCCCCAGCAAGACGCGCCCCGAGGAGCGTCTTGCCACATGTCAGCACTCGGTCTGACTGAGCGCCTCCAGGAGAGAGGCCCAAGCAAGACGCACCCCGAAGAGCGTCTTGCCACATGTCAACAATGGGTCTGACTGAGGGCCTCCAGGAGAGAAGCCCAAGCAAGACGCGCCCCGAGGAGCGTCTTGCCAAATGTCAACACTGGGTCGTACTGAGCGCCTCCAGGAGAAAGGCCCAAGCAAGACGCGCCCCGAGGAGCGTCTTGACACTTGTCAACACTGGGTCTGACTGAGGGCCTCCATGAGAGAAGCCCAAGCAAGACGCGCCCCGAGGAGTGTCTTGCCACATGTCAACACTGGGTCTGACAGGGGGCCTCCAGGAGAGAGGCTCAAGCAATGCGCGCCCCGAGGAGCGTCTTGCCATATGTCACCACTGGGTCTGACTGAGCGCCTCCAGGAGAGAGGCCCAAGCAAGACGCGCCCCGAGGAGCATCTTGCCACATGTCAACAATGGGTCTGACTGAGCGTCTCCAGGAGAGACGCCCAAGCAAGACGCGCCCCGAGGAGCGTCTTGCCACATGTCAACACTGGGTCTGACTGAGCGCCTCCAGCAGAGAGGCCCAAGCAAGACGCGCCCCGAGGAGCGTCTTGCCACATGTCACCTCTGGGTCTGACTAAGCGCCTCCAGGAGAGAGGCCCAAGCAAGACGTGCCCCGAGGAGCGTCTTGCCACATGTCAACACTGGGTCTGACTGAGCGCCTCCAGGAGAGAGGCCCAAGCAAGATGCGCCCGGAGGAGCGTCTTGCCACATGTCAACACTCGGTCTTACAGAGGGCCTCCAGGAGAGAGGCCCAAGCAAGACGCGCCCCGAGGAGCATCTTTTCAAATGTCACCTCTGGGTCTGTCTGAGCGCCTCCAGGAGAGAGGCCCAAGTAAGACGCGCCCCGAGGAGCGTCTTGTCACATGTCAACACTGGGTCTGACTGAGCACTTCCAGGAGAGAGGCCCAAGCAAGACGCGCCCCGAGGAGCGTCTTGCCACATGTCAACACTGGGTCTGACTGAGTGCCTCCATGAGAGAAGCCCCAGCAAGACGCACCCCGAGGAGCGTCTTGCCACATGTCAACACTGGGTCTGATTGAGCGCCTCCAGGAGAGAGGCCCAAGCAAGACGCGCCCCGAGGAGCGTCTTGCCACATGTCAACACTGGGTCTGGCTGAGCGCCTCCAGGAGAGAGGCCCAAGCAAGACGCGCTCCGAGGAGCGTCTTTTCACATGTCAACACTGGGTCTGACTGAGCGCCTCCAGGAGAGAGGCCCAACAAAGACGCGCCCCAAGGAGCGTCTTGCCACATGCCAACACTGGGTCTGACAGAGGGCCTCCAGGAGAGAGGCCCAAGCAAGACGCGCCCCGAGGAGCGTCTTGCCACATGTCACCTCTGGGTCTGACTGAGCGCCTCCAGGAGAGAGGCCCAAGCAAGACGCGCCCCGAGGAGCGTCTTGTCACATGTCAACACTGGGTCTGACTGAGCGCCTCCAGGAGAGAAGCCCCAGCAAGACAAGCCCCGAGGAGCGTCTTGCCACATGTCAGCACTGGGTCTGACTGAGCGCCTCCAGGAGAGAGGCCCAAGCAAGAGGCGCCCCGAGGAGCGTCTTGCCACATAGCACCACTGGGTCTGACTGAGCGCCTCCAGGAGAGAGGCCCAAGCAAGACGCGCCCCGAGGAGCGTCTTGCCACATGTCAGCACTGGGTCTGACTGAGCGCCTCCAGGAGAGAGGCCCAAGCAAGACGCGCCCCGAGGAGCGTCTTGCCACATAGCACCACTGGGTCTGACTGAGCGCCTCCAGGAGAGAGGCCCAAGCAAGACGCGCCCCGAGGAGCGTCTTGCCACATGTCAGCACTTGGTCTGACTGAGCGCCTCCAGGAGAGAGGCCCAAGCAAGACGCGCCCCGAGGAGCGTCTTGCCACGTGTCAACCCTGGGTCTGACTGAGCGCCTCCAGGAGAGAGGCCCAAGCAAGACGTGCCCCGAGGAGCGTCTTGCTACGTGTCACCACTGGGTCTGACTGAGCGCCTCCAGGAGAGAGGCCCAAGCAAGACGCGCCCCGAGAAGCGTCTTGCCACATGTCAACACTGGGTCTGACTGAACACCTCCTGGAGAGAGGCCCAAGCAAGACGCGCCCCGAGGAGCGTCTTGCCTTATGTCAGCACTCGGTCTGACTGAGCGCCTCCAGGAAAGAGGCCAAAGCAAGACGCGCCCCGAGGAGCGTCTTGCCACATGGCAACAATCGGTCTGACAGAGGGCCTCCAGGAGAGAAGCCCAAGCAAGACGCACCCCGAGGAGCATCTTGCCACATGTCACCTCTGGGTCTGACTGAGCGCCTCCAGGAGAGAGGCCCAAGCAAGACGCGCCCCGACGAGCGTCTTGTCACATGTCAACACTGGGTTCGACTGAGCGCCTCCAGGAGAGAAGCCCCAGCAAGACGCGCCCCGAGGAGCGTCTTGCCACATGTCATCACTCGGTCTGACTGAGCGCCTCCAGGAGAGAGGCCCAAGCAAGATGCGCCCCGAGGAGCGTCTTGCCACATGTCAACAATGGGTCTGACTGAGGGCCTCCGGGAGAGAAGTCCAAGCAAGACGCGCCCCGAGGACTGTCTTGCCACTTGTCAGCACTCGTTCTGACTGAGCGCCTCCAGGAGAGAGGCCCAAGCAAGACGCGCCCCGAGGAGCGTCTTGCCACATGTCAACACTGGGTCTGACTGAGCGCCTCCAGGAGAGAGGCCCAAGCAAGACGCGCCCCGAGGAGCGTCTTGCCACATGTCAGCACTGGGCCTGACTGAGCGCCTCCAGGAGAGAGGTCCCAGCAAGACGCGCCCCGAGGAGCGTCTTGCCTTATGTCAGCACTCGGTCTGACTGAGCGCCTCCAGGAGAGAGGCCCAAGCAAGACGCGCCCCGAGGAGCGTCTTGCCACGTGTCACCACTGGGTCTGACTGAGCGCCTCCAGGAGAGAGGCCCAAGCAACACGCGCCCCGAGGAACATCTTGCCACGTGTCACCACTGGGTCTGATTGAGCGCCTCCAGGAGAGAGGCCCCAGCAAGACGCGCCCCAAGGAGCGTCTTGCCTTATGTCAGCACTCGGTCTGACTGAGCGCCTCCAGGAGAGAGGCCCAAGCAAGACGCGCCCCGAGGAGCGTCTTGCTACATGGCAACAATGGGTCTGACAGAGGGCCTCCAGGAGAGAGGCCCAAGCAAGACGCGCCCCGAGGAGCGTCTTGCCACATGTCACCTCTGGGTCTGACTGAGCACCTCCAGGAGAGAGGCCCAAGCAAGACGCGCCCCGAGGAGCGTCTTGCCACATGTCAACAATGGGTCTGACTGAGGGCCTCCAGGAGAGAAGCCCAAGCAAGACGCGCCCCGAGGAGTGTCGTTCCACTTGTCAGCACTCGTTCTGACTGAGCGCCTCCAGGAGAGAGGCCCAAGCAAGACGCGCATCGAGGAGCGTCTTGACACAGGTCAACACTGGGTCTGACTGAGGGCCTCCATGAGAGAAGCCCAAGCAAGACGCGCCCCGAGGAGCGTCTTGCCACATGTCAACACTGGGTCTGACAGAGGGCCTCCAGGAGAGAGGCCCAAGCAATACGCACTCCGAGGATCGCCTTGCCACATGTCACCACTGGGTCTGACTGTGCGCCTCCAGGATAGAGGCCCAACCAAGATGCGCCCCGAGGAGAGTCTTGCCACATGCCAAGACTGGGTCTGACTGAGCGCCTCCGGGAGAGAGGCCCAAGCAAGAAATGCCCCGAGGAGCGTCTTGCCACATGTCACTACTCGGTCTGACTGAGCGCCTCCAGGAGAGGGGCCCAAGCAAGACGCACCCCGAGGAGCGTCTCGCCACATGTCTCCACAGGGTCTGACTGAGCGCCTCCAGGAGAGAGGCCCAAGCAAGACGCACCCTGAGGAGCGTCTTGCCAAATGTCAGCACTCGGTCTGAATGAGCGCCTCCAGGAGAGAGGCCCAAGCAAGACGCACCCCGAGGAGCGTCTTGCCACATGTCACCTCTGGGTCTGACTGAACGCCTCCAGGAGAGAGGTCCAAGTAAGACGCGCCCCGAGGAGCGTCTTACCACATGTCAACACTGGGTCTGACTGAGTGCCTCCATGAGAGAAGCCCCAGCAAGACGCGCTCCGAGGAGCGTCTTTTCACATGTCAACACTGGGTCTGACTGAGCGCCTCCAGGAGAGAGGCCCAAGCAAGACGCGCCCCGAGTAGCGTCTTGCCACATGTCAACACTGGGTCTGACTGAGTGCCTCCATGAGAGAAGCCCCAGCAAGACGCGCCCCGAGGAGCGTCTTGCCACATGTCAGCACTCGGTCTGACTGAGCGCCTCCAGGAGAGAGGCCCAAGCAAGACGCACCCCGAAGAGCGTCTTGCCACATGTCAACAATGGGTCTGACTGAGGGCCTCCAGGAGAGAAGCCCAAGCAAGACGCGCCCCGAGGAGCGTCTTGCCAAATGTCAACACTGGGTCGTACTGAGCGCCTCCAGGAGAAAGGCCCAAGCAAGACGCGCCCCGAGGAGCGTCTTGACACTTGTCAACACTGGGTCTGACTGAGGGCCTCCATGAGAGAAGCCCAAGCAAGACGCGCCCCGAGGAGTGTCTTGCCACATGTCAACACTGGGTCTGACAGGGGGCCTCCAGGAGAGAGGCTCAAGCAATACGCGCCCCGAGGAGCGTCTTGCCATATGTCACCACTGGGTCTGACTGAGCGCCTCCAGGAGAGAGGCCCAAGCAAGACGCGCCCCGAGGAGCATCTTGCCACATGTCAACAATGGGTCTGACTGAGCGTCTCCAGGAGAGACGCCCAAGCAAGACGCGCCCCGAGGAGCGTCTTGCCACATGTCAACACTGGGTCTGACTGAGCGCCTCCAGCAGAGAGGCCCAAGCAAGACGCGCCCCGAGGAGCGTCTTGCCACATGTCACCTCTGGGTCTGACTAAGCGCCTCCAGGAGAGAGGCCCAAGCAAGACGTGCCCCGAGGAGCGTCTTGCCACATGTCAACACTGGGTCTGACTGAGCGCCTCCAGGAGAGAGGCCCAAGCAAGATGCGCCCGGAGGAGCGTCTTGCCACATGTCAACACTCGGTCTTACAGAGGGCCTCCAGGAGAGAGGCCCAAGCAAGACGCGCCCCGAGGAGCATCTTTTCAAATGTCACCTCTGGGTCTGTCTGAGCGCCTCCAGGAGAGAGGCCCAAGTAAGACGCGCCCCGAGGAGCGTCTTGTCACATGTCAACACTTGGTCTGACTGAGCACTTCCAGGAGAGAGGCCCAAGCAAGACGCGCCCCGAGGAGCGTCTTGCCACATGTCAACACTGGGTCTGACTGAGTGCCTCCATGAGAGAAGCCCCAGCAAGACGCACCCCGAGGAGCGTCTTGCCACATGTCAACACTGGGTCTGATTGAGCGCCTCCAGGAGAGAGGCCCAAGCAAGACGCGCCCCGAGGAGCGTCTTGCCACATGTCAACACTGGGTCTGGCTGAGCGCCTCCAGGAGAGAGGCCCAAGCAAGACGCGCTCCGAGGAGCGTCTTTTCACATGTCAACACTGGGTCTGACTGAGCGCCTCCAGGAGAGAGGCCCAACAAAGACGCGCCCCAAGGAGCGTCTTGCCACATGCCAACACTGGGTCTGACAGAGGGCCTCCAGGAGAGAGGCCCAAGCAAGACGCGCCCCGAGGAGCGTCTTGCCACATGTCACCTCTGGGTCTGACTGAGCGCCTCCAGGAGAGAGGCCCAAGCAAGACGCGCCCCGAGGAGCGTCTTGTCACATGTCAACACTGGGTCTGACTGAGCGCCTCCAGGAGAGAAGCCCCAGCAAGACAAGCCCCGAGGAGCGTCTTGCCACATGTCAGCACTGGGTCTGACTGAGCGCCTCCAGGAGAGAGGCCCAAGCAAGAGGCGCCCCGAGGAGCGTCTTGCCACATAGCACCACTGGGTCTGACTGAGCGCCTCCAGGAGAGAGGCCCAAGCAAGACGCGCCCCGAGGAGCGTCTTGCCACATGTCAGCACTGGGTCTGACTGAGCGCCTCCAGGAGAGAGGCCCAAGCAAGACGCGCCCCGAGGAGCGTCTTGCCACATAGCACCACTGGGTCTGACTGAGCGCCTCCAGGAGAGAGGCCCAAGCAAGACGCGCCCCGAGGAGCGTCTTGCCACATGTCAGCACTTGGTCTGACTGAGCGCCTCCAGGAGAGAGGCCCAAGCAAGACGCGCCCCGAGGAGCGTCTTGTCACATGTCAACACTG
Organism: Nothobranchius furzeri; assembly: GCF_043380555.1. Classification (NCBI taxonomy): domain Eukaryota; kingdom Metazoa; phylum Chordata; class Actinopteri; order Cyprinodontiformes; family Nothobranchiidae; genus Nothobranchius; species Nothobranchius furzeri. The sequence continues at coordinate 43,706,419 of NC_091748.1, forward strand.
GGTCTGACTGAGCGCCTCCAGGAGAGAAGCCCCAGCAAGACAAGCCCCGAGGAGCGTCTTGCCACATGTCATCACTGAGTCTGACTGAGCGCCTCCAGGAGAGAGGCCCAAGCAAGACGCGCCCCGAGGAGCGTCTTGCCACATAGCACCACTGGGTCTGACTGAGCGCCTCCAGGAGAGAGGCCCAAGCAAGACGCGCCCCGAGGAGCGTCTTGCCACATGTCAGCACTGGGTCTGACTGAGCGCCTCCAGGAGAGAGGCCCCAGCAAGACGCGCCCCGAGGAGCGTCTTGCCTTATGCCAGCACTCGGTCTGACTGAGCGCCTCCAGGAGAGAGGCCCAAGCAAGACGCGCCCCGAGGAGCGTCTTGCCACATGTCAACAATGGGTCTGACAGAGGGCCTCCAGGAGAGAGGCCCAAGCAAGACGCGCCCCGAGGAGCGTCTTGCCACATGTCACCTCTGGGTCTGACTGAGCGCCTCCAGGAGAGAGGCCCAAGCAAGACGCGCCCCGATGAGCGTCTTGTCACATGTCAACACTGGGTCTGACTGAGCGCCTCCAGGAGATAAGCCCCAGCAAGATGCGCCCCGAGGAGCGTCTTGCCACATGTGAGCACTCGGTCTGACTGTGCGCCTCCAGGAGAGAGGCCCAAGCAAGGCGCGCCCCGAGGAGCGTCTTGCCACATGTCAACAATGAGTCTGACTGAGGGCCTCCAGGAGAGAAGCCCAAGCAAGACGCGCCCCGAGGAGCGTCTTGCCACATGTCAGCACTCGGTCTGACTGATGATTCCTGTGTTTCATGATTAAAGCACATTCCTAAGGGGGTCAAATCAGGTCATAAAGGACACCGGATCACTTGTTCCTTAAAGGCGGTATTCCAAACACACATTTGGGGGCTTATAACTTGGCTTCTGAATGTCTCAGAGAGGTCAGGTTTGTTTGAGGAAGGTAGAATCCATTGAGTTGTAAGTGATCTGAACGTTTCATGATGATAGCACTTTCCTAAGGGGGTCAAACCATGTCCCAAAGGTCACCGGATCTGGTGTCACTTTAAAGAAGTAGTCCAGTTACACATTTATGGGCTTATAACTTGGCTTCTGAATGTCCTAGAGAGGTCAGGTTTGTTTTAGTGTACACCAGTCAACAGCCCCTATTACCCCAAAAAGGAATGGAGTCATTAGCACTTATGGTTTTTAAATGGCACCCAGAATTATGTTGCACGAAGCACAATTTCACATCATTCTGGGTTCATTTGTGTGAAAACAAGGTCCAATCAGGCTGAAACGTTACAGGAAGGTAGAATCTATTGAGTTGTAAGTGATCTGAACGTTTCATGGTGATAGCACTTTCCTAAGGGGGTCAAACCATGTCCCAAAGGTCACCGGATCTGGTGTCAATTTAAAGAAGTAGTCCAGTTACACATTTGTGGGCTTATAACGTGGCTTCTGAATGTCCTAGAGAGATCAGGGTTGTTTTAGTATACTCCAATCAACAGCCCCTACAACCACAAAAAGGAATGGAGTCATTAGCACTTATGTTTGTAAATGGCACCCAGAATTATGTTGCACGAAGCACAATTTCACATCATTCTGGGTTCATTTGTGTGAAAACAAGGTCCAATCAGGCTGAAACGTTACAGGAAGGTAGAATCTATTGAGTTGTAAGTGATCTGAACGTTTCAAGATGATAGCACTTTCCTAAGGGGGTCAAACCATGTCCCAAAGGTCACCGGATCTGGTGTCAATTTAAAGAAGTAGTCCAGTTACACATTTGTGGGCTTATAACTTGGCTTTTGAATGTCCTAGAGAGATCAGGTTTGTTTTAGTGTACTCTAATCAACAGCCCCTACAACCACAAAAAGGAATGGAGTCATTAGCACTTATGGTTTTTAAATGGCACCCAGAATTATGTTGCACGAAGCACAATTTCACATCATTCTGGGTTCATTTGTGTGAAAACAAGGTCCAATCAGGCTGAAACGTTACAGGAAGGTAGAATCTATTGAGTTGTAAGTGATCTGAACATTTCATTATGATAGCACTTTCCTAAGGGGGTCAAACCATGTCCCAAAGGTCACCGGATCTGGTGTCAATTTAAAGAAGTAGTCCAGTACCAACATTTGTGGGCTTATAACTTGGCTTCTGAATGTCCTAGAGAGGTCAGGTTTGTTTTAGTGTACTCCAATCGACAGCCCCTACAACCACAAAAAGGAATGGAGTCATTAGCACTTATGGTTTGTAAATGGCACCCAGAATTATGTTGCAAGAAGCACAATTTCACATCATTCTGGGTTCATTTGTGTGAAAACAAGGTCCAATCAGGCTGAAACGTTACAAGATGGTAGAATCCATTGAGTTGTAAGTGATCTGAACGTTTCATGATGATAGCACTTTCCTAAGGGGGACAAACCATGTCCCAAAGGTCACCGGATCTGGTGTCAATTTAAAGAAATAGTCCAGTTACACATTTGTGGGCTTATAACGGCTTCTGAATGTCCTAGAGAGGTTAGGTTTGTTTTAGTGTACTCCAATCAAAAGCCCCTACAACCACAAAAAGGAATGGAGTCATTAGCACTTATGGTTTGTAAAGGAAACCCAGAATTATGTTGCACGAAGCACAATTTCACATCATTCTGGGTTCATTAGTGTGAAAACAAGGTCCAATCAGGCTGAAACATTACAGGAAGGTAGAATCTATTGAGTTGTAAGTGATCTGAACGTTTCATGATGATAGCACTTTCCTAAGGGGGTCAAACCATGTCCCAAAGGTCACCGGATCTGGTGTCAATTTAAAGAAGTAGTCCAGTTACACATTTGTGGGCTTATAACTTGGCTTCTGAATGTCCTAGAGAGATCAGGTTTGTTTTAGTGTACTCCAATCAACAGCCCCTACAACCACAAAAAGGAATAGAGTCATTAGCGCTTATGGTTTGTAAATGGCACCCAGAATTATGTTGCACGAAGCACTATTTCACATCATTCTGGGTCCATTTGTGTGAAAACAAGGTCCAATCAGGCTGAAACGTTACAGGAAGGTAGAATCTATTGAGTTGTAAGGGATCTGAACGTTTCATGATGATAGCACTTTCCTAAGGGGGTCAAACCATGTCCCAAAGGTCACCGGATCTGGTGTCAATTTAAAGAAGTTGTCTAGTTACACATTTGTGGGCTTATAACTTGGCTTCTGAATGGCCTAGATCAATCAGGTTTTTTTAGTATACTCCAATCAACAGCCCCTACAACCACAAAAAGGAATGGAGTCATTAGCACTTATGGTTTTTAAATGGCACCCAGAATTATGTTGCACGAAGCACAATTTCACATCATTCTGGGTTCATTTGTGTGAAAACAAGGTCCAATCAGGCTGAAACGTTACAGGAAGGTAGAATCTATTGAGTTGTAAGTGATCTGAACGTTTCATGATGATAGCACTTTCCTAAGGGGGTCAAACCATGTCCCAAAGGTCACCGGATCTGGTGTCACTTTAAAAAAGTAGTCCAGTTACACATTTGTGGGCTTATAACTTGGCTTCTGAATGTCCTAGAGAGATCAGGTTTTTTAGCATACTCCAATAAACAGCCCCTACAACCACAAAAAGGAATGGAGTCATTAGCACTTATGGTTTTTAAATGGCACCCAGAATTATGTTGCACGAAGCACAATTTCACATCATTCTGGGTTCATTTGTGTGAAAACAAGGTCCAATCAGGATGAAACGTTACAGGAAGGTAAAATCTATTGAGTTGTAAGTGATCTGAACGTTTCATGATGACAGCACTTTCCTAAGGGGGTCAAACCATGTCCCAAAGGTCACCGGATCTGGTGTCAATTTAAAGAAGTAGTCCAGTTACACATTTGTGGGCTTATAACTTGGCTTCTGAATGGCCTAGAGAGATCAGGCTTGTTTTAGTGTACTCCAATCAACAGCCCCTACAACCACAAAAAGGAATGGAGTCATTAGCACTTATGGTTTTTAAATGGCACCCAGAATTATGTTGCACGAAGCACAATTTCACATCATTCTGGGTTCATTTGTGTGAAAACAAGGTCCAATCAGGCTGAAACGTTACAGGAAGATAGAATCTATTGAGTTGTAAGTGATCTGAACGTTTCATGATGATAGCACTTTCCTAAGGGGGTCAAACCATGTCCCAAAGGTCACCGGATCTGGTGTAACTTTAAAAAAGTAGTCCAGTTACACATTTGTGGGCTTATAACTTGGCTTCTGAATGTCCTAGAGAGATCAGTTTTTTTAGTATACTCCAATAAACAGCCCCTACAACAAAAAAAAGGAATGGAGTCGTTAGCACTTATGGTTTTTAAATGGCACCCAGAATTATGTTGCACGAAGCACAATTTCACATCATTCTGGGTTCATTTGTGTGAAAACAAGGTCCAATCAGGCTGAAACGTTACAGGAAGGTAGAATCTATTGAGTTGTAAGTGATCTGAACGTTTCATGATGATAGCACTTTCCTAAGGGGGTCAAACCATGTCCCAAAGGTCACCGGATCTGGTGTCAATTTAAAGAAGTAGTCCAGTTACACATTTGTGGGCTTATAACTTGGCTTCTGAATGTCCTAGAGAGATCAGGTTTGTTTTAGGGTACTCCAATCAACAGCCCCTACAACCACAAAAAGGAATGGAGTCATTAGCACTTATGGTTTTTAAATGGCACCCAGAATTATGTTGCACGAAGCACAATTTCACATCATTCTGGGTTCATTTGTGTGAAAACAAGGTCCAATCAGGCTGAAACGTTACAGGAAGGTAGAATCTATTGAGTTGTAAGTGATCTGAACGTTTCATGATGATAGCACTTTCCTAAGGGGGTCAAACCATGTCCCAAAGGTCACCGGATCTGGTGTCAATTTAAAGAAGTAGTCCAGTTACACATTTGTGGGCTTATAACTTGGCTTCTGAATGGCCTAGAGAGATCAGGCTTGTTTTAGTGTACTCCAATCAACTGCCCCTACAACCACAAAAAGGAATGGAGTCATTAGCACTTATGGTTTGTAAATGGCACCCAGAATTATGTTGCACGAAGCACAATTTCACATAATTCTGGGTCCATTTGTGTGAAAACAAGGTCCAATCAGGCTGAAACGCTACAAGAAGGTAGAATCTATTGAGTTGTAAGTGATATGAACGTTTCAAGATGATCGCACATTCCTATAGGGGGTAAAACCATGTCCCAAAGGTCACCGGGCCTGGTGTCACTTTAAAGAAGTAGTCCAGTTACACCTTTGTGGGCTTATAACTTGGCTTCTGAATGTCCTAGAGAGGTCAGGTTTGTTTTAGTGTACTCCAATCAAAAGCCCCTACAACCACAACAAGGAACGGAGTCATTAGCACTTATGGTTTGTAAATGGCACCCAGAATTATGTTGCACAAAGCACAATTTCACATCATTTTGGGTTCATTTGTGTGAAAACAAGGTCCAATCAGGCTGAAACGTTACAGGAAGGTAGAATCTATTGAGTTGTAAGTGATCTGAACGTTTCATGATGATAGCACTTTCCTAAGGGGGTCAAACCATGTCCCAAAGGTCACCGGATCTGGTGTCATTTTAAAGAAGTAGTCCAGTTACACATTTGTGGGCTTATAACTTGGCTTCTGAATGTCCTAGAGAGGTCAGGTTTGTTTTAGTGTACTCCAATAAACAGCCCCTACAACCACAAAAAGGAATGGAGTCATTAGCACTTATGGTTTGTAAATGGCACCCAGAATTATGTTGCACGAAGCACAATTTCACATCATTCTGGGTCCATTTGTGTGAAAACAAGGTCCAATCAGGCTGAAACGTTACAATAGGGTAGAATCTATTGAGTTGTAAGTGATCTGAACGTTTCATGATGATCGCACATTCCTATAGGGGGTCAAACCATGTCCCAAAGGTCACCGGGCCTGGTGTCACTTTAAAGAAGTAGTCCAGTTACACCTTTGTGGGCTTATAACTTGGCTTCTGAATGTCCTAGAGAGGTCAGGTTTGTTTTAGTGTACTCCAATCAACAGCCCCTACAACCACAAAAAGGAATGGAGTCATTAGAACTTATGGTTTTTAAATGACACCCAGAATTATGATGCACGAAGCACAATTTCACATCATTCTGGGTTCATTTGTGTGAAAACAAGGTCCAATCAGGCTGAAACGTTACAGGAAGGTAGAATCTATTGAGTTGTAAGTGATCTGAAAGTTTCATGATGATAGCACTTTCCTAAGGGGGTCAAACCATGTCCCAAAGGTCACCGGATCTGGTATCAATTTAAAGAAGTATTCCAGTTACACATTTGTGGGCTTATAACTTGGATTCTGAATGTCCTAGAGAGATCAGGCTTGTTTTAGTATACTCCAATCAACAGCCCCTACAACCACAAAAAGGAATGGAGTCATTAGCACTTATGGTTTTTAAATGACACCCAGAATTATAATGCACGAAGCACAATTTCACATCATTCTGGGTTCATTTGTGTGAAAACAAGGTCCAATCAGGCTGAAACGTTACAGGAAGGTAGAATCTATTGAGTTGTAAGTGATCTGAACGTTTCATGATGATAGCGCTTTACTAAGGGGGTCAAACCATGTCCCAAAGGTCACCGGATCTGGTGTCAATTTAAAGTAGTAGTCCAGTTACACATTTGTGGGCTTATAACTTGGCTTCTGAATGTCCTTAATCGCTCAGGTTTGTTTTACTGTACTCCAATCAACAGCCCCTACAACCACAAAAAGGAATGGAGTCATTAGCACTTATGGTTTGTAAATGGCACCCAGAATTATGTTGCACGAAGCACAATTTCACATCATTCTGGGTTTATTTGTGTGAAAACAAGGTCCAATCAGGCTGAAACGTTACAGGAAGGTAGAATCTATTGAGTTGTAAGTGATCTGAACGTTTCATGATGATAGGACTTTCCTAAGGGGGTCAAACCATGTCCCAAAGGTCACCGGATCTGGTGTCAATTTAAAGAAGTAGTCCAGTTACACCTTTGTGGGCTTATAACTTGGCTTCTGAATGTCCTAGAGAGATCAGGTTTGTTTTAGTGTACTCCAATCAACAGCCCCCACAACCACAAAAAGGAATAGAGTCATTAGCACTTATGGTTTGTAAATGGCACCCAGAATTATGTTGCACGAAGCACTATTTCACATCATTCTGGGACCATTTGTGTGAAAACAAGGTCCAATCAGGCTGAAACGTTACAGGAAGGTAGAATCTATTGAGTTGTAAGTGATCTGAACGTTTCATGATGATAGCACTTTCCTAAGGGGGTCAAACCATGTCCCAAAGGTCACCGGATCTGGTGTCAATTTAAAGAAGTTGTCCAGTTACACATTTGTGGGCTTATAACTTGGCTTCTGAATGTCCTAGAGAGATCAGGTTTGTTTTAGTGTACTCCAATCAACAGCCCCTACAACCACAAAAAGGAATGGAGTCATTAGCACTTTTGTTTTTTAAATGTCACCCAGAATTATGTTGCACGAAGCACAATTTCACATCATTCTGGGTTCATTTGTGTGAAAACAAGGTCCAATCAGGCTGAAACGTTACAGGAAGGTAGAATCTATTGAGTTGTAAGTGATCTGAACGTTTCATGATGATAGCACTTTCCTAAGGGGGTCAAACCATGTCCCAAAGGTCACCGGATCTGGTGTCAATTTAAAGAAGTAGTCCAGTTACACATTTGTGGGCTTATAACTTGGCTTCTGAATGGCCTAGAGAGATCAGGCTTGTTTTAGTGTACTCCAATCAACAGCCCCTACAACCACAAAAAGGAATGGAGTCATTAGCACTTATGGTTTGTAAATGGCACCCAGAATTATGTTGCACGAAGCACAATTTCACATCATTCTTGGTCCATTTGTGTGAAAACAAGGTCCAATCAGGCTGAAACGTTACAAGAAGGTAGAATCTATTGAGTTGTAAGTGATCTGAACGTTTCAAGATGATCGCACATTCCTATAGGGGGTAAAACCATGTCCCAAAGTTCACCGGGCCTGGTATCACTTTAAAGAAGTAGTCCAGTTACACCTTTGTGGGCTTATAACTTGGCTTCTGAATGTCCTAGAGAGGTCAGGTTTGTTTTAGTGTACTCCAATCAAAAGCCCCTACAACCACAACAAGGAATGGAGTCATTAGCACTTATGGTTTGTAAATGGCACCCAGAATTATGTTGCACAAAGCACAATTTCACATCATTCTGGGTTCATTTGTGTGAAAACAAGGTCCAATCAGGCTGAAACGTTACAGGAAGGTAGAATCTATTGAGTTGTAAGTGATCTGAACGTTTCATGATGATAGCACTTTCCTAAGGGGGTCAAACCATGTCCCAAAGGTCACCGGATCTGGTGTCATTTTAAAGAAGTAGTCCAGTTACACATTTGTGGGCTTATAACTTGGCTTCTGAATGTCCTAGAGAGGTCAGGTTTGTTTTAGTGTACTCCAATAAACAGCCCCTACAACCACAAAAAGGAATGGAGTCATTAGCACTTATGGTTTGTAAATGGCAACCAGAATTATGTTGCACGAAGCACAATTTCACATCATTCTGGGTCCATTTGTGTGAAAACAAGGTCCAATCAGGCGGAAACGTTACAATAGGGTAGAATCCATTGAGTTGTAAGTGATCTGAACGTTTCATGATGATAGCACTTTCCTAAGGGGGTCAAACCATGTCCCAAATGTCACCGGATCTGGTGTCAATTTAAAGAAGTTGTCCAGTTACACATTTGTGGGCTTATAACTTGGCTTCTGAATGTCCTAGAGAGATCAGGTTTGTTTTAGTGTACTTCAATCAACAGCTCCTACAACCACAAAAAGGAATGGAGTCATTAGCACTTTTGTTTTTTAAATGTCACCCAGAATTATGTTGCACGAAGCACAATTTCACATCATTCTGGGTTCATTTGTGTGAAAACAAGGTCCAATCAGGCTGAAACGTTACAGGAAGGTAGAATCTATTGAGTTGTAAGTGATCTGAACGTTTCATGATGATAGCACTTTCCTAAGGGGGTCAAACCATGTCCCAAAGGTCACCGGATCTGGTGTCACTTCAAAGAAGTAGTCCAGTTACACATTTATGGGCTTATAACTTGGCTTCTGAATGTCCTAGAGAGGTCAGGTTTGTTTTAGTGTACTCCAATCAACAGCCCCTACAACCACAAAAAGGAATGGAGACATTAGCACTTATGGTTTTTAAATGGCACCCAGAATTATGTTGCACGAAGCACAATTTCACATCATTCTGGGTTCATTTGTGTGAAAACAAGGTCCAATTGGGCTGAAACGTTACAGGAAGGTAGAATCTATTGAGTTGTAAGTGATCTGAACGTTTCATGATGATAGCGCTTTACTAAGGGGGTCAAACCATGTCCCAAAGGTCACCGGATCTGGTGTCAATTTAAAGTAGTAGTCCAGTTACACATTTGTGGGCTTATAACTTGGCTTCTGAATGTCCTTAATCGCTCAGGTTTGTTTTACTGTACTCCAATCAACAGCCCCTACAACCACAAAAAGGAATGGAGTCATTAGCACTTATGGTTTGTAAATGGCACCCAGAATTATGTTGCACGAAGCACAATTTCACATCATTCTGGGTTTATTTGTGTGAAAACAAGGTCCAATCAGGCTGAAACGTTACAGGAAGGTAGAATCTATTGAGTTGTAAGTGATCTGAACGTTTCATGATGATAGGACTTTCCTAAGGGGGTCAAACCATGTCCCAAAGGTCACCGGATCTGGTGTCAATTTAAAGAAGTAGTCCAGTTACACCTTTGTGGGCTTATAACTTGGCTTCTGAATGTCCTAGAGAGATCAGGTTTGTTTTAGTGTACTCCAATCAACAGCCCCCACAACCACAAAAAGGAATAGAGTCATTAGCACTTATGGTTTGTAAATGGCACCCAGAATTATGTTGCACGAAGCACTATTTCACATCATTCTGGGACCATTTGTGTGAAAACAAGGTCCAATCAGGCTGAAACGTTACAGGAAGGTAGAATCTATTGAGTTGTAAGTGATCTGAACGTTTCATGATGATAGCACTTTCCTAAGGGGGTCAAACCATGTCCCAAAGGTCACCGGATCTGGTGTCAATTTAAAGAAGTTGTCCAGTTACACATTTGTGGGCTTATAACTTGGCTTCTGAATGTCCTAGAGAGATCAGGTTTGTTTTAGTGTACTCCAATCAACAGCCCCTACAACCACAAAAAGGAATGGAGTCATTAGCACTTTTGTTTTTTAAATGTCACCCAGAATTATGTTGCACGAAGCACAATTTCACATCATTCTGGGTTCATTTGTGTGAAAACAAGGTCCAATCAGGCTGAAACGTTACAGGAAGGTAGAATCTATTGAGTTGTAAGTGATCTGAACGTTTCATGATGATAGCACTTTCCTAAGGGGGTCAAACCATGTCCCAAAGGTCACCGGATCTGGTGTCAATTTAAAGAAGTAGTCCAGTTACACATTTGTGGGCTTATAACTTGGCTTCTGAATGGCCTAGAGAGATCAGGCTTGATTTAGTGTACTCCAATCAACAGCCCCTACAACCACAAAAAGGAATGGAGTCATTAGCACTTATGGTTTGTAAATGGCACCCAGAATTATGTTGCACGAAGCACAATTTCACATCATTCTGGGTCCATTTGTGTGAAAACAAGGTCCAATCAGGCTGAAACGTTACAAGAAGGTAGAATCTATTGAGTTGTAAGTGATCTGAACGTTTCAAGATGATCGCACATTCCTATAGGGGGTAAAACCATGTCCCAAAGGTCACCGGGCCTGGTATCACTTTAAAGAAGTAGTCCAGTTACACCTTTGTGGGCTTATAACTTGGCTTCTGAATGTCCTAGAGAGGTCAGGTTTGTTTTAGTGTACTCCAATCAAAAGCCCCTACAACCACAACAAGGAATGGAGTCATTAGCACTTATGGTTTGTAAATGGCACCCAGAATTATGTTGCACAAAGCACAATTTCACATCATTTTGGGTTCATTTGTGTGAAAACAAGGTCCAATCAGGCTGAAACGTTACAGGAAGGTAGAATCTATTGAGTTGTAAGTGATCTGAACGTTTCATGATGATAGCACTTTCCTAAGGGGGTCAAACCATGTCCCAAAGGTCACCGGATCTGGTGTCATTTTAAAGAAGTAGTCCAGTTACACATTTGTGGGCTTATAACTTGGCTTCTGAATGTCCTAGAGAGGTCAGGTTTATTTTAGTGTACTCCAATAAACAGCCCCTACAACCACAAAAAGGAATGGAGTCATTAGCACTTATGGTTTGTAAATGGCAACCAGAATTATGTTGCACGAAGCACAATTTCACATCATTCTGGGTCCATTCGTGTGAAAACAAGGTCCAATCAGGCGGAAATGTTACAATAGGGTAGAATCTATTGAGTCGTAAGTGATCTGAACGTTTCATGATGATCGCACATTCCTATAGGGGGTCAAACCATGTCCCAAAGGTCACCGGGCCTGGTGTCACTTTAAAGAAGTAGTCCAGTTACACCTTTGTGGGCTTATAACTTGGCTTCTGAATGTCCAAGAGAGATCAGGTTTGTTTTAGTGTACTCCAATCAACAGCCCCTACAACCACAAAAAGGAATGGAGTCATTAGCACTTATGGTTTTTAAATGACACCCAGAATTATGATGCACGAAGCACAATTTCACATCATTCTGGGTTCATTTGTGTGAAAACAAGGTCCAATCAGGCTGAAACGTTACAGGAAGGTAGAATCTATTGAGTTGTAAGTGATCTGAACGTTTCATGATGATAGCGCTTTACTAAGGGGGTCAAACCATGTCCCAAAGGTCACCGGATCTGGTGTCAATTTAAAGTAGTAGTCCAGTTACACATTTGTGGGCTTATAACTTGGCTTCTGAATGTCCTTAATCGCTCAGGTTTGTTTTACTGTACTCCAATCAACAGCCCCTACAACCACAAAAAGGAATGGAGTCATTAGCACTTATGGTTTGTAAATGGCACCCAGAATTATGTTGCACGAAGCACAATTTCACATCATTCTGGGTTTATTTGTGTGAAAACAAGGTCCAATCAGGCTGAAACGTTACAGGAAGGTAGAATCTATTGAGTTGTAAGTGATCTGAACGTTTCATGATGATAGGACTTTCCTAAGGGGGTCAAACCATGTCCCAAAGGTCACCGGATCTGGTGTCAATTTAAAGAAGTAGTCCAGTTACACCTTTGTGGGCTTATAACTTGGCTTCTGAATGTCCTAGAGAGATCAGGTTTGTTTTAGTGTACTCCAATCAACAGCCCCCACAACCACAAAAAGGAATAGAGTCATTAGCACTTATGGTTTGTAAATGGCACCCAGAATTATGTTGCACGAAGCACTATTTCACATCATTCTGGGACCATTTGTGTGAAAACAAGGTCCAATCAGGCTGAAACGTTACAGGAAGGTAGAATCTATTGAGTTGTAAGTGATCTGAACGTTTCATGATGATAGCACTTTCCTAAGGGGGTCAAACCATGTCCCAAAGGTCACCGGATCTGGTGTCAATTTAAAGAAGTTGTCCAGTTACACATTTGTGGGCTTATAACTTGGCTTCTGAATGTCCTAGAGAGATCAGGTTTGTTTTAGTGTACTCCAATCAACAGCCCCTACAACCACAAAAAGGAATGGAGTCATTAGCACTTTTGTTTTTTAAATGTCACCCAGAATTATGTTGCACGAAGCACAATTTCACATCATTCTGGGTTCATTTGTGTGAAAACAAGGTCCAATCAGGCTGAAACGTTACAGGAAGGTAGAATCTATTGAGTTGTAAGTGATCTGAACGTTTCATGATGATAGCACTTTCCTAAGGGGGTCAAACCATGTCCCAAAGGTCACCGGATCTGGTGTCAATTTAAAGAAGTAGTCCAGTTACACATTTGTGGGCTTATAACTTGGCTTCTGAATGGCCTAGAGAGATCAGGCTTGATTTAGTGTACTCCAATCAACAGCCCCTACAACCACAAAAAGGAATGGAGTCATTAGCACTTATGGTTTGTAAATGGCACCCAGAATTATGTTGCACGAAGCACAATTTCACATCATTCTGGGTCCATTTGTGTGAAAACAAGGTCCAATCAGGCTGAAACGTTACAAGAAGGTAGAATCTATTGAGTTGTAAGTGATCTGAACGTTTCAAGATGATCGCACATTCCTATAGGGGGTAAAACCATGTCCCAAAGGTCACCGGGCCTGGTATCACTTTAAAGAAGTAGTCCAGTTACACCTTTGTGGGCTTATAACTTGGCTTCTGAATGTCCTAGAGAGGTCAGGTTTGTTTTAGTGTACTCCAATCAAAAGCCCCTACAACCACAACAAGGAATGGAGTCATTAGCACTTATGGTTTGTAAATGGCACCCAGAATTATGTTGCACAAAGCACAATTTCACATCATTTTGGGTTCATTTGTGTGAAAACAAGGTCCAATCAGGCTGAAACGTTACAGGAAGGTAGAATCTATTGAGTTGTAAGTGATCTGAACGTTTCATGATGATAGCACTTTCCTAAGGGGGTCAAACCATGTCCCAAAGGTCACCGGATCTGGTGTCATTTTAAAGAAGTAGTCCAGTTACACATTTGTGGGCTTATAACTTGGCTTCTGAATGTCCTAGAGAGGTCAGGTTTATTTTAGTGTACTCCAATAAACAGCCCCTACAACCACAAAAAGGAATGGAGTCATTAGCACTTATGGTTTGTAAATGGCAACCAGAATTATGTTGCACGAAGCACAATTTCACATCATTCTGGGTCCATTCGTGTGAAAACAAGGTCCAATCAGGCGGAAATGTTACAATAGGGTAGAATCTATTGAGTCGTAAGTGATCTGAACGTTTCATGATGATCGCACATTCCTATAGGGGGTCAAACCATGTCCCAAAGGTCACCGGGCCTGGTGTCACTTTAAAGAAGTAGTCCAGTTACACCTTTGTGGGCTTATAACTTGGCTTCTGAATGTCCAAGAGAGATCAGGTTTGTTTTAGTGTACTCCAATCAACAGCCCCTACAACCACAAAAAGGAATGGAGTCATTAGCACTTATGGTTTTTAAATGACACCCAGAATTATGATGCACGAAGCACAATTTCACATCATTCTGGGTTCATTTGTGTGAAAACAAGGTCCAATCAGGCTGAAACGTTACAGGAAGGTAGAATCTATTGAGTTGTAAGTGATCTGAACGTTTCATGATGATAGCACTTTCCTAAGGGGGTCAAACCATGTCCCAAAGGTCACCGGATCTGGTGTCAATTTAAAGAAGTATTCCAGTTACACATTTGTGGGCTTATAACTTGGATTCTGAATGTCCTAGAGAGATCAGGCTTGTTTTAGTATACTCCAATCAACAGCCCCTACAACCACAAAAATGAATGGAGTCATTAGCACTTATGGTTTTTAAATGACACCCAGAATTATAATGCACGAAGCACAATTTCACATCATTCTGGGTTCATTTGTGTGAAAACAAGGTCCAATCAGGCTGAAACGTTACAGGAAGGTAGAATCTATTGAGTTGTAAGTGATCTGAACGTTTCATGATGATAGCGCTTTACTAAGGGGGTCAAACCATGTCCCAAAGGTCACCGGATCTGGTGTCAATTTAAAGTAGTAGTCCAGTTACACATTTGTGGGCTTATAACTTGGCTTCTGAATGTCCTTAATCGCTCAGGTTTGTTTTACTGTACTCCAATCAACAGCCCCTACAACCACAAAAAGGAATGGAGTCATTAGCACTTATGGTTTGTAAATGGCACCCAGAATTATGTTGCACGAAGCACAATTTCACATCATTCTGGGTTTATTTGTGTGAAAACAATGTCCAATCAGGCTGAAACGTTACAGGAAGGTAGAATCTATTGAGTTGTAAGTGATCTGAACGTTTCATGATGATAGGACTTTCCTAAGGGGGTCAAACCATGTCCCAAAGGTCACCGGATCTGGTGTCAATTTAAAGAAGTAGTCCAGTTACACCTTTGTGGGCTTATAACTTGGCTTCTGAATGTCCTAGAGAGATCAGGTTTGTTTTAGTGTACTCCAATCAACAGCCCCCACAACCACAAAAAGGAATAGAGTCATTAGCACTTATGGTTTGTAAATGGCACCCAGAATTATGTTGCACGAAGCACTATTTCACATCATTCTGGGTCCATTTGTGTGAAAACAAGGTCCAATCAGGCTGAAACGTTACAGGAAGGTAGAATCTATTGAGTTGTAAGTGATCTGAACGTTTCATGATGATAGCACTTTCCTAAGGGGGTCAAACCATGTCCCAAAGGTCACAGGATCTGGTGTCAATTTAAAGAAGTTGTCCAGTTACACATTTGTGGGCTTATAACTTGGCTTCTGAATGTCCTAGAGAGATCAGGTTTGTTTTAGTGTACTCCAATCAACAGCCCCTACAACCACAAAAAGGAATGGAGTCATTAGCACTTTTGTTTTTTAAATGTCACCCAGAATTATGTTGCACGAAGCACAATTTCACATCATTCTGGGTTCATTTGTGTGAAAACAAGGTCCAATCAGGCTGAAACGTTACAGGAAGGTAGAATCTATTGAGTTGTAAGTGATCTGAACGTTTCATGATGATAGCACTTTCCTAAGGGGGTCAAACCATGTCCCAAAGGTCACCGGATCTGGTATCACTTTAAAGAAGTAGTCCAGTTACACATTTGTGGGCTTATAACTTGGCTTCTGAATGTCCTAGAGAGGTCAGGTTTGTTTTGGTGTACTCCAATAAACAGCCCCTACAACCACAAAAAGGAATGGAGACATTAGCACTTATGGTTTTTAAATGGCACCCAGAATTATGTTGCACGAAGCACAATTTCACATCATTCTGGGTTCATTTGTGTGAAAACAAGGTCCAATCAGGCTGAAACGTTACAGGAAGGTAGAATCCATTGAGTTGTAAGTGATCTGAACGTTTCATGATGATAGCACTTTCCTAAGGGGGTCAAACCATGTCCCAAATGTCACCGGATCTGGTGTCAATTTAAAGAAGTTGTCCAGTTACACATTTGTGGGCTTATAACTTGGCTTCTGAATGTCCTAGAGAGATCAGGTTTGTTTTAGTGTACTTCAATCAACAGCTCCTACAACCACAAAAAGGAATGGAGTCATTAGCACTTTTGTTTTTTAAATGTCACCCAGAATTATGTTGCACGAAGCACAATTTCACATCATTCTAGGTTCATTTGTATGAAAACAAGGTCCAATCAGGCTGAAACGTTACAGGAAGGTAGAATCTATTGAGTTGTAAGTGATCTGAACGTTTCATGATGATAGCACTTTCCTAAGGGGGTCAAACCATGTCCCAAAGGTCACCGGATCTGGTGTCACTTTAAAGAAGTAGTCCAGTTACACATTTATGGGCTTATAACTTGGCTTCTGAATGTCCTAGAGAGGTCAGGTTTGTTTTAGTGTACTCCAATCAACAGCCCCTACAACCACAAAAAGGAATGGAGACATTAGCACTTATGGTTTTTAAATGGCACCCAGAATTATGTTGCACGAAGCACAATTTCACATCATTCTGGGTTCATTTGTGTGAAAACAAGGTCCAATCAGGCTGAAACGTTACAGGAAGGTAGAATCTATTGAGTTGTAAGTGATCTGAACGTTTCATGATGATCGCACATTCCTATAGGTGGTCAAACCATGTCCCAAAGGTCACCGGATCTGGTGTCACTTTAAAGAAGTAGTCCAGTTACACATTTGTGGGCTCATCACTTGGCTTCTGAATATACTAGAGAGGTCAGGTTTGTTTTAGAGTACTCCAATTAACAGCCCCCATTACCCCAAAAAGGAATGGAGTCATTAGCACTTATGGTTTTTAAATGGCACCCAGAATTATGTTGCACGAAGAATAATTTCACATCATTCTGGGTTCATTTGTGTGAAAACAAGGTCCAATCAGGCTGAAACGTTACAGGAAGGTAGAATCTATTGAGTTGTAAGTAATCTGAACGTTTCATGATGATAGCGCTTTCCTAAGGGGGTCAAACCATGTCCCAATGGTCACCGGATCTGGTGTCAATTTAAAGAAGTAGTCCAGTTACACATTTGTGGGCTTATAACTTGGCTTCTGAATGTCCTAGAGAGATCAGGTTTGTTTTAGTGTACTCCAATCAACAGCCCCTACAACCACAAAAAGGAAAGGAGTCATTAGCACTTATGGTTTGTAAATGGCACCCAGAATTATGTTGCACGAAGCACAATTTCACATCATTCTGGGTCCATTTGTGTGAAAACAAGGTCCAATCAGGCTGAAACGTTACAATAGGGTAGAATCTATTGAGTTGTAAGTGATCTGAACGTTTCATGATGATCGCACATTCCTATAGGGGGTCAAACCATGTCCCAAAGGTCACCGGGCCTGGTGTCAATTTAAAGAAGTAGTCCAGTTACACATTTGTGGGCTTATAACGTGGCTTCTGAATGTCCTGGAGAGATCAGGGTTGTTTTAGTATACTCCAATCAACAGCCCCTACAACCACAAAAAGGAATGGAGTCATTAGCACTTATGGTTTGTAAATGGCACCCAGAATTATGTTGCACGAAGCACAATTTCACATCATTCTGGGTTCATTTGTGTGAAAACAAGGTCCAATCAGGCTGAAACGTTACAGGAAGGTAGAATCTATTGAGTTGTAAGTGATCTGAACGTTTCATGATGATAGCACTTTCCTAAGGGGGTCAAACCATGTCCCAAAGGTCACCGGATCTGGTGTCAATTTAAAGAAGTAGTCCAGTTACACATTTGTGGGCTTATAACTTGGCTTTTGAATGTCCTAGAGAGATCAGGTTTGTTTTAGTGTACTCCAATCAACAGCCCCTACAACCACAAAAAGGAATGGAGTCATTAGCACTTATGGTTTGTAAATGGCACCCAGAATTATGTAGCACGAAGCACAATTTCACTTCATTCTGGGTCCATTTGTGTGAAAACAAGGTCCAATCAGGCTGAAACGTTACAGGAAGATAGAATCTATTGAGTTGTAAGTGATCTGAACGTTTCATGATGATAGCACTTTCCTAAGGGGGTCAAACCATGTCCCAAAGATCACCGGATCTGGTGTCAATTTAAAGAAGTTGTCCAGTTACACATTTGTGGGCTTATAACTTGGCTTCTGAATGTCCTAGAGAGGTCAGGTTTGTTTTAGTGTACTCCAATCAACAGCCCATACAACCACAAAAAGGAATGGAGTCATTAGCACTTATGGTTTGTAAATGGCACCCAGAATTATGTTGCACGAAGCACAATTTCACATCATTCTGGGTCCATTTGTGTGAAAACAAGGTCCAATCAGGCTGAAACGTTACAAGATGGTAGAATCCATTGAGTTGTAAGTGATCTGAACGTTTCATGATGATCGCACATTCCTATAGGGGGTCAAACCATGTCCCAAACGTCACTGGGCCTGGTGTCACTTTAAAGAAGTAGTCCAGTTACACCTTTGTGGGCTTATAACTTGGCTTCTGAATGTCCTAGAGAGGTCAGGTTTGTTTTAGTGTACTCCAATCAACAGCCCATACAACCACAAAAAGGAATAGAGTCATTAGCACTTATAGTTTGTAAATGAAACCCAGAATTATGTTGCACGAAGCACAATTTCACATCATTCTGTGTCAATTTGTGTGAAAACAAGGTCCAATCAGGCTGAAATGCTACAGGAAGGTAGAATCTGTTGAGTTGTAAGTGATCTGAACGTTTCATGGTGATAGCACTTTCCTAAGGGGGTCAAACCATGTCCCAAAGGTCACCGGATCTGGTGTCAATTTAAAGAAGTAGTCCAGTTACACATTTGTGGGCTTATAACTTGGATTCTGAATGTCCTAGAGAGATCAGGCTTGTTTTAGTATACTCCAATCAACAGCCCCTACAACCACAAAAAGGAATGGAGTCATTAGCACTTATGGTTTTTAAATGACACCCAGAATTATAATGCACGAAGCACAATTTCACATCATTCTGGGTTCATTTGTGTGAAAACAAGGTCCAATCAGGCTGAAACGTTACAGGAAGGTAGAATCTATTGAGTTGTAAGTGATCTGAACGTTTCATGATGATAGCGCTTTACTAAGGGGGTCAAACCATGTCCCAAAGGTCACCGGATCTGGTGTCAATTTAAAGTAGTAGTCCAGTTACACATTTGTGGGCTTATAACTTGGCTTCTGAATGTCCTTAATCGCTCAGGTTTGTTTTACTGTACTCCAATCAACAGCCCCTACAACCACAAAAAGGAATGGAGTCATTAGCACTTATGGTTTGTAAATGGCACCCAGAATTATGTTGCACGAAGCACTATTTCACATCATTCTGGGTCCATTTGTGTGAAAACAAGGTCCAATCAGGCTGAAACGTTACAGGAAGGTAGAATCTATTGAGTTGTAAGTGATCTGAACGTTTCATGATGATAGCACTTTCCTAAGGGGGTCAAACCATGTCCCAAAGGTCACAGGATCTGGTGTCAATTTAAAGAAGTTGTCCAGTTACACATTTGTGGGCTTATAACTTGGCTTCTGAATGTCCTAGAGAGATCAGGTTTGTTTTAGTGTACTCCAATCAACAGCCCCTACAACCACAAAAAGGAATGGAGTCATTAGCACTTTTGTTTTTTAAATGTCACCCAGAATTATGTTGCACGAAGCACAATTTCACATCATTCTGGGTTCATTTGTGTGAAAACAAGGTCCAATCAGGCTGAAACGTTACAGGAAGGTAGAATCTATTGAGTTGTAAGTGATCTGAACGTTTCATGATGATAGCACTTTCCTAAGGGGGTCAAACCATGTCCCAAAGGTCACCGGATCTGGTATCACTTTAAAGAAGTAGTCCAGTTACACATTTGTGGGCTTATAACTTGGCTTCTGAATGTCCTAGAGAGGTCAGGTTTGTTTTAGTGTACTCCAATAAACAGCCCCTACAACCACAAAAAGGAATGGAGACATTAGCACTTATGGTTTTTAAATGGCACCCAGAATTATGTTGCACGAAGCACAATTTCACATCATTCTGGGTTCATTTGTGTGAAAACAAGGTCCAATCAGGCTGAAACGTTACAGGAAGGTAGAATCCATTGAGTTGTAAGTGATCTGAACGTTTCATGATGATAGCACTTTCCTAAGGGGGTCAAACCATGTCCCAAATGTCACCGGATCTGGTGTCAATTTAAAGAAGTTGTCCAGTTACACATTTGTGGGCTTATAACTTGGCTTCTGAATGTCCTAGAGAGATCAGGTTTGTTTTAGTGTACTTCAATCAACAGCTCCTACAACCACAAAAAGGAATGGAGTCATTAGCACTTTTGTTTTTTAAATGTCACCCAGAATTATGTTGCACGAAGCACAATTTCACATCATTCTAGGTTCATTTGTATGAAAACAAGGTCCAATCAGGCTGAAACGTTACAGGAAGGTAGAATCTATTGAGTTGTAAGTGATCTGAACGTTTCATGATGATAGCACTTTCCTAAGGGGGTCAAACCATGTCCCAAAGGTCACCGGATCTGGTGTCACTTTAAAGAAGTAGTCCAGTTACACATTTATGGGCTTATAACTTGGCTTCTGAATGTCCTAGAGAGGTCAGGTTTGTTTTAGTGTACTCCAATCAACAGCCCCTACAACCACAAAAAGGAATGGAGACATTAGCACTTATGGTTTTTAAATGGCACCCAGAATTATGTTGCACGAAGCACAATTTCACATCATTCTGGGTTCATTTGTGTGAAAACAAGGTCCAATCAGGCTGAAACGTTACAGGAAGGTAGAATCTATTGAGTTGTAAGTGATCTGAACGTTTCATGATGATCGCACATTCCTATAGGTGGTCAAACCATGTCCCAAAGGTCACCGGATCTGGTGTCACTTTAAAGAAGTAGTCCAGTTACACATTTGTGGGCTCATCACTTGGCTTCTGAATATACTAGAGAGGTCAGGTTTGTTTTAGAGTACTCCAATTAACAGCCCCCATTACCCCAAAAAGGAATGGAGTCATTAGCACTTATGGTTTTTAAATGGCACCCAGAATTATGTTGCACGAAGAATAATTTCACATCATTCTGGGTTCATTTGTGTGAAAACAAGGTCCAATCAGGCTGAAACGTTACAGGAAGGTAGAATCTATTGAGTTGTAAGTAATCTGAACGTTTCATGATGATAGCGCTTTCCTAAGGGGGTCAAACCATGTCCCAATGGTCACCGGATCTGGTGTCAATTTAAAGAAGTAGTCCAGTTACACATTTGTGGGCTTATAACTTGGCTTCTGAATGTCCTAGAGAGATCAGGTTTGTTTTAGTGTACTCCAATCAACAGCCCCTACAACCACAAAAAGGAAAGGAGTCATTAGCACTTATGGTTTGTAAATGGCACCCAGAATTATGTTGCACGAAGCACAATTTCACATCATTCTGGGTCCATTTGTGTGAAAACAAGGTCCAATCAGGCTGAAACGTTACAATAGGGTAGAATCTATTGAGTTGTAAGTGATCTGAACGTTTCATGATGATCGCACATTCCTATAGGGGGTCAAACCATGTCCCAAAGGTCACCGGGCCTGGTGTCAATTTAAAGAAGTAGTCCAGTTACACATTTGTGGGCTTATAACGTGGCTTCTGAATGTCCTGGAGAGATCAGGGTTGTTTTAGTATACTCCAATCAACAGCCCCTACAACCACAAAAAGGAATGGAGTCATTAGCACTTATGGTTTGTAAATGGCACCCAGAATTATGTTGCACGAAGCACAATTTCACATCATTCTGGGTTCATTTGTGTGAAAACAAGGTCCAATCAGGCTGAAACGTTACAGGAAGGTAGAATCTATTGAGTTGTAAGTGATCTGAACGTTTCATGATGATAGCACTTTCCTAAGGGGGTCAAACCATGTCCCAAAGGTCACCGGATCTGGTGTCAATTTAAAGAAGTAGTCCAGTTACACATTTGTGGGCTTATAACTTGGCTTTTGAATGTCCTAGAGAGATCAGGTTTGTTTTAGTGTACTCCAATCAACAGCCCCTACAACCACAAAAAGGAATGGAGTCATTAGCACTTATGGTTTGTAAATGGCACCCAGAATTATGTAGCACGAAGCACAATTTCACTTCATTCTGGGTCCATTTGTGTGAAAACAAGGTCCAATCAGGCTGAAACGTTACAGGAAGATAGAATCTATTGAGTTGTAAGTGATCTGAACGTTTCATGATGATAGCACTTTCCTAAGGGGGTCAAACCATGTCCCAAAGATCACCGGATCTGGTGTCAATTTAAAGAAGTTGTCCAGTTACACATTTGTGGGCTTATAACTTGGCTTCTGAATGTCCTAGAGAGGTCAGGTTTGTTTTAGTGTACTCCAATCAACAGCCCATACAACCACAAAAAGGAATGGAGTCATTAGCACTTATGGTTTGTAAATGGCACCCAGAATTATGTTGCACGAAGCACAATTTCACATCATTCTGGGTCCATTTGTGTGAAAACAATGTCCAATCAGGCTGAAACGTTACAAGATGGTAGAATCCATTGAGTTGTAAGTGATCTGAACGTTTCATGATGATCGCACATTCCTATAGGGGGTCAAACCATGTCCCAAACGTCACTGGGCCTGGTGTCACTTTAAAGAAGTAGTCCAGTTACACCTTTGTGGGCTTATAACTTGGCTTCTGAATGTCCTAGAGAGGTCAGGTTTGTTTTAGTGTACTCCAATCAACAGCCCATACAACCACAAAAAGGAATAGAGTCATTAGCACTTATAGTTTGTAAATGAAACCCAGAATTATGTTGCACGAAGCACAATTTCACATCATTCTGTGTCAATTTGTGTGAAAACAAGGTCCAATCAGGCTGAAATGCTACAGGAAGGTAGAATCTGTTGAGTTGTAAGTGATCTGAACGTTTCATGGTGATAGCACTTTCCTAAGGGGGTCAAACCATGTCCCAAAGGTCACCGGATCTGGTGTCAATTTAAAGAAGTAGTCCAGTTACACATTTGTGGGCTTATAACGTGGCTTCTGAATGTCCTAGAGAGATCAGGGTTGTTTTAGTATACTCCAATCAACAGCCCCTACAACCACAAAAAGGAATGGAGTCATTAGCACTTATGGTTTGTAAATGGCACCGAGAATTATGTTGCACGAAGCACAATTTCACATCATTCTGGGTTCATTTGTGTGAAAACAAGGTCCAATCAGGCTGAAACGTTACAGGAAGGTAGAATCTATTGAGTTGTAAGTGATCTGAACGTTTCATGATGATAGCACTTTCCTAAGGGGGTCAAACCATGTCCCAAAGGTCACCGGATCTGGTGTCAATTTAAAGAAGTAGTCCAGTTACACATTTGTGGGCTTATAACTTGGCTTTTGAATGTCCTAGAGAGATCAGGTTTGTTTTAGTGTACTCCAATCAACAGCCCCTACAACCACAAAAAGGAATGGAGTCATTAGCACTTATGGTTTGTAAATGGCACCCAGAATTATGTTGCACGAAGCACAATTTCACTTCATTCTGTGTCCATTTGAGTGAAAACAAGGTCCAATCAGGCTGAAACGTTAAAGGAAGGTAGAATCTATTGAGTTGTAAGTGATCTGAACGTTTCATGATGATAGCACTTTCCTAAGGGGGACAAACCATGTCCCAAAGGTCACCGGATCTGGTGTCAATTTAAAGAAGTAGTCCAGTTACACATTTGTGGGCTTATAACTTGGCTTCTGAATGTCCTAGAGAGGTTAGGTTTGTTTTAGTGTACTCCAATCAAAATCCCCTACAACCACAAAAAGGAATGGAGTCATTAGCACTTATGGTTTGTAAATGGCACCGAGAATTATGTTGCACGAAGCACAATTTCACATCATTCTGGGTTCATTTGTGTGAAAACAAGGTCCAATCAGGCTGAAACGTTACAGGAAGGTAGAATCTATTGAGTTGTAAGTGATCTGAACGTTTCATGATGATAGCACTTTCCTAAGGGGGTCAAACCATGTCCCAAAGGTCACCGGAACTGGTGTCAATTTAAAGAAGTAGTCCAGTTACACATTTGTGGGCTTATAACTTGGCTTTTGAATGTCCTAGAGAGATCAGGTTTGTTTTAGTGTACTCCAATCAACAGCCCCTACAACCACAAAAAGGAATGGAGTCATTAGCACTTATGGTTTGTAAATGGCACCCAGAATTATGTTGCACGAAGCACAATTTCACTTCATTCTGTGTCCATTTGAGTGAAAACAAGGTCCAATCAGGCTGAAACGTTAAAGGAAGGTAGAATCTATTGAGTTGTAAGTGATCTGAACGTTTCATGATGATAGCACTTTCCTAAGGGGGACAAACCATGTCCCAAAGGTCACCGGATCTGGTGTCAATTTAAAGAAGTAGTCCAGTTACACATTTGTGGGCTTATAACTTGGCTTCTGAATGTCCTAGAGAGGTTAGGTTTGTTTTAGTGTACTCCAATCAAAATCCCCTACAACCACAAAAAGGAATGGAGTCATTAGCACTTATGGTTTGTAAATGAAACCCAGAATTATGTTGCACGAAGCACAATTTCACATCATTCTGGGTTCATTAGTGTGAAAACAAGGTCCAATCAGGCTGAAACATTACAGGAAGGTAGAATCTATTGAGTTGTAAGTGATCTGAACGTTTCATGATGATAGCACTTTCCTAAGGGGGTCAAACCATGTCCCAAAGGTCACCAGATCTGGTGTCAATTTAAAGAAGTAGTCCAGTTACACATTTGTGGGCTTATAACTTGGCTTCTGAATGTCCTAGAGAGATCAGGTTTGTTTTAGTGTACTCCAATTAACAGCCCCTACAACCACAAAAAGGAATAGAGTCATTAGCACTTATGGTTTGTAAATGGCACCCAGAATTATGTTGCACGAAGCACAATTTCACATCATTCTGGGTCCATTTGTGTGAAAACAAGGTCCAATCAGGCTGAAACGTTACAGGAAGGTAGACTCTATTGAGTTGTAAGGGATCTGAACGTTTCATGATGATAGCACTTTCCTAAGGGGGTCAAACCATGTCCCAAAGGTCACCGGATCTGGTGTCATTTTAAAGAAGTAGTCCAGTTACACATTTGTGGGCTTATTACTTGGCTTCTGAATGTCCTAGAGAGGTCAGGTTTGTTTTAGTGTACTCCAATAAACAGCCCCTACAACCACAAAAAGGAATGGAGTCATTAGCACTTATGGTTTGTAAATGGCACCCAGAATTATGTTGCACGAAGCACAATTTCACATCATTCTGGGTCCATTTGTGTGAAAACAAGGTCCAATCAGGCTGAAACGTTACAATAGGGTAGAATCTATTGAGTTGTAAGTGATCTGAACGTTTCATGATGATCGCACATTCCTATAGGGGGTCAAACCATGTCCCAAAGGTCACCGGGCCTGGTGTCACTTTAAAGAAGTAGTCCAGTTACACATTTGTGGGCTTATAACTTGGCTTCTGAATGGCCTAGAGAGATCAGGCTTGTTTTAGTGTACTCCAATCAACAGCCCCTACAACCACAAAAAGGAATGGAGTCATTAGCACTTATGGTTTTTAAATGGCACCCAGAATTATGTTGCACGAAGCACAATTTCACATCATTCTGGGTTCATTTGTGTGAAAACAAGGTCCAATAAAGCTGAAATGTTACAGGAAGGTAGAATCTATTGAGTTGTAAGTGATCTGAACGTTTCATGATGATAGCACTTTCCTAAGGGGGTCATACCATGTCCCAAATGTCACCGGATCTGGTGTCAATTTAAAGAAGTAGTCCAGTTACACATTTGTGGGCTTATAACTTGGCTTCTGAATGTCCTAGAGAGATCAGGTTTTTTAGTATACTCCAATAAACAGCCCCTACAACCACAAAAAGGAATGGAGTCATTAGCACTTATGGTTTTTAAATGGCACCCAGAATTATGTTGCACGAAGCACAATTTCACATCATTCTGGGTTCATTTGTGTGAAAACAAGGTCCAATCAGGCTGAAACGTTACAGGAAGGTAGAATCTATTGAGTTGTAAGTGATCTGAACGATTCATGATGATAGCACTTTCCTAAGGGGGTCAAACCATGTCCCAAAGGTCACCGGATCTGGTGTCAATTTAAAGAAGTAGTCCAGTTACACATTTGTTGGCTTATAACTTGGCTTCTGAATGTCCTAGAGAGATCAGGTTTGTTTTAGGGTACTCCAATCAACAGCCCCTACAACCACAAAAAGGAATGGAGTCATTAGCACTTATGGTTTTTAAATGGCACCCAGAATTATGTTGCACGAAGCACAATTTCACATCATTCTGGGTTCATTTGTGTGAAAACAAGGTCCAATCAGGCTGAAACGTTACAGGAAGGTAGAATCTATTGAGTTGTAAGTGATCTGAACGTTTCATGATGATAGCACTTTACTAAGGGGGTCAAACCATGTCCCAAAGGTCACCGGATCTGGTGTCAATTTAAAGAAGTAGTCCAGTTACACATTTGTGGGCTTATAACTTGGCTTCTGAATGGCCTAGAGAGATCAGGCTTGTTTTAGTGTACTCCAATCAACAGCCCCTACAACCACAAAAAGGAATGGAGTCATTTGCACTTATGGTTTGTAAATGGCACCCAGAATTATGTTGCACGAAGCACAATTTCACATCATTCTGGGTCCATTTGTGTGAAAACAAGGTCCAATCAGGCTGAAACGCTACAAGAAGGTAGAATCTATTGAGTTGTAAGTGATCTGAACATTTCAAGATGATCGCACATTCCTATAGGGGGTAAAACCATGTCCCAAAGGTCACCGGGCCTGGTGTCACTTTAAAGAAGTAGTCCAGTTACACCTTTGTGGGCTTATAACTTGGCTTCTGAATGTCCTAGAGAGGTTAGGTTTGTTTTAGTGTACTCCAATCAAAAGCCCCTACAACCACAAAAAGGAATGGAGTCATTAGCACTTATGGTTTGTAAATGGCACCCAGAATTATGTTGCACAAAGCACAATTTCACATCATTCTGGGTTCATTTGTGTGAAAACAAGGTCCAATCAGGCTGAAACGTTACAGGAAGGTAGAATCTATTGAGTTGTAAGTGATCTGAACGTTTCATGATGATAGCACTTTCCTAAGGGGGTCAAACCATGTCCCAAAGGTCACCGGATCTGGTGTCATTTTAAAGAAGTAGTCCAGTTACACATTTGTGGGCTTATAACTTGGCTTCTGAATGTCCTAGAGAGGTCAGGTTTGTTTTAGTGTACTCCAATAAACAGCCCCTACAACCACAAAAAGGAATGGTCATTACCACTTATGGTTTGTAAATGGCACCCAGAATTATGTTGCACGAAGCACAATTTCACATCATTCTGGGTCCATTTGTGTGAAAACAAGGTCCAATCAGGCTGAAACGTTACAATAGGGTAGAATCTATTGAGTTGTAAGTGATCTGAACGTTTCATGATGATCGCACATTCCTATAGGGGGTCAAACCATGTCCCAAAGGTCACCGGGCCTGGTGTCACTTTAAAGAAGTAGTCCAGTTACACCTTTGTGGGCTTATAACTTGGCTTCTGAATGTCCTAGAGAGGTCAGGTTTGTTTTAGTGTACTCCAATCAACAGCCCCTACAACCACAAAAAGGAATGGAGTCATTAGCACTTATGGTTTTTAAATGACACCCAGAATTATGATGCACGAAGCACAATTTCACATCATTCTTGGTTCATTTGTGTGAAAACAATGTCCAATCAGGCTGAAACGTTACAGGAAGGTAGAATCTATTGAGTTGTAATTGATCTGAACGTTTCATGATGATAGCGCTTTACTAAGGGGGTCAAACCATGTCCCAAAGGTCACCGGATCTAGTGTCAATTTAAAGTAGTAGTCCAGTTACACATTTGTGGGCTTATAACTTGGCTTCTGAATGTCCTTAATCGCTCAGGCTTGTTTTACTGTACTCCAATCAACAGCCCCTACAACCACAAAAAGGAATGGAGTCATTAGCACTTATGGTTTTTAAATGACACCCAGAATTATGATGCACGAAGCACAATTTCACATCATTCTGGGTTCATTTGTGTGAAAACAAGGTCCAATCAGGCTGAAACGTTACAGGAAGGTAGAATCTATTGAGTTGTAATTGATCTGAACGTTTCATGATGATAGCACTTTCCTAAGGGGGTCAAACCATGTCCCAAAGGTCACCGGATCTGGTGTCAATTTAAAGAAGTATTCCAGTTACACATTTGTGGGCTTATAACTTGGATTCTGAATGTCCTAGAGAGATCAGGCTTGTTTTAGTATACTCCAATCAACAGCCCCTACAACCACAAAAAGGAATGGAGTCATTAGCACTTATGGTTTTTAAATGACACCCAGAATTATGATGCACGAAGCACAATTTCACATCATTCTGGGTTCATTTGTGTGAAAACAAGGTCCAATCAGGCTGAAACGTTACAGGAAGGTTGAATCTATTGAGTTGTAAGTGATCTGAACGTTTCATGATGATAGCACTTTCCTAAGGGGGTCAAACCATGTCCCAAAGGTCACCGGATCTGGTGTCAATTTAAAGAAGTTGTCCAGTTACACATTTGTGGGCTTATAACTTGGCTTCTGAATGCCCTAGAGAGATCAGGTTTGTTTTAGTGTACTCCAATCAACAGCCCCTACAACCACAAAAAGGAATGGAGTCATTAGCACTTTTGTTTTTTAAATGTCACCCAGAATTATGTTGCACGAAGCACAATTTCACATCATTCTGGGTTCATTTGTGTGAAAACAAGGTCCAATCAGGCTGAAACGTTACAGGAAGGTAGAATCTATTGAGTTGTAAGTGATCTGAACGTTTCATGATGATAGCACTTTCCTAAGGGGGTCAAACCATGTCCCAAAGGTCACCGGATCTGGTGTCAATTTAAAGAAGTAGTCCAGTTACACATTTGTGGGCTTATAACTTGGATTCTGAATGTCCTAGAGAGATCAGGTTTGTTTTAGTATACTCCAATCAACAGCCCCTACAACCACAAAAAGGAATGGAGTCATTAGCACTTATGGTTTTTAAATGGCACCCAGAATTATGTTGCACGAAGCACAATTTCACATCATTCTGGGTTCATTTGTGTGAAAACAAGGTCCAATCAGGCTGAAACGTTACAGGAAGGTAGAATCTATTGAGTTGTAAGTGATCTGAACGTTTCATGATGATAGCGCTTTCCTAAGGGGGTCAAACCATGTCCCAAAGGTCACCGGATCTGGTGTCAATTTAAAGAAGTAGTCCAGTTACACATTTGTGGGCTTATAACTTGGCTTCTGAATGTCCTAAAGCGCTCAGGTTTGTTTTACTGTACTCCAATCAACAGCCCCTACAACCACAAAAAGGAATGGAGTCATTAGCACTTATGGTTTTTAAATGGCACCAGGAGTTATGTTGCACGAAGCACAATTTCACATCATTCTGGGTTCATTTGTGTGAAAACAAGGTCCAATCAGGCTGAAACGTTACAGGAAGGTACAATCTATTGAGTTGTAAGTGATCTGAACGTTTCATGATGATAGCACTTTCCTAAGGGGGTCATACCATGTCCCAAATGTCACCGGATCTGGTGTCAATTTAAAGAAGTAGTCCAGTTACACATTTGTGGGCTTATAACTTGGCTTCTGAATGTCCTAGAGAGATCAGGTTTGTTTTAGTGTACTCCAATCAACAGCCCCTACAACCACAAAAAGGAATGGGTCATTAGCACTTATGGTTTGTAAATGGCACCCAGAATTATGTTGCACGAAGCACAATTTCACATCATTCTGGGTCCATTTGTGTGAAAACAAGGTCCAATCAGGCTGAAACGTTACAAGAAGGTAGAATCTATTGATGTGTAAGTGATCTGAACGTTTCATGATGATCGCACATTCCTATAGGGGGTCAAACCATGTCCCAAAGGTCACCGGATCTGGTGTCACTTTAAAGAAGTAGTCCAGTTACACCTTTGTGGGCTTATAACTCGGCTTCTGAATGTCCTAGAGAGATCAGGTTTGTTTTAGTGTACTCCAATCAACAGCCCCTACAACCACAAAAAGGAATGGAGTCATTAGCACTTATGATTTGTAAATGGCACCCAGAATTATGTTGCACAACGCACAATTTCACTTCATTCTGGGTTCATTTGTGTGAAAACAAGGTCCAATCAGGCTGAAACGTTACAGGAAGGTAGAATCTATTGAGTTGTAAGTGATCTGAACGTTTCATGATGATAGCACTTTCCTAAGGGGGTCAAACCATGTCCCAAAGGTCACCGGATCTGGTGTCAATTTAAAGAAGTAGTCCAGTTACACATTTGTGGGCTTATAACTTGGCTTCTGAATGTCCTAGAGAGATCAGGTTTGTTTTAATGTACTCCAATCAACAGCCCCTACAACCACAAAAAGGAATGGAGTCATTAGCACTTATGGTTTGTAAATGGCACCCAGAATTATGTTGCACGAAGCACAATTTCACTTCATTCTGGGTCCATTTGTGTGAAAAAAAGGTCCAATCAGGCTGAAACGTTACAGGAAGGTAGAATGTATTGAGTTGTAAGTGATCTGAACGTTTCATGATGATAGCCCTTTCCTAAGGGGGTCAAACCATGTCCCAAAGGTCACCGGATCTGGTGTCAATTTAAAGAAGTAGTCCAGTTACACATTTGTGGGCTTATAACTTGGCTTCTTAATGTCCTAGAGGGATCAGGTTTGTTTTAATGTACTCCAATCAACAGCCCCTACAACCACAAAAAGGAATGGAGTCATTAGCACTTATGGTTTGTAAATGGCACCCAGAATTATGTTGCACGAAGCACAATTTCACATCATTCTGGGTCCATTTGTGTAAAAACAAGGTCCAATCAGGCTGAAATGTTACAGGAAGGTAGAATCTATTGAGTTGTAAGTGATCTGAACGTTTCATGATGATAGCACTTTCCTAAGGGGGTCAAACCATGTCCCAAAGGTCACCGGATCTGGTGTCAATTTAAAGAAGTAGTCCAGTTACACATTTGTGGGCTAATAACTTGCCTTCTTAATGTCCTAGAGAGATCAGGTTTGTTTTAGTGTACTCCAATCAACAGCCCCTACAACCACAAAAAGGAATGGAGTCATTAGCACTTATGGTTTGTAAATGGCACCCAGAATTATTTTGCACGAAGCACAATTTCACATCATTCTGGGTCCATTTGTGTGAAAACAAGGTCCAATCAGGCTGAAACGTTACAAGAGGGTAGAATCAATTGAGTTGTAAGTGATCTGAACGTTTGATGATGATCGCACATTCCTATAGGGGGTCAAACCATGTCCCAAAGGTCACCGGGCCTGGTGTCACTTTAAAGAAGTAGTCCAGTTACACCTTTGTGGGCTTATAACTTGGCTTCTGAATGTCCTAGAGAGATCAGGTTTGTTTTAGTATACTCCAATCAACAGCCCCTACAACCACAAAAAGGAATGGAGTCATTAGCACTTATGGTTTGTAAATGGCACCCAGAATTATGTTGCACGAAGCACAATTTGACATCATTCTGGGTTCATTTGTGTGAAAAAAAGGTCCAATCAGGCTGAAACGTTACAGGAAGGTAGAATCTATTGAGTTGTAAGTGATCTGAACGTTTCATGATGATAGCGCTTTCCTAAGGGCTCAAACCATGTCCCAAAGGTCACCGGATCTGGTGTCAATTTAAAGAAGTAGTCCAGTTACACATTTGTGGGCTTATAACTTGGCTTCTGAATGTCCTAAAGCGCTCAGGTTTGTTTTACTGTACTCCAATCAACAGCCCCTACAACCACAAAAAGGAATGGAGTCATTAGCACTTATGGTTTGTAAATGGCACCCAGAATTATGTTGCACGAAGCACAATTTCACTTCATTCTGGGTCCATTTGTGTGAAAACAAGGTCCAATCAGACTGAAACGTTACAGGAAGGTAGAATGTATTGAGTTGTAAGTGATCTGAACGTTTCATGATGATAGCCCTTTCCTAGGGGGTCAAACCATGTCCCAAAGGTCACCGGATCTGGTGTCAATTTAAAGAAGTAGTCCAGTTACACATTTGTGGGCTTATAACTTGGCTTCTTAATGTCCTAGAGAGATCAGGTTTGTTTTAATGTACTCCAATCAACAGCCCCTACAACCACAAAAAGGAATGGAGTCATTAGCAATTATGGTTTGTAAATGGCACCCAGAATTATGTTGCACGAAGCACAATTTCACATCATTCTGGGTCCATTTGTGTAAAAACAAGGTCCAATCAGGCTGAAATGTTACAGGAAGGTAGAATCTATTGAGTTGTAAGTGATCTGAACGTTTCATGATGATAGCACTTTCCTAAGGGGGTCAAACCATGTCCCAAATGTCACCGGATCTGGTGTCAATTTAAAGAAGTAGTCCAGTTACACATTTGGGGGCTAATAACTTGCCTTCTTAATGTCCTAGAGAGATCAGGTTTGTTTTAATGTACTCCAATCAAAAGCCCCTACAACCACAAAAAGGAATGGAGTCATTAGCACTTATGGTTTGTAAATGGCACCCAGAATTATGTTGCACGAAGCACAATTTCACATCATTCTGGGTCCATTTGTGTGAAAACAAGGTCAAATCAGGCTGAAACGCTACAAGAAGGTAGAATCTATTGAGTTGTAAGTGAGCTGAACGTTTCAAGATGATCGCACATTCCTATAGGGGGTAAAACCATGTCCCAAAGGTCACCGGGCCTTGTGTCAATTTAAAGAAGTAGTCCAGTTACACCTTAGTGGGCTTATAACTTGGCTTCTGAATGTCCTAGAGAGGTTAGGTTTGTTTTAGTGTACTCCAATCAAAAGCCCCTACAACCACAAAAAGGAATGGAGTCATTAGCACTTATGGTTTGTAAATGGCAACCAGAATTATGTTGCACGAAGCACAATTTCACATCATTCTGGGTCCATTTGTGTGAAAACAAGGTCCAATCAGGCTGAAACGTTACAGGAAGGTAGAATCTATTGAGTTGTAAGTGATCTGAACGTTTCAAGATGATCGCACATTCCTATAGGGGGTAAAACCATGTCCCAAAGGTCACCGGGCCTGGTGTCACTTTAAAGAAGTAGTCCAGTTACACCTTTGTGGGCTTATAACTTGGCTTCTGAATGTCCTAGAGAGGTTAGGTTTGTTTTAGTGTACTCCAATCAACAGCCCCTACAACCACAAAAAGGAATGGAGTCATTAGCACTTATGGTTTGTAAATGGCACCCAGAATTATGTTGCACAAAGCACAATTTCACATCATTCTGGGTTCATTTGTGTGAAAACAAGGTCCAATCAGGCTGAAACATTACAGGAAGGTAGAATCTATTGAGTTGTAAGTGATCTGAACGTTTCATGATGATCGCACATTCCTATAGGGGGTCAAACCATGTCCCAAAGGTCACCGGGCCTGGTGGCACTTTAAAGA
This sequence comes from Nothobranchius furzeri, assembly GCF_043380555.1. Lineage (NCBI taxonomy): Eukaryota > Metazoa > Chordata > Actinopteri > Cyprinodontiformes > Nothobranchiidae > Nothobranchius > Nothobranchius furzeri. Next base: position 43,739,844 of record NC_091748.1, read on the forward strand.
AGTAGTCCAGTTACACCTTTGTGGGCTTATAACTTGGCTTCTGAATGTCCTAGAGAGATCAGGTTTGTTTTAGTATACTCCAATCAACAGCCCCTACAACCACAAAAAGGAATGGAGTCATTAGCACTTATGGTTTGTAAATGGCACCCAGAATTATGTTGCACGAAGCACAATTTGACATCATTCTGGGTTCATTTGTGTGAAAAAAAGGTCCAATCAGGCTGAAACGTTACAGGAAGATAGAATCTATTGAGTTGTAAGTGATCTGAACGTTTCATGATGATAGTGCTTTCCTAAGGGCTCAAACCATGTCCCAAAGGTCACCGGATCTGGTGTCAATTTAAAGAAGTAGTCCAGTTACACATTTGTGGGCTTATAACTTGGCTTCTGAATGTCCTAAAGCGCTCAGGTTTGTTTTACTGTACTCCAATCAACAGCCCCTACAACCACAAAAAGGAATGGAGTCATTAGCACTTATGGTTTGTAAATGGCACCCAGAATTATGTTGCACGAAGCACAATTTCACATAATTCTGGGTCCATTTGTGTGAAAACAAGGTCCAATCAGGCGGAAACATTACAGGAAGGTAGAATCTATTGAGTTGTAAGTGATCTGAAAGTTTCATGATGATAGCACTTTCCTAAGGGGGTCAAACCATGTCCCAAAGGTCACCGGATCTGGTGTCAATTTAAAGAAGTAGTCCAGTTACACCTTTGTGGGCTTATAACTTGGCTTCTGAATGTCCTAGAGAGATCAGGTTTGTTTTAGTGTACTCCAATCAACAGCCCCTACAACCACAAAAAGGAATGGAGTCATTAGCACTTATGGTTTGTAAATGGCACCCAGAATTATGTTGCACAAAGCACAATTTCACTTCATTCTGGGTTCATTTGTGTGAAAACAAGGTCCAATCAGGCTGAAACGTTACAGGAAGGTAGAATGTATTGAGTTGTAAGTGATCTGAACGTTTCATGATGATAGCCCTTTCCTAAGGGGGTCAAACCATGTCCCAAAGGTCACCAGATCTGGTGTCAATTTAAAGAAGTAGTCCAGTTACACATTTGTGGTCTTATAACTTGGCTTCTGAATGGCCTAGAGAGATCAGGTTTGTTTTAGTGTACTCCAATCAACAGCCCCTAAAACCTCAAAAAGGAATGGAGTCATTAGCACTTATGGTTTGTAAATGGTACCCAGAATTATGTTAAACAAAGCACAATTTCACATCATTCTGGGTCCATTTGTGTGAAAACAAGGTCCAATCAGGCTGAAACGCTACAAGAAGGTAGAATCTATTGAGTTGTAAGTGATCTGAACGTTTCAAGATGATCGCACATTCCTATAGGGGGTCAAACCATGTCCCAAAGGTAACCAGATCTGGTGTCAATTTAAAGAAGTAGTCCAGTTACACATGTGTGGGCTTATAACTTGGCTTCTGAATGGCCTAGAGAGATCAGGTTTGTTTTAGTGTACTCCAATCAACAGCCCCTACAACCACAAAAAGGAATGGAGTCATTAGCACTTATGGTTTGTAAATGGCACCCAGAATTATGTTGCACAAAGCACAATTTCACATCATTCTGGGTTCATTTGTGTGAAAACAAGGTCCAATCAGGGTGAAACGTTAAGGAAGGTAGAATCTATTGAGTTGTAAGTGATCTGAACGTTTCATGATGATAGCACTTTCCTAAGGGGGTCAAACCATGTCCCAAAGGTCACCGGGTCTGGTGTCATTTTAAAGAAGTAGTCTAGTTACACATTTGTGGGCTTATAACTTGGCTTCTGAATGTCCTAGAGAGGTCAGGTTTGTTTTAGTGTACTCCAATAAACAGCCCCTACAACCACAAAAAGGAATGGAGTCATTAGCACTTATGGTTTGTAAATGGCACCCAGAATTATGTTGCACGAAGCACAATTTCACATCATTCTGGGTCCATTTGTGTGAAAACAAGGTCCAATCAGGCTGAAACGTTACAAGAGGGTAGAATCTATTGAGTTGTAAGTGATCTGAACGTTTCATGATGATCGCACATTCCTATAGGGGGTCAAACCATGTCCGAAAGGTCACCGGGCCTGGTGTCACTTTAAAGAAGTAGTCCAGTTACACCTTTGTGGGCTTATAACTTGGCTTCTGAATGTCCTAGAGAGGTCAGGTTTGTTTTAGTGTACTCCAATCAACAGCCCCTACAACCACAAAAAGGAATGGAGTCATTAGCACTTATGGTTTTTAAATGGAACCCAGAATTACGTTGCACGAAGCACAATTTCACATCATTCTGGGTCCATTTGTGTGAAAACAAGGTCCAATCAGGCTGAAACGTTACAGGAAGGTAGAATCTGTTGAGTTGTAAGTGATCTGAACGTTTCATGATGATAGCACTTTCCTAAGGGGGTCAAACCATGTCCCAAAGGTAACCGGATCTGGTGTCAATTTAAAGAAGTAGTCCAGTTACACATTTGTGGGCTTATAACTTGGATTCTGAATGTCCTAGAGAGATCAGGTTTGTTTTAGTATACTCCAATCAACAGCCTCTACAACCACAAAAAGGAATGGAGTCATTAGCACTTATGGTTTGTAAATGGCACCCAGAATTATGTTGCACGAAGCACAATTTCACTTCATTCTGGGTCCATTTGTGTGAAAACAAGGTCCAATCAGGCTGAAACGTTACAGGAAGGTAGAATGTATTGAGTTGTAAGTGATCTGAACGTTTCATGATGATAGCCCTTTCCTAAGGGGGTCAAACCATGTCCCAAAGGTCACCGGATCTGGTGTCAATTTAAAGAAGTAGTCCAGTTACACATTTGTGGGCTTATAACTTGGCTTCTTAATGTCCTAGAGAGATCAGGTTTGTTTTAATGTACTCCAATCAACAGCCCCTACAACCACAAAAAGGAATGGAGTCATTAGCACTTATGGTTTGTAAATGGCACCCAGAATTATGTTGCACGAAGCACAATTTCACATCATTCTGGGTCCATTTGTGTAAAAACAAGGTCCAATCAGGCTGAAATGTTACAGGAAGGTAGAATCTATTGAGTTGTAAGTGATCTGAACGTTTCATGATGATAGCACTTTCCTAAGGGGGTCAAACCATGTCCCAAAGGTCACCGGATCTGGTGTCAATTTAAAGATGTAGTCCAGTTACAGATTTGTGGGCTAATAACTTGCCTTCTTAATGTCCTAGAGAGATCAAGTTTGTTTTAATGTACTCCAATCAAAAGCCCCTACAACCACAAAAAGGAATGGAGTCATTAGCACTTATGGTTTGTAAATGGCACCCAGAATTATGTTGCACGAAGCACAATTTCACATCATTCTGGGTCCATTTGTGTGAAAACAAGGTCAAATCAGGCTGAAACGCTACAAGAAGGTAGAATCTATTGAGTTGTAAGTGAGCTGAACGTTTCAAGATGATCGCACATTCCTATAGGGGGTAAAACCATGTCCCAAAGGTCACCGGGCCTGGTGTCAATTTAAAGAAGTAGTCCAGTTACACCTTAGTGGGCTTATAACTTGGCTTCTGAATGTCCTAGAGAGGTTAGGTTTGTTTTAGTGTACTCCAATCAAAAGCCCCTACAACCACAAAAAGGAATGGAGTCATTAGCACTTATGGTTTGTAAATGGCAACCAGAATTATGTTGCACGAAGCACAATTTCACATCATTCTGGGTCCATTTGTGTGAAAACAAGGTCCAATCAGGCTGAAACGTTACAGGAAGGTAGAATCTATTGAGTTGTAAGTGATCTGAACGTTTCAAGATGATCGCACATTCCTATAGGGGGTAAAACCATGTCCCAAAGGTCACCGGGCCTGGTGTCACTTTAAAGAAGTAGTCCAGTTACACCATTGTGGGCTTATAACTTGGCTTCTGAATGTCCTAGAGAGGTTAGGTTTGTTTTAGTGTACTCCAATCAACAGCCCCTACAACCACAAAAAGGAATGGAGTCATTAGCACTTATGGTTTGTAAATGGCACCCAGAATTATGTTGCACAAAGCACAATTTCACATCATTCTGGGTTCATTTGTGTGAAAACAAGGTCCAATCAGGCTGAAACGTTACAGGAATGTAGAATCTATTGAGTTGTAAGTGATCTGAACGTTTCATGATGATAGCACTTTCCTAAGGGGGTCAAACCATGTCCCAAATAGTCACCGGGTCTGGTGTCATTTTAAAGAAGTAGTCCAGTTACACATTTGTGGGCTTATAACTTGGCTTCTGAATGTCCTAGAGAGGTCAGGCTTGTTTTAGTGTACTCCAATAAACAGCCCCTACAACCACAAAAAGGAATGGAGTCATTAGCACTTATGGTTTGTAAATGGCACCCAGAATTATTTTGCACGAAGCACAATTTCACATCATTCTGGGTCCATTTGTGTGAAAACAAGGTCCAATCAGGCTGAAACGTTACAAGAGGGTAGAATCAATTGAGTTGTAAGTGATCTGAACGTTTCATGATGATCGCACATTCCTATAGGGAGTCAAACCATGTCCCAAAGGTCACCGGGCCTGGTGTCACTTTAAAGAAGTAGTCCAGTTACACCTTTGTGGGCTTATAACTTGGCTTCTGAATGTCCTAGAGAGATCAGGTTTGTTTTAGTATACTCCAATCAACAGCCCCTACAACCACAAAAAGGAATGGAGTCATTAGCACTTATGGTTTGTAAATGGCACCCAGAATTATGTTGCATGAAGCACAATTTGACATCATTCTGGGTTCATTTGTGTGAAAAAAAGGTCCAATCAGGCTGAAACGTTACAGGAAGGTAGAATCTATTGAGTTGTAAGTGATCTGAACGTTTCATGATGATAGCGCTTTCCTAAGGGCTCAAACCATGTCCCAAAGGTCACCGGATCTGGTGTCAATTTAAAGAAGTAGTCCAGTTACACATTTGTGGGCTTATAACTTGGCTTCTGAATGTCCTAAAGCGCTCAGGTTTGTTTTACTGTACTCCAATCAACAGCCCCTACAACCACAAAAAGGAATGGAGTCATTAGCACTTATGGTTTGTAAATGGCACCCAGAATTATGTTGCACGAAGCACAATTTCACTTCATTCTGGGTCCATTTGTGTGAAAACAAGGTCCAATCAGGCTGAAACGTTACAGGAAGGTAGAATGTATTGAGTTGTAAGTGATCTGAACGTTTCATGATGATAGCCCTTTCCTAATGGGGTCAAACCATGTCCCAAAGGTCACCGGATCTGGTATCAATTTAAAGAAGTAGTCCAGTTACACATTTGTGGGCTTATAACTTGGCTTTTTAATGTCCTAGAGAGATCAGGTTTGTTTTAATGTACTCCAATCAAAAGCCCCTACAACCACAAAAAGGAATGGAGTCATTAGCACTTATGGTTTGTAAATGGCAACCAGAATTATGTTGCACGAAGCACAATTTCACATCATTCTGGGTCCATTTGTGTGAAAACAAGGTCCAATCAGGCTGACACGTTACAGGAAGGTAGAATCTATTGAGTTGTAAGTGATCTGAACGTTTCATGATGATAGCACTTTCCTAAGGGGGTCAAACCATGACCCAAAGGTAACCGGATCTGGTGTCAATTTAAAGAAGTAGTCCAGTTACACATTTGTGGGCTTATAACTTGGCTTCTGAATGGCCTAGAGAGATCAGGTTTGTTTTAGTGTACTCCAATCAACAGCCCCTAAAACCACAAAAAGGAATGGAGTCATTAGCACTTATGGTTTGTAAATGGCACCCAGAATTATGTTAAACAAAGCACAATTTCACATCATTCTGGGTCCATTTGTGTGAAAACAAGGTCCAATCAGGCTGAAACGCTACAAGAAGGTAGAATCTATTGAGTTGTAAGTGATCTGAACGTTTCAAGATGATCGCACATTCCTATAGGGGGTAAAACCATGTCCCAAAGGTCACCAGGCCTGGTGTCACTTTAAAGAAGTAGTCCAGTTACACCTTTGTGGCCTTATAACTTGGCTTCTGAATGGCCTAGAGAGGTTAGGTTTATTTTTGTGTACTCCAATCAACAGCCCCTACAACCACAAAAAGGAATGGAGTCATTAGCACTTATGGTTTGTAAATGGCACCCAGAATTATGTTGCACAAAGCACAATTTCACATCATTCTGGGTTCATTTGTGTGAAAACAAGGTCCAATCAGGCTGAAACGTTACAGGACGGTAGAATCTATTGATTTGTATGTGATCTGAACGTTTCATGATGATAGCACTTTCCTAAGGGGGTCAAACCATGTCCCAAAGGTCACCGGGTCTGGTGTCATTTTAAAGAAGTAGTCCGGTTACACATTTGTGGGCTTATAACTTGGCTTCTGAATGTCCTAGAGAGGTCAGGCTTGTTTTAGTGTACTCCAATCAACAGCCCCTACAACCACAAAAAGGAATGGAGTCATTAGCACTTATGGTTTGTAAATGGCACCCAGAATTATTTTGCACGAAGCACAATTTCACATCATTCTGGGTCCATTTGTGTGAAAACAAGGTCCAATCAGGCTGAAACGTTACAAGAGGGTAGAATCAATTGAGTTGTAAGTGATCTGAACGTTTCATGATGATCGCACATTCCTATAGGGGGTCAAACCATGTCCCAAAGGTCACCGGGCCTGGTGCCACTTTAAAGAAGTAGTCCAGTTACACCTTTGTGGGCTTAGAACTTGGCTTCTGAATGTCCTAGAGAGATCAGGTTTGTTTTAGTATACTCCAATCAACAGCCCCTACAACCACAAAAAGGAATAGAGTCATTAGCACTTATGGTTTGTAAATGGCACCCAGAATTATGTTGCACGAATCACAATTTGACATCATTCTGGGTTCATTTGTGTGAAAAAAAGGTCCAATCAGGCTGAAACGTTACAGGAAGGTAGAATCTATTGAGTTGTAAGTGATCTGAACGTTTCATGATGATAGCGCTTTCCTAAGGGCTCAAACCATGTCCCAAAGGTCACCGGATCTGGTGTCAATTTAAAGAAGTAGTCCAGTTACACATTTGTGGGCTTATAACTTGGCTTCTGAATGTCCTAAAGCACTCAGGTTTGTTTTACTGTACTCCAAACAACAGCCCCTACAACCACAAAAAGGAATGGAGTCATTAGCACTTATGGTTTGTAAATGGCACCCAGAATTATGTTGCACGAAGCACAATTTCACATCATTCTGGGTCCATTTGTGTGAAAACAAGGTCCAATCAGGCGGAAACATTACAGGAAGGTAGAATCTATTGAGTTGTAAGTGATCTGAAAGTTTCATGATGATAGCACTTTCCTAAGGGGGTCAAACCATGTCCCAAAGGTCACCGGATCTGGTGTCAATTTAAAGAAGTAGTCCAGTTACACCTTTGTGGGCTTATAACTTGGCTTCTGAATGTCCTAGAGAGGTCAGGTTTGTTTTAGTGTACTCCAATCAACAGCCCCTACAACCACAAAAAGGAATGGAGTCATTAGCACTTATGGTTTGTAAATGGCACCCAGAATTATGTTGCACGAAACACAATTTCACATCATTCTGGGTCCATTTGTGTGAAAACAAGGTCCAATCAGGCGGAAACATTAACAGGAAGGTAGAATCTATTGAGTTGTAAGTGATCTGAACGTTTCATGATGATAGCACTTTCCTAAGGGGGTCAAACCATGTCCCAAAGGTCACCGGATCTGGTGTCAATTTAAAGAAGTAGTCCAGTTACACATTTGTGGGCTTATAACTTGGCTTCTGAATGTCCTAGGAGATCAGGTTTGTTTTAATGTACTCCAATAAACAGCCCCTACAACCACAAAAAGGAATGGAGTCATTAGCACTTATGGTTTGTAAATGGCACCCAGAATTACGTTGCACGAAGCACAATTTCACATCATTCTGGGTCCATTTGTGTGAAAACAAGGTCCAATCAGGCTGAAACGTTACAAGAGGGTAGAATCTATTGAGTTGTAAGTGATCTGAACGTTTCATGATGATCGCACATTCCTATAGGGGGTCAAACCATGTCCCAAAGGTCACCGGGCCTGGTGTCACTTTAAAGAAGTAGTCCAGTTACACCTTTGTGGGCTTATAACTTGGCTTCTGAATGTCCTAGAGAGGTCAGGTTTGTTTTAGTGTACTCCAATCAACAGCCCCTACAACCACAAAAAGGAATGGAGTCATTAGCACTTATGGTTTTTAAATGGAACCCAGAATTACGTTGCACAAAGCACAATTTCACATCATTCTGGGTCCATTTGTGTGAAAACAAGGTCCAATCAGGCTGAAACGTTACAGGAAGGTAGAATCTGTTGAGTTGTAAGTGATCTGAACGTTTCATGATGATAGCACTTTCCTAAGGGGGTCAAACCATGTCCCAAAGGTCACCGGATCTGGTGTCAATTTAAAGAAGTAGTCCAGTTACACATTTGTGGGCTTATAACTTGGATTCTGAATGTCCTAGAGAGATCAGGTTTGTTTTAGTATACTCCAATCAACAGCCCCTACAACCACAAAAAGGAATGGAGTCATTAGCACTTATGGTTTGTAAATGGCACCCAGAATTATGTTGCACGAAGCACAATTTCACATCATTCTGGGTTCATTTGTGTGAAAACAAGGTCCAATCATGCTGAAACATTACAGGAAGGTAGAATCTATTGAGTTGAAAGTGATCTGAACGTTTCATGATGATAGCGCTTTCCTAAGGGGGTCAAACCATGTCCCAAAGGTCACCGGATCTGGTGTCAATTTAAAGAAGTAGTCCAGTTACACATTTGTGGGCTTATAACTTGGCTTCTGAATGTCCTAGAGAGATCAGGTTTGTTTTAGTGTACTCCAATCAACAGCCCCTACAACCACAAAAAGGAATGGGTCATTAGCACTTATGGTTTGTAAATGGCACCCAGAATTATGTTGCACGAAGCACAATTTCACATCATTCTGGGTCCATTTGTGTGAAAACAAGGTCCAATCAGGCTGAAACGTTACAAGAAGGTAGAATCTATTGAGGTGTAAGTGATCTGAACGTTTCATGATGATCGCACATTCCTATAGGGGGTCAAACCATGTCCCAAAGGTCACCGGATTTGGTGTCACTTTAAAGAAGTAGTCCAGTTACACCTTTGTGGGCTTATAACTTGGCTTCTGAATGTCCTAGAGAGGTCAGGTTTGTTTTAGTGTACTCCAATCAACAGCCCCTACAACCAAAAAAAGGAATGGAGTCATTAGCACTTATGGTTTGTAAATGGCACCCAGAATTATGTTTATGTTCTGAATGTCCTAGAGAGATCAGGTTTTTTAGCATACTCCAATAAACAGCCCCTACAACCACAAAAAGGAATGGAGTCATTAGCACTTATGGTTTTTAAATGGCACCCAGAATTATGTTGCACGAAGCACAATTTCACATCATTCTGGGTTCATTTGTGTGAAAACAAGGTCCAATCAGGATGAAACGTTACAGGAAGGTAAAATCTATTGAGTTGTAAGTGATCTGAACGTTTCATGATGACAGCACTTTCCTAAGGGGGTCAAACCATGTCCCAAAGGTCACCGGATCTGGTGTCAATTTAAAGAAGTAGTCCAGTTACACATTTGTGGGCTTATAACTTGGCTTCTGAATGGCCTAGAGAGATCAGGCTTGTTTTAGTGTACTCCAATCAACAGCCCCTACAACCACAAAAAGGAATGGAGTCATTAGCGCTTATGGTTTTTAAATGGCACCCAGAATTATGTTGCACGAAGCACAATTTCACATCATTCTGGGTTCATTTGTGTGAAAACAAGGTCCAATCAGGCTGAAACGTTACAGGAAGATAGAATCTATTGAGGTTTAAGTGATCTGAACGTTTCATGATGATAGCACTTTCCTAAGGGGGTCAAACCATGTCCCAAAGGTCACCGGATCTGGTGTAACTTTAAAAAAAGTAGTCCCGTTACACATTTGTGGGCTTATAACTTGGCTTCTGAATGTCCTAGAGAGATCAGTTTTTTTAGTATACTCCAATAAACAGCCCCTACAACCACAAAAAGGAATGGAGTCGTTAGCACTTATGGTTTTTAAATGGCACCCAGAATTATGTTGCACGAAGCACAATTTCACATCATTCTGGGTTCATTTGTGTGAAAACAAGGTCCAATCAGGCTGAAACGTTACAGGAAGGTAGAATCTATTGAGTTGTAAGTGATCTGAACGTTTCATGATGATAGCACTTTCCTAAGGGGGTCAAACCATGTCCCAAAGGTCACCGGATCTGGTGTCAATTTAAAGAAGTAGTCCAGTTACACATTTGTGGGCTTATAACTTGGCTTCTGAATGTCCTAGAGAGATCAGGTTTGTTTTAGGGTACTCCAATCAACAGCCCCTACAACCACAAAAAGGAATGGAGTCATTAGCACTTATGGTTTTTAAATGGCACCCAGAATTATGTTGCACGAAGCACAATTTCACATCATTCTGGGTTCATTTGTGTGAAAACAAGGTCCAATCAGGCTGAAACGTTACAGGAAGGTAGAATCTATTGAGTTGTAAGTGATCTGAACGTTTCATGATGATAGCACTTTCCTAAGGGGGTCAAACCATGTCCCAAAGGTCACCGGATCTGGTGTCAATTTAAAGAAGTAGTCCAGTTACACATTTGTGGGCTTATAACTTGGCTTCTGAATGTCCTAGAGAGATCAGGTTTGTTTTAGGGTACTCCAATCAACAGCCCCTACAACCACAAAAAGGAATGGAGTCATTAGCACTTATGGTTTTTAAATGGCACCCAGAATTATGTTGCACGAAGCACAATTTCACATCATTCTGGGTTCATTTGTGTGAAAACAAGGTCCAATCAGGCTGAAACGTTACAGGAAGGTAGAATCTATTGAGTTGTAAGTGATCTGAACGTTTCATGATGATAGCACTTTCCTAAGGGGGTCAAACCATGTCCCAAAGGTCACCGGATCTGGTGTCAATTTAAAGAAGTAGTCCAGTTACACATTTGTGGGCTTATAACTTGGCTTCTGAATGGCCTAGAGAGATCAGGCTTGTTTTAGTGTACTCCAATCAACTGCCCCTACAACCACAAAAAGGAATGGAGTCATTAGCACTTATGGTTTTTAAATGACACCCAGAATTATGATGCACGAAGCACAATTTCACATCATTCTGGGTTCATTTGTGTGAAAACAAGGTCCAATCAGGCTGAAACGTTACAGGAAGGTAGAATCTATTGAGTTGTAAGTGATCTGAACGTTTCATGATGATAGCACTTTCCTAAGGGGGTCAAACCATGTCCCAAAGGTCACCGGATCTGGTATCAATTTAAAGAAGTATTCCAGTTACACATTTGTGGGCTTATAACTTGGATTCTGAATGTCCTAGAGAGATCAGGCTTGTTTTAGTATACTCCAATCAACAGCCCCTACAACCACAAAAAGGAATGGAGTCATTAGCACTTATGGTTTTTAAATGACACCCAGAATTATAATGCACGAAGCACAATTTCACATCATTCTGGGTTCATTTGTGTGAAAACAAGGTCCAATCAGGCTGAAACGTTACAGGAAGGTAGAATCTATTGAGTTGTAAGTGATCTGAACGTTTCATGATGATAGCGCTTTACTAAGGGGGTCAAACCATGTCCCAAAGGTCACCGGATCTGGTGTCAATTTAAAGTAGTAGTCCAGTTACACATTTGTGGGCTTATAACTTGGCTTCTGAATGTCCTTAATCGCTCAGGTTTGTTTTACTGTACTCCAATCAACAGCCCCCACAACCACAAAAAGGAATGGAGTCATTAGCACTTATGGTTTGTAAATGGCACCCAGAATTATGTTGCACGAAGCACAATTTCACATCATTCTGGGTTTATTTGTGTGAAAACAAGGTCCAATCAGGCTGAAACGTTACAGGAAGGTAGAATCTATTGAGTTGTAAGTGATCTGAACGTTTCATGATGATAGGACTTTCCTAAGGGGGTCAAACCATGTCCCAAAGGTCACCGGATCTGGTGTCAATTTAAAGAAGTAGTCCAGTTACACATTTGTGGGCTTATAACTTGGCTTCTGAATGTCCTAGAGAGATCAGGTTTGTTTTAGGGTACTCCAATCAACAGCCCCTACAACCACAAAAAGGAATGGAGTCATTAGCACTTATGGTTTTTAAATGGCACCCAGAATTATGTTGCACGAAGCACAATTTCACATCATTCTGGGTTCATTTGTGTGAAAACAAGGTCCAATCAGGCTGAAACGTTACAGGAAGGTAGAATCTATTGAGTTGTAAGTGATCTGAACGTTTCATGATGATAGCACTTTCCTAAGGGGGTCAAACCATGTCCCAAAGGTCACCGGATCTGGTGTCAATTTCAAGAAGTAGTCCAGTTACACATTTGTGGGCTTATAACTTGGCTTCTGAATGGCCTAGAGAGATCAGGCTTGTTTTAGTGTACTCCAATCAACTGCCCCTACAACCACAAAAAGGAATGGAGTCATTAGGACTTATGGTTTTTAAATGACACCCAGAATTATGATGCACGAAGCACAATTTCACATCATTCTGGGTTCATTTGTGTGAAAACAAGGTCCAATCAGGCTGAAACGTTACAGGAAGATAGAATCTATTGAGTTGTAAGTGATCTGAACATTTCATGATGATAGCACTTTCCTAAGGGGGTCAAACCATGTCCCAAAGGTCACCGGATCTGGTATCAATTTAAAGAAGTATTCCAGTTACACATTTGTGGGCTTATAACTTGGATTCTGAATGTCCTAGAGAGATCAGGCTTGTTTTAGTATACTCCAATCAACAGCCCCTACAACCACAAAAAGGAATGGAGTCATTAGCACTTATGGTTTTTAAATGACACCCAGAATTATAATGCACGAAGCACAATTTCACATCATTCTGGGTTCATTTGTGTGAAAACAAGGTCCAATCAGGCTGAAACGTTACAGGAAGGTAGAATCTATTGAGTTGTAAGTGATCTGAACGTTTCATGATGATAGCGCTTTACTAAGGGGGTCAAACCATGTCCCAAAGGTCACCGGATCTGGTGTCAATTTAAAGTAGTAGTCCAGTTACACATTTGTGGGCTTATAACTTGGCTTCTGAATGTCCTTAATCGCTCAGGTTTGTTTTACTGTACTCCAATCAACAGCCCCTACAACCACAAAAAGGAATGGAGTCATTAGCACTTATGGTTTGTAAATGGCACCCAGAATTATGTTGCACGAAGCACAATTTCACATCATTCTGGGTCCATTTGTGTGAAAACAAGGTCCAATCAGGCTGAAACGTTACAGGAAGGTAGAATCTATTGAGTTGTAAGTGATCTGAACGTTTCATGATGATAGGACTTTCCTAAGGGGGTCAAACCATGTCCCAAAGGTCACCGGATCTGGTGTCAATTTAAAGAAGTAGTCCAGTTACACCTTTGTGGGCTTATAACTTGGCTTCTGAATGTCCTAGAGAGATCAGGTTTGTTTTAGTGTACTCCAATCAACAGCCCCCACAACCACAAAAAGGAATAGAGTCATTAGCACTTATGGTTTGTAAATGGCACCCAGAATTATGTTGCACGAAGCACTATTTCACATCATTCTGGGACCATTTGTGTGAAAACAAGGTCCAATCAGGCTGAAACGTTACAGGAAGGTAGAATCTATTGAGTTGTAAGTGATCTGAACGTTTCATGATGATAGCACTTTCCTAAGGGGGTCAAACCATGTCCCAAAGGTCACCGGATCTGGTGTCAATTTAAAGAAGTTGTCCAGTTACACATTTGTGGGCTTATAACTTGGCTTCTGAATGTCCTAGAGAGATCAGGTTTGTTTTAGTGTACTCCAATCAACAGCCCCTACAACCACAAAAAGGAATGGAGTCATTAGCACTTTTGTTTTTTAAATGTCACCCAGAATTATGTTGCACGAAGCACAATTTCACATCATTCTGTGTTCATTTGTGTGAAAACAAGGTCCAATCAGGCTGAAACGTTACAGGAAGGTAGAATCTATTGAGTTGTAAGTGATCTGAACGTTTCATGATGATAGCACTTTCCTAAGGGGGTCAAACCATGTCCCAAAGGTCACCGGATCTGGTGTCAATTTAAAGAAGTAGTCCAGTTACACATTTGTGGGCTTATAACTTGGCTTCTGAATGGCCTAGAGAGATCAGGCTTGTTTTAGTGTACTCCAATCAACAGCCCCTACAACCACAAAAAGGAATGGAGTCATTAGCACTTATGGTTTGTAAATGGCACCCAGAATTATGTTGCACGAAGCACAATTTCACATCAGTCTGGGTCCATTTGTGTGAAAACAAGGTCCAATCAGGCTGAAACGTTACAAGAAGGTAGAATCTATTGAGTTGTAAGTGATCTGAACGTTTCAAGATGATCGCACATTCCTATAGGGGGTAAAACCATGTCCCAAAGTTCACCGGGCCTGGTATCACTTTAAAGAAGTAGTCCAGTTACACCTTTGTGGGCTTATAACTTGGCTTCTGAATGTCCTAGAGATGTCAGGTTTGTTTTAGTGTACTCCAATCAAAAGCCCCTACAACCACAACAAGGAATGGAGTCATTAGCACTTATGGTTTGTAAATGGCACCCAGAATTATGTTGCACAAAGCACAATTTCACATCATTCTGGGTTCATTTTTGTGAAAACAAGGTCCAATCAGGCTGAAACGTTACAGGAAGGTAGAATCTATTGAGTTGTAAGTGATCTGAACGTTTCATGATGATAGCACTTTCCTAAGGGGGTCAAACCATGTCCCAAAGGTCACCGGATCTGGTGTCATTTTAAAGAAGTAGTCCAGTTACACATTTGTGGGCTTATAACTTGGCTTCTGAATGTCCTAGAGAGGTCAGGTTTGTTTTAGTGTACTCCAATAAACAGCCCCTACAACCACAAAAAGGAATGGAGTCATTAGCACTTATGGTTTGTAAATGGCAACCAGAATTATGTTGCACGAAGCACAATTTCACATCATTCTGGGTCCATTTGTGTGAAAACAAGGTCCAATCAGGCGGAAACGTTACAATAGGGTAGAATCTATTGAGTCGTAAGTGATCTGAACGTTTCATGATGATCGCACATTCCTATAGGGGGTCAAACCATGTCCCAAAGGTCACCGGGCCTGGTGTCACTTTAAAGAAGTAGTCCAGTTACACCTTTGTGGGCTTATAACTTGGCTTCTGAATGTCCAAGATAGGTCAGGTTTGTTTTAGTGTACTCCAATCAACAGCCCCTACAACCACAAAAAGGAATGGAGTCATTAGCACTTATGGTTTTTAAATGACACCCAGAATTATGATGCACGAAGCACAATGTCACATCATTCTGGGTTCATTTGTGTGAAAACAAGGTCCAATCAGGCTGAAACGTTACAGGAAGGTAGAATCTATTGAGTTGTAAGTGATCTGAACGTTTCATGATGATAGCACTTTCCTAAGGGGGTCAAACCATGTCCCAAAGGTCACCGGATCTGGTGTCAATTTAAAGAAGTATTCCAGTTACACATTTGTGGGCTTATAACTTGGATTCTGAATGTCCTAGAGAGATCAGGCTTGTTTTAGTATACTCCAATCAACAGCCCCTACAACCACAAAAAGGAATGGAGTCATTAGCACTTATGGTTTTTAAATGAGACCCAGAATTATAATGCACGAAGCACAATTTCACATCATTCTGGGTTCATTTGTGTGAAAACAAGGTCCAATCAGGCTGAAACGTTACAGGAAGGTAGAATCTATTGAGTTGTAAGTGATCTGAACGTTTCATGATGATAGCGCTTTACTAAGGGGGTCAAACCATGTCCCAAAGGTCACCGGATCTGGTGTCAATTTAAAGTAGTAGTCCAGTTACACATTTGTGGGCTCATCACTTGGCTTCTGAATGTCCTAGAGAGGTCAGGCTTGTTTTAGTGTACTCCAATAAACAGCCCCTACAACCACAAAAAGGAATGGAGTCATTAGCACTTATGGTTTGTAAATGGCACCCAGAATTATGTTGCACGAAGCACTATTTCACATCATTCTGGGACCATTTGTGTGAAAACAAGGTCCAATCAGGCTGAAACGTTACAGGAAGGTAGAATCTATTGAGTTGTAAGTGATCTGAACGTTTCATGATGATAGCACTTTCCTAAGGGGGTCAAACCATGTCCCAAAGGTCACCGGATCTGGTGTCATTTTAAAGAAGTAGTCCAGTTACACATTTGTGGGCTTATAACTTGGCTTCTGAATGTCCTAGAGAGGTCAGGTTTATTTTAGTGTACTCCAATAAACAGCCCCTACAACCACAAAAAGGAATGGAGTCATTAGCACTTATGGTTTGTAAATGGCAACCAGAATTATGTTGCACGAAGCACAATTTCACATCATTCTGGGTCCATTCGTGTGAAAACAAGGTCCAATCAGGCGGAAATGTTACAATAGGGTAGAATCTATTGAGTCGTAAGTGATCTGAACGTTTCATGATGATCGCACATTCCTATAGGGGGTCAAACCATGTCCCAAAGGTCACCGGGCCTGGTGTCACTTTAAAGAAGTAGTCCAGTTACACCTTTGTGGGCTTATAACTTGGCTTCTGAATGTCCAAGAGAGATCAGGTTTGTTTTAGTGTACTCCAATCAACAGCCCCTACAACCACAAAAAGGAATGGAGTCATTAGCACTTATGGTTTTTAAATGACACCCAGAATTACGTTGCACGAAGCACAATTTCACATCATTCTGGGTCCATTTGTGTGAAAACAAGGTCCAATCAGGCTGAAACGTTACAGGAAGGTAGAATCTGTTGAGTTGTAAGTGATCTGAACGTTTCATGATGATAGCACTTTCCTAAGGGGGTCAAACCATGTCCCAAAGGTAACCGGATCTGGTGTCAATTTAAAGAAGTAGTCCAGTTACACATTTGTGGGCTTATAACTTGGATTCTGAATGTCCTAGAGAGATCAGGTTTGTTTTAGTATACTCCAATCAACAGCCCCTACAACCACAAAAAGGAATGGAGTCATTAGCACTTATGGTTTTTAAATGGCACCCAGAATTATGTTGCACGAAGCACAATTTCACATCATTCTGGGTTCATTTGTGTGAAAACAAGGTCCAATCAGGCTGAAACGTTACAGGAAGGTAGAATCTATTGAGTTGTAAGTGATCTGAACGTTTCATGATGATAGCGCTTTCCTAAGGGGGTCAAACCATGTCCCAAAGGTCACCGGATCTGGTGTCAATTTAAAGAAGTAGTCCAGTTACACATTTGTGGGCTTATAACTTGGCTTCTGAATGTCCTAAAGCGCTCAGGTTTGTTTTACTGTACTCCAATCAACAGCCCCTACAACCACAAAAAGGAATGGAGTCATTAGCACTTATGGTTTTTAAATGGCACCAGGAGTTATGTTGCACGAAGCACAATTTCACATCATTCTGGGTTCATTTGTGTGAAAACAAGGTCCAATCAGGCTGAAACGTTACAGGAAGGTACAATCTATTGAGTTGTAAGTGATCTGAACGTTTCATGATGATAGCACTTTCCTAAGGGGGTCATACCATGTCCCAAATGTCACCGGATCTGGTGTCAATTTAAAGAAGTAGTCCAGTTACACATTTGTGGGCTTATAACTTGGCTTCTGAATGTCCTAGAGAGATCAGGTTTGTTTTAGTGTACTCCAATCAACAGCCCCTACAACCACAAAAAGGAATGGGTCATTAGCACTTATGGTTTGTAAATGGCACCCAGAATTATGTTGCACGAAGCACAATTTCACATCATTCTGGGTCCATTTGTGTGAAAACAAGGTCCAATCAGGCTGAAACGTTACAAGAAGGTAGAATCTATTGATGTGTAAGTGATCTGAACGTTTCATGATGATCGCACATTCCTATAGGGGGTCAAACCATGTCCCAAAGGTCACCAGATCTGGTGTCACTTTAAAGAAGTAGTCCAGTTACACCTTTGTGGGCTTATAACTTGGCTTCTGAATGTCCTAGAGAGATCAGGTTTGTTTTAGTGTACTCCAATCAACAGCCCCTACAACCACAAAAAGGAATGGAGTCATTAGCACTTATGGTTTGTAAATGGCACCCAGAATTATGTTGCACAAAGCACAATTTCACTTCATTCTGGGTTCATTTGTGTGAAAACAAGGTCCAATCAGGCTGAAACGTTACAGGAAGGTAGAATCTATTGAGTTGTAAGTGATCTGAACGTTTCATGATGATAGCACTTTCCTAAGGGGGTCAAACCATGTCCCAAAGGTCACCGGATCTGGTGTCAATTTAAAGAAGTAGTCCAGTTACACATTTGTGGGCTTATAACTTGGCTTCTGAATGTCCTAGAGAGATCAGGTTTGTTTTAATGTACTCCAATCAACAGCCCCTACAACCACAAAAAGGAATGGAGTCATTAGCACTTATGGTTTGTAAATGGCACCCAGAATTATGTTGCACGAAGCACAATTTCACTTCATTCTGGGTCCATTTGTGTGAAAACAAGGTCCAATCAGGCTGAAACGTTACAGGAAGGTAGAATGTATTGAGTTGTAAGTGATCTGAACGTTTCATGATGATAGCCCTTTCCTAAGGGGGTCAAACCATGTCCCAAAGGTCACCGGATCTGGTGTCAATTTAAAGAAGTAGTCCAGTTACACATTTGTGGGCTTATAACTTGGCTTCTTAATGTCCTAGAGAGATCAGGTTTGTTTTAATGTACTCCAATCAACAGCCCCTACAACCACAAAAAGGAATGGAGTCATTAGCACTTATGGTTTGTAAATGGCACCCAGAATTATGTTGCACGAAGCACAATTTCACATCATTCTGGGTCCATTTGTGTAAAAACAAGGTCCAATCAGGCTGAAATGTTACAGGAAGGTAGAATCTATTGAGTTGTAAGTGATCTGAACGTTTCATGATGATAGCACTTTCCTAAGGGGGTCAAACCATGTCCCAAAGGTCACCGGATCTGGTGTCAATTTAAAGATGTAGTCCAGTTACAGATTTGTGGGCTAATAACTTGCCTTCTTAATGTCCTAGAGAGATCAAGTTTGTTTTAATGTACTCCAATCAAAAGCCCCTACAACCACAAAAAGGAATGGAGTCATTAGCACTTATGGTTTGTAAATGGCACCCAGAATTATGTTGCACGAAGCACAATTTCACATCATTCTGGGTCCATTTGTGTGAAAACAAGGTCAAATCAGGCTGAAACGCTACAAGAAGGTAGAATCTATTGAGTTGTAAGTGAGCTGAACGTTTCAAGATGATCGCACATTCCTATAGGGGGTAAAACCATGTCCCAAAGGTCACCGGGCCTGGTGTCAATTTAAAGAAGTAGTCCAGTTACACCTTAGTGGGCTTATAACTTGGCTTCTGAATGTCCTAGAGAGGTTAGGTTTGTTTTAGTGTACTCCAATCAAAAGCCCCTACAACCACAAAAAGGAATGGAGTCATTAGCACTTATGGTTTGTAAATGGCAACCAGAATTATGTTGCACGAAGCACAATTTCACATCATTCTGGGTCCATTTGTGTGAAAACAAGGTCCAATCAGGCTGAAACGTTACAGGAAGGTAGAATCTATTGAGTTGTAAGTGATCTGAACGTTTCAAGATGATCGCACATTCCTATAGGGGGTAAAACCATGTCCCAAAGGTCACCGGGCCTGGTGTCACTTTAAAGAAGTAGTCCAGTTACACCATTGTGGGCTTATAACTTGGCTTCTGAATGTCCTAGAGAGGTTAGGTTTGTTTTAGTGTACTCCAATCAACAGCCCCTACAACCACAAAAAGGAATGGAGTCATTAGCACTTATGGTTTGTAAATGGCACCCAGAATTATGTTGCACAAAGCACAATTTCACATCATTCTGGGTTCATTTGTGTGAAAACAAGGTCCAATCAGGCTGAAACGTTACAGGAATGTAGAATCTATTGAGTTGTAAGTGATCTGAACGTTTCATGATGATAGCACTTTCCTAAGGGGGTCAAACCATGTCCCAAATAGTCACCGGGTCTGGTGTCATTTTAAAGAAGTAGTCCAGTTACACATTTGTGGGCTTATAACTTGGCTTCTGAATGTCCTAGAGAGGTCAGGCTTGTTTTAGTGTACTCCAATAAACAGCCCCTACAACCACAAAAAGGAATGGAGTCATTAGCACTTATGGTTTGTAAATGGCACCCAGAATTATTTTGCACGAAGCACAATTTCACATCATTCTGGGTCCATTTGTGTGAAAACAAGGTCCAATCAGGCTGAAACGTTACAAGAGGGTAGAATCAATTGAGTTGTAAGTGATCTGAACGTTTCATGATGATCGCACATTCCTATAGGGAGTCAAACCATGTCCCAAAGGTCACCGGGCCTGGTGTCACTTTAAAGAAGTAGTCCAGTTACACCTTTGTGGGCTTATAACTTGGCTTCTGAATGTCCTAGAGAGATCAGGTTTGTTTTAGTATACTCCAATCAACAGCCCCTACAACCACAAAAAGGAATGGAGTCATTAGCACTTATGGTTTGTAAATGGCACCCAGAATTATGTTGCATGAAGCACAATTTGACATCATTCTGGGTTCATTTGTGTGAAAAAAAGGTCCAATCAGGCTGAAACGTTACAGGAAGGTAGAATCTATTGAGTTGTAAGTGATCTGAACGTTTCATGATGATAGCGCTTTCCTAAGGGCTCAAACCATGTCCCAAAGGTCACCGGATCTGGTGTCAATTTAAAGAAGTAGTCCAGTTACACATTTGTGGGCTTATAACTTGGCTTCTGAATGTCCTAAAGCGCTCAGGTTTGTTTTACTGTACTCCAATCAACAGCCCCTACAACCACAAAAAGGAATGGAGTCATTAGCACTTATGGTTTGTAAATGGCACCCAGAATTATGTTGCACGAAGCACAATTTCACTTCATTCTGGGTCCATTTGTGTGAAAACAAGGTCCAATCAGGCTGAAACGTTACAGGAAGGTAGAATGTATTGAGTTGTAAGTGATCTGAACGTTTCATGATGATAGCCCTTTCCTAATGGGGTCAAACCATGTCCCAAAGGTCACCGGATCTGGTATCAATTTAAAGAAGTAGTCCAGTTACACATTTGTGGGCTTATAACTTGGCTTTTTAATGTCCTAGAGAGATCAGGTTTGTTTTAATGTACTCCAATCAAAAGCCCCTACAACCACAAAAAGGAATGGAGTCATTAGCACTTATGGTTTGTAAATGGCAACCAGAATTATGTTGCACGAAGCACAATTTCACATCATTCTGGGTCCATTTGTGTGAAAACAAGGTCCAATCAGGCTGACACGTTACAGGAAGGTAGAATCTATTGAGTTGTAAGTGATCTGAACGTTTCATGATGATAGCACTTTCCTAAGGGGGTCAAACCATGACCCAAAGGTAACCGGATCTGGTGTCAATTTAAAGAAGTAGTCCAGTTACACATTTGTGGGCTTATAACTTGGCTTCTGAATGGCCTAGAGAGATCAGGTTTGTTTTAGTGTACTCCAATCAACAGCCCCTAAAACCACAAAAAGGAATGGAGTCATTAGCACTTATGGTTTGTAAATGGCACCCAGAATTATGTTAAACAAAGCACAATTTCACATCATTCTGGGTCCATTTGTGTGAAAACAAGGTCCAATCAGGCTGAAACGCTACAAGAAGGTAGAATCTATTGAGTTGTAAGTGATCTGAACGTTTCAAGATGATCGCACATTCCTATAGGGGGTAAAACCATGTCCCAAAGGTCACCAGGCCTGGTGTCACTTTAAAGAAGTAGTCCAGTTACACCTTTGTGGCCTTATAACTTGGCTTCTGAATGGCCTAGAGAGGTTAGGTTTATTTTTGTGTACTCCAATCAACAGCCCCTACAACCACAAAAAGGAATGGAGTCATTAGCACTTATGGTTTGTAAATGGCACCCAGAATTATGTTGCACAAAGCACAATTTCACATCATTCTGGGTTCATTTGTGTGAAAACAAGGTCCAATCAGGCTGAAACGTTACAGGACGGTAGAATCTATTGATTTGTATGTGATCTGAACGTTTCATGATGATAGCACTTTCCTAAGGGGGTCAAACCATGTCCCAAAGGTCACCGGGTCTGGTGTCATTTTAAAGAAGTAGTCCGGTTACACATTTGTGGGCTTATAACTTGGCTTCTGAATGTCCTAGAGAGGTCAGGCTTGTTTTAGTGTACTCCAATCAACAGCCCCTACAACCACAAAAAGGAATGGAGTCATTAGCACTTATGGTTTGTAAATGGCACCCAGAATTATTTTGCACGAAGCACAATTTCACATCATTCTGGGTCCATTTGTGTGAAAACAAGGTCCAATCAGGCTGAAACGTTACAAGAGGGTAGAATCAATTGAGTTGTAAGTGATCTGAACGTTTCATGATGATCGCACATTCCTATAGGGGGTCAAACCATGTCCCAAAGGTCACCGGGCCTGGTGCCACTTTAAAGAAGTAGTCCAGTTACACCTTTGTGGGCTTAGAACTTGGCTTCTGAATGTCCTAGAGAGATCAGGTTTGTTTTAGTATACTCCAATCAACAGCCCCTACAACCACAAAAAGGAATAGAGTCATTAGCACTTATGGTTTGTAAATGGCACCCAGAATTATGTTGCACGAATCACAATTTGACATCATTCTGGGTTCATTTGTGTGAAAAAAAGGTCCAATCAGGCTGAAACGTTACAGGAAGGTAGAATCTATTGAGTTGTAAGTGATCTGAACGTTTCATGATGATAGCGCTTTCCTAAGGGCTCAAACCATGTCCCAAAGGTCACCGGATCTGGTGTCAATTTAAAGAAGTAGTCCAGTTACACATTTGTGGGCTTATAACTTGGCTTCTGAATGTCCTAAAGCACTCAGGTTTGTTTTACTGTACTCCAAACAACAGCCCCTACAACCACAAAAAGGAATGGAGTCATTAGCACTTATGGTTTGTAAATGGCACCCAGAATTATGTTGCACGAAGCACAATTTCACATCATTCTGGGTCCATTTGTGTGAAAACAAGGTCCAATCAGGCGGAAACATTACAGGAAGGTAGAATCTATTGAGTTGTAAGTGATCTGAAAGTTTCATGATGATAGCACTTTCCTAAGGGGGTCAAACCATGTCCCAAAGGTCACCGGATCTGGTGTCAATTTAAAGAAGTAGTCCAGTTACACCTTTGTGGGCTTATAACTTGGCTTCTGAATGTCCTAGAGAGGTCAGGTTTGTTTTAGTGTACTCCAATCAACAGCCCCTACAACCACAAAAAGGAATGGAGTCATTAGCACTTATGGTTTGTAAATGGCACCCAGA
Organism: Nothobranchius furzeri; assembly: GCF_043380555.1. Taxonomy (NCBI): domain Eukaryota; kingdom Metazoa; phylum Chordata; class Actinopteri; order Cyprinodontiformes; family Nothobranchiidae; genus Nothobranchius; species Nothobranchius furzeri. The sequence continues at coordinate 43,763,099 of NC_091748.1, forward strand.
ATTATGTTGCACGAAACACAATTTCACATCATTCTGGGTCCATTTGTGTGAAAACAAGGTCCAATCAGGCGGAAACATTAACAGGAAGGTAGAATCTATTGAGTTGTAAGTGATCTGAACGTTTCATGATGATAGCACTTTCCTAAGGGGGTCAAACCATGTCCCAAAGGTCACCGGATCTGGTGTCAATTTAAAGAAGTAGTCCAGTTACACATTTGTGGGCTTATAACTTGGCTTCTGAATGTCCTAGGAGATCAGGTTTGTTTTAATGTACTCCAATAAACAGCCCCTACAACCACAAAAAGGAATGGAGTCATTAGCACTTATGGTTTGTAAATGGCACCCAGAATTACGTTGCACGAAGCACAATTTCACATCATTCTGGGTCCATTTGTGTGAAAACAAGGTCCAATCAGGCTGAAACGTTACAAGAGGGTAGAATCTATTGAGTTGTAAGTGATCTGAACGTTTCATGATGATCGCACATTCCTATAGGGGGTCAAACCATGTCCCAAAGGTCACCGGGCCTGGTGTCACTTTAAAGAAGTAGTCCAGTTACACCTTTGTGGGCTTATAACTTGGCTTCTGAATGTCCTAGAGAGGTCAGGTTTGTTTTAGTGTACTCCAATCAACAGCCCCTACAACCACAAAAAGGAATGGAGTCATTAGCACTTATGGTTTTTAAATGGAACCCAGAATTACGTTGCACAAAGCACAATTTCACATCATTCTGGGTCCATTTGTGTGAAAACAAGGTCCAATCAGGCTGAAACGTTACAGGAAGGTAGAATCTGTTGAGTTGTAAGTGATCTGAACGTTTCATGATGATAGCACTTTCCTAAGGGGGTCAAACCATGTCCCAAAGGTCACCGGATCTGGTGTCAATTTAAAGAAGTAGTCCAGTTACACATTTGTGGGCTTATAACTTGGATTCTGAATGTCCTAGAGAGATCAGGTTTGTTTTAGTATACTCCAATCAACAGCCCCTACAACCACAAAAAGGAATGGAGTCATTAGCACTTATGGTTTGTAAATGGCACCCAGAATTATGTTGCACGAAGCACAATTTCACATCATTCTGGGTTCATTTGTGTGAAAACAAGGTCCAATCATGCTGAAACATTACAGGAAGGTAGAATCTATTGAGTTGTAAGTGATCTGAACGTTTCATGATGATAGCGCTTTCCTAAGGGGGTCAAACCATGTCCCAAAGGTCACCGGATCTGGTGTCAATTTAAAGAAGTAGTCCAGTTACACATTTGTGGGCTTATAACTTGGCTTCTGAATGTCCTAGAGAGATCAGGTTTGTTTTAGTGTACTCCAATCAACAGCCCCTACAACCACAAAAAGGAATGGGTCATTAGCACTTATGGTTTGTAAATGGCACCCAGAATTATGTTGCACGAAGCACAATTTCACATCATTCTGGGTCCATTTGTGTGAAAACAAGGTCCAATCAGGCTGAAACGTTACAAGAAGGTAGAATCTATTGAGGTGTAAGTGATCTGAACGTTTCATGATGATCGCACATTCCTATAGGGGGTCAAACCATGTCCCAAAGGTCACCGGATTTGGTGTCACTTTAAAGAAGTAGTCCAGTTACACCTTTGTGGGCTTATAACTTGGCTTCTGAATGTCCTAGAGAGGTCAGGTTTGTTTTAGTGTACTCCAATCAACAGCCCCTACAACCAAAAAAAGGAATGGAGTCATTAGCACTTATGGTTTGTAAATGGCACCCAGAATTATGTTTATGTTCTGAATGTCCTAGAGAGATCAGGTTTTTTAGCATACTCCAATAAACAGCCCCTACAACCACAAAAAGGAATGGAGTCATTAGCACTTATGGTTTTTAAATGGCACCCAGAATTATGTTGCACGAAGCACAATTTCACATCATTCTGGGTTCATTTGTGTGAAAACAAGGTCCAATCAGGATGAAACGTTACAGGAAGGTAAAATCTATTGAGTTGTAAGTGATCTGAACGTTTCATGATGACAGCACTTTCCTAAGGGGGTCAAACCATGTCCCAAAGGTCACCGGATCTGGTGTCAATTTAAAGAAGTAGTCCAGTTACACATTTGTGGGCTTATAACTTGGCTTCTGAATGGCCTAGAGAGATCAGGCTTGTTTTAGTGTACTCCAATCAACAGCCCCTACAACCACAAAAAGGAATGGAGTCATTAGCGCTTATGGTTTTTAAATGGCACCCAGAATTATGTTGCACGAAGCACAATTTCACATCATTCTGGGTTCATTTGTGTGAAAACAAGGTCCAATCAGGCTGAAACGTTACAGGAAGATAGAATCTATTGAGGTTTAAGTGATCTGAACGTTTCATGATGATAGCACTTTCCTAAGGGGGTCAAACCATGTCCCAAAGGTCACCGGATCTGGTGTAACTTTAAAAAAGTAGTCCCGTTACACATTTGTGGGCTTATAACTTGGCTTCTGAATGTCCTAGAGAGATCAGTTTTTTTAGTATACTCCAATAAACAGCCCCTACAACCACAAAAAGGAATGGAGTCGTTAGCACTTATGGTTTTTAAATGGCACCCAGAATTATGTTGCACGAAGCACAATTTCACATCATTCTGGGTTCATTTGTGTGAAAACAAGGTCCAATCAGGCTGAAACGTTACAGGAAGGTAGAATCTATTGAGTTGTAAGTGATCTGAACGTTTCATGATGATAGCACTTTCCTAAGGGGGTCAAACCATGTCCCAAAGGTCACCGGATCTGGTGTCAATTTAAAGAAGTAGTCCAGTTACACATTTGTGGGCTTATAACTTGGCTTCTGAATGTCCTAGAGAGATCAGGTTTGTTTTAGGGTACTCCAATCAACAGCCCCTACAACCACAAAAAGGAATGGAGTCATTAGCACTTATGGTTTTTAAATGGCACCCAGAATTATGTTGCACGAAGCACAATTTCACATCATTCTGGGTTCATTTGTGTGAAAACAAGGTCCAATCAGGCTGAAACGTTACAGGAAGGTAGAATCTATTGAGTTGTAAGTGATCTGAACGTTTCATGATGATAGCACTTTCCTAAGGGGGTCAAACCATGTCCCAAAGGTCACCGGATCTGGTGTCAATTTAAAGAAGTAGTCCAGTTACACATTTGTGGGCTTATAACTTGGCTTCTGAATGTCCTAGAGAGATCAGGTTTGTTTTAGGGTACTCCAATCAACAGCCCCTACAACCACAAAAAGGAATGGAGTCATTAGCACTTATGGTTTTTAAATGGCACCCAGAATTATGTTGCACGAAGCACAATTTCACATCATTCTGGGTTCATTTGTGTGAAAACAAGGTCCAATCAGGCTGAAACGTTACAGGAAGGTAGAATCTATTGAGTTGTAAGTGATCTGAACGTTTCATGATGATAGCACTTTCCTAAGGGGGTCAAACCATGTCCCAAAGGTCACCGGATCTGGTGTCAATTTAAAGAAGTAGTCCAGTTACACATTTGTGGGCTTATAACTTGGCTTCTGAATGGCCTAGAGAGATCAGGCTTGTTTTAGTGTACTCCAATCAACTGCCCCTACAACCACAAAAAGGAATGGAGTCATTAGCACTTATGGTTTTTAAATGACACCCAGAATTATGATGCACGAAGCACAATTTCACATCATTCTGGGTTCATTTGTGTGAAAACAAGGTCCAATCAGGCTGAAACGTTACAGGAAGGTAGAATCTATTGAGTTGTAAGTGATCTGAACGTTTCATGATGATAGCACTTTCCTAAGGGGGTCAAACCATGTCCCAAAGGTCACCGGATCTGGTATCAATTTAAAGAAGTATTCCAGTTACACATTTGTGGGCTTATAACTTGGATTCTGAATGTCCTAGAGAGATCAGGCTTGTTTTAGTATACTCCAATCAACAGCCCCTACAACCACAAAAAGGAATGGAGTCATTAGCACTTATGGTTTTTAAATGACACCCAGAATTATAATGCACGAAGCACAATTTCACATCATTCTGGGTTCATTTGTGTGAAAACAAGGTCCAATCAGGCTGAAACGTTACAGGAAGGTAGAATCTATTGAGTTGTAAGTGATCTGAACGTTTCATGATGATAGCGCTTTACTAAGGGGGTCAAACCATGTCCCAAAGGTCACCGGATCTGGTGTCAATTTAAAGTAGTAGTCCAGTTACACATTTGTGGGCTTATAACTTGGCTTCTGAATGTCCTTAATCGCTCAGGTTTGTTTTACTGTACTCCAATCAACAGCCCCTACAACCACAAAAAGGAATGGAGTCATTAGCACTTATGGTTTGTAAATGGCACCCAGAATTATGTTGCACGAAGCACAATTTCACATCATTCTGGGTTTATTTGTGTGAAAACAAGGTCCAATCAGGCTGAAACGTTACAGGAAGGTAGAATCTATTGAGTTGTAAGTGATCTGAACGTTTCATGATGATAGGACTTTCCTAAGGGGGTCAAACCATGTCCCAAAGGTCACCGGATCTGGTGTCAATTTAAAGAAGTAGTCCAGTTACACATTTGTGGGCTTATAACTTGGCTTCTGAATGTCCTAGAGAGATCAGGTTTGTTTTAGGGTACTCCAATCAACAGCCCCTACAACCACAAAAAGGAATGGAGTCATTAGCACTTATGGTTTTTAAATGGCACCCAGAATTATGTTGCACGAAGCACAATTTCACATCATTCTGGGTTCATTTGTGTGAAAACAAGGTCCAATCAGGCTGAAACGTTACAGGAAGGTAGAATCTATTGAGTTGTAAGTGATCTGAACGTTTCATGATGATAGCACTTTCCTAAGGGGGTCAAACCATGTCCCAAAGGTCACCGGATCTGGTGTCAATTTCAAGAAGTAGTCCAGTTACACATTTGTGGGCTTATAACTTGGCTTCTGAATGGCCTAGAGAGATCAGGCTTGTTTTAGTGTACTCCAATCAACTGCCCCTACAACCACAAAAAGGAATGGAGTCATTAGGACTTATGGTTTTTAAATGACACCCAGAATTATGATGCACGAAGCACAATTTCACATCATTCTGGGTTCATTTGTGTGAAAACAAGGTCCAATCAGGCTGAAACGTTACAGGAAGATAGAATCTATTGAGTTGTAAGTGATCTGAACATTTCATGATGATAGCACTTTCCTAAGGGGGTCAAACCATGTCCCAAAGGTCACCGGATCTGGTATCAATTTAAAGAAGTATTCCAGTTACACATTTGTGGGCTTATAACTTGGATTCTGAATGTCCTAGAGAGATCAGGCTTGTTTTAGTATACTCCAATCAACAGCCCCTACAACCACAAAAAGGAATGGAGTCATTAGCACTTATGGTTTTTAAATGACACCCAGAATTATAATGCACGAAGCACAATTTCACATCATTCTGGGTTCATTTGTGTGAAAACAAGGTCCAATCAGGCTGAAACGTTACAGGAAGGTAGAATCTATTGAGTTGTAAGTGATCTGAACGTTTCATGATGATAGCGCTTTACTAAGGGGGTCAAACCATGTCCCAAAGGTCACCGGATCTGGTGTCAATTTAAAGTAGTAGTCCAGTTACACATTTGTGGGCTTATAACTTGGCTTCTGAATGTCCTTAATCGCTCAGGTTTGTTTTACTGTACTCCAATCAACAGCCCCTACAACCACAAAAAGGAATGGAGTCATTAGCACTTATGGTTTGTAAATGGCACCCAGAATTATGTTGCACGAAGCACAATTTCACATCATTCTGGGTCCATTTGTGTGAAAACAAGGTCCAATCAGGCTGAAACGTTACAGGAAGGTAGAATCTATTGAGTTGTAAGTGATCTGAGCGTTTCATGATGATAGGACTTTCCTAAGGGGGTCAAACCATGTCCCAAAGGTCACCGGATCTGGTGTCAATTTAAAGAAGTAGTCCAGTTACACCTTTGTGGGCTTATAACTTGGCTTCTGAATGTCCTAGAGAGATCAGGTTTGTTTTAGTGTACTCCAATCAACAGCCCCCACAACCACAAAAAGGAATAGAGTCATTAGCACTTATGGTTTGTAAATGGCACCCAGAATTATGTTGCACGAAGCACTATTTCACATCATTCTGGGACCATTTGTGTGAAAACAAGGTCCAATCAGGCTGAAACGTTACAGGAAGGTAGAATCTATTGAGTTGTAAGTGATCTGAACGTTTCATGATGATAGCACTTTCCTAAGGGGGTCAAACCATGTCCCAAAGGTCACCGGATCTGGTGTCAATTTAAAGAAGTTGTCCAGTTACACATTTGTGGGCTTATAACTTGGCTTCTGAATGTCCTAGAGAGATCAGGTTTGTTTTAGTGTACTCCAATCAACAGCCCCTACAACCACAAAAAGGAATGGAGTCATTAGCACTTTTGTTTTTTAAATGTCACCCAGAATTATGTTGCACGAAGCACAATTTCACATCATTCTGTGTTCATTTGTGTGAAAACAAGGTCCAATCAGGCTGAAACGTTACAGGAAGGTAGAATCTATTGAGTTGTAAGTGATCTGAACGTTTCATGATGATAGCACTTTCCTAAGGGGGTCAAACCATGTCCCAAAGGTCACCGGATCTGGTGTCAATTTAAAGAAGTAGTCCAGTTACACATTTGTGGGCTTATAACTTGGCTTCTGAATGGCCTAGAGAGATCAGGCTTGTTTTAGTGTACTCCAATCAACAGCCCCTACAACCACAAAAAGGAATGGAGTCATTAGCACTTATGGTTTGTAAATGGCACCCAGAATTATGTTGCACGAAGCACAATTTCACATCAGTCTGGGTCCATTTGTGTGAAAACAAGGTCCAATCAGGCTGAAACGTTACAAGAAGGTAGAATCTATTGAGTTGTAAGTGATCTGAACGTTTCAAGATGATCGCACATTCCTATAGGGGGTAAAACCATGTCCCAAAGTTCACCGGGCCTGGTATCACTTTAAAGAAGTAGTCCAGTTACACCTTTGTGGGCTTATAACTTGGCTTCTGAATGTCCTAGAGAGGTCAGGTTTGTTTTAGTGTACTCCAATCAAAAGCCCCTACAACCACAACAAGGAATGGAGTCATTAGCACTTATGGTTTGTAAATGGCACCCAGAATTATGTTGCACAAAGCACAATTTCACATCATTCTGGGTTCATTTTTGTGAAAACAAGGTCCAATCAGGCTGAAACGTTACAGGAAGGTAGAATCTATTGAGTTGTAAGTGATCTGAACGTTTCATGATGATAGCACTTTCCTAAGGGGGTCAAACCATGTCCCAAAGGTCACCGGATCTGGTGTCATTTTAAAGAAGTAGTCCAGTTACACATTTGTGGGCTTATAACTTGGCTTCTGAATGTCCTAGAGAGGTCAGGTTTGTTTTAGTGTACTCCAATAAACAGCCCCTACAACCACAAAAAGGAATGGAGTCATTAGCACTTATGGTTTGTAAATGGCAACCAGAATTATGTTGCACGAAGCACAATTTCACATCATTCTGGGTCCATTTGTGTGAAAACAAGGTCCAATCAGGCGGAAACGTTACAATAGGGTAGAATCTATTGAGTCGTAAGTGATCTGAACGTTTCATGATGATCGCACATTCCTATAGGGGGTCAAACCATGTCCCAAAGGTCACCGGGCCTGGTGTCACTTTAAAGAAGTAGTCCAGTTACACCTTTGTGGGCTTATAACTTGGCTTCTGAATGTCCAAGATAGGTCAGGTTTGTTTTAGTGTACTCCAATCAACAGCCCCTACAACCACAAAAAGGAATGGAGTCATTAGCACTTATGGTTTTTAAATGACACCCAGAATTATGATGCACGAAGCACAATGTCACATCATTCTGGGTTCATTTGTGTGAAAACAAGGTCCAATCAGGCTGAAACGTTACAGGAAGGTAGAATCTATTGAGTTGTAAGTGATCTGAACGTTTCATGATGATAGCACTTTCCTAAGGGGGTCAAACCATGTCCCAAAGGTCACCGGATCTGGTGTCAATTTAAAGAAGTATTCCAGTTACACATTTGTGGGCTTATAACTTGGATTCTGAATGTCCTAGAGAGATCAGGCTTGTTTTAGTATACTCCAATCAACAGCCCCTACAACCACAAAAAGGAATGGAGTCATTAGCACTTATGGTTTTTAAATGAGACCCAGAATTATAATGCACGAAGCACAATTTCACATCATTCTGGGTTCATTTGTGTGAAAACAAGGTCCAATCAGGCTGAAACGTTACAGGAAGGTAGAATCTATTGAGTTGTAAGTGATCTGAACGTTTCATGATGATAGCGCTTTACTAAGGGGGTCAAACCATGTCCCAAAGGTCACCGGATCTGGTGTCAATTTAAAGTAGTAGTCCAGTTACACATTTGTGGGCTCATCACTTGGCTTCTGAATGTCCTAGAGAGGTCAGGCTTGTTTTAGTGTACTCCAATAAACAGCCCCTACAACCACAAAAAGGAATGGAGTCATTAGCACTTATGGTTTGTAAATGGCACCCAGAATTATGTTGCACGAAGCACTATTTCACATCATTCTGGGACCATTTGTGTGAAAACAAGGTCCAATCAGGCTGAAACGTTACAGGAAGGTAGAATCTATTGAGTTGTAAGTGATCTGAACGTTTCATGATGATAGCACTTTCCTAAGGGGGTCAAACCATGTCCCAAAGGTCACCGGATCTGGTGTCAATTTAAAGAAGTTGTCCAGTTACACATTTGTGGGCTTATAACTTGGCTTCTGAATGTCCTAGAGAGATCAGGTTTGTTTTAGTGTACTCCAATCAACAGCCCCTACAACCACAAAAAGGAATGGAGTCATTAGCACTTTTGTTTTTTAAATGTCACCCAGAATTATGTTGCACGAAGCACAATTTCACATCATTCTGGGTTCATTTGTGTGAAAACAAGGTCCAATCAGGCTGAAACGTTACAGGAAGGTAGAATCTATTGAGTTGTAAGTGATCTGAACGTTTCATGATGATAGCACTTTCCTAAGGGGGTCAAACCATGTCCCAAAGGTCACCGGATCTGGTGTCAATTTAAAGAAGTAGTCCAGTTACACATTTGTGGGCTTATAACTTGGCTTCTGAATGGCCTAGAGAGATCAGGCTTGATTTAGTGTACTCCAATCAACAGCCCCTACAACCACAAAAAGGAATGGAGTCATTAGCACTTTTGTTTTTTAAATGTCACCCAGAATTATGTTGCACGAAGCACAATTTCACATCATTCTGGGTTCATTTGTGTGAAAACAAGGTCCAATCAGGCTGAAACGTTACAGGAAGGTAGAATCCATTGAGTTGTAAGTGATCTGAACGTTTCATGATGATAGCACTTTCCTAAGGGGGTCAAACCATGTCCCAAATGTCACCGGATCTGGTGTCAATTTAAAGAAGTTGTCCAGTTACACATTTGTGGGCTTATAACTTGGCTTCTGAATGTCCTAGAGAGATCAGGTTTGTTTTAGTGTACTTCAATCAACAGCTCCTACAACCACAAAAAGGAATGGAGTCATTAGCACTTTTGTTTTTTAAATGTCACCCAGAATTATGTTGCACGAAGCACAATTTCACATCATTCTGGGTTCATTTGTGTGAAAACAAGGTCCAATCAGGCTGAAACGTTACAGGAAGGTAGAATCTATTGAGTTGTAAGTGATCTGAACGTTTCATGATGATAGGACTTTCCTAAGGGGGTCAAACCATGTCCCAAAGGTCACCGGATCTGGTGTCAATTTAAAGAAGTAGTCCAGTTACACCTTTGTGGGCTTATAACTTGGCTTCTGAATGTCCTAGAGAGATCAGGTTTGTTTTAGTGTACTCCAATCAACAGCCCCCACAACCACAAAAAGGAATAGAGTCATTAGCACTTATGGTTTGTAAATGGCACCCAGAATTATGTTGCACGAAGCACTATTTCACATCATTCTGGGACCATTTGTGTGAAAACAAGGTCCAATCAGGCTGAAACGTTACAGGAAGGTAGAATCTATTGAGTTGTAAGTGATCTGAACGTTTCATGATGATAGCACTTTCCTAAGGGGGTCAAACCATGTCCCAAAGGTCACCGGATCTGGTGTCAATTTAAAGAAGTTGTCCAGTTACACATTTGTGGGCTTATAACTTGGCTTCTGAATGTCCTAGAGAGATCAGGTTTGTTTTAGTGTACTCCAATCAACAGCCCCTACAACCACAAAAAGGAATGGAGTCATTAGCACTTTTGTTTTTTAAATGTCACCCAGAATTATGTTGCACGAAGCACAATTTCACATCATTCTGGGTTCATTTGTGTGAAAACAAGGTCCAATCAGGCTGAAACGTTACAGGAAGGTAGAATCTATTGAGTTGTAAGTGATCTGAACGTTTCATGATGATAGCACTTTCCTAAGGGGGTCAAACCATGTCCCAAAGGTCACCGGATCTGGTGTCAATTTAAAGAAGTAGTCCAGTTACACATTTGTGGGCTTATAACTTGGCTTCTGAATGGCCTAGAGAGATCAGGCTTGATTTAGTGTACTCCAATCAACAGCCCCTACAACCACAAAAAGGAATGGAGTCATTAGCACTTATGGTTTGTAAATGGCACCCAGAATTATGTTGCACGAAGCACAATTTCACATCATTCTGGGTCCCTTTGTGTGAAAACAAGGTCCAATCAGGCTGAAACGTTACAAGAAGGTAGAATCTATTGAGTTGTAAGTGATCTGAACGTTTCAAGATGATCGCACATTCCTATAGGGGGTAAAACCATGTCCCAAAGGTCACCGGGCCTGGTATCACTTTAAAGAAGTAGTCCAGTTACACCTTTGTGGGCTTATAACTTGGCTTCTGAATGTCCTAGAGAGGTCAGGTTTGTTTTAGTGTACTCCAATCAAAAGCCCCTACAACCACAACAAGGAGTGGAGTCATTAGCACTTATGGTTTGTAAATGGCACCCAGAATTATGTTGCACAAAGCACAATTTCACATCATTCTGGGTTCATTTGTGTGAAAACAAGGTCCAATCAGGCTGAAACGTTACAGGAAGGTAGAATCTATTGAGTTGTAAGTGATCTGAACGTTTCATGATGATAGCACTTTCCTAAGGGGGTCAAACCATGTCCCAAAGGTCACCGGATATGGTGTCATTTTAAAGAAGTAGTCCAGTTACACATTTGTGGGCTTATAACTTGGCTTCTGAATGTCCTAGAGAGGTCAGGTTTGTTTTAGTGTACTCCAATAAACAGCCCCTACAACCACAAAAAGGAATGGAGTCATTAGCACTTATGGTTTGTAAATGGCAACCAGAATTATGTTGCACGAAGCACAATTTCACATCATTCTGGGTCCATTTGTGTGAAAACAAGGTCCAATCAGGCGGAAATGTTACAATAGTGTAGAATCTATTGAGTCGTAAGTGATCTGAACGTTTCATGATGATCGCACATTCCTATAGGGGGTCAAACCATGTCCCAAAGGTCACCGGGCCTGGTGTCACTTTAAAGAAGTAGTCCAGTTACACCTTTGTGGGCTTATAACTTGGCTTCTGAATGTCCAAGAGAGGTCAGGTTTGTTTTAGTGTACTCCAATCAACAGCCCCTACAACCACAAAAAGGAATGGAGTCATTAGCACTTATGGTTTTTAAATGACACCCAGAATTATGATGCACGAAGCACAATTTCACATCATTCTGGGTTCATTTGTGTGAAAACAAGGTCCAATCAGGCTGAAACGTTACAGGAAGGTAGAATCTATTGAGTTGTAAGTGATCTGAACGTTTCATGATGATAGCACTTTCCTAAGGGGGTCAAACCATGTCCCAAAGGTCACCGGATCTGGTGTCAATTTAAAGAAGCATTCCAGTTACACATTTGTGGGCTTATAACTTGGATTCTGAATGTCCTAGAGAGATCAGGCTTGTTTTAGTATACTCCAATCAACAGCCCCTACAACCACAAAAAGGAATGGAGTCATTAGCACTTATGGTTTTTAAATGACACCCAGAATTATAATGCACGAAGCACAATTTCACATCATTCTGGGTTCATTTGTGTGAAAACAAGGTCCAATCAGGCTGAAACGTTACAGGAAGGTAGAATCTATTGAGTTGTAAGTGATCTGAACGTTTCATGATGATAGCGCTTTACTAAGGGGGTCAAACCATGTCCCAAAGGTCACCGGATCTGGTGTCAATTTAAAGTAGTAGTCCAGTTACACATTTGTGGGCTTATAACTTGGCTTCTGAATGTCCTTAATCGCTCAGGTTTGTTTTACTGTACTCCAATCAACAGCCCCTACAACCACAAAAAGGAATGGAGTCATTAGCACTTATGGTTTGTAAATGGCACCCAGAATTATGTTGCACGAAGCACAATTTCACATCATTCTGGGTTTATTTGTGTGAAAACAATGTCCAATCAGGCTGAAACGTTACAGGAAGGTAGAATCTATTGAGTTGTAAGTGATCTGAACGTTTCATGATGATAGGACTTTCCTAAGGGGGTCAAACCATGTCCCAAAGGTCACCGGATCTGGTGTCAATTTAAAGAAGTAGTCCAGTTACTCCTTTGTGGGCTTATAACTTGGCTTCTGAATGTCCTAGAGAGATCAGGTTTGTTTTAGTGTACTCCAATCAACAGCCCCCACAACCACAAAAAGGAATAGAGTCATTAGCACTTATGGTTTGTAAATGGCACCCAGAATTATGTTGCACGAAGCACTATTTCACATCATTCTGGGTCCATTTGTGTGAAAACAAGGTCCAATCAGGCTGAAACGTTACAGGAAGGTAGAATCTATTGAGTTGTAAGTGATCTGAACGTTTCATGATGATAGCACTTTCCTAAGGGGGTCAAACCATGTCCCAAAGGTCACAGGATCTGGTGTCAATTTAAAGAAGTTGTCCAGTTACACATTTGTGGGCTTATAACTTGGCTTCTGAATGTCCTAGAGAGATCAGGTTTGTTTTAGTGTACTCCAATCAACAGCCCCTACAACCACAAAAAGGAATGGAGTCATTAGCACTTTTGTTTTTTAAATGTCACCCAGAATTATGTTGCACGAAGCACAATTTCACATCATTCTGGGTTCATTTGTGTGAAAACAAGGTCCAATCAGGCTGAAACGTTACAGGAAGGTAGAATCTATTGAGTTGTAAGTGATCTGAACGTTTCATGATGATAGCACTTTCCTAAGGGGGTCAAACCATGTCCCAAAGGTCACCGGATCTGGTATCACTTTAAAGAAGTAGTCCAGTTACACATTTGTGGGCTTATAACTTGGCTTCTGAATGTCCTAGAGAGGTCAGGTTTGTTTTAGTGTACTCCAATAAACAGCCCCTACAACCACAAAAAGGAATGGAGACATTAGCACTTATGGTTTTTAAATGGCACCCAGAATTATGTTGCACGAAGCACAATTTCACATCATTCTGGGTTCATTTGTGTGAAAACAAGGTCCAATCAGGCTGAAACGTTACAGGAAGGTAGAATCCATTGAGTTGTAAGTGATCTGAACGTTTCATGATGATAGCACTTTCCTAAGGGGGTCAAACCATGTCCCAAATGTCACCGGATCTGGTGTCAATTTAAAGAAGTTGTCCAGTTACACATTTGTGGGCTTATAACTTGGCTTCTGAATGTCCTAGAGAGATCAGGTTTGTTTTAGTGTACTTCAATCAACAGCTCCTACAACCACAAAAAGGAATGTAGTCATTAGCACTTTTGTTTTTTAAATGTCACCCAGAATTATGTTGCACGAAGCACAATTTCACATCATTCTGGGTTCATTTGTATGAAAACAAGGTCCAATCAGGCTGAAACGTTACAGGAAGGTAGAATCTATTGAGTTGTAAGTGATCTGAACGTTTCATGATGATAGCACTTTCCTAAGGGGGTCAAACCATGTCCCAAAGGTCACCGGATCTGGTGTCACTTTAAAGAAGTAGTCCAGTTACACATTTATGGGCTTATAACTTGGCTTCTGAATGTCCTAGAGAGGTCAGGTTTGTTTTAGTGTACTCCAATCAACAGCCCCTACAACCACAAAAAGGAATGGAGACATTAGCACTTATGGTTTTTAAATGGCACCCAGAATTATGTTGCACGAAGCACAATTTCACATCATTCTGGGTTCATTTGTGTGAAAACAAGGTCCAATCAGGCTGAAACGTTACAGGAAGGTAGAATCTATTGAGTTGTAAGTGATCTGAACGTTTCATGATGATCGCACATTCCTATAGGTGGTCAAACCATGTCCCAAAGGTCACCGGATCTGGTGTCACTTTAAAGAAGTAGTCCAGTTACACATTTGTGGGCTCATCACTTGGCTTCTGAATATACTAGAGAGGTCAGGTTTGTTTTAGAGTACTCCAATTAACAGCCCCCATTACCCCAAAAAGGAATGGAGTCATTAGCACTTATGGTTTTTAAATGGCACCCAGAATTATGTTGCACGAAGAATAATTTCACATCATTCTGGGTTCATTTGTGTGAAAACAAGGTCCAATCAGGCTGAAACGTTACAGGAAGGTAGAATCTATTGAGTTGTAAGTAATCTGAACGTTTCATGATGATAGCACTTTCCTAAGGGGGTCAAACCATGTCCCAAAGGTCACCGGATCTGGTGTCAATTTAAAGAAGTAGTCCAGTTACACATTTGTGGGCTTATAACTTGGCTTCTGAATGTCCTAGAGAGATCAGGTTTGTTTTAGTGTACTCCAATCAACAGCCCCTACAACCACAAAAAGGAAAGGAGTCATTAGCACTTATGGTTTGTAAATGGCACCCAGAATTATGTTGCACGAAGCACAATTTCACATCATTCTGGGTCCATTTGTGTGAAAACAAGGTCCAATCAGGCTGAAACGTTACAATAGGGTAGAATCTATTGAGTTGTAAGTGATCTGAACGTTTCATGATGATCGCACATTCCTATAGGGGGTCAAACCATGTCCCAAAGGTCACCGGGCCTGGTGTCAATTTAAAGAAGTAGTCCAGTTACACATTTGTGGGCTTATAACGTGGCTTCTGAATGTCCTAGAGAGATCAGGGTTGTTTTAGTATACTCCAATCAACAGCCCCTACAACCACAAAAAGGAATGGAGTCATTAGCACTTATGGTTTGTAAATGGCACCCAGAATTATGTTGCACGAAGCACAATTTCACATCATTCTGGGTTCATTTGTGTGAAAACAAGGTCCAATCAGGCTGAAACGTTACAGGAAGGTAGAATCTATTGAGTTGTAAGTGATCTGAACGTTTCATGATGATAGCACTTTCCTAAGGGGGTCAAACCATGTCCCAAAGGTCACCGGATCTGGTGTCAATTTAAAGAAGTAGTCCAGTTACACATTTGTGGGCTTATAACTTGGCTTTTGAATGTCCTAGAGAGATCAGGTTTGTTTTAGTGTACTCCAATCAACAGCCCCTACAACCACAAAAAGGAATGGAGTCATTAGCACTTATGGTTTGTAAATGGCACCCAGAATTATGTAGCACGAAGCACAATTTCACTTCATTCTGGGTCCATTTGTGTGAAAACAAGGTCCAATCAGGCTGAAACGTTACAGGAAGATAGAATCTATTGAGTTGTAAGTGATCTGAACGTTTCATGATGATAGCACTTTCCTAAGGGGGTCAAACCATGTCCCAAAGATCACCGGATCTGGTGTCAATTTAAAGAAGTTGTCCAGTTACACATTTGTGGGCTTATAACTTGGCTTCTGAATGTCCTAGAGAGGTCAGGTTTGTTTTAGTGTACTCCAATCAACAGCCCATACAACCACAAAAAGGAATGGAGTCATTAGCACTTATGGTTTGTAAATGGCACCCAGAATTATGTTGCACGAAGCACAATTTCACATCATTCTGGGTCCATTTGTGTGAAAACAAGGTCCAATCAGGCTGAAACATTACAAGATGGTAGAATCCATTGAGTTGTAAGTGATCTGAACGTTTCATGATGATCGCACATTCCTATAGGGGGTCAAACCATGTCCCAAACGTCACTGGGCCTGGTGTCACTTTAAAGAAGTAGTCCAGTTACACCTTTGTGGGCTTATAACTTGGCTTCTGAATGTCCTAGAGAGGTCAGGTTTGTTTTAGTGTACTCCAATCCACAGCCCATACAACCACAAAAAGGAATAGAGTCATTAGCACTTATAGTTTGTAAATGAAACCCAGAATTATGTTGCACGAAGCACAATTTCACATCATTCTGTGTCAATTTGTGTGAAAACAAGGTCCAATCAGGCTGAAATGCTACAGGAAGGTAGAATCTGTTGAGTTGTAAGTGATCTGAACGTTTCATGGTGATAGGACTTTCCTAAGGGGGTCAAACCATGTCCCAAAGGTCACCGGATCTGGTGTCAATTTAAAGAAGTAGTCCAGTTACACATTTGTGGGCTTATAACGTGGCTTCTGAATGTCCTAGAGAGATCAGGGTTGTTTTAGTATACTCCAATCAACAGCCCCTACAACCACAAAAAGGAATGGAGTCATTAGCACTTATGGTTTGTAAATGGCACCGAGAATTATGTTGCACGAAGCACAATTTCACATCATTCTGGGTTCATTTGTGTGAAAACAAGGTCCAATCAGGCTGAAACGTTACAGGAAGGTAGAATCTATTGAGTTGTAAGTGATCTGAACGTTTCATGATGATAGCACTTTCCTAAGGGGGTCAAACCATGTCCCAAAGGTCACCGGATCTGGTGTCAATTTAAAGAAGTAGTCCAGTTACACATTTGTGGGCTTATAACTTGGCTTTTGAATGTCCTAGAGAGATCAGGTTTGTTTTAGTGTACTCCAATCAACAGCCCCTACAACCACAAAAAGGAATGGAGTCATTAGCACTTATGGTTTGTAAATGGCACCCAGAATTATGTTGCACGAAGCACAATTTCACTTCATTCTGGGTCCATTTGAGTGAAAACAAGGTCCAATCAGGCTGAAACGTTAAAGGAAGGTAGAATCTATTGAGTTGTAAGTGATCTGAACGTTTCATGATGATAGCACTTTCCTAAGGGGGACAAACCATGTCCCAAAGGTCACCGGATCTGGTGTCAATTTAAAGAAGTAGTCCAGTTACACATTTGTGGGCTTATAACTTGGCTTCTGAATGTCCTAGAGAGGTTAGGTTTGTTTTAGTGTACTCCAATCAAAAGCCCCTACAACCACAAAAAGGAATGGAGTCATTAGCACTTATGGTTTGTAAATGAAACCCAGAATTATGTTGCACGAAGCACAATTTCACATCATTCTGGGTCCATTTGTGTGAAAACAAGGTCCAATCAGGCTGAAACGTTACAGGAAGGTAGAATCTATTGAGTTGTAAGGGATCTGAACGTTTCATGATGATAGCACTTTCCTAAGGGGGTCAAACCATGTCCCAAAGGTCACCGGATCTGGTGTCATTTTAAAGAAGTAGTCCAGTTACACATTTGTGGGCTTATTACTTGGCTTCTGAATGTCCTAGAGAGGTCAGGTTTGTTTTAGTGTACTCCAATAAACAGCCCCTACAACCACAAAAAGGAATGGAGTCATTAGCACTTATGGTTTGTAAATGGCACCCAGAATTATGTTGCACGAAGCACAATTTCACATCATTCTGGGTCCATTTGTGTGAAAACAAGGTCCAATCAGGCTGAAACGTTACAATAGGGTAGAATCTATTGAGTTGTAAGTGATCTGAACGTTTCATGATGATCGCACATTCCTATAGGGGGTCAAACCATGTCCCAAAGGTCACCGGGCCTGGTGTCACTTTAAAGAAGTAGTCCAGTTACACATTTGTGGGCTTATAACTTGGCTTCTGAATGGCCTAGAGAGATCAGGCTTGTTTTAGTGTACTCCAATCAACAGCCCCTACAACCACAAAAAGGAATGGAGTCATTAGCACTTATGGTTTTTAAATGGCACCCAGAATTATGTTGCACGAAGCACAATTTCACATCATTCTGGGTTCATTTGTGTGAAAACAAGGTCCAATAAAGCTGAAACGTTACAGGAAGGTAGAATCTATTGAGTTGTAAGTGATCTGAACGTTTCATGATGATAGCACTTTCCTAAGGGGGTCAAACCATGTCCCAAAGGTCACCGGATCTGGTGTAACTTTAAAAAAGTAGTCCAGTTACACATTTGTGGGCTTATAACTTGGCTTCTGAATGTCCTAGAGAGATCAGGTTTTTTAGTATACTCCAATAAACAGCCCCTACAACCACAAAAAGGAATGGAGTCATTAGCACTTATGGTTTTTAAATGGCACCCAGAATTATGTTGCACGAAGCACAATTTCACATCATTCTGGGTTCATTTGTGTGAAAACAAGGTCCAATCAGGCTGAAACGTTACAGGAAGGTAGAATCTATTGAGTTGTAAGTGATCTGAACGATTCATGATGATAGCACTTTCCTAAGGGGGTCAAACCATGTCCCAAAGGTCACCGGATCTGGTGTCAATTTAAAGAAGTAGTCCGGTTACACATATGTGGGCTTATAACTTGGCTTCTGAATGTCCTAGAGAGATCAGGTTTGTTTTAGGGTACTCCAATCAACAGCCCCTACAACCACAAAAAGGAATGGAGTAATTGGCACTTATGGTTTTTAAATAGCACCCAGAATTATGTTGCACGAAGCACAATTTCACATCATTCTGGGTTCATTTGTGTGAAAACAAGGTCCAATCAGGCTGAAACGTTACAGGAAGGTAGAATCTATTGAGTTGTAAGTGATCTGAACGTTTCATGATGATAGCACTTTACTAAGGGGGTCAAACCATGTCCCAAAGGTCACCGGATCTGGTGTCAATTTAAAGAAGTAGTCCAGTTACACATTTGTGGGCTTATAACTTGGCTTCTGAATGGCCTAGAGAGATCAGGCTTGTTTTAGTGTACTCCAATCAACAGCCCCTACAACCACAAAAAGGAATGGAGTCATTTGCACTTATGGTTTGTAAATGGCACCCAGAATTATGTTGCACGAAGCACAATTTCACATCATTCTGGGTCCATTTGTGTGAAAACAAGGTCCAATCAGGCTGAAACGCTACAAGAAGGTAGAATCTATTGAGTTGTAAGTGATCTGAACATTTCAAGATGATCGCACATTCCTATAGGGGGTAAAACCATGTCCCAAAGGTCACCGGGCCTGGTGTCACTTTAAAGAAGTAGTCCAGTTACACCTTTGTGGGCTTATAACTTGGCTTCTGAATGTCCTAGAGAGGTTAGGTTTGTTTTAGTGTACTCCAATCAAAAGCCCCTACAACCACAAAAAGGAATGGAGTCATTAGCACTTATGGTTTGTAAATGGCACCCAGAATTATGTTGCACAAAGCACAATTTCACATCATTCTGGGTTAATTTGTGTGAAAACAAGGTCCAATCAGGCTGAAACGTTACAGGAAGGTAGAATCTATTGAGTTGTAAGTGATCTGAACGTTTCATGATGATAGCACTTTCCTAAGGGGGTCAAACCATGTCCCAAAGGTCACCGGATCTGGTGTCATTTTAAAGAAGTAGTCCAGTTACACATTTGTGGGCTTATAACTTGGCTTCTGAATGTCCTAGAGAGGTCAGGTTTGTTTTAGTGTACTCCAATAAACAGCCCCTACAACCACAAAAAGGAATGGTCATTACCACTTATGGTTTGTAAATGGCACCCAGAATTATGTTGCACGAAGCACAATTTCACATCATTCTGGGTCCATTTGTGTGAAAACAAGGTCCAGTCAGGCTGAAACGTTACAATAGGGTAGAATCTATTGAGTTGTAAGTGATCTGAACGTTTCATGATGATCGCGCATTCCTATAGGGGGTCAAACCATGTCCCAAAGGTCACCGGGCCTGGTGTCACTTTAAAGAAGTAGTCCAGTTACACCTTTGTGGGCTTATAACTTGGCTTCTGAATGTCCTAGAGAGGTCAGGTTTGTTTTAGTGTACTCCAATCAACAGCCCCTACAACCACAAAAAGGAATGGAGTCATTAGCACTTATGGTTTTTAAATGACACCCAGAATTATGATGCACGAAGCACAATTTCACATCATTCTGGGTTCATTTGTGTGAAAACAATGTCCAATCAGGCTGAAACGTTACAGGAAGGTAGAATCTATTGAGTTGTAATTGATCTGAACGTTTCATGATGATAGCACTTTCCTAAGGGGGTCAAACCATGTCCCAAAGGTCACCGGATCTGGTGTCAATTTAAAGAAGTATTCCAGTTACACATTTGTGGGCTTATAACTTGGATTCTGAATGTCCTAGAGAGATCAGGCTTGTTTTAGTATACTCCAATCAACAGCCCCTACAACCACAAAAAGGAATGGAGTCATTAGCACTTATGGTTTTTAAATGACACCCAGAATTATTATGCATGAAGCACAATTTCACATCATTCTGGGTTCATTTGTGTGAAAACAAGGTCCAATCAGGCTGAAACGTTACAGGAAGGTAGAATCTATTGAGTTGTAATTGATCTGAACGTTTCATGATGATAGCGCTTTACTAAGGGGGTCAAACCATGTCCCAAAGGTCACCGGATCTGGTGTCAATTTAAAGTAGTAGTCCAGTTACACATTTGTGGGCTTATAACTTGGCTTCTGAATGTCCTTAATCGCTCAGGTTTGTTTTACTGTACTCCAATCAACAGCCCCTACAACCACAAAAAGGAATGGAGTCATTAGCACTTATGGTTTTTAAATGACACCCAGAATTATGATGCACGAAGCACAATTTCACATCATTCTGGGTTCATTTGTGTGAAAACAAGGTCCAATCAGGCTGAAACGTTACAGGAAGGTAGAATCTATTGAGTTGTAATTGATCTGAACGTTTCATGATGATAGCACTTTCCTAAGGGGGTCAAACCATGTCCCAAAGGTCACCGGATCTGGTGTCAATTTAAAGAAGTATTCCAGTTACACATTTGTGGGCTTATAACTTGGATTCTGAATGTCCTAGAGAGATCAGGCTTGTTTTAGTATACTCCAATCAACAGCCCCTACAACCACAAAAAGGAATGGAGTCATTAGCACTTATGGTTTTTAAATGACACCCAGAATTATGATGCACGAAGCACAATTTCACATCATTCTGGGTTCATTTGTGTGAAAACAAGGTCCAATCAGGCTGAAACGTTACAGGAAGGTTGAATCTATTGAGTTGTAAGTGATCTGAACGTTTCATGATGATAGCACTTTCCTAAGGGGGTCAAACCATGTCCCAAAGGTCACCGGATCTGATGTCAATTTAAAGAAGTTGTCCAGTTACACATTTGTGGGCTTATAACTTGGCTTCTGAATGCCCTAGAGAGATCAGGTTTGTTTAAGTGTACTCCAATCAACAGCCCCTACAACCACAAAAAGGAATGGAGTCATTAGCACTTTTGTTTTTTAAATGTCACCCAGAATTATGTTGCACGAAGCACAATTTCACATCATTCTGGGTTCATTTGTGTGAAAACAAGGTCCAATCAGGCTGAAACGTTACAGGAAGGTAGAATCTATTGAGTTGTAAGTGATCTGAACGTTTCATGATGATAGCACTTTCCTAAGGGGGTCAAACCATGTCCCAAAGGTCACCGGATCTGGTGTCAATTTAAAGAAGTAGTCCAGTTACACATTTGTGGGCATATAACTTGGCTTCTGAATGTCCTAGAAAGATCAGGTTTGTTTTAATGTACTCCAACCAACAGCCCCTACAACCACAAAAAGGAATGGAGTCATTAGCACTTATGGTTTGTAAATGGCACCTAGAATTATGTAGCACGAAGCACAATTTCACATCATTCTGGGTCCATTTGTGTGAAAACAAGGTCCAATCAGGCTGAAACGTTACAGGAAGGTAGAATCTGTTGAGTTGTAAGTGATCTGAACGTTTCATGGTGATAGCACTTTCCTAAGGGGGTCAAACCATGTCCCAAAGGTCACCGGATCTGGTGTCACTTTAAAGAAGTAGTCCAGTTACACATTTGTGGGCTTATAACTTGGCTTCTGAATGTCTTAGAGAGGTCAGGTTTGTTTTAGTGTACTCCAATCAACAGCCCCTACAACCACAAAAAGGAATGGAGACATTAGCACTTATGGTTTTTAAATGGCACCCAGAATTATGTAGCACGAAGCACAATTTCACATCATTCTGGGTTCATTTGTGTGAAAACAAGGTCCAATCAGGCTGAAACGTTACAGGAAGGTAGAATATATTGAGTTGTAAGTGATCTGAACGTTTCATGATGATAGGACTTTCCTAAGGGGGTCAAACCTTGTCCCAAAGGTCACCGGATCTGGTGTCAATTTAAAGAAGTAGTCCAGTTACACCTTTGTGGGCTTATAACTTGGCTTCTGAATGTCCTAGAGAGATCAGGTTTGTTTTAGTGTACTCCAATCAACAGCCCCCCAAACCACAAAAAGGAATAGAGTCATTAGCACTTATGGTTTGTAAATGGCACCCAGAATTATGTTGCACGAAGCACTATTTCACATCATTCTGGGTCCATTTGTGTGAAAACAAGGTCCAATCAGGCTGAAACGTTACAGGAAGGTAGAA
Source organism: Nothobranchius furzeri (assembly GCF_043380555.1). Lineage (NCBI taxonomy): Eukaryota > Metazoa > Chordata > Actinopteri > Cyprinodontiformes > Nothobranchiidae > Nothobranchius > Nothobranchius furzeri. The sequence goes on from NC_091748.1 coordinate 43,785,593, forward strand.
TCTATTGAGTTGTAAGTGATCTGAACGTTTCATGATGATAGCACTTTCCTAAGGGGGTCAAACCATGTCCCAAAGGTCACCGGATCTGGTGTCACTTTAAAAAAGTAGTCCAGTTACACATTTGTGGGCTTATAACTTGGCTTCTGAATGTCCTAGAGAGGTTAGGTTTGTTTTAGTGTACTCCAATCAAAAGCCCCTACAACCACAAAAAGGAATGGAGTCATTAGCACTTATGGTTTGTAAATGAAACCCAGAATTATGTTGCACGAAGCACAATTTCACATCATTCTGGGTTCATTTGTGTGAAAACAAGGTCCAATCAGGCTGAAACTTTACAGGAAGGTAGAATCTATTGAGTTGTAAGTGATCTGAACGTTTCATGATGATAGCACTTTCCTATGGGGGTCAAACCATGTCCCAAAGGTCACCGGATCTGGTGTTTAAAGAAGTAGTCCAGTTACACATTTGTGGGCTTATAACTTGGCTTCTGAATGTCCTAGAGAGATCAGGTTTGTTTTAGTGTACTCCAATCAACAGCCCCTACAAACACAAAAAGGAATAGAGTCATTAGCACTTATGGTTTGTAAATGGCACCCAGAATTATGTTGCACGAAGCACTATTTCACATCATTCTGGGTCCATTTGTGTGAAAACAAGGTCCAGTCAGGCTGAAACGTTACAGGAAGGTAGAATCTATTGAGTTGTAAGGGATCTGAACGTTTCATGATGATAGCACTTTCCTAAGGGGGTCAAACCATGTCCCAAAGGTCACCGGATCTGGTGTCAATTTAAAGAAGTTGTCAAGTTACACATTTGTGGGCTTATAACTTGGCTTCTGAATGTCCTAGATCGATCAGGTTTGTTTTAGTATACTCCAATCAACAGCCCCTACAACCACAAAAAGAAATGGAGTCATTAGCACTTATGGTTTTTAAATGGCACCCAGAATTATGTTGCACGAAGCACAATTTCACATCATTCTGGGTTCATTTGTGTGAAAACAAGGTCCAATCAGGCTGAAACGTTACAGGAAGGTAGAATCTATTGAGTTGTAAGTGATCTGAACGTTTCATGATGATAGCACTTTCCTAAGGGGGTCAAACCATGTCCCAAAGGTCACCGGATCTGGTGTCAATTTAAAGAAGTAGTCCAGTTACACATTTGTGGGCATATAACTTGGCTTCTGAATGTCCTAGAGAGATCAGGTTTGTTTTAATGTACTCCAACCAACAGCCCCTACAACCACAAAAAGGAATGGAGTCATTAGCACTTATGGTTTGTAAATGGCACCTAGAATTATGTAGCACGAAGCACAATTTCACATCATTCTGGGTCCATTTGTGTGAAAACAAGGTCCAATCAGGCTGAAACGTTACAGGAAGGTAGAATCTGTTGAGTTGTAAGTGATCTGAACGTTTCATGGTGACAGCACTTTCCTAAGGGGGTCAAACCATGTCCCAAAGGTCACCGGATCTGGTGTCACTTTAAAGAAGTAGTCCAGTTACACATTTGTGGGCTTATAACTTGGCTTCTGAATGTCGTCGAGAGGTCAGGTTTGTTTTAGTGTACTCCAATCAACAGCCCCTACGACCACAAAAAGGAATGGAGACATTAGCACTTATGGTTTTTAAATGGCACCCAGAATTATGTTGCACAAAGCACAATTTCACATCATTCTGGGTTCATTTGTGTGAAAACAAGGTCCAATCAGGCTGAAACGTTACAGGAAGGTAGAATATATTGAGTTGTAAGTGATCTGAACGTTTCATGATGATAGGACTTTCCTAAGGGGGTCAAACCTTGTCCCAAAGGTCACCGGATCTGGTGTCAATTTAAAGAAGTAGTCCAGTTACACCTTTGTGGGCTTATAACTTGGCTTCTGAATGTCCTAGAGAGATCAGGTTTGTTTTAGTGTACTCCAATCAACAGCCCCCCAAACCACAAAAAGGAATAGAGTCATTAGCACTTATGGTTTGTAAATGGCACCCAGAATTATGTTGCACGAAGCACTATTTCACATCATTCTGGGTCCATTTGTGTGAAAACAAGGTCCAATCAGGCTGAAACGTTACAGGAAGGTAGAATCTATTGAGTTGTAAGTGATCTGAACGTTTCATGATGATAGCACTTTCCTAAGGGGGTCAAACCATGTCCCAAAGGTCACCGGATCTGGTGTCACTTTAAAAAAGTAGTCCAGTTACACATTTGTGGGCTTATAACTTGGCTTCTGAATGTCCTAGAGAGGTTAGGTTTGTTTTAGTGTACTCCAATCAAAAGCCCCTACAACCACAAAAAGGAATGGAGTGATTAGCACTTATGGTTTGTAAATGAAACCCAGAATTATGTTGCACGAAGCACAATTTCACATCATTCTGGGTTCATTTGTGTGAAAACAAGGTCCAATCAGGCTGAAACTTTACAGGAAGGTAGAATCTATTGAGTTGTAAGTGATCTGAACGTTTCATGATGATAGCACTTTCCTATGGGGGTCAAACCATGTCCCAAAGGTCACCGGATCTGGTGTTTAAAGAAGTAGTCCAGTTACACATTTGTGGGCTTATAACTTGGCTTCTGAATGTCCTAGAGAGATCAGGTTTGTTTTAGTGTACTCCAATCAACAGCCCCTACAAACACAAAAAGGAATAGAGTCATTAGCACTTATGGTTTGTAAATGGCACCCAGAATTATGTTGCACGAAGCACTATTTCACATCATTCTGGGTCCATTTGTGTGAAAACAAGGTCCAGTCAGGCTGAAACGTTACAGGAAGGTAGAATCTATTGAGTTGTAAGGGATCTGAACGTTTCATGATGATAGCACTTTCCTAAGGGGGTCAAACCATGTCCCAAAGGTCACCGGATCTGGTGTCAATTTAAAGAAGTTGTCAAGTTACACATTTGTGGGCTTATAACTTGGCTTCTGAATGTCCTAGATCGATCAGGTTTGTTTTAGTATACTCCAATCAACAGCCCCTACAACCACAAAAAGAAATGGAGTCATTAGCACTTATGGTTTTTAAATGGCACCCAGAATTATGTTGCACGAAGCACAATTTCACATCATTCTGGGTTCATTTGTGTGAAAACAAGGTCCAATCAGGCTGAAACGTTACAGGAAGGTAGAATCTATTGAGTTGTAAGTGATCTGAACGTTTCATGATGATAGCACTTTCCTAAGGGGGTCAAACCATGTCCCAAAGGTCACCGGATCTGGTGTCAATTTAAAGAAGTAGTCCAGTTACACATTTGTGGGCTTATAACTTGGCTTCTGAATGTCTTAGAGAGGTCAGGTTTGTTTTAGTGTACTCCAATCAACAGCCCCTACAACCACAAAAAGGAATGGAGACATTAGCACTTATGGTTTTTAAATGGCACCCAGAATTATGTTGCACGAAGCACAATTTCACATCATTCTGGGTTCATTTGTGTGAAAACAAGGTCCAATCAGGCTGAAACGTTACAGGAAGGTAGAATATATTGAGTTGTAAGTGATCTGAACGTTTCACGATGATAGGACTTTCCTAAGGGGGTCAAACCTTGTCCCAAAGGTCACCGGATCTGGTGTCAATTTAAAGAAGTAGTCCAGTTACACCTTTGTGGGCTTATAACTTGGCTTCTGAATGTCCTAGAGAGATCAGGTTTGTTTTAGTGTACTCCAATCAACAGCCCCCCAAACCACAAAAAGGAATAGAGTCATTAGCACTTATGGTTTGTAAATGGCACCCAGAATTATGTTGCACGAAGCACTATTTCACATCATTCTGGGTCCATTTGTGTGAAAACAAGGTCCAATCAGGCTGAAACGTTACAGGAAGGTAGAATCTATTGAGTTGTAAGTGATCTGAACGTTTCATGATGATAGCACTTTCCTAAGGGGGTCAAACCATGTCCCAAAGGTCACCGGATCTGGTGTCACTTTAAAAAAGTAGTCCAGTTACACATTTGTGGGCTTATAACTTGGCTTCTGAATGTCCTAGAGAGGTTAGGTTTGTTTTAGTGTACTCCAATCAAAAGCCCCTACAACCACAAAAAGGAATGGAGTCATTAGCACTTATGGTTTGTAAATGAAACCCAGAATTATGTTGCACGAAGCACAATTTCACATCATTCTGGGTTCATTTGTGTGAAAACAAGGTCCAATCAGGCTGAAACTTTACAGGAAGGTAGAATCTATTGAGTTGTAAGTGATCTGAACGTTTCATGATGATAGCACTTTCCTATGGGGGTCAAACCATGTCCCAAAGGTCACCGGATCTGGTGTTTAAAGAAGTAGTCCAGTTACACATTTGTGGGCTTATAACTTGGCTTCTGAATGTCCTAGAGAGATCAGGTTTGTTTTAGTGTACTCCAATCAACAGCCCCTACAAACACAAAAAGGAATAGAGTCATTAGCACTTATGGTTTGTAAATGGCACCCAGAATTATGTTGCACGAAGCACTATTTCACATCATTCTGGGTCCATTTGTGTGAAAACAAGGTCCAGTCAGGCTGAAACGTTACAGGAAGGTAGAATCTATTGAGTTGTAAGGGATCTGAACGTTTCATGATGATAGCACTTTCCTAAGGGGGTCAAACCATGTCCCAAAGGTCACCGGATCTGGTGTCAATTTAAAGAAGTTGTCAAGTTACACATTTGTGGGCTTATAACTTGGCTTCTGAATGTCCTAGATCGATCAGGTTTGTTTTAGTATACTCCAATCAACAGCCCCTACAACCACAAAAAGAAATGGAGTCATTAGCACTTATGGTTTTTAAATGGCACCCAGAATTATGTTGCACGAAGCACAATTTCACATCATTCTGGGTTCATTTGTGTGAAAACAAGGTCCAATCAGGCTGAAACGTTACAGGAAGGTAGAATCTATTGAGTTGTAAGTGATCTGAACGTTTTATGATGATAGCACTTTCCTAAGGGGGTCAAACCATGTCCCAAAGGTCACCGGATCTGGTGTCACTTTAAAAAAGTAGTCCAGTTACACATTTGTGGGCTTATAACTTGGCTTCTGAATGTCCTAGAGAGATCAGGTTTTTTTTAGTATACTCCAATAAACAGCCCCTACAACCAGAAAAAGGAATGGAGTCATTAGCACTTATGGTTTTTAAATGGCACCCAGAATTATGTTGCACGAAGCACAATTTCACATCATTCTGGGTTCATTTGTGTGAAAACAAGGTCCAATCAGGCTGAAACGTTACAGGACGGTAGAATCTATTGAGTTGTAAGTGATCTGAACGTTTCATGATGATAGCACTTTCCTAAGGGGGTCAAACCATGTCCCAAAGGTCACCGGATCTGGTGTCACTTTAAAAAAGTAGTCCAGTTACACCTTTGTGGGCTTATAACTTGGCTTCTGAATGGCCTAGAGAGATCAGGTTTGTTTTAGTGTACTCCAATCAACAGCCCCTACAACCACAAAAAGGAATGGAGTCATTAGCACTTATGGTTTGTAAATGGCACCCAGAATTATGTTGCACGAAGCACAATTTCACATCATTCTGGGTCCATTTGTGTGAAAACAAGGTCCAATCAGGCTGAAACTCTACAAGAAGGTAGAATCTATTGAGTTGTAATTGATCTGAACGTTTCAAGATGATAGCACATTCCTATAGGGGGTAAAACCATGTCCCAAAGGTCACCGGGCCTGGTGTCACTTTAAAGAAGTAGTCCAGTTACACCTTTGTGGGCTTATAACTTGGCTTCTGAATGTCCTAGAGAGGTTAGGTTTGTTTTAGTGTACTCCAATCAACAGCCCCTACAACCACAAAAAGGAATGGAGTCATTAGCACTTATGGTTTGTAAATGGCACCCAGAAATATGTTGCACGAAGCACAATTTCACATCATTCTGGGTTCATTTGTGTGAAAACAAGGTCCAATCAGGCTGAAACGTTACAGGAAGGTAGAATCTATTGAGTTGTAAGTGATCTGAACGTTTCATGATGATAGCACTTTCCTAAGGGGGTCAAACCATGTCCCAAAGGTCACCGGATCTGGTGTCATTTTAAAGAAGTAGTTCCAGTTACACATTTGTGGGCTTATAACTTGGCTTCTGAATGTCCTAGAGAGGTCAGGTTTGTTTTAGTGTACTCCAATCAACAGCCCCTACAACCACAAAAAGGAATGGAGTCTTTAGCAATTATGGTTTGTAAATGGCACCCAGAATTATGTTGCACGAAGCACAATTTCACATCATTCTGGGTCCATTTGTGTGAATACAAGGTCCAATCAGGCTGAAACGTTACAATAGGGTAGAATCTATTGAGTTGTAAGTGATCTGAACGTTTCATGATGATCGCACATTCCTATAGGGGGTCAAACCATGTCCCAAAGGTCACCGGGCCTGGTGTAACTTTAAAGAAGTAGTCCAGTTACACCTTTGTGGGCTTATAACTTGGCTTCTGAATGTCCTAGAGAGGTCAGGTTTGTTTTAGTGTACTCCAATCAACAGCCCCTACAACCACAAAAAAGAATGGAGTCATTAGCACTTATGGTTTTTAAATGGCACCCAGAATTATGTTGCACGAAGCACAATTTCACATCATTCTGGGTCCATTTGTGTGAAAACAAGGTCCAATCAGGCTGAAACGTTACAGGAAGGTAGAATCTATTGAGTTGTAAGTGATCTGAACGTTTCATGATGATAGCACTTTCCTAAGGGGGTCAAACCATGTCCCAAAGGTCACCGGATCTGGTGTAAATTTAAAGAAGTATTCCAGTTACACATTTGTGGGCTCATAACTTGGATTCTGAATGTCCTAGAGAGATCAGGCTTGTTTTAGTATACTCCAATCAACAGCCCCTACAACCACAAAAAGGAATGGAGTCATTAGCACTTATGGTTTTTAAATGGCACCAAGAATTATGATGCACGAAGCACAATTTCACATCATTCTGGGTTCATTTGTGTGAAAACAAGGTCCAATCAGGCTGAAACGTTACTGGAAGGTAGAATCTATTGAGTTGTAAGTGATCTGAACGTTTCATGATGATAGCGCTTTACTAAGGGGGTCAAACCATGTCCCAAAGGTCACCGGATCTGGTGTCAATTTAAAGAAGTAGTCCAGTTACACATTTGTGGGCTTATAACTTGGCTTCTGAATGTCCTAGAGAGATCAGGTTTGTTTTAGTGTACTCCAATCAACAGCCCCTACAACCACAAAAAGGAATGGGTCATTAGCACTTATGGTTTGTAAATGGCACCCAGAATTATGTTGCACGAAGCACAATTTCACATCATTCTGGGTCATTTGTGTGAAAACAAGGTCCAATCAGGCTGAAACGTTACAAGAAGGTAGAATCTATTGAGGTGTAAGTGATCTGAACGTTTCATGATAATCGCACATTCCTATAGGGGGTCAAACCATATCCCAAAGGTCACCGGGCCTGGTGTCACTTTAAAGAAGTAGTCCAGTTACACCTTTGTGGGCTTATAACTTGGCTTCTGAATGTCCTAGAGAGGTCAGGTTTGTTTTAGTGTACTCCAATCAACAGCCCCTACAACCACAAAAAGGAATGGAGTCATTAGCACTTATGGTTTGTAAATGGCACCCAGAATTATGTTGCACAAAGCACAATTTCACATCATTCTGGGTTCATTTGTGTGAAAACAAGGTCCAATCAGGCTGAAACGTTACAAGAAGGTAGAATCTATTGAGTTGTAAGTGATCTGAACGGTTCATGATGATAGCACTTTCCTAAGGGGGTCAAACCATGTCCCAAAGGTAACCGGATCTGGTGTCAATTTAAAGAAGTAGTCCAGTTACACATTTGTGGGCTTATAACTTGGCTTCTGAATGGCCTAGAGAGATCAGGTTTGTTTTAGTGTACTCCAATCAACAGCCCCTACAACCACAAAAAGGAATGGAGTCATTAGCACTTATGGTTTGTAAATGGCACCCAGAATTATGTTGCACGAAGCACAATTTCACATCATTCTGGGTCCATTTGAGTGAAAACAAGGTCCAATCAGGCTGAAACGCTACAAGAAGGTAGAATCTATTGAGTTGTAAGTGATCTGAACGTTTCAAGATGATCGCACATTCCTATAGGGGGTAAAACCATGTCCCAAAGGTCACCGGGCCTGGTGTCACTTTAAAGAAGTAGTCCAGTTACACCTTTGTGGGCTTATAACTTGGCTTCTGAATGTCCTAGAGAGGTTAGGTTTGTTTTAGTGTACTCCAATCAACAGCCCCTACAACCACAAAAAGGAATGGAGTCATTAGCACTTATGGTTTGTAAATGGCACCCAGAATTATGTTGCACAAAGCACAATTTCACATCATTCTGGGTTCATTTGTGTGAAAACAAGGTCCAATCAGGCTGAAACGTTAAGGAAGGTAGAATCTATTGAGTTGTAAGTGATCTGAACGTTTCATGATGATAGGACTTTCCTAAGGGGGTCAAACCATGTCCCAAAGGTCACCGGGTCTGGTGTCATTTTAAAGAAGTAGTCTAGTTACACATTTGTGGGCTTATAACTTGGCTTCTGAATGTCCTAGAGAGGTCAGGTTTGTTTTAGTGTACTCCAATCAACAGCCCCTACAACCACAAAAAGGAATGGAGTCATTAGCACTTATGGTTTGTAAATGGCACCCAGAATTATGTTGCACGAAGCACAATTTCACATCATTATGGGTCCATTTGTGTGAAAACAAGGTCCAATCAGGCTGAAACGTTACAAGAGGGTAGAATCTATTGAGTTGTAAGTGATCTGAACGTTTCATGATGATCGCACATTCCTATAGGGGGTCAAACCATGTCCCAAAGGTCACCGGGCCTGGTGTCACTTTAAAGAAGTAGTCCAGTCACACCTTTGTGGGCTTATAACTTGGCTTCTGAATGAACTTGAGAGGTCAGGTTTGTTTTAGTGTACTCCAATCAACAGCCCCTACAACCACAAAAAGGAATGGAGTCATTAGCACTTATGGTTTTTAAATGGAACCCAGAATTACGTTGCACGAAGCACAATTTCACATCATTCTGGGTCCATTTGTGTGAAAACAAGGTCCAATCAGGCTGAAACGTTACAGGAAGGTAGAATCTATTGAGTTGTAAGTGATCTGAACGTTTCATGATGATAGCACTTTCCTAAGGGGGTCATACCATGTCCCAAAGGTCACCGGATCTGGTGTCAATTTAAAGAAGTAGTCCAGTTACACATTTGTGGGCTTATAACTTGGCTTCTGAATGTCCTAGAGAGATCAGGTTTGTTTTAGTGTACTCTAATCAACAGCCCCTACAACCACAAAAAGGAATGGGTCATTAGCACTTATGGTTTGTAAATGGCACCCAGAATTATGTTGCACGAAGCACAATTTCACATCATTCTGGGTTCATTTGTGTGAAAACAAGGTCCAATCAGGCTGAAACGTTACAGGAAGGTAGAATCTATAGAGTTGTAAGTGATCTGAACGTTTCATGATGATAGCGCTTTCCTAAGGGGGTCAAACCATGTCCCAAAGGTCACCGGATCTGGTGTCAATTTAAAGAAGTAGTGCAGTTACACATTTGTGGGCTTATAACTTGGCTTCTGAATGTCCTAAAGCGCTCAGGTTTGTTTTACTGTACTCCAATCAACAGCCCCTACAACCACAAAAAGGAATGGAGTCATTAGCACTTATGGTTTTTAAATGGCACCCAGAGTTATGTTGCACGAAGCACAATTTCACATCATTCTGGGTTCATTTGTGTGAAAACAAGGTCCAATCAGGCTGAAACGTTACAGGAAGGTAGAATCTATTGAGTTGTAAGTGATCTGAACGTTTCATGATGATAGCACTTTCCTAAGGGGGTCATACCATGTCCCAAATGTCACCGGATCTGGTGTCACTTTAAAGAAGTAGTCCAGTTACACATTTGTGGGCTTATAACTTGGCTTCTGAATGTCCTAGAGAGGTCAGGTTTGTTTTAGTGTACTCCAATCAACAGCCCCTACAACCACAAAAAGGAATGGAGTCATTAGCACTTATGGTTTGTAAATGGCACCCAGAATTATGTTGCACGAAGCACAATTTCACTTCATTCTGGGTCCATTTGTGTGAAAACAAGGTCCAATCAGGCTGAAACGTTACAGGAAGGTAGAATCTATTGAGTTGTAAGTGATCTGAACATTTCATGATGATAGCACTTTCCTAAGGGGGTCAAACCATGTCCCAAAGGTCACCGGATCTGGTGTCAATTTAAAGAAGTAGTCCAGTTACACATTTGTGGGCTTATAACTTGGCTTCTGAATGTCCTAGAGAGATCAGGTTTGTTTTAGTGTACTCCAATCAACAGTCCCTACAACCACAAAAAGGAATGGGTCATTAGCACTTATGGTTTGTAAATGGCACCCAGAATTATGTTGCACGAAGCACAATTTCACATCATTCTGGGTCATTTGTGTGAAAACAAGGTCCAATCAGGCTGAAACGTTACAAGAAGGTAGAATCTATTGAGGTGTAAGTGATCTGAACGTTTCATGATGATCGCACATTCCTATAGGTGGTCAAACCATGTCCCAAAGGTCACCGGGCCTGGTGTCACTTTAAAGAAGTAGTCTAGTTCTGGGACGTAATTTTGAGGGGGGACGGGTGGGAAATATCCCCCCCACTTTTTCAAAAGGCAGTTTTGGTCCCCTGCACTTTTTTCCGTCCAAAAACAATATTACGCTCCATTAAATGGATTTGGTTGAGCACTAGGACCGAAACGGAAACCGGTTTCCTATTAGACCCGCCCAAAAGCTAATCTATTGGCTCTGCTGATACTTGCTAACGTATTATTGGCTGTTGCTGCTGTCACTCAAGTTGTAAACAGTCAGAACCTGCTCACGTTGTTTTGCTAGTTTGGAGCCACTAGGGAACACCGGTACTGAATCACATCGTTAACTAGACGCTGTGTAATATCAGAGCTCATCTCAGCTTCCATTACATAACATTTGAATAAGTGTTCATTTGTGAGTCTTTGGTAGTTAGGCACAGTCAGGAGGCAGCATGTCAAGAAAACGAAAAGTGGATATAAGAGACTTCTTTCAAAGTCAAAACGTAAGTTGGAACATGTGACAGACCTGCATTAAGCTCAGACTCACCTCCTCCTTCACAAACATACTCAAAACTAACTTTTACAAACTCATCTCCTCCACATAACTGACTCATCAGACACAATTTATTCGCATTATTATAATTATTTTTTTTATTATTACTATTATCATCATAATTATTATTACTAGTAGTAGTAGAAGTGTAACTTCAAAACTTTTATCATTTAACTTTATTGTAAACTTATCTATTGCAATGTATATTTTCACATTAAAAAGCTCTGAAAAATGAACAGTATCATTGTCAACAGATTTTTTTAAGCTTAATGTCAAAGATGTACACTTTTCATTAGATTTATCTAATTTTTTTCCATTTATTTTTTGTGTGTTGAAATGCAACAACTGTTTAAACACTTTTAAGGGAAAAAACATATTTAATATGTTTTTATACAGTCAAATGTTAGGGTGATGATCATGTGTAAAACATTAGTTCAGCATGTCCTCTAACACAGCAAATGAATAAACGGCCAGATCTCAGGAGGGACCGTTTATGTATAAATAAGTTTTATACTTTTGACTAGGCCTGGGAAAGTATTTTGCTGGACGATATTTTGTCCAACAAATTGTTGATGATAAACAATATCATTGTCAACATTATCTAGACCAAAATAACCACTAATATAATGTTAATATATCATAATAATGCAAGTACACCCTTTAAAATGCAACAAATAAACCTTCATTTAACATTGAAATGTCCAGAACCAGAACTTCTAAATGAATAAAAATAGCAAACAAAAATTAAATAAAAAAGGAATCTCACTCCCTGTTAGAAAATGTTGCACCAAAAACAATAAAAAAGACCCAAAACAATAAATACAATGGCCTATCCATTGTCAACAGCCAAAACTGCACTTCAATTATGATAATAAATAAAAATAATAATAGAGTTGTACATTTTTTAACTTTGATATATATATATATATATATATATATATATATATATATATATATATATATATATATATATATATATATATATATATATATATATTGAGGATGGAAAAATTATTGAGATGGGCACGTGACGTGTCAAGGGATCTTTACATAACAACCCCCACCCCAAATCCGCACAAGCCTTCTGTGTCCCCCCCACTTCTGAAATCAAAATTTCGTCCCTGGTCCAGTTACACCTTTGTGGGCTTATAACTTGGCTTCTGAATGTCTTAGAGAGGTCAGGTTTGTTTTAGTGTACTCCCATCAACAGCCCCTACAACCACAAAAAGGAATGGAGTCATTAGCACTTATGGTTTGTAAATGGCACCCAGAATTATGTTGCACAAAACACAATTTCACATCATTCTGGGTTCATTTGTGTGAAAACAAGGTCCAATCAGGCTGAAACGTTACAGGAAGGTAGAATCTATTGAGTTGTAATTTATCTGAACGTTTCATGATGATAGCACTTTCCTAAGGGGGTCAAACCATGTCCCAAAGGTAACCAGATCTGGTGTCAATTTAAAGAAGTAGTCCAGTTACACATGTGTGGGCTTATAACTTGGCTTCTGAATGGCCTAGAGAGATCGGGTTTGTTTTAGTGTACTCCAATCAACAGCCCCTACAACCACAAAAAGGAATGGAGTCATTAGCACTTATGGTTTGTAAATGGCACCCAGAATTATGTTGCACAAAGCACAATTTCACATCATTCTGGGTTCATTTGTGTGAAAACAAGGTCCAATCAGGGTGAAACGTTAAGGAAGGTAGAATCTATTGAGTTGTAAGTGATCTGAACGTTTCATGATGATAGCACTTTCCTAAGGGGGTCAAACCATGTCCCAAAGGTCACCGGGTCTGGTGTCATTTTAAAGAAGTAGTCTAGTTACACATTTGTGGGCTTATAACTTGGCTTCTGAATGTCCTAGAGAGGTCAGGTTTGTTTTAGTGTACTCCAATAAACAGCCCCTACAACCACAAAAAGGAATGGAGTCATTAGCACTTATGGTTTGTAAATGGCACCCAGAATTATGTTGCACGAAGCACAATTTCACATCATTCTGGGTCCATTTGTGTGAAAACAAGGTCCAATCAGGCTGAAACGTTACAAGAGGGTAGAATCTATTGAGTTGTAAGTGATCTGAACGTTTCATGATGATCGCACAATCCTATAGGGGGTCAAACCATGTCCGAAAGGTCACCGGGCCTGGTGTCACTTTAAAGAAGTAGTCCAGTTACACCTTTGTGGGCTTATAACTTGGCTTCTGAATGTCCTAGAGAGGTCAGGTTTGTTTTAGTGTACTCCAATCAACAGCCCCTACAACCACAAAAAGGAATGGAGTCATTAGCACTTATGGTTTTTAAATGGAACCCAGAATTACGTTGCACGAAGCACAATTTCACATCATTCTGGGTCCATTTGTGTGAAAACAAGGTCCAATCAGGCTGAAACGTTACAGGAAGGTAGAATCTGTTGAGTTGTAAGTGATCTGAACGTTTCATGATGATAGCACTTTCCTAAGGGGGTCAAACCATGTCCCAAAGGTCACCGGATCTGGTGTCAATTTAAAGAAGTAGTCCAGTTACACATTTGTGGGCTTATAACTTGGATTCTGAATGTCCTAGAGAGATCAGGTTTGTTTTAGTGTACTCCAATCAACAGCCCCTACAACCACAAAAAGGAATGGAGTCATTAGCACTTATGGTTTTTAAATGGCACCCAGAATTATGTTGCACGAAGCACAATTTCACATCATTCTGGGTTCATTTGTGTGAAAACAAGGTCCAATCAGGCTGAAACGTTACAGGAAGGTAGAATCTATTGAGTTGTAAGTGATCTGAACGTTTCATGATGATAGCGCTTTCCTAAGGGGGTCAAACCATGTCCCAAAGGTCACCGGATCTGGTGTCAATTTAAAGAAGTAGTCCAGTTACACATTTGTGGGCTTATAACTTGGCTTCTGAATGTCCTAAAGCGCTCAGGTTTGTTTTACTGTACTCCAATCAACAGCCCCTACAACCACAAAAAGGAATGGAGTCATTAGCACTTATGGTTTTTAAATGGCACCAGGAGTTATGTTGCACGAAGCACAATTTCACATCATTCTGGGTCCATTTGTGTGAAAACAAGGTCCAATCAGGCTGAAACGTTACAAGAAGGTAGAATCTATTGATGTGTAAGTGATCTGAACGTTTCATGATGATCGCACATTCCTATAGGGGGTCAAACCATGTCCCAAAGGTCACCGGATCTGGTGTCACTTTAAAGAAGTAGTCCAGTTACACCTTTGTGGGCTTATAACTTGGCTTCTGAATGTCCTAGAGAGATCAGGTTTGTTTTAGTGTACTCCAATCAACAGCCCCTACAACCACAAAAAGGAATGGAGTCATTAGCACTTATGATTTGTAAATGGCACCCAGAATTATGTTGCACAACGCACAATTTCACTTCATTCTGGGTTCATTTGTGTGAAAACAAGGTCCAATCAGGCTGAAACGTTACAGGAAGGTAGAATCTATTGAGTTGTAAGTGATCTGAACGTTTCATGATGATAGCACTTTCCTAAGGGGGTCAAACCATGTCCCAAAGGTCACCGGATCTGGTGTCAATTTAAAGAAGTAGTCCAGTTACACATTTGTGGGCTTATAACTTGGCTTCTGAATGTCCTAGAGAGATCAGGTTTGTTTTAATGTACTCCAATCAACAGCCCCTACAACCACAAAAAGGAATGGAGTCATTAGCACTTATGGTTTGTAAATGGCACCCAGAATTATGTTGCACGAAGCACAATTTCACTTCATTCTGGGTCCATTTGTGTGAAAAAAAGGTCCAATCAGGCTGAAACGTTACAGGAAGGTAGAATGTATTGAGTTGTAAGTGATCTGAACGTTTCATGATGATAGCCCTTTCCTAAGGGGGTCAAACCATGTCCCAAAGGTCACCGGATCTGGTGTCAATTTAAAGAAGTAGTCCAGTTACACATTTGTGGGCTTATAACTTGGCTTCTTAATGTCCTAGAGGGATCAGGTTTGTTTTAATGTACTCCAATCAACAGCCCCTACAACCACAAAAAGGAATGGAGTCATTAGCACTTATGGTTTGTAAATGGCACCCAGAATTATGTTGCACGAAGCACAATTTCACATCATTCTGGGTCCATTTGTGTAAAAACAAGGTCCAATCAGGCTGAAATGTTACAGGAAGGTAGAATCTATTGAGTTGTAAGTGATCTGAACGTTTCATGATGATAGCACTTTCCTAAGGGGGTCAAACCATGTCCCAAAGGTCACCGGATCTGGTGTCAATTTAAAGAAGTAGTCCAGTTACACATTTGTGGGCTAATAACTTGCCTTCTTAATGTCCTAGAGAGATCAGGTTTGTTTTAATGTACTCCAATCAAAAGCCCCTACAACCACAAAAAGGAATGGAGTCATTAGCACTTATGGTTTGTAAATGGCACCCAGAATTATGTTGCACGAAGCACAATTTCACATCATTCTGGGTCCATTTGTGTGAAAACAAGGTCAAATCAGGCTGAAACGCTACAAGAAGGTAGAATCTATTGAGTTGTAAGTGAGCTGAACGTTTCAAGATGATCGCACATTCCTATAGGGGGTAAAACCATGTCCCAAAGGTCACCGGGCCTGGTGTCAATTTAAAGAAGTAGTCCAGTTACACCTTAGCGGGCTTATAACTTGGCTTCTGAATGTCCTAGAGAGGTTAGGTTTGTTTTAGTGTACTCCAATCAAAAGCCCCTACAACCACAAAAAGGAATGGAGTCATTAGCACTTATGGTTTGTAAATGGCAACCAGAATTATGTTGCACGAAGCACAATTTCACATCATTCTGGGTCCATTTGTGTGAAAACAAGGTCCAATCAGGCTGAAACGTTACAGGAAGGTAGAATCTATTGAGTTGTAAGTGATCTGAACGTTTCAAGATGATCGCACATTCCTATAGGGGGTAAAACCATGTCCCAAAGGTCACCGGGCCTGGTGTCACTTTAAAGAAGTAGTCCAGTTACACCTTTGTGGGCTTATAACTTGGCTTCTGAATGTCCTAGAGAGGTTAGGTTTGTTTTAGTGTACTCCAATCAACAGCCCCTACAACCACAAAAAGGAATGGAGTCATTAGCACTTATGGTTTGTAAATGGCACCCAGAATTATTTTGCACGAAGCACAATTTCACATCATTCTGGGTCCATTTGTGTGAAAACAAGGTCCAATCAGGCTGAAACGTTACAAGAGGGTAGAATCAATTGAGTTGTAAGTGATCTGAACGTTTCATGATGATCGCACATTCCTATAGGGGGTCAAACCATGTCCCAAAGGTCACCGGGCCTGGTGTCACTTTAAAGAAGTAGTCCAGTTACACCTTTGTGGGCTTATAACTTGGCTTCTGAATGTCCTAGAGAGATCAGGTTTGTTTTAGTATACTCCAATCAACAGCCCCTACAACCACAAAAAGGAATGGAGTCATTAGCACTTATGGTTTGTAAATGGCACCCAGAATTATGTTGCACGAAGCACAATTTGACATCATTCTGGGTTCATTTGTGTGAAAAAAAGGTCCAATCAGGCTGAAACGTTACAGGAAGGTAGAATCTATTGAGTTGTAAGTGATCTGAACGTTTCATGATGATAGCGCTTTCCTAAGGGCTCAAACCATGTCCCAAAGGTCACCGGATCTGGTGTCAATTTAAAGAAGTAGTCCAGTTACACATTTGTGGGCTTATAACTTGGCTTCTGAATGTCCTAAAGCGCTCAGGTTTGTTTTACTGTACTCCAATCAACAGCCCCTACAACCACAAAAAGGAATGGAGTCATTAGCACTTATGGTTTGTAAATGGCACCCAGAATTATGTTGCACGAAGCACAATTTCACTTCATTCTGGGTCCATTTGTGTGAAAACAAGGTCCAATCAGGCTGAAACGTTACAGGAAGGTAGAATGTATTGAGTTGTAAGTGATCTGAACGTTTCATGATGATAGCCCTTTCCTAAGGGGGTCAAACCATGTCCCAAAGGTCACCGGATCTGGTGTCAATTTAAAGAAGTAGTCCAGTTACACATTTGTGGGCTTATAACTTGGCTTCTTAATGTCCTAGAGAGATCAGGTTTGTTTTAATGTACTCCAATCAACAGCCCCTACAACCACAAAAAGGAATGGAGTCATTAGCAATTATGGTTTGTAAATGGCACCCAGAATTATGTTGCACGAAGCACAATTTCACATCATTCTGGGTCCATTTGTGTAAAAACAAGGTCCAATCAGGCTGAAATGTTACAGGAAGGTAGAATCTATTGAGTTGTAAGTGATCTGAACGTTTCATGATGATAGCACTTTCCTAAGGGGGTCAAACCATGTCCCAAAGGTCACCGGATCTGGTGTCAATTTAAAGAAGTAGTCCAGTTACACATTTGTGGGCTAATAACTTGCCTTCTTAATGTCCTAGAGAGATCAGGTTTGTTTTAATGTACTCCAATCAAAAGCCCCTACAACCACAAAAAGGAATGGAGTCATTAGCACTTATGGTTTGTAAATGGCACCCAGAATTATGTTGCACGAAGCACCATTTCACATCATTCTGGGTCCATTTGTGTGAAAACAAGGTCAAATCAGGCTGAAACGCTACAAGAAGGTAGAATCTATTGAGTTGTAAGTGAGCTGAACGTTTCAAGATGATCGCACATTCCTATAGGGGGTAAAACCATGTCCCAAAGGTCACCGGGCCTGGTGTCAATTTAAAGAAGTAGTCCAGTTACACCTTAGTGGGCTTATAACTTGGCTTCTGAATGTCCTAGAGAGGTTAGGTTTGTTTTAGTGTACTCCAATCAAAAGCCCCTACAACCACAAAAAGGAATGGAGTCATTAGCACTTATGGTTTGTAAATGGCAACCAGAATTATGTTGCACGAAGCACAATTTCACATCATTCTGGGTCCATTTGTGTGAAAACAAGGTCCAATCAGGCTGAAATGTTACAGGAAGGTAGAATCTATTGAGTTGTAAGTGATCTGAACGTTTCATGATGATAGCACTTTCCTAAGGGGGTCAAACCATGTCCCAAATAGTCACCGGGTCTGGTGTCATTTTAAAGAAGTAGTCCAGTTACACATTTGTGGGCTTATAACTTGGCTTCTGAATGTCCTAGAGAGGTCAGGCTTGTTTTAGTGTACTCCAATAAACAGCCCCTACAACCACAAAAAGGAATGGAGTCATTAGCACTTATGGTTTGTAAATGGCACCCAGAATTATTTTGCACGAAGCACAATTTCACATCATTCTGGGTCCATTTGTGTGAAAACAAGGTCCAATCAGGCTGAAACGTTACAAGAGGGTAGAATCAATTGAGTTGTAAGTGATCTGAACGTTTCATGATAATCGCACATTCCTATAGGGGGTCAAACCATGTCCCAAAGGTCACCGGGCCTGGTGTCACTTTAAAGAAGTAGTCCAGTTACACCTTTGTGGGCTTATAACTTGGCTTCTGAATGTCCTAGAGAGATCAGGTTTGTTTTAGTATACTCCAATCAACAGCCCCTACAACCACAAAAAGGAATGGAGTCATTAGCACTTATGGTTTGTAAATGGCACCCAGAATTATGTTGCACGAAGCACAATTTGACATCATTCTGGGTTCATTTGTGTGAAAAAAAGGTCCAATCAGGCTGAAACGTTACAGGAAGATAGAATCTATTGAGTTGTAAGTGATCTGAACGTTTCATGATGATAGCGCTTTCCTAAGGGCTCAAACCATGTCCCAAAGGTCACCGGATCTGGTGTCAATTTAAAGAAGTAGTCCAGTTACACATTTGTGGGCTTATAACTTGGCTTCTGAATGTCCTAAAGCGCTCAGGTTTGTTTTACTGTACTCCAATCAACAGCCCCTACAACCACAAAAAGGAATGGAGTCATTAGCACTTATGGTTTGTAAATGGCACCCAGAATTATGTTGCACGAAGCACAATTTCACATCATTCTGGGTCCATTTGTGTGAAAACAAGGTCCAATCAGGCGGAAACATTACAGGAAGGTAGAATCTATTGAGTTGTAAATGATCTGAAAGTTTCATGATGATAGCACTTTCCTAAGGGGGTCAAACCATGTCCCAAAGGTCACCGGATCTGGTGTCAATTTAAAGAAGTAGTCCAGTTACACCTTTGTGGGCTTATAACTTGGCTTCTGAATGTCCTAGAGAGGTCAGGTTTGTTTTAGTGTACTCCAATCAACAGCCCCTACAACCACAAAAAGGAATGGAGTCATTAGCACTTATGGTTTGTAAATGGCACCCAGAATTATGTTGCACAAAGCACAATTTCACTTCATTCAGGGTTCATTTGTGTGAAAACAAGGTCCAATCAGGCTGAAACGTTACAGGAAGGTAGAATGTATTGAGTTGTAAGTGATCTGAACGTTTCATGATGATAGCCCTTTCCTAAGGGGGTCAAACCATGTCCCAAAGGTCACCGGATCTGGTGTCAATTTAAAGAAGTAGTCCAGTTACACATTTGTGGGCTTATAACTTGGCTTCTTAATGTCCTAGAGAGATCAGGTTTGTTTTAATGTACTCCAATCAACAGCCCCTACAACCACAAAAAGGAATGGAGTCATTAGCACTTATGGTTTGTAATTGGCACCCAGAATTATGTTGCACGAAGCACAATTTCACATCATTCTGGGTCCATTTGTGTGAAAACAAGGTCCAGTCAGGCTGAAATGTTACAGGAAGGTAGAATCTATTGAGTTGTAAGTGAGCTGAACGTTTCAAGATGATCGCACATTCCTATAGGGGGTAAAACCATGTCCCAAAGGTCACCGGGCCTGGTGTCAATTGAAAGAAGTAGTCCAGTTACACCTTAGTGGGCTTATAACTTGGCTTCTGAATGTCCTAGAGAGGTTAGGTTTGTTTTAGTGTACTCCAATCAAAAGCCCCTACAACCACAAAAAGGAATTGAGTCATTAGCACTTATGGTTTGTAAATGGCAACCAGAATTATGTTGCACGAAGCACAATTTCACATCATTCTGGGTCCATTTGTGTGAAAACAAGGTCCAATCAGGCTGAAACGTTACAGGAAGGTAGAATCTATTGAGTTGTAAGTGATCTGAACGTTTCATGATGATAGCACTTTCCTAAGGGGGTCAAACCATGTCCCAAAGGTAACCGGATCTGGTGTCAATTTAAAGAAGTAGTCCAGTTACACATTTGTGGTCTTATAACTTGGCTTCTGAATGGCCTAGAGAGATCAGGTTTGTTTTAGTGTACTCCAATCAACAGCCCCTAAAACCTCAAAAAGGAATGGAGTCATTAGCACTTATGGTTTGTAAATGGTACCCAGAATTATGTTAAACAAAGCACAATTTCACATCATTCTGGGTCCATTTGTGTGAAAACAAGGTCCAATCAGGCTGAAACGCTACAAGAAGGTAGAATCTATTGAGTTGTAAGTGATCTGAACGTTTCAAGATGATCGCACATTCCTATAGGGGGTCAAACCATGTCCCAAAGGTAACCAGATCTGGTGTCAATTTAAAGAAGTAGTCCAGTTACACATGTGTGGGCTTATAACTTGGCTTCTGAATGGCCTAGAGAGATCAGGTTTGTTTTAGTGTACTCCAATCAACAGCCCCTACAACCACAAAAAGGAATGGAGTCATTAGCACTTATGGTTTGTAAATGGCACCCAGAATTATGTTGCACAAAGCACAATTTCACATCATTCTGGGTTCATTTGTGTGAAAACAAGGTCCAATCAGGGTGAAACGTTAAGGAAGGTAGAATCTATTGAGTTGTAAGTGATCTGAACGTTTCATGATGATAGCACTTTCCTAAGGGGGTCAAACCATGTCCCAAAGGTCACCGGGTCTGGTGTCATTTTAAAGAAGTAGTCTAGTTACACATTTGTGGGCTTATAACTTGGCTTCTGAATGCCCTAGAGAGGTCAGGTTTGTTTTAGTGTACTCCAATAAACAGCCCCTACAACCACAAAAAGGAATGGAGTCATTAGCACTTATGGTTTGTAAATGGCACCCAGAATTATGTTGCACGAAGCACAATTTCACATCATTCTGGGTCCATTTGTGTGAAAACAAGGTCCAATCAGGCTGAAACGTTACAAGAGGGTAGAATCTATTGAGTTGTAAGTGATCTGAACGTTTCATGATGATCGCACATTCCTATAGGGGGTCAAACCATGTCCGAAAGGTCACCGGGCCTGGTGTCACTTTAAAGAAGTAGTCCAGTTACACCTTTGTGGGCTTATAACTTGGCTTCTGAATGTCCTAGAGAGGTCAGGTTTGTTTTAGTGTACTCCAATCAACAGCCCCTACAACCACAAAAAGGAATGGAGTCATTAGCACTTATGGTTTTTAAATGGAACCCAGAATTACGTTGCACGAAGCACAATTTCACATCATTCTGGGTCCATTTGTGTGAAAACAAGGTCCAATCAGGCTGAAACGTTACAGGAAGGTAGAATCTGTTGAGTTGTAAGTGATCTGAACGTTTCATGATGATAGCACTTTCCTAAGGGGGTCAAACCATGTCCCAAAGGTCACCGGATCTGGTGTCAATTTAAAGAAGTAGTCCAGTTACACATTTGTGGGCTTATAACTTGGATTCTGAATGTCCTAGAGAGATCAGGTTTGTTTTAGTATACTCCAATCAACAGCCCCTACAACCACAAAAAGGAATGGAGTCATTAGCACTTATGGTTTTTAAATGGCACCCAGAATTATGTTGCACGAAGCACAATTTCACATCATTCTGGGTTCATTTGTGTGAAAACAAGGTCCAATCAGGCTGAAACGTTACAGGAAGGTAGAATCTATTGAGTTGTAAGTGATCTGAACGTTTCATGATGATAGCGCTTTCCTAAGGGGGTCAAACCATGTCCCAAAGGTCACCGGATCTGGTGTCAATTTAAAGAAGTAGTCCAGTTACACATTTGTGGGCTTATAACTTGGCTTCTGAATGTCCTAAAGCGCTCAGGTTTGTTTTACTGTACTCCAATCAACAGCCCCTACAACCACAAAAAGGAATGGAGTCATTAGCACTTATGGTTTTTAAATGGCACCAGGAGTTATGTTGCACGAAGCACAATTTCACATCATTCTGGGTTCATTTGTGTGAAAACAAGGTCCAATCAGGCTGAAACGTTACAGGAAGGTACAATCTATTGAGTTGTAAGTGATCTGAACGTTTCATGATGATAGCACTTTCCTAAGGGGGTCATACCATGTCCCAAATGTCACCGGATCTGGTGTCAATTTAAAGAAGTAGTCCAGTTACACATTTGTGGGCTTATAACTTGGCTTCTGAATGTCCTAGAGAGATCAGGTTTGTTTTAGTGTACTCCAATCAACAGCCCCTACAACCACAAAAAGGAATGGGTCATTAGCACTTATGGTTTGTAAATGGCACCCAGAATTATGTTGCACGAAGCACAATTTCACATCATTCTGGGTCCATTTGTGTGAAAACAAGGTCCAATCAGGCTGAAACGTTACAAGAAGGTAGAATCTATTGATGTGTAAGTGATCTGAACGTTTCATGATGATCGCACATTCCTATAGGGGGTCAAACCATGTCCCAAAGGTCACCAGATCTGGTGTCACTTTAAAGAAGTAGTCCAGTTACACCTTTGTGGGCTTATAACTTGGCTTCTGAATGTCCTAGAGAGATCAGGTTTGTTTTAGTGTACTCCAATCAACAGCCCCTACAACCACAAAAAGGAATGGAGTCATTAGCACTTATGGTTTGTAAATGGCACCCAGAATTATGTTGCACAAAGCACAATTTCACTTCATTCTGGGTTCATTTGTGTGAAAACAAGGTCCAATCAGGCTGAAACGTTACAGGAAGGTAGAATCTATTGAGTTGTAAGTGATCTGAACGTTTCATGATGATAGCACTTTCCTAAGGGGGTCAAACCATGTCCCAAAGGTCACCGGATCTGGTGTCAATTTAAAGAAGTAGTCCAGTTACACATTTGTGGGCTTATAACTTGGCTTCTGAATGTCCTAGAGAGATCAGGTTTGTTTTAATGTACTCCAATCAACAGCCCCTACAACCACAAAAAGGAATGGAGTCATTAGCACTTATGGTTTGTAAATGGCACCCAGAATTATGTTGCACGAAGCACAATTTCACTTCATTCTGGGTCCATTTGTGTGAAAACAAGGTCCAATCAGGCTGAAACGTTACAGGAAGGTAGAATGTATTGAGTTGTAAGTGATCTGAACGTTTCATGATGATAGCCCTTTCCTAAGGGGGTCAAACCATGTCCCAAAGGTCACCGGATCTGGTGTCAATTTAAAGAAGTAGTCCAGTTACACATTTGTGGGCTTATAACTTGGCTTCTTAATGTCCTAGAGAGATCAGGTTTGTTTTAATGTACTCCAATCAACAGCCCCTACAACCACAAAAAGGAATGGAGTCATTAGCACTTATGGTTTGTAAATGGCACCCAGAATTATGTTGCACGAAGCACAATTTCACATCATTCTGGGTCCATTTGTGTGAAAACAAGGTCCAATCAGGCTGAAACGTTACAAGAGGGTAGAATCAATTGAGTTGTAAGTGATCTGAACGTTTCATGATGATCGCACATTCCTATAGGGGGTCAAACCATGTCCCAAAGGTCACCGGGCCTGGTGTCACTTTAAAGAAGTAGTCCAGTTACACCTTTGTGGGCTTATAACTTGGCTTCTGAATGTCCTAGAGAGATCAGGTTTGTTTTAGTATACTCCAATCAACAGCCCCTACAACCACAAAAAGGAATGGAGTCATTAGCACTGATGGTTTGTAAATGGCACCCAGAATTATGTTGCACAAAGCACAATTTGACATCATTCTGGGTTCATTTGTGTGAAAAAAAGGTCCAATCAGGCTGAAACGTTACAGGAAGGTAGAATCTATTGAGTTGTAAGTGATCTGAACGTTTCATGATGATAGCGCTTTCCTAAGGGCTCAAACCATGTCCCAAAGGTCACCGGATCTGGTGTCAATTTAAAGAAGTAGTCCAGTTACACATTTGTGGGCTTATAACTTGGCTTCTGAATGTCCTAAAGCGCTCAGGTTTGTTTTACTGTACTCCAATCAACAGCCCCTACAACCACAAAAAGGAATGGAGTCATTAGCACTTATGGTTTGTAAATGGCACCCAGAATTATGTTGCACGAAGCACAATTTCACTTCATTCTGGGTCCATTTGTGTGAAAACAAGGTCCAATAAGGCTGAAACGTTACAGGAAGGTAGAATGTATTGAGTTGTAAGTGATCTGAACGTTTCATGATGATAGCCCTTTCCTAATGGGGTCAAACCATGTCCCAAAGGTCACCGGATCTGGTGTCAATTTAAAGAAGTAGTCCAGTTACACATTTGTGGGCTTATAACTTGGCTTCTTAATGTCCTAGAGAGATCAGGTTTGTTTTAATGTACTCCAATCAACAGCCCCTACAACCACAAAAAGGAATGGAGTCATTAGCACTTGAGGTTTGTAAAAGGCACCCAGAATTATGTTGCACGAAGCACAATTTCACATTATTCTGGGTCCATTTGTGTGAAAACAAGGTCCAATCAGGCTGAAATGTTACAGGAAGGTAGAATCTATTGAGTTGTAAGTGAGCTGAACGTTTCAAGATGATCGCACATTCCTATAGGGGGTAAAACCATGTCCCAATGGTCACCGGGCCTGGTGTCAATTTAAAGAAGTAGTCCAGTTACACCTTAGTGGGCTTATAACTTGGCTTCTGAATGTCCAAGAGAGGTTAGGTTTGTTTTAGTGTACTCCAATCAAAAGCCCCTACAACCACAAAAAGGAATGGAGTCATTAGCACTTATGGTTTGTAAATGGCAACCAGAATTATGTTGCACGAAGCACAATTTCACATCATTCTGGGTCCATTTGTGTGAAAACAAGGTCCAATCAGGCTGAAACGTTACAGGAAGGTAGAATCTATTGAGTTGTAAGTGATCTGAACGTTTCATGATGATAGCACTTTCCTAAGGGGGTCAAACCATGTCCCAAAGGTAACCGGATCTGGTGTCAATTTAAAGAAGTAGTCCAGTTACACATTTGTGGGCTTATAACTTGGCTTCTGAATGGCCTAGAGAGATCAGGTTTGTTTTAGTGTACTCCAATCAACAGCCCCTAAAACCACAAAAAGGAATGGAGTCATTAGCACTTATGGTTTGTAAATGGCACCCAGAATTATGTTGCACAAAGCACAACTTCACATCATTCTGGGTCCATTTGTGTGAAAACAAGGTCCAATCAGGCTGAAACGCTACAAGAAGGTAGAATCTATTGAGTTGTAAGTGATCTGAACGTTTCAAGATGATCGCACATTCCTATAGGGGGTAAAACCATGTCCCAAAGGTCACCAGGCCTGGTGTCACTTTAAAGAAGTAGTCCAGTTACACCTTTGTGGCCTTATAACTTGGCTTCTGAATGGCCTAGAGAGGTTAGGTTTATTTTTGTGTACTCCAATCAACAGCCCCTACAACCACAAAAAGGAATGGAGTCATTAGCACTTATGGTTTGTAAATGGCACCCAGAATTATGTTGCACAAAGCACAATTTCACATCATTCTGGGTTCATTTGTGTGAAAACAAGGTCCAATCAGGCTGAAACGTTACAGGACGGTAGAATCTATTGATTTGTATGTGATCTGAACGTTTCATGATGATAGCACTTTCCTAAGGGGGTCAAACCATGTCCCAAAGGTCACCGGGTCTGGTGTCATTTTAAAGAAGTAGTCCGGTTACACATTTGTGGGCTTATAACTTGGCTTCTGAATGTCCTAGAGAGGTCAGGCTTGTTTTAGTGTACTCCAATCAACAGCCCCTACAACCACAAAAAGGAATGGAGTCATTAGCACTTATGGTTTGTAAATGGCACCCAGAATTATTTTGCACGAAGCACAATTTCACATCATTCTGGGTCCATTTGTGTGAAAACAAGGTCCAATCAGGCTGAAACGTTACAAGAGGGTAGAATCAATTGAGTTGTAAGTGATCTGAACGTTTCATGATGATCGCACATTCCTATAGGGGGTCAAACCATGTCCCAAAGGTCACCGGGCCTGGTGTCACTTTAAAGAAGTAGTCCAGTTACACCTTTGTGGGCTTATAACTTGGCTTCTGAATGTCCTAGAGAGATCAGGTTTGTTTTAGTATACTCCAATCAACAGCCCCTACAACCACAAAAAGGAATAGAGTCATTAGCACTTATGGTTTGTAAATGGCACCCAGAATTATGTTGCACGAATCACAATTTGACATCATTCTGGGTTCATTTGTGTGAAAAAAAGGTCCAATCAGGCTGAAACGTTACAGGAAGGTAGAATCTATTGAGTTGTAAGTGATCTGAACGTTTCATGATGATAGCGCTTTCCTAAGGGCTCAAACCATGTCCCAAAGGTCACCGGATCTGGTGTCAATTTAAAGAAGTAGTCCAGTTACACATTTGTGGGCTTATAACTTGGCTTCTGAATGTCCTAAAGCACTCAGGTTTGTTTTACTGTACTCCAAACAACAGCCCCTACAACCACAAAAAGGAATGGAGTCATTAGCACTTATGGTTTGTAAATGGCACCCAGAATTATGTTGCACGAAGCACAATTTCACATCATTCTGGGTCCATTTGTGTGAAAACAAGGTCCAATCAGGCGGAAACATTACAGGAAGGTAGAATCTATTGAGTTGTAAGTGATCTGAAAGTGTCATGATGATAGCACTTTCCTAAGGGGGTCAAACCATGTCCCAAAGGTCACCGGATCTGGTGTCAATTTAAAGAAGTAGTCCAGTTACACCTTTGTGGGCTTATAACTTGGCTTCTGAATGTCCTAGAGAGGTCAGGTTTGTTTTAGTGTACTCCAATCAACAGCCCCTACAACCACAAAAAGGAATGGAGTCATTAGCACTTATGGTTTGTAAATGGCACCCAGAATTATGTTGCACGAAACACAATTTCACATCATTCTGGGTCCATTTGTGTGAAAACAAGGTCCAATCAGGCGGAAACATTAACAGGAAGGTAGAATCTATTGAGTTGTAAGTGATCTGAACGTTTCATGATGATAGCACTTTCCTAAGGGGGTCAAACCATGTCCCAAAGGTCACCGGATCTGGTGTCAATTTAAAGAAGTAGTCCAGTTACACATTTGTGGGCTTATAACTTGGCTTCTGAATGTCCTAGGAGATCAGGTTTGTTTTAATGTACTCCAATAAACAGCCCCTACAACCACAAAAAGGAATGGAGTCATTAGCACTTATGGTTTGTAAATGGCACCCAGAATTATGTTGCACGAAGTACGATTTCACATCATTCTGGGTCCATTTGTGTGAAAACAAGGTCCAATCAGGCTGAAACGTTACAAGAGGGTAGAATCTATTGAGTTGTAAGTGATCTGAACGTTTCATGATGATCGCACATTCCTATAGGGGGTCAAACCATGTCCCAAAGGTCACCGGGCCTGGTGTCACTTTAAAGAAGTAGTCCAGTTACACCTTTGTGGGCTTATAACTTGGCTTCTGAATGTCCTAGAGAGGTCAGGTTTGTTTTAGTGTACTCCAATCAACAGCCCCTACAACCACAAAAAGGAATGGAGTCATTAGCACTTATGGTTTTTAAATGGAACCCAGAATTACGTTGCACAAAGCACAATTTCACATCATTCTGGGTCCATTTGTGTGAAAACAAGGTCCAATCAGGCTGAAACGTTACAGGAAGGTAGAATCTGTTGAGTTGTAAGTGATCTGAACGTTTCATGATGATAGCACTTTCCTAAGGGGGTCAAACCATGTCCCAAAGGTCACCGGATCTGGTGTCAATTTAAAGAAGTAGTCCAGTTACACATTTGTGGGCTTATAACTTGGATTCTGAATGTCCTAGAGAGATCAGGTTTGTTTTAGTATACTCCAATCAACAGCCCCTACAACCACAAAAAGGAATGGAGTCATTAGCACTTATGGTTTGTAAATGGCACCCAGAATTATGTTGCACGAAGCACAATTTCACATCATTCTGGGTTCATTTGTGTGAAAACAAGGTCCAATCAGGCTGAAACGTTACAGGAAGGTAGAATCTATTGAGTTGAAAGTGATCTGAACGTTTCATGATGATAGCGCTTTCCTAAGGGGGTCAAACCATGTCCCAAAGGTCACCGGATCTGGTGTCAATTTAAAGAAGTAGTCCAGTTACACATTTGTGGGCTTATAACTTGGCTTCTGAATGTCCTAGAGAGATCAGGTTTGTTTTAGTGTACTCCAATCAACAGCCCCTACAACCACAAAAAGGAAAGGGTCATTAGCACTTATGGTTTGTAAATGGCACCCAGAATTATGTTGCACGAAGCACAATTTCACATCATTCTGGGTCCATTTGTGTGAAAACAAGGTCCAATCAGGCTGAAACGTTACAAGAAGGTAGAATCTATTGAGGTGTAAGTGATCTGAACGTTTCATGATGATCGCACATTCCTATAGGGGGTCAAACCATGTCCCAAAGGTCACCGGATTTGGTGTCACTTTAAAGAAGTAGTCCAGTTACACCTTTGTGGGCTTATAACTTGGCTTCTGAATGTCCTAGAGAGGTCAGGTTTGTTTTAGTGTACTCCAATCAACAGCCCCTACAACCACAAAAAGGAATGGAGTCATTAGCACTTATGGTTTGTAAATGGCACCCAGAATTATGTTGCACGAAGCACAATTTCACATCATTCTGGGTCCATTTGTGTGAAAACAAGGTCCAATCAGGCGGAAACATTACAGGAAGGTAGAATCTATTGAGTTGTAAGTGATCTGAACGTTTCATGATGATAGCACTTTCCTAAGGGGGTCAAACCATGTCCCAAAGGTCACCGGATCTGGTGTCAATTTAAAGAAGTAGTCCAGTTACACATTTGTGGGCTTATAACTTGGCTTCTGAATGTCCTAGAGAGATCAGGTTTGTTTTAATGTACTCCAATCAACAGCCCCTACAACCACAAAAAGGAATGGAGTCATTAGCACTTATGGTTTGTAAATGGCACCCAGAATTATGTTGCACGAAGCACAATTTCACTTCATTCTGGGTCCATTTGTGTGAAAACAAGGTCCAATCAGGCTGAAACGTTACAGGAAGGTAGAATGTATTGAGTTGTAAGTGATCTGAACGTTTCATGATGATAGCACTTTCCTAAGGGGGTCAAACCATGTCCCAAAGGTCACCGGATCTGGTGTCAATTTAAAGAAGTAGTCCAGTTACACATTTGTGGGCTTATAACTTGGCTTCTTAATGTCCTAGAGAGATCAGGTTTGTTTTAATGTACTCCAATCAACAGCCCCTACAACCACAAAAAGGAATAAAGTCATTAGCACTTATGGTTTGTAAATGGCACCCAGAATTATGTTGCACGAAGCACAATTTCACATCATTCTGGGTCCATTTGTGTGAAAACAAGGTCCAATCAGGCTGAAATATTACAGCAAGGTAGAATCTATTGAGTTGTAAGTGATCTGAACGTTTCATGATGATAGCACTTTCCTAAGGGGGTCAAACCATGTCCCAAAGGTCACCGGATCTGGTGTCAATTTAAAGAAGTAGTCCAGTTACACATTTGTGGGCTAATAACTTGCCTTCTTAATGTCCTAGAGAGATCAGGTTTGTTTTAATGTACTCCAATCAACAGCCCCTACAACCACAAAAAGGAATGGAGTCATTAGCACTTATGGTTTGTAAATGGCACCCAGAATTATGTTTCACGAAGCACAATTTCACTTCATTCTGGGTCCATTTGTGTGAAAACAAGGTCCAATCAGGCTGAAACGTTACAGGAAGGTAGAATGTATTGAGTTGTAAGTGATCTGAACGTTTCATGATGATAGTACTTTCCTAAGGGGGTCAAACCATGTCCCAAAGGTCACCGGATCTGGTGTCAATTTAAAGAAGTAGTCCAGTTACACATTTGTGGGCTTATAACTTGGCTTCTTAATGTCCTAGAGAGATCAGGTTTGTTTTAATGTACTCCAATCAACAGCCCCTACAACCACAAAAAGGAATGGAGTCATTAGCACTTATGGTTTGTAAATGGCACCCAGAATTATGTTGCACGAAGCACAATTTCACATCATTCTGGGTCCATTTGTGTGAAAACAAGGTCAAATCAGGCTGAAACGCTACAAGAAGGTAGAATCTATTGAGTTGTAAGTGAGCTGAACGTTTCAAGATGATCGCACATTCCTATAGGGGGTAAAACCATGTCCCAAAGGTCACCGGGCCTGGTGTCAATTTAAAGAAGTAGTCCAGTTACACCTTAGTGGGCTTATAACTTGGCTTCTGAATGTCCTAGAGAGGTTAGGTTTGTTTTAGTGTACTCCAATCAAAAGCCCCTACAACCACAAAAAGGAATGGAGTCATTAGCACTTATGGTTTGTAAATGGCACCCAGAATTATGTTGCACGAAGCACAATTTCACATCATTCTGGGTCCATTTGTGTGAAATCAAGGTCCAATCAGGCTGAAACGTTACAGGAAGGTAGAATCTATTGAGTTGTAAGTGATCTGAACGTTTCATGATGATAGCACTTTCCTAAGGGGGTCAAACCATGTCCCAAAGGTAACCGGATCTGGTGTCAATTTAAAGAAGTAGTCCAGGTACACATTTGTGGGCTTATAACTTGGCTTCTGAATGGCCTAGAGAGATCAGGTTTGTTTTAGTGTACTCCAATCAACAGCCCCTAAAACCACAAAAAGGAATGGAGTCATTAGCACTTATGGTTTGTAAATGGCACCCAGAATTATGTTGCACGAAGCACAATTTCACTTCATTCTGGGTCCATTTGTGTGAAAACAAGGTCCAATACGGCTGAAACGTTACAGGAAGGTAGAATGTATTGAGTTGTAAGTGATCTGAACGTTTCATGATGATAGCACTTTCCTAAGGGGGTCAAACCATGTCCCAAAGGTCACCGGATCTGGTGTCAATTTAAAGAAGTAGTCCAGTTACACATTTGTGGGCTTATAACTTGGCTTCTTAATGTCCTAGAGAGATCAGGTTTGTTTTAATGTACTCCAATCAACAGCCCCTACAACCACAAAAAGGAATGGAGTCATTAGCACTTATGGTTTGTAAATGGCACCCAGAATTATGTTGCACGATGCACAATTTCACATCATTCTGGGTCCATTTGTGTGAAAACAAGGTCCAATCAGGCTGAAACGTTACAGGAAGGTAGAACGTACTGAGTTGTAAGTGATCTGAACGTTTCATGATGATAGCACTTTCCTAAGGGGGTCAAACCATGTCCCAAAGGTCACCGGATCTGGTGTCAATTTAAAGAAGTAGTCCAGTTACACATTTGTGGGCTTATAACTTGGCTTCTTAATGTCCTAGAGAGATCAGGTTTGTTTTAATGTACTCCAATCAACAGCCCCTACAACCACAAAAAGGAATGGAGTCATTAGCACTTATGGTTTGTAAATGGCACCCAGAATTATGTTGCACGAAGCACAATTTCACATAATTCTGGGTCCATTTGTGTGAAAACAAGGTCAAATCAGGCTGAAACGCTACAAGAAGGTAGAATCTATTGAGTTGTAAGTGAGCTGAACGTTTCAAGATGATCGCACATTCCTATAGGGGGTAAAACCATGTCCCAAAGGTCACCGGGCCTGGTGTCACTTTAAAGAAGTAGTCCAGTTACACCTTAGTGGGCTTATAACTTGGCTTCTGAATGTCCTAGAGAGGTTAGGTTTGTTTTAGTGTACTCCAATCAAAAGCCCCTACAACCACAAAAAGGAATGGAGTCATTAGCACTCATGGTTTGTAAATGGCACCCAGAATTATGTTGCACGAAGCACAATTTCACATCATTCTGGGTCCATTTGTGTGAAAACAAGGTCCAATCAGGCTGAAACGTTACAGGAAGGTAGAATCTATTGAGTTGTAAGTGATCTGAACGTTTCATGATGATAGCACTTTCCTAAGAAGGTCAAACCATGTCCCAAAGGTAACCGGATATGGTGTCAATTTAAAGAAGTAGTCCAGTTACATATTTGTGGGCTTATAACTTGGCTTCTGAATGGCCTAGAGAGATCAGGTTTGTTTTAATGTAATCCAATCAACAGCCCCTAAAACCACAAAAAGGAATGGAGTCATTAGCAATTATGGTTTGTAAATGGCACCCAGAATTATGTTGCACGAAGCACAATTTCACTTCATTCTGGGTCCATTTGTGTGAAAACAAGGTCCAATCAGGCTGAAACGTTACAGGAAGGTAGAATGTATTGAGTTGTAAGTGATCTGAACGTTTCATGATGATAGCACTTTCCTAAGGGGGTCAAACCATGTCCCAAAGGTCACCGGATCTGGTGTCAATTTAAAGAAGTAGTCCAGTTACACATTTGTGGGCTTATAACTTGGCTTCTTAATGTCCTAGAGAGATCAGGTTTGTTTTAATGTACTCCAATCAACAGCCCCTACAACCACAAAAAGGAATGGAGTCATTAGCACTTATGGTTTGTAAATGGCACCCAGAATTATGTTGCACAAAGCACAATTTCACATCATTCTGGGTCCATTTGTGTGAAAACAAGGTCCAATCAGGCTGAAATGTTACAGGAAGGTAGAATCTATTGAGTTGTAAGTGATCTGAACGTTTCATGATGATAGCACTTTCCTAAGGGGGTCAAACCATGTCCCAAAGGTCACCGGATCTGGTGTCAATTTAAAGAAGTAGTCCAGTTACACATTTGTGGGCTAATAACTTGCCTTCTTAATGTCCTAGAGAGATCAGGTTTGTTTTAATGTACTCCAATCAACAGCCCCTACAACTACAAAAAGGAATGGAGTCATTAGCACTTATTGTTTGTAAATGGCACTCAGAATTATGTTGCACGAAGCACAATTTCACATCATTCTGGGTCCATTTGTGTGAAAACAAGGTCAAATCAGGCTGAAACGCTACAAGAAGGTAGAATCTATTGAGTTGTAAGTGAGCTGAACGTTTCAAGATGATCGTACATTCCTATAGGGGGTAAAACCATGTCCCAAAGGTCACCGGGCCTGGTTTCACTTTAAAGAAGTAGTCCAGTTACACCTTAGTGGGCTTATACCTTGGCTTCTGAATGTCCTAGAGAGGTTAGGTTTGTTTTAGTGTACTCCAATCAAAAGCCCCTACAACCACAAAAAGGAATGGAGTCATTACCACTTATGGTTTGTAAATGGCACCCAGAATTATGTTGCACGAAGCACAATTTCACATCATTCTGGGTCCATTTGTGTGAAAACAAGGTCCAATCAGGCTGAAACGTTACAGGAAGGTAGAATCTATTGAGTTGTAATTGATCTGAACGTTTCATGATGATATCACTTTCCTAAGGGGGTTAAACCATGTCCCAAAGGTAACCGGATCTGGTGTCAATTTAAAGAAGTAGTCCAGTTACACATTTGTGGGCTTATAACTTGGCTTCTGAATGGCCTAGAGAGATCAGGTTTGTTTTAGTGTACTCCAATCAACAGCCCCTAAAACCACAAAAAGGAATGGAGTCATTAGCACTTATGGTTTGTAAATGGCACCCAGAATTATGTTGCACGAAGCACAATTTCACATCATTCTGGGTCCATTTGTGTGAAAACAAGGTCCAATCAGGCTGAAACGCTACAAGAAGGTAGAATCTATTGAGTTGTAAGTGATCTGAACGTTTCAAGATGATCGCACATTCCTATAGGGGGTAAAACCATGTCCCAAAGGTCACCGGGCCTGGTGTCACTTTAAAGAAGTAGTCCAGTTACACCTTTGTGGGCTTATAACTTGGCTTCTGAAGTTCCTAGAGAGGTTAGGTTTGTTTTAGTGTACTCCAATCAACAGCCCCTACAACCACAAAAAGGAATGGAGTCATTAGCACTTATGGTTTGTAAATGGCACCCAGAATTATGTTGCACAAAGCACAATTTCACATCATTCTGGGTTCATTTGTGTGAAAACAAGGTCCAATCAGGCTGAAACGTTACAGGAAGGTAGAATCTATTGAGTTGTAAGTGATCTGAACGTTTCATGATGATAGCACTTTCCTAAGGGGGTCAAACCATGTCCCAAAGGTCACCGGGTCTGGTGTCATTTTAAAGAAGTAGTCCAGTTACACATTTGTGGGCTTTTAACTTGGCTTCTGAATGTCCTAGAGAGGTCAGGCTTGTTTTAGTGTACTCCAATAAACAGCCCCTACAACCACAAAAAGGAATGGAGTCATTAGCACTTATGGTTTGTAAATGGCACCCAGAATTGTTTTGCACGAAGCACAATTTCACATCATTCTGGGTCCATTTGTGTGAAAACAAGGTCCAATCAGGCTGAAACGTTACAAGAGGGTAGAATCTATTGAGTTGTAAGTGATCTGAACGTTTCATGATGATCGCACATTCCTATAGGGGGTCAAATCATGTCCCAAAGGTCACCGGGCCTGGTGTCACTTTAAAGAAGTTGTCCAGTTACACCTTTGTGGGCTTATAACTTGGCTTCTGAATGTCCTAGAGAGATCAGGTTTGTTTTAGTATACTCCAATCAACAGCCCCTACAACCAAAAAAAGGAATGGAGTCATTAGCACTTATGGTTTTTAAATGGCTCCCAGAATTATGTTGCACGAAGCACAATTTCACATCATTCTGGGTTCATTTGTGTGAAAACAAGGTCCAATCAGGCTGAAACGTTACAGGAAGGTAGAATCTATTGAGTTGTAAGTGATCTGAACGTTTCATGATGATCGCACATTCCTATAGGGGGTCAAACCATGTCCCAAAGGTCACCGGGCCTGGTGTCAATTTAAAGAAGTAGTCCAGTTACACATTTGTGGGCTTATAACTTGGCTTCTTAATGTCCTAGAGAGATCAGGTTTGTTTTAATGTACTCCAATCAACAGCCCCTACAACCACAAAAAGGAATGGAGTCATTAGCACTTATGATTTGTAAATGGCACCCAGAATTATGTTGCACGAAGCACAATTTCACATCATTCTGGGTCCATTTGTGTGAAAACAAGGTCCAATCAGGCTGAAACGTTACAGGAAGGTAGAATGTATTGGGTTGTAATTGATCTGAACGTTTCATGATGATAGCACTTTCCTAAGGGGGTCAAACCATGTCCCAAAGGTCACCGGATCTGGTGTCAATTTAAAGAAGTAGTCCAGTTACACATTTGTGGGCTTATAACTTGGCTTCTTAATGTCCTAGAGAGATCAGGTTTGTTTTAATGTACTCCAATCAACAGCCCCTACAACCACAAAAAGGAATGGAGTCATTAGCACTTATGGTTTGTAAATGGCACCCAGAATTATGTTGCACTAAGCACAATTTCACATCATTCTGGGTCCATTTGTGTGAAAACAAGGTCAAATCAGGCTGAAACGCTACAAGAAGGTAGAATCTATTGAGTTGTAAGTGAGCTGAACGTTTCAAGATGATCGCACATTCCTATAGGGGGTAAAACCATGTCCCAAAGGTCACCGGGCCTGGTGTCACTTTAAAGAAGTAGTCCAGTTACACCTTAGTGGGCTTATAACTTGGCTTCTGAATGTCCTAGAGAGGTTAGGTTTGTTTTAGTGTACTCCAATCAAAAGCCCCTACAACCACAAAAAGGAATGGAGTCATTAGCACTTATGGTTTGTAAATGGCACCCAGAATTATGTTGCACGAAGCACAATTTCACATCATTCTGGGTCCATTTGTGTGAAAACAAGGTCCAATCAGGCTGAAAAGTTACAGGAAGGTAGAATCTATTGAGTTGTAAGTGATCTGAACGTTTCATGATGATAGCACTTTCCTAAGGGGGTCAAACCATGTCCCAAAGGTAACCGGATCTGGTGTCATTTTAAAGAAGTAGTCCAGTTACACATTTGTGGGCTTATAACTTGGCTTCTGAATGGCCTAGAGAGATCAGGTTTGTTTTAGTGTACTCCAATCAACAGCCCCTAAAACCACAAAAAGGAATGGAGTCATTAGCTCTTATGGTTTGTAAATGGCACCCAGAATTATGTTGCACGAAGCACAATTTCACTTCATTCTGGGTCCATTTGTGTGAAAACAAGGTCCAATCAGGCTGAAACGTTACAGGAAGGTAGAATGTATTGAGTTGTAAATGATCTGAACGTTTCATGATGATAGCACTTTCCTAAGGGGGTCAAACCATGTCCCAAAGGTCACCGGATCTGGTGTCAATTTAAAGAAGTTGTCCAGTTACACATTTGTGGGCTTATAACTTGGCTTCTTTATGTCCTAGAGAGATCAGGTTTGTTTTAATGTACTCCAATCAACAGCCCCTACAACCACAAAAAGGAATGGAGTCATTAGCACTTATGGTTTGTAAATGGCACCCAGAATTATGTTGCACGAAGCACAATTTCACATCATTCTGGGTCCATTTGTGTGAAAACAAGGTCCAATCAGGCTGAAATGTTACAGGAAGGTAGAATCTATTGAGTTGTAAGTGATCTGAACGTTTCAAGATGATCGTACATTCCTATAGGGGGTAAAACCATGTCCCAAAGGTCACCGGGCCTGGTTTCACTTTAAAGAAGTAGTCCAGTTACACCTTAGTGGGCTTATACCTTGGCTTCTGAATGTCCTAGAGAGGTTAGGTTTGTTTTAGTGTACTCCAATCAAAAGCCCCTACAACCACAAAAAGGAATGGAGTCATTACCACTTATGGTTTGTAAATGGCACCCAGAATTATGTTGCACGAAGCACAATTTCACATCATTCTGGGTCCATTTGTGTGAAAACAAGGTCCAATCAGGCTGAAACGTTACAGGAAGGTAGTATCTATTGAGTTGTAATTGATCTGAACGTTTCATGATGATATCACTTTCCTAAGGGGGTCAAACCATGTCCCAAAGGTAACCGGATCTGGTGTCAATTTAAAGAAGTAGTCCAGTTACACATTTGTGGGCTTATAACTTGGCTTCTGAATGGCCTAGAGAGATCAGGTTTGTTTTAGTGTACTCCAATCAACAGCCCCTAAAACCAAAGAAAGGAATGGAGTCATTAGCACTTATGGTTTGTAAATGGCACCGAGACTTATGTTGCACGAAGCACAATTTCACATCATTCTGGGTCCATTTGTGTGAAAACAAGGTCCAATCAGGCTGAAATGTTACAGGAAGGTAGAATCTATTGAGTTGTAAGTGATCTGAACGTTTCAAGATGATCGTACATTCCTATAGGGGGTAAAACCATGTCCCAAAGGTCACCGGGCCTGGTTTCACTTTAAAGAAGTAGTCGAGTTACACCTTAGTGGGCTTATACCTTGGCTTCTGAATGTCCTAGAGAGGTTAGGTTTGTTTTAGTGTACTCCAATCAAAAGCCCCTACAACCACAAAAAGGAATGGAGTCATTACCACTTATGGTTTGTAAATGGCACCCAGAATTATGTTGCACGAAGCACAATTTCACATCATTCTGGGTCCATTTGTGTGAAAACAAGGTCCAATCAGGCTGAAACGTTACAGGAAGGTAGAATCTATTGAGTTGTAATTGATCTGAACGTTTCATGATGATATCACTTTCCTAAGGGGGTCAAACCATGTCCCAAAGGTAACCGGATCTGGTGTCAATTTAAAGAAGTAGTCCAGTTACACATTTGTGGGCTTATAACTTGGCTTCTGAATGGCCTAGAGAGATCAGGTTTGTTTTAGTGTACTCCAATCAACAGCCCCTAAAACCACAAAAAGGAATGGAGTCATTAGCACTTATGGTTTGTAAATGGCACCCAGAATTATGTTGCACAAAGCACAATTTCACATCATTCTGGGTTCATTTGTGTGAAAACAAGGTCCAATCAGGCTGAAACGTTACAGGAAGGTAGAATCTATTGAGTTGTAAGTGATCTGAACGTTTCATGATGATAGCACTTTCCTAAGGGGGTCAAACCATGTCCCAAAGGTCACGGGGTCTGGTGTCATTTTAAAGAAGTAGTCCAGTTACAAATTTGTGGGCTTTTAACTTGGCTTCTGAATGTCCTAGAGAGGTCAGGCTTGTTTTAGTGTACTCCAATAAACAGCCCCTACAACCACAAAAATGAATGGAGTCATTAGCACTTATGGTTTGTAAATGGCACCCAGAATTATTTTGCACGAAGCACAATTTCACATCATTCTGGGTCCATTTGTGTGAAAACAAGGTCCAATCAGGCTGAAACGTTACAAGAGGGTAGAATCTATTGAGTTGTAAGTGATCTGAACGTTTCATGATGATCGCACATTCCTATAGGGGGTCAAACCATGTCCCAAAGGTCACCGGGCCTGGTGTCAATTTAAAGAAGTAGTCCAGTTACACATTTGTGGGCTTATAACTTGGCTTCTTAATGTCCTAGAGAGATCAGGTTTGTTTTAATGTACTCCAATCAACAGCCCCTACAACCACAAAAAGGAATGGAGTCATTAGCACTTATGGTTTGTAAATGGCACCCAGAATTATGTTGCACGAAGCACAATTTCACATCATTCTGGGACCATTTGTGTGAAAACAAGGTCCAATCAGGCTGAAACGTTACAGGAAGGTAGAATGTATTGGGTTGTAAGTGATCTGAACGTTTCATGATGATAGCACTTTCCTAAGGGGGTCAAACCATGTCCCAAAGGTCACCGGATCTGGTGTCAATTTAAAGAAGTAGTCCAGTTACACATTTGTGGGCTTATAACTTGGCTTCTTAATGTCCTAGAGAGATCAGGTTTGTTTTAATGTACTCCAATCAACAGCCCCTACAACCACAAAAAGGAATGGAGTCATTAGCACTTATGGTTTGTAAATGGCACCCAGAATTATGTTGCACGAAGCACAATTTCACATCATTCTGGGTCCATTTGTGTGAAAACAAGGTCCAATCAGGCTGAAACGTTACAGGAAGGTAGAATCTATTGAGTTGTAAGTGATCTGAACGTTTCATGATGATAGCACTTTCCTAAGGGGGTCAAACCATGTCCCAAAGGTCACCGGATCTGGTGTCAATTTAAAGAAGTAGTCCAGTTACACATTTGTGGGCTTATAACTTGGCTTCTTAATGTCCTAGAGAGATCAGGTTTGTTTTAATGTACTCCAATCAACAGCCCCTACAACCACAAAAAGGAATGGAGTCATTAGCACTTATGGTTTGTAAATGGCACCCAGAATTATGTTGCACAAAGCACAATTTCACATCATTCTGGGTCCATTTGTGTGAAAACAAGGTCCAATCAGGCTGAAATGTTACAGGAAGGTAGAATCTATTGAGTTGTAAGTGATCTGAACGTTTCATGATGATAGCACTTTCCTAAGGGGGTAAAACCATGTCCCAAATGTCACCGGATCTGGTGTCAATTTAAAGAAGTAGTCCAGTTACACATTTGTGGGCTTATAACTTGGCTTCTTAATGTCCTAGAGAGATCAGGTTTGTTTTAATGTACTCCAATCAACAGCCCCTACAACCACAAAAAGGAATGGAGTCATTAGCACTTATGGTTTGTAAATGGCACCCAGAATTATGTTGCACGAAGCACAATTTCACATCATTCTGGGTCCATTTGTGTGAAAACAAGGTCAAATCAGGCTGAAACGCTACAAGAAGGTAGAATCTATTGAGTTGTAAGTGAGCTGAACGTTTCAAGATGATCGTACATTCCTATAGTGGGTAAAACCATGTCCCAAAGGTCACCGGGCCTGGTTTCACTTTAAAGAAGTAGTCCAGTTACACCTTAGTGGGCTTATACCTTGGCTTCTGAATGTCCTAGAGACGTTAGGTTTGTTTTAGTGTACTCCAATCAAAAGCCCCTACAACCACAAAAAGGAATGGAGTCATTACCACTTATGGTTTGTAAATGGCACCCAGAATTATGTTGCACGAAGCACAATTTCACATCATTCTGGGTCCATTTGTGTGAAAACAAGGTCCAATCAGGCTGAAACGTTACAGGAAGGTAGAATCTATTGAGTTGTAAGTGATCTGAACGTTTCATGATGATATCACTTTCCTAAGGGGGTCAAACCATGTCCCAAAGGTAACCGGATCTGGTGTCAATTTAAAGAAGTAGTCCAGTTACACATTTGTGGGCTTATAACTTGGCTTCTGAATGGCCTAGAGAGATCAGGTTTGTTTTAGTGTACTCCAATCAACAGCCCCTAAAACCACAAAAAGGAATGGAGTCATTAGCACTTATGGTTTGTAAATGGCACCCAGAATTATGTTGCACGAAGCACAATTTCACATCATTCTAGGTCCATTTGTGTGAAAACAAGGTCCAATCAGGCTGAAACGCTACAAGAAGGTAGAATCTATTGAGTTGTAAGTGATCTGAACGTTTCAAGATGATCGCACATTCCTATAGGGGGTAAAACCATGTCCCAAAGGTCACCGGGCCTGGTGTCACTTTAAAGAAGTAGTCCAGTTACACCTTTGTGGGCTTATAACTTGGCTTCTGAATGTCCTAGAGAGGTTAGGTTTGTTTTAGTGTACTCCAATCAACAGCCCCTACAACCACAAAAAGGAATGGAGTCATTAGCACTTATGGTTTGTAAATGGCACC
The DNA here is from genome assembly GCF_043380555.1 of Nothobranchius furzeri. Classification (NCBI taxonomy): domain Eukaryota; kingdom Metazoa; phylum Chordata; class Actinopteri; order Cyprinodontiformes; family Nothobranchiidae; genus Nothobranchius; species Nothobranchius furzeri. Next base: position 43,826,142 of record NC_091748.1, read on the forward strand.
CAGAATTATGTTGCACAAAGCACAATTTCACATCATTCTGGGTTCATTTGTGTGAAAACAAGGTCCAATCAGGCTGAAACGTTACAGGAAGGTAGAATCTATTGAGTTGTAAGTGATCTGAACGTTTCATGATGATAGCACTTTCCTAAGGGGGTCAAACCATGTCCCAAAGGTCACCGGGTCTGGTGTCATTTTAAAGAAGTTGTCCAGTTACACATTTGTGGGCTTTTAACTTGGCTTCTGAATGTCCTAGAGAGGTCAGGCTTGTTTTAGTGTACTCCAATAAACAGCCCCTACAACCACAAAAAGGAATGGAGTCATTAGCACTTATGGTTTGTAAATGGCACCCAGAATTATTTTGCACGAAGCACAATTTCACATCATTCTGGGTCCATTTGTGTGAAAACAAGGTCCAATCAGGCTGAAACGTTACAAGAGGGTAGAATCTATTGAGTTGTAAGTGATCTGAACGTTTCATGATGATCGCACATTCCTATAGGGGGTCAAACCATGTCCCAAAGGTCACCGGGCCTGGTGTCACTTTAAAGAAGTTGTCCAGTTACACCTTTGTGGGCTTATAACTTGGCTTCTGAATGTCCTAGAGAGATCAGGTTTGTTTTAGTATACTCCAATCAACAGCCCCTACAACCACAAAAAGGAATGGAGTCATTAGCACTTATGATTTTTAAATGGCTCCCAGAATTATGTTGCACGAAGCACAATTTCACATCATTCTGGGTTCATTTGTGTGAAAACAAGGTCCAATCAGGCTGAAACGTTACAGGAAGGTAGAATCTATTGAGTTGTAAGTGATCTGAACGTTTCATGATGATAGCGCTTTCCGAAGGGCTCAAACCATGTCCCAAAGGTCACCGGATCTGGTGTCAATTTAAAGAAGTAGTCCAGTTACACATTTGTGGGCTTATAACTTGGCTTCTGAATGTCCTAAAGCGCTCAGGTTTGTTTTACTGTACTCCAATCAAGAGCCCCTACAACCACAAAAAGGAATGGAGTCATTAGCACTTATGGTTTGTAAATGGCACCCAGAATTATGTTGCACGAAGCACAATTTCACATCATTCTGGGTCCATTTGTGTGAAAACAAGGTCCAATCAGGCGGAAACATTACAGGAAGGTAGAATCTATTGAGTTGTAAGTGATCTGAAAGTTTCATGATGATAGCACTTTCCTAAGGGGGTCAAAGCATGTCCCAAAGGTCACCGGATCTGGTGTCAATTTAAAGAAGTAGTCCAGTTACACATTTGTGGGCTTATAACTTGGCTTCTGAATGTCCTAGAGAGATCAGGTTTGTTTTAATGTACTCCAATCAACAGCCCCTACAACACAAAAAGGAATGGAGTCATTAGCACTTATGGTTTGTAAATGGCACCCAGAATTATGTTGCACGAAGCACAATTTCACTTCATTCTGGGTCCATTTGTGTGAAAACAAGGTCCAATCAGGCTGAAACGTTACAGGAAGGTAGAATCTATTGAGTTGTAAGTGATCTGAACGTTTCATGATGATAGCACTTTCCTAAGGGGGTCAAACCATGTCCCAAAGGTCACCGGATCTGGTGTCAATTTAAAGGAGTAGTCCAGTTACACATTTGTGAGCTTATAACTTGGCTTCTTAATGTCCTAGAGGGATCAGGTTTGTTTTAATGTACTCCAATCAACAGCCCCTACAACCACAAAAAGGAATGGAGTCATTAGCACTTATGGTTTGTAAATGGCACCCAGAATTATGTTGCACGAAGCACAATTTCACATCATTCTGGGTCCATTTGTGTGAAAACAAGGTCCAATCAGGCTGAAACGTTACAGGAAGGTAGAATCTATTGAGTTGTAAGTGATCTGAACGTTTCATGATGATAGCACTTTCCTAAGGGGGTCAAACCATGTCCCAAAGGTCACCGGATCTGGTGTCAATTTAAAGAAGTAGTCCAGTTACACATTTGTGGGCTTATAACTTGGCTTCTTAATGTCTTAGAGAGATCAGGTTTGTTTTAATTTACTCCAATCAACAGACCCTACAACCACAAAAAGGAATGGAGTCTTTAGCACTTATGGTTTGTAAATGGCACCCAGAATTATGTTGCACGAAGCACAATTTCACATCATTCTGGGTCCATTTGTGTGAAAACAAGGTCAAATCAGGCTGAAACGCTACAAGAAGGTAGAATCTATTGAGTTGTAAGTGAGCTGAACGTTTCAAGATGATCGTACATTCCTATAGTGGGTAAAACCATGTCCCAAAGGTCACCGGGCCTGGTTTCACTTTAAAGAAGTAGTCCAGTTACACCTTAGTGGGCTTATACCTTGGCTTCTGAATGTCCTAGAGACGTTAGGTTTGTTTTAGTGTACTCCAATCAAAAGCCCCTACAACCACAAAAAGGAATGGAGTCATTACCACTTATGGTTTGTAAATGGCACCCAGAATTATGTTGCACGAAGCACAATTTCACATCATTCTGGGTCCATTTGTGTGAAAACAAGGTCCAATCAGGCTGAAACGTTACAGGAAGGTAGAATCTATTGAGTTGTAAGTGATCTGAACGTTTCATGATGATATCACTTTCCTAAGGGGGTCAAACCATGTCCCAAAGGTAACCGGATCTGGTGTCAATTTAAAGAAGTAGTCCAGTTACACATTTGTGGGCTTATAACTTGGCTTCTGAATGGCCTAGAGAGATCAGGTTTGTTTTAGTGTACTCCAATCAACAGCCCCTAAAACCACAAAAAGGAATGGAGTCATTAGCACTTATGGTTTGTAAATGGCACCCAGAATTATGTTGCACGAAGCACAATTTCACATCATTCTAGGTCCATTTGTGTGAAAACAAGGTCCAATCAGGCTGAAACGCTACAAGAAGGTAGAATCTATTGAGTTGTAAGTGATCTGAACGTTTCAAGATGATCGCACATTCCTATAGGGGGTAAAACCATGTCCCAAAGGTCACCGGGCCTGGTGTCACTTTAAAGAAGTAGTCCAGTTACACCTTTGTGGGCTTATAACTTGGCTTCTGAATGTCCTAGAGAGGTTAGGTTTGTTTTAGTGTACTCCAATCAACAGCCCCTACAACCACAAAAAGGAATGGAGTCATTAGCACTTATGGTTTGTAAATGGCACCCAGAATTATGTTGCACAAAGCACAATTTCACATCATTCTGGGTTCATTTGTGTGAAAACAAGGTCCAATCAGGCTGAAACGTTACAGGAAGGTAGAATCTATTGAGTTGTAAGTGATCTGAACGTTTCATGATGATAGCACTTTCCTAAGGGGGTCAAACCATGTCCCAAAGGTCACCGGGTCTGGTGTCATTTTAAAGAAGTTGTCCAGTTACACATTTGTGGGCTTTTAACTTGGCTTCTGAATGTCCTAGAGAGGTCAGGCTTGTTTTAGTGTACTCCAATAAACAGCCCCTACAACCACAAAAAGGAATGGAGTCATTAGCACTTATGGTTTGTAAATGGCACCCAGAATTATTTTGCACGAAGCACAATTTCACATCATTCTGGGTCCATTTGTGTGAAAACAAGGTCCAATCAGGCTGAAACGTTACAAGAGGGTAGAATCTATTGAGTTGTAAGTGATCTGAACGTTTCATGATGATCGCACATTCCTATAGGGGGTCAAACCATGTCCCAAAGGTCACCGGGCCTGGTGTCACTTTAAAGAAGTTGTCCAGTTACACCTTTGTGGGCTTATAACTTGGCTTCTGAATGTCCTAGAGAGATCAGGTTTGTTTTAGTATACTCCAATCAACAGCCCCTACAACCACAAAAAGGAATGGAGTCATTAGCACTTATGGTTTTTAAATGGCTCCCAGAATTATGTTGCACGAAGCACAATTTCACATCATTCTGGGTTCATTTGTGTGAAAACAAGGTCCAATCAGGCTGAAACGTTACAGGAAGGTAGAATCTATTGAGTTGTAAGTGATCTGAACGTTTCATGATGATAGCGCTTTCCGAAGGGCTCAAACCATGTCCCAAAGGTCACCGGATCTGGTGTCAATTTAAAGAAGTAGTCCAGTTACACATTTGTGGGCTTATAACTTGGCTTCTGAATGTCCTAAAGCGCTCAGGTTTGTTTTACTGTACTCCAATCAAGAGCCCCTACAACCACAAAAAGGAATGGAGTCATTAGCACTTATGGTTTGTAAATGGCACCCAGAATTATGTTGCACGAAGCACAATTTCACATCATTCTGGGTCCATTTGTGTGAAAACAAGGTCCAATCAGGCGGAAACATTACAGGAAGGTAGAATCTATTGAGTTGTAAGTGATCTGAAAGTTTCATGATGATAGCACTTTCCTAAGGGGGTCAAAGCATGTCCCAAAGGTCACCGGATCTGGTGTCAATTTAAAGAAGTAGTCCAGTTACACATTTGTGGGCTTATAACTTGGCTTCTGAATGTCCTAGAGAGATCAGGTTTGTTTTAATGTACTCCAATCAACAGCCCCTACAACACAAAAAGGAATGGAGTCATTAGCACTTATGGTTTGTAAATGGCACCCAGAATTATGTTGCACGAAGCACAATTTCACTTCATTCTGGGTCCATTTGTGTGAAAACAAGGTCCAATCAGGCTGAAACGTTACAGGAAGGTAGAATCTATTGAGTTGTAAGTGATCTGAACGTTTCATGATGATAGCACTTTCCTAAGGGGGTCAAACCATGTCCCAAATGTCACCGGATCTGGTGTCAATTTAAAGAAGTAGTCCAGTTACACATTTGTGGGCTAATAACTTGCCTTCTTAATGTCCTAGAGAGATCAGGTTTGTTTTAATGTACTCCAATCAACAGCCCCTACAACCACAAAAAGGAATGGAGTCATTAGCACTTATGGTTTGTAAATGGCACCCAGAATTATGTTGCACGAAGCACAATTTCACATCATTCTGGGTCCATTTGTGTGAAAACAAGGTCAAATCAGGCTGAAACGCTACAAGAAGCTAGAATCTATTGAGTTGTAAGTGAGCTGAACGTTTCAAGATGATCGTACATTCCTATAGTGGGTAAAACCATGTCCCAAAGGTCACCGGGCCTGGTTTCACTTTAAAGAAGTAGTCCAGTTACACCTTAGTGGGCTTATACCTTGGCTTCTGAATGTCCTAGAGACGTTAGGTTTGTTTTAGTGTACTCCAATCAAAAGCCCCTACAACCACAAAAAGGAATGGAGTCATTACCACTTATGGTTTGTAAATGGCACCCAGAATTATGTTGCACGAAGCACAATTTCACATCATTCTGGGTCCATTTGTGTGAAAACAAGGTCCAATCAGGCGGAAACATTACAGGAAGGTAGAATCTATTGAGTTGTAAGTGATCTGAAAGTTTCATGATGATAGCACTTTCCTAAGGGGGTCAAAGCATGTCCCAAAGGTCACCGGATCTGGTGTCAATTTAAAGAAGTAGTCCAGTTACACATTTGTGGGCTTATAACTTGGCTTCTGAATGTCCTAGAGAGATCAGGTTTGTTTTAATGTACTCCAATCAACAGCCCCTACAACACAAAAAGGAATGGAGTCATTAGCACTTATGGTTTGTAAATGGCACCCAGAATTATGTTGCACGAAGCACAATTTCACTTCATTCTGGGTCCATTTGTGTGAAAACAAGGTCCAATCAGGCTGAAACGTTACAGGAAGGTAGAATCTATTGAGTTGTAAGTGATCTGAACGTTTCATGATGATAGCACTTTCCTAAGGGGGTCAAACCATGTCCCAAATGTCACCGGATCTGGTGTCAATTTAAAGAAGTAGTCCAGTTACACATTTGTGGGCTAATAACTTGCCTTCTTAATGTCCTAGAGAGATCAGGTTTGTTTTAATGTACTCCAATCAACAGCCCCTACAACCACAAAAAGGAATGGAGTCATTAGCACTTATGGTTTGTAAATGGCACCCAGAATTATGTTGCACGAAGCACAATTTCACATCATTCTGGGTCCATTTGTGTGAAAACAAGGTCAAATCAGGCTGAAACGCTACAAGAAGGTAGAATCTATTGAGTTGTAAGTGAGCTGAACGTTTCAAGATGATCGTACATTCCTATAGTGGGTAAAACCATGTCCCAAAGGTCACCGGGCCTGGTTTCACTTTAAAGAAGTAGTCCAGTTACACCTTAGTGGGCTTATACCTTGGCTTCTGAATGTCCTAGAGACGGTAGGTTTGTTTTAGTGTACTCCAATCAAAAGCCCCTACAACCACAAAAAGGAATGGAGTCATTACCACTTATGGTTTGTAAATGGCACCCAGAATTATGTTGCACGAAGCACAATTTCACATCATTCTGGGTCCATTTGTGTGAAAACAAGGTCCAATCAGGCGGAAACATTACAGGAAGGTAGAATCTATTGAGTTGTAAGTGATCTGAAAGTTTCATGATGATAGCACTTTCCTAAGGGGGTCAAAGCATGTCCCAAAGGTCACCGGATCTGGTGTCAATTTAAAGAAGTAGTCCAGTTACACATTTGTGGGCTTATAACTTGGCTTCTGAATGTCCTAGAGAGATCAGGTTTGTTTTAATGTACTCCAATCAACAGCCCCTACAACACAAAAAGGAATGGAGTCATTAGCACTTATGGTTTGTAAATGGCACCCAGAATTATGTTGCACGAAGCACAATTTCACTTCATTCTGGGTCCATTTGTGTGAAAACAAGGTCCAATCAGGCTGAAACGTTACAGGAAGGTAGAATCTATTGAGTTGTAAGTGATCTGAACGTTTCATGATGATAGCACTTTCCTAAGGGGGTCAAACCATGTCCCAAATGTCACCGGATCTGGTGTCAATTTAAAGAAGTAGTCCAGTTACACATTTGTGGGCTAATAACTTGCCTTCTTAATGTCCTAGAGAGATCAGGTTTGTTTTAATGTACTCCAATCAACAGCCCCTACAACCACAAAAAGGAATGGAGTCATTAGCACTTATGGTTTGTAAATGGCACCCAGAATTATGTTGCACGAAGCACAATTTCACATCATTCTGGGTCCATTTGTGTGAAAACAAGGTCAAATCAGGCTGAAACGCTACAAGAAGGTAGAATCTATTGAGTTGTAAGTGAGCTGAACGTTTCAAGATGATCGTACATTCCTATAGTGGGTAAAACCATGTCCCAAAGGTCACCGGGCCTGGTTTCACTTTAAAGAAGTAGTCCAGTTACACCTTAGTGGGCTTATACCTTGGCTTCTGAATGTCCTAGAGACGTTAGGTTTGTTTTAGTGTACTCCAATCAAAAGCCCCTACAACCACAAAAAGGAATGGAGTCATTACCACTTATGGTTTGTAAATGGCACCCAGAATTATGTTGCACAAAGCACAATTTCACATCATTCTGGGTCCATTTGTGTGAAAACAAGGTCCAATCAGGCTGAAATGTTACAGGAAGGTAGAATCTATTGAGTTGTAAGTGATCTGAACGTTTCATGATGATAGCACTTTCCTAAGGGGGTCAAACCATGTCCCAAATGTCACCGGATCTGGTGTCAATTTAAAGAAGTAGTCCAGTTACACATTTGTGGGCTAATAACTTGCCTTCTTAATGTCCTAGAGAGATCAGGTTTGTTTTAATGTACTCCAATCAACAGCCCCTACAACCACAAAAAGGAATGGAGTCATTAGCACTTATGGTTTGTAAATGGCACCCAGAATTATGTTGCACGAAGCACAATTTCACATCATTCTGGGTCCATTTGTGTGAAAACAAGGTCAAATCAGGCTGAAACGCTACAAGAAGGTAGAATCTATTGAGTTGTAAGTGAGCTGAACGTTTCAAGATGATCGTACATTCCTATAGTGGGTAAAACCATGTCCCAAAGGTCACCGGGCCTGGTTTCACTTTAAAGAAGTAGTCCAGTTACACCTTAGTGGGCTTATACCTTGGCTTCTGAATGTCCTAGAGACGTTAGGTTTGTTTTAGTGTACTCCAATCAAAAGCCCCTACAACCACAAAAAGGAATGGAGTCATTACCACTTATGGTTTGTAAATGGCACCCAGAATTATGTTGCACGAAGCACAATTTCACATCATTCTGGGTCCATTTGTGTGAAAACAAGGTCCAATCAGGCTGAAACGTTACAGGAAGGTAGAATCTATTGAGTTGTAAGTGATCTGAACGTTTCATGATGATATCACTTTCCTAAGGGGGTCAAACCATGTCCCAAAGGTAACCGGATCTGGTGTCAATTTAAAGAAGTAGTCCAGTTACACATTTGTGGGCTTATAACTTGGCTTCTGAATGGCCTAGAGAGATCAGGTTTGTTTTAGTGTACTCCAATCAACAGCCCCTAAAACCACAAAAAGGAATGGAGTCATTAGCACTTATGGTTTGTAAATGGCACCCAGAATTATGTTGCACGAAGCACAATTTCACATCATTCTAGGTCCATTTGTGTGAAAACAAGGTCCAATCAGGCTGAAACGCTACAAGAAGGTAGAATCTATTGAGTTGTAAGTGATCTGAACGTTTCAAGATGATCGCACATTCCTATAGGGGGTAAAACCATGTCCCAAAGGTCACCGGGCCTGGTGTCACTTTAAAGAAGTAGACCAGTTACACATTTGTGGGCTTATAACTTGGCTTCTGAATGTCCTAGAGAGGTCAGGCTTGTTTTAGTGTACTCCAATCAACAGCCCCTACAACCACAAAAAGGAATGGAGTCATTAGCACTTATGGTTTGTAAATGGCACCCAGAATTATTTTGCATGAAGCACAATTTCACATCATTCTGGGTCCATTTGTGTGAAAACAAGGTCCAATCAGGCTGAAATGTTACAAGAGGGTAGAATCTATTGAGTTGTAAGTGATCTGAACGTTTCATGATGATCGCACATTCCTATAGGGGGTCAAACCATGTCCCAAAGGTCACCGGGCCTGGTGTCACTTTAAAGAAGTAGACCAGTTACACATTTGTGGGCTTATAACTTGGCTTCTGAATGTCCTAGAGAGGTCAGGCTTGTTTTAGTGTACTCCAATCAACAGCCCCTACAACCACAAAAAGGAATGGAGTCATTGGCACTTATGGTTTTTAAATGGCTCCCAGAATTATGTTGCACGAAGCACAATTTCACATCATTCTGGGTTCATTTGTGTGAAAACAAGGTCCAATCAGGCTGAAACGTTACAGGAAGGTAGAATCTATTGAGTTGTAAGTGATCTGAACGTTTCATGATGATAGCGCTTTCCGAAGGGCTCAAACCATGTCCCAAAGGTCACCGGATCTGGTGTCAATTTAAAGAAGTAGTCCAGTTACACATTTGTGGGCTTATAACTTGGCTTCTGAATGTCCTAAAGCGCTCAGGTTTGTTTTACTGTACTCCAATCAAGAGCCCCTACAACTACAAAAAGGAATGGAGTCATTAGCACTTATGGTTTGTAAATGGCACCCAGAATTATGTTGCACGAAGCACAATTTCACATCATTCTGGGTCCATTTGTGTGAAAACAAGGTCCAATCAGGCGGAAACATTACAGGAAGGTAGAATCTATTGAGTTGTAAGTGATCTGAAAGCTTCATGATGATAGCACTTTCCTAAGGGGGTCAAAGCATGTCCCAAAGGTCACCGGATCTGGTGTCAATTTAAAGAAGTAGTCCAGTTACACATTTGTGGGCTTATAACTTGGCTTCTGAATGTCCTAGAGAGATCAGGTTTGTTTTAATGTACTCCAATCAACAGCCCCTACAACACAAAAAGGAATGGAGTCATTAGCACTTATGGTTTGTAAATGGCACCCAGAATTATGTTGCACGAAGCACAATTTCACTTCATTCTGGGTCCATTTGTGTGAAAACAAGGTCCAATCAGGCTGAAACGTTACAGGAAGGTAGAATCTATTGAGTTGTAAGTGATCTGAACGTTTCATGATGATAGCACTTTCCTAAGGGGGTCAAACCATGTCCCAAAGGTCACCGGATCTGGTGTCAATTTAAAGGAGTAGTCCAGTTACACATTTGTGAGCTTATAACTTGGCTTCTTAATGTCCTAGAGGGATCAGGTTTGTTTTAATGTTCTCCAATCAACAGCCCCTACAACCACAAAAAGGAATGGAGTCATTAGCACTTATGGTTTGTAAATGGCACCCAGAATTATGTTGCACGAAGCACAATTTCACATCATTCTGGGTCCATTTGTGTGAAAACAAGGTCCAATCAGGCTGAAACGTTACAGGAAGGTAGAATCTATTGAGTTGTAAGTGATCTGAACGTTTCATGATGATAGCACTTTCCTAACGGGGTCAAACCATGTCCCAAAGGTCACCGGATCTGGTGTCAATTTAAAGAAGTAGTCCAGTCACACATTTGTGGGCTTATAACTTGGCTTCTTAATGTCCTAGAGAGATCAGGTTTGTTTTAATTTACTCCAATCAACAGCCCCTACAACCACAAAAAGGAATGGAGTCTTTAGCACTTATGGTTTGTAAATGGCACCCAGAATTATGTTGCACGAAGCACAATTTCACATCATTCTGGGTCCATTTGTGTGAAAACAAGGTCAAATCAGGCTGAAACGCTACAAGAAGGTAGAATCTATTAAGTTGTAAGTGAGCTGAACGTTTCAAGATGATCGCACATTCCTATAGGGGGTAAAACCATGTCCCAAAGGTCACCGGGCCTGGTGTCACTTTAAAGTAGTCCAGTTACACCTTAGTGGGCTTATAACTTGGCTTCTGAGTGTCCTAGAGAGGTTAGGTTTGTTTTAGTGTACTCCAATCAAATGCCCCTACAACCACAAAAAGGAAAAGAGTCATTAGCACTTATGGTTTGTAAATGGCACCCAGAATTATGTTGCACGAAGCACAATTTCACATCATTCTGGGTCCATTTGTGTGAAAATAAGGTCCAACCAGGCTGAAACGCTACAAGAAGGTAGAATCTATTGAGTTGTAAGTGATCTGAACGTTTCAAGATGATCGCACATTCCTATAGGGGGTAAAGCCATGTCCCAAAGGTCACCGGGCCTGGTGTCACTTTAAAGAAGTAGTCCAGTTACACCTTTGTGGGCTTATAACTTGGCTTCTGAATGTCCTAGAGAGGTTAAGTTTGTTTTAGTGTACTCCAATCAACAGCCCCTACAACCACAAAAAGGAATGGAGTCATTAGCACTTATGGTTTGTAAATGGCACCCAGAATTATGTTGCACTAAGCACAATTTCACATCATTCTGGGTCCATTTGTGTGAAAACAAGGTCCAATCAGGCTGAAACGTTACAGGAAGGTAGAATCTATTGAGTTGTAAGTGATCTGAACGTTTCATGATGATAGCACTTTCCTAAGGGGGTCAAACCATGTCCCAAAGGTCACCGGATCTGGTGTCAATTTAAAGAAGTAGTCCAGTTACACATTTGTGGGTTTATAACTTGGCTTCTGAATGTCCTAGAGAGATCAGGTTTATTTTAATGTACTCCAATCAACAGCCCCTACAACCACAAACAGGAATGGAGTCATTAGCACTCATGGTTTGTAAATGGCACCCAGAATAATGTTGCACGAAGCACAATTTCACATCATTCTGGGTCCATTTGTGTGAAAACAAGGTCCAATCAGGCTGAAACGCTACAAGAAGGTAGAATCAATTGAGTTGTAAGTGATCTGAACGTTTCAAGATGATCGCACATTCCTATAGGGGGTAAAACCATGTCCCAAAGGTCACCGGGCCTGGTGTCACTTTAAAGAAGTAGTCCAGTTACACCTTTGTGGGCTTATAACTTGGCTTCTGAATGTCCTAGAGAGGTTAGGTTTGTTTTAGTGTACTCCAATCAACAGCCCCTACAACCACAAAAAGGAATGGAGTCATTAGCACTTATGGTTTGTAAATGGCACCCAGAATTATGTTGCACGAAGCACAATTTCACATCATTCTGGGTCCATTTGTGTGAAAACAAGGTCCAATCAGGCTGAAACTTTACAAGAAGGTAGAATCTATTGAGTTGTAAGTGATCTGAACGTTTCATGATGATCGCACATTCCTATAGGGGGTCAAACCATGTCCCAAAGGTCACCGGGCCTGGTGTCAATTTAAAGAAGTAGACCAGTTACACATTTGTGGGCTTATAACTTGGCTTCTGAATGTCCTAGAGAGATCAGGTTTTTTTTAATGTACTCCAACCAACAGCCCCTACAACCACAAAAAGGAATGGAGTCATTAGCACTTATGGTTTGTAAATGGCACCCAGAATTATGTTGCACGAAGCACAATTTCACATCATTCTGGGTCCATTTGTGTGAAAACAAGGTCCAATCAGGCTGAAACGTTACAAGAAGGTAGAATCTATTGAGTTGTAAGTGATCTGAACGTTTCATGATGATCGCACATTCCTATAGGGGGTAAAACCATGTCCCAAAGGTCACCGGGCCTGGTGTCACTTTAAAGAAGTAGTCCAGTTACACCTTTGTGGGCTTATAACTTGAATTCTGAATGTCCTAGAGAGGTTACGTTTGTTTTAGTGTACTCCAATCAACAGCCCCTACAACCACAAAAAGGAATGGAGTCATTAGCACTTATTGTTTGTAAATGGCACCCAGAATTATGTTGCACGAAGCACAATTTCACATCATTCTGGGTCCATTTGTGTGAAAACAAGGTCCAATCAGGCTGAAACGTTACAGGAAGGTAGAATCTATTGAGTTGTAAGTGATCTGAACGTTTCATGATGATAGCACTTTCCTAAGGGGGTAAAACCATGTCCCAAAGGTCACCGGATCTGGTGTCAATTTAAAGAAATAGTCCAGTTACACATTTGTGGGCTTTTAACTTGGATTCTGAATGTCCTAGAGAGATCAGGTTTGTTTTAGTATACTCCAATCAACAGCCCCTACAACCACAAAAAGGAATGGAGTCATTAGCACTTATGGTTTGTAAATGGCACCAAGACTTATGTTGCACGAAGCACAATTTCACATCATTCTGGGTTCATTTGTGTGAAAAAAAAAGTCCAATCAGGCTGAAACGTTACAGGAAGGTAGAATCTATTGAGTTGTAAGTGATCTGAACGTTTCATGATGATAGCGCTTTCCTAAGGGGGTCAAACCATGTCCCAAAGGTCACCGGATCTGGTGTCAATTTAAAGAAGTAGTCCAGTTACACATTTGTGGGCTTATAACTTGACTTCTGAATGTCCTAGAGAGATCAGGTTTATTTTAATGTACTCCAATCAACAGCCCCTACAACCACAAACAGGAATGGAGTCATTAGCACTCATGGTTTGTAAATGGCACCCAGAATAATGTTGCACGAAGCACAATTTCACATCATTCTGGGTCCATTTGTGTGAAAACAAGGTCCAATCAGGCTGAAACGCTACAAGAAGGTAGAATCAATTGAGTTGTAAGTGATCTGAACGTTTCAAGATGATCGCACATTCCTATAGGGGGTAAAACCATGTCCCAAAGGTCACCGGGCCTGGTGTCACTTTAAAGAAGTAGTCCAGTTACACCTTTGTGGGCTTATAACTTGGCTTCTGAATGTCCTAGAGAGGTTAGGTTTGTTTTAGTGTACTCCAATCAACAGCCCCTACAACCACAAAAAGGAATGGAGTCATTAGCACTTATGGTTTGTAAATGGCACCCAGAATTATGTTGCACGAAGCACAATTTCACATCATTCTGGGTCCATTTGTGTGAAAACAAGGTCCAATCAGGCTGAAACTTTACAAGAAGGTAGAATCTATTGAGTTGTAAGTGATCTGAACGTTTCATGATGATCGCACATTCCTATAGGGGGTCAAACCATGTCCCAAAGGTCACCGGGCCTGGTGTCAATTTAAAGAAGTAGACCAGTTACACATTTGTGGGCTTATAACTTGGCTTCTGAATGTCCTAGAGAGATCAGGTTTTTTTTAATGTACTCCAACCAACAGCCCCTACAACCACAAAAAGGAATGGAGTCATTAGCACTTATGGTTTGTAAATGGCACCCAGAATTATGTTGCACGAAGCACAATTTCACATCATTCTGGGTCCATTTGTGTGAAAACAAGGTCCAATCAGGCTGAAACGTTACAAGAAGGTAGAATCTATTGAGTTGTAAGTGATCTGAACGTTTCATGATGATCGCACATTCCTATAGGGGGTAAAACCATGTCCCAAAGGTCACCGGGCCTGGTGTCACTTTAAAGAAGTAGTCCAGTTACACCTTTGTGGGCTTATAACTTGAATTCTGAATGTCCTAGAGAGGTTACGTTTGTTTTAGTGTACTCCAATCAACAGCCCCTACAACCACAAAAAGGAATGGAGTCATTAGCACTTATTGTTTGTAAATGGCACCCAGAATTATGTTGCACGAAGCACAATTTCACATCATTCTGGGTCCATTTGTGTGAAAACAAGGTCCAATCAGGCTGAAACGTTACAGGAAGGTAGAATCTATTGAGTTGTAAGTGATCTGAACGTTTCATGATGATAGCACTTTCCTAAGGGGGTAAAACCATGTCCCAAAGGTCACCGGATCTGGTGTCAATTTAAAGAAATAGTCCAGTTACACATTTGTGGGCTTTTAACTTGGATTCTGAATGTCCTAGAGAGATCAGGTTTGTTTTAGTATACTCCAATCAACAGCCCCTACAACCACAAAAAGGAATGGAGTCATTAGCACTTATGGTTTGTAAATGGCACCAAGACTTATGTTGCACGAAGCACAATTTCACATCATTCTGGGTTCATTTGTGTGAAAAAAAAAGTCCAATCAGGCTGAAACGTTACAGGAAGGTAGAATCTATTGAGTTGTAAGTGATCTGAACGTTTCATGATGATAGCGCTTTCCTAAGGGGGTCAAACCATGTCCCAAAGGTCACCGGATCTGGTGTCAATTTAAAGAAGTAGTCCAGTTACACATTTGTGGGCTTATAACTTGACTTCTGAATGTCCTAGAGTGATAAGGTTTGTTTTATTGTACTCCAATCAACAGCCCCTACAACCACAAAAAGGAATGGAGTCCTTAGCACATATGATTTTTAAATGGCACCCAGAATTATGTTGCACGAAGCACAATTTCACATCATTCTGGGTTCATTTGTGCGAAAACAAGGTCCAATCAAGCTGAAATGTTACAGGAAGGTAGAATCTATTGAGTTGTAAGTGATCTGAACGTTTCATGATGATAGCACTTTCCTAAGGGCGTCAAACCATGTCCCAAAGGTCACCGGATCTGGTGTCAATTTAAAGAAGTAGACCAGTTACACATTTGTGGGCTTATAACTTGGCTTCTGAATGTCCTAGAGAGATCAGGTTTGTTTTAATGTACTCCAACCAACAGCCCCTACAACCACAAGAAGGAATGGAGTCATTAGCACTTATGGGTTGTAAATGGCACCCAGAATTATGTTGCACGAAGCACAATTTCACATCATTCTGGGTCCATTTGTGTGAAAACAAGGTCCAATCAGGCTGAAACATTTACAAGAAGGTAGAATCTATTGAGTTGTAAGTGATCTGAACGTTTCATGATGATCGCACATTCCTATAGGGGGTCAAACCATGTCCCAAAGGTCACCGGGCCTGGTGTCACTTTAAAGAAGTAGTCCAGTTACACGTTTGAGGGCTTATAACTTGGCTTCTGAATGTCCTAGAGAGATCAGGTTTATTTTAGTGTACTCCAATCAACAGCCCCTACAACCTCAAAAAGGAATGGAGTCATTAGCACTTATGGTTTGTAAATGGCACCCAGAATTATGTTGCACGAAGCACAAATTCACATCATTCTGGGTCCATTTGTGTGAAAACAAGGTCCAATCAGGCTGAAACGCTACAAGAAGGTAGAATCTATTGAGTTGTAAGTGATCTGAACGTTTAAAGATGATCGCACATTCCTATAGGGGGTAAAACCATGTCCCAAAGGTCACCGGATCTGGTGTCAATTTAAAGAAATAGTCCAGTTACACATTTGTGGGCTTATAACTTGGATTCTGAATGTCCTAGAGAGGTTAGGTTTGTTTTAGTATACTCCAATCAACAGCCCCTACAACCACAAAAAGGAATGGAGTCATTAGCACTTATGGTTTTTAAATGGCACCCAGAATTATGTTGCACGAAGCACAATTTCACATCATTCTGGGTTCATTTGTGTGAAAACAAGGTCCAATCAGGCTGAAACGTTACAGGAAGGTAGAATCTATTGAGTTGTAAGTGATCTGAACGTTTCATGATGATGGCGCTTTCCTAAGGGGGTCAAACCATGTCCCAAATGTCACCGGATCTGGTGTCAATTTAAAGTAGTCCAGTTACACATTTGTGGGCTTATAACTTGGCTTCTGAATGTCCTAGAGCGAACAGGTTTGTTTTACTGTACTCCAATCAACAGCCCCTACAACCACAAAAAGGAATGGAGTCATTAGCACTTATGGTTTTTAAATGGCACCCAGAATTATTTTGCACGAAGCACAATTTCACATCATTCTGGGTTCATTTGTGCGAAAACAAGGTCCAATCAGGCTGAAACGTTACAGGAAGGTAGAATCTATTGAGTTGTAAGTGATCTGAACGTTTCATGATGATAGCACTTTCCTAAGGGGGTCAAACCATGTCCCAAATGTCACCGGATCTGGTGTCAATTTAAAGAAGTAGTCCAGTTACACATTTGTGGGCTTATAACTTGGCTTCTGAATGTCCTAGAGACATCAGGTTTGTTTTAGTGTACTCCAATCAACAGCCCCTACAACCACAAAAAGGAATGGAGTCATTAGCACTTATGGTTTGTAAATGGCACCCAGAATTATGTTGCACGAAGCACAATTTCACATCATTCTGGGTCCATTTGTGTGAAAACAAGGTCCAATCAGGCTGAAAAGTTACAAGAAGGTAGAATCTATTGAGTTGTAAGTGATCTGAACGTTTCATGATGATCGCACATTCTTAAAAGGGGTCAAACCATGTCCCAAAGGTCACCGGGCCTGGTGTCACTTTAACGAAGTAGTCCAGTTACACCTTTGTGGGCTTATAACTTGGCTTCTGAATGTCCTAGAGAGGTCAGGTTTGTTTTAGTGTACTCCAATCAACAGCCCCTACAACCACAAAAAGGAATGGAGTCATTAGCACTTATGGTTTGTAAATGGCACCCAGAATTATGTTGCACGAAGCACAATTTCACATCATTCTGGGTCCATTTGTGTGAAAACAAGGTCCAATCAGGCTGAAACGTTACAGGAAGGTAGAATCTATTGAGTTGTAAGTGATCTGAACGTTTCATGATGATAGCACTTTCCTAAGGGGGTCAAACCATGTCCCAAAGGTCACCGGATCTGGTGTCAATTTAAAGAAGTAGTCCAGTTACACATTTGTGGGTTTATAACTTGGCTTCTGAAAGTCCTAGAGAGATCAGGTTTATTTTAATGTACTCCAATCAACAGCCCCTACAACCACAAACAGGAATGGAGTCATTAGCACTCATGGTTTGTAAATGGCACCCAGAATAATGTTGAACGAAGCTCAATTTCACATCATTCTGGGTCCATTTGTGTGAAAACAAGGTCCAATCAGGCTGAAAAGTTACAAGAAGGTAGAATCTATTGAGTTGTAAGTGATCTGAACGTTTCATGATGATCGCACATTCCTATAGGGGGTCAAACCATGTCCCAAAGGTCACCGGGCCTGGTGTCACTTTAAAGAAGTAGTCCAGTTACACCTTTGTGAGCTTATAACTTGGCTTCTGAATGTCCTAGAGAGGTCAGGTTTGTTTTAGTGTACTCCAATCAACAGCCCCTACAACCACAAAAAGGAATGGAGTCATTAGCACTTATGGTTTGTAAATGGCACCCAGAATTATGTTGCACGAAGCACAATTTCACATCATTCTGGGTCCATTTGTGTGAAAACAAGGTCCAATCAGGCTGAAACGTTACAGGAAGGTAGAATCTATTGAGTTGTAAGTGATCTGAAAGTTTCATGATGATAGCACTTTCCTAAGGGGGTCAAACCATGTCCCAAAGGTCACCGGATCTGGTGTCAATTTAAAGAAGTAGTCCAGTTACACATTTGTGGGTTTATAACTTGGCTTCTGAATGTCCTAGAGAGATCAGGTTTATTTTAATGTACTCCAATCAACAGCCCCTACAACCACAAACAGGAATGGAGTCATTAGCACTCATGGTTTGTAAATGGCACCCAGAATAATGTTGCACGAAGCACAATTTCACATCATTCTGGGTCCATTTGTGTGAAAACAAGGTCCAATCAGGCTGAAACGCTACAAGAAGGTAGAATCTATTGAGTTGTAAGTGATCTGAACGTTTCAAGATGATCGCACATTCCTATAGGGGGTAAAACCATGTCCCAAAGGTCACCGGGCCTGGTGTCACTTTAAAGAAGTAGTCCAGTTACACCTTTGTGGGCTTATAACTTGGCTTCTGAATGTCCTAGAGAGGTTAGGTTTGTTTTAGTGTACTCCAATCAACAGCCCCTACAACCACAAAAAGGAATGGAGTCATTAGCACTTATGGTTTGTAAATGGCACCCAGAATTATGTTGCACGAAGCACAATTTCACATCATTCTGGGTCCATTTGTGTGAAAACAAGGTCCAATCAGGCTGAAACTTTACAAGAAGGTAGAATCTATTGAGTTGTAAGTGATCTGAACGTTTCATGATGATCGCACATTCCTATAGGGGGTCAAACCATGTCCCAAAGGTCACCGGGCCTGGTGTCACTTTGAAGAAGTAGTCCAGTTACACCTTTGTGGGCTTATAACTTGGCTTCTGAATGTCCTAGAGAGGTCAGGTTTGTTTTAGTGTACTCCAATCAACAGCCCCTACAACCACAAAAAGGAATGGAGTCATTAGCACTTATGGTTTGTAAATGGCACCCAGAATTATGTTGCACGAAGCACAATTTCACATCATTCTGGGTCCATTTGTGTGAAAACAAGGTCCAATTAGGCTGAAACGTTACAGGAAGGTAGAATCTATTGAGTTGTAAGTGATCTGAACGTTTCATGATGATAGCACTTTCCTAAGGGGGTCAAACATTGTCCCAAAGGTCACCGGATCTGGTGTCAATTTAAAGAAGTAGTCCAGTTACACATTTGTGGGTTTATAACTTGGCTTCTGAAAGTCCTAGAGAGATCAGGTTTATTTTAATGTACTCCAATCAACAGCCCCTACAACCACAAACAGGAATGGAGTCATTAGCACTCATGGTTTGTAAATGGCACCCAGAATAATGTTGAACGAAGCTCAATTTCACATCATTCTGGGTCCATTTGTGTGAAAACAAGGTCCAATCAGGCTGAAAAGTTACAAGAAGGTAGAATCTATTGAGTTGTAAGTGATCTGAACGTTTCATGATGATCGCACATTCCTATAGGGGGTCAAACCATGTCCCAAAGGTCACCGGGCCTGGTGTCACTTTAAAGAAGTAGTCCAGTTACACCTTTGTGAGCTTATAACTTGGCTTCTGAATGTCCTAGAGAGGTCAGGTTTGTTTTAGTGTACTCCAATCAACAGCCCCTACAACCACAAAAAGGAATGGAGTCATTAGCACTTATGGTTTGTAAATGGCACCCAGAATTATGTTGCACGAAGCACAATTTCACATCATTCTGGGTCCATTTGTGTGAAAACAAGGTCCAATCAGGCTGAAACGTTACAGGAAGGTAGAATATATTGAGTTGTAAGTGATCTGAATGTTTCATGATGATAGCACTTTCCTAAGGGGGTCAAACCATGTCCCAAAGGTCACCGGATCTGGTGTCAATTTAAAGAAGTAGTCCAGTTACACATTTGTGGGCTTATAACTTGGCTTCTTGATGTCCTAGAGAGATCAGGTTTGTTTTATTGTACTCCAATCAACAGCCCCTACAACCACAAAAAGGAATGGAGTCCTTAGCACATATGATTTTTAAATGGCACCCAGAATTATGTTGCACGAAGCACAATTTCACATCATTCTGGGTTCATTTGTGCGAAAACAAGGTCCAATCAAGCTGAAATGTTACAGGAAGGTAGAATCTATTGAGTTGTAAGTGATCTGAACGTTTCATGATGATAGCACTTTCCTAAGGGGGTCAAACCATGTCCCAAAGGTCACCGGATCTGGTGTCAATTTAAAGAAGTAGACCAGTTACACATTTGTGGGCTTATAACTTGGCTTCTGAATGTCCTAGAGAGATCAGGTTTGTTTTAATGTACTCCAACCAACAGCCCCTACAACCACAAAAAGGAATGGAGTCATTAGCACTTATGGCACTTAATGGCACCCAGAATTATGTTGCACGAATCACAATTTCACATCATTCTGGGTCCATTTGTGTGAAAACAAGGTCCAATCAGGCTGAAACATTACAAGAAGGTAGAATCTATTGAGTTGTAAGTGATCTGAACGTTTCATGATGATCGCACATTCCTATAGGGGGTCAAACCATGTCCCAAAGGTCACCGGGCCTGGTGTCACTTTAAAGAAGTAGTCCAGTTACACGTTTGAGGGCTTATAACTTGGCTTCTGAATGTCCTAGAGAGATCAGGTTTATTTTAGTGTACTCCAATCAACAGCCCCTACAACCTCAAAAAGGAATGGAGTCATTAGCACTTATGGTTTGTAAATGGCACCCAGAATTATGTTGCACGAAGCACAAATTCACATCATTCTGGGTCCATTTGTGTGAAAACAAGGTCCAATCAGGCTGAAACGCTACAAGAAGGTAGAATCTATTGAGTTGTAAGTGATCTGAACGTTTAAAGATGATCGCACATTCCTATAGGGGGTAAAACCATGTCCCAAAGGTCACCGGATCTGGTGTCAATTTAAAGAAATAGTCCAGTTACACATTTGTGGGCTTATAACTTGGATTCTGAATGTCCTAGAGAGGTTAGGTTTGTTTTAGTATACTCCAATCAACAGCCCCTACAACCACAAAAAGGAATGGAGTCATTAGCACTTATGGTTTTTAAATGGCACCCAGAATTATGTTGCACGAAGCACAATTTCACATCATTCTGGGTTCATTTGTGTGAAAACAAGGTCCAATCAGGCTGAAACGTTACAGGAAGGTAGAATCTATTGAGTTGTAAGTGATCTGAACGTTTCATGATGATAGCGCTTTCCTAAGGGGGTCAAACCATGTCCCAAATGTCACCGGATCTGGTGTCGATTTAAAGTAGTCCAGTTACACATTTGTGGGCTTATAACTTGGCTTCTGAATGTCCTAGAGCGAACAGGTTTGTTTTACTGTACTCCAATCAACAGCCCCTACAACCACAAAAAGGAATGGAGTCATTAGCACTTATGGTTTTTAAATGGCACCCAGAATTATTTTGCACGAAGCACAATTTCACATCATTCTGGGTTCATTTGTGCGAAAACAAGGTCCAATCAGGCTGAAACGTTACAGGAAGGTAGAATCTATTGAGTTGTAAGTGATCTGAACGTTTCATGATGATAGCACTTTCCTAAGGGGGTCAAACCATGTCCCAAATGTCACCGGATCTGGTGTCAATTTAAAGAAGTAGTCCAGTTACACATTTGTGGGCTTATAACTTGGCTTCTGAATGTCCTAGAGAGATCAGGTTTGTTTTAGTGTACTCCAATCAACAGCCCCTACAACCACAAAAAGGAATGGAGTCATTAGCACTTATGGTTTGTAAATGGCACCCAGAATTATGTTGCACGAAGCACAATTTCACATCATTCTGGGTCCATTTGTGTGAAAACAAGGTCCAATCAGGCTGAAAAGTTACAAGAAGGTAGAATCTATTGAGTTGTAAGTGATCTGAACGTTTCATGATGATCGCACATTCCTAAAAGGGGTCAAACCATGTCCCAAAGGTCACCGGGCCTGGTGTCACTTTAACGAAGTAGTCCAGTTACACCTTTGTGGGCTTATAACTTGGCTTCTGAATGTCCTAGAGAGGTCAGGTTTGTTTTAGTGTACTCCAATCAACAGCCCCTACAACCACAAAAAGGAATGGAGTCATTAGCACTTATGGTTTGTAAATGGCACCCAGAATTATGTTGCACGAAGCACAATTTCACATCATTCTGGGTCCATTTGTGTGAAAACAAGGTCCAATCAGGCTGAAACGTTACAGGAAGGTAGAATCTATTGAGTTGTAAGTGATCTGAACGTTTCATGATGATAGCACTTTCCTAAGGGGGTCAAACCATGTCCCAAAGGTCACCGGATCTGGTGTCAATTTAAAGAAGTAGTCCAGTTACACATTTGTGGGTTTATAACTTGGCTTCTGAAAGTCCTAGAGAGATCAGGTTTATTTTAATGTACTCCAATCAACAGCCCCTACAACCACAAACAGGAATGGAGTCATTAGCACTCATGGTTTGTAAATGGCACCCAGAATAATGTTGAACGAAGCTCAATTTCACATCATTCTGGGTCCATTTGTGTGAAAAAAAGGTCCAATCAGGCTGAAAAGTTACAAGAAGGTAGAATCTATTGAGTTGTAAGTGATCTGAACGTTTCATGATGATCGCACATTCCTATAGGGGGTCAAACCATGTCCCAAAGGTCACCGGGCCTGGTGTCACTTTAAAGAAGTAGTCCAGTTACACCTTTGTGAGCTTATAACTTGGCTTCTGAATGTCCTAGAGAGGTCAGGTTTGTTTTAGTGTACTCCAATCAACAGCCCCTACAACCACAAAAAGGAATGGAGTCATTAGCACTTATGGTTTGTAAATGGCACCCAGAATTATGTTGCACGAAGCACAATTTCACATCATTCTGGGTCCATTTGTGTGAAAACAAGGTCCAATCAGGCTGAAACGTTACAGGAAGGTAGAATCTATTGAGTTGTAAGTGATCTGAACGTTTCATGATGATAGCACTTTCCTAAGGGGGTCAAACCATGTCCCAAAGGTCACCGGATCTGGTGTCAATTTAAAGAAGTAGTCCAGTTACACATTTGTGGGTTTATAACTTGGCTTCTGAATGTCCTAGAGAGATCAGGTTTATTTTAATGTACTCCAATCAACAGCCCCTACAACCACAAACAGGAATGGAGTCATTAGCACTCATGGTTTGTAAATGGCACCCAGAATAATGTTGCACGAAGCACAATTTCACATCATTCTGGGTCCATTTGTGTGAAAACAAGGTCCAATCAGGCTGAAACGCTACAAGAAGGTAGAATCTATTGAGTTGTAAGTGATCTGAACGTTTCAAGATGATCGCACATTCCTATAGGGGGTAAAACCATGTCCCAAAGGTCACCGGGCCTGGTGTCACTTTAAAGAAGTAGTCCAGTTACACCTTTGTGGGCTTATAACTTGGCTTCTGAATGTCCTAGAGAGGTTAGGTTTGTTTTAGTGTACTCCAATCAACAGCCCCTACAACCACAAAAAGGAATGGAGTCATTAGCACTTATGGTTTGTAAATGGCACCCAGAATTATGTTGCACGAAGCACAATTTCACATCATTCTGGGTCCATTTGTGTGAAAACAAGGTCCAATCAGGCTGAAACTTTACAAGAAGGTAGAATCTATTGAGTTGTAAGTGATCTGAACGTTTCATGATGATCGCACATTCCTATAGGGGGTCAAACCATGTCCCAAAGGTCACCGGGCCTGGTGTCACTTTGAAGAAGTAGTCCAGTTACACCTTTGTGGGCTTATAACTTGGCTTCTGAATGTCCTAGAGAGGTCAGGTTTGTTTTAGTGTACTCCAATCAACAGCCCCTACAACCACAAAAAGGAATGGAGTCATTAGCACTTATGGTTTGTAAATGGCACCCAGAATTATGTTGCACGAAGCACAATTTCACTTCATTCTGGGTCCATTTGTGTGAAAACAAGGCCCAATCAGGCTGAAACGTTACAGGAAGGTAGAATATATTGAGTTGTAAGTGATCTGAATGTTTCATGATGATAGCACTTTCCTAAGGGGGTCAAACCATGTCCCAAAGGTCACCGGATCTGGTGTCAATTTAAAGAAGTAGTCCAGTTACACATTTGTGGGCTTATAACTTGGCTTCTTGATGTCCTAGAGAGATCAGGTTTGTTTTAATGTACTCCAATCAACAGCCCCTACAACCACAAAAAGGAATGGAGTCATTAGCACTTATGGTTGGTAAATGGCACCCAGAATTATGTTGCACGAAGCACAATTTCACATCATTCTGGGTCCATTTGTGTGAAAACAAGGTCCAATCAGGCTGAAATGTTACAGGAAGGTAGAATCTATTGAGTTGTAAGTGATCTGAACGTTTCATGATGATAGGACTTTCCTAAGGGGGTGAAACCATGTCCCAAAGGTCACCGGATCTGGTGTCAATTTAAAGAAGTAGTCCAGTTACACATTTGTGGGCATATAACTTGGCTTCTTAATGTCCTAGAGAGATCAGGTTTGTTTTAATGTACTCCAATCAACAGCCCCTACAACCACAAAAAGGAATGGAGTCATTACTACTTAGGGTTTGTAAATGGCACCCAGAATTATGTTGCACGAAGCACAATTTCACATCATTCTGGGTTCATTTGTGTGAAAACAAGGTCCAATCAGGCTGAAACGTTACAGGAAGGTAGAATCTATTGAGTTGTAAGTGATCTGAACGTTTCATGGTGATAGCGCTTTCCTAAGGGGGTCAAACCATGTCCCAAAGGTCACCGGATCTGGTGTCAATTTAAAGAAGTAGTCCAGTTACACATTTGTGGGCTTATAACTTGGCTTCTGAATGTCCTAGAGCGATCAGGTTTGTTTTACTGTACTCCAATCAAAAGCCCCTACAACCACAAAAAGGAATGGAGTCCTTAGCACTTATGGTTTTTAAATGGCACCCAGAATTATGTTGCACGAAGCACAATTTCACATCATTCTGGGTTCATTTGTGCGAAAACAAGGTCCAGTCAGGCTGAAACGTTACAGGAAGGTAGAATCTATTGAGTTGTAAGTGATCTGAACGTTTCATGATGATAGCACTTTCCTAAGGGCGTCAAACCATGTCCCAAAGGTCACCGGATCTGGTGTCAATTTAAAGAAGTAGACCAGTTACACATTTGTGGGCTTATAACTTGGCTTCTGAATGTCCTAGAGAGATCAGGTTTGTTTTAATGTACTCCAACCAACAGCCCCTACAACCACAAAAAGGAATGGAGTCATTAGCACTTATGGTTTGTAAATGGCACCCAGAATTATGTTGCACGAAGCACAATTTCACATCATTCTGGGTCCATTTGTGTGAAAACAAGGTCCAATAAGGCTGAAACGTTACAAGAAGGTAGAATCTATTGAGTTGTAAGTGATCTGAACGTTTCATGATGATCGCACATTCCTATAGGGGGTAAAACCATGTCCCAAAGGTCACCGGGCCTGGTGTCACTTTAAAGAAGTAGTCCAGTTACACCTTTGTGGGCTTATAACTTGAATTCTGAATGTCCTAGAGAGGTTAGGTTTGTTTTAGTGTACTCCAATCAACAGCCCCTACAACCACAAAAAGGAATGGAGTCATTAGCACTTATTGTTTGTAAATGGCACCCAGAATTATGTTGCACGAAGCACAATTTCACATCATTCTGGGTCCATTTGTGTGAAAACAAGGTCCAATCAGGCTGAAACGTTACAGGAAGGTAGAATCTATTGAGTTGTAAGTGATCTGAACGTTTCATGATGATAGCACTTTCCTAAGGGGGTAAAACCATGTCCCAAAGGTCACCGGATCTGGTGTCAATTTAAAGAAATAGTCCAGTTACACATTTGTTGGCTTATAACTTGGATTCTGAATGTCCTAGAGAGATCAGGTTTGTTTTAGTATACTCCAATCAACAGCCCCTACAACCACAAAAAGGAATGGAGTCATTAGCACTTATGGTTTGTAAATGGCACCAAGAATTATGTTGCACGAAGCACAATTTTACATCATTCTGGGTTCATTTGTGTGAAAAAAAGGTCCAATCAGGCTGAAACGTTACAGGAAGGTAGAATCTATTGAGTTGTAAGTGATCTGAACGTTTCATGATGATAGCGCTTTCCTAAGGGGGTCAAACCATGTCCCAAAGGTCACCGGATTTGGTGTCAATTTAAAGAAGTAGTCCAGTTACACATTTGTGGGCTTATAACTTGGCTTCTAAATGTCCTAGAGCGAACAGGTTTGTTTTACTGTACTCCAATCAACAGCCCCTACAACCACAAAAAGGAATGGAGTCATTAGCACTTATGGTTTTTAAATGGCACCCAGAAATATTTTGCACGAAGCACAATTTCACATCATTCTGGGTTCATTTGTGCGAAAACAACGTCCAATCAGGCTGAAACGTTACAGGAAGGTAGAATCTATTGAGTTGTAAGTGATCTGAACGTTTCATGATGGTAGCACTTTCCTAAGGGGGTCAAACCATGTCCCAAAGGTCACCGGATCTGGTGTCAATTTAAAGAAGTAGTCCAGTTACACATTTGTGGGTTTATAACTTGGCTTCTGAATGTCCTAGAGAGATCAGGTTTATTTTAATGTACTCCAATCAACAGCCCCTACAACCACAAAAAGGAATGGAGTCATTAGCACTCATGGTTTGTAAATGGCACCCAGAATTATGTTGCACGAAGCACAATTTCACATCATTCTGGGTCCATTTGTGTGAAAACAAGGTCCAATCAGGCTGAAACGTTACAAGAAGGTAGAATCTATTGAGTTGTAAGTGATCTGAACGTTTCATGATGATATCACATTCCTATAGGGGGTAAAACCATGTCCCAAAGGTCACCGGGCCTGGTGTCACTTTAAAGAAGTAGTCCAGTTACACCTTTGTGGTCTTATAACTTGAATTCTGAATGTCCTAGAGAGATCAGGTTTGTTTTAATGTACTCCAATCAACAGCCCCTACAACCACAAAAAGGAATGGAGTCATTAGCACTTATGGTTTGTAAATGGCACCCATAATTATGTTGCACGAAGCACAATTTCACATCAGTCTGGGTCCATTTGTGTGAAAACAAGGTCCAATCAGGCTGAAACGTTACAGGAAGGTAGAATCTATTGAGTTGTAAGTGATCTGAACGTTTCATGATGATAGCACTTTCCTAAGGGGGTAAAACCATGTCCCAAAGGTCACCGGATCTGGTGTCAATTTAAAGAAATAGTCCAGTTACACATTTGTGGGCTTATAACTTGGATTCTGAATGTCCTAGAGAGGTCAGGTTTGTTTTAGTATACTCCAATCAACAGCCCCTACAACCACAAAAAGGAATGGAGTCATTAGCACTTATGGTTTGTAAATGGCACCAAGAATTATGTTGCACGAAGCACAATTTCACATCATTCTGGGTTCATTTGTGTGAAAACAAGGTCCAATCAGGCTGAAACGTTACAGGAAGGTAGAATCTATTGAGTTGTAAGTTTTCTGAACGTTTCATGATGATAGCGCTTTCCTAAGGGGGTCAAACCATGTCCCAAAGGTCACCGGATTTGGTGTCAATTTAAAGAAGTAGTCCAGTTACACATTTGTGGGCTTATAACTTGGCTTCTAAATGTCCTAGAGCGAACAGGTTTGTTTTACTGTACTCCAATCAACAGCCCCTACAACCACAAAAAGGAATGGAGTCATTAGCACTTATGGTTTTTAAATGGCACCCAGAAATATTTTGCACGAAGCACAATTTCACATCATTCTGGGTCCATTTGTGTGAAAACAAGGTCCAATAAGGCTGAAACGTTACAAGAAGGTAGAATCTATTGAGTTGTAAGTGATCTGAACGTTTCATGATGATCGCACATTCCTATAGGGGGTAAAACCATGTCCCAAAGGTCACCGGGCCTGGTGTCACTTTAAAGAAGTAGTCCAGTTACACCTTTGTGGGCTTATAACTTGAATTCTGAATGTCCTAGAGAGGTTAGGTTTGTTTTAGTGTACTCCAATCAACAGCCCCTACAACCACAAAAAGGAATGGAGTCATTAGCACTTATTGTTTGTAAATGGCACCCAGAATTATGTTGCACGAAGCACAATTTCACATCATTCTGGGTCCATTTGTGTGAAAACAAGGTCCAATCAGGCTGAAACGTTACAGGAAGGTAGAATCTATTGAGTTGTAAGTGATCTGAACGTTTCATGATGATAGCACTTTCCTAAGGGGGTAAAACCATGTCCCAAAGGTCACCGGATCTGGTGTCAATTTAAAGAAATAGTCCAGTTACACATTTGTTGGCTTATAACTTGGATTCTGAATGTCCTAGAGAGATCAGGTTTGTTTTAGTATACTCCAATCAACAGCCCCTACAACCACAAAAAGGAATGGAGTCATTAGCACTTATGGTTTGTAAATGGCACCAAGAATTATGTTGCACGAAGCACAATTTTACATCATTCTGGGTTCATTTGTGTGAAAAAAAGGTCCAATCAGGCTGAAACGTTACAGGAAGGTAGAATCTATTGAGTTGTAAGTGATCTGAACGTTTCATGATGATAGCGCTTTCCTAAGGGGGTCAAACCATGTCCCAAAGGTCACCGGATTTGGTGTCAATTTAAAGAAGTAGTCCAGTTACACATTTGTGGGCTTATAACTTGGCTTCTAAATGTCCTAGAGCGAACAGGTTTGTTTTACTGTACTCCAATCAACAGCCCCTACAACCACAAAAAGGAATGGAGTCATTAGCACTTATGGTTTTTAAATGGCACCCAGAAATATTTTGCACGAAGCACAATTTCACATCATTCTGGGTTCATTTGTGCGAAAACAACGTCCAATCAGGCTGAAACGTTACAGGAAGGTAGAATCTATTGAGTTGTAAGTGATCTGAACGTTTCATGATGGTAGCACTTTCCTAAGGGGGTCAAACCATGTCCCAAAGGTCACCGGATCTGGTGTCAATTTAAAGAAGTAGTCCAGTTACACATTTGTGGGTTTATAACTTGGCTTCTGAATGTCCTAGAGAGATCAGGTTTATTTTAATGTACTCCAATCAACAGCCCCTACAACCACAAAAAGGAATGGAGTCATTAGCACTCATGGTTTGTAAATGGCACCCAGAATTATGTTGCACGAAGCACAATTTCACATCATTCTGGGTCCATTTGTGTGAAAACAAGGTCCAATCAGGCTGAAACGTTACAAGAAGGTAGAATCTATTGAGTTGTAAGTGATCTGAACGTTTCATGATGATATCACATTCCTATAGGGGGTAAAACCATGTCCCAAAGGTCACCGGGCCTGGTGTCACTTTAAAGAAGTAGTCCAGTTACACCTTTGTGGTCTTATAACTTGAATTCTGAATGTCCTAGAGAGATCAGGTTTGTTTTAATGTACTCCAATCAACAGCCCCTACAACCACAAAAAGGAATGGAGTCATTAGCACTTATGGTTTGTAAATGGCACCCATAATTATGTTGCACGAAGCACAATTTCACATCAGTCTGGGTCCATTTGTGTGAAAACAAGGTCCAATCAGGCTGAAACGTTACAGGAAGGTAGAATCTATTGAGTTGTAAGTGATCTGAACGTTTCATGATGATAGCACTTTCCTAAGGGGGTAAAACCATGTCCCAAAGGTCACCGGATCTGGTGTCAATTTAAAGAAATAGTCCAGTTACACATTTGTGGGCTTATAACTTGGATTCTGAATGTCCTAGAGAGGTCAGGTTTGTTTTAGTATACTCCAATCAACAGCCCCTACAACCACAAAAAGGAATGGAGTCATTAGCACTTATGGTTTGTAAATGGCACCAAGAATTATGTTGCACGAAGCACAATTTCACATCATTCTGGGTTCATTTGTGTGAAAACAAGGTCCAATCAGGCTGAAACGTTACAGGAAGGTAGAATCTATTGAGTTGTAAGTTTTCTGAACGTTTCATGATGATAGCGCTTTCCTAAGGGGGTCAAACCATGTCCCAAAGGTCACCGGATTTGGTGTCAATTTAAAGAAGTAGTCCAGTTACACATTTGTGGGCTTATAACTTGGCTTCTAAATGTCCTAGAGCGAACAGGTTTGTTTTACTGTACTCCAATCAACAGCCCCTACAACCACAAAAAGGAATGGAGTCATTAGCACTTATGGTTTTTAAATGGCACCCAGAAATATTTTGCACGAAGCACAATTTCACATCATTCTGGGTTCATTTGTGCGAAAACAACGTCCAATCAGGCTGAAACGTTACAGGAAGGTAGAATCTATTGAGTTGTAAGTGATCTGAACGTTTCATGATGGTAGCACTTTCCTAAGGGGGTCAAACCATGTCCCAAAGGTCACCGGATCTGGTGTCAATTTAAAGAAGTAGTCCAGTTACACATTTGTGGGCTTATAACTTGGCTTCTGAATGTCCTAGAGAGATCAGGTTTATTTTAATGTACTCCAATCAACAGCCCCTACAACCACAAAAAGGAATGGAGTCATTAGCACTCATGGTTTGTAAATGGCACCCAGAATTATGTTGCACGAAGCACAATTTCACATCATTCTGGGTCCATTTGTGTGAAAACAAGGTCCAATCAGGCTGAAACGTTACAAGAAGGTAGAATCTATTGAGTTGTAAGTGATCTGAACGTTTCATGATGATAGCACTTTCCTAAGGGGGTAAAACCATGTCCCAAAGGTCACCGGATCTGGTGTCAATTTAAAGAAATAGTCCAGTTACACATTTGTGGGCTTATAACTTGGATTCTGAATGTCCTAGAGAGATCAGGTTTGTTTTTGTATACTCCAATCAACAGCCCCTACAACCACAAAAAGGAATGGAGTCATTAGCACTTATGGTTTGTAAATGGCACCAAGAATTATGTTGCACGAAGCACAATTTCACATCATTCTGGGTTCATTTGTGTGAAAACAAGGTCCAATCAGGCAGAAACGTTACAGGAAGGTAGAATCTATTGAGTTGTAAGTTTTCTGAACGTTTCATGATGATAGCGCTTTCCTAAGGGGGTCAAACCATGTCCCAAAGGTCACCGGATTTGGTGTCAATTTAAAGAAGTAGTCCAGTTACACATTTGTGGGCTTATAACTTGGCTTCTAAATGTCCTAGAGCGAACAGGTTTGTTTTACTGTACTCCAATCAACAGCCCCTACAACCACAAAAAGGAATGGAGTCATTAGCACTTATGGTTTTTAAATGGCACCCAGAAATATTTTGCACGAAGCACAATTTCACATCATTCTGGGTTCATTTCTGCGAAAACAACGTCCAATCAGGCTGAAACATTACAGGAAGGTAGAATCTATTGAGTTGTAAGTGATCTGAACGTTTCATGATGGTAGCACTTTCCTAAGGGGGTCAAACCATGTCCCAAAGGTCACCGGATCTGGTGTCAATTTAAAGAAGTAGTCCAGTTACACATTTGTGGGTTTATAACTTGGCTTCTGAATGTCCTAGAGAGATCAGGTTTATTTTAATGTACTCCAATCAACAGCCCCTACAACCACAAAAAGGAATGGAGTCATTAGCACTCATGGTTTGTAAATGGCACCCAGAATTATGTTGCACGAAGCACAATTTCACATCATTCTGGGTCCATTTGTGTGAAAACAAGGTCCAATCAGGCTGAAACGTTACAAGAAGGTAGAATCTATTGAGTTGTAAGTGATCTGAACGTTTCATGATGATATCACATTCCTATAGGGGGTAAAACCATGTCCCAAAGGTCACCGGGCCTGGTGTCACTTTAAAGAAGTAGTCCAGTTACACCTTTGTGGGCTTATAACTTGAATTCTGAATGTCCTAGAGAGGTTAGGTTTGTTTTAGTGTACTCCAATCAACAGCCCCTACAACACAAAAAGGAATGGAGTCATTAGCACTTATGGTTTGTAAATGGCACCCAGAATTATGTTGCACGAAGCACAATTTCACTTCATTCTGGGTCCATTTGTGTGAAAACAAGGTCCAATCAGGCTGAAACGTTACAGGAAGGTAGAATGTATTGAGTTGTAAGTGATCTGAATGTTTCATGATGATAGCACTTTCCTAAGGGGGTCAAACCATGTCCCAAAGGTCACCGGATCTGGTGTCAATTTAAAGAAGTAGTCCAGTTACACATTTGTGGGCTTATAACTTGGCTTCTTAATGTCCTAGAGAGATCAGGTTTGTTTTAATGTACTCCAATCAACAGCCCCTACAACCACAAAAAGGAATGGAGTCATTAGCACTTATGGTTTGTAAATGGCACCCAGAATTATGTTGCACGAAGCACAATTTCACATCATTCTGGGTCCATTTGTGTGAAAACAAGGTCCAATCAGGCTGAAATGTTACAGGAAGGTAGGATCTATTGAGTTGTAAGTGATCTGAACGTTTCATGATGATAGCACTTTCCTAAGGGGGTCAAACCATGTCCCAAAGGTCACCGGATCTGGTGTCAATTTAAAGTAGTCCAGTTACACATTTGTGGGCTAATAACTTGCCTTCTTAATGTCCTAGAGAGATCAGGTTTAATTTAATGTACTCCAATCAACAGCCCCTACAACCACAAAAAGGAATGGAGTCATTAGAACTTATGGTTTGTAAATGGCACCCAGAATTATGTTGCACGAAGCACAATTTCACATCATTCTGGGTCCATTTGTGTGAAAACAAGGTCAAATCAGGCTGAAACGCTACAAGAAGGTAGAATCTATTGAGTTGTAAGTGATCTGAATGTTTCAAGATGATAGCACTTTCCTAAGGGGGTCAAACCATGTCCCAAAGGTCACCGGATTTGGTGTCAATTTAAAGAAGTAGTCCAGTTACACATTTGTGGGCTAATAACTTGGCTTCTAAATGTCCTAGAGCGAACAGGTTTGTTTTACTGTACTTCAATCAACAGCCCCTACAACCACAAAAAGGAATGGAGTCATTAGCACTTATGGTTTTTAAATGGCACCCAGAAATATTTTGCACGAAGCACAATTTCACATCATTCTGGGTTCATTTGTGCGAAAACAATGTCCAATCAGGCTGAAACGTTACAGGAAGGTAGAATCTATTGAGTTGTAAGTGATCTGAACGTTTCATGATGATAGCACTTTCCTAAGGGGGTCAAACCATGTCCCAAAGGTCACCGGATCTGGTGTCAATTTAAAGAAGTAGTCCAGTTACACATTTGTGGGCTTATAACGTGGCTTCTGAATGTCCTAGAGAGATCAGGTTTGTTTTAGTATACTCCAATGAACAGCCCCTACAACCACAAAAAGGAATGGAGTCATTAGCACTTATGGTTTGTAAATGGCACCCAGAATTATGTTGCACAAAGCACAATTTCACATCATTCTGGGTCCATTTGTGTGAAAACAAGGTCCAATCAGGCTGAAACGTTACAAGAAGGTAGAATCTATTGAGTTGTAAGTGATCTGAACGTTTCATGATGATCGCACATTCCTATAGGGGGACAAACCATGTCCCAAAGGTCACCGGGCCTGGTGTCACTTTAAAGAAGTAGTCCAGTTACACCTTTGTGGGCTTATAACTTGGCTTCTGAATGTCCTAGAGAGGTCAGGTTTGTTTTAGTGTACTCCAATCAACAGCCCCTACAACCACAAAAAGGAATGGAGTCATTAGCACTTATGGTTTGTAAATGGCACCCAGAATTATGTTGCACGAAGCACAATTTCACATCATTCTGGGTCCATTTGTGTGAAAACAAGGTCCAATCAGGCTGAAACGTTACAGGAAGGTAGAATCTATTGAGTTGTAAGTGATCTGAACGTTTCATGATGATAGCACTTTCCTAAGGGGGTCAAACCATGTCCCAAAGGTCACCGGATCTGGTGTCAATTTAAAGAAGTAGTCCAGTTACACATTTGTGGGCTTATAACTTGGCTTCTGAATGTCCTAGAGAGATCAGGTTTGTTTTAATGTACTCCAATCAACAGCCCCTAAAACCACAAAAAGGAATGGAGTCATTAGCACTTATGGTTTGTAAATGGCACCCAGAATTATTTTGCACAAAGCACAATTTCACATCATTCTGGGTTCATTTGTGTGAAAACAAGGTCCAATCAGGCTGAAACGTTACAGGAAGGTAGAATCTATTGAGTTGTAAGTGATCTGAACGTTTCATGATGATAGCACTTTCCTAAGGGGGTCAAACCATGTCCCAAAGGTCACCGGATCTGGTGTCAATTTAAAGAAGTAGTCCAGTTACACATTTGTGGGCTTATAACGTGGCTTCTGAATGTCCTAGAGAGATCAGGTTTGTTTTAGTATACTCCAATGAACAGCCCCTACAACCACAAAAAGGAATGGAGTCATTAGCACTTATGGTTTGTAAATGGCACCCAGAATTATGTTGCACAAAGCACAATTTCACATCATTCTGGGTCCATTTGTGTGAAAACAAGGTCCAATCAGGCTGAAACGTTACAAGAAGGTAGAATCTATTGAGTTGTAAGTGATCTGAACGTTTCATGATGATCGCACATTCCTATAGGGGGACAAACCATGTCCCAAAGGTCACCGGGCCTGGTGTCACTTTAAAGAAGTAGTCCAGTTACACCTTTGTGGGCTTATAACTTGGCTTCTGAATGTCCTAGAGAGGTCAGGTTTGTTTTAGTGTACGCCAATCAACAGCCCCTACAACCACAAAAAGGAATGGAGTCATTAGCACTTATGGTTTGTAAATGGCACCCAGAATTATGTTGCACGAAGCACAATTTCACATCATTCTGGGTCCATTTGTGTGAAAACAAGGTCCAATCAGGCTGAAACGTTACAGGAAGGTAGAATCTATTGAGTTGTAAGTGATCTGAACGTTTCATGATGATAGCACTTTCCTAAGGGGGTCAAACCATGTCCCAAAGGTCACCGGATCTGGTGTCAATTTAAAGAAGTAGTCCAGTTACACATTTGTGGGCTTATAACTTGGCTTCTGAATGTCCTAGAGAGATCAGGTTTGTTTTAATGTACTCCAATCAACAGCCCCTAAAACCACAAAAAGGAATGGAGTCATTAGCACTTATGGTTTGTAAATGGCACCCAGAATTATGTTGCACGAAGCACAATTTCACATCATTCTGGGTTCATTTGTGTGAAAACAAGGTCCAATCAGGCTGAAACGTTACAGGAAGGTAGAATCTATTGAGTTGTAAGTGATCTGAACGTTTCATGATGATAGCACTTTCCTAAGGGGGTCAAACCATGTCCCAAAGGTCACCGGGCCTGGTGTCACTTTAAAGAAGTAGTCCAGTTACACCTTTGTGAGCTTATAACTTGGCTTCTGAATGTCCTAGAGAGGTCAGGTTTGTTTTAGTGTACTCCAATCAACAGCCCCTACAACCACAAAAAGGAATGGAGTCATTAGCACTTATGGTTTGTAAATGGCACCCAGAATTATGTTGCACGAAGCACAATTTCACATCATTCTGGGTCCATTTGTGTGAAAACAAGGTCCAATCAGGCTGAAACGTTACAGGAAGGTAGAATCTATTGAGTTGTAAGTGATCTGAACGTTTCATGAAGATAGCACTTTCCTAAGGGGGTCAAACCATGTCCCAAAGGTCACCGGATCTGGTGTCAATTTAAAGAAGTAGTCCAGTTACACATTTGTGGGTTTATAACTTGGCTTCTGAATGTCCTAGAGAGATCAGGTTTATTTTAATGTACTCCAATCAACAGCCCCTACAACCACAAACAGGAATGGAGTCATTAGCACTCATGGTTTGTAAATGGCACCCAGAATAATGTTGCACGAAGCACAATTTCACATCATTCTGGGTCCATTTGTGTGAAAACAAGGTCCAATCAGGCTGAAACGTTACAAGAAGGTAGAATCTATTGAGTTGTAAGTGATCTGAACGTTTCATGATGATCGCACATTCCTATAGGGGGACAAACCATGTCCCAAAGGTCACCGGGCCTGGTGTCACTTTAAAGAAGTAGTCCAGTTACACCTTTGTGAGCTTATAACTTGGCTTCTGAATGTCCTAGAGAGGTCAGGTTTGTTTTAGTGTACTCCAATCAACAGCCCCTACAACCACAAAAAGGAATGGAGTCATTAGCACTTATGGTTTGTAAATGGCACCCAGAATTATGTTGCACGAAGCACAATTTCACATCATTCTGGGTCCATTTGTGTGAAAACAAGGTCCAATCAGGCTGAAACGTTACAGGAAGGTAG
Source organism: Nothobranchius furzeri (assembly GCF_043380555.1). Taxonomy (NCBI): domain Eukaryota; kingdom Metazoa; phylum Chordata; class Actinopteri; order Cyprinodontiformes; family Nothobranchiidae; genus Nothobranchius; species Nothobranchius furzeri. The sequence continues at coordinate 43,862,101 of NC_091748.1, forward strand.
AATCTATTGAGTTGTAAGTGATCTGAACGTTTCATGAAGATAGCACTTTCCTAAGGGGGTCAAACCATGTCCCAAAGGTCACCGGATCTGGTGTCAATTTAAAGAAGTAGTCCAGTTACACATTTGTGGGTTTATAACTTGGCTTCTGAATGTCCTAGAGAGATCAGGTTTATTTTAATGTACTCCAATCAACAGCCCCTACAACCACAAACAGGAATGGAGTCATTAGCACTCATGGTTTGTAAATGGCACCCAGAATAATGTTGCACGAAGCACAATTTCACATCATTCTGGGTCCATTTGTGTGAAAACAAGGTCCAATCAGGCTGAAACGTTACAAGAAGGTAGAATCTATTGAGTTGTAAGTGATCTGAACGTTTCATGATGATCGCACATTCCTATAGGGGGTCAAACCATGTCCCAAAGGTCACCGGGCCTGGTGTCACTTTAAAGAAGTAGTCCAGTTACACCTTTGTGAGCTTATAACTTGGCTTCTGAATGTCCTAGAGAGGTCAGGTTTGTTTTAGTGTACTCCAATCAACAGCCCCTACAACCACAAAAAGGAATGGAGTCATTAGCACTTATGGTTTGTAAATGGCACCCAGAATTATGTTGCACGAAGCACAATTTCACATCATTCTGGGTCCATTTGTGTGAAAACAAGGTCCAATCAGGCTGAAACGTTACAGGAAGGTAGAATCTATTGAGTTGTAAGTGATCTGAACGTTTCATGAAGATAGCACTTTCCTAAGGGGGTCAAACCATGTCCCAAAGGTCACCGGATCTGGTGTCAATTTAAAGAAGTAGTCCAGTTACACATTTGTGGGTTTATAACTTGGCTTCTGAATGTCCTAGAGAGATCAGGTTTATTTTAATGTACTCCAATCAACAGCCCCTACAACCACAAACAGGAATGGAGTCATTAGCACTCATGGTTTGTAAATGGCACCCAGAATAATGTTGCACGAAGCACAATTTCACATCATTCTGGGTCCATTTGTGTGAAAACAAGGTCCAATCAGGCTGAAACGTTACAAGAAGGTAGAATCTATTGAGTTGTAAGTGATCTGAACGTTTCATGATGATCGCACATTCCTATAGGGGGACAAACCATGTCCCAAAGGTCACCGGATCTGGTGTCATTTTAAAGAAGTAGTCCAGTTACACATTTGTGGGCTTATAACTTGGCTTCTGAATGTCCTAGAGAGGTCAGGTTTGTTTTAGTGTACTCCAATCAACAGCCCCTACAACCACAAAAAGGAATGGAGTCATTAGCACTTATGGTTTGTAAATGGCACCCAGAATTATGTTGCACGAAGCACAATTTCACTTCATTCTGGGTCCATTTGTGTGAAAACAAGGCCCAATCAGGCTGAAACGTTACAGGAAGGTAGAATATATTGAGTTGTAAGTGATCTGAATGTTTCATGATGATAGCACTTTCCTAAGGGGGTCAAACCATGTCCCAAAGGTCACCGGATCTGGTGTCAATTTAAAGAAGTAGTCCAGTTACACATTTGTGGGCTTATAACTTGGCTTCTTGATGTCCTAGAGAGATCAGGTTTGTTTTAATGTACTCCAATCAACAGCCCCTACAACCACAAAAAGGAATGGAGTCATTAGCACTTATGGTTGGTAAATGGCACCCAGAATTATGTTGCACGAAGCACAATTTCACACCATTCTGGGTCCATTTGTGTGAAAACAAGGTCCAATCAGGCTGAAACGTTACAGGAAGGTAGAATGTATTGAGTTGTAAGTGATCTGAACGTTTCATGATGATAGGACTTTCCTAAGGGGGTGAAACCATGTCCCAAAGGTCACCGGATCTGGTGTCAATTTAAAGAAGTAGTCCAGTTACACATTTGTGGGCTTATAACTTGGCTTCTTAATGTCCTAGAGAGATCAGGTTTGTTTTAATGTACTCCAATCAACAGCCCCTACAACCACAAAAAGGAATGGAGTCATTACTACTTATGGTTTGTAAATGGCACCCAGAATTATGTTGCACGAAGCACAATTTCACATCATTCTGGGTCCATTTGTGTGAAAACAAGGTCCAATCAGGCTGAAAAGTTACAAGAAGGTAGAATCTATTGAGTTGTAAGTGATCTGAACGTTTCATGATGATCGCACATTCCTATAGGGGGTCAAACCATGTCCCAAAGGTCACCGGGCCTGGTGTCACTTTAAAGAAGTAGTCCAGTTACACCTTTGTGAGCTTATAACTTGGCTTCTGAATGTCCTAGAGAGGTCAGGTTTGTTTTAGTGTACTCCAATCAACAGCCCCTACAACCACAAAAAGGAATGGAGTCATTAGCACTTATGGTTTGTAAATGGCACCCAGAATTATGTTGCACGAAGCACAATTTCACATCATTCTGGGTCCATTTGTGTGAAAACAAGGTCCAATCAGGCTGAAACGTTACAGGAAGGTAGAATCTATTGAGTTGTAAGTGATCTGAACGTTTCATGATGATAGCACTTTCCTAAGGGGGTCAAACCATGTCCCAAAGGTCACCGGATCTGGTGTCAATTTAAAGAAGTAGTCCAGTTACACATTTGTGGGCTTATAACTTGGCTTCTGAATGTCCTAGAGAGATCAGGTTTGTTTTAATGTACTCCAATCAACAGCCCCTAAAACCACAAAAAGGAATGGAGTCATTAGCACTTATGGTTTGTAAATGGCACCCAGAATTATGTTGCACGAAGCACAATTTCACATCATTCTGGGTTCATTTGTGTGAAAACAAGGTCCAATCAGGCTGAAACGTTACAGGAAGGTAGAATCTATTGAGTTGTAAGTGATCTGAACGTTTCATGATGATAGCACTTTCCTAAGGGGGTCAAACCATGTCCCAAAGGTCACCGGGCCTGGTGTCACTTTAAAGAAGTAGTCCAGTTACACCTTTGTGAGCTTATAACTTGGCTTCTGAATGTCCTAGAGAGGTCAGGTTTGTTTTAGTGTACTCCAATCAACAGCCCCTACAACCACAAAAAGGAATGGAGTCATTAGCACTTATGGTTTGTAAATGGCACCCAGAATTATGTTGCACGAAGCACAATTTCACATCATTCTGGGTCCATTTGTGTGAAAACAAGGTCCAATCAGGCTGAAACGTTACAGGAAGGTAGAATCTATTGAGTTGTAAGTGATCTGAACGTTTCATGAAGATAGCACTTTCCTAAGGGGGTCAAACCATGTCCCAAAGGTCACCGGATCTGGTGTCAATTTAAAGAAGTAGTCCAGTTACACATTTGTGGGTTTATAACTTGGCTTCTGAATGTCCTAGAGAGATCAGGTTTATTTTAATGTACTCCAATCAACAGCCCCTACAACCACAAACAGGAATGGAGTCATTAGCACTCATGGTTTGTAAATGGCACCCAGAATAATGTTGCACGAAGCACAATTTCACATCATTCTGGGTCCATTTGTGTGAAAACAAGGTCCAATCAGGCTGAAACGTTACAAGAAGGTAGAATCTATTGAGTTGTAAGTGATCTGAACGTTTCATGATGATCGCACATTCCTATAGGGGGACAAACCATGTCCCAAAGGTCACCGGGCCTGGTGTCACTTTAAAGAAGTAGTCCAGTTACACCTTTGTGAGCTTATAACTTGGCTTCTGAATGTCCTAGAGAGGTCAGGTTTGTTTTAGTGTACTCCAATCAACAGCCCCTACAACCACAAAAAGGAATGGAGTCATTAGCACTTATGGTTTGTAAATGGCACCCAGAATTATGTTGCACGAAGCACAATTTCACATCATTCTGGGTCCATTTGTGTGAAAACAAGGTCCAATCAGGCTGAAACGTTACAGGAAGGTAGAATCTATTGAGTTGTAAGTGATCTGAACGTTTCATGAAGATAGCACTTTCCTAAGGGGGTCAAACCATGTCCCAAAGGTCACCGGATCTGGTGTCAATTTAAAGAAGTAGTCCAGTTACACATTTGTGGGTTTATAACTTGGCTTCTGAATGTCCTAGAGAGATCAGGTTTATTTTAATGTACTCCAATCAACAGCCCCTACAACCACAAACAGGAATGGAGTCATTAGCACTCATGGTTTGTAAATGGCACCCAGAATAATGTTGCACGAAGCACAATTTCACATCATTCTGGGTCCATTTGTGTGAAAACAAGGTCCAATCAGGCTGAAACGTTACAAGAAGGTAGAATCTATTGAGTTGTAAGTGATCTGAACGTTTCATGATGATCGCACATTCCTATAGGGGGTCAAACCATGTCCCAAAGGTCACCGGGCCTGGTGTCACTTTAAAGAAGTAGTCCAGTTACACCTTTGTGAGCTTATAACTTGGCTTCTGAATGTCCTAGAGAGGTCAGGTTTGTTTTAGTGTACTCCAATCAACAGCCCCTACAACCACAAAAAGGAATGGAGTCATTAGCACTTATGGTTTGTAAATGGCACCCAGAATTATGTTGCACGAAGCACAATTTCACATCATTCTGGGTCCATTTGTGTGAAAACAAGGTCCAATCAGGCTGAAACGTTACAGGAAGGTAGAATCTATTGAGTTGTAAGTGATCTGAACGTTTCATGAAGATAGCACTTTCCTAAGGGGGTCAAACCATGTCCCAAAGGTCACCGGATCTGGTGTCAATTTAAAGAAGTAGTCCAGTTACACATTTGTGGGTTTATAACTTGGCTTCTGAATGTCCTAGAGAGATCAGGTTTATTTTAATGTACTCCAATCAACAGCCCCTACAACCACAAACAGGAATGGAGTCATTAGCACTCATGGTTTGTAAATGGCACCCAGAATAATGTTGCACGAAGCACAATTTCACATCATTCTGGGTCCATTTGTGTGAAAACAAGGTCCAATCAGGCTGAAACGTTACAAGAAGGTAGAATCTATTGAGTTGTAAGTGATCTGAACGTTTCATGATGATCGCACATTCCTATAGGGGGACAAACCATGTCCCAAAGGTCACCGGATCTGGTGTCATTTTAAAGAAGTAGTCCAGTTACACATTTGTGGGCTTATAACTTGGCTTCTGAATGTCCTAGAGAGGTCAGGTTTGTTTTAGTGTACTCCAATCAACAGCCCCTACAACCACAAAAAGGAATGGAGTCATTAGCACTTATGGTTTGTAAATGGCACCCAGAATTATGTTGCACGAAGCACAATTTCACTTCATTCTGGGTCCATTTGTGTGAAAACAAGGCCCAATCAGGCTGAAACGTTACAGGAAGGTAGAATATATTGAGTTGTAAGTGATCTGAATGTTTCATGATGATAGCACTTTCCTAAGGGGGTCAAACCATGTCCCAAAGGTCACCGGATCTGGTGTCAATTTAAAGAAGTAGTCCAGTTACACATTTGTGGGCTTATAACTTGGCTTCTTGATGTCCTAGAGAGATCAGGTTTGTTTTAATGTACTCCAATCAACAGCCCCTACAACCACAAAAAGGAATGGAGTCATTAGCACTTATGGTTGGTAAATGGCACCCAGAATTATGTTGCACGAAGCACAATTTCACACCATTCTGGGTCCATTTGTGTGAAAACAAGGTCCAATCAGGCTGAAACGTTACAGGAAGGTAGAATGTATTGAGTTGTAAGTGATCTGAACGTTTCATGATGATAGGACTTTCCTAAGGGGGTGAAACCATGTCCCAAAGGTCACCGGATCTGGTGTCAATTTAAAGAAGTAGTCCAGTTACACATTTGTGGGCTTATAACTTGGCTTCTTAATGTCCTAGAGAGATCAGGTTTGTTTTAATGTACTCCAATCAACAGCCCCTACAACCACAAAAAGGAATGGAGTCATTACTACTTATGGTTTGTAAATGGCACCCAGAATTATGTTGCACGAAGCACAATTTCACATCATTCTGGGTTCATTTGTGTGAAAACAAGGTCCAATCAGGCTGAAACGTTACAAGAATGTAGAATCTATTGAGTTGTAAGTGATCTGAACGTTTCATGATGATCGCACATTCCTATAGGGGGACAAACCATGTCCCAAAGGTCACCGGGCCTGGTGTCACTTTAAAGAAGTAGTCCAGTTACACCTTTGTGGGCTTATAACTTGGCTTCTGAATGTCCTAGAGAGGTCAGGTTTGTTTTAGTGTACTCCAATCAACAGCCCCTACAACCACAAAAAGGAATGGAGTCATTAGCACTTATGGTTTGTAAATGTCACCCAGAATTATGTTGCACGAAGCACAATTTCACATCATTCTGGGTCCATTTGTGTGAAAACAAGGTCCAATCAGGCTGAAACGTTACAGGAAGGTAGAATCTATTGAGTTGTAAGTGATCTGAACGTTTCATGATGATAGCACTTTCCTAAGGGGGTCAAACCATGTCCCAAAGGTCACTGGATCTGGTGTCAATTTAAAGAAGTAGTCCAGTTACACATTTGTGGGCTTATAACTTGGCTTCTGAATGTCCTAGAGAGATCAGGTTTGTTTTAATGTACTCCAATCAACAGCCCCTAAAACCACAAAAAGGAATGGAGTCATTAGCACTTATGGTTTGTAAATGGCACCCAGAATTATGTTGCACGAAGCACAATTTCACATCATTCTGGGTTCATTTGTGTGAAAACAAGGTCCAATCAGGCTGAAACGTTACAGGAAGGTAGAATCTATTGAGTTGTAAGTGATCTGAACGTTTCATGATGATAGCACTTTCCTAAGGGGGTCAAACCATGTCCCAAAGGTCACCGGATCTGGTGTCAATTTAAAGAAGTAGTCCAGTTACACATTTGTGGGTTTATAACTTGGCTTCTGAATGTCCTAGAGAGATCAGGTTTATTTTAACGTACTCCAATCAACAGCCCCTACAACCACAAACAGGAATGGAGTCATTAGCACTCATGGTTTGTAAATGGCACCCAGAATAATGTTGCACGAAGCTCAATTTCACATCATTCTGGGTCCATTTGTGTGAAAACAAGGTCCAATCAGGCTGAAAAGTTACAAGAAGGTAGAATCTATTGAGTTGTAAGTGATCTGAACGTTTCATGATGATCGCACATTCCTATAGGGGGTCAAACCATGTCCCAAAGGTCACCGGGCCTGGTGTCACTTTAAAGAAGTAGTCCAGTTACACCTTTGTGAGCTTATAACTTGGCTTCTGAATGTCCTAGAGAGGTCAGGTTTGTTTTAGTGTACTCCAATCAACAGCCCCTACAACCACAAAAAGGAATGGAGTCATTAGCACTTATGGTTTGTAAATGGCACCCAGAATTATGTTGCACGAAGCACAATTTCACATCATTCTGGGTCCATTTGTGTGAAAACAAGGTCCAATCAGGCTGAAACGTTACAGGAAGGTAGAATCTATTGAGTTGTAAATTTTCTGAACGTTTCATGATGATAGCACTTTCCTAAGGGGGTCAAACCATGTCCCAAAGGTCACCGGATCTGGTGTCAATTTAAAGAAGTAGTCCAGTTACACATTTGTGGGTTTATAACTTGGCTTCTGAATGTCCTAGAGAGATCAGGTTTATTTTAATGTACTCCAATCAACAGCCCCTACAACCACAAACAGGAATGGAGTCATTAGCACTCATGGTTTGTAAATGGCACCCAGAATAATGTTGCACGAAGCACAATTTCACATCATTCTGGGTCCATTTGTGTGAAAACAAGGTCCAATCAGGCTGAAACGCTACAAGAAGGTAGAATCTATTGAGTTGTAAGTGATCTGAACGTTTCAAGATGATCGCACATTCCTATAGGGGGTAAAACCATGTCCCAAAGGTCACCGGGCCTGGTGTCACTTTAAAGAAGTAGTCCAGTTACACCTTTGTGGGCTTATAACTTGGCTTCTGAATGTCCTAGAGAGGTTAGGTTTGTTTTAGTGTACTCCAATCAACAGCCCCTACAACCACAAAAAGGAATGGAGTCATTAGCACTTATGGTTTGTAAATGGCACCCAGAATTATGTTGCACGAAGCACAATTTCACTTCATTCTGGGTCCATTTGTGTGAAAACAAGGCCCAATCAGGCTGAAACGTTACAGGAAGGTAGAATATATTGAGTTGTAAGTGATCTGAATGTTTCATGATGATAGCACTTTCCTAAGGGGGTCAAACCATGTACCAAAGGTCACCGGATCTGGTGTCAATTTAAAGAAGTAGTCCAGTTACACATTTGTGGGCTTATAACTTGGCTTCTTGATGTCCTAGAGAGATCAGGTTTGTTTTAATGTACTCCAATCAACAGCCCCTACAACCACAAAAAGGAATGTAGTCATTAGCACTTATGGTTGGTAAATGGCACCCAGAATTATGTTGCACGAAGCACAATTTCACATCATTCTGGGTCCATTTGTGTGAAAACAAGGTCCAATCAGGCTGAAACGTTACAGGAAGGTAGAATGTATTGAGTTGTAATTGATCTGAACGTTTCATGGTGATAGCACTTTCCTAAGGGGGTCAAACCATGTCCCAAAGGTCACCGGATCTGGTGTCAATTTAAAGAAGTAGTCCAGTTACACATTTGTGGGCTTATAACTTGGCTTATGAATGTCCTAGAGCGATCAGGTTTGTTTTACTGTACTCCAATCAACAGCCCCTACAACCACAAAAAGGAATGGAGTCCTTAGCACTTATGGTTTTTAAATGGCACCCAGAATTATGTTGCACGAAGCACAATTTCACATCATTCTGGGTTCATTTGTGCGATAACAAGGTCCAGTCAGGCTGAAACGTTACAGGAAGGTAGAATCTATTGAGTTGTAAGTGATCTGAATGTTTCATGATGATAGCACTTTCCTAAGGGCGTCAAACCATGTCCCAAAGGTCACCGGATCTGGTGTCAATTTAAAGAAGTAGACCAGTTACACATTTGTGGGCTTATAACTTGGCTTCTGAATGTCCTAGAGAGATCAGCTTTGTTTTAATGTACTCCAACCAACAGCCCCTACAACCACAAAAAGGAATGGAGTCATTAGCACTTATGGTTTGTAAATGGCACCCAGAATTATGTTGCACGAAGCACAATTTCACTTCATTCTGGGTCCATTTGTGTGAAAACAAGGTCCAATCAGGCTGAAACGTTACAAGAAGGTAGAATCTATTGAGTTGTAAGTGATCTGAACGTTTCATGATGATCGCACATTCCTATAGGGGTAAAACCATGTCCCAAAGGTCACCGGGCCTGGTGTCACTTTAAAGAAGTAGTCCAGTTACACCTTTGTGGGCTTATAACTTGAATTCTGAATGTCCTAGAGAGGTTAGGTTTGTTTTAGTGTACTCCAATCAACAGCCCCTACAACCACAAAAAGGAATGGAGTCATTAGCACTTATTGTTTGTAAATGGCACCCAGAATTATGTTGCACGAAGCACAATTTCACATCATTCTGGGTCCATTTGTGTGAAAACAAGGTCCAATCAGGCTGAAACGTTACAGGAAGGTAGAATCTATTGAGTTGTAAGTGATCTGAACGTTTCATGATGATAGCACTTTCCTAAGGGGGTAAAACCATGTCCCAAAGGTCACCGGATCTGGTGTCAATTTAAAGAAATAGTCCAGTTACACATTTGTGGGCTTATAACTTGGATTCTGAATGTCCTAGAGAGATCAGGTTTGTTTTAGTATACTCCAATCAACAGCCCCTACAACCACAAAAAGGAATGGAGTCATTAGCACTTATGGTTTGTAAATGGCACCCAGAATTATGTTGCACGAAGCACAATTTCACATCATTCTGGGTTCATTTGTGTGAAAACAAGGTCCAATCAGGCTGAAATGTTACAGGAAGGTAGAATCTATTGAGTTGTAAGTGATCTGAACGTTTCATGATGATAGCGCTTTCCTAAGGGGGTCAAACCATGTCCCAAAGGTCACCGGATCTGGTGTCAATTTAAAGAAGTAGTCCAGTTATACATTTGTGGGCTTATAACTTGGCTTCTTGATGTCCTAGAGAGATTAGGTTTGTTTTAATGTACTCCAATCAACAGCCCCTACAACCACAAAAAGGAATGGAGTCATTAGCACTTATGGTTGGTAAATGGCACCCAGAATTATGTTGCACGAAGCACAATTTCACATCATTCTGGGTCCATTTGTGTGAAAACAAGGTCCAATCAGGCTGAAACGTTACAGGAAGGTAGAATGTATTGAGTTGTAAGTGATCTGAACGTTTCATGATGATAGGACTTTCCTAAGGGGGTGAAACCATGTCCCAAAGGTCACCGGATCTGGTGTCAATTTTAAAGAAGTAGTCCAGTTACACATTTGTGGGCTTATAACTTGGCTTCTTAATGTCCTAGAGAGATCAGGTTTGTTTTAATGTACTCCAATCAACAGCCCCTACAACCACAAAAAGGAATGGAGTCATTACTACTTATGGTTTGTAAATGGCACCCAGAATTATGTTGCACGAAGCACAATTTCACATCATTCTGGGTTCATTTGTGTGAAAACAAGGTCCAATCAGGCTGAAACGTTACAGGAAGGTAGAATCTATTGAGTTGTAAGTGATATGAACGTTTCATGGTGATAGCGCTTTCCTAAGGGGGTCAAACCATGTCCCAAAGGTCACCGGATCTGGTGTCAATTTAAAGAAGTAGTCCAGTTACACATTTGTGGGCTTATAACTTGGCTTATGAATGTCCTAGAGCGATCAGGTTTGTTTTACTGTACTCCAATCAACAGCCCCTACAACCACAAAAAGGAATGGAGTCCTTAGCACTTATGGTTTTTAAATGGCACCCAGAATTATGTTGCACGAAGCACAATTTCACATCATTCTGGGTTCATTTGTGCGAAAACAAGGTCCAGTCAGGCTGAAACGTTACAGGAAGGTAGAATCTATTGAGTTGTAAGTGATCTGAATGTTTCATGATGATAGCACTTTCCTAAGGGCGTCAAACCATGTCCCAAAGATCACCGGATCTGGTGTCAATTTAAAGAAGTAGACCAGTTACACATTTGTGGGCTTATAACTTGGCTTCTGAATGTCCTAGAGAGATCAGCTTTGTTTTAATGTACTCCAACCAACAGCCCCTACAACCACAAAAAGGAATGGAGTCATTAGCACTTATGGTTTGTAAATGGCACCCAGAATTATGTTGCACGAAGCACAATTTCACATCATTCTGGGTCCATTTGTGTGAAAACAAGGTCCAATCAGGCTGAAACGTTACAAGAAGGTAGAATCTATTGAGTTGTAAGTGATCTGAACGTTTCATGATGATCGCACATTCCTATAGGGGGTAAAACCATGTCCCAAAGGTCACCGGGCCTGGTGTCACTTTAAAGAAGTAGTCCAGTTACACCTTTGTGGGCTTATAACTTGAATTCTGAATGTCCTAGAGAGGTTAGGTTTGTTTTAGTGTACTCCAATCAACAGCCCCTACAACCACAAAAAGGAATGGAGTCATTAGCACTTATTGTTTGTAAATGGCACCCAGAATTATGTTGCACGAAGCACAATTTCACATCATTCTGGGTCCATTTGTGTGAAAACAAGGTCCAATCAGGCTGAAACGTTACAGGAAGGTAGAATCTATTGAGTTGTAAGTGATCTGAACGTTTCATGATGATAGCACTTTCCTAAGGGGGTAAAACCATGTCCCAAAGGTCACCGGATCTGGTGTCAATTTAAAGAAATAGTCCAGTTACACATTTGTGGGCTCATAACTTGGATTCTGAATGACCTAGAGAGATCAGGTTTGTTTTAGTATACTCCAATCAACAGCCCCTACAACCACAAAAAGGAATGGAGTCATTAGCACTTATGGTTTGTAAATGGCACCCAGAATTATGTTGCACGAAGCACAATTTCACATCATTCTGGGTTCATTTGTGTGAAAACAAGGTCCAATCAGACTGAAACGTTACAGGAAGGTAGAATCTATTGAGTTGTAAGTGATCTGAACGTTTCATGATGATAGCGCTTTCCTAAGGGGGTCAAACCATGTCCCAAAGGTCACCGGATTTGGTGTCAATTTAAAGAAGTAGTCCAGTTACACATTTGTGGGCTTATAACTTGGCTTCTAAATGTCCTAGAGCGAACAGGTTTGTTTTACTGTACTCCAATCAACAGCCCCTACAACCACAAAAAGGAATGGAGTCATTAGCACTTATGGTTTTTAAATGGCACCCAGAAATATTTTGCACGAAGCACAATTTCACATCATTCTGGGTTCATTTGTGCGAAAACAACGTCCAATCAGGCTGAAACGTTACAGGAAGGCAGAATCTATTGAGTTGTAAGTGATCTGAACGTTTCATGATGATAGCACTTTCCTAAGGGGGTCAAACCATGTCCCAAAGGTCACCGGATCTGGTGTCAATTTAAAGAAGTAGTCCAGTTACACATTTGTGGGCTTATAACGTGGCTTCTGAATGTCCTAGAGAGATCAGGTTTGTTTTAGTATAATCCAATTAACAGCCCCTACAACCACAAAAAGGAATGGAGTCATTAGCACTTATGGTTTGTAAATGGCACCCAGAATTATGTTGCACGAAGCACAATTTCACATCATTCTGGGTCCATTTGTGTGAAAACAAGGTCCAATAAGGCTGAAACGTTACAAGAAGGTAGAATCTATTGAGTTGTAAGTGATCTGAACGTTTCATGATGATCGCACATTCCTATAGGGGGACAAACCATGTCCCAAAGGTCACCGGGCCTGGTGTCACTTTAAAGAAGTAGTCCAGTTACACCTTTGTGGGCTTATAACTTGGCTTCTGAATGTCCTAGAGAGGTCAGGTTTGTTTTAGTGTACTCCAATCAACAGCCCCTACAACCACAAAAAGGAATGGAGTCATTAGCACTTATGGTTTGTAAATGGCACCAAGAATTATGTTGCACGAAGCACAATTTCACATCATTCTGGGTCCATTTGTGTGAAAACAAGGTCCAATCAGGCTGAAACGTTACAGGAAGGTAGAATCTATTGAGTTGTAAGTGATCTGAACGTTTCATGATGATAGCACTTTCCTAAGGGGGTCAAACCATGTCCCAAAGGTCACCGGATCTGGTGTCAATTTAAAGAAGTAGTCCAGTTACACATTTGTGGTCTTATAACTTGGCTTCTGAATGTCCTAGAGAGATCAGGTTTGTTTTAATGTACTCCAATCAACAGCCCCTAAAACCACAAAAAGGAATGGAGTCATTAGCACTTATGGTTTGTAAATGGCACCCAGAATTATGTTGCACGAAGCACAATTTCACATCATTCTGGGTCCATTTGTGTGAAAACAAGGTCCAATCAGGCTGAAACGTTACAGGAAGGTAGAATCTATTGAGTTGTAAGTGATCTGAACGTTTCATGATGATAGCACTTTCCTAAGGGGGTCAAACCATGTCCCAAAGGTCACCGGATCTGGTGTCAATTTAAAGAAGTAGTCCAGTTACACATTTGTGGGTTTATAACTTGGCTTCTGAATGTCCTAGAGAGATCAGGTTTATTTTAATGTACTCCAATCAACAGCCCCTACAACCACAAACAGGAATGGAGTCATTAGCACTCATGGTTTGTAAATGGCACCCAGAATAATGTTGCACGAAGCACAATTTCACATCATTCTGGGTCCATTTGTGTGAAAACAAGGTCCAATCAGGCTGAAACGCTACAAGAAGGTAGAATCTATTCAGTTGTAAGTGATCTGAACGTTTCAAGATGATCGCACATTCCTATAGGGGGTAAAACCATGTCCCAAAGGTCACCGGGCCTGGTGTCACTTTAAAGAAGTAGTCCAGTTACACCTTTGTGGGCTTATAACTTGGCTTCTGAATGTCCTAGAGAGGTTAGGTTTGTTTTAGTGTACTCCAATCAACAGCCCCTACAACCACAAAAAGGAATGGAGTCATTAGCACTTATGGTTTGTAAATGGCACCCAGAATTATGTTGCACGAAGCACAATTTCACATCATTCTGGGTCCATTTGTGTGAAAACAAGGTCCAATCAGGCTGAAACTTTACAAGAAGGTAGAATCTATTGAGTTGTAAGTGATCTGAACGTTTCATGATGATCGCACATTCCTATAGGGGGTCAAACCATGTCCCAAAGGTCACCGGGCCTGGTGTCACTTTGAAGAAGTAGTCCAGTTACACCTTTGTGGGCTTATAACTTGGCTTCTGAATGTCCTAGAGAGGTCAGGTTTGTTTTAGTGTACTCCAATCAACAGCCCCTACAACCACAAAAAGAAATGGAGTCATTAGCACTTATGGTTTGTAAATGGCACCCAGAATTATGTTGCACGAAGCACAATTTCACTTCATTCTGGGTCCATTTGTGTGAAAACAAGGCCCAATCAGGCTGAAACGTTACAGGAAGGTAGAATATATTGAGTTGTAAGTGATCTGAATGTTTCATGATGATAGCACTTTCCTAAGGGGGTCAAACCATGTCCCAAAGGTCACCGGATCTGGTGTCAATTTAAAGAAGTAGTCCAGTTACACATTTGTGGGCTTATAACTTGGCTTCTTGATGTCCTAGAGAGATCAGGTTTGTTTTAATGTACTCCAATCAACAGCCCCTACAAGCACAAAAAGGAATGGAGTCATTAGCACTTATGGTTGGTAAATGGCACCCAGAATTATGTTGCACGAAGCACAATTTCACATCATTCTGGGTCCATTTGTGTGAAAACAAGGTCCAATCAGGCTGAAACGTTACAGGAAGGTAGAATCTATTGAGTTGTAAGTGATCTGAACGTTTCATGATGATAGCGCTTTCCTAAGGGGGTCAAACCATGTCCCAAAGGTCACCGGATCTGGTGTCAATTTAAAGAAGTAGTCCAGTTACACATTTGTGGGCTTATAACTTGGCTTATGAATGTCCTAGAGAGATCAGGTTTGTTTTAATGTACTCCAACCAACAGCCCCTACAACCACAAAAAGGAATGGAGTCATTAGCACTTATGGTTTGTAAATGGCACCCAGAATTATGTTGCACGAAGCACAATTTCACATCATTCTGGGTCCATTTGTGTGAAAACAAGGTCCAATCAGGCTGAAACGTTACAAGAAGGTAGAATCTATTGAGTTGTAAGTGATCTGAACGTTTCATGATGATCGCACATTCCTATAGGGGGTAAAACCATGTCCCAAAGGTCACCGGGCCTGGTGTCACTTTAAAGAAGTAGTCCAGTTACACCTTTGTGGGCTTATAACTTGAATTCTGAATGTCCTAGAGAGGTTAGGTTTGTTTTAGTGTACTCCAATCAACAGCCCCTACAACCACAAAAAGGAATGGAGTCATTAGCACTTATTGTTTGTAAATGGCACCCAGAATTATGTTGCACGAAGCACAATTTCACATCATTCTGGGTCCATTTGTGTGAAAACAAGGTCCAATCAGGCTGAAACGTTACAGGAAGGTAGAATCTATTGAGTTGTAAGTGATCTGAACGTTTCATGATGATAGCACTTTCCTAAGGGGGTAAAACCATGTCCCAAAGGTCACCGGATCTGGTGTCAATTTAAAGAAATAGTCCAGTTACACATTTGTGGGCTTATAACTTGGATTCTGAATGTCCTAGAGAGATCAGGTTTGTTTTGGTATACTCCAATCAACAGCCCCTACAACCACAAAAAGGAATGGAGTCATTAGCACTTATGGTTTTTAAATGGCACCCAGAAATATTTTGCACGAAGCACAATTTCACATCATTCTGGGTTCATTTGTGCGAAAACAACGTCCAATCAGGCTGAAACGTTACAGGAAGGTAGAATCTATTGAGTTGTAAGTGATCTGAACGTTTCATGATGATAGCACTTTCCTAAGGGGGTCAAACCATGTCCCAAAGGTCACCGGAACTGGTGTCAATTTAAAGAAGTAGTCCAGTTACACATTTGTGGATTTTTAACGTGACTTCTGAATGTCCTAGAGAGATCAGGTTTGTTTTAGTATAATACATTAACAGCCCCTACAACCACAAAAAGGAATGGAGTCATTAGCACTTATGGTTTGTAAATGGCACCCAGAATTATGTTGCACGAAGCACAATTTCACATCATTCTGGGTCCATTTGTGTGAAAACAAGGTCCAATCAGGCTGAAACGTTACAAGAAGGTAGAATCTATTGAGTTGTAAGTGATCTGAACGTTTCATGATGATCGCACATTCCTATAGGGGGACAAACCATGTCCCAAAGGTCACCGGGCCTGGTGTCACTTTAAAGAAGTAGTCCAGTTACACCTTTGTGGGCTTATAACTTGGCTTCTGAATGTCCTAGAGAGGTCAGGTTTGTTTTAGTGTACTCCAATCAACAGCCCCTACAAACACAAAAAGGAATGGAGTCATTAGCACTTATGGTTTGTAAATGGCACCAAGAATTATGTTGCACGAAGCACAATTTCACATCATTCTGGGTCCATTTGTGTGAAAACAAGGTCCAATCAGGCTGAAACGTTTCAGGAAGGTAGAATCTATTGAGTTGTAAGTGATCTGAACGTTTCATGATGATAGCACTTTCCTAAGGGGGTCAAACCATGTCCCAAAGGTCACCGGATCTGGTGTCAATTTAAAGAAGTAGTCCAGTTACACATTTGTGGGCTTATAACTTGGCTTCTGAATGTCCTAGAGAGATCAGGTTTGTTTTAATGTACTCCAATCAACAGCCCCTAAAACCACAAAAAGGAATGGAGTCATTAGCACTTATGGTTTGTAAATGGCACCCAGAATTATGTTGCACGAAGCACAATTTCACATCATTCTGGGTTCATTTGTGTGAAAACAAGGTCCAATCAGGCTGAAACGTTACAGGAAGGTAGAATCTATTGAGTTGTAAGTGATCTGAACGTTTCATGATGATAGCACTTTCCTAAGGGGGTCAAACCATGTCCCAAAGGTCACCGGATCTGGTGTAAATTTAAAGAAGTAGTCCAGTTACACATTTGTGGGTTTATAACTTGGCTTCTGAATGTCCTAGAGAGATCAGGTTTATTTTAATGTACTCCAATCAACAGCCCCTACAACCACAAAAAGGAATGGAGTCATTAGCACTCATGGTTTGTAAATGGCATCCAGAATTATGTTGCACGAAGCACAATTTCACATCATTCTGGGTCCATTTGTGTGAAAACAAGGTCAAATCAGGCTGAAACGTTACAAGAAGGTAGAATCTATTGAGTTGTAAGTGATCTGAACGTTTCATGATGATATCACATTCCTATAGGGGGTAAAACCATGTCCCAAAGGTCACCGGGCCTGCTGTCACTTTAAAGAAGTAGTCCAGTTACACCTTTGTGGGCTTATAACTTGAATTCTGAATGTCCTAGAGAGGTTAGGTTTGTTTTAGTGTACTCCAATCAACAGCCCCTACAACACAAAAAGGAATGGAGTCATTAGCACTTATGGTTTGTAAATGGCACCCAGAATTATGTTGCACGAAGCACAATTTCACTTCATTCTGGGTCCATTTGTGTGAAAACAAGGTCCAATCAGGCTGAAATGTTACAGGAAGGTAGAATGTATTGAGTTGTAAGTGATCTGAACGTTTCATGATGATAGCACTTTCCTAAGGGGGTCAAACCATGTCCCAAAGGTCACCGGATCTGGTGTCAATTTAAAGAAGTAGTCCAGTTACACATTTGTGGGCTTATAACTTGGCTTCTTAATGTCCTAGAGAGATCAGGTTTGTTTTAATGTACTCCAATCAACAGCCCCTACAACCACAAAAAGGAATGGAGTCATTAGCACTTATGGTTTTTAAATGGCACCCAGAATTATTTTGCACGAAGCACAATTTCACATCATTCTGGGTCCATTTGTGTGAAAACAAGGTCCAATCAGGCTGAAATGTTACAGGAAGGTAGGATCTATTGAGTTGTAAGTGATCTGAACGTTTCATGATGATAGCACTTTCCTAAGGGGGTCAAACCATGTCCCAAAGGTCACCGGATCTGGTGTCAATTTAAAGTAGTCCAGTTACACATTTGTGGGCTAATAACTTGCCTTCTTAATGTCCTAGAGAGATCAGGTTTGTTTTAATGTACTCCAATCAACAGCCCCTACAACCACAAAAAGGAATGGAGTCATTAGCATTTATGGTTTGTAAATGGCACCCAGAATTATGTTACACGAAGCACAATTTCACATCATTCTGGGTCCATTTGTGTGAAAACAAGGTCAAATCAGGCTGAAACGCTACAAGAAGGTAGAATCTATTGAGTTGTAAGTGAGCTGAACGTTTCAAGATGATCGCACATTCCTATAGGGGTAAAACCATGGCCCAAAGGTCACCGGGCCTGGTGTCACTTTAAAGAAGTAGTCCAGTTACACCTTAGTGGGCTTATAACTTGGCTTCTGAATGTCCTAGAGAGGTTAGGTTTGTTTTAGTGTACTCCAATCAAAAGCCCCTACAACCACAAAAAGGAATGGAGTCATTAGCACTTATGGTTTGTAAATGGCACCCAGAATTATGTTGCACGAAGCACAATTTCACATCATTCTGGGTCCATTTGTGTGAAAACAAGGTCCAATCAGGCTGAAACGTTACAGGAAGGTAGAATCTATTGAGTTGTAAGTGATCTGAACGTTTCATGATGATAGCACTTTCCTAAGGGGGTCAAACCATGTCCCAAAGGTAACCGGATCTGGTGTCAATTTAAAGAAGTAGTCCAGTTACACATTTGTGGGCTTATAACTTGGCTTCTGAATGGCCTAGAGAGATCAGGTTTGTTTTAGTATACTCCAATGAACAGCCCCTACAACCACAAAAAGGAATGGAGTCATTAGCACTTATGGTTTGTAAATGGCACCCAGAATTATGTTGCACGAAGCACAATTTCACATCATTCTGGGTCCATTTGTGTGAAAACAAGGTCCAATCAGGCTGAAACGTTACAAGAAGGTAGAATCTATTGAGTTGTAAGTGATCTGAACGTTTCATGATGATCGCACATTCCTATAGGGGGACAAACCATGTCCCAAAGGTCACCGGGCCTGGTGTCACTTTAAAGAAGTAGTCCAGTTACACCTTTGTGGGCTTATAACTTGGCTTCTGAATGTCCTAGAGAGGTCAGGTTTGTTTTAGTGTACTCCAATCAACAGCCCCTACAACCACAAAAAGGAATGGAGTCATTAGCACTTATGGTTTGTAAATGGCACCCAGAATTATGTTGCACGAAGCACAATTTCACATCATTCTGGGTCCATTTGTGTGAAAACAAGGTCCAATCAGGCTGAAACGTTACAGGAAGGTAGAATCTATTGAGTTGTAAGTGATCTGAACGTTTCTTGATGATAGCACTTTCCTAAGGGGGTCAAACCATGTCCCAAAGGTCACCGGATCTGGTGTCAATTTAAAGAAGTAGTCCAGTTACACATTTGTGGGCTTATAACTTGGCTTCTGAATGTCCTAGAGAGATCAGGTTTGTTTTAATGTACTCCAATCAACAGCCCCTAAAACCACAAAAAGGAATGGAGTCATTAGCACTCATGGTTTGTAAATGGCACCCAGAATTATGTTGCACGAAGCACAATTTCACATCATTCTGGGTCCATTTGTGTGAAAACAAGGTCCAATCAGGCTGAAACGTTACAAGAAGGTAGAATCTATTGAGTTGTAAGTGATCTGAACGTTTCATGATGATATCACATTCCTATAGGGGGTAAAACCATGTCCCAAAGGTCACCGGGCCTGGTGTCAATTTAAAGAAGTAGTCCAGTTACACCTTTGTGGGCTTATAACTTGAATTCTGAATGTCCTAGAGAGGTTAGGTTTATTTTAGTGTACTCCAATCAACAGCCCCTACAACACAAAAAGGAATGGAGTCATTAGCACTTATGGTTTGTAAATGGCACCCAGAATTATGTTGCACAAAGCACAATTTCACTTCATTCTGGGTCCATTTGTGTGAAAACAAGGTCCAATCAGGCTGAAACGTTACAGGAAGTTAGAATGTATTGAGTTGTAAGTGATCTGAACGTTTCATGATGATAGCACTTTCCTAAGGGGGTCAAACCATGTCCCAAAGGTCACCGGATCTGGTGTCAATTTAAAGAAGTAGTCCAGTTACACATTTGTGGGCTTATAACTTGGCTTCTTAATGTCCTAGAGAGATCAGGTTTGTTTTAATGTACTCCAATCAACAGCCCCTACAACCACAAAAAGGAATGGAGTCATTAGCACTTATGGTTTGTAAATGGCACCCAGAATTATGTTGCACGAAGCACAATTTCACATCATTCTGGGTCCATTTGTGTGAAAACAAGGTCCAATCAGGCTGAAATGTTACAGGAAGGTAGGATCTATTGAGTTGTAAGTGATCTGAACGTTTCATGATGATAGCACTTTCCTAAGGGGGTCAAACCATGTCCCAAAGGTCACCGGATCTGGTGTCAATTTAAAGTAGTCCAGTTACACATTTGTGGGCTAATAACTTGCCTTCTTAATGTCCTAGAGAGATCAGGTTTGTTTTAATGTACTCCAATCAACAGCCCCTACAACCACAAAAAGGAATGGACTCATTAGCACTTATGGTTTGTAAATGGCACCCAGAATTATGTTGCACGAAGCACAATTTCACATCATTCTGGGTCCATTTGTGTGAAAACAAGGTCAAATCAGGCTGAAACGCTACAAGAAGGTAGAATCTATAGAGTTGTAAGTGAGCTGAACGTTTCAAGATGATCGCACATTCCTATAGGGGGTAAAACCATGTCCCAAAGGTCACCGGGCCTGGTGTCACTTTAAAGAAGTAGTCCAGTTACACCTTAGTGGGCTTATAACTTGGCTTCTGAGTGTCCTAGAGAGGTTAGGTTTGTTTTAGTGTACTCCAATCAAAAGCCCCTACAACCACAAAAAGGAATGGAGTCATTAGCACTTATGGTTTGTAAATGGCACCCAGAATTATGTTGCACGAAGCACAATTACACATCATTCTGGGTCCATTTGTGTGAAAACAAGGTACAATCAGGCTGAAACGTTACAGGAAGGTAGAATCTATTTAGTTGTAAGTGATCTGAACGTTTCATGATGATAGCACTTTCCTAAGGGGGTCAAACCATGTCCCAAAGGTCACCGGGTCTGGTGTCATTTTAAAGAAGTAGTCCAGTTACACATTTGTGGGCTTATAACTTGGCTTCTGAATGTCCTAGAGAGGTCAGGCTTGTTTTAGTGTACTCCAATAAACAGCCCCTACAACCACAAAAAGGAATGGAGTCATTAGCACTTATGGTTTGTAAATGGCACCCAGAATTATTTTGCACGAAGCACAATTTCACATCATTCTGGGTCCATTTGTGTGAAAACAAGGTCCAATCAGGCTGAAACGTTACAAGAGGGTAGAATCTATTGAGTTGTAAGTGATCTGAACGTTTCATGATGATCCCACATTCCTATAGGGGGTCAAACCATGTCCCAAAGGTCACCGGGCCTGGTGTCACTTTAAAGAAGTAGTCCAGTTACACCTTTGTGGGCTTATAACTTGGCTTCTGAATGTCCTAGAGTGATCAGGTTTGTTTTAGTATACTCCAATCAACAGCCCCTACAACCACAAAAATGAATGGAGTCATTAGCACTTATGGTTTTTAAATGGCTCCCAGAATTATGTTGCACGAAGCACAATTTCACATCATTCTGGGTTCATTTGTGTGAAAACAAGGTCCAATCAGGCTGAAACGTTACAGGAAGGTAGAATCTATTGAGTTGTAAGTGATCTGAACGTTTCATGATGATAGCACTTTCCTAAGGGCTCAAACCATGTCCCAAAGGTCACCGGATCTGGTGTCAATTTAAAGAAGTAGTCCAGTTACACATTTGTGGGCTTATAACTTGGCTTCTGAATGTCCTAAAGCGCTCAGGTTTGTTTTACTGTACTCCAATCAACAGCCCCTACAACCACAATAAGGAATGGAGTCATTAGCACTTATGGTTTGTAAATGGCACCCATAATTATGTTGCACGAAGCACAATTTCACATCATTCTGGGTCCATTTGTGTGAAAACAAGGTCCAATCAGGCGGAAACATTACAGGAAGGTAGAATCTATTGAGTTATAAGTGATCTGAAAGTTTCATGATGATAGCACTTTCCTAAGGGGGTCAAACCATGTCCCAAAGGTCACCGGATCTGGTGTCAATTTAAAGAAGTAGTCCAGTTACACCTTTGTGGGCTTATAACTTGGCTTCTGAATGTCCTAGAGAGGTCAGGTTTGTTTTAGTGTACTCCAATCAACAGCCCCTACAACCACAAAAAGGAATGGAGTCATTAGCACTTAAGGTTTGTAAATGGCACCCAGAATTATGTTGCACGAAGCACAATTTCACATCATTCTGGGTCCATTTGTGTGAAAACAAGGTCCAATCAGGCGGAAACATTACAGGAAGGTAGAATCTATTGAGTTGTAAGTGATCTGAACGTTTCATGATGATAGCACTTTCCTAAGGGGGTCAAACCATGTCCCAAAGGTCACCGGATCTGGTGTCAATTTAAAGAAGTAGTCCAGTTACACATTTGTGGGCTTATCACTTGGCTTCTGAATGTCCTAGAGAGATCAGGTTTGTTTTAATGTACTCAAATCAACAGCCCCTACAACCACAAAAAGGAATGGAGTCATTAGCACTTATGGTTTGTAAATGGCACCCAGAATTATGTTGCACGAAGCACAATTTCACTTCATTCTGGGTCCATTTGTGTGAAAACAAGGTCCAATCAGGCTGAAACGTTACAGGAAGGTAGAATCTATTGAGTTGTAAGTGATCTGAACGTTTCATGATGATAGCACTTTCCTAAGGGGGTCAAACCATGTCCCAAAGGTCACCGGATCTGGTGTCAATTTAAAGAAGTAGTCCAGTTACACATTTGTGGGCTTATAACTTGGCTTCTTAATGTACTAGAGAGATCAGGTTTGTTTTAATGTACTCCAATCAACAGCCCCTACAACCACAAAAAGGAATGGAGTCATTAGCACTTATGGTTTGTAAATGGCACCCAGAATTATGTTGCACGAAGCACAATTTCACATCATTCTGGGTTCATTTGTGTGAAAACAAGGTCCAATCAGGCTGAAATGTTACAGGAAGGTAGAATCTATTGAGTTGTAAGTGATCTGAATGTTTTATGATGATAGCACTTTCCTAAGGGGGTCAAACCTTGTCCCAAAGGTCACCGGATCTGGTGTCAATTTAAAGAAGTAGTCCAGTTACACATTTGTGGGCTAATAACTTGCCTTCTTAATGTCCTAGAGGGATCAAGTTTGTTTTAATGTACTCCAATCAACAGCCCCTACAACCACAAAAAGGAATGGAGTCATTAGCACTTATGGTTTGTAAATGGCACCCAGAATTATGTTGCACGAAGCACAATTTCACATCATTCTGGGTCCATTTGTGTGAAAACAAGGTCAAATCAGGCTGAAACGCTACAAGAAGGTAGAATCTATTGAGTTGTAAGTGAGCTGAACGTTTCAATATGATCGCACATTCCTATAGGGGGTAAAACCATGTCCCAAAGGTCACCGGATCTGGTGTCACTTTAAAGAAGTAGTCCAGTTACACCTTAGTGGGCTTATAACTTGGCTTCTGAATGTCCTAGAGAGGTTAGGTTTGTTTTAGTGTACTCCAATCAAAAGCCCCTACAACCACAAAAAGGAATGGAGTCATTAGCACTTATGGTTTGTAAATGGCACCCAGAATTATGTTGCACGAAGCACAATTTCACATCATTCTGGGTCCATTTGTGTGAAAACAAGGTCCAATCAGGCTGAAACGCTACAAGAAGGTAGAATCTATTGAGTTGTAAGTGATCTGAACGTTTAAAGATGATCGCACATTCCTATAGGGGGTAAAACCATGTCCCAAAGGTCACCGGGGGGCCTGGTGTCACTTTAAAGAAGTAGTCCAGTTACACCTTTGTGGGCTTATAACTTGGCTTCTGAATGTCCTAGAGAGGTTAGGTTTGTTTTAGTGTACTCCAATCAACAGCCCCTACAACCACAAAAAGGAATGGAGTCATTAGCACTTATGGTTTTTAAATGGCACCCAGAATTATGTTGCACAAAGCACAATTTCACATCATTCTGGGTTCATTTGTGTGAAAACAAGGTCCAATCAGGCTGAAACGTTACAGGAAGGTAGAATCTATTGAGTTGTAAGTGATCTGAACGTTTCATGATGATAGCACTTTCCTAAGGGGGTCAAACCATGTCCCAAAGGTCACCGGGTCTGGTGTCATTTTAAAGAAGTAGTCCAGTTACACATTTGTGGGCTTATAACTTGCCTTCTTAATGTCCTAGAGAGATCAGGTTTGTTTTAATGTACTCCAATCAACAGCCCCTACAACCACAAAAAGGAATGGACTCATTAGCACTTATGGTTTGTAAATGGCACCCAGAATTATGTTGCACGAAGCACAATTTCACATCATTCTGGGTCCATTTGTGTGAAAACAAGGTCAAATCAGGCTGAAACGCTACAAGAAGGTAGAATCTATAGAGTTGTAAGTGAGCTGAACGTTTCAAGATGATCGCACATTCCTATAGTGGGTAAAACCATGTCCCAAAGGTCACCGGGCCTGGTGTCACTTTAAAGAAGTAGTCCAGTTACACCTTAGTGGGCTTATAACTTGGCTTCTGAGTGTCCTAGAGAGGTTAGGTTTGTTTTAGTGTACTCCAATCAAAAGCCCCTACAACCACAAAAAGGAATGGAGTCATTAGCACTTATGGTTTGTAAATGGCACCCAGAATTATGTTGCACGAAGCACAATTACACATCATTCTGGGTCCATTTGTGTGAAAACAAGGTACAATCAGGCTGAAACGTTACAGGAAGGTAGAATCTATTTAGTTGTAAGTGATCTGAACGTTTCATGATGATAGCACTTTCCTAAGGGGGTCAAACCATGTCCCAAAGGTCACCGGGTCTGGTGTCATTTTAAAGAAGTAGTCCAGTTACACATTTGTGGGCTTATAACTTGGCTTCTGAATGTCCTAGAGAGGTCAGGCTTGTTTTAGTGTACTCCAATAAACAGCCCCTACAACCACAAAAAGGAATGGAGTCATTAGCACTTATGGTTTGTAAATGGCACCCAGAATTATTTTGCACGAAGCACAATTTCACATCATTCTGGGTCCATTTGTGTGAAAACAAGGTCCAATCAGGCTGAAACGTTACAAGAGGGTAGAATCTATTGAGTTGTAAGTGATCTGAACGTTTCATGATGATCCCACATTCCTATAGGGGGTCAAACCATGTCCCAAAGGTCACCGGGCCTGGTGTCACTTTAAAGAAGTAGTCCAGTTACACCTTTGTGGGCTTATAACTTGGCTTCTGAATGTCCTAGAGAGATCAGGTTTGTTTTAGTATACTCCAATCAACAGCCCCTACAACCACAAAAATGAATGGAGTCATTAGCACTTATGGTTTTTAAATGGCTCCCAGAATTATGTTGCACGAAGCACAATTTCACATCATTCTGGGTTCATTTGTGTGAAAACAAGGTCCAATCAGGCTGAAACGTTACAGGAAGGTAGAATCTATTGAGTTGTAAGTGATCTGAACGTTTCATGATGATAGCACTTTCCTAAGGGCTCAAACCATGTCCCAAAGGTCACCGGATCTGGTGTCAATTTAAAGAAGTAGTCCAGTTACACCTTTGTGGGCTTATAACTTGGCTTCTGAATGTCCTAGAGAGGTCAGGTTTGTTTTAGTGTACTCCAATCAACAGCCCCTACAACCACAAAAAGGAATGGAGTCATTAGCACTTAAGGTTTGTAAATGGCACCCAGAATTATGTTGCACGAAGCACAATTTCACATCATTCTGGGTCCATTTGTGTGAAAACAAGGTCCAATCAGGCGGAAACATTACAGGAAGGTAGAATCTATTGAGTTGTAAGTGATCTGAACGTTTCATGATGATAGCACTTTCCTAAGGGGGTCAAACCATGTCCCAAAGGTCACCGGATCTGGTGTCAATTTAAAGAAGTAGTCCAGTTACACATTTGTGGGCTTATCACTTGGCTTCTGAATGTCCTAGAGAGATCAGGTTTGTTTTAATGTACTCCAATCAACAGCCCCTACAACCACAAAAAGGAATGGAGTCATTAGCACTTATGGTTTGTAAATGGCACCCAGAATTATGTTGCACGAAGCACAATTTCACTTCATTCTGGGTCCATTTGTGTGAAAACAAGGTCCAATCAGGCTGAAACGTTACAGGAAGGTAGAATCTATTGAGTTGTAAGTGATCTGAACGTTTCATGATGATAGCACTTTCCTAAGGGGGTCAAACCATGTCCCAAAGGTCACCGGATCTGGTGTCAATTTAAAGAAGTAGTCCAGTTACACATTTGTGGGCTTATAACTTGGCTTCTTAATGTCCTAGAGAGATCAAGTTTGTTTTAATGTACTCCAATCAACAGCCCCTACAACCACAAAAAGGAATGGAGTCATTAGCACTTATGGTTTGTAAATGGCACCCAGAATTATGTTGCACGAAGCACAATTTCACATCATTCTGGGTCCATTTGTGTGAAAACAAGGTCCAATCAGGCTGAAACGCTACAAGAAGGTAGAATCTATTGAGTTGTAAGTGATCTGAACGTTTAAAGATGATCGCACATTCCTATAGGGGGTAAAACCATGTCCCAAAGGTCACCGGGGGGCCTGGTGTCACTTTAAAGAAGTAGTCCAGTTACACCTTTGTGGGCTTATAACTTGGCTTCTGAATGTCCTAGAGAGGTTAGGTTTGTTTTAGTGTACTCCAATCAACAGCCCCTACAACCACAAAAAGGAATGGAGTCATTAGCACTTATGGTTTTTAAATGGCACCCAGAATTATGTTGCACAAAGCACAATTTCACATCATTCTGGGTTCATTTGTGTGAAAACAAGGTCCAATCAGGCTGAAACGTTACAGGAAGGTAGAATCTATTGAGTTGTAAGTGATCTGAACGTTTCATGATGATAGCACTTTCCTAAGGGGGTCAAACCATGTCCCAAAGGTCACCGGGTCTGGTGTCATTTTAAAGAAGTAGTCCAGTTACACATTTGTGGGCTTATAACTTGCCTTCTTAATGTCCTAGAGAGATCAGGTTTGTTTTAATGTACTCCAATCAACAGCCCCTACAACCACAAAAAGGAATGGACTCATTAGCACTTATGGTTTGTAAATGGCACCCAGAATTATGTTGCACGAAGCACAATTTCACATCATTCTGGGTCCATTTGTGTGAAAACAAGGTCAAATCAGGCTGAAACGCTACAAGAAGGTAGAATCTATAGAGTTGTAAGTGAGCTGAACGTTTCAAGATGATCGCACATTCCTATAGTGGGTAAAACCATGTCCCAAAGGTCACCGGGCCTGGTGTCACTTTAAAGAAGTAGTCCAGTTACACCTTAGTGGGCTTATAACTTGGCTTCTGAGTGTCCTAGAGAGGTTAGGTTTGTTTTAGTGTACTCCAATCAAAAGCCCCTACAACCACAAAAAGGAATGGAGTCATTAGCACTTATGGTTTGTAAATGGCACCCAGAATTATGTTGCACGAAGCACAATTACACATCATTCTGGGTCCATTTGTGTGAAAACAAGGTACAATCAGGCTGAAACGTTACAGGAAGGTAGAATCTATTTAGTTGTAAGTGATCTGAACGTTTCATGATGATAGCACTTTCCTAAGGGGGTCAAACCATGTCCCAAAGGTCACCGGGTCTGGTGTCATTTTAAAGAAGTAGTCCAGTTACACATTTGTGGGCTTATAACTTGGCTTCTGAATGTCCTAGAGAGGTCAGGCTTGTTTTAGTGTACTCCAATAAACAGCCCCTACAACCACAAAAAGGAATGGAGTCATTAGCACTTATGGTTTGTAAATGGCACCCAGAATTATTTTGCACGAAGCACAATTTCACATCATTCTGGGTCCATTTGTGTGAAAACAAGGTCCAATCAGGCTGAAACGTTACAAGAGGGTAGAATCTATTGAGTTGTAAGTGATCTGAACGTTTCATGATGATCCCACATTCCTATAGGGGGTCAAACCATGTCCCAAAGGTCACCGGGCCTGGTGTCACTTTAAAGAAGTAGTCCAGTTACACCTTTGTGCGCTTATAACTTGGCTTCTGAATGTCCTAGAGAGATCAGGTTTGTTTTAGTATACTCCAATCAACAGCCCCTACAACCACAAAAATGAATGGAGTCATTAGCACTTATGGTTTTTAAATGGCTCCCAGAATTATGTTGCACGAAGCACAATTTCACATCATTCTGGGTTCATTTGTGTGAAAACAAGGTCCAATCAGGCTGAAACGTTACAGGAAGGTAGAATCTATTGAGTTGTAAGTGATCTGAACGTTTCATGATGATAGCACTTTCCTAAGGGCTCAAACCATGTCCCAAAGGTCACCGGATCTGGTGTCAATTTAAAGAAGTAGTCCAGTTACACCTTTGTGGGCTTATAACTTGGCTTCTGAATGTCCTAGAGAGGTCAGGTTTGTTGTAGTGTACTCCAATCAACAG
Organism: Nothobranchius furzeri; assembly: GCF_043380555.1. Lineage (NCBI taxonomy): Eukaryota > Metazoa > Chordata > Actinopteri > Cyprinodontiformes > Nothobranchiidae > Nothobranchius > Nothobranchius furzeri. Next base: position 43,890,506 of record NC_091748.1, read on the forward strand.
CCCCTACAACCACAAAAAGGAATGGAGTCATTAGCACTTAAGGTTTGTAAATGGCACCCAGAATTATGTTGCACGAAGCACAATTTCACATCATTCTGGGTCCATTTGTGTGAAAACAAGGTCCAATCAGGCGGAAACATTACAGGAAGGTAGAATCTATTGAGTTGTAAGTGATCTGAACGTTTCATGATGATAGCACTTTCCTAAGGGGGTCAAACCATGTCCCAAAGGTCACCGGATCTGGTGTCAATTTAAAGAAGTAGTCCAGTTACACATTTGTGGGCTTATCACTTGGCTTCTGAATGTCCTAGAGAGATCAGGTTTGTTTTAATGTACTCCAATCAACAGCCCCTACAACCACAAAAAGGAATGGAGTCATTAGCACTTATGGTTTGTAAATGGCACCCAGAATTATGTTGCACGAAGCACAATTTCACTTCATTCTGGGTCCATTTGTGTGAAAACAAGGTCCAATCAGGCTGAAACGTTACAGGAAGGTAGAATCTATTGAGTTGTAAGTGATCTGAACGTTTCATGATGATAGCACTTTCCTAAGGGGGTCAAACCATGTCCCAAAGGTCACCGGATCTGGTGTCAATTTAAAGAAGTAGTCCAGTTACACATTTGTGGGCTTATAACTTGGCTTCTTAATGTCCTAGAGAGATCAAGTTTGTTTTAATGTACTCCAATCAACAGCCCCTACAACCACAAAAAGGAATGGAGTCATTAGCACTTATGGTTTGTAAATGGCACCCAGAATTATGTTGCACGAAGCACAATTTCACATCATTCTGGGTCCATTTGTGTGAAAACAAGGTCCAATCAGGCTGAAATGTTACAGGAAGGTAGAATCTATTGAGTTGTAAGTGATCTGAACGTTTTATGATGATAGCACTTTCCTAAGGGGGTCAAACCATGTCCCAAAGGTCACCGGATCTGGTGTCAATTTAAAGAAGTAGTCCAGTTACACATTTGTGGGCTAATAACTTGCCTTCTTAATGTCCTAGAGGGATCAGGTTTGTTTTAATGTACTCCAATCAACAGCCCCTACAACCACAAAAATGAATGGAGTCATTAGCACTTATGGTTTGTAAATGGCACCCAGAATTATGTTGCACGAAGCACAATTTCACATCATTCTGGGTCCATTTGTGTGAAAACAAGGTCAAATCAGGCTGAAACGCTACAAGAAGGTAGAATCTATTGAGTTGTAAGTGAGCTGAACGTTTCAATATGATCGCACATTCCTATAGGGGGTAAAACCATGTCCCAAAGGTCACCGGATCTGGTGTCACTTTAAAGAAGTAGTCCAGTTACACCTTAGTGGGCTTATAACTTGGCTTCTGAATGTCCTAGAGAGGTTAGGTTTGTTTTAGTGTACTCCAATCAAAAGCCCCTACAACCACAAAAAGGAATGGAGTCATTAGCACTTATGGTTTGTAAATGGCACCCAGAATTATGTTGCACGAAGCACAATTTCACATCATTCTGGGTCCATTTGTGTGAAAACAAGGTCCAATCAGGCTGAAACGCTACAAGAAGGTAGAATCTATTGAGTTGTAAGTGATCTGAACGTTTAAAGATGATCGCACATTCCTATAGGGGGTAAAACCATGTCCCAAAGGTCACCGGGGGGCCTGGTGTCACTTTAAAGAAGTAGTCCAGTTACACCTTTGTGGGCTTATAACTTGGCTTCTGAATGTCCTAGAGAGGTTAGGTTTGTTTTAGTGTACTCCAATCAACAGCCCCTACAACCACAAAAAGGAATGGAGTCATTAGCACTTATGGTTTTTAAATGGCACCCAGAATTATGTTGCACAAAGCACAATTTCACATCATTCTGGGTTCATTTGTGTGAAAACAAGGTCCAATCAGGCTGAAACGTTACAGGAAGGTAGAATCTATTGAGTTGTAAGTGATCTGAACGTTTCATGATGATAGCACTTTCCTAAGGGGGTCAAACCATGTCCCAAAGGTCACCGGGTCTGGTGTCATTTTAAAGAAGTAGTCCAGTTACACATTTGTGGGCTTATAACTTGGCTTCTGAATGTCCTAGAGAGGTCAGGCTTGTTTTAGTGTACTCCAATAAACAGCCCCTACAACCACAAAAAGGAATGGAGTCATTAGCACTTATGGTTTGTAAATGGCACCCAGAATTATTTTGCACGAAGCACAATTTCACATCATTCTGGGTCCATTTGTGTGAAAACAAGGTCCAATCAGGCTGAAATGTTACAAGAGGGTAGAATCTATTGAGTTGCAAGTGATCTGAACGTTTCATGATGATCGCACATTCCTATAGGTGGTCAAACCATGTCCCAAAGGTCACCGGGCCTGGTGTCACTTTAAAGAAGTAGTCCAGTTACACCTTTTTGGGCTTATAACTTGGCTTCTGAATGTCCTAGAGAGATCAGGTTTGTTTTATTATACTCCAATCAACAGCCCCTACAACCACAAAAAGGAATGGAGTCATTAGCACTTATGGTTTTTAAATGGCTCCCAGAATTATGTTGCACAAAGCACAATTTCACATCATTCCGGGTTCATTTGTGTGAAAACAAGGTCCAATCAGGCTGAAACGTTACAGGAAGGTAGAATCTATTGAGTTGTAAGTGATCTGAACGTTTCATGATGATAGCGCTTTCCGAAGAGCTCAAACCATGTCCCAAAGGTCACCGGATCTGGTGTCAATTTAAAGAAGTAGTCCAGTTACACATTTGTGGGCTTATAACTTGGCTTCTGAATGTCCTAAAGCGCTCAGGTTTGTTTTACTGTACTCCAATCAACAGCCCCTACAACCACAAAAATGAATGGAGTCATTAGCACTTATGGTTTGTAAATGGCACCCAGAATTATGTTGCACGAAGCACAATTTCACATCATTCTGGGTCCATTTGTGTGAAAACAAGGTCCAATCAGGCTGAAACGTTACAGGAAGGTAGAATGTATTGAGTTGTAAGTGATCTGAACGTTTCATGATGATAGCACTTTCCTAAGGGGGTCAAACCATGTCCCAAAGGTCACCGGATCTGGTGTCAATTTAAAGAAGTAGTCCAGTTACACATTGGTGGGCTTATAACTTGGCTTCTTAATGTCCTAGAGAGATCAGGGTTGTTTTAATGTACTCCAATCAACAGCCCCTACAACCACAAAAAGGAATGGAGTCATTAGCACTTATGGTTTGTAAATGGCACCCAGAATTATGTTGCACGAAGCACAATTTCACATCATTCTGGGTCCATTTGTGTGAAAACAAGGTCCAATCAGGCTGAAACGTTACAGGAAGGTAGAATCTATTGAGTTGTAAGTGATCTGAACGTTTCATGATGATAGCACTTTCCTAAGGGGGTCAAACCATGTCCCAAAGGTCACCGGACCTGGTGTCAATTTAAAGAAGTAGTCCAGTTACACATTTGTGGGCTTATAACTTGGCTTCTTAATGTCCTAGAGAGATCAGGTTTGTTTTAATTTACTCCAATCAAATGCCCCTACAACCACAAAAAGGAATGGAGTCATTAGCACTTATGGTTTGTAAATGGCACCCAGAATTATGTTGCACGAAGCACAATTTCACATCATTCTGGGTCCATTTGTGTGAAAACAAGGTCCAATCAGGCTGAAACGCTACAAGAAGGTAGAATCTATTGAGTTGTAAGTGATCTGAACGTTTCAAGATGATCGCACATTCCTATAGGAGGTAAAGCCATGTCCCAAAGGTCACCGGGCCTGGTGTCACTTTAAAGAAGTAGTCCAGTTACACCTTTGTGGGCATATAACTTGGCTTCTGAATGTCCTAGAGAGGTTAAGTTTGTTTTAGTGTACTCCAATCAACAGCCCCTACAACCACAAAAAGGAATGGAGTCATTAGCACTTATGGTTTGTAAATGGCACCCAGAATTATGTTGCACTAAGCACAATTTCACATCATTCTGGGTCCATTTGTGTGAAAACAAGGTCCAATCAGGCTGAAACGTTACAGGAAGGTAGAATCTATTGAGTTGTAAGTGATCTGAACGTTTCATGATGATAGCACTTTCCTAAGGGGGTCAAACCATGTCCCAAAGGTCACCGGATCTGGTGTCAATTTAAAGAAGTAGTCCAGTTACACATTTGTGGGCTTATAACTTGGCTTCTTAATGTCCTAGAGAGATCAGGTTTGTTTTAATTTACTCCAATCAAATGCCCCTACAACCACAAAAAGGAATGGAGTCATTAGCACTTATGGTTTGTAAATGGCACCCAGAATTATGTTGCACGAAGCACAATTTCACATCATTCTGGGTCCATTTGTGTGAAAACAAGGTCCAATCAGGCTGAAACGCTACAAGAAGGTAGAATCTATTGAGTTGTAAGTGATCTGAACGTTTCAAGATGATCGCACATTCCTATAGGAGGTAAAGCCATGTCCCAAAGGTCACCGGGCCTGGTGTCACTTTAAAGAAGTAGTCCAGTTACACCTTTGTGGGCATATAACTTGGCTTCTGAATGTCCTAGAGAGGTTAAGTTTGTTTTAGTGTACTCCAATCAACAGCCCCTACAACCACAAAAAGGAATGGAGTCATTAGCACTTATGGTTTGTAAATGGCACCCAGAATTATGTTGCACTAAGCACAATTTCACATCATTCTGGGTCCATTTGTGTGAAAACAAGGTCCAATCAGGCTGAAACGTTACAGGAAGGTAGAATCTATTGAGTTGTAAGTGATCTGAACGTTTCATGATGATAGCACTTTCCTAAGGGGGTCAAACCATGTCCCAAAGGTCACCGGATCTGGTGTCAAATTAAAGAAATAGTCCAGTTACACATCTGTGGGCTTATAACTTGGATTCTGAATGTCCTAGAGAGATCAGGTTTGTTTTAGTATACTCCAATCAACAGCCCCTACAACCACAAAAAGGAATGGAGTCATTAGCACTTATGGTTTTTAAATGGCACCCAGAATTATGTTGCACGAAGCACAATTTCTAATCATTCTGGGTTCATTTGTGTGAAAACAAGGTCCAATCAGGCAGAAACGTTACAGGAAGGTAGAATCTATTGAGTTGTAAGTGATCTGAACGTTTCATGATGATAGCGCTTTCCTAAGGGGGTCAAACCATGTCCCAAAGGTCACCGGATCTGGTGTCAATTTAAAGTAGTCCAGTTACACATTTGTGGGCTTATAACTTGGCTTCTGAATGTCCTAGAGTGATCAGGTTTGTTTTACTGTACCCCAATCAACAGCCCCTACAACCACAAAAAGGAATGGAGTCCTTAGCACATATGGTTTTTAAATGGCACCCAGATTATTTTGCACGAAGCACAATTTCACATCATTCTGGGTTCATTTGTGCGAAAACAAAGTCCAATCAGGCTGAAATGTTACAGGAAGGTAGAATCTATTGAGTTGTAAGTGATCTGAACGTTTCATGATGATAGCACTTTCCTAAGGGCGTCAAACCATGTCCCAAAGGTCACCGGATCTGGTGTCAATTTAAAGAAGTAGACCAGTTACACATTTGTGCGCTTATAACTTGGCTTCTGAATGTCCTAGAGAGATCAGGTTTCTTTTAATGTACTCCAACCAACAGCCCCTACAACCACAAAAAGGAATGGAGTCATTAGCACTTATGGTTTGTAAATGGCACCCAGAATTATGTTGCACGAAGCACAATTTCACATCATTCTGGGTCCATTTGTGTGAAAACAAGGTCCAATCAGGCTGAAACATTACAAGAAGGTAGAATCTATTGAGTTGTAAGTGATCTGAACGTTTCATGATGATCGCACATTCCCATAGGGGGTCAAACCATGTCCCAAAGGTCACCGGGCCTGGTGTCACTTTAAAGAAGTAGTCCAGTTACACGTTTGAGGGCTTATAACTTGGCTTCTGAATGTCCTAGAGAGATCAGGTTTATTTTAGTGTACTCCAATCAACAGCCCCTACAACCTCAAAAAGGAATGGAGTCATTAGCACTTATGGTTTGTAAATGGCACCCAGAATTATGTTGCACGAAGCACAAATTCACATCATTCTGGGTCCATTTGTGTGAAAACAAGGTCCAATCAGGCTGAAACGCTACAAGAAGGTAGAATCTATTGAGTTGTAAGTGATCTGAACGTTTAAAGATGATTGCACATTCCTATAGGGGGTCAAACCATGTCCCAAAGGTCACCGGGCCTGGTGTCACTTTAAAGAAGTAGTCCAGTTACACCTTTTTGGCCTTATAACTTGGCTTCTGAATGTCCTAGAGAGATCAGGTTTGTTTTAATGTACTCCAATCAACAGCCCCTAAAACCACAAAAAGGAATGGAGTCATTAGCACTTATGGTTTGTAAATGGCACCCAGAATTATGTTGCACGAAGCACAATTTCACATCATTCTGGGTTCATTTGTGTGAAAACAAGGTCCAATCAGGCTGAAACGTTACAGGAAGGTATAATCTATTGAGTTGTAAGTGATCTGAACGTTTCATGATGATAGCACTTTCCTAAGGGGGTCAAACCATGTCCCAAAGGTCACCGGATCTGGTGTCAATTTAAAGAAGTAGTCCAGTTACACATTTGTGGGTTTATAACTTGGCTTCTGAATGTCCTAGAGAGATCAGGTTTATTTTAATGTACTCCAATCAACAGCCACTACAACCACAAACAGGAATGGAGTCATTAGCACTCATGGTTTGTAAATGGCACCCAGAATAATGTTGCACGAAGCACAATTTCACATCATTCTGGGTCCATTTGTGTGAAAACAAGGTCCAATCAGGCTGAAACGCTACAAGAAGGTAGAATCTATTGAGTTGTAAGTGATCTGAACGTTTCAAGATGATCGCACATTCCTATAGTGGGTAAAACCATGTCCCAAAGGTCACCGGGCCTGGTGTCACTTTAAAGAAGTAGTCCAGTTACACCTTTGTGGGCTTATAACTTGGCTTCTGAATGTCCTAGAGAGGTTAAGTTTGTTTTAGTGTACTCCAATCAACAGCCCCTACAACCACAAAAAGGAATGGAGTCATTAGCACTTATGGTTTGTAAAAGGCACCCAGAATTATGTTGCACGAAGCACAATTTCACATCATTCTGGGTCCATTTGTGTGAAAACAAGGTCCAATCAGGCTGAAACTTTACAAGTAGGTAGAATCTATTGAGTTGTAAGTGATCTGAACGTTTCATGATGATCGCACATTCCTATAGGGGGTCAAACCATGTCCCAAAGGTCACCGGGCCTGGTGTCACTTTGAAGAAGTAGTCCAGTTACACATTTGTGGGTTTATAACTTGGCTTCTGAATGTCCTAGAGAGGTCAGGTTTGTTTTAGTGTACTCCAATCAACAGCCCCTACAACCACAAAAAGGAATGGAGTCATTAGCACTTACGGTTTGTAAATGGCACCCAGAATTATGTTGCACGAAGCACAATTTCACTTCATTCTGGGTCCATTTGTGTGAAAACAAGGTCCAATCAGGCTGAAACGTTACAGGAAGGTAGAATCTATTGAGTTGTAAGTGATCTGAATGTTTCATGATGATAGCACTTTCCTAAGGGGGTCAAACCATGTCCCAAAGGTCACCGGATCTGGTGTCAATTTAAAGAAGTAGTCCAGTTACACATTTGTGGGCTTATAACTTGGCTTCTTGATGTTCTAGAGAGATCAGGTTTGTTTTAATGTACTCCAATCAACAGCCCCTACAACCACAAAAAGGAATGGAGTCATTAGCACTTATGGTTGGTAAATGGCACCCAGAATTATGTTGCACGAAGCACAATTTCACATCATTCTGGGTCCATTTGTGTGAAAACAAGGTCCAATCAGGCTGAAACATTACAGGAAGGTAGAATCTATTGAGTTGTAAGTGATCTGAACGTTTCATGATGATAGGACTTTCCTAAGGGGGTGAAACCATGTCCCAAAGGTCACCGGATCTGGTGTCAATTTAAAGAAGTAGTCCAGTTACACATTTGTGGGCTTATAACTTGGCTTCTTAATGTCCTAGAGAGATCAGGTTTGTTTTAATGTACTCCAATCAACAGCCCCTACAACCACAAAAAGGAATGGAGTCATTTCTACTTATGGTTTGTAAATGGCACCCAGAATTATGTTGCACGATGCACAATTTCACATCATTCTGGGTTCATTTGTGTGAAAACAAGGTCCAATCAGGCTGAAACGTTACAGGAAGGTAGAATCTATTGAGTTGTAAGTGATCTGAACGTTTCATGATGATAGCGCTTTCCTAAGGGGGTCAAACCATGTCCCAAAGGTCACCGGATCTGGTGTCAATTTAAAGACGTAGTCCAGTTACACATTTGTGGGCTTATAACTTGGCTTCTGAATGTCCTAGAGCGATCAGGTTTGTTTTACTGTACTCCAATCAACAGCCCCTACAACCACAAAAAGGAATGGAGTCCTTAGCACTTATGGTTTTTAAATGGCACCCAGAATTATGTTGCACGAAGCACAATTTCACATCATTCTGGGTTCATTTGTGCGAAAACAAGGTCCAGTCAGGCTGAAACGTTATAGGAAGGTAGAATCTATTGAGTTGTAAGTGATCTGAACGTTTCATGATGATAGCACTTTCCTAAGGGCGTCAAACCATGTCCCAAAGGTCACCGGATCTGGTGTCAATTTAAAGAAGTAGACCAGTTACACATTTGTGGGCTTATAACTTGGCTTCTGAATGTCCTAGAGAGATCAGGTTTGTTTTAATGTACTCCAACCAACAGCCCCTACAACCACAAAAAGGAATGGAGTCATTAGCACTTATGGTTTGTAAATGGCACCCAGAATTATGTTGCACGAAGCACAATTTCACATCATTCTGGGTCCATTTGTGTGAAAACAAGGTCCAATCAGGCTGAAACGTTACAAGAAGGTAGAATCTATTGAGTTGTAAGTGATCTGAACGTTTCAAGATGATCGCACATTCCTATAGGAGGTAAAGCCATGTCCCAAAGGTCACCGGGCCTGGTGTCACTTTAAAGAAGTAGTCCAGTTACACCTTTGTGGGCATATAACTTGGCTTCTGAATGTCCTAGAGAGGTTAAGTTTGTTTTAGTGTACTCCAATCAACAGCCCCTACAACCACAAAAAGGAATGGAGTCATTAGCACTTATGGTTTGTAAATGGCACCCAGAATTATGTTGCACTAAGCACAATTTCACATCATTCTGGGTCCATTTGTGTGAAAACAAGGTCCAATCAGGCTGAAACGTTACAGGAAGGTAGAATCTATTGAGTTGTAAGTGATCTGAACGTTTCATGATGATAGCACTTTCCTAAGGGGGTCAAACCATGTCCCAAAGGTCACCGGATCTGGTGTCAATTTAAAGAAGTAGTCCAGTTACACATTTGTGGGCTTATAACTTGGCTTCTTAATGTCCTAGAGAGATCAGGTTTGTTTTAATTTACTCCAATCAAATGCCCCTACTACCACAAAAAGGAATGGAGTCATTAGCACTTATGGTTTGTAAATGGCACCCAGAATTATGTTGCACGAAGCACAATTTCACATCATTCTGGGTCCATTTGTGTGAAAACAAGGTCCAATCAGGCTGAAACGCTACAAGCAGGTAGAATCTATTGAGTTGTAAGTGATCTGAACGTTTCAAGATGATCGCACATTCCTATAGGAGGTAAAGCCATGTCCCAAAGGTCACCGGGCCTGGTGTCACTTTAAAGAAGTAGTCCAGTTACACCTTTGTGGGCATATAACTTGGCTTCTGAATGTCCTAGAGAGGTTAAGTTTGTTTTAGTGTACTCCAATCAACAGCCCCTACAACCACAAAAAGGAATGGAGTCATTAGCACTTATGGTTTGTAAATGGCACCCAGAATTATGTTGCACTAAGCACAATTTCACATCATTCTGGGTCCATTTGTGTGAAAACAAGGTCCAATCAGGCTGAAACGTTACAGGAAGGTAGAATCTATTGAGTTGTAAGTGATCTGAACGTTTCATGATGATAGCACTTTCCTAAGGGGGTCAAACCATGTCCCAAATGTCACCGGATCTGGTGTCAAATTAAAGAAATAGTCCAGTTACACATCTGTGGGCTTATAACTTGGATTCTGAATGTCCTAGAGAGATCAGGTTTGTTTTAGTATACTCCAATCAACAGCCCCTACAACCACAAAAAGGAATGGAGTCATTAGCACTTATGGTTTTTAAATGGCACCCAGAATTATGTTGCACGAAGCACAATTTCTAATCATTCTGGGTTCATTTGTGTGAAAACAAGGTCCAATCAGGCAGAAACGTTACAGGAAGGTAGAATCTATTGAGTTGTAAGTGATCTGAACGTTTCATGATGATAGCGCTTTCCTAAGGGGGTCAAACCATGTCCCAAAGGTCACCGGATCTGGTGTCAATTTAAAGTAGTCCAGTTACACATTTGTGGGCTTATAACTTGGCTTCTGAATGTCCTAGAGTGATCAGGTTTGTTTTACTGTACTCCAATCAACAGCCCCTACAACCACAAAAAGGAATGGAGTCCTTAGCACATATGGTTTTTAAATGGCACCCAGATTATTTTGCACGAAGCACAATTTCACATCATTCTGGGTTCATTTGTGCGAAAACAAAGTCCAATCAGGCTGAAATGTTACAGGAAGGTAGAATCTATTGAGTTGTAAGTGATCTGAACGTTTCATGATGATAGCACTTTCCTAAGGGCGTCAAACCATGTCCCAAAGGTCACCGGATCTGGTGTCAATTTAAAGAAGTAGACCAGTTACACATTTGTGCGCTTATAACTTGGCTTCTGAATGTCCTAGAGAGATCAGGTTTCTTTTAATGTACTCCAACCAACAGCCCCTACAACCACAAAAAGGAATGGAGTCATTAGCACTTATGGTTTGTAAATGGCACCCAGAATTATGTTGCACGAAGCACAATTTCACATCATTCTGGGTCCATTTGTGTGAAAACAAGGTCCAATCAGGCTGAAACTTTACAAGAAGGTAGAATCTATTGAGTTGTAAGTGATCTGAACGTTTCATGATGATTGCACATTCCCATAGGGGGTCAAACCATGTCCCAAAGGTCACCGGGCCTGGTGTCACTTTAAAGAAGTAGTCCAGTTACACGTTTGAGGGCTTATAACTTGGCTTCTGAATGTCCTAGAGAGATCAGGTTTATTTTAGTGTACTCCAATCAACAGCCCCTACAACCTCAAAAAGGAATGGAGTCATTAGCACTTATGGTTTGTAAATGGCACCCAGAATTATGTTGCACGAAGCACAAATTCACATCATTCTGGGTCCATTTGTGTGAAAACAAGGTCCAATCAGGCTGAAACGCTACAAGAAGGTAGAATCTATTGAGTTGTAAGTGATCTGAACGTTTAAAGATGATTGCACATTCCTATAGGGGGTCAAACCATGTCCCAAAGGTCACCGGGCCTGGTGTCACTTTAAAGAAGTAGTCCAGTTACACCTTTTTGGGCTTATAACTTGGCTTCTGAATGTCCTAGAGAGATCAGGTTTGTTTTAATGTACTCCAATCAACAGCCCCTAAAACCACAAAAAGGAATGGAGTCATTAGCACTTATGGGTTGTAAATGGCACCCAGAATTATGTTGCACGAAGCACAATTTCACATCATTCTGGGTTCATTTGTGTGAAAACAAGGTCCAATCAGGCTGAAACGTTACAGGAAGGTAGAATCTATTGAGTTGTAAGTGATCTGAACGTTTCATGATGATAGCACTTTCCTAAGGGGGTCAAACCATGTCCCAAAGGTCACCGGATCTGGTGTCAATTTAAAGAAGTAGTCCAGTTACACATTTGTGGGTTTATAACTTGGCTTCTGAATGTCCTAGAGAGATCAGGTTTATTTTAATGTACTCCAATCAACAGCCACTACAACCACAAACAGGAATGGAGTCATTAGCACTCATGGTTTGTAAATGGCACCCAGAATAATGTTGCACGAAGAACAATTTCACATCATTCTGGGTCCATTTGTGTGAAAACAAGGTCCAATCAGGCTGAAACGCTACAAGAAGGTAGAATCTATTGAGTTGTAAGTGATCTGAACGTTTCAAGATGATCGCACATTCCTATAGTGGGTAAAACCATGTCCCAAAGGTCACCGGGCCTGGTGTCACTTTAGAGAAGTAGTCCAGTTACACCTTTGTGGGCTTATAAGTTGGCTTCTGAATGTCCTAGAGAGGTTAAGTTTGTTTTAGTGTACTCCAATCAACAGCCCCTACAACCACAAAAAGGAATGGAGTCATTAGCACTTATGGTTTGTAAATGGCACCCAGAATTATGTTGCACGAAGCACAATTTCACATCATTCTGGGTCCATTTGTGTGAAAACAAGGTCCAATCAGGCTGAAACTTTACAAGTAGGTAGAATCTATTGAGTTGTAAGTGATCTGAACGTTTCATGATGATCGCACATTCCCATAGGGGGTCAAACCATGTCCCAAAGGTCACCGGGCCTGGTGTCACTTTGAAGAAGTAGTCCAGTTACACATTTGTGGGTTTATAACTTGGCTTCTGAATGTCCTAGAGAGGTCAGGTTTGTTTTAGTGTACTCCAATCAACAGCCCCTACAACCACAAAAAGGAATGGAGTCATTAGCACTTATGGTTTGTAAATGGCACCCAGAATTATGTTGCACGAAGCACAATTTCACTTCATTCTGGGTCCATTTGTGTGAAAACAAGGTCCAATCAGGCTGAAACGTTACAGGAAGGTAGAATCTATTGAGTTGTAAGTGATCTGAATGTTTCATGATGATAGCACTTTCCTAAGGGGGTCAAACCATGTCCCAAAGGTCACCGGATCTGGTGTCAATTTAAAGAAGTAGTCCAGTTACACATTTGTGGGCTTATAACTTGGCTTCTTGATGTTCTAGAGAGATCAGGTTTGTTTTAATGTACTCCAATCAACAGCCCCTACAACCACAAAAAGGAATGGAGTCATTAGCACTTATGGTTGGTAAATGGCACCCAGAATTATGTTGCACGAAGCACAATTTCACATCATTCTGGGTCCATTTGTGTGAAAACAAGGTCCAATCAGGCTGAAACATTACAGGAAGGTAGAATCTATTGAGTTGTAAGTGATCTGAACGTTTCATGATGATAGGACTTTCCTAAGGGGGTGAAACCATGTCCCAAAGGTCACCGGATCTGGTGTCAATTTAAAGAAGTAGTCCAGTTACACATTTGTGGGCTTATAACTTGGCTTCTTAATGTCCTAGAGAGATCAGGTTTGTTTTAATGTACTCCAATCAACAGCCCCTACAACCACAAAAAGGAATGGAGTCATTACTACTTATGGTTTGTAAATGGCACCCAGAATTATGTTGCACGATGCACAATTTCACATCATTCTGGGTTCATTTGTGTGAAAACAAGGTCCAATCAGGCTGAAACGTTACAGGAAGGTAGAATCTATTGAGTTGTAAGTGATCTGAACGTTTCATGATGATAGCGCTTTCCTAAGGGGGTCAAACCATGTCCCAAAGGTCACCGGATCTGGTGTCAATTTAAAGACGTAGTCCAGTTACACATTTGTGGGCTTATAACTTGGCTTCTGAATGTCCTAGAGCGATCAGGTTTGTTTTACTGTACTCCAATCAACAGCCCCTACAACCACAAAAAGGAATGGAGTCCTTAGCACTTATGGTTTTTAAATGGCACCCAGAATTATGTTGCACGAAGCACAATTTCACATCATTCTGGGTTCATTTGTGCGAAAACAAGGTCCAGTCAGGCTGAAACGTTATAGGAAGGTAGAATCTATTGAGTTGTAAGTGATCTGAACGTTTCATGATGATAGCACTTTCCTAAGGGCGTCAAACCATGTCCCAAAGGTCACCGGATCTGGTGTCAATTAAAAGAAGTAGACCAGTTACACATTTGTGGGCTTATAACTTGGCTTCTGAATGTCCTAGAGAGATCAGGTTTGTTTTAATGTACTCCAACCAACAGCCCCTACAACCACAAAAAGGAATGGAGTCATTAGCACTTATGGTTTGTAAATGGCACCCAGAATTATGTTGCACGAAGCACAATTTCACATCATTCTGGGTCCATTTGTGTGAAAACAAGGTCCAATCAGGCTGAAACGTTACAAGAAGGTAGAATCTATTGAGTTGTGAGGGATCTGAACGTTTCATGATGATCGCACATTCCTATAGGGGGTAAAACCATGTCCCAAAGGTCACCGGGCCTGGTGTCACTTTAAAGAAGTAGTCCAGTTACACCTTTGTGGGCTTATAACTTGAATTCTGAATGTCCTAGAGAGGTTAGGTTTGTTTTAGTGTACTCCAATCAACAGCCCCTACAACCACAAAAAGGAATGGAGTCATTAGCACTTATTAATTGTAAATGGCACCCAGAATTATGTTGCACGAAGCACAATTTCACATCATTCTGGGTCCATTTGTGTGAAAACAAGGTCCAATCAGGCTGAAACGTTACAGGAAGGTAGAATCTATTGAGTTGTAAGTGATCTGAACGTTTCATGATGATAGCACTTTCCTAAGGGGGTCAAACCATGTCCCAAAGGTCACAGGATCTGGTGTCAATTTAAAGAAATAGTCCAGTTACACATTTGTGGGCTTATAACTTGGATTCTGAATGTCCTAGAGAGATCAGGTTTGTTTTAGTATACTCCAATCAACAGCCCCTACAACCACAAAAAGGAATGGAGTCATAAGCACTTATGGTTTTTAAATGGCACCCAGAATTATGTTGTACGAAGCACAATTTCACATCATTCTGGGTTCATTTGTGTGAAAACAAGGTCCAATCAGGCTGAAACGTTACAGGAAGGTAGAATCTATTGAGTTGTAAGTGATCTGTACGTTTCATGATGATAACACTTTCCTAAGGGGGTCAAACCATGTCCCAAAGGTCACCGGATCTGGTGTCAATTTAAAGAAGTAGTCCAGTTACACATTTGTGGGCTTATAACTTGGCTTCTAAATGTCCTAGAGCGAACAGGTTTGTTTTACTGTACTCCAATCAACAGCCCCTACAACCACAAAAAGGAATGGAGTCATTAGCACTTATGGTTTTTAAATGGCACCCAGAAATATTTTGCACGAAGCACAATTTCACATCATTCTGGGTTCGCTTGTGCGAAAACAAGGTCCAATCAGGCTGAAACGTTACAGGAAGGTAGAATCTATTGAGTTGTAAGTGATCTGAACGTTTCATGATGATAGCACTTTCCTAAGGGGGTCAAACCATGTCCCAAAGGTCACCGGATCTGGTGTCAATTTAAAGAAGTAGTCCAGTGACACATTTGTGGGCTTATAACGTGGCTTCTGAATGTCCTAGAGAGATCAGGTTTGTTTTAGTGTACTCCAATCAACAGCCCCTACAACCACAAAAAGGAATGGAGTCATAAGCACTTATGGTTTGTAAATGGCACCCAGAATTATGTTGCACGAAGCACAATTTCACATCATTCTGGGTCCATTTGTGTGAAAACAAGGTCCAATCAGGCTGAAACGTTACAGGAAGGTATAATCTATTGAGTTGTAAGTGATCTGAACGTTTCATGATGATAGCACTTTCCTAAGGGGGTCAAACCATGTCCCAAAGGTCACCGGATCTGGTGTCAATTTAAAGAAGTAGTCCAGTTACACATTTGTGGGCTTATAACTTTGCTTCTGAATGTCCTAGAGAGATCAGGTTTGTTTTAATGTACTCCAATCAGCAGCCCCTAAAACCACAAAAAGGAATGGAGTCATTAGCACTTATGGTTTGTAAATGGCACCCAGAATTATGTTGCACGAAGCACAATTTCACATCATTTTGGGTTCTTTTGTGTGAAAACAAGGTCCAATCAGGCTGAAACGTTACAGGAAGGTAGAATCTATTGAGTTGTAAGTTATCTGAACGTTTCATGATGATAGCACTTTCCTAAGGGGGTCAAACCATGTCCCAAAGGTCACCGGATCTGGTGTCAATTTAAAGAAGTAGTCCAGTTACACATTTGTGGGTTTATAACTTGGCTTCTGAATGTCCTAGGGAGATCAGGTTTTTTTTAATGTACTCCAATCAACAGCCCCTACAACCACAAAAAGGAATGGAGTCATTAGCACTCATGGTTTGTAAATGGCACCCAGAATTATGTTGCACGAAGCACAATTTCACATCATTCTGGGTCCATTTGTGTGAAAACAAGGTCCATTCAGGCTGAAACGTTACAAGAAGGTAGAATCTATTGAGTTGTAAGTGATCTGAACGTTTCATGATGATCGCACATTCCTATAGGGGGTAAAACCATGTCCCAAAGGTCACCGGGCCTGGTGTCACTTTAAAGACGTAGTCCAGTTACACCTTTGTGGGCTTATAAATTGAATTCTGAATGTCCTAGAGAGGTTAGGTTTGTTTTAGTGTACTCCAATCAACAGCCCCTACAACCACAAAAAGGAATGGAGTCATTAGCACTTATGGTTTTTAAATGGCACCCAGAAATATTTTGCACGATGCACAATTTCACATCATTCTGGGTTCATTTGTGCGAAAACAAGGTCCAGTCAGGCTGAAACGTTACAGGAAGGTAGAATCTATTGAGTTGTAAGTGATCTGAACGTTTCATGATGATCGCACACTCCTATAGGGGGTCAAACCATGTCCCAAAGGTCACCGGGCCTGCTGTCACTTTAAAGAAGTAGTCCATTACACCTTTGTGGGCTTATAACTTGGCTTCTGAATGTCCTAGAGAGATCAGGTTTATTTTAGTGTACTCCAATCAACAGCCCCTACAACCTCAAAAATGAATGGAGTCATTAGCACTTATTGTTTGTAAATGGCACCCAGAATTATGTTGCACGAAGCAAAATTTCACATCATTCTGGGTCCATTTGTGTGAAAACAAGGTCCAATCAGGCTGAAACGCTACAAGAAGGTAGAATCTATTGAGTTGTAAGTGATCTGAACGTTTCATGATGATCGCACATTCCTATAGGGGGTAAAACCATGTCCCAAAGGTCACCGGGCCTGGTGTCACTTTAAAGAAGTAGTCCAGTTACACATTTGTGGGCTTATAACTTGGATTCTGAATGTCCTAGAGAGATCAGGTTTATTTTAGTATACTCCAATCAACAGCCCCTACAACCACAAAAAGGAATGGAGTCATTAGCACTTATTGTTTGTAAATGGCACCCAGAATTATGTTGCACGAAGCACAATTTCACATCATTCTGGGTCCATTTGTGTGAAAACAAGGTCCAATCAGGCTGAAACGTTACAGGAAGGTAGAATCTATTGAGTTGTAAGTGATCTGAACGTTTCATGATGATAGCACTTTCCTAAGGGGGTCAAACCATGTCCCAAAGGTCACAGGATCTGGTGTCAATTTAAAGAAATAGTCCAGTTACACATTTGTGGGCTTATAACTTGGATTCTGAATGTCCTAGAGAGATCAGGTTTGTTTTAGTATACTCCAATCAACAGCCCCTACAACCACAAAAAGGAATGGAGTCATAAGCACTTATGGTTTTTAAATGGCACCCAGAATTAAGTTGTACGAAGCACAATTTCACATCATTCTGGGTTCATTTGTGTGAAAACAAGGTCCAATCAGGCTGAAACGTTACAGGAAGGTAGAATCTATTGAGTTGTAAGTGATCTGAACGTTTCATGATGATAGCGCTTTCCTAAGGGGGTCAAACCATGTCCCAAAGGTCACCGGATCTGGTGTCAATTTAAAGAAGTAGTCCAGTTACACATTTGTGGGCTTATAACTTGGCTTCTAAATGTCCTAGAGCGAACAGGTTTGTTTTACTGTACTCCAATCAACAGCCCCTACAACCACAAAAAGGAATGGAGTCATTAGCACTTATGGTTTTTAAATGGCACCCAGAAATATTTTGCACGAAGCACAATTTCACATCATTCTGGGTTCATTTGTGCGAAAACAAGGTCCAATCAGGCTGAAACGTTACAGGAAGGTAGAATCTATTGAGTTGTAAGTGATCTGAACGTTTCATGATGATAGCACTTTCCTAAGGGGGTCAAACCATGTCCCAAAGGTCACCGGATCTGGTGTCAATTTAAAGAAGTAGTCCAGTGACACATTTGTGGGCTTATAACGTGGCTTCTGAATGTCCTAGAGAGATCAGGTTTGTTTTAGTGTACTCCAATCAACAGCCCCTACAGCCACAAAAAGGAATGGAGTCATAAGCACTTATGGTTTGTAAATGGCACCCAGAATTATGTTGCACGAAGCACAATTTCACATCATTCTGGGTCCATTTGTGTGAAAACAAGGTCCAATCAGGCTGAAACGTTACAGGAAGGTATAATCTATTGAGTTGTAAGTGATCTGAACGTTTCATGATGATAGCACTTTCCTAAGGGGGTCAAACCATGTCCCAAAGGTCACCGGATCTGGTGTCAATTTAAAGAAGTAGTCCAGTTACACATTTGTGGGCTTATAACTTTGCTTCTGAATGTCCTAGAGAGATCAGGTTTGTTTTAATGTACTCCAATCAACAGCCCCTAAAACCACAAAAAGGAATGGAGTCATTAGCACTTATGATTTGTAAATGGCACCCAGAATTATGTTGCACGAAGCACAATTTCACATCATTTTGGGTTCATTTGTGTGAAAACAAGGTCCAATCAGGCTGAAACGTTACAGGAAGGTAGAATCTATTGAGTTGTAAGTTATCTGAACGTTTCATGATGATAGCACTTTCCTAAGGGGGTCAAACCATGTCCCAAAGGTCACCGGATCTGGTGTCAATTTAAAGAAGTAGTCCAGTTACACATTTGTGGGTTTATAACTTGGCTTCTGAATGTCCTAGAGAGATCAGGTTTATTTTAATGTACTCCAATCAACAGCCCCTACAACCACAAAAAGGAATGGAGTCATTAGCACTCATGGTTTGTAAATGGCACCCAGAATTATGTTGCACGAAGCACAATTTCACATCATTCTGGGTCCATTTGTGTGAAAACAAGGTCCATTCAGGCTGAAACGTTACAAGAAGGTAGAATCTATTGAGTTGTAAGTGATCTGAACGTTTCATGATGATCACACATTCCTATAGGGGGTAAAACCATGTCCCAAAGGTCACCGGGCCTGGTGTCACTTTAAAGAAGTAGTCCAGTTACACCTTTGTGGGCTTATAACTTGGCTTCTGAATGTCCTAGAGAGGTCAGGTTTGTTTTAGTGTACTCCAATCAACAGCCCCTACAACCACAAAAAGGAATGGAGTCATTAGCACTTATGGTTTGTAAATGGCACCCAGAATTATGTTGCACGAAGCACAATTTCACATCATTCTGGGTCCATTTGTGTGAACACAAGGTCCAATCAGGCTGAAACGTTACAGGAAGGTAGAATGTATTGAGTTGTAAGTGATCTGAACGTTTCATGATGATAGCACTTTCCTAAGGGGGTCAAACCATGTCCCAAAGGTCACCGGATCTGGTGTCAATTTAAAGAAGTAGTCCAGTTACACATTTGTGGGCTTAAAACTTGGCTTCTGAATGTCCTAGAGCGATCAGGTTTGTTTTACTGTACTCCAATCAACAGCCCCTACAACCACAAAAAGGAATGGAGTCCTTAGCACTTATGGTTTTTAAATGGCACCCAGAATTATGTTGCACGAAGCACAATTTCACATCATTCTGGGTTCATTTGTGCAAAAACAAGGTCCAATCAGGCTGAAACGTTACAGGAAGGTAGAATCTATTGAGTTGTAAGTGATCTGAACGTTTCATGATGATAGCACTTTCCTAAGGGCGTCAAACCATGTCCCAAAGGTCACCGGATCTGGTGTCAATTTAAAGAAGTAGACCAGTTACACATTTGTGGGCTTATAACTTGGCTTCTGAATGTCCTAGAGAGATCAGGTTTGTTTTAATGTACTCCAACCAACAGCCCCTACAACCACAAAAAGGAATGGAGTCATTAGCACTTATGGTTTGTAAATGGCACCCAGAATTATGTTGCACGAAGCACAATTTCACATCATTCTGGGTCCATTTGTGTGAAAACAAGGTCCAATCAGGCTGAAACGTTACAGGAAGGTAGAATGTATTGAGTTGTAAGTGATCTGAACGTTTCATGATGATAGCACTTTCCTAAGGGGGTCAAACCATGTCCCAAAGGTCACCGGGCCTGCTGTCACTTTAAAGAAGTAGTCCAGTTACACCTTTGTGGGCTTATAACTTGGCTTCTGAATGTCCTAGAGAGGTCAGGTTTGTTTTAGTGTACTCCAATCAACAGCCCCTACAACCACAAAAAGGAATGGAGTCATTAGCACTTATGGTTTTTAAATGGCACCCTGAATTATGTTGCACGAAGCACAATTTCACATCATTCTGGGTTCATTTGTGCGAAAACAAGGTCCAATCAGGCTGAAACGTTACAGGAAGGTAGAATCTATTGAGTTGTAAGTGATCTGAACGTTTCATGATGATAGCACTTTCCTAAGGGCGTCAAACCATGTCCCAAAGGTCACCGGATCTGGTGTCAATTTAAAGAAGTAGACCAGTTACACATTTGTGGGCTTATAACTTGGCTTCTGAATGTCCTAGAGAGATCAGGTTTGTTTTAATGTACTCCAACCAACAGCCCCTACAACCACAAAAAGGAATGGAGTCATTAGCACTTATGGTTTGTAAATGGCACCCAGAATTATGTTGCACGAAGCACAATTTCACATCATTCTGGGTCCATTTGTGTGAAAACAAGGTCCAATCAGGCTGAAACGTTACAAGAAGGTAGAATCTATTGAGTTGTAAGTGATCTGAACGTTTCATGATGATCGCACATTCCTATAGGGGGTCAAACCATGTCCCAAAGGTCACCGGGCCTGGTGTCACTTTAAAGAAGTAGTCCAGTTACACGTTTGAGGGCTTATTACTTGGCTTCTGAATGTCCTAGAGAGATCAGGTTTATTTTAGTGTACTCCAATCAACAGCCCCTACAACCTCAAAAATGAATGGAGTCATTAGCACTTATGGTTTGTAAATGGCACCCAGAATTATGTTGCACGAAGCAAAATTTCACATCATTCTGGGTCCATTTGTGTGAAAACAAGGTCCAATCAGGCTGAAACGCTACAAGAAGGTAGAATCTATTGAGTTGTAAGTGATCTGAACGTTTCAAGATGATCGCACATTCCTATAGGGGGTAAAACCATGTCCCAAAGGTCACCGGGCCTGGTGTCACTTTAAAGAAGTAGTCCAGTTACACCTTTTTGGGCTTATAACTTGGCTTCTGAATGTCCTAGAGAGGTTAGGTTTGTTTTAGTGTACTCCAATCAACAGCCCCTACAACCACAAAAAGGAATGGACTCATTAGCACTTATGGTTTGTAAATGGCACCCAGAATTATGTTGCACGAAGCACAATTTCACATCATTCTGGGTTCATTTGTGTGAAAACAAGGTCCAATCAGGCTGAAACGATACAGGAAGGTAGAATCTATTGAGTTGTAAGTGATCTGAACGTTTCATGATGATAGCGCTTTCCTAAGGGGGTCAAACCATGTCCCAAAGGTCACCGGATCTGGTGTCAATTTAAAGAAGTAGTCCAGTTACACATATGTGGGCTTATAACTTGGCTTCTGAATGTCCTAGAGCGATCAGGTTTGTTTTACTGTACTCCAATCAACAGCCCCTACAACCACAAAAAGGAATGGAGTCCTTAGCACTTATGGTTTTTAAATGGCACCCAGAATTATGTTGCACGAAGCACAATTTCACATCATTCTGGGTTCATTTGTGCGAAAACAAGGTCCAGTCAGGCTGAAACGTTACAGGAAGGTAGAATCTATTGAGTTGTAAGTGATCTGAACGTTTCATGATGATAGCTATTTCCTAAGGGCGTCAAACCATGTCCCAAAGGTCACCGGATCTGGTGTCAATTTAAAGAAGTAGACCAGTTACACATTTGTGGGCTTATAACTTGGCTTCTGAATGTCCTAGAGAGATCAGGTTTGTTTTAATGTACTCCAACCAACAGCCCCTACAACCACAAAAAGGAATGGAGTCATTAGCACTTATGGTTTGTAAATGGCACCCAGAATTATGTTGCACGAAGCACAATTTCACATCATTCTGGGTCCATTTGTGTGAAAACAAGTTCCAATCAGGCTGAAACGTTACAAGAAGGTAGAATCTATTGAGTTGTAAGTGATCTGAACGTTTCATGATGATCGCACATTCCTATAGGGGGTAAAACCATGTCCCAAAGGTCACCGGGCCTGGTGTCACTTTAAAGAAGTAGTCCAGTTACACCTTTGTGGGCTTATAACTTGAATTCTGAATGTCCTAGAGAGGTTAGGTTTGTTTTAGTGTACTCCAATCAACAGCCCCTACAACCACAAAAAGGAATGGAGTCATTAGCACTTATTGTTTGTAAATGGCACCCAGAATTATGTTGCACGAAGCACAATTTCACATCATTCTGGGTCCATTTGTGTGAAAACAAGGTCCAATCAGGCTGAAACGTTACAGGAAGGTAGAATCTATTGAGTTGTAAGTGATCTGAACGTTTCATGATGATAGCCTTTCCTAAGGGGGTCAAACCATGTCCCAAAGGTCACCGGATCTGGTGTCAATTTAAAGAAGTAGTCCAGTTACACATTTGTGGGCTTATAACTTGGCTTCTAAATGTCCTAGAGCGAACAGGTTTGTTTTACTGTACTCCAATCAACAGCCCCTACAACCACAAAAAGGAATGGAGTCATTAGCACTTATGGTTTTTAAATGGCACCCAGAAATATTTTGCACGAAGCACAATTTCACATCATTCTGGGTTCATTTGTGCGAAAACAAGGTCCAATCAGGCTGAAACGTTACAGGAAGGTAGAATCTATTGAGTTGTAAGTGATCTGAACGTTTCATGATGATAGCACTTTCCTAAGGGGGTCAAACCATGTCCCAAAGGTCACCGGATCTGGTGTCAATTTAAAGAAGTAGTCCAGTGACACATTTGTGGGCTTATAACGTGGCTTCTGAATGTCCTAGAGCGATCAGGTTTGTTTTACTGTACTCCAATCAACAGCCCCTACAACCACAAAAAGGAATGGAGTCCTTAGCACTTATGGTTTTTAAATGGCACCCAGAATTATGTTGCACGAAGCACAATTTCACATCATTCTGGGTTCATTTGTGCGAAAACAAGGTCCAATCAGGCTGAAACGTTACAGGAAGGTAGAATCTATTGAGTTGTAAGTGATCTGAACGTTTCATGATGATAGCACTTTCCTAAGGGCGTCAAACCATGTCCCAAAGGTCACCGGATCTGGTGTCAATTTAAAGAAGTAGACCAGTTACACATTTGTGGGCTTATAACTTGGCTTCTGAATGTCCTAGAGAGATCAGGTTTGTTTTAATGTACTCCAACCAACAGCCCCTACAACCACAAAAAGGAATGGAGTCATTAGCACTTATGGTTTGTAAATGGCACCCAGAATTATGTTGCACGAAGCACAATTTCACATCATTCTGGGTCCATTTGTGTGAAAACAAGGTCCAATCAGGCTGAAACGTTACAGGAAGGTAGAATGTATTGAGTTGTAAGTGATCTGAACGTTTCATGATGATAGCACTTTCCTAAGGGGGTCAAACCATGTCCCAAAGGTCACCGGGCCTGCTGTCACTTTAAAGAAGTAGTCCAGTTACACCTTTGTGGGCTTATAACTTGGCTTCTGAATGTCCTAGAGAGGTCAGGTTTGTTTTAGTGTACTCCAATCAACAGCCCCTACAACCACAAAAAGGAATGGAGTCATTAGCACTTATGGTTTGTAAATGGCACCCAGAATTATGTTGCACGAAGCACAATTTCACTTCATTCTGGGTCCATTTGTGTGAAAACAAGGTCCAATCAGGCTGAAACGTTACAGGAAGGTAGAATCTATTGAGTTGTAAGTGATCTGAACGTTTCATGATGATAGCACTTTCCTAAGGGGGTCAAACCATGTCCCAAAGGTCACCGGATCTGGTGTCAATTTAAAGAAGTAGTCCAGTTACACATTTGTGGGCTTATAACTTGGCTTCTGAATGTCCTAGAGCGATCAGGTTTGTTTTACTGTACTCCAATCAACAGCCCCTACAACCACAAAAAGGAATGGAGTCCTTAGCACTTATGGTTTTTAAATGGCACCCAGAATTATGTTGCACGAAGCACAATTTCACATCATTCTGGGTTCATTTGTGCGAAAACAAGGTCCAGTCAGGCTGAAACGTTACAGGAAGGTAGAATCTATTGAGTTGTAAGTGATCTGAACGTTTCATGATGATAGCTATTTCCTAAGGGCGTCAAACCATGTCCCAAAGGTCACCGGATCTGGTGTCAATTTAAAGAAGTAGACCAGTTACACATTTGTGGGCTTATAACTTGGCTTCTGAATGTCCTAGAGAGATCAGGTTTGTTTTAATGTACTCCAACCAACAGCCCCTACAACCACAAAAAGGAATGGAGTCATTAGCACTTATGGTTTGTAAATGGCACCCAGAATTATGTTGCACGAAGCACAATTTCACATCATTCTGGGTCCATTTGTGTGAAAACAAGTTCCAATCAGGCTGAAACGTTACAAGAAGGTAGAATCTATTGAGTTGTAAGTGATCTGAACGTTTCATGATGATCGCACATTCCTATAGGGGGTAAAACCATGTCCCAAAGGTCACCGGGCCTGGTGTCACTTTAAAGAAGTAGTCCAGTTACACCTTTGTGGGCTTATAACTTGAATTCTGAATGTCCTAGAGAGGTTAGGTTTGTTTTAGTGTACTCCAATCAACAGCCCCTAAAAACACAAAAAGGAATGGAGTCATTAGCACTTATGGTTTGTAAATGGCACCCAGAATTATGTTGCACGAAGCACAATTTCACATCATTCTGGGTTCATTTGTGTGAAAACAAGGTCCAATCAGGCTGAAACGTTACAGGAAGGTAGAATGTATTGAGTTGTAAGTGATCTGAACGTTTCATGATGATAGCACTTTCCTAAGGGGGTCAAACCATGTCCCAAAGGTCACCGGATCTGGTGTCAATTTAAAGAAGTAGTCCAGTTACACATTTGTGGGCTTAAAACTTGGCTTCTGAATGTCCTAGAGCGATCAGGTTTGTTTTACTGTACTCCAATCAACAGCCCCTACAACCACAAAAAGGAATGGAGTCCTTAGCACTTATGGTTTTTAAATGGCACCCTGAATTATGTTGCACGAAGCACAAT
The DNA here is from genome assembly GCF_043380555.1 of Nothobranchius furzeri. NCBI lineage: Eukaryota > Metazoa > Chordata > Actinopteri > Cyprinodontiformes > Nothobranchiidae > Nothobranchius > Nothobranchius furzeri. The sequence continues at coordinate 43,915,662 of NC_091748.1, forward strand.
TTCACATCATTCTGGGTTCATTTGTGCGAAAACAAGGTCCAATCAGGCTGAAACGTTACAGGAAGGTAGAATCTATTGTGTTGTAAGTGATCTGAACGTTTCATGATGATAGCACTTTCCTAAGGGCGTCAAACCATGTCCCAAAGGTCACCGGATCTGGTGTCAATTTAAAGAAGTAGACCAGTTACACATTTGTGGGCTTATAACTTGGCTTCTGAATGTCCTAGAGTGATCAGGTTTGTTTTAATGTACTCCAACCAACAGCCCCTACAACCACAAAAAGGAATGGAGTCATTAGCACTTATGGTTTGTAAATGGCACCCAGAATTATGTTGCACGAAGCACAATTTCACATCATTCTGGGTCCATTTGTGTGAAAACAAGGTCCAATCAGGCTGAAACGTTACAAGAAGGTAGAATCTATTGAGTTGTAAGTGATCTGAACGTTTCATGATGATCGCACATTCCTATAGGGGGTCAAACCATGTCCCAAAGGTCACCGGGCCTGGTGTCACTTTAAAGAAGTAGTCCAGTTACACGTTTGAGGGCTTATTACTTGGCTTCTGAATGTCCTAGAGAGATCAGGTTTATTTTAGTGTACTCCAATCAACAGCCCCTACAACCTCAAAAATGAATGGAGTCATTAGCACTTATGGTTTGTAAATGGCACCCAGAATTATGTTGCACGAAGCAAAATTTCACATCATTCTGGGTCCATTTGTGTGAAAACAAGGTCCAATCAGGCTGAAACGCTACAAGAAGGTAGAATCTATTGAGTTGTAAGTGATCTGAACGTTTCAAGATGATCGCACATTCCTATAGGGGGTAAAACCATGTCCCAAAGGTCACCGGGCCTGGTGTCACTTTAAAGAAGTAGTCCAGTTACACCTTTTTGGGCTTATAACTTGGCTTCTGAATGTCCTAGAGAGGTTAGGTTTGTTTTAGTGTACTCCAATCAACAGCCCCTACAACCACAAAAAGGAATGGACTCATTAGCACTTATGGTTTGTAAATGGCACCCAGAATTATGTTGCACGAAGCACAATTTCACATCATTCTGGGTTCATTTGTGTGAAAACAAGGTCCAATCAGGCTGAAACGTTACAGGAAGGTAGAATCTATTGAGTTGTAAGTGATCTGAACGTTTCATGATGATAGCGCTTTCCTAAGGGGGTCAAACCATGTCCCAAAGGTCACCGGATCTGGTGTCAATTTAAAGAAGTAGTCCAGTTACACATTTGTGGGCTTATAACTTGGCTTCTGAATGTCCTAGAGCGATCAGGTTTGTTTTACTGTACTCCAATCAACAGCCCCTACAACCACAAAAAGGAATGGAGTCATTAGCACTTATGGTTTTTAAATGGCACCCAGAATTATGTTGCACGAAGCACAATTTCACATCATTCTGGGTTCATTTGTGCGAAAACAAGGTCCAGTCAGGCTGAAACGTTACAGGAAGGTAGAATCTATTGACTTGTAAGTGATCTGAACGTTTCATGATGATAGCTATTTCCTAAGGGCGTCAAACCATGTCCCAAAGGTCACCGGATCTGGTGTCAATTTAAAGAAGTAGGCCAGTTACACATTTGTGGGCTTATAACTTGGCTTCTGAATGTCCTAGAGAGATCAGGTTTGTTTTAATGTACTCCAACCAACAGCCCCTACAATCACAAAAAGGATTGGAGTCATTAGCACTTATGGTTTGTAAATGGCACCCAGAATTATGTTGCACGAAGCACAATTTCACATCATTCTGGGTCCATTTGTGTGAAAACAAGTTCCAATCAGGCTGAAACGTTTCAAGAAGGTAGAATCTATTGAGTTGTAAGTGATCTGAACGTTTCATGATGATCGCACATTCCTATAGGGGGTAAAACCATGTCCCAAAGGTCACCGGATCTGGTGTCAATTTAAAGAAGTAGTCCAGTTACACATTTGTGGGCTTATAACTTGGCTTCTAAATGTCCTAGAGCGAACAGGTTTGTTTTACTGTACTCCAATCAACAGCCCCTACAACCACAAAAAGGAATGGAGTCATTAGCACTTATGGTTTTTAAATGGCACCCAGAAATATTTTGCACGAAGCACAATTTCACATCATTCTGGGTTCATTTGTGCGAAAACAAGGTCCAATCAGGCTGAAACGTTACAGGAAGGTAGAATCTATTGAGTTGTAAGTGATCTGAACGTTTCATGATGATAGCACTTTCCTAAGGGGGTCAAACCATGTCCCAAAGGTCACCGGATCTGGTGTCAATTTAAAGAAGTAGTCCAGTGACACATTTGTGGGCTTATAACGTGGCTTCTGAATGTCCTAGAGAGATCAGGTTTGTTTTAGTGTACTCCAATCAACAGCCCCTACAACCACAAAAAGGAATGGAGTCATTAGCACTTATGGTTTGTAAATGGCACCCAGAATTATGTTGCATGAAGCACAATTTCACATCATTCTGGGTCCATTTGTGTGAAAACAAGGTCCAATCAGGCTGAAACGTTACAGGAAGGTAGAATCTATTGAGTTGTAAGTGATCTGAACGTTTCATGATGATAGCACTTTCCTAAGGGGGTCAAACCATGTCCCAAAGGTCACCGGATCTGGTGTCAATTTAAAGAAGTAGTCCAGTTACACATTTGTGGGCTTATAACTTGGCTTCTGAATGTCCTAGAGAGATCAGGTTTGTTTTAATGTACTCCAATCAACAGCCCCTAAAACCGCAAAAAGGAATGGAGTCATTAGCACTTATGGTTTGTAAATGGCACCCAGAATTATGTTGCACGAAGCACAATTTCACATCATTTTGGGTTCATTCGTGTGAAAACAAGGTCCAATCAGGCTGAAACGTTACAGGAAGGTAGAATCTATTGAGTTGTAAGTTATCTGAACATTTCATGATGATAGCACTTTCCTATAGGGGGTAAATCCATGTCCCAAAGGTCACCGGGCCTGGTGTCACTTTAAAGAAGTAGTCCAGTTACACCTTTGTGGGCTTATAACTTGAATTCTGAATGTCCTAGAGAGGTTAGGTTTGTTTTAGTGTACTCCAATCAACAGCCCCTACAACCACAAAAAGGAATGGAGTCATTAGCACTTATTGTTTGTAAATGGCACTCAGAATTATGTTGCACGAAGCACAATTTCACATCATTCTGGGTCCATTTGTGTGAAAACAAGGTCCAATCAGGCTGAAACGTTACAGGAAGGTAGAATCTATTGAGTTGTAAGTGATCTGAACGTTTCATGATGATAGCACTTTCCTAAGGGGGTCAAACCATGTCCCAAAGGTCACCGGATCTGGTGTCAATTTAAAGAAATAGTCCAGTTACACATTTGTGGGCTTATAACTTGGATTCTCAATGTCCTAGAGAGATCAGGTTTGTTTTAGTATACTCCAATCAACAGCCCCTACAACCACAAAAAGGAATGGAGTCATTAGCACTTATGGTTTTTAAATGGCACCCAGAAATATTTTGCACGAAGCACAATTTCACATGATTCTGGGTTCATTTGTGCGAAAACAAGGTCCAATCAGGCTGAAACGTTACAGGAAGGTAGAATCTATTGAGTTGTAAGTGATCTGAACGTTTCATGATGATAGCACTTTCCTAAGGGGGTCAAACCATGTCCCAAAGGTCACCGGATCTGGTGTCAATTTAAAGAAGTAGTCCAGTGACACATTTATGGGCTTATAACGTGGCTTCTGAATGTCCTAGAGAGATCAGGTTTGTTTTAGTATACTCCAATCAACAGCCCCTACAACCACAAAAAGGAATGGAGTCATTAGCACTTATGGTTTGTAAATGGCACCCAGAATTATGTTGCACGAAGCACAATTTCACATCATTCTGGGTCCATTTGTGTGAAAACAAGGTCCAATCAGGCTGAAACGTTACAGGAAGGTAGAATCTATTGAGTTGTAAGTGATGTGAACGTTTCCTGATGATAGCACTTTCCTAAGGGGGTCAAACAATGTCCCAAAGGTCACCGGATCTGGTGTCAATTTAAAGAAGTAGTCCAGTTACACATTTGTGGGCTTATAACTTAGCTTCTGAATGTCCTAGAGAGATCAGGTTTGTTTTAATGTACACCAATCAACAGCCCCTAAAACCACAAAAAGGAATGGAGTTATTAGCACTTATGGTTTGTAAATGGCACCCAGAATTATGTTGCACGAAGCACAATTTCACATCATTCTGGGTCCATTTGTGTGAAAACAAGGTCCATTCAGGCTGAAATGTTACAAGAAGGTAGAATCTATTGAGTTGTAAGTGATCTGAACGTTTCATGATGATCGCACATTCCTATAGGGGGTAAAACCATGTCCCAAAGGTCACCGGGCATGGTGTCACTTTAAAGAAGTAGTCCAGTTACACCTTTGTGGGCTTATAAATTGAATTCTGAATGTCCTAGAGAGGTTAGGTTTGTTTTAGTGTACTCCAATCAACAGCCCCTACAACCACAAAAAGGAATGGAGTCATTAGCACTTATGGTTTTTAAATGGCACCCAGAAATATTTTGCACGATGCACAATTTCACATCATTCTGGGTTCATTTGTGCGAAAACAAGGTCCAGTCAGGCTGAAACGTTACAGGAAGGTAGAATCTATTGAGTTGTAAGTGATCTGAACGTTTCATGATGATCGCACACTCCTATAGGGGGTCAAACCGTGTCCCAAAGGTCACCGGGCCTGCTGTCACTTTAAAGAAGTAGTCCAGTTACACCTTTGTGGGCTTATAACTTGGCTTCTGAATGTCCTAGAGAGGTCAGGTTTGTTTTAGTGTACTCCAATCAACAGCCCCTACAACCACAAAAAGGAATGGAGTCATTAGCACTTATGGTTTGTAAATGGCACCCAGAATTATGTTGCACGAAGCACAATTTCACATCATTCTGGGTCCATTTGTGTGAACACAAGGTCCAATCAGGCTGAAACGTTACAGGAAGGTAGAATGTATTGAGTTGTAAGTGATCTGAACGTTTCATGATGATAGCACTTTCCTAAGGGGGTCAAACCATGTCCCAAAGGTCACCGGATCTGGTGTCAATTTAAAGAAGTAGTCCAGTTACACATTTGTGGGCTTAAAACTTGGCTTCTGAATGTCCTAGAGCGATCAGATTGGTTTTACTGTACTCCAATCAACAGCCCCTACAACCACAAAAAGGAATGGAGTCCTTAGCACTTATGGTTTTTAAATGGCACCCAGAATTATGTTGCACGAAGCACAATTTCACATCATTCTGGGTTCATTTGTGCGAAAACAAGGTCCAATCAGGCTGAAACGTTACAGGAAGGTAGAATCTATTGAGTTGTAAGTGATCTGAACGTTTCATGATGATAGCACTTTCCTAAGGGCGTCAAACCATGTCCCAAAGGTCACCGGATCTGGTGTCAATTTAAAGAAGTAGACCAGTTACACATTTGTGGGCTTATAACTTGGCTTCTGAATGTCCTAGAGAGATCAGGTTTGTTTTAATGTACTCCAACCAACAGCCCCTACAACCACAAAAAGGAATGGAGTCATTAGCACTTATGGTTTGTAAATGGCACCCAGAATTATGTTGCACGAAGCACAATTTCACATCATTCTGGGTCCATTTGTGTGAAAACAAGGTCCAATCAGGCTGAAACGTTACAGGAAGGTAAAATGTATTGAGTTGTAAGTGATCTGAACGTTTCATGATGATAGCACTTTCCTAAGGGGGTCAAACCATGTCCCAAAGGTCACCGGGCCTGCTGTCACTTTAAAGAAGTAGTCCAGTTACACCTTTGTGGGCTTATAACTTGGCTTCTGAATGTCCTAGAGAGGTCAGGTTTGTTTTAGTGTACTCCAATCAACAGCCCCTACAACCACAAAAAGGAATGGAGTCATTAGCACTTATGGTTTGTAAATGGCACCCAGAATTATGTTGCACGAAGCACAATTTCACATCATTCTGGGTCCATTTGTGTGAAAACAAGGTCCAATCAGGCTGAAACGTTACAGGAAGGTAGAATGTATTGAGTTGTAAGTGATCTGAACGTTTCATGATGATAGCACTTTCCTAAGGGGGTCAAACCATGTCCCAAAGGTCACCGGATCTGGTGTCAATTTAAAGAAGTAGTCCAGTTACACATTTGTGGGCTTAAAACTTGGCTTCTGAATGTCCTAGAGCGATCAGGTTTGTTTTACTGTACCCCAATCAACAGCCCCTACAACCACAAAAAGGAATGGAGTCCTTAGCACTTATGGTTTTTAAATGGCACCCTGAATTATGTTGCACGAAGCACAATTTCACATCATTCTGGGTTCATTTGTGCGAAAACAAGGTCCAATCAGGCTGAAACGTTACAGGAAGGTAGAATCTATTGAGTTGTAAGTGATCTGAACGTTTCATGATGATAGCACTTTCCTAAGGGCGTCAAACCATGTCCCAAAGGTCACCGGATCTGGTGTCAATTTAAAGAAGTAGACCAGTTACACATTTGTGGGCTTATAACTTGGCTTCTGAATGTCCTAGAGAGATCAGGTTTGTTTTAATGTACTCCAACCAACAGCCCCTACAACCACAAAAAGGAATGGAGTCATTAGCACTTATGGTTTGTAAATGGCACCCAGAATTATGTTGCACGAAGCACACTTTCACATCATTCTGGGTCCATTTGTGTGAAAACAAGGTCCAATCAGGCTGAAACGTTACAAGAAGGTAGAATCTATTGAGTTGTAAGTGATCTGAACGTTTCATGATGATCGCACATTCCTATAGGGGGTCAAACCATGTCCCAAAGGTCACCGGGCCTGGTGTCACTTTAAAGAAGTAGTCCAGTTACACGTTTGAGGGCTTATTACTTGGCTTCTGAATGTCCTAGAGAGATCAGGTTTATTTTAGTGTACTCCAATCAACAGCCCCTACAACCTCAAAAATGAATGGAGTCATTAGCACTTATGGTTTGTAAATGGCACCCAGAATTATGTTGCACGAAGCAAAATTTCACATCATTCTGGGTCCATTTGTGTGAAAACAAGGTCCAATCAGGCTGAAACGCTACAAGAAGGTAGAATCTATTGAGATGTAAGTGATCTGAACGTTTCAAGATGATCGCACATTCCTATAGGGGGTAAAACCATGTCCCAAAAGTCACCGGGCCTGGTGTCACTTTAAAGAAGTAGTCCAGTTACACCTTTTTGGGCTTATAACTTGGCTTCTGAATGTCCTAGAGCGATCAGGCTTGTTTTACTGTACTCCAATCAACAGCCCCTACAACCACAAAAAGGAATGGAGTCCTTAGCACTTATGGTTTTTAAATGGCACCCAGAATTATGTTGCACGAAGCACAATTTCACATCATTCTGGGTTCATTTGTGCGAAAACAAGGTCCAGTCAGGCTGAAACGTTACAGGAAGGTAGAATCTATTGACTTGTAAGTGATCTGAACGTTTCATGATGATAGCTATTTCCTAAGGGCGTCAAACCATGTCCCAAAGGTCACCGGATCTGGTGTCAATTTAAAGAAGTAGACCAGTTACACATTTGTGGGCTTATAACTTGGATTCTGAATGTCCTAGAGAGGTTAGGTTTGTTTTAGTGTACTCCAATCAACAGCCCCTACAACCACAAAAAGGAATGGAGTCATTAGCACTTATTGTTTGTAAATGGCACCCAGAATTATGTTGCACGAAGCACAATTTCACATCATTCTGGGTCCATTTGTGTGAAAACAAGGTCCAATCAGGCTGAAACGTTACAGGAAGGTAGAATCTATTGAGTTGTAAGTGATCTGAACGTTTCATGATGATCGCACATTCCTATAGGGGGTAAAACCATGTCCCAAAGGTCACCGGGCCTGGTGTCACTTTAAAGAAGTAGTCCAGTTACACATTTGTGGGCTTATAACTTGAATTCTGAATGTCCTAGAGAGGTTAGGTTTGTTTTAGTGTACTCCAATCAACAGCCCCTACAACCACAAAAAGGAATGGAGTCCTTAGCACTTATTGTTTGTAAATGGCACCCAGAATTATGTTGCACGAAGCACAATTTCACATCATTCTGGGTCCATTTGTGTGAAAACAAGGTCCAATCAGGCTGAAACGTTACAGGAAGGTAGAATCTATTGAGTTGTAAGTGATCTGGACGTTTCATGATGATAGCACTTTCCTAAGGGGGTCAAACCATGTCCCAAAGGTCACCGGATCTGGTGTCAATTTAAAGAAATAGTCCAGTTACACATTTGTGGGCTTATAACTTGGATTCTGAATGTCCTAGAGAGATCAGGTTTGTTTTAGTATACTCCAATCACCAGCCCCTACAACCACAAAAAGGAATGGAGTCATTAGCACTTATGGTTTTTAAATGGCACCCAGAATTATTTTGCACGAAGCACAATTTCACATCATTCTGGGTTCATTTGTGTGAAAACAAGGTCCAATCAGGCTGAAACGTTACAGGAAGGTAGAATCTATTGAGTTGTAAGTGATCTGAACGTTTCATGATGATAGCACTTTCCTAAGGGGGTCAAACCATGTCCCAAAGGTCACCAGATCTGGTGTCAATTTAAAGAAGTAGTCCAGTTACACATTTGTGGGCTTATAACTTGGCTTCTAAATGTCCTAGAGCGAACAGGTTTGTTTTACTTTACTCCAATCAACAGCCCCTACAACCACAAAAAGGAATGGAGTCATTAGCACTTATGGTTTTTAAATGGCACCCAGAAATATTTTGCACGAAGCACAATTTCACATCATTCTGGGTTCATTTGTGCGAAAACAAGGTCCAATCAGGCTGAAACGTTACAGGAAGGTAGAATCTATTGAGTTGTAAGTGATCTGAACGTTTCATGATGATAGCACTTTCCTAAGGGGGTCAAACCATGTCCCAAAGGTCACCGGATCTGGTGTCAATTTAAAGAAGTAGTCCAGTGACACATTTGTGGGCTTATAACGTGGCTTCTGAATGTCCTAGAGAGATCAGGTTTGTTTTAGTGTACTCCAATCAACAGCCCCTACAACCACAAAAAGGAATGGAGTCATTAGCACTTATGGTTTGGAAATGGCACCCAGAATTATGTTGCACGAAGCACAATTTCACATCATTCTGGGTCCATTTGTGTGAAAACAAGGTCCAATCAGGCTGAAACGTTACAGGAAGGTAGAATCTATTGAGTTGTAAGTGATCTGAACGTTTCATGATGATCGCACATTCCTATAGGGGGTAAAACCATGTCCCAAAGGTCACCGGGCCTGGTGTCACTTTAAAGAAGTAGTCCAGTTACACATTTGTGGGCTTATAACTTGAATTCTGAATGTCCTAGAGAGGTTAGGTTTGTTTTAGTGTACTCCAATCAACAGCCCCTACAACCACAAAAAGGAATGGAGTCATTAGCACTTATTGTTTGTAAATGGCACCCAGAATTATGTTGCACGAAGCACAATTTCACATCATTCTGGGTCCATTTGTGTGAAAACAAGGTCCAATCAGGCTGAAACGTTACAGGAAGGTAGAATCTATTGAGTTGTAAGTGATCTGGACGTTTCATGATGATAGCACTTTCCTAAGGGGGTCAAACCATGTCCCAAAGGTCACCGGATCTGGTGTCAATTTAAAGAAATAGTCCAGTTACACATTTGTGGGCTTATAACTTGGATTCTGAATGTCCTAGAGAGATCAGGTTTGTTTTAGTATACTCCAATCACCAGCCCCTACAACCACAAAAAGGAATGGAGTCATTAGCACTTATGGTTTTTAAATGGCACCCAGAATTATTTTGCACGAAGCACAATTTCACATCATTCTGGGTTCATTTGTGTGAAAACAAGGTCCAATCAGGCTGAAACGTTACAGGAAGGTAGAATCTATTGAGTTGTAAGTGATCTGAACGTTTCATGATGATAGCACTTTCCTAAGGGGGTCAAACCATGTCCCAAAGGTCACCGGATCTGGTGTCAATTTAAAGAAGTAGTCCAGTTACACATTTGTGGGCTTATAACTTGGCTTCTAAATGTCCTAGAGCGAACAGGTTTGTTTTACTGTACTCCAATCAACAGCCCCTACAACCACAAAAAGGAATGGAGTCATTAGCACTTATGGTTTTTAAATGGCACCCAGAAATATTTTGCACGAAGCACAATTTCACATCATTCTGGGTTCATTTGTGCGAAAACAAGGTCCAATCAGGCTGAAACGTTACAGGAAGGTAGAATCTATTGAGTTGTAAGTGATCTGAACGTTTCATGATGATAGCACTTTCCTAAGGGGGTCAAACCATGTCCCAAAGGTCACCGGATCTGGTGTCAATTTAAAGAAGTAGTCCAGTGACACATTTGTGGGCTTATAACGTGGCTTCTGAATGTCCTAGAGAGATCAGGTTTGTTTTAGTGTACTCCAATCAACAGCCCCTACAACCACAAAAAGGAATGGAGTCATTAGCACTTATGGTTTGGAAATGGCACCCAGAATTATGTTGCACGAAGCACAATTTCACATCATTCTGGGTCCATTTGTGTGAAAACAAGGTCCAATCAGGCTGAAACGTTACAGGAAGGTAGAATCTATTGAGTTGTAAGTGATCTGAACGTTTCATGATGATAGCACTTTCCTAAGGGGGTCAAACCATGTCCCAAAGGTCACCGGATCTGGTGTCAATTTAAAGAAGTAGTCCAGTTACACATTTGTGGGCTTATAACTTTGCTTCTGAATGTCCTAGAGAGATCAGGTTTGTTTTAATGTACTCCAAACAACAGCCCCTAAAACCACAAAAAGGAATGGAGTCATTAGCACTTATGGTTTGTAAATGGCACCCAGAATTATGTTGCACGAAGCACAATTTCACATCATTTTGGGTTCATTCGTGTGAAAACAAGGTCCAATCAGGCTGAAACGTTACAGGAAGGTAGAATCTATTGAGTTGTAAGTTATCTGAACGTTTCATGATGATAGCACTTTCCTATAGGGGGTAAATCCATGTCCCAAAAGTCACCGGGCCTGGTGTCACTTTAAAGAAGTAGTCCAGTTACACCTTTGTGGGCTTATAACTTGAATTCTGAATGTCCTAGAGAGGTTAGGTTTGTTTTAGTGTACTCCAATCAACAGCCCCTACAACCACAAAAAGGAATGGAGTCATTAGCACTTATTGTTTGTAAATGGCACTCAGAATTATGTTGCACGAAGCAAAATTTCACATCATTCTGGGTCCATTTGTGTGAAAACAAGGTCCAATCAGGCTGAAACGTTACAGGAAGGTAGAATCTATTGAGTTGTAAGTGATCTGAACGTTTCATGATGATAGCACTTTCCTAAGGGGGTCAAACCATGTCCCAAAGGTCACCGGATCTGGTGTCAATTTAAAGAAATAGTCCAGTTACACATTTGTGGGCTTATAACTTGGATTCTGAATGTCCTAGAGAGACCAGGTTTGTTTTAGTATACTCCAATCAACATCCCCTACAACCACAAAAAGGAATGGAGTCATTAGCACTTATGGTTTTAAAATGGCACCCAGAATTATGTTGCACGAAGCACAATTTCACATCATTCTGGGTTCATTTGTGTGAAAACAAGGTCCAATCAGGCTGAAACGTTACAGGAAGGTAGAATCTATTGAGTTGTAAGTGATCTGAACGTTTCATGATGATAGCCTTTCCTAAGGGGGTCAAACCATGTCCCAAAGGTCACCGGATCTGGTGTCAATTTAAAGAAGTAGTCCAGTTACACATTTGTGGGCTTATAACTTGGCTTCTAAATGTCCTAGAGCGAACAGGTTTGTTTTACTGTACTCCAATCAACAGCCCCTACAACCACAAAAAGGAATGGAGTCATTAGCACTTATGGTTTTTAAATGGCACCCAGAAATATTTTGCACGAAGCACAATTTCACATCATTCTGGGTTCATTTGTGCGAAAACAAGGTCCAATCAGGCTGAAACGTTACAGGAAGGTAGAATCTATTGAGTTGTAAGTGATCTGAACGTTTCATGATGATAGCACTTTCCTAAGGGGGTCAAACCATGTCCCAAAGGTCACCGGATCTGGTGTCAATTTAAAGAAGTAGTCCAGTGACACATTTATGGGCTTATAACGTGGCTTCTGAATGTCCTAGAGAGATCAGGTTTGTTTTAGTGTACTCCAATCAACAGCCCCTACAACCACAAAAAGGAATGGAGTCATTAGCACTTATGGTTTGTAAATGGCACCCAGAATTATGTTGCACGAAGCACAATTTCACATCATTCTGGGTCCATTTGTGTGAAAACAAGGTCCAATCAGGCTGAAACGTTACAGGAAGGTAGAATCTATTGAGTTGTAAGTGATCTGAACGTTTCCTGATGATAGCACTTTCCTAAGGGGGTCAAACCATGTCCCAAAGGTCACCGGATCTGGTGTCAATTTAAAGAAGTAGTCCAGTTACACATTTGTGGGCTTATAACTTAGCTTCTGAATGTCCTAGAGAGATCAGGTTTGTTTTAATGTACTCCAATCAACAGCCCCTAAAACCACAAAAAGGAATGGAGTCATTAGCACTTATGGTTTGTAAATGGCACCCAGAATTATGTTGCACGAAGCACAATTTCACATCATTTTGGGTTCATTTGTGTGAAAACAAGGTCCAATCAGGCTGAAACGTTACAGGAAGGTAGAATCTATTGAGTTGTAAGTTATCTGAACGTTTCATGATGATAGCACTTTCCTAAGGGGGTCAAACCATGTCCCAAAGGTCACCGGATCTGGTGTCAATTTAAAGAAGTAGTCCAGTTACACATTTGTGGGTTTATAACTTGGCTTCTGAATGTCCTAGAGAGATCAGGTTTATTTTAATGTACTCCAATCAACAGCCCCTACAACCACAAAAAGGAATGGAGTCATTAGCACTCATGGTTTGTAAATGGCACCCAGAATTATGTTGCACGAAGCACAATTTCACATCATTCTGGGTCCATTTGTGTGAAAACAAGGTCCAATCAGGCTGAAACGTTACAAGAAGGTAGAATCTATTGAGTTGTAAGTGATCTGAACGTTTCATGATGATCGCACATTCCTATAGGGGGTAAAACCATGTCCCAAAGGTCACCGGGCCTGGTGTCACTTTAAAGAAGTAGTCCAGTTACACCTTTGTGGGCTTATAAATTGAATTCTGAATGTCCTAGAGAGGTTAGGTTTGTTTTAGTGTACTCCAATCAACAGCCCCTACAACCACAAAAAGGAATGGAGTCATTAGCACTTATGGTTTTTAAATGGCACCCAGAAATATTTTGCACAAAGCACAATTTCACATCATTCTGGGTTCATTTGTGCGAAAACAAGGTCCAGTCAGGCTGAAACGTTACAGGAAGGTAGAATCTATTGAGTTGTAAGTGATCTGAACGTTTCATGATGATAGCACTTTCCTAAGGGGGTCAAACCATGTCCCAAAGGTCACCGGATCTGGTGTCAATTTAAAGAAGTAGTCCAGTTACACATTTGTGGGCTTATAACGTGGCTTCTGAATGTCCTAGAGAGATCAGGTTTGTTTTAGTGTACTCCAATCAACAGCCCCTACAACCACAAAAAGGAATGGAGTCATTAGCACTTATGGTTTGTAAATGGCACCCAGAATTATGTTGCACGAAGCACAATTTCACATCATTCTGGGTCCATTTGTGTGAAAACAAGGTCCAATCAGGCTGAAACGTTACAGGAAGGTAGAATCTATTGAGTTGTAAGTGATCTGAACGTTTCATGATGATAGCACTTTCCTAAGGGGGTCAAACCATGTCCCAAAGGTCACCGGATCTGGTGTCAATTTAAAGAAGTAGTCCAGTTACACATTTGTGGGCTTATAACTTGGCTTCTGAATGTCCTAGAGCGATCAGGTTTGTTTTACTGTACTCCAATCAACAGCCCCTACAACCACAAAAAGGAATGGAGTCCTTAGCACTTATGGTTTTTAAATGGCACCCAGAATTATGTTGCACGAAGCACAATTTCACATCATTCTGGGTTCATTTGTGCGAAAACAAGGTCCAATCAGGCTGAAACGTTACAGGAAGGTAGAATCTATTGAGTTGTAAGTGATCTGAACGTTTCATGATGATAGCACTTTCCTAAGGGCGTCAAACCATGTCCCAAAGGTCACCGGATCTAGTGTCAATTTAAAGAAGTAGACCAGTTACACATTTGTGGGCTTATAACTTGGCTTCTGAATGTCCTAGAGAGATCAGGTTTGTTTTAATGTACTCCAACCAACAGCCCCTACAACCACAAAAAGGAATGGAGTCATTAGCACTTATGGTTTGTAAATGGCACCCAGAATTATGTTGCACGAAGCACAATTTCACATCATTCTGGGTCCATTTGTGTGAAAACAAGGCCCAATCAGGCTGAAACGTTACAAGAAGGTAGAATCTATTGAGTTGTAAGGGATCTGAACGTTTCATGATGATCGCACATTCCTATAGGGGGTCAAACCATGTCCCAAAGGTCACCGGGCCTGGTGTCACTTTAAAGAAGTAGTCCAGTTACACGTTTGAGGGCTTATTACTTGGCTTCTGAATGTCCTAGAGAGATCAGGTTTATTTTAGTGTACTCCAATCAACAGCCCCTACAACCTCAAAAAGGAATGGAGTCATTAGCACTTATGGTTTGTAAATGGCACCCAGAATTATGTTGCACGAAGCACAATTTCACATCATTCTGGGTCCATTTGTGTGAAAACAAGGTCCAATCAGGCTGAAACGCTACAAGAAGGTAGAATCTATTGAGTTGTAAGTGATCTGAATGTTTCAAGATGATCGCACATTCCTATAGGGGGTAAAACCATGTCCCAAAGGTCACCGGGCCTGGTGTCACTTTAAAGAAGTAGTCCAGTTACACCTTTTTGGGCTTATAACTTGGCTTCTGAATGTCCTAGAGAGGTTAGGTTTGTTTTAGTGTACTCCAATCAACAGCCCCTACAACCACAAAAAGGAATGGACTCATTAGCACTTATGGTTTGTAAATGGCACCCAGAATTATGTTGCACGAAGCACAATTTCACATTATTCTGGGTCCATTTGTGTGAAAACAAGGTCCAATCAGGCTGAAACGTCACATGAAGGTAGAATCTATTGAGTTGTAAGTGATCTGAACGTTTCATGATGATAGCACTTTCCTAAGGGGGTCAAACCATGTCCCAAATGTCACCGGATCTGGTGTCAATTTAAAGAAATAGTCCAGTTACACATTTATGGGCTTATAACTTGGATTCTGAATGTCCTAGAGAGATCAGGTTTGTTTTAGTATACTCCAATCAACAGCCCCTACAACCACAAAAAGGAATGGAGTCATTAGCACTTATGGTTTTTAAATGGCACCCAGAATTATGTTGCACGAAGCACAATTTCGAAGGATCTTTCATGGCGGTTAAAACGAAGAGTCGGAGTACCCGGCCCGGAGGGTTACCGGGGTCCCACCCTGGAGCCAGGCCTGGGGTTGGGGCCCGTGAGCGAGTGCCTGGTGGCCGGGCTTTCGCCCATGGGGCCCGGCCGGGCCCAGCCCGAACCGGATACATGGGCTCGTCCAACTGTGGACCCACCACCCGCAGTAGGAACATGAAGGGTCCGGTGCAATGCGATTCGGGTGGCAGACCAAGGCGGGAGCCTTTGCGGTCCAATCCCCGGACAAGAAAACTAGTTTTTGGGACATGGAATGTCACCTCGCTGGCGGGGAAGGAGCCCGAGCTTGTGGCAGAGGTTGAGCGGTACCGGCTAGATATAGTCGGACTCACCTCGACACATTGCATTGGCTCTGGAACCCGAGACCTGGAGAGGGGTTGGACACTCTACTTTGCTGGACTTGCTCCGGGTGAGAGGCGGAGGGCTGGGGTTAGCTTTTTGTTAGCCCCGAGACTCTCTGCCTGTGTGTTGGGGTTTACCCCGGGGGACAAGAGGGTAGCTTCCTTGCACCTTCGGGTCGGGGAACGGGTCCTGACTGTTGCTTGTGCTTATGGGCCAAATATCAGTTCAGAGTACCCACCCTTTTTGGAGTCCCTGGGACGAGTGCTAGATAGTGCTCCATCAGGGGACTCCATTGTCCTGCTGGGGGACTTCAATGCTCACGTGGGCAATGACAGCTTGACCTGGAGTGGTGTGATTGGGAGGAACGGCCCACCTAATCTGAACTCGAGCGGTGTTTTGTTATTGGACTTCTGTGCAAGCCGCAGTTTGGCCATAACGAACACCATGTTCGAACATAAGGATGCCCACCGGTACACTTGGTACCAGGGCAGCCTAGGTCACAGGTCGATGATAGATTTTGTAGTCGTATCATCTGACCTGCGGCCGTATGTTTTGGACACCCGAGTGAAGAGAGGGGCGGAGCTGTCAACTGATCACCACCTGGTGGTGAGTTGGATCAGATGGCAAGGGAACATGCCGCGTAGACCTGGCAGACCCAAACGCATAGTGAGGGTCTGCTGGGAACGCCTGGCAGAAGAACCTGTCAAGACGGTCTTCAACTCCCACCTCCGGCAGAGCTTTGACCACGTCCCGAGAGCAGTGGGGGACATTGAGTCCGAGTGGGCCTTGTTCCACTCTGCGATTGTCGAGGCGGCTGTTGCTAGCTGTGGTCGTAAGGTGGCCGGTGCCAGTCGTGGTGGCAACCCCCGTACCCGCTGGTGGACACCAGAGGTTCGGGGAGCCGTCAGGCTGAAGAAGGAGGCCTACAGGGCGTGGCTGGTCTGTGGGTCTCCGGAGGCAGCAGACAGGTACCGGATAGCCAAGCGGGGTGCAGCAGTGGCAGTTGCCGAGGCAAAATCTCGGGCGTGGGAGGAGTTTGGTGAGGCCATGGAGAAAGACTATCGATCGGCTCCAAAGAGGTTCTGGCAAACTGTCCGGCGCCTCAGGAGAGGAAGGCAGCAACTTGCTCACACTGTTTACAGTGGGGATGGGGAGCTGCTGACTTCAACTGAGGCTATAGTCGGACGGTGGAAGGAATACTTTGAGGAGCTCCTCAATCCCACCAATGCGCATTCCGAGGAGGAACCAGAGCTGGGAGGCCTGGGGATGGACTGTCTGATCTCGGGGGCAGAAGATGCTGAGGTAGTCAAACAACTACACAGCGGCGGAGCCCCGGGGGCGGATGAGGTTCGTCCTGGGTATCTCAAGGCAATGGATGTTGTAGGGCTGTCATGGTTGACACGTCTCTACAACATTGCGTGGTCATCGGGGGCAGTTCCTAGGGAGTGGCAGACCGGGGTGGTGGTCCCCATCTTTAAGAAGGGTGACCTGAGGGTGTGTTCCAACTATAGGGGGATCACACTCCTCAGCCTCCCTGGAAAGGTCTACTCCAAGGTACTGGAGAGGAGGGTCCGATCGATAGTTGAATCTCAGATAGAGGAGGAGCAATGTGGTTTTCGTCCTGGCCGTGGAACTGTGGACCAGCTCTATACCCTTGCAAGGGTGATGGAGGGGGCATGGGAGTTTGCCCAACCAATCCACATGTGCTTTGTGGATTTGGAGAAGGCTTATGACCGTGTCCCCAGGGGCACCCTGTGGGGGACGCTCCAGGAGTATGGGGTCGGTGGCTTTCTGTTAAGGGCCATTCAGTCCCTTTACCAGAGGAGCGTGAGTTTGGTCCGCATAGCCGGTAGTAAGTCGGACCTGTTCCCAGTGAGGGTTGGACTCCGCCAGGGCTGCCCTTTGTCACCGGTTCTGTTCATCACTTTTATGGACAGAATTTCTAGACGCAGCCGTGGTGTGGAGTGTGTCGAGTTTGGTGGCAGGAGAATCTCGTCTCTGCTTTTTGCGGATGATGTGGTCCTCCTAGCTTCATCCAGCTCTGACCTTCAGCTCTTGCTGGGTAGGTTCGCGGCCGAATGTGAAGCGGCTGGGATGAGGATCAGCACCACCAAATCTGAGACCATGGTTCTCGACCGGAAAAGGGTGGCTTGCCACCTCCGGGTCGGGGGAGAGGTCCTACCTCAAGTGGAGGAGTTTAAGTATCTCGGGGTCTTGTTCACGAGTGAGGGTAGGAGGGATCGGGAGATCGACAGGCGGATTGGTTCGGCGTCTGCAGTGATGCGGACGCTGAGCCGATCTGTCGTGGGGAAGAGGGAGCTGAGCCAGAAAGCCAGGCTCTCGATTTACCGGTCGATCTACGTCCCAATCCTCACCTATGGTCATGAGCTTTGGGTAATGACCGAAAGAACGAGATCGCGGATACAAGCGGCTGAAATGAGTTTCCTCCGTAGGGTGGCCGGGCTCAGCCTTAGAGATAGGGTGAGGAGCTCGGACATTCGGGAGGGACTCAGAGTAGAACCGCTGCTCCTCCGGATCGAAAGGAGCCAGTTGAGGTGGTTTGGGCATCTGGTCAGGATGCCTCCTGGACGCCTCCCCGGGGAGGTGTTTTGGGCATGTCCTGCCGGCAGAAGGCCCCCGGGTCGACCCAGGACACGTTGGAGAGGTTACATCTCCAATCTAGTCCGGGAACGCCTTGGGGTCCTGCCGGAGGAGCTGGTGGACAAGGCCGGGGAGAGGACGGCCTGGAGCTCCCTAGTTGGGATGCTGCCCCCGCGACCCGGACCCGGATAAGCGGAGGAAGACGAGACGAGAGACGAGAGACGAGAAGCACAATTTCACATCATTCTGGGTTCATTTGTGTGAAAACAAGGTCCAATCAGGCTGAAACGTTACAGGAAGATAGAATCTATTGAGTTGTAAGTGATCTGAACGTTTCATGATGATAGCGCTTTCCTAAGGGGGTCAAACCATGTCCCAAAGGTCACCGGATCTGGTGTCAATTTAAAGTAGTCCAGTTACACATTTGTGGGCTTATAACTTGGCTTCTGAATGTCCTAGAGCGAACAGGTTTGTTTTACTGTACTCCAATCAACAGCCCCTACAACCACAAAAAGGAACGGAGTCATTAGCACTCATGGTTTTTAAATGGCACCCAGAATATTTTGCACGAAGCACAATTTCACATCATTCTGGGTTCATTTGTGCGAAAACAAGGTCCAATCAGGCTGAAATGTTACAGGAAGGTAGAATCTATTGAGTTGTAAGTGATCTGAACGTTTCATGATGATAGCACTTTCCTAAGGGGGTCAAACCATGTCCCAAAGGTCACCGGATCTGGTGTCAATTTAAAGAAGTAGTCCAGTTACACATTTGTGGGCTTATAACTTGGCTTCTGAATGTCCTAGAGAGATCAGGTTTGTTTTAGTGTACTCCAATCAACAGCCTCTACAACCACAAAAAGGAATGGAGTCATTAGCACTTATGGTTTGTAAATGGCACCCAGAATTATGTTGCACGAAGCACAATTTCACATCATTCTGGGTCCATTTGTGTGAAAACAAGGTCCAATCAGGCTGAAACGTTACAAGAAGGTAGAATCTATTGAGTTGTAAGTGATCTGAACGTTTCATGATGATCGCATAGTCCTATAGGGGGTCAAACCATGTCCCAAAGGTCACCGGGCCTGGTGTCACTTTAAAGAAGTAGTCCAGTTACACCTTTGTGGGCTTATAACTTGGCTTCTGAATGTCCTAAAGAGGTCAGGTTTGTTTTAGTGTACTCCAATCAACAGCCCCTACAACCACAAAAAGGAATGGAGTCATTAGCACTTATGGTTTTTAAATGGCACCCAGAAATATTTTGCACGAAGCACAATTTCACATCATTCTGGGTCCATTTGTGTGAAAACAAGGTCAAATCAGGCTGAAACATTACAGGAAGGTAGAATCTATTGAGTTGTAAGTGATCTGAACGTTTCATGATGATAGCACTTTCCTAAGGGGGTCAAACCATGTCCCAAAAGTCACCGGATCTGGTGTCAATTTAAAGAAGTAGTCCAGTTACACATTTGTGGGCTTATAACTTGGCTTCTGAATGTCCTAGAGAGATCAGGTTTGTTTTAATGTACTCCAATCAACAGCCCCTAAAACCACAAAAAGGAATGGAGTCATTAGCACTTATGGTTTGTAAATGGCACCCAGAATTATGTTGCACGAAGCACAATTTCACATCATTCTGGGTTCATTTGTGTGAAAACAAGGTCCAATCAGGCTGAAACGTTACAGGAAGGTAGAATCTATTGAGTTGTAAGTGATCTGAACGTTTCATGATGATAGCACTTTCCTAAGGGGGTCAAACCATGTCCCAAAGGTCACCGGATCTGGTGTCAATTTAAAGAAGTAGTCCAGTTACACATTTGTGGGTTTATAACTTGGCTTCTGAATGTCCTAGAGAGATCAGGTTTATTTTAATGTACTCCAATCAACAGCCCCTACAACCACAAAAAGGAATGGAGTCATTAGCACTCATGGTTTGTAAATGGCACCCAGAATAATGTTGCACGAAGCACAATTTCACATCATTCTGGGTCCATTTGTGTGAAAACAAGGTCCAATCAGGCTGAAACTTTACAAGAAGGTAGAATCTATTGAGTTGTAAGTGATCTGAACGTTTCATGATGATCGCACATTCCTATAGGGGGTCAAACCATGTCGCAAAGGTCACCGGGCCTGGTGTTACTTTGAAGTAGTAGTCCAGTTACACCTTAGTGGGCTTATAACTTGGCTTCTGAATGCCCTAGAGAGGTCAGGTTTGCTTTAGTGTACTCCAATCAACAGCCCCTACAACCACAAAAAGGAATGGAGTCATTAGCACTTATGGTTTGTAAATGGCACCCAGAATCATGTTGCACGAACTACAATTTCACTTCATTCTGGGTCCATTTGTGTGAAAACAAGTTCCAATCAGGCTGAAACGTTACAGGAAGGTAGAATCTATTGAGTTGTAAGTGATCTGAACGTTTCATGATGATAGCACTTTCCTAAGGGGGTCAAACCATGTCCCAAAGGTCACCGGATCTGGTGTCAATTTAAAGAAGTAGTCCAGTTACACATTTGTGGGCTTATAACTTGGCTTCTTAATGTCCTAGAGAGATCAGGTTTGTTTTAATGTACTCCAATCAACAGCCCCTACAACCACAAAAAGGAATGGAGTCATTACCACTTATGGTTTGTAAATGGCACCCAGAATTATGTTGCACGAAGCACAATTTCACATCATTCTGGGTTCATTTGTGTGAAAACAAGGTCCAATCAGGCTGAAACGTTATAGGAAGGTAGAATCTATTGAGTTGTAAGTGATCTGAACGTTTCATGATGATAGCGCTTTCCTAAGGGGGTCAAACCATGTCCCAAAGGTCACCGGATCTGATGTCAATTTAAAGAAGTAGTCCAGTTACACATTTGTGGGCTTATAATTTGGCTTCTGAATGTCCTAGAGCGATCAGATTTGTTTTACTGTACTCCAATCAACAGCCCCTACAACCACAAAAAGGAATGGAGTCCTTAGCACTTATGGTTTGTAAATGGCACCCAGAATTATGTTGCACGAAGCACAATTTCACATCATTCTGGGTTTATTTGTGCGAAAACAAGGTCCAGTCAGGCTGAAATGTTACAGGAAGGTAGAATCTATTGAGTTGTAAGTGATCTGAACGTTTCATGATGATAGCACTTTCCTAAGGGCGTCAAACCATGCCCCAAAGGTCACCGGATCTGGTGTCAATTTAAAGAAGTAGACCAGTTACACATTTGTGGGGTTATAACTTGGCTTCTGAATGTCCTAGAGAGATCAGGTTTGTTTTAATGTACTCCAACCAACAGCCCCTACAACCACAAAAAGGAATGGAGTCATTAGCACTTATGGTTTTTAAATGGCACCCAGAATTATTTTGCACGAAGCACAATTTCACATCATTCTGGGTCCATTTGTGTGAAAACATGGTCCAGTCAGGCTGAAACGTTACAAGAAGGTAGAATCTATTGAGTTGTAAGTGATCTGAACATTTCATGATGATCGCACATTCCTATAGGGGGTAAAACCATGTCCCAAAGGTCACCGGGCCTGGTGTCACTTTAAAGAAGTAGTCCAGTTACACCTTTGTGGGCTTATAACTTGGCTTCTGAATGTCCTAGAGAGATCAGGTTTGTTTTAATGTACTCCAATCAACAGCCCCTACAACACAAAAAGGAATGGAGTCATTAGCACTTATGGTTTGTGTTGAATAAAGATTTTCGATTCCTCCAGACCTGTCTTATTATATAATAGCAGTTCTGGATTACATCTCAAATCTGTATGTTAGTGAAACCAGGCTTCAGGGTTCAGCTAGAGGTCTGTGTGTGGTGATTTGACTCCTGATCTCATGCTGCCATAAATGATGTGTGTGTTTCAACTAATCTGCTATCCATGACAAATTTATGTTGTAGTTTAACCTTGTATCGACTTTTTATGGTGTAGCCTAGGATGTGATAAGAACTTCAGGGACACGTATAGAGATGTTTATGTTTGACTTCCTTTGATCTGAGCTGAAGAAGGAAGAAGGAGGAGGGAAGACCCCCGCCCATCTGACTGATACCGGAGGGGGCTGGGAGAGGACCCAAGGCCGGAGAATGTTTCCGAGGCAGGGGTTGCCATGGAGACGGAAGGGGGGCTAGGAGGAGAGAGTTGAGGAGAATAAAAGGGTGAGGGCTCCGTGGAGAGGAGGTCGGTCTGGGGCTTTTTGGGTGGGGGAGAAGAGTTCGGAGGACAACTGTAACGGTTGAGTGATCTGACCCGCTGCGTCGGGAAATCTGGAATACTTTTACTTCATCATATAAAATAAAATATTTGCTCCTTCATATAAGGGGCTTTAAACGGAATCTCCAGCCTGGGGTCTCCAATCGTGTCGTGTAACAGCTGAAAGGTGAGGCGCTGGTTACTTTTTGATCCCGCTCCAAGAGGTTTACATTTAAACTTAAAGTCTTTAACCTGGGCATAGCATAAGCTGCAGGTGACTGAGTTGCGGTGAAGTTATGACAAGAGTCTTCCTTTGTGCTGCTAAAGTATGTTTGCCAGAGTCTAAATCTAGGTAAAGATGATCGCTGATTAGCTCACAGAGGTGTAAGCTCAGACTGGATTCACGCTCACGCACAAATAGAATTACAAGTCAACCCTGAGACGTAGTGTTTATTAAAGAGTCAGCTAGTTTGGGAGGATGACTTGTAACATGGCGCCCAATAACGTGGGGCTGTGATTTCGCAGTTGAGTAGAAAACAACCTGTTGTGAGCTTAGAAAGTCCGGAACTGGGAAAATTGTCCGCAAGGGCGGACAATTTGTCCCTAAGGAGCCGGCTATATTGGCCGAAGGGGGCCGCTTAGGGAGCCTATGAGTTTAGATTCTGAAGTCCAGTAGCTGGAAGTGTGTTGGAACGCACTGGTCCGGTTGGATCGGTTCCGTAGAAGTGCGTTTCTCTCCACCAGGTGCACACGGCGCAAAGGGGTTTTGTGAGAACCTCTTAGCAGAATTCTCACACGCAGGAAAGTGAGTGGCCTCGTAAAAGATTCTCACAAAATAGAATGAAGTCGCAGGTTGCAATTCCTGACCTCGTGGACGTAATCCGGGGCAGAACAGCTGAGTTGCTGCTGGTGTGTGTGCACGCACACCCTGCCTTTAAAGGACAACGATTTTGATGCGAGGTGATCTTTATGAGTAAAGATACTCGTGTAACTGAGGGAAAATTTAGGGATGGCTGCAGTAAGCGAGGGAGGAAGAACGCGGTGAGAGAATGGCTGATATTGAGAGCTTGTGGGCTCGTGACGGCCCAGCTGGAGTGGGAGCGATATTTTCTAACAGAGGTTGGTGAGTTACGCTCAGCACGTCTAGCAGATGGGTCAGATATAGATTTTCAACCCGCGTTCAATGATAAAATGCCCGCTTTATGCATGCCTGCGCCGAAATATGCTAGTTGGTTGTGCATTTCAGACTTGGTGGAGCTTGTGCAAAATAATCTGTCTGATTTTACTCATCCAGCACTTCTTGTGCCAGATCATGATTTTCAGGTGGTGGTGAGAGGAGCTGTTGTAGATGTGGATAAAGAAATGGACAGGATTATTCAGGGAGCTTTGATTGATGAGCAACAGAAAGCCCTTCTCAGACACGAGATGAAAATATTAACTTTGCCAAAAAATCAAGGATGATTGTGGATTCTGCAAAGGAGACATATGTAATTCAAGCTACCCCTCCCCCGTGTGTGCCTCAGAATCCAATGGGCAGGGGGGTGGAGGATTGGAACGAGTTACTTGTTGATCTGAAATATAAAGTTTCTGGGATATCAATACACTCCTGAAGGGAGAAAGGTAGATGTGAAAGTTTTTGAAAACATCACGCTGCCAAAAAACCCTGCTACAGCTTGAAGGAGTGCTGGGAAGCTGGGGTTTTATTGTGAAAATATACCAAAGCTGTCAGAAAGAATGCAGTCTCTCCAGGCCTTAAAGCGAGGGCTTAGAAGCAACGGGGGGAGACTGATGAATAATGACCGTGTGCTCACAGGGGAGAGTGAGTGAGGTCATTGAACTTTGTAAAAACAGTCACTGTGCTTTTGAGCACAGAGACACAGAAAAACACAGAATGATGATATGGCATTCTGGGCATGGATTAAATATGTAAATAACAAGAGGACCTCTCAGAGAAATGGGAGAATTGCAGGTTCTGCTCAGAAAGCAGAGCTCACAGCTGTATTAGAAGTTATGGGTACATCATGTGTGCTGAGAAAAGGTAACTTCCAGGTACGACACCAGCCAGCCCACACACTGAGTAACACCTCTGCTGCCAGAGGAAATGCTGAGGTGGACAGGCTAGTGCAGGCCAGAAGGGTGAGATTGGTTTTGCATGACAGTACAGAATCTGACTACGACCTGGTGGAGAAGCTGCATGAAACTTTGGGGCACCCCGGTCTTCAAAGGCTGAAGAAGTGGTGCTTGCAGAATGCAGTTTGCATCCCCCATTTGGACTCTGTGCTGAGAGATGTTAAATCACACTGCACTCTATGCTTAGAGCTGGGTAAACAACCCACAGAGAAAGTGGTTGGCGACCGTATTGGTCCAGAAGGCTTGACCTCTGTCTCTTGTGACATTGGAGAGCTGAAGAGAACACAAAGGGGACACAATCAGATGTGCAACCCCTAACCAAAGCACAATCTGGCTTGGAGACTATAAAGAAATGGGTACCACTAAATGAAGGCGGAATTGCATCCCCAATATGGCTGTTGAGTGCATCAAGTTCAGGGGGGATCACATTAGGTAAAGTACAAGGGCAAAGTTGTGATGAGGAGTGCTTCAGCTGGTCAGTTTACAGACCGGGTACATGCGCAAACTGTGGCAATGAAGTTGCTGAGATAAGGTGGGAAGGCCCGAGATTTCTTAAAGACAAAGTTCTGAGAAAAAATCCTTCACCCACAAACGTTGTGGAATTACATGGTGTGATGAAAGTGGCGTGGTGTGGAGATTGTTGGATGAGTAAAGCAGGCAAAACAAGAATTGGTCGTCTGGATCATCATAGTGTTGATGAATCTAGAAAATGTTGTAGAGTGGACAAAGGAAGACTCTCCAGTTGTTCCAGTTCATGTGGGGTGCGAATTTACCCTGTGGTGTTGCTGGTTCCTGAGATGAGTCACCTGTCAGGCTTGACATGCTCCCAGGCATATTGGGAGAAGTGCTTTAAAGAGATAGTGTGTACTAGAAAGGGAGGGAGTTTGAGTGAAACTTTCTCACCTTGGGGAAAGGTGCTGTGGGAAGCTACTGAACCACAGCTGTGTTGGAGAGACAGGCGAGGCAAGTTTCCTGTAACCACTGACGAGTGGGAAAGGAGACAGGTTCGTCATGAGACAACAGATAAGGATTGGTACACCTCAGCTACTGTACCAACATGTAATGACTTGTCAATAACCAGAAGTCAGACGCAAGTATTAGTTAAAACAAAAAAAGGCTGGAAGAAGCTGGATGTCTGGAGAGACTCACTCAAGAAGAGTGATGGTGTTTTAATAGCAGTAAACTTGGAGTGGGATCGGCACGCGGAGACCCCCAGGCTATTTACAAGGGACACCGTGGCTGCGCCAAGGCCACAGGTGAATTAAGAAAAATGTGTATGATGAAGCTCTCTGCCTAATTCTCCTCGTCTCTACAGGCAGCAGAGATTCATGGATTCCTGCGGAGAGTGGGAGGAGGAGGAGCTAGATCGGCTCCTCACACGACCTCCTGATAAGACTTGCTGGGAGAGTTGGAGAGGAGGTATCTTATGTTGTATCGGCTTATTAATCTGTGTGGTAGCGATATCTTTTATCTCAATGCCTGTTTCACGAGTTGTAACACTCAAGACCACGGCTGTGGTTAAAGGGTGGGTTCACAAGCGACCAGGAACCCTAGACCTGCCTAGAGTGTCGTGCTTGACTCCTCACGAGGAGAACTTTAATGCCACTCAGTGGATGGAATATTGTAAGGCTGTTACACAGGGCTGTCCAATCCCTGATCCAGGCGAGGCCTGTAGCCCCACATCTACCGGCTGGCTGATGTGGTTAGAGCAGCTTAATAATGTCACCGACAGCCATAATTCTACTTATGGGCTGTTAGGATGGGAGGAAGGAAAGCTTAAAGTGTGGGATTTCACAGTTGATGTACAACCTGTGGAATGTATTACTAAAATCTACCATTTTGGGGTACTAACTGTCTGGGGAGAATATATAACTGGTTTTGATAAGGTTTCTGATTGCATGATATTCAGACTCCTTGCGTTCCCGAATGGAACTGCAGCTGGGAATGATAGCTGGGCAATGGAGGGGGGTTCCCTACCCCCCATGTCGCAGCTGATTGCTCCACAAGACGCAGACACGGCTGTGACCCCTCACTTGAGGAGGCAGACGCGTGCTGCTAAAGAGCAGACGAAAGGCCACAGGCTTCCTAGTCCACAGAGTATTTGGTTGGACAGAACCAAAGCTTTTTCAGCTTACAAAATGATCCCTTTAGGAAAGGGAAAACAACTGTTACCCATGACATTGCATGTAACCCCAAAGGGAGTTAAATTAAACTTCATTCATGCTCCGCATGTGCTGAACAGGAGCTTGATAGATGGAATGACAGAATATTTTATGATCATCCCACGTCTGGCCTGGGACAAAGGAGAGGCGGATAGCGTGTGGAGATGTATTAAGAAATTAACTAGTGACCCAAAATACCCCAGAACATGGTGGAATAATTATATATGGAAGTTAATGTCCTTAGGTGGACATGTACGAGGTCCTTTTCCTGGTATGATTCCGAAAACGAGTCATGATGCATGGCTTGTGAATAGCACATCGAAGAGATGGGCTCTGAATGTGTCATATGAAATGTGGACGGAGGATGTTCATGGCTTAATGGGACATTTTGCCCCGAACGGGTTCGATAAGCCAGGGCGAGTGACAGAGTACGATGTCCTTTTTGGACAATGGTGGGCTACCAATCTGACAGAAGGGGTGTTAGAATGCAGGCCTAAAGAGAGACTCGGCTCTACAATCTTTTGGATGGCTAATTTACTGGCGTTGTTGAACCCAGCTACAGTCCCAACGATTAAAGATGTAAATGTGAAAAAAGGTGTAAATATGACTCCTCCGTTCGTGAGGATGGAGAAACATGGCAGTTTAATAGAACTGACTATGGTCCGATCTCAAGGTCCGCATCTAGATGATTAGTACTCCACCCCAGCTTATTCAAAGTTTCGGTTTATGAATATGACATGGGGGCATTATACTGGAGAGCTGCGAGACTTGGAGTATGATTATGCGTATCGCGAACAAGCTTTACGATTCAGGGAAGCACATTGGGTGCGAAATTCTCTGTTAACCAGGTGGTGTAGGTCTGATGCGTGCTTCAGAACTTTGGCCCAGCCCGCTACGAAAATTGCTGTTAGAAATGGGAAAAATGTGTATAATCCTTATGAACTGGGCGGCTTTGTTGACCCTCACGGTTACCCCCACTGGTGGCACTCAAATTGGAGCAGCTACGTCGTCTGGGACTCAGAGAATTTCCCATCATTAGGAGTAGGATGGGGTTACTTTGCCAACTCGAAAGGCCCCAAGGCTTGTTTTTGTCAGGAGGACATAGATGCTGTTGAATACAGGAGCGACTTGGGTATATGGCCCTTTCAAGCATGGATTCCTGTTGGTGGGGGTCGTTGGGAGCAGAACTGTTCTGGTTCCTTTCATTTTCCCAATCGGACAGGCACATGTTGGTTGAGTGAAAGAGCTAGGATGTCTGATTGGGAATTTGTCCAGAAGGGTTTTAAAATTAGTGGCCAAGGATTAACCTTAGGTATCAGAGAGGCCGTTAAGGTGGTTGCCCAGGGAGCAATGGGTGTTGCCTCTCTGATAATCTCTGAATTATGGGTTTACGCCAAGGTCCCTGTGATCGTAGGAGGGGTCCTGGTGATGTTATCTGTTTGTGTTAAACTCATGCATCTTTTGAAGTGTTTTGCCAGCTGCAGCAGGAGATCTGCTAATCAGCCCCGATGGCAGGAGGAAGGGCCTCCTGAGTCAATTAGATTGGGACCACGTGGACGCCGGGCACTCAGGAACAGAGCTGCACGCAGGTAGCATCTCGCTTGAAGAGAAAGTTCTCAAGGTATCATGGCCCGTGCAGAATCTCCACGTGAGGTATTTGGAGAAGCAGATGAGGATGTGCTGATTACCTCGGTAAGACTGTCTCTATTGGGTTAATCTTACCGGCGAGATATGCTAATATTAGACGCACAAGAGGCCTAACTGAGGACTCTTGGAATGTTGATGTGATAACTTCTGCTTAATGCATGATGGGAGAATGATTGGTACATCCTGTTATCTGATCAGGATGGAAAGGCCCACTTATTCATTGTGGTTACTAATTTGCATGCTGTAACTTGTGTAATTCCTGCGGGAAGCAGTGAAGACCTGTGACCTGCATTAGAGGTCTCTAGGATTTTTACATACCTATTAGTGGCATGTTTGATATCATTATATGGATGTGTTGTACTAACAGAATTAATGATGAAGAAGTGTCTGGCTGCATTTTGTGAGAAAGACCTGACCTCAAGTTCACAGAGGATGGTAGGGTGCTGCTGACCCCTAGTGGGGTCATAAAGGTCATGTGTGACTGGTACCAGAACCAAGGTCTGTTTAGTGTCTCTGTGTGTGTTTTTAGGTTGATGAATCAGAGGATCTATTGCCTGGCCCAGACTCTCAGGAGATGCTGGTGCTGCCACCCAGTGGACAGAAGCCGCTGGTGAACAAGCGACGTCAGCCTGGGGTGATGCCACCCAAGAGAGTTTCACTTTACGGGTTGGTGGATGGTAAACCTGTAAGGATAAACCCGAATGGACCGTGGAACGCACATGTTTGGGAACGTATTGTGTTGGTCTCTGATGGTACCAGTCATAAAGGGACTCGAGTGGCGAGGAGGGAGAAGATTCTTCAGAGAATTACACGCTCGACTATAGTTAAGCATTTTGATTGTGTCAGGCGCGATGTGTCACGGGGCCAGACGCGCTTGCCCTGTGCACTCTTTCATTTCAGAGAGGGCGACGTCGACTGGTGCTGGATCAGTACACCCCACAACGACTACGTGCAGGAGGGCGAAGAGCCAAGGCGTGTGGTCAGGATGCAACCATCACCTGCTAAAGTGGACGTTCCGATGCAGGAAGTGAGCCCTCCGGAGTTCGATCTGCGTCGGCAGCTTCAGGCCGCTCCGTCTGTCCAGGCCATAGTACCACCAGTGTTGAATGCAATAAATCCACATGTTTACTTGTATCCAGGAAATTTGAATATGCAGTATTTCCCGCAGTTTATGCCATTTAACGAAGCTTGGTTTCAAGGGGGGTGTTGAATAAAGATTTTCGATTCCTCCAGACCTGTCTTATTATATAATAGCAGTTCTGGATTACATCTCAAATCTGTATGTTAGTGAAACCAGGCTTCAGGGTTCAGCTAGAGGTCTGTGTGTGGTGATTTGACTCCTGATCTCATGCTGCCATAAATGATGTGTGTGTTTCAACTAATCTGCTATCCATGACAAATTTATGTTGTAGTTTAACCTTGTATCGACTTTTTATGGTGTAGCCTAGGATGTGATAAGAACTTCAGGGACACGTATAGAGATGTTTATGTTTGACTTCCTTTGATCTGAGCTGAAGAAGGAAGAAGGAGGAGGGAAGACCCCCGCCCATCTGACTGATACCGGAGGGGGCTGGGAGAGGACCCAAGGCCGGAGAATGTTTCCGAGGCAGGGGTTGCCATGGAGACGGAAGGGGGGCTAGGAGGAGAGAGTTGAGGAGAATAAAAGGGTGAGGGCTCCGTGGAGAGGAGGTCGGTCTGGGGCTTTTTGGGTGGGGGAGAAGAGTTCGGAGGACAACTGTAACGGTTGAGTGATCTGACCCGCTGCGTCGGGAAATCTGGAATACTTTTACTTCATCATATAAAATAAAATATTTGCTCCTTCATATAAGGGGCTTTAAACGGAATCTCCAGCCTGGGGTCTCCAATCGTGTCGTGTAACAGCTGAAAGGTGAGGCGCTGGTTACTTTTTGATCCCGCTCCAAGAGGTTTACATTTAAACTTAAAGTCTTTAACCTGGGCATAGCATAAGCTGCAGGTGACTGAGTTGCGGTGAAGTTATGACAAGAGTCTTCCTTTGTGCTGCTAAAGTATGTTTGCCAGAGTCTAAATCTAGGTAAAGATGATCGCTGGTTAGCTCACAGAGGTGTAAGCTCAGACTGGATTCACGCTCACGCACAAATAGAATTACAAGTCAACCCTGAGACGTAGTGTTTATTAAAGAGTCAGCTAGTTTGGGAGGATGACTTGTAACAGTTTGTAAATGGCACCCAGAATTATGTTGCACGAAGCACAATTTCACTTCATTCTGGGTCCATTTGTGTGAAAACAAGGTCCAATC
Source organism: Nothobranchius furzeri (assembly GCF_043380555.1). Classification (NCBI taxonomy): domain Eukaryota; kingdom Metazoa; phylum Chordata; class Actinopteri; order Cyprinodontiformes; family Nothobranchiidae; genus Nothobranchius; species Nothobranchius furzeri. Next base: position 43,946,374 of record NC_091748.1, read on the forward strand.
AGGCTGACACGTTACAGGAAGGTAGAATCTATTGAGTTGTAAGTGATCTGAATATTTCATGATGATAGCACTTCCCTAAGGGGGTCAAACCATGTCCCAAAGGTCACCGGATCTGGTGTCAATTTAAAGAAGTAGTCCAGTTACACATTTGTGGGCTTATAACTTGGCTTCTGAATGTCCTAGAGAGATCAGGTTTGTTTTAATGTACTCCAATCAACAGCCCCTAAAACCACAAAAAGGAATGGAGTCATTAGCACTTATGGTTTGTAAATGGCACCCAGAATTATGTTGCACGAAGCACAATTTCACATCATTCTGGGTTCATTTGTGTGAAAACAAGGTCCAATCAGGCTGAAACGTTACAGGAAGGTAGAATCTATTGAGTTGTAAGTGATCTGAACGTTTCATGATGATAGCACTTTCCTAAGGGGGTCAAACCATGTCCCAAAGGTCACCGGATCTGGTGTCAATTTAAAGAAGTAGTCCAGTTACACATTTGTGGGTTTATAACTTGGCTTCTGAATGTCCTAGAGAGATCAGGTTTATTTTAATGTACTACAATCAACAGCCCCTACAACCACAAAAAGGAATGGAGTCATTAGCACTCATGGTTTGTAAATGGCACCCAGAATAATGTTGCACGAAGCACAATTTCACATCATTCTGGGTCCATTTGCGTGAAAACAAGGTCCAATAAGGCTGAAACTTTACAAGAATGTAGAATCTATTGAGTTGTAAGTGATCTGAACGTTTCATGATGATCGCACATTCCTATAGGGGGTCAAACCATGTCGCAAAGGTCACCGGGCCTGGTGTCACTTTGAAGTAGTAGTCCAGTTACACCTTTGTGGGCTTATAACTTGGCTTCTGAATGCCCTAGAGAGGTCAGGTTTGCTTTAGTGTACTCCAATCAACAGCCCCTACAACCACAAAAAGGAATGGAGTCATTAGCACTTATGGTTTGTAAATGGCACCCAGAATTATGTTGCACGAAGCACAATTTCACTTCATTCTGGGTCCATTTGTGTGAAAACAAGTTCCAATCAGGCTGAAACGTTACAGGAAGGTAGAATCTATTGAGTTGTAAGTGATCTGAACGTTTCATGATGATAGCACTTTCCTAAGGGGGTCAAACCATGTCCCAAAGGTCACCGGATCTGGTGTCAATTTAAAGAAGTAGTCCAGTTACACATTTGTGGGCTTATAACTTGGCTTCTTAATGTCCTAGAGAGATCAGGTTTGTTTTAATGTACTCCAATCAACAGCCCCTACAACCACAAAAAGGAATGGAGTCATTACCACTTATGGTTTGTAAATGGCACCCAGAATTATGTTGCACGAAGCACAATTTCACATCATTCTGGGTTCATTTGTGTGAAAACAAGGTCCAATCAGGCTGAAACGTTACAGGAAGGTAGAATCTATTGAGTTGTAAGTGATCTGAACGTTTCATGATGATAGCACTTTCCTAAGGGGGTCAAACCATGTCCCAAAGGTCACCGGATCTGGTGTCAATTTAAAGAAGTAGTCCAGTTACACATTTGTGGGCTTATAATTTGGCTTCTGAATGTCCTAGAGCGATCAGGTTTGTTTTACTGTACTCCAATCAACAGCCCCTACAACCACAAAAAGGAATGGAGTCCTTAGCACTTATGGTTTGTAAATGGCACCCAGAATTATGTTGCACGAAGCACAATTTCACATCATTCTGGGTTTATTTGTGCGAAAACAAGGTCCAGTCAGGCTGAAACGTTACAGGAAGGTAGAATCTATTGAGTTGTAAGTGATCTGAACGTTTCATGATGATAGCACTTTCCTAAGGGCGTCAAACCATGCCCCAAAGGTCACCGGATCTGGTGTCAATTTAAAGAAGTAGACCAGTTACACATTTGTGGGGTTATAACTTGGCTTCTGAATGTCCTAGAGAGATCAGGTTTGTTTTAATGTACTCCAACCAACAGCCCCTACAACCACAAAAAGGAATGGAGTCATTAGCACTTATGGTTTTTAAATGGCACCCAGAATTATGTTGCACGAAGCACAATTTCACATCATTCTGGGTCCATTTGTGTGAAAACATGGTCCAATCAGGCTGAAACGTTACAAGAAGGTAGAATCTATTGAGTTGTAAGTGATCTGAACATTTCATGATGATCGCACATTCCTATAGGGGGTAAAACCATGTCCCAAAGGTCACCGGGCCTGGTGTCACTTTAAAGAAGTAGTCCAGTTACACCTTTGTGGGCTTATAACTTGAATTCTGAATGTCCTAGAGAGGTTAGGTTTGTTTTAGTGTACTCCAATCAACAGCCCCTACAACCACAAAAAGGAATGGAGTCATTAGCACTTATGGTTTTTAAATGGCACCCAGAATTATGTTGCACGAAGCACAATTTCACATCATTCTGGGTCCATTTGTGTGAAAACAAGGTCCAATCAGGCTGAAACGTTACAGGAAGGTAGAATCTATTGAGTTGTAAGTGATCTGAATATTTCATGATGATAGCACTTTCCTAAGGGGGTCAAACCATGTCCCAAAGGTCACCGGATCTGGTGTCAATTTAAAGAAATAGTCCAGTTACACATTTGTGGGCTTATAACTTGGATTCTGAATGTCCTAGAGAGATCAGGTTTGTTTTAAAATACTCCAATCAACAGCCCCTACAACCACAAAAAGGAATGGAGTCATTAGCACTTATGGTTTTTAAATGGCACCCAGAAATATTTTGCACGAAGCACAATTTCACATCATTCTGGGTTCATTTGTGCGAAAACAAGGTCCAATCAGGCTGAAACGTTACAGGAAGGTAGAATCTATTGAGTTGTAAGTGATCTGAACGTTTCATGATGATAGCACTTTCCTAAGGGGGTCAAACCATGTCCCAAAGGTCACCGGATCTGGTGTCAATTTAAAGAAGTAGTCCAGTTACACATTTGTGGGCTGATAACGTGGCTTCTGAATGTCCTCGAGAGATCAGGTTTGTTTTAGTGTACTCCAATCAACAGCCCCTACAACCACAAAAAGGAATGGAGTCATTAGCTCTTATGGTTTGTAAATGGCACCCAGAATTATGTTGCACGAAGCACAATTTCACATCATTCTGGGTCCATTTGTGTGAAAACAAGGTCCAATCAGGCTGAAACTGACACAAACAGAACTCAGAAGACCCGTGAAGACGCCAAACACAGTAAAAATAATAAAAAAGTCTTCATTGAAGGCAGAGGTACCTGGAGGGCAAGGCTGAGGCAGGTTCAGAGACAGGCAAGGTCCAAATGGCAGGCAGTGAGCAAGGCAGGGGTCAGGAGAAAAACGAGGTCTGGAGGCTGAGATCAGGCAGGGTGGATCGCTGGAGAATTACTGAAAGGGCTGTAATAATCTGGCATCTGTTGACTGGATGGCTGGTTCTTTTATAGCAGGGGAAGCAGGTGAATGGGATGAGGCTGATTACAGGAGCAGGTGGAATGAATGGAGCTGATTGAAGCTGACAGGTTGCTGGGGAAAGCAGGGCTTGGCTGGAGCTTGGTGAGAGGAACCAGGTGAGCTGAATGAAGGTATAATGAGGAAGTGGAGGAGGGTGAAGGATGGGAGTCATGACAGAACCCCCCCCCCCTCAAGGGCGGATACCAGACGCCCACAGGAAACCAGAGCAGGGTGGGAGGAGGGGGACCAGGAAGGAGGGCCAGAGCAGGGCGGGAGGAGGGGGACCAGGAAGGAGGGCCGGAAGGGTCTGGGGGGCCGGCGACGGGGAACCAGGAGCCGAGACAGTGTGAGTCTGGGGGGTCGGCGAAGGGGAACCAGGAGCCAAGACAGTGGGAGTCTGGGGGGCCGGCGACGGGGAACCAGGAGCCGGGACCGTGGGAGTCTGGGGGGCCGGCGACGGGGAACCAGGAGCCGGGACCGTGGGAGTCTGGGGGGCCGGCGACGGGGAACCAGGAGCCGGGACCGTGGGAGTCTGGGGGGGCGGCGACGGGGAACCAGGAGCCGGGACCATGGGAGTCTGGGGGGCCGGCGACGGGGAACCAGGAGCCGGGACCGTGGGAGTGTGGTGACAGAGGACACTGGCCCAAGACTAAGACTAAGACTACGAGGGGACACTGGACCACGACTAAGACTACGAGGGGACACTGGACCACGACTAAGACTACGAGGGGACACTGGACCACGACTAAGACTACGAGGGGACACTGGACCACAACTAAGACTACGAGGGGATACAGACTCTGGGACTTGAGGGGACACAGACTCTGGGACTTGAGACTGGGGAACTTGAGACTGGGGAACTTGAGACTGGGGAACTTGAGAGCAGGAGGGGTCCTCTTCAGAACAGGGGCAGGAGAGGTCCTCTTCAGAGCAGGGGCAGGAGAGGTCCTCTTCAGAGCAGGGGCAGGAGAGGTCCTCTTCAGAGCAGGGGCAGGAGAGGTCCTCTTCAGAGCAGGGGCAGGAGAGGTCCTCTTCAGAGCAGGGGCAGGAGAGGTACTCTTCAGAGCAGGGGCAGGAGAGGTCCTCTTCAGAGCCTGGAGGTGTCGACCCTTGGACTGGAGGCTCGTGGAAAGGTTTCACCGGAGCCCCTTGGACAGGCTGGGCCGGAGCCCCTTGGACAGGCTGGGCCGGGGCCTCTTGGACCTCTTCCGTCGAAGCAAGATGCGATATGTCCTCCTGGACCACCGCCAGAGCAGGATGCGATGCGTCCTCCCGGACCACCGCCAGAGCAGGATGCAATGTGTCCTCCCAGACCACCGCCAGAGCAGGATGCGATGCGTCCTCCCGGACCACCGCCAGAGCAGGATGCGATGCGTCCTCCCGGACCACCGCCAGAGCAGGATGCGATGCGTCCTCCCGGTTCACCGCCAGAGCAGGATGCGATGCGTCCTCCGAGACCACCGCCAGGGCAGGATGCGATGCGTCCTCCGAGACCACCGCCAGAGCAGGATGCGATGCATCCCCCGGGACCACCGCCAGAGCAGGATGCGATGCGTCCTCCGAGACCACCGCCAGAGCAGGATGCGATGCGTCCTCCGAGACCACCGCCAGAGCAGGATGCGATGCGTCCCCCGGGACCACCGCCAGAGCAGGATGCGATGCGTCCCCCGGGACCACCGCCAGAGCAGGATGTGATGCGTCCCCCGGGACCACCGCCAGAGCAGAACGCAATGCGTTGGAGGGTTCTGGGGAAGGTGACCACCTCTCACAGCAGGTCAGACCCTCTGTGGCAACATCCTTCAGTGCAGACCCATATACCCTCCGGACATAAAGGTAGTAATTACCAAGTGCTGGAACCGCAATCAACTCTGGATGGGTGGAGAAGATGACATTTAACCTATCAGCCGCCCGCAGACGTAAGTGGGGGCAGGTTGGCTTGGCAAAGACCTCCCACACAGCCTCCTCAACCATCTGCATAATCCCCTGAACAATCTCCTCTGTTGGGACCGGTCCAGAAGCAGAACATGAGGTGCTGTCCGAGGAACCCGCCGACACCAGCACGGGAGAAGGATTAACCCTCTTATCAGCTCCAGAAAACCTCCGGGACCGCCGCCGTCGTGACCTGACAGGAGGGGTTTGAGGCTGGAGCGGCGTGGTCATGAACCCGCTGCACAAGACGTTTGCAGCAGGCCTGGACAGAGGAGTGGAGCCTCTGCGTGGCTCTGGCCTGATGGCCAGCCGCGTTCCCCAGAACGGTGACTCCTGCTCCTTCTCTAGCTCCATAAACTCCAGGAGCGTGAGATCCTCCATGACAGGTACGATGAAAAAAAAGAAGAAAAAAAATACTCCAAGTGCTGTGTCAGCATTGGGTCAGATTTTTGGCCAGATTATTCTGTCACAAACAGAACTCAGAAGACCCGTGAAGACGCCAAACACAGTAAAAATATATAAAAAAGTCTTTATTGAAGGCAGAGGTACCTGGAGGGCAAGGCTGAGGCAGGTTCAGAGACAGGCAAGGTCCAAATGGCAAGCAGTGAGCAAGGCATGGGTCAGGAGAAAAACGAGGTCTGGAGGCTGAGATCAGGCAGGGTGGATCGCTGGAGAATTACTGGCAGGGCTGTAATAATCTGGCATCTGTTGACTGGATGGCTGGTTCTTTTATAGCAGGGGAAGCAGGTGAATGGGATGAGGCTGATTACAGGAGCAGGTGGAATGAATGGAGCTGATTGAAGCTGACAGGTTGCTGGGGAAAGCAGGGCTTGGCTGGAGCTTGGTGAGAGGAACCAGGTGAGCTGAATGAAGGTATAATGAGGAAGTGGAGGAGGGTGAAGGATGGGAGTCATGACAGAAACGTTACAGGAAGGTAGAATCTATTGAGTTGTAAGTGATCTGAACGTTTCATGATGATAGCACTTTCCTAAGGGGGTCAAACCATGTCCCAAAGGTCACCGGATCTGGTGTCAATTTAAAGAAGTAGTCCAGTTACACATTTGTGGGCTTATAACTTGGCTTCTGAATGTCCTAGAGAGATCAGGTTTGTTTTAATGTACTCCAATCAACAGCCCCTAAAACCACAAAAAGGAATGGAGTCATTAGCACTTATGGTTTGTAAATGGCACCCAGAATTATGTTGCACGAAGCACAATTTCACATCATTCTGGGTTCATTTGTGTGAAAACAAGGTCCAATCAGGCTGAAACGTTACAGGAAGGTAGAATCTATTGAGTTGTAAGTGATCTGAACGTTTCATGATGATAACACTTTCCAAAGGGGGTCAAACCATGTCCCAAAGGTCACCGGATCTGGTGTCAATTTAAAGAAGTAGTCCAGTTACACATTTGTGGGTTTATAACTTGGCTTCTGAATGTCCTAGAGAGATCAGGTTTATTTTAATGTACTCCAATCAACAGCCCCTACAACCACAAAAAGGAATGGAGTCATTAGCACTCATGGTTTGTAAATGGCACCCAGAATTATGTTGCACGAAGCACAATTTCACATCATTCTGGGTCCATTTGTGTGAAAACAAGGTCCAATCAGGCTGAAACGTTACAAGAAGGTAGAATCTATTGAGTTGTCAGTGATCTGAACGTTTCATGATGATCGCACATTCCTATAGGGGGTAAAACCATGTCCCAAAGGTCACCGGGCCTGGTGTCACTTTAAAGAAGTAGTCCAGTTACACCTCTGTGGGCTTATAACTTGAATTCTGAATGTCCTAGAGAGGTTAGGTTTGTTTTAGTGTACTCCAACCAACAGCCCCTACAACCACAAAAAGGAATGGAGTCATTAGCACTTATGGTTTTTAAATGGCACCCAGAAATATTTTGCACGAAGCACAATTTCACATCATTCTGGGTTCATTTGTGCGAAAACAAGGTCCAATCAGGCTGAAACGTTACAGGAAGGTAGAATCTATTGAGTTGTAAGTGATCTGAACGTTTCATGATGATAGCACTTTCCTAAGGGGGTCAAACCATGTCCCAAAGGTCACCGGATCTGGTGTCAATTTAAAGAAGTAGTCCAGTTACACATTTGTGGGCTGATAACGTGGCTTCTGAATGACCTAGAGAGATCAGGTTTGTTTTAGTGTACTCCAATCAACAGCCCCTACAACCACAAAAAGGAATGGAGTCATTAGCACTTATGGTTTGTAAATGGCACCCAGAATTATGTTGCACGAAGCACAATTTCACATCATTCTGGGTCCATTTGTGTGAAAACAAGGTTCAATCAGGCTGAAACTGACACAAACAGAACTCAGAAGACCCGTGAAGACGCCAAACACAGTAAAAATAATAAAAAAGTCTTTATTGAAGGCAGAGGTACCTGGAGGGCAAGGCTGAGGCAGGTTCAGAGACAGGCAAGGTCCAAATGGCAGGCAGTGAGCAAGGCAGGGGTCAGGAGAAAAACGAGGTCTGGAGGCTGAGATCAGGCAGGGTGGATCGCTGGAGAATTACTGGCAGGGCTGTAATAATCTGGCATCTGTTGACTGGATGGCTGGTTCTTTTATAGCAGGGGAAGCAGGTGAATGGGATGAGGCTGATTACAGGAGCAGGTGGAATGAATGGAGCTGATTGAAGCTGACAGGTTGCTGGGGAAAGCAGGGCTTGGCTGGAGCTTGGTGAGAGGAACCAGGTGAGCTGAATGAAGGTATAATGAGGAAGTGGAGGAGGGTGAAGGATGGGAGTCATGACAGAACCCCCCCCTCAAGGGCGGATACCAGACGCCCACAGGAAACCAGAGCAGGGTGGGAGGAGGGAGACCAGGAAGGAGGGCCAGAGCAGGGCGGGAGGAGGGGGACCAGGAAGGAGGGCCGGAAGGGTCTGGGGGGCCGGCGACGGGGAACCAGGAGCCGAGACAGTGTGAGTCTGGGGGGTCGGCGATGGGGAACCAGGAGCCAAGACAGTGGGAGTCTGGGGGGCCGGCGACGGGGAACCAGGAGCCGGGACCGTGGGAGTCTGGGGGGCCGGCGACGGGGAACCAGGAGCCGGGACCGTGGGAGTCTGGGGGGCCGGCGACGGGGAACCAGGAGCCGGGACCGTGGGAGTCTGGGGGGCCGGCGACGGGGAACCAGGACCCGGGACCGTTGGAGTCTGGGGGGCCGGCGGCGGGGAACCAGGAGCCGGGACCGTGGGAGTCTGGGGGGCCGGCGACGGGGAACCAGGAGCCGGGACCGTGGGAGTGTGGTGACAGAGGACACTGGCCCAGGACTAAGACTAAGACTACGAGGGGACACTGGACCACGACTAAGACTACGAGGGGACACTGGACCACGACTAAGACTACGAGGGGACACTGGACCACGACTAAGACTACGAGGGGACACTGGACCACGACTAAGACTACGAGGGGACACAGACTCTGGGACTTGAGGGGACACAGACTCTGGGACTTGAGACTGGGGAACTTGAGACTGGGGAACTTGAGACTGGGGAACTTGAGACTGGGGAACTTGAGACTGGGAAACTTGAGAGCAGGAGGGGTCCTCTTCAGAACAGGGGCAGGAGAGGTCCTCTTCAGAGCAGGGGCAGGAGAGGTCCTCTTCAGAGCAGGGGCAGGAGAGGTCCTCTTCAGAGCAGGGGCAGGAGAGGTCCTCTTCAGAGCAGGGGCAGGAGAGGTCCTCTTCAGAGCAGGGGCAGGAGAGGTCCTCTTCAGAGCAGGGGCAGGAGAGGTACTCTTCAGAGCAGGGGAAGGAGAGGTCCTCTTCAGAGCCTGGAGGTGTCGACCCTTGGACTGGAGGCTCGTGGAAAGGTTTCACCGGCGCCCCTTGGACAGGCTGGGCCGGAGCCCCTTGGACAGGCTGGGACGGAGCCCCTTGGACAGGCTGGGCCGGGGCCTCTTGGACCTCTTCCGTCGAAGCAAGATGCGATATGTCCTCCTGGACCACCGCCAGAGCAGGATGCGATGCGTCCTCCCGGACCACCGCCAGAGCAGGATGCGATGCGTCCTCCCGGACCACCGCCAGAGCAGGATGCGATGCGTCCTCCCGGACCACCGCCAGAGCAGGATGCGATGCGTCCTCCCGGACCACCGCCAGAGCAGGATGCGATGCGTCCTCCGAGACCACCGCCAGGGCAGGATGCGATGCGTCCTCCGAGACCACCGCCAGAGCAGGATGCGATGCGTCCCCCGGGACCACCGCCAGAGACGGATGCGATGCGTCCTCCGAGACCACCGCCAGAGCAGGATGCGATGCGTCCTCCGAGACCACCGCCAGAGCAGGATGCGATGCGTCCCCCGGGACCACCGCCAGAGCAGGATGCGATGCGTCCCCCGGGACCACCGCCAGAGCAGGATGCGATGCGTCCCCCGGGACCACCGCCAGAGCAGGATGCGATGCATCCCTCTGGACCACCGCCGAGGCAGGATGCGATGCGTCCCCCGGGACCACCGCCAGAGCAGAACGCGATGCGTTGGAGGGTTCTGGGGAAGGTGACCACCTCTCACAGCAGGTCAGACCCTCTGTGGCAACATCCTTCAGTGCAGACCCATATACCCTCCGGACATAAAGGTAGTAATTACCAAGTGCTGGAACCGCAATCAACTCTGGATGGGTGGAGAAGATGACATTTAACCTATCAGCCGCCCGCATACGTAAGTGGGGGCAGGTTGGCTTGGCAAAGACCTCCCACACAGCCTCCTCGACCATCTGCATAATCCCCTGAACAATCTCCTCTGTTGGGACCGGTCCAGAAGCAGAACATGAGGTGCTGTCCGAGGAACCCGCCGACACCAGCACGGGAGAAGGATTAACCCTCTTATCAGCTCCAGAAAACCTCCAGGACCGCCGCCGTCGTGACCTGACAGGAGGGGTTTGAGGCTGGAGCGGCGTGGTCATGAACCCGCTGCACAAGACGTTTGCAGCAGGCCTGGACAGAGGAGTGAAGCCTCTGCGTGGCTCTGGCCTGATGGCCAGCCGCGTTCCCCAGAACGGTGACTCCTGCTCCTTCTCTAGCTCCATAAACTCCAGGAGCGTGAGATCCTCCATGACAGGTACGATGAAAAAAAAGAAGAAAAAAAATACTCCAAGTGCTGTGTCAGCATTGGGTCAGATTTTTGGCCAGATTATTCTGTCACAAACAGAACTCAGAAGACCCGTGAAGACGCCAAACACAGTAAAAATATATAAAAAAGTCTTTATTGAAGGCAGAGGTACCTGGAGGGCAAGGCTGAGGCAGGTTCAGAGACAGGCAAGGTCCAAATGGCAAGCAGTGAGCAAGGCAGGGGTCAGGAGAAAAACGAGGTCTGGAGGCTGAGATCAGGCAGGGTGGATCGCTGGAGAATTACTGGCAGGGCTGTAATAATCTGGCATCTGTTGACTGGATGGCTGGTTCTTTTATAGCAGGGGAAGCAGGTGAATGGGATGAGGCTGATTACAGGAGCAGGTGGAATGAATGGAGCTGATTGAAGCTGACAGGTTGCTGGGGAAAGCAGGGCTTGGCTGGAGCTTGGTGAGAGGAACCAGGTGAGCTGAATGAAGGTATAATGAGGAAGTGGAGGAGGGTGAAGGATGGGAGTCATGACAGAAACGTTACAGAAAGGTAGAATCTATTGAGTTGTAAGTGATCTGAACGTTTCATGATGATAGCACTTTCCTAAGGGGGTCAAACCATGTCCCAAAGGTCACCAGATCTGGTGTCAATTTAAAGAAGTAGTCCAGTTACACATTTGTGGGCTTATAACTTGGCTTCTGAATGTCCTAGAGAGATCAGGGTTGTTTTAATGTACTCCAATCAACAGCCCCTAAAACCACAAAAAGGAATGGAGTCATTAGCACTTATGGTTTGTAAATGGCACCCAGAATTATGTTGCACGAAGCACAATTTCACATCATTCTGGGTTCATTTGTGTGAAAACAAGGTCCAATCAGGCTGAAACGTTACAGGAAGGTAGAATCTATTGATTTGTAAGTGATCTGAACGTTTCATGATGATAGCACTTTCCTAAGGGGGTCAAACCATGTCCCAAAGGTCACCGGATCTGGTGTCAATTTAAAGAAGTAGTCCAGTTACACATTTGTGGGTTTATAACTTGGCTTCTGAATGTCCTAGAGAGATCAGGTTTATTTTAATGTACTCCAATCAACAGCCCCTGCAACCACAAAAAGGAATGGAGTCATTAGCACTCATGGTTTGTAAATGGCACCCAGAATTATGTTGCACGAAGCACAATTTCACATCATTCTGGGTCCATTTGTGTGAAAACAAGGTCCAATCAGGCTGAAACGTTACAAGAAGGTAGAATCTATTGAGTTGTCAGTGATCTGAACGTTTCATGATGATCGCACATTCCTATAGGGGGTAAAACCATGTCCCAAAGGTCACCGGGCCTGGTGTCACTTTAAAGAAGTAGTCCAGTTACACCTCTGTGGGCTTATAACTTGAATTCTGAATGTCCTAGAGAGGTTAGGTTTGTTTTAGTGTACTCCAATCAACAGCCCCTACAACCACAAAAAGGAATGGAGTCATTAGCACTTATGGTTTTTAAATGGCACCCAGAAATATTTTGCACGAAGCACAATTTCACATCATTCTGGGTTCATTTGTGCGAAAACAAGGTCCAATCAGGCTGAAACGTTACAGGAAGGTAGAATCTATTGAGTTGTAAGTGATCTGATCGTTTCATGATGATAGCACTTTCCTAAGGGGGTCAAACCATGTCCCAAAGGTCACCAGATCTGGTGTCAATTTAAAGAAGTAGTCCAGTTACACATTTGTGGGCTTATAACGTGGCTTCTGAATGTCCTAGAGAGATCAGGTTTGTTTTAGTGTACTCCAATCAACAGCCCCTACAACCACAAAAAGGAATGGAGTCATTAGCACTTATGGTTTGTAAATGGCACCCAGAATTATGTTGCACGAAGCACAATTTCACATCATTCTGGGTCCATTTGTGTGAAAACAAGGTCCAATCAGGCTGAAACGTTACAAGAAGGTAGAATCTATTGAGTTGTAAGTGATCTGAACGTTTCATGATGATCGCACATTCCTATAGGGGGTCAAACCATGTCCCAAAGGTCACCGGGCCTGGTGTCACTTTAAAGAAGTAGTCCAGTTACACCTTTGTGGGCTTATAACTTGGCTTCTGAATGTCCTAGAGAGGTCAGGTTTGTTTTAGTGTACTCCAATCAACAGCCACTACAACCACAAAAAGGAATGGAGTAATTAGCACTTATGGTTAGTAAATGGCACCCAGAATTATGTTGCACGAAACACAATTTCACATCATTCTGGGTCCATTTGTGTGAAAACAAGGTCCAATCAGGCTGAAACGTTACAGGAAGATAGAATCTATTGAGTTGTAAGTGATCTGAACGTTTCATGATGATAGCGCTTTCCTAAGGGGGTCAAACCATGTCCCAAAGGTCACCGGATCTGGTGTCAATTTAAAGTAGTCCAGTTACACATTTGTGGGCTTATAACTTGGCTTCTGAATGTCCTAGAGCGAACAGGTTTGTTTTACTGTACTCCAATCAACAGCCCCTACAACCACAAAAAGGAACGGAGTCATTAGCACTCATGGTTTTTAAATGGCACCCAGAATATTTTGCACGAAGCACAATTTCACATCATTCTGGGTTCATTTGTGCGAAAACAAGGTCCAATCAGGCTGAAATGTTACAGGAAGGTAGAATCTATTGAGTTGTAAGTGATCTGAACGTTTCATGATGATAGCACTTTCCTAAGGGGGTCAAACCATGTCCCAAAGGTCACCGGATCTGGTGTCAATTTAAAGAAGTAGTCCAGTTACACATTTGTGGGCTTATAACTTGGCTTCTGAATGTCCTAGAGAGATCAGGTTTGTTTTAGTGTACTCCAATCAACAGCCTCTACAACCACAAAAAGGAATGGAGTCATTAGCACTTATGGTTTGTAAATGGCACCCAGAATTATGTTGCACGAAGCACAATTTCACATCATTCTGGGTCCATTTGTGTGAAAACAAGGTCCAATCAGGCTGAAACGTTACAAGAAGGTAGAATCTATTGAGTTGTAAGTGATCTGAACGTTTCATGATGATCGCATAGTCCTATAGGGGGTCAAACCATGTCCCAAAGGTCACCGGGCCTGGTGTCACTTTAAAGAAGTAGTCCAGTTACACCTTTGTGGGCTTATAACTTGGCTTCTGAATGTCCTAAAGAGGTCAGGTTTGTTTTAGTGTACTCCAATCAACAGCCCCTACAACCACAAAAAGGAATGGAGTCATTAGCACTTATGGTTTTTAAATGGCACCCAGAAATATTTTGCACGAAGCACAATTTCACATCATTCTGGGTCCATTTGTGTGAAAACAAGGTCAAATCAGGCTGAAACATTACAGGAAGGTAGAATCTATTGAGTTGTAAGTGATCTGAACGTTTCATGATGATAGCACTTTCCTAAGGGGGTCAAACCATGTCCCAAAAGTCACCGGATCTGGTGTCAATTTAAATAAGTAGTCCAGTTACACATTTGTGGGCTTATAACTTGGCTTCTGAATGTCCTAGAGAGATCAGGTTTGTTTTAATGTACTCCAATCAACAGCCCCTAAAACCACAAAAAGGAATGGAGTCATTAGCACTTATGGTTTGTAAATGGCACCCAGAATTATGTTGCACGAAGCACAATTTCACATCATTCTGGGTTCATTTGTGTGAAAACAAGGTCCAATCAGGCTGAAACGTTACAGGAAGGTAGAATCTATTGAGTTGTAAGTGATCTGAACGTTTCATGATGATAGCACTTTCCTAAGGGGGTCAAACCATGTCCCAAAGGTCACCGGATCTGGTGTCAATTTAAAGAAGTAGTCCAGTTACACATTTGTGGGTTTATAACTTGGCTTCTGAATGTCCTAGAGAGATCAGGTTTATTTTAATGTACTCCAATCAACAGCCCCTACAACCACAAAAAGGAATGGAGTCATTAGCACTCATGGTTTGTAAATGGCACCCAGAATAATGTTGCACGAAGCACAATTTCACATCATTCTGGGTCCATTTGTGTGAAAACAAGGTCCAATCAGGCTGAAACTTTACAAGAAGGTAGAATCTATTGAGTTGTAAGTGATCTGAACGTTTCATGATGATCGCACATTCCTATAGGGGGTCAAACCATGTCGCAAAGGTCACCGGGCCTGGTGTTACTTTGAAGTAGTAGTCCAGTTACACCTTAGTGGGCTTATAACTTGGCTTCTGAATGCCCTAGAGAGGTCAGGTTTGCTTTAGTGTACTCCAATCAACAGCCCCTACAACCACAAAAAGGAATGGAGTCATTAGCACTTATGGTTTGTAAATGGCACCCAGAATCATGTTGCACGAACTACAATTTCACTTCATTCTGGGTCCATTTGTGTGAAAACAAGTTCCAATCAGGCTGAAACGTTACAGGAAGGTAGAATCTATTGAGTTGTAAGTGATCTGAACGTTTCATGATGATAGCACTTTCCTAAGGGGGTCAAACCATGTCCCAAAGGTCACCGGATCTGGTGTCAATTTAAAGAAGTAGTCCAGTTACACATTTGTGGGCTTATAACTTGGCTTCTTAATGTCCAAGAGAGATCAGGTTTGTTTTAATGTACTCCAATCAACAGCCCCTACAACCACAAAAAGGAATGGAGTCATTACCACTTATGGTTTGTAAATGGCACCCAGAATTATGTTGCACGAAGCACAATTTCACATCATTCTGGGTTCATTTGTGTGAAAACAAGGTCCAATCAGGCTGAAACGTTACAGGAAGGTAGAATTTATTGAGTTGTAAGTGATCTGAACGTTTCATGATGATAGCGCTTTCCTAAGGGGGTCAAACCATGTCCCAAAGGTCACCGGATCTGATGTCAATTTAAAGAAGTAGTCCAGTTACACATTTGTGGGCTTATAATTTGGCTTCTGAATGTCCTAGAGCGATCAGATTTGTTTTACTGTACTCCAATCAACAGCCCCTACAACCACAAAAAGGAATGGAGTCCTTAGCACTTATGGTTAGTAAATGGCACCCAGAATTATGTTGCACGAAGCACAATTTCACATCATTCTGGGTTTATTTGTGCGAAAACAAGGTCCAGTCAGGCTGAAACGTTACAGGAAGGTAGAATCTATTGAGTTGTAAGTGATCTGAACGTTTCATGATGATAGCACTTTCCTAAGGGCGTCAAACCATGCCCCAAAGGTCACCGGATCTGGTGTCAATTTAAAGAAGTAGACCAGTTACACATTTGTGGGGTTATAACTTGGCTTCTGAATGTCCTAGAGAGATCAGGTTTGTTTTAATGTACTCCAACCAACAGCCCCTACAACCACAAAAAGGAATGGAGTCATTAGCACTTATGGTTTTTAAATGGCACCCAGAATTATTTTGCACGAAGCACAATTTCACATCATTCTGGGTCCATTTGTGTGAAAACATGGTCCAGTCAGGCTGAAACGTTACAAGAAGGTAGAATCTATTGAGTTGTAAGTGATCTGAACATTTCATGATGATCGCACATTCCTATAGGGGGTAAAACCATGTCCCAAAGGTCACCGGGCCTGGTGTCACTTTAAAGAAGTAGTCCAGTTACACCTTTGTGGGCTTATAACTTGGCTTCTGAATGTCCTAGAGAGATCAGGTTTGTTTTAATGTACTCCAATCAACAGCCCCTACAACACAAAAAGGAATGGAGTCATTAGCACTTATGGTTTGTAAATGGCACCCAGAATTATGTTGCACGAAGCACAATTTCACTTCATTCTGGGTCCATTTGTGTGAAAACAAGGTCCAATCAGGCTGAAACGTTACAGGAAGGTAGAATCTATTGAGTTGTAAGTGATCTGAATATTTCATGATGATAGCACTTTCCTAAGGGGGTCAAACCATGTCCCAAAGGTCACCGGATCTGGTGTCAATTTAAAGAAGTAGTCCAGTTACACATTTGTGGGCTTATAACTTGGCTTCTGAATGTCCTAGAGAGATCAGGTTTGTTTTAATGTACTCCAATCAACAGCCCCTAAAACCACAAAAAGGAATGGAGTCATTAGCACTTATGGTTTGTAAATGGCACCCAGAATTATGTTGCACGAAGCACAATTTCACATCATTCTGGGTTCATTTGTGTGAAAACAAGGTCCAATCAGGCTGAAACGTTACAGGAAGGTAGAATCTATTGAGTTGTAAGTGATCTGAACGTTTCATGATGATAGCACTTTCCTAAGGGGGTCAAACCATGTCCCAAAGGTCACCGGATCTGGTGTCAATTTAAAGAAGTAGTCCAGTTACACATTTGTGGGTTTATAACTTGGCTTCTGAATGTCCTAGAGAGATCAGGTTTATTTTAATGTACTACAATCAACAGCCCCTACAACCACAAAAAGGAATGGAGTCATTAGCACTCATGGTTTGTAAATGGCACCCAGAATAATGTTGCACGAAGCACAATTTCACATCATTCTGGGTCCATTTGTGTGAAAACAAGGTCCAATCAGGCTGAAACTTTACAAGAAGGTAGAATCTATTGAGTTGTAAGTGATCTGAACGTTTCATGATGATCGCACATTCCTATAGGGGGTCAAACCATGTCGCAAAGGTCACCGGGCCTGGTGTCACTTTGAAGTAGTAGTCCAGTTACACCTTTGTGGGCTTATAACTTGGCTTCTGAATGCCCTAGAGAGGTCAGGTTTGCTTTAGTGTACTCCAATCAACAGCCCCTACAACCACAAAAAGGAATGGAGTCATTAGCACTTATGGTTTGTAAATGGCACCCAGAATTATGTTGCACGAAGCACAATTTCACTTCATTCTGGGTCCATTTGTGTGAAAACAAGTTCCAATCAGGCTGAAACGTTACAGGAAGGTAGAATCTATTGAGTTGTAAGTGATCTGAACGTTTCATGATGATAGCACTTTCCTAAGGGGGTCAAACCATGTCCCAAAGGTCACCGGATCTGGTGTCAATTTAAAGAAGTAGTCCAGTTACACATTTGTGGGCTTATAACTTGGCTTCTTAATGTCCTAGAGAGATCAGGTTTGTTTTAATGTACTCCAATCAACAGCCCCTACAACCACAAAAAGGAATGGAGTCATTACCACTTATGGTTTGTAAATGGCACCCAGAATTATGTTGCACGAAGCACAATTTCACATCATTCTGGGTTCATTTGTGTGAAAACAAGGTCCAATCAGGCTGAAACGTTACAGGAAGGTAGAATCTATTGAGTTGTAAGTGATCTGAACGTTTCATGATGATAGCGCTTTCCTAAGGGGGTCAAACCATGTCCCAAAGGTCACCGGATCTGGTGTCAATTTAAAGAAGTAGTCCAGTTACACATTTGTGGGCTTATAATTTGGCTTCTGAATGTCCTAGAGCGATCAGGTTTGTTTTACTGTACTCCAATCAACAGCCCCTACAACCACAAAAAGGAATGGAGTCCTTAGCACTTATGGTTTGTAAATGGCACCCAGAATTATGTTGCACGAAGCACAATTTCACATCATTCTGGGTTTATTTGTGCGAAAACAAGGTCCAGTCAGGCTGAAACGTTACAGGAAGGTAGAATCTATTGAGTTGTAAGTGATCTGAACGTTTCATGATGATAGCACTTTCCTAAGGGCGTCAAACCATGCCCCAAAGGTCACCGGATCTGGTGTCAATTTAAAGAAGTAGACCAGTTACACATTTGTGGGGTTATAACTTGGCTTCTGAATGTCCTAGAGAGATCAGGTTTGTTTTAATGTACTCCAACCAACAGCCCCTACAACCACAAAAAGGAATGGAGTCATTAGCACTTATGGTTTTTAAATGGCACCCAGAATTATGTTGCACGAAGCACAATTTCACATCATTCTGGGTCCATTTGTGTGAAAACATGGTCCAATCAGGCTGAAACGTTACAAGAAGGTAGAATCTATTGAGTTGTAAGTGATCTGAACATTTCATGATGATCGCACATTCCTATAGGGGGTAAAACCATGTCCCAAAGGTCACCGGGCCTGGTGTCACTTTAAAGAAGTAGTCCAGTTACACCTTTGTGGGCTTATAACTTGAATTCTGAATGTCCTAGAGAGGTTAGGTTTGTTTTAGTGTACTCCAATCAACAGCCCCTACAACCACAAAAAGGAATGGAGTCATTAGCACTTATGGTTTTTAAATGGCACCCAGAATTATGTTGCACGAAGCACAATTTCACATCATTCTGGGTCCATTTGTGTGAAAACAAGGTCCAATCAGGCTGAAACGTTACAGGAAGGTAGAATCTATTGAGTTGTAAGTGATCTGAATATTTCATGATGATAGCACTTTCCTAAGGGGGTCAAACCATGTCCCAAAGGTCACCGGATCTGGTGTCAATTTAAAGAAATAGTCCAGTTACACATTTGTGGGCTTATAACTTGGATTCTGAATGTCCTAGAGAGATCAGGTTTGTTTTAAAATACTCCAATCAACAGCCCCTACAACCACAAAAAGGAATGGAGTCATTAGCACTTATGGTTTTTAAATGGCACCCAGAAATATTTTGCACGAAGCACAATTTCACATCATTCTGGGTTCATTTGTGCGAAAACAAGGTCCAATCAGGCTGAAACGTTACAGGAAGGTAGAATCTATTGAGTTGTAAGTGATCTGAACGTTTCATGATGATAGCACTTTCCTAAGGGGGTCAAACCATGTCCCAAAGGTCACCGTATCTGGTGTCAATTTAAAGAAGTAGTCCAGTTACACATTTGTGGGCTGATAACGTGGCTTCTGAATGTCCTCGAGAGATCAGGTTTGTTTTAGTGTACTCCAATCAACAGCCCCTACAACCACAAAAAGGAATGGAGTCATTAGCTCTTATGGTTTGTAAATGGCACCCAGAATTATGTTGCACGAAGCACAATTTCACATCATTCTGGGTCCATTTGTGTGAAAACAAGGTCCAATCAGGCTGAAACTGACACAAACAGAACTCAGAAGACCCGTGAAGACGCCAAACACAGTAAAAATAATAAAAAAGTCTTCATTGAAGGCAGAGGTACCTGGAGGGCAAGGCTGAGGCAGGTTCAGAGACAGGCAAGGTCCAAATGGCAGGCAGTGAGCAAGGCAGGGGTCAGGAGAAAAACGAGGTCTGGAGGCTGAGATCAGGCAGGGTGGATCGCTGGAGAGTTACTGAAAGGGCTGTAATAATCTGGCATCTGTTGACTGGATGGCTGGTTCTTTTATAGCAGGGGAAGCAGGTGAATGGGATGAGGCTGATTACAGGAGCAGGTGGAATGAATGGAGCTGATTGAAGCTGACAGGTTGCTGGGGAAAGCAGGGCTTGGCTGGAGCTTGGTGAGAGGAACCAGGTGAGCTGAATGAAGGTATAATGAGGAAGTGGAGGAGGGTGAAGGATGGGAGTCATGACAGAACCCCCCCCCCTCAAGGGCGGATACCAGATGCCCACAGGAAACCAGAGCAGGGTGGGAGGAGGGGGACCAGGAAGGAGGGCCAGAGCAGGGCGGGAGGAGGGGGACCAGGAAGGAGGGCCGGAAGGGTCTGGGGGGCCGGCGACGGGGAACCAGGAGCCGAGACAGTGTGAGTCTGGGGGGTCGGCGAAGGGGAACCAGGAGCCAAGACAGTGGGAGTCTGGGGGGCCGGCGACGGGGAACCAGGAGCCGGGACCGTGGGAGTCTGGGGGGCCGGCGACGGGGAACCAGGAGCCGGGACCGTGGGAGTCTGGGGGGCCGGCGACGGGGAACCAGGAGCCGGGACCGTGGGAGTCTGGGGGGGCGGCGACGGGGAACCAGGAGCCGGGACCGTGGGAGTCTGGGGGGCCGGCGACGGGGAACCAGGAGCCGGGACCGTGGGAGTGTGGTGACAGAGGACACTGGCCCAAGACTAAGACTAAGACTACGAGGGGACACTGGACCACGACTAAGACTACGAGGGGACACTGGACCACGACTAAGACTACGAGGGGACACTGGACCACGACTAAGACTACGAGGGGACACTGGACCACAACTAAGACTACGAGGGGATACAGACTCTGGGACTTGAGGGGACACAGACTCTGGGACTTGAGACTGGGGAACTTGAGACTGGGGAACTTGAGACTGGGGAACTTGAGAGCAGGAGGGGTCCTCTTCAGAACAGGGGCAGGAGAGGTCCTCTTCAGAGCAGGGGCAGGAGAGGTCCTCTTCAGAGCAGGGGCAGGAGAGGTCCTCTTCAGAGCAGGGGCAGGAGAGGTCCTCTTCAGAGCAGGGGCAGGAGAGGTCCTCTTCAGAGCAGGGGCAGGAGAGGTACTCTTCAGAGCAGGGGCAGGAGAGGTCCTCTTCAGAGCCTGGAGGTGTCGACCCTTGGACTGGAGGCTCGTGGAAAGGTTTCACCGGAGCCCCTTGGACAGGCTGGGCCGGAGCCCCTTGGACAGGCTGGGCCGGGGCCTCTTGGACCTCTTCCGTCGAAGCAAGATGCGATATGTCCTCCTGGACCACCGCCAGAGCAGGATGCGATGCGTCCTCCCGGACCACCGCCAGAGCAGGATGCAATGTGTCCTCCCAGACCACCGCCAGAGCAGGATGCGATGCGTCCTCCCGGACCACCGCCAGAGCAGGATGTGATGCGTGCTCCCGGACCACCGCCAGAGCAGGATGCGATGCGTCCTCCCGGACCACCGCCAGAGCAGGATGCGATGCGTCCTCCGAGACCACCGCCAGGGCAGGATGCGATGCGTCCTCCGAGACCACCGCCAGAGCAGGATGCGATGCATCCCCCGGGACCACCGCCAGAGCAGGATGCGATGCGTCCTCCGAGACCACCGCCAGAGCAGGATGCGATGCGTCCTCCGAGACCACCGCCAGAGCAGGATGCGATGCGTCCCCCGGGACCACCGCCAGAGCAGGATGCGATGCGTCCCCCGGGACCACCGCCAGAGCAGGATGTGATGCGTCCCCCGGGACCACCGCCAGAGCAGAACGCAATGCGTTGGAGGGTTCTGGGGAAGGTGACCACCTCTCACAGCAGGTCAGACCCTCTGTGGCAACATCCTTCAGTGCAGACCCATATACCCTCCGGACATAAAGGTAGTAATTACCAAGTGCTGGAACCGCAATCAACTCTGGATGGGTGGAGAAGATGACATTTAACCTATCAGCCGCCCGCAGACGTAAGTGGGGGCAGGTTGGCTTGGCAAAGACCTCCCACACAGCCTCCTCAACCATCTGCATAATCCCCTGAACAATCTCCTCTGTTGGGACCGGTCCAGAAGCAGAACATGAGGTGCTGTCCGAGGAACCCGCCGACACCAGCACGGGAGAAGGATTAACCCTCTTATCAGCTCCAGAAAACCTCCGGGACCGCCGCCGTCGTGACCTGACAGGAGGGGTTTGAGGCTGGAGCGGCGTGGTCATGAACCCGCTGCACAAGACGTTTGCAGCAGGCCTGGACAGAGGAGTGGAGCCTCTGCGTGGCTCTGGCCTGATGGCCAGCCGCGTTCCCCAGAACGGTGACTCCTGCTCCTTCTCTAGCTCCATAAACTCCAGGAGCGTGAGATCCTCCATGACAGGTACGATGAAAAAAAAGAAGAAAAAAAATACTCCAAGTGCTGTGTCAGCATTGGGTCAGATTTTTGGCCAGATTATTCTGTCACAAACAGAACTCAGAAGACCCGTGAAGACGCCAAACACAGTAAAAATATATAAAAAAGTCTTTATTGAAGGCAGAGGTACCTGGAGGGCAAGGCTGAGGCAGGTTCAGAGACAGGCAAGGTCCAAATGGCAAGCAGTGAGCAAGGCAGGGGTCAGGAGAAAAACGAGGTCTGGAGGCTGAGATCAGGCAGGGTGGATCGCTGGAGAATTACTGGCAGGGCTGTAATAATCTGGCATCTGTTGACTGGATGGCTGGTTCTTTTATAGCAGGGGAAGCAGGTGAATGGGATGAGGCTGATTACAGGAGCAGGTGGAATGAATGGAGCTGATTGAAGCTGACAGGTTGCTGGGGAAAGCAGGGCTTGGCTGGAGCTTGGTGAGAGGAACCAGGTGAGCTGAATGAAGGTATAATGAGGAAGTGGAGGAGGGTGAAGGATGGGAGTCATGACAGAAACGTTACAGGAAGGTAGAATCTATTGAGTTGTAAGTGATCTGAACGTTTCATGATGATAGCACTTTCCTAAGGGGGTCAAACCATGTCCCAAAGGTCACCGGATCTGGTGTCAATTTAAAGAAGTAGTCCAGTTACACATTTGTGGGCTTATAACTTGGCTTCTGAATGTCCTAGAGAGATCAGGTTTGTTTTAATGTACTCCAATCAACAGCCCCTAAAACCACAAAAAGGAATGGAGTCATTAGCACTTATGGTTTGTAAATGGCACCCAGAATTATGTTGCACGAAGCACAATTTCACATCATTCTGGGTTCATTTGTGTGAAAACAAGGTCCAATCAGGCTGAAACGTTACAGGAAGGTAGAATCTATTGAGTTGTAAGTGATCTGAACGTTTCATGATGATAGCACTTTCCAAAGGGGGTCAAACCATGTCCCAAAGGTCACCGGATCTGGTGTCAATTTAAAGAAGTAGTCCAGTTACACATTTGTGGGTTTATAACTTGGCTTCTGAATGTCCTAGAGAGATCAGGTTTATTTTAATGTACTCCAATCAACAGCCCCTACAACCACAAAAAGGAATGGAGTCATTAGCACTCATGGTTTGTAAATGGCACCCAGAATTATGTTGCACGAAGCACAATTTCACATCATTCTGGGTCCATTTGTGTGAAAACAAGGTCCAATCAGGCTGAAACGTTACAAGAAGGTAGAATCTATTGAGTTGTCAGTGATCTGAACGTTTCATGATGATCGCACATTCCTATAGGGGGTAAAACCATGTCCCAAAGGTCACCGGGCCTGGTGTCACTTTAAAGAAGTAGTCCAGTTACACCTCTGTGGGCTTATAACTTGAATTCTGAATGTCCTAGAGAGGTTAGGTTTGTTTTAGTGTACTCCAACCAACAGCCCCTACAACCACAAAAAGGAATGGAGTCATTAGCACTTATGGTTTTTAAATGGCACCCAGAAATATTTTGCACGAAGCACAATTTCACATCATTCTGGGTTCATTTGTGCGAAAACAAGGTCCAATCAGGCTGAAACGTTACAGGAAGGTAGAATCTATTGAGTTGTAAGTGATCTGAACGTTTCATGATGATAGCACTTTCCTAAGGGGGTCAAACCATGTCCCAAAGGTCACCGGATCTGGTGTCAATTTAAAGAAGTAGTCCAGTTACACATTTGTGGGCTGATAACGTGGCTTCTGAATGACCTAGAGAGATCAGGTTTGTTTTAGTGTACTCCAATCAACAGCCCCTACAACCACAAAAAGGAATGGAGTCATTAGCACTTATGGTTTGTAAATGGCACCCAGAATTATGTTGCACGAAGCACAATTTCACATCATTCTGGGTCCATTTGTGTGAAAACAAGGTTCAATCAGGCTGAAACTGACACAAACAGAACTCAGAAGACCCGTGAAGACGCCAAACACAGTAAAAATAATAAAAAAGTCTTTATTGAAGGCAGAGGTACCTGGAGGGCAAGGCTGAGGCAGGTTCAGAGACAGGCAAGGTCCAAATGGCAGGCAGTGAGCAAGGCAGGGGTCAGGAGAAAAACGAGGTCTGGAGGCTGAGATCAGGCAGGGTGGATCGCTGGAGAATTACTGGCAGGGCTGTAATAATCTGGCATCTGTTGACTGGATGGCTGGTTCTTTTATAGCAGGGGAAGCAGGTGAATGGGATGAGGCTGATTACAGGAGCAGGTGGAATGAATGGAGCTGATTGAAGCTGACAGGTTGCTGGGGAAAGCAGGGCTTGGCTGGAGCTTGGTGAGAGGAACCAGGTGAGCTGAATGAAGGTATAATGAGGAAGTGGAGGAGGGTGAAGGATGGGAGTCATGACAGAACCCCCCCCTCAAGGGCGGATACCAGACGCCCACAGGAAACCAGAGCAGGGTGGGAGGAGGGAGACCAGGAAGGAGGGCCAGAGCAGGGCGGGAGGAGGGGGACCAGGAAGGAGGGCCGGAAGGGTCTGGGGGGCCGGCGACGGGGAACCAGGAGCCGAGACAGTGTGAGTCTGGGGGGTCGGCGATGGTGAACCAGGAGCCAAGACAGTGGGAGTCTGGGGGGCCGGCGACGGGGAACCAGGAGCCGGGACCGTGGGAGTCTGGGGGGCCGGCGACGGGGAACCAGGAGCCGGGACCGTGGGAGTCTGGGGGGCCGGCGACGGGGAACCAGGAGCCGGGACCGTGGGAGTCTGGGGGGCCGGCGACGGGGAACCAGGACCCGGGACCGTTGGAGTCTGGGGGGCCGGCGGCGGGGAACCAGGAGCCGGGACCGTGGGAGTCTGGGGGGCCGGCGACGGGGAACCAGGAGCCGGGACCGTGGGAGTGTGGTGACAGAGGACACTGGCCCAGGACTAAGACTAAGACTACGAGGGGACACTGGACCACGACTAACACTACGAGGGGACACTGGACCACGACTAAGACTACGAGGGGACACTGGACCACGACTAAGACTACGAGGGGACACTGGACCACGACTAAGACTACGAGGGGACACAGACTCTGGGACTTGAGGGGACACAGACTCTGGGACTTGAGACTGGGGAACTTGAGACTGGGGAACTTGAGACTGGGGAACTTGAGACTGGGAAACTTGAGAGCAGGAGGGGTCCTCTTCAGAACAGGGGCAGGAGAGGTCCTCTTCAGAGCAGGGGCAGGAGAGGTCCTCTTCAGAGCAGGGGCAGGAGAGGTCCTCTTCAGAGCAGGGGCAGGAGAGGTCCTCTTCAGAGCAGGGGCAGGAGAGGTACTCTTCAGAGCAGGGGAAGGAGAGGTCCTCTTCAGAGCCTGGAGGTGTCGACCCTTGGACTGGAGGCTCGTGGAAAGGTTTCACCGGCGCCCCTTGGACAGGCTGGGCCGGAGCCCCTTGGACAGGCTGGGACGGAGCCCCTTGGACAGGCTGGGCCGGGGCCTCTTGGACCTCTTCCGTCGAAGCAAGATGCGATATGTCCTCCTGGACCACCGCCAGAGCAGGATGCGATGCGTCCTCCCGGACCACCGCCAGAGCAGGATGCGATGCGTCCTCCCGGACCACCGCCAGAGCAGGATGCGATGCGTCCTCCCGGACCACCGCCAGAGCAGGATGCGATGCGTCCTCCCGGACCACCGCCAGAGCAGGATGCGATGCGTCCTCCCGGACCACCGCCAGAGCAGGATGCGATGCGTCCTCCGAGACCACCGCCAGGGCAGGATGCGATGCGTCCTCCGAGACCACCGCCAGAGCAGGATGCGATGCGTCCCCCGGGACCACCGCCAGAGACGGATGCGATGCGTCCTCCGAGACCACCGCCAGAGCAGGATGCGATGCGTCCTCCGAGACCACCGCCAGAGCAGGATGCGATGCGTCCCCCGGGACCACCGCCAGAGCAGGATGCGATGCGTCCCCCGGGACCACCGCCAGAGCAGGATGCGATGCGTCCCCCGGGACCACCGCCAGAGCAGGATGCGATGCGTCCCCCGGGACCACCGCCAGAGCAGGATGCGATGCATCCCTCTGGACCACCGCCGAGGCAGGATGCGATGCGTCCCCCGGGACCACCGCCAGAGCAGAACGCGATGCGTTGGAGGGTTCTGGGGAAGGTGACCACCTCTCACAGCAGGTCAGACCCTCTGTGGCAACATTCTTCAGTGCAGACCCATATACCCTCCGGACATAAAGGTAGTAATTACCAAGTGCTGGAACCGCAATCAACTCTGGATGGGTGGAGAAGATGACATTTAACCTATCAGCCGCCCGCAGACGTAAGTGGGGGCAGGTTGGCTTGGCAAAGACCTCCCACACAGCCTCCTCGACCATCTGCATAATCCCCTGAACAATCTCCTCTGTTGGGACCGGTCCAGAAGCAGAACATGAGGTGCTGTCCGAGGAACCCGCCGACACCAGCACGGGAGAAGGATTAACCCTCTTATCAGCTCCAGAAAACCTCCAGGACCGCCGCCGTCGTGACCTGACAGGAGGGGTTTGAGGCTGGAGCGGCGTGGTCATGAACCCGCTGCACAAGACGTTTGCAGCAGGCCTGGACAGAGGAGTGAAGCCTCTGCGTGGCTCTGGCCTGATGGCCAGCCGCGTTCCCCAGAACGGTGACTCCTGCTCCTTCTCTAGCTCCATAAACTCCAGGAGCGTGAGATCCTCCATGACAGGTACGATGAAAAAAAAGAAGAAAAAAAAATACTCCAAGTGCTGTGTCAGCATTGGGTCAGATTTTTGGCCAGATTATTCTGTCACAAACAGAACTCAGAAGACCCGTGAAGACGCCAAACACAGTAAAAATATATAAAAAAGTCTTTATTGAAGGCAGAGGTACCTGGAGGGCAAGGCTGAGGCAGGTTCAGAGACAGGCAAGGTCCAAATGGCAAGCAGTGAGCAAGGCAGGGGTCAGGAGAAAAACGAGGTCTGGAGGCTGAGATCAGGCAGGGTGGATCGCTGGAGAATTACTGGCAGGGCTGTAATAATCTGGCATCTGTTGACTGGATGGCTGGTTCTTTTATAGCAGGGGAAGCAGGTGAATGGGATGAGGCTGATTACAGGAGCAGGTGGAATGAATGGAGCTGATTGAAGCTGACAGGTTGCTGGGGAAAGCAGGGCATGGCTGGAGCTTGGTGAGAGGAACCAGGTGAGCTGAATGAAGGTATAATGAGGAAGTGGAGGAGGGTGAAGGATGGGAGTCATGACAGAAACGTTACAGAAAGGTAGAATCTATTGAGTTGTAAGTGATCTGAACGTTTCATGATGATAGCACTTTCCTAAGGGGGTCAAACCATGTCCCAAAGGTCACCAGATCTGGTGTCAATTTAAAGAAGTAGTCCAGTTACACATTTGTGGGCTTATAACTTGGCTTCTGAATGTCCTAGAGAGATCAGGGTTGTTTTAATGTACTCCAATCAACAGCCCCTAAAACCACAAAAAGGAATGGAGTCATTAGCACTTATGGTTTGTAAATGGCACCCAGAATTATGTTGCACGAAGCACAATTTCACATCATTCTGGGTTCATTTGTGTGAAAACAAGGTCCAATCAGGCTGAAACGTTACAGGAAGGTAGAATCTATTGATTTGTAAGTGATCTGAACGTTTCATGATGATAGCACTTTCCTAAGGGGGTCAAACCATGTCCCAAAGGTCACCGGATCTGGTGTCAATTTAAAGAAGTAGTCCAGTTACACATTTGTGGGTTTATAACTTGGCTTCTGAATGTCCTAGAGAGATCAGGTTTATTTTAATGTACTCCAATCAACAGCCCCTGCAACCACAAAAAGGAATGGAGTCATTAGCACTCATGGTTTGTAAATGGCACCCAGAATTATGTTGCACGAAGCACAATTTCACATCATTCTGGGTCCATTTGTGTGAAAACAAGGTCCAATCAGGCTGAAACGTTACAAGAAGGTAGAATCTATTGAGTTGTCAGTGATCTGAACGTTTCATGATGATCGCACATTCCTATAGGGGGTAAAACCATGTCCCAAAGGTCACCGGGCCTGGTGTCACTTTAAAGAAGTAGTCCAGTTACACCTCTGTGGGCTTATAACTTGAATTCTGAATGTCCTAGAGAGGTTAGGTTTGTTTTAGTGTACTCCAATCAACAGCCCCTACAACCACAAAAAGGAATGGAGTCATTAGCACTTATGGTTTTTAAATGGCACCCAGAAATATTTTGCACGAAGCACAATTTCACATCATTCTGGGTTCATTTGTGCGAAAACAAGGTCCAATCAGGCTGAAACGTTACAGGAAGGTAGAATCTATTGAGTTGTAAGTGATTTGAACGTTTCATGATGATAGCACTTTCCTAAGGGGGTCAAACCATGTCCCAAAGATCACCGGGCCTGGTGTCACTTTAAAGAAGTAGTCCAGTTACACATTTGTGGGTTTATAACTTGGCTTCTGAATGTCCTAGAGAGGTTAGGTTTGTTTTAGTGTACTCCAATCAGAAGCCCCTACAACCACAAAAAGGAATGTAGTCATTAGCACTTATGGTTTGTAAATGGCACCCAGAATTATGTTGCACGAAACACAATTTCACATCATTCTGGGTCCATTTGTGTGAAAACAAGGTCCAATCAGGCTGAAACGTTACAAGAAGGTAGAATCTATTGAGTTGTAAGTGATCTGAACGTTTCATGATGATAGCACTTTCCTAAGGGGGTCAAACCATGTCCCAAAGGTCACCAGATCTGGTGTCAATTTAAAGAAGTAGTCCAGTTACACATTTGTGGGTTTAATACTTGGCTTCTGAATGTCCTAGAGAGATCACGTTTATTTTAATGTACTCCAATCAACAGCCCCTACAACCACAAAAAGGAATGGAGTCATTAGCACTCATGGTTTGTAAATGGCACCCAGAATTATGTTGCACGAAGCACAATTTCACATCATTCTGGGTCCATTTGTGTGAAAACAGGGTCCAATCAGGCTGAAACGTTACAAGAAGGTAGAATCTATTGAGTTGTAAGTGATCTGAACGTTTCATGATGATCGCACATTCCTATAGGGGGTAAAACCATGTCCCAAAGGTCACCGGGCCTGGTGTCACTTTAAAGAAGTAGTCCAGTTACACATTTGTGGGCTTATAACTTGGATTCTGAATGTCCTAGAGAGATCAGGTTTGTTTTAGTATACTCCAATCAACAGCCCCTACAACCACAAAAAGGAATGGAGTCATTAGCACTTATAGTTTTTAAATGGCACCCAGAATTATGTTGCACGAAGCACAATTTCACATCATTCTGGGTTCATTTGTGTGAAAACAAGGTCCAATCAGGCTGAAACGTTACAGGAAGGTAGAATCTATTGAGTTGTAAGTGATCTGAACGTTTCATGATGATAGCGCTTTCCTAAGGGGGTCAAACCATGTCCCAAAGGTCACTGGATCTGGTGTCAATTTAAAGAAGTAGTCCAGTTACACATTTGTGGGCTTATAACTTGGCTTCTGAATGTCCTAGAGAGATCAGGTTTGTTTTAGTGTACTCCAGTCAACAGCCCCTACAACCACAAAAAGGAATGGGTCATTAGCACTTATGGTTTGTAAATGGCACCCAGAATTATGTTGCACGAAGCACAATTTCACATCATTCTGGGTCATTTGTGTGAAAACAAGGTCCAATCAGGCTGAAACGTTACAAGAAGGTAGAATCTATTGAGGTGTAAGTGATCTGAACGTTTCATGATGATCGCACATTCCTATAGGGGGTCAAACCATGTCCCAAAGGTCACCGGGCCTGGTGTCACTTTAAAGAAGTAGTCCAGTTACACCTTTGTGGGCTTATAACTTGGCTTCTGAATGTCCTAGAGAGGAAGGGTTGTTTTAGTGTACTCCAATCAACAGCCCCTACAACCTCAATAAAGGAATGGAGTCATTAGCACTTATGGTTTGTAAATGGCACCCAGAATTATGTTGCACGAAGCACAATTTCACATCATTCTGGGTCCATTTGTGTGAAAACAAGGTCCAATCAGGCTGAAACGCTACAAGAAGGTAGAATCTATTGAGTTGTAAGTGATCTGAACGTTTCAAGATGATCGCACATTCCTATAGGGGGTAAAACCATGTCCCAACGGTCACCGGGCCTGGTTTCACTTTAAAGAAGTAGTCCAGTTACACCTTTGTGGGCTTATAACTTGGCTTCTGAATGTCCTAGAGAGGTTAGGTTTGTTTTAGTGTACTCCAATCAACAGCCCCTACAACCACAAAAAGGAATGGAGTCATTAGCACTTATGGTTTGTAAATGGCACCCAGAATTATGTTGAAGGAAGCACAATTTCACTTCATTCTGGGTCCATTTGTGTGAAAACAAGGTCCAATCAGGCTGAAACGTTACAGGAAGATAGAATCTATTGAGTTGTAAGTGATCTGAACGTTTCATGATGATAGCACTTTCCTAAGGGGGTCAAACCATGTCCCAAAGGTCACCGGATCTGGTGTCAATTTAAAGAAATAGTCCAGTTACACATTTGTGGGCTTATAACTTGGCTTCTGAATGTCCTAGAGAAATCAGGTTTGCTTTAATGTACTCCAATCAACAGCCCCTACAACCACAAAAAGGAATGGAGTCATTAGCACTTATGGTTTGGAAATGGCACCCAGAATTATGTTGCACGAAGCACAATTTCACATCATTCTGGGTCCATTTGTGTGAAAACAAGGTCCAATCAGGCTGAAACGCTACAAGAAGGTAGAATCTATTGAGTTGTAAGTGATCTGAACGTTTCAAGATGATCCCACATTCCTATAGGGGGTAAAACCATGTCCCAAAGGTCACCGGATCTGGTGTCACTTTAAAGAAGTAGTCCAGTTACACTTTTGTGGGATTATAACTTGGCTTCTGAATGTCCTAGAGAGGTTAGGTTTGTTTTAGAGTACTCCAATCAACAGCCCCTACAACCACAAAAAGGAATGGAGTCATTAGCACTTATGGTTTTTAAATGGCACCCAGAATTATGTTGCACGAAGCACAATTTCACATCATTCTGGGTTCATTTGTGTGAAAACAAGGTCCAATCAGGCTGAAACGTTACAGGAAGGTAGAATCTATTGAGTTGTAAGTGATCTGAACATTTCATTATGATAGCACTTTCCTAAGGGGGTCAAACCATGTCCCAAAGGTCACCGGATCTGGTGTCACTTTAAAGAAGTAGTCCAGTTACACTTTTGTGGGATTAAAACTTGGCTTCTGAATGTCCAAGAGAGGTTAGGTTTGTTTTAGAGTACTCCAATCAACAGCCCCTACATCCACAAAAAGGAATGGAGTCATTAGCACTTATGGTTTTTAAATGGCACCCAGAATTATGTTGCACGAAGCACAATTTCACATCATTCTGGGTTCATTTGTGTGAAAACAAGGTCCAATCAGGCTGAAACGTTACAGGAAGGTAGAATCTATTGAGTTGTAAGTGATCTGAACGTTTCATGATGATAGCACTTTCCTAAGGGGGTCAAACCATGTCCCAAAGGTCACCGGATCTGGTGTCAATTTAAAGAAGTAGTCCAGTTACACATTTGTGAGCTTATAACTTGGCTTCTGAATATCTTAGATAGATCAGGTTTGTTTTAATGTACTCCAATCAACAGCCCCTACAACCACAAAAATGAATGGAGTCATTAGCACTTATGGTTTGTAAATGACACCCATAATTATGTTGCACGAAGCACAATTTCACATCATTCTGGGTCCATTTGTGTGAAAACAAGGTCCAATCAGGCTGAAACGTTACAGGAAGGTAGAATCTATTGAGTTGTAAGTGATCTGAATGTTTCATGATGATAGCACTTTCCTAAGGGGGTCAAACCATGTCCCAAAGGTCACCGGATCTGGTGTCAATTTAAAGAAGTAGTCCAGTTACACATTTGTGAGCTTATAACTTGGCTTCTGAATGTCTTAGAGAGATCAGGTTTGTTTTAATGTACTCCAATCAACAGCCCCTACAACCACAAAAATGAATGGAGTCATTAGCACTTATGGTTTGTAAATGACACCCAGAATTATGTTGCACGAAGCACAATTTCACTTCATTCTGGGTCCATTTGTGTGAAAACAAGGTCCAATCAGGCTGAAACGCTACAAGAAGGTAGAATCTATTGAGTTGTAAGTGATCTGAACGTTTCATGATGATAGCGCTTTCCTAAGGGGGTCAAACCATGTCCCAAAGGTCACCGGATCTGGTGTCAATTTAAAGAAGTAGTCCAGTTACACATTTGTGGGCTTATAACTTGGCTTCTGAATGTCCTAGAGAGATCAGGTTTGTTTTAGTGTACTCCAATCAATAGCCCCTACAACCACAAAAAGGAATGGGTCATTAGCACTTATGGTTTGTAAATGGCACCCAGAATTATGTTGCACGAAGCACAATTTCACATCATTCTGGGTCATTTGTGTGAAAACAAGGTCCAATCAGGCTGAAACGTTACAAGAAGGTAGAATCTATTGAGTTGTAAGTGATCTGAACGTTTCATGATGATCGCACATTCCTATAGGGGGTCAAACCATGTCCCAAAGGTCACCGGGCCTGGTGTCACTTTAAAGAAGTAGTCCAGTTACACCTTTGTGGGCTTATAACTTGGCTTCTGAATGTCCTAGAGAGGTCAGGTTTGTTTTAGTGTACTCCAATCAACAGCCCCTACAACCACAAAAAGGAATGGAGTCATTACCACTTATGGTTTGTAAATGGCACCCAGAATTATGTTGCACGAATCACAATTTCACATCTTTCTGGGTCCATGTGTGTGAAAACAAGGTCCAATCAGGCTGAAACGTTACAGGAAGGTAGAATCTATTGAGTTGTAAGTGATCTGAACGTTTCATGAGGATAGCACTTTCCTAAGGGGGTCAAACCATGTCCCAAAGGTCACCGGATCTGGTGTCAATTTAAAGAAGTAGTCCAGTTACACATTTGTGGGCTTATAACTTGGCTTCTGAATGGCCTAGAGAGATCAGGTTTGTTTTAGTGTACTCCAATCAACAGCCCCTACAACCACACGAAGGAATGGAGTCATTAGCACTTATGGTTTGTAAATGGCACCCAGAATTATGTTGCACGAAGCACAATTTCACATCATTCTGGGTCCATTTGTGTGAAAACAAGGTCCAATAAGGCTGAAACGCTACAAGAAGGTAGAATCTATTGAGTTGTAAGTGATCTGAACGTTTCAAGATGATCGCACATTCCTATAGGGGGTAAAACCATGTCCCAAAGGTCACCGGGCCTGGTTTCACTTTAAAGAAGTAGTCCAGTTACACCTTTGTGGGCTTATAACTTGGCTTCTGAATGTCCTAGAGAGGTTAGGTTTGTTTTAGTGTACTCCAATCAACAGCCCCTACAACCACAAAAAGGAATGGAGTCATTAGCACTTATGGTTTGTAAATGGCACCCAGAATTATGTTGCACAAAGCACAATTTCACATCATTCTGGGTTCATTTGTGTTAAAACAAGATCCAATCAGGCTGAAACGTTACAGGAAGGTAGAATCTATTGAGTTGTAAGTGATCTGAACATTTCATTATGATAGCACTTTCCTAAGGGGGTCAAACCATGTCCCAAAGGTCACCGGATCTGGTGTCAATTTAAAGAAGTAGTCCAGTTACACATTTGTGGGCTTATAACTTGTCTTCTGAATGTCCTAGAGAGAGCAGGTTTGTTTTAGTGTACTCCAATCAACAGCCCCTACAACCACAAAAAGGAATGGAGTCATTAGCACTTATGGTTTGTACATGGCACCCAGAATTATGTTGCACGAAGCACAATTTCACATCATTCTGGGTCCATTTGTGTGAAAACAAGGTCCAATCAGGCTGAAACGTTACAGGAAGGTAGAATCTATTGAGTTGTAAGTGATCTGAACATTTCATGATGATAGCACTTTCCTAAGGGGGTCAAACCATGTCCCAAAGGTCACCGGATCTGGTGTCAATTTAAAGAAGTAGTCCAGTTACACATTTGTGGGCTTATAACTTGGCTTCTGAATGTCCTAGAGAGATCAGGTTTGTTTTAGTGTACTCCAATCAACAGCCCCTACAACCACAAAAAGGAATGGAGTCATTAGCACTTATGGTTTGTAAATGGCACCCAGAATTATGTTGCACGAAGCACAATTTCACATCATTCTGGGTCCATTTGTGTGAAAACAAGGTCCAATCAGGCTGAAACACTACAAGAAGGTAGAATCTATTGAGTTGTAAGTGATCTGAACATTTCATGATGATAGCGCTTTCCTAAGGGGGTCAAACCATGTCCCAAATGTCACCGGATCAGGTGTCAATTTAAAGAAGTAGTCCAGTTACACATTTGTGGGCTTATAACTTGGCTTCTGAATGTCCTAGAGAGATCAGGTTTGTTTTAGTGTACTCCAATCAACAGCCCCTACAACCACAAAAAGGAATGGAGTCATTAGCACTTATGGTTTGTAAATGGCACCCAGAATTATGTTGCACGAAGCACAATTTCACATCATTCTGGGTCATTTGTGTGAAAACAAGGTCCAATCAGGCTGAAACGTTACAAGAAGGTAGAATCTATTGAGGTGTAAGTGATCTGAATGTTTCATGATGATCGCACATTCCTATAGGGGGTCAAACCATGTCCCAAAGGTCACCGGATCAGGTGTCAATTTAAAGAAGTAGTCCAGTTACACATTTGTGGGCTTATAACTTGGCTTCTGAATGTCCTAGAGAGATCAGGTTTGTTTTAGTGTACTCCAATCAACAGCCCCTACAACCACAAAAAGGAATGGAGTCATTAGCACTTATGGTTTGTAAATGGCACCCAGAATTATGTTGCACGAAGCACAATTTCACTTCATTCTGGGTCCATTTGTGTGAAAACAAGGTCCAATCAGGCTGAAACGTTACAGGAAGGTAGAATCTATTGAGTTGTAAGTGATCTGAACATTTCATGATGATAGCACTTTCCTAAGGGGGTCAAACCATGTCCCACAGGTCACCGGATCTGGTGTCAATTTAAAGAAGTAGTCCAGTTACACATTTGTGGGCTTATAACTTGGCTTCTGAATGTCCTAGAGAGATCAGGTTTGTTTTAGTGTACTCCAATCAACAGCCCCTACAACCACAAAAAGGAATGGAGTCATTAGCACTTATGGTTTGTAAATGGCACCCAGAATTATGTTGCACGAAGCACAATTTCACATCATTCTGGGTCCATTTGTGTGAAAACAAGGTCCAATCAGGCTGAAACGTTACAAGAAGGTAGAATCTATTGAGGTGTAAGTGATCTGAACGTTTCATTATGATAGAGCTTTCCTAAGGGGGTCAAACCATGTCCCAAAGGTCACCGGATCTGGTGTCAATTTAAAGAAGTAGTCCAGTTACACATTTGTGGGCTTATAACTTGGCTTCTGAATGTCCTAGAGAGATCAGGTTTGTTTTAGTGTACTCCAATCAACAGCCCCTACAACCACAAAAAGGAATGGGTCATTAGCACTTATGGCTTGTAAATGGCACCCAGAATTATGTTGCACGAAGCACAATTTCACATCATTCTGGGTCATTTGTGTGAAAACAAGGTCCAATCAAGCGGAAACGTTACAAGAAGGTAGAATCTATTGAGGTGTAAGTGATTATGAACGTTTCATGATGATCGCACATTCCTATAGGGGATCAAACCATGTCCCAAAGGTCACCGGGCCTGGTGTAACTTTAAAGAAGTAGTCCAGTTACACCTTTGTGGGCTTATAACTTGGCTTCTGAATGTCCTAGAGAGATCAGGTTTGTTTTAGTGTACTCCAATCAACAGCCCCTACAACCACAAAAAGGAATGGGTCATTAGCACTCATGGCTTGTATTTGGCACCAAGAATTATGTTGCACGAAGCACAATTTCACATCATTCTGGGTCATTTGTGTGAAAACAAGGTCCAATCAGGCTGAAACGTTACAAGAAGGTAGAATCTATTGAGGTGTAAGTGATCTGAACGTTTCATGATGATCGCACATTCCTATAGGGGGTCAAACCATGTCCCAAAGGTCACCGGGCCTGGTGTCACTTTAAAGAAGTAGTCCAGTTACACCTTTGTGGGCTTATAACTTGGCTTCTGAATGTCCTAGAGAGGTCAGGTTTGTTTTAGTGTACTCCAGTCAACAGCCCCTACAACCACAAAAAGGAATGGAGTCATTAGCACTTATGGTTTGTAAATGAAACCCAGAATTATGTTGCACAAAGCACAATTTCACTTCATTCTGGGTTCATTTGTGTGAAAACAAGGTCCAATCAGGCTGAAACGTTACAGGAAGGTAGAATCTATTGAGTTGTAAGTTATCTGAACGTTTCATGATGATAGCACTTTCCTAAGGGGGTCAAACCATGTCCCAAAGGTCACCGGATCTGGTGTCAATTTAAAGAAGTAGTCCAGTTACACATTTGTGGGCTTATAACTTGGCTTCTGAATGTCCTAGAGAGATCAGGTTTGTTTTAGTGTACTCCAATCAACAGCCCCTACAACCACAAAAA
Source organism: Nothobranchius furzeri (assembly GCF_043380555.1). Lineage (NCBI taxonomy): Eukaryota > Metazoa > Chordata > Actinopteri > Cyprinodontiformes > Nothobranchiidae > Nothobranchius > Nothobranchius furzeri. Next base: position 43,982,773 of record NC_091748.1, read on the forward strand.
GGAATGGAGTCATTAGCACTTATGGTTTTTAAATGGCACCCAGAATTATGTTGCACGAAGCACAATTTCACATCATTCTGGGTTCATTTGTGTGAAAACAAGGTCCAATCAGGCTGAAACGTTACAGGAAGGTAGAATCTATTGAGTTGTAAGTGATCTGAACGTTTCATGATGATAGCGCTTTCCTAAGGGGGTCAAACCATGTCCCAAAGGTCACCGGATCTGGTGTCAATTTAAAGAAGTAGTCCAGTTACACATTTGTGGGCTTATAACTTGGCTTCTGAATGTCCTAAAGCGCTCAGGTTTGTTTTACTCTACTCCAATCAACAGCCCCTACAACCACAAAAAGGAATGGAGTCATTAGCTCTTATGGTTTTTAAATGGCACCCAGAGTTATGTTGCACGAAGCACAATTTCACATCATTCTGGGTTCATTTGTGTGAAAACAAGGTCCAATCAGGCTGAAACGTTACAGGAAGGTAGAATCTATTGAGTTGTAAGTGATCTGAACGTTTCATGATGATAGCACGTTCCTAAGGGGTTCATCCCATGTCCCAAAGGTCACCGGATTTGGTGTCAATTTAAAGAAGTAGTCCAGTTACACATTTGTGGGCTTATAAGTTGGCTTCTGAATGTCCTAGAGAGATCAGGTTTGTTTTAGTGTACTCCAATCAACAGCCCCTACAACCACAAAAAGGAATGGGTCATTAGCACTTATGGTTTGTAAATGGCACCCAGAATTATGTTGCACGAAGCAAAATTTCACATCATTCTGGGTCCATTTGCGTGAAAACAAGGTCCAATCAGCCTGAAACGTTACAAGAAGGTAGAATCTATTGAGGTGTAAGTGATCTGAACGTTTCATGATGATCGCACATTCCTATAGGGGGTCAAACCATGTCCCAAAGGTCACCGGATCTGGTGTCACTTTAAAGAAGTAGTCCAGTTACACCTTTGTGGGCTTATAACTTGGCTTCTGAATGCCCTAGAGAGGTCAGGTTTGTTTTAGTGTACTCCAATCAACAGCCCCTACAACCACAAAAAGGAATGGAGTCATTAGCACTTATGGTTTGTAAATGGCACCCAGAATTATGTTGCACGAAGCACAATTTCACATCATTCTGGGACCATTTGTGTGAAAACAAGGTCCAATCAGGCTGAAACATTACAGGAAGGTAGAATCTATTGAGTTGTAAGTGATCTGAACGTTTCATGATGATAGCACTTTCCTAAGGGGGTCAAACCATGTCCCAAAGGTCACCGGATCTGGTGTCAATTTAAAGAAGAAGTCCAGTTACACATTTGTGGGCTTATAACTTGGCTTCTGAATGTCCTAGAGAGATCAGGTTTGTTTTACTGTACTCCAATCAACAGCCCCTACAACCACAAAAAGGAATGGAGTCATTAGCACTTATGGTTTGTAAATGGCACCCAGAATTATGTTACACGAAGCACAATTTCACTTCATTCTGGGTCCATTTGTGTGAAAACAAGGTCCAATCAGGCTGAAACGTTACAGGAAGGTAGAATCTATTGAGTTGTAAGTGATCTGAACGTTTCATGATGATAGCACTTTCCTAAGGGGGTCATCCCATGTCCCAAAGGTCACCGGATCTGGTGTCAATTTAAAGAAGTAGTCCAGTTACACATTTGTGGGCTTATAACTTGGCTTCTGAATGTCCTAGAGAGATCAGGTTTGTTTTAGTGTACGCCAATCAACAGCCCCTACAACCACAAAAAGGAATGGGTCATTAGCACTTATGGTTTGTAAATGGCACCCAGAATTATGTTGCACGAAGCAAAATTTCACATCATTCTGGGTCCATTTGTGTGAAAACAAGGTCCAATCAGCCTGAAACATTACAAGAAGGTAGAATCTATTGAGGTGTAAGTGATCTGAACGTTTCATGATGATAGCACTTTCCTAAGGGGGTCATCCCATGTCCCAAAGGTCACCGGATCTGGTGTCAATTTAAAGAAGTAGTCCAGTTACACATTTGTGGGCTTATAACTTGGCTTCTGAATGTCCTAGAGAGATCAGGTTTGTTTTAGTGTACTCCAATCAACAGCCCCTACAACCACAAAAAGGAATGGGTCATTAGCACTTATGGTTTGTAAATGGCACCCAGAATTATGTTGCACGAAGCAAAATTTCACATCATTCTGGGTCCATTTGTGTGAAAACAAGGTCCAATCAGCCTGAAACGTTACAAGAAGGTAGAATCTATTGAGGTGTAAGTGATCTGAACGTTTCATGATGATCGCACATTCCTATAGGGGGTCAAACCATGTCCCAAAGGTCACCGGATCTGGTGTCACTTTAAAGAAGTAGTCCAGATACACCTTTGTGGGCTTATAACTTGGCTTCTGAATGTCCTAGAGAGGTCAGGTTTGTTTTAGTGTACTCCAATCAACAGCCCCTACAACCACAAAAAGGAATGGAGTCATTAGCACTTATGGTTTGTAAATGGCACCCAGAATTATGTTGCACGAAGCACAATTTCACATCATTCTGGGACCATTTGTGTGAAAACAAGGTCCAATCAGGCTGAAACATTACAGGAAGGTAGAATCTATTGAGTTGTAAGTGATCTGAACGTTTCATGATGATAGCACTTTCCTAAGGGGGTCAAACCATGTCCCAAAGGTCACCGGAACTGGTGTCAATTTAAAGAAGAAGTCCAGTTACACATTTGTGGGCTTATAACTTGGCTTCTGAATGTCCTAGAGAGATCAGGTTTGTTTTACTGTACTCCAATCAACAGCCCCTACAACCACAAAAAGGAATGGAGTCATTAGCACTTATGGTTTGTAAATGGCACCCAGAATTATGTTGCACGAAGCACAATTTCACATCATTCTGGGTCCATTTGTGTGAAAACAAGGTCCAATCAGGCTGAAACGTTACAGGAAGGTAGAATCTATTGAGTTGTAAGTGATCTGAACGTTCCATGATGATAGCTTTTTCCCAAGGGGGTCAAACCATGTCCCAAAGGTCACCGGATCTGGTGTCAATTTAAAGAAGTAGTCCAGTTACACATTTGTGGGCTTATAACTTGGCTTCTTAATGTCCTAGACAGATAAGGTTTGTTTTAATGTACTCCAATCAACAGCCCCTACAACCACAAAAAGGAATGGAGTCATTAGCACTTATGGTTTGTAAATGGCACCCAGAATTATGTTGCACGAAGCACAATTTCACATCATTCTGGGTCCATTTGTGTGAAAACAAGGTCCAATCAGGCTGAAACACTACAAGAAGGTAGAATCTATTGAGTTGTAAGTGAGCTGAACGTTTCAAGATGATTGCACATTCCTATATGGGGTAAAACCATGTCCCAAAGGTCACCGGGCCTGGTGTCACTTTAAAGAAGTAGTCCAGTTACACCTTAGTGGGCTTATAACTTGGCTTCTGAATGTCCTAGAGACGTTAGGTTTGTTTTAGTGTACTCCAATCAAAAGCCCCTACAACCACAAAAAGGAATGGAGTCATTAGCACTTATGGTTTGTAAATGGCACCCAGAATTATGTTGCACGAAGCACAATTTCACATCATTCTGGGTCCATTTGTGTGAAAACAAGGTCCAATCAGGCTGAAACGCTACAAGAAGGTAGAATCTATTGAGTTGTAAGTGATCTGAAAGTTTCAAGATGATCGCACATTCCTATAGGGGGTAAAACCATGTCCCAAAGGTCACCGGGCCTGGTGTCACTTTAAAGAAGTAGTCCAGTTACACCTTTGTGGGCTTATAACTTGGCTTCTGAATGTCCTAGAGAGGTTAAGTTTGTTTTAGTGTACTCCAATCAAAATCCCCTACAACCACAAAAAGGAATGGAGTCATTAGCACTTATGGTTTGTAAATGGCACCCAGAATTATGTTGCACGAAGCACAATTTCACATCATTCTGGGTCCATTTGTGTGAAAACAAGGTCCAATCAGGCTGAAACGTTACAGGAAGGTAGAATCTATTGAGTTGTAAGTGATCTGAACGTTTCATGATGATAGCACTTTCCTAAGGGGCTCAAACCATGTCCCAAAGGTCACCGGATCTGGTGTCACTTTAAAGAAATAGTCCAGTTACACATTTGTGGGCTTATAACTTGGATTCTGAATGTCCTAGAGATATCAGGTTTGTTTTAGTTTACTCCAATCAACAGCCCCTACAACCACAAAAAGGAATGGAGTCATTAGCACTTATGGTTTGTAAATGGCACCCAGAATTATGTTGCACGAAGCACAATTTCACATCATTCTGGGTTCATTTGTGTGAAAACAAGGTCCAATCAGGCTGAAACGTCACAGGAAGGTAGAATCTATTGAGTTGTAAGTGATCTGAACGTTTCATGGTGATAGCACTTTCCTAAGGGCGTCAAACCATGTCCCAAAGGTCACCGGATCTGGTGTCAATTTAAAGAAGTAGACCAGTTACACATTTGTGGGCTTATAACTTGGCTTCTGAATGTCCTAGAGAGATCAGGTTTGTTTTAATGTACTCCAACCAACAGCCCCTACAACCACAAAAAGGAATGGAGTCATTAGCACTTATGGTTTGTAAATGGCACCCAGAATTATGTTGCACGAAGCACAATTTCACATCATTCTGGGTCCATTTGTGTGAAAACAAGGTCCAATCAGGCTGAAACGTTACAAGAAGGTAGAATCTATTGAGTTGTAAGGGATCTGAACGTTTCATGATGATCGCACATTCCTATAGGGGGTCAAACCATGTCCCAAAGGTCACCGGGCCTGGTGTCACTTTAAAGAAGTAGTCCAGTTACACATTTGTGGGCTTATAACTTGGCTTCTGAATGTCCTAGAGAGAGCAGGTTTGTTTTAGTGTACTCCAATCAACAGCCCCTACAACCACAAAAAGGAATGGAGTCATTAGCACTTATGGTTTGTACATGGCACCCAGAATTATGTTGCACAAAGCACAATTTCACTTCATTCTGGGTCCATTTGTGTGAAAACAAGGTCAAATCAGGCTGAAACACTATAAGAAGGTAGAATCTATTGAGTTGTAAGTGATCTGAACGTTTCATGATGATAGCGCTTTCCTCAGGGGGTCAAACCATGTCCCAAAGGTCACCGGATCAGGTGTCAATTTAAAGAAGTAGTCCAGTTACACATTTGTGGGCTTATAACTTGGCTTCTGAATGTCCTAGAGAGAGCAGGTTTGTTTTAGTGTACTCCAAGCAACAGCCCCTACAACCACAAAAAGGAATGGAGTCATTAGCACTTATGGTTTTTAAATGGCACCCAGAATTATGTTGCACGAAGCACAATATCACTTCATTCTGGGTCCATTTGTGTGAAAACAAGGTCCAATCAGGCTGAAACGTTACAGGAAGGTAGAATCTATTGAGTTGTAAGTGATCTGAACATTTCATGATGATAGCACTTTTCTAAGGGGGTCAAACCATGTCCCAAAGGTCACCGGATCTGGTGTCAATTTAAAGAAGTAGTCCAGTTACACATTTGTGGGCTTATAACTTGGCTTCTGAATGTCCTAGAGAGATCAGGTTTGTTTTAATGTACTCCAATCAACAGCCCCTACAACCACAAAAAGGAATGGAGTCATTAGCACTTATGGTTTGTAAATGGCACCCAGAATCATGTTGCACGAAGCACAATTTCACATCATTCTGGGTCCATTTGTGTGAAAACAAGGTCCAATCAGGCTGAAACGCTACAAGAAGGTAGAATCTATTGAGTTGTAAGTGATCTGGACGTTTCATGATGATAGCGCTTTCCTAAGGGGGTCAAACCATGTCCCAAAGGTCACCGGATCTGGTGTCAATTTAAAAAAGTAGTCCAGTTACACCTTTGTGGGCTTATAACTTGGCTTCTGAATGTCCTAGAGAGATCAGGTTTGTTTTAATGTACTCCAATCAACAGCCCCTACAACCACAAAAAGGAATGGAGTCATTAGCACTTATGGTTTGTAAATGGCACCCAGAATTATGTTGCACGAAGCACAATTTCACATCATTCTGGGTCCATTTGTGTGAAAACAAGGTCCAATCAGGCTGAAACGTTACAGGAAGGTAGAATCTATTGAGTTGTAAGTGATCTGAACGTTTCATGATGATAGCACTTTCCTAAGGGGGTCAAACCATGTCCCAAAGGTCACCGGATCTGGTGTCAATTTAAAGAAGTAGTCCAGTTACACATTTGTGGGCTTATAACTTGGCTTCTGAATGTCCTAGAGAGAGCAGGTTTGTTTTAGTGTACTCCAATCAACAGCCCCTACAACCACAAAAAGGAATGGAGTCATTAGCACTTATGGTTTGTACATGGCACCCAGAATTATGTTGCACGAAGCACAATTTCACTTCATTCTGGGTCCATTTGTGTGAAAACAAGGTCAAATCAGGCTGAAACACTATAAGAAGGTAGAATCTATTGAGTTGTAAGTGATCTGAACGTTTCATGATGATAGCGCTTTCCTCAGGGGGTCAAACCATGTCCCAAAGGTCACCGGATCAGGTGTCAATTTAAAGAAGTAGTCCAGTTACACATTTGTGGGCTTATAACTTGGCTTCTGAATGTCCTAGAGAGAGCAGGTTTGTTTTAGTGTACTCCAAGCAACAGCCCCTACAACCACAAAAAGGAATGGAGTCATTAGCACTTATGGTTTTTAAATGGCACCCAGAATTATGTTGCACGAAGCACAATATCACTTCATTCTGGGTCCATTTGTGTGAAAACAAGGTCCAATCAGGCTGAAACGTTACAGGAAGGTAGAATCTATTGAGTTGTAAGTGATCTGAACATTTCATGATGATAGCACTTTTCTAAGGGGGTCAAACCATGTCCCAAAGGTCACCGGATCTGGTGTCAATTTAAAGAAGTAGTCCAGTTACACATTTGTGGGCTTATAACTTGGCTTCTGAATGTCCTAGAGAGATCAGGTTTGTTTTAATGTACTCCAATCAACAGCCCCTACAACCACAAAAAGGAATGGAGTCATTAGCACTTATGGTTTGTAAATGGCACCCAGAATCATGTTGCACGAAGCACAATTTCACATCATTCTGGGTCCATTTGTGTGAAAACAAGGTCCAATCAGGCTGAAACGCTACAAGAAGGTAGAATCTATTGAGTTGTAAGTGATCTGGACGTTTCATGATGATAGCGCTTTCCTAAGGGGGTCAAACCATGTCCCAAAGGTCACCGGATCTGGTGTCAATTTAAAAAAGTAGTCCAGTTACACCTTTGTGGGCTTATAACTTGGCTTCTGAATGTCCTAGAGAGATCAGGTTTGTTTTAGTGTACTCCAATCAACATCCCCTACAACCACAAAAAGGAATGGGTCATTAGCACTTATGGCTTGTATATGGCACCCAGAATTATGTTGCACGAAGCACAATTTCACATAATTCTGGGTCATTTGTGTGAAAACAAGGTCCAATCAGGCTGAAACGTTACAAGAAGGTAGAATCTATTGAGGTGTAAGTGATCTGAACGTTTCATGATGATCGCACATTCCTATAGGGGGTCAAACCATGTCCCAAAGGTCACCGGGCCTGGTGTCACTTTAAAGAAGTAGTCCAGTTACACATTTGTGGGCTTATAACTTGGCTTCTGAATGTCCTAGAGAGGTCAGGTTTGTTTTAGTGTACTCCAATCAACAGCCCCTACAACCACAAAAAGGAATGGAGTCATTAGCACTTATGGTTTTTAAATGGCACCCAGAAATATTTTGCACGAAGCACAATTTCACATCATTCTGGGTTCATTTGTGCGAAAACAAGGTCCAATCAGGCTGAAACGTTACAGGAAGGTAGAATCTATTGAGTTGTAAGTGATCTGAACGTTTCATGATGATAGCACTTTCCTAAGGGGGTCAAACCATGTCCCAAAGGTCACCGGATCTGGTGTCAATTTAAAGAAGTAGTCCAGTGACACATTTGTGGGCTTATAACGTGGCTTCTGAATGTCCTAGAGAGATCAGGTTTGTTTTAGTGTACTCCAATCAAAATCCCCTACAACCACAAAAAGGAATGGAGTCATTAGCACTTATGGTTTGTAAATGGCACCCAGAATTATGTTGCACGAAGCACAATTTCACATCATTCTGGGTCCATTTGTGTGAAAACAAGGTCCAATCAGGCTGAAACGTTACAGGAAGGTAGAATCTATTGAGTTGTAAGTGATCTGAACGTTTCATGATGATAGCACTTTCCTAAGGGGGTCAAACCATGTCCCAAAGGTCACCGGATCTGGTGTCACTTTAAAGAAATAGTCCAGTTACACATTTGTGGGCTTATAACTTGGATTCTGAATGTCCTAGAGATATCAGGTTTGTTTTAGTTTACTCCAATCAACAGCCCCTACAACCACAAAAAGGAATGGAGTCATTAGCACTTATGGTTTGTAAATGGCACCCAGAATTATGTTGCACGAAGCACAATTTCACATCATTCTGGGTTCATTTGTGTGAAAACAAGGTCCAATCAGGCTGAAACGTCACAGGAAGGTAGAATCTATTGAGTTGTAAGTGATCTGAACGTTTCATGATGATAGCACTTTCCTAAGGGCGTCAAACCATGTCCCAAAGGTCACCGGATCTGGTGTCAATTTAAAGAAGTAGTCCAGTTACACATTTGTGGGCTTATAACTTGGCTTCTGAATGTCCTAGAGAGAGCAGGTTTGTTTTAGTGTACTCCAAGCAACAGCCCCTACAACCACAAAAAGGAATGGAGTCATTAGCACTTATGGTTTTTAAATGGCACCCAGAATTATGTTGCACGAAGCACAATATCACTTCATTCTGGGTCCATTTGTGTGAAAACAAGGTCCAATCAGGCTGAAACGTTACAGGAAGGTAGAATCTATTGAGTTGTAAGTGATCTGAACATTTCATGATGATAGCACTTTTCTAAGGGGGTCAAACCATGTCCCAAAGGTCACCGGATCTGGTGTCAATTAAAGAAGTAGTCCAGTTACACATTTGTGGGCTTATAACTTGGCTTCTGAATGTCCTAGAGAGATCAGGTTTGTTTTAATGTACTCCAATCAACAGCCCCTACAACCACAAAAAGGAATGGAGTCATTAGCACTTATGGTTTGTAAATGGCACCCAGAATCATGTTGCACGAAGCACAATTTCACATCATTCTGGGTCCATTTGTGTGAAAACAAGGTCCAATCAGGCTGAAACGCTACAAGAAGGTAGAATCTATTGAGTTGTAAGTGATCTGGACGTTTCATGATGATAGCGCTTTCCTAAGGGGGTCAAACCATGTCCCAAAGGTCACCGGATCTGGTGTCAATTTAAAAAAGTAGTCCAGTTACACCTTTGTGGGCTTATAACTTGGCTTCTGAATGTCCTAGAGAGATCAGGTTTGTTTTAGTGTACTCCAATCAACATCCCCTACAACCACAAAAAGGAATGGGTCATTAGCACTTATGGCTTGTATATGGCACCCAGAATTATGTTGCACGAAGCACAATTTCACATAATTCTGGGTCATTTGTGTGAAAACAAGGTCCAATCAGGCTGAAACGTTACAAGAAGGTAGAATCTATTGAGGTGTAAGTGATCTGAACGTTTCATGATGATCGCACATTCCTATAGGGGGTCAAACCATGTCCCAAAGGTCACCGGGCCTGGTGTCACTTTAAAGAAGTAGTCCAGTTACACATTTGTGGGCTTATAACTTGGCTTCTGAATGTCCTAGAGAGGTCAGGTTTGTTTTAGTGTACTCCAATCAACAGCCCCTACAACCACAAAAAGGAATGGAGTCATTAGCACTTATGGTTTTTAAATGGCACCCAGAAATATTTTGCACGAAGCACAATTTCACATCATTCTGGGTTCATTTGTGCGAAAACAAGGTCCAATCAGGCTGAAACGTTACAGGAAGGTAGAATCTATTGAGTTGTAAGTGATCTGAACGTTTCATGATGATAGCACTTTCCTAAGGGGGTCAAACCATGTCCCAAAGGTCACCGGATCTGGTGTCAATTTAAAGAAGTAGTCCAGTGACACATTTGTGGGCTTATAACGTGGCTTCTGAATGTCCTAGAGAGATCAGGTTTGTTTTAGTGTACTCCAATCAAAATCCCCTACAACCACAAAAAGGAATGGAGTCATTAGCACTTATGGTTTGTAAATGGCACCCAGAATTATGTTGCACGAAGCACAATTTCACATCATTCTGGGTCCATTTGTGTGAAAACAAGGTCCAATCAGGCTGAAACGTTACAGGAAGGTAGAATCTATTGAGTTGTAAGTGATCTGAACGTTTCATGATGATAGCACTTTCCTAAGGGGGTCAAACCATGTCCCAAAGGTCACCGGATCTGGTGTCACTTTAAAGAAATAGTCCAGTTACACATTTGTGGGCTTATAACTTGGATTCTGAATGTCCTAGAGATATCAGGTTTGTTTTAGTTTACTCCAATCAACAGCCCCTACAACCACAAAAAGGAATGGAGTCATTAGCACTTATGGTTTGTAAATGGCACCCAGAATTATGTTGCACGAAGCACAATTTCACATCATTCTGGGTTCATTTGTGTGAAAACAAGGTCCAATCAGGCTGAAACGTCACAGGAAGGTAGAATCTATTGAGTTGTAAGTGATCTGAACGTTTCATGATGATAGCACTTTCCTAAGGGCGTCAAACCATGTCCCAAAGGTCACCGGATCTGGTGTCAATTTAAAGAAGTAGACCAGTTACACATTTGTGGGCTTATAACTTGGCTTCTGAATGTCCTAGAGAGATCAGGTTTGTTTTAATGTACTCCAACCAACAGCCCCTACAACCACAAAAAGGAATGGAGTCATTAGCACTTATGGTTTGTAAATGGCACCCAGAATTATGTTGCACGAAGCACAATTTCACATCATTCTGGGTCCATTTGTGTGAAAACAAGGTCCAATCAGGCTGAAACGTTACAAGAAGGTAGAATCTATTGAGTTGTAAGGGATCTGAACGTTTCATGATGATCGCACATTCCTATAGGGGGTCAAACCATGTCCCAAAGGTCACCGGGCCTGGTGTCACTTTAAAGAAGTAGTCCAGTTACACATTTGTGGGCTTATAACTTGGCTTCTGAATGTCCTAGAGAGAGCAGGTTTGTTTTAGTGTACTCCAATCAACAGCCCCTACAACCACAAAAAGGAATGGAGTCATTAGCACTTATGGTTTGTACATGGCACCCAGAATTATGTTGCACAAAGCACAATTTCACTTCATTCTGGGTCCATTTGTGTGAAAACAAGGTCAAATCAGGCTGAAACACTATAAGAAGGTAGAATCTATTGAGTTGTAAGTGATCTGAACGTTTCATGATGATAGCGCTTTCCTCAGGGGGTCAAACCATGTCCCAAAGGTCACCGGATCAGGTGTCAATTTAAAGAAGTAGTCCAGTTACACATTTGTGGGCTTATAACTTGGCTTCTGAATGTCCTAGAGAGAGCAGGTTTGTTTTAGTGTACTCCAAGCAACAGCCCCTACAACCACAAAAAGGAATGGAGTCATTAGCACTTATGGTTTTTAAATGGCACCCAGAATTATGTTGCACGAAGCACAATATCACTTCATTCTGGGTCCATTTGTGTGAAAACAAGGTCCAATCAGGCTGAAACGTTACAGGAAGGTAGAATCTATTGAGTTGTAAGTGATCTGAACATTTCATGATGATAGCACTTCTCTAAGGGGGTCAAACCATGTCCCAAAGGTCACCGGATCTGGTGTCAATTTAAAGAAGTAGTCCAGTTACACATTTGTGGGCTTATAACTTGGCTTCTGAATGTCCTAGAGAGATCAGGTTTGTTTTAATGTACTCCAATCAACAGCCCCTACAACCACAAAAAGGAATGGAGTCATTAGCACTTATGGTTTGTAAATGGCACCCAGAATCATGTTGCACGAAGCACAATTTCACATCATTCTGGGTCCATTTGTGTGAAAACAAGGTCCAATCAGGCTGAAACGCTACAAGAAGGTAGAATCTATTGAGTTGTAAGTGATCTGGACGTTTCATGATGATAGCGCTTTCCTAAGGGGGTCAAACCATGTCCCAAAGGTCACCGGATCTGGTGTCAATTTAAAAAAGTAGTCCAGTTACACCTTTGTGGGCTTATAACTTGGCTTCTGAATGTCCTAGAGAGATCAGGTTTGTTTTAATGTACTCCAATCAACAGCCCCTACAACCACAAAAAGGAATGGAGTCATTAGCACTTATGGTTTGTAAATGGCACCCAGAATTATGTTGCACGAAGCACAATTTCACATCATTCTGGGTCCATTTGTGTGAAAACAAGGTCCAATCAGGCTGAAACGTTACAGGAAGGTAGAATCTATTGAGTTGTAAGTGATCTGAACGTTTCATGATGATAGCACTTTCCTAAGGGGGTCAAACCATGTCCCAAAGGTCACCGGATCTGGTGTCAATTTAAAGAAGTAGTCCAGTTACACATTTGTGGGCTTATAACTTGGCTTCTGAATGTCCTAGAGAGAGCAGGTTTGTTTTAGTGTACTCCAATCAACAGCCCCTACAACCACAAAAAGGAATGGAGTCATTAGCACTTATGGTTTGTACATGGCACCCAGAATTATGTTGCACGAAGCACAATTTCACTTCATTCTGGGTCCATTTGTGTGAAAACAAGGTCAAATCAGGCTGAAACACTATAAGAAGGTAGAATCTATTGAGTTGTAAGTGATCTGAACGTTTCATGATGATAGCGCTTTCCTCAGGGGGTCAAACCATGTCCCAAAGGTCACCGGATCAGGTGTCAATTTAAAGAAGTAGTCCAGTTACACATTTGTGGGCTTATAACTTGGCTTCTGAATGTCCTAGAGAGAGCAGGTTTGTTTTAGTGTACTCCAAGCAACAGCCCCTACAACCACAAAAAGGAATGGAGTCATTAGCACTTATGGTTTTTAAATGGCACCCAGAATTATGTTGCACGAAGCACAATATCACTTCATTCTGGGTCCATTTGTGTGAAAACAAGGTCCAATCAGGCTGAAACGTTACAGGAAGGTAGAATCTATTGAGTTGTAAGTGATCTGAACATTTCATGATGATAGCACTTTTCTAAGGGGGTCAAACCATGTCCCAAAGGTCACCGGATCTGGTGTCAATTTAAAGAAGTAGTCCAGTTACACATTTGTGGGCTTATAACTTGGCTTCTGAATGTCCTAGAGAGATCAGGTTTGTTTTAATGTACTCCAATCAACAGCCCCTACAACCACAAAAAGGAATGGAGTCATTAGCACTTATGGTTTGTAAATGGCACCCAGAATCATGTTGCACGAAGCACAATTTCACATCATTCTGGGTCCATTTGTGTGAAAACAAGGTCCAATCAGGCTGAAACGCTACAAGAAGGTAGAATCTATTGAGTTGTAAGTGATCTGGACGTTTCATGATGATAGCGCTTTCCTAAGGGGGTCAAACCATGTCCCAAAGGTCACCGGATCTGGTGTCAATTTAAAAAAGTAGTCCAGTTACACCTTTGTGGGCTTATAACTTGGCTTCTGAATGTCCTAGAGAGATCAGGTTTGTTTTAGTGTACTCCAATCAACATCCCCTACAACCACAAAAAGGAATGGGTCATTAGCACTTATGGCTTGTATATGGCACCCAGAATTATGTTGCACGAAGCACAATTTCACATAATTCTGGGTCATTTGTGTGAAAACAAGGTCCAATCAGGCTGAAACGTTACAAGAAGGTAGAATCTATTGAGGTGTAAGTGATCTGAACGTTTCATGATGATCGCACATTCCTATAGGGGGTCAAACCATGTCCCAAAGGTCACCGGGCCTGGTGTCACTTTAAAGAAGTAGTCCAGTTACACATTTGTGGGCTTATAACTTGGCTTCTGAATGTCCTAGAGAGGTCAGGTTTGTTTTAGTGTACTCCAATCAACAGCCCCTACAACCACAAAAAGGAATGGAGCCATTAGCACTTATGGTTTGTAAATGGCACCCAGAATTATGTTGCACAAAGCACAATTTGACATCATTCTGGGTTCATTTGTGTGAAAACAAGGTCCAATCAGGCTGAAACGTTACAGGAAGGTAGAATCTATTGAGTTGTAAGTGATCTGAACGTTTCATGATGATAGCACTTTCCTAAGGGGGTCAAACCATGTCCCAAAGGTCACCGGATCTGGTGTCAATTTAAAGAAGTAGTCCAGTTACACATTTGTGGGCTTATAACTTGGCTTCTGAATGTCCTAGAGAGATCAGGTTTGTTTTAGTGTACTCCAATCAACAGCCCCTACAACCACAAAAAGGAATGGAGTCATTAGCACTTATGGTTTTTAAATGGCACCCAGAATTATGTTGCACGAAGCACAATTTCACATCATTCTGGGTTCATTTGTGTGAAAACAAGGTCCAATCAGGCTGAAACGTTACAGGAAGGTAGAATCTATTGAGTTGTAAGTGATCTGAACGTTTCATGATGATAGCGCTTTCCTAAGGGGGTCAAACCATGTCCCAAAGGTCACCGGATCTGGTGTCAATTTAAAGAAGTAGTCCAGTTACACATTTGTGGGCTTATAACTTGGCTTCTGAATGTCCTAAAGCGCTCAGGTTTGTTTTACTCTACTCCAATCAACAGCCCCTACAACCACAAAAAGGAATGGAGTCATTAGCACTTATGGTTTTTAAATGGCATTAAGAGTTATGTTGCACGAAGCACAATTTCACATCATTCTGGGTTCATTTGTGTGAAAACAAGGTCCAATGTGGCTGAAACGTTACAGGAAGGTAGAATCTATTGAGTTGTAAGTGATCTGAACGTTTCATGATGATAGCACTTTCCTAAGGGGGTCATCCCATGTCCCAAAGGTCACCGGATCTGGTGTCAATTTAAAGAAGTAGTCCAGTTACACATTTGTGGGCTTATAACTTGACTTCTGAATGTCCTAGAGAGATCAGGTTTGTTTTAGTGTACTCCAATCAACAGCCCCTACAACCACAAAAAGGAATGGGTCATTAGCACTTATGGTTTGTAAATGGCACCCAGAATTATGTTGCACGAAGCAAAATTTCACATCATTCTGGGTCCATTTGTGTGAAAACAAGGTCCAATCAGCCTGAAACGTTACAAGAAGGTAGAATCTATTGAGGTGTAAGTGATCTGAACGTTTCATGATGATCGCACATTCCTATAGGGGGTCAAACCATGTCCCAAAGGTCACCGGATCTGGTGTCACTTTAAAGAAGTAGTCCAGATACACCTTTGTGGGCTTATAACTTGGCTTCTGAATGTCCTAGAGAGGTCAGGTTTGTTTTAGTGTACTCCAATCAACAGCCCCTACAACCACAAAAAGGAATGGAGTCATTAGCACTTATGGTTTGTAAATGGCACCCAGAATTATGTTGCACGAAGCACAATTTCACATCATTCTGGGACCATTTGTGTGAAAACAAGGTCCAATCAGGCTGAAACATTACAGGAAGGTAGAATCTATTGAGTTGTAAGTGATCTGAACGTTTCATGATGATAGCACTTTCCTAAGGGGGTCAAACCATGTCCCAAAGGTCACCGGAACTGGTGTCAATTTAAAGAAGAAGTCCAGTTACACATTTGTGGGCTTATAACTTGGCTTCTGAATGTCCTAGAGAGATCAGGTTTGTTTTACTGTACTCCAATCAACAGCCCCTACAACCACAAAAAGGAATGGAGTCATTAGCACTTATGGTTTGTAAATGGCACCCAGAATTATGTTACACGAAGCACAATTTCACTTCATTCTGGGTCCATTTATGTGAAAACAAGGTCCAATCAGGCTGAAACGTTACATGAAGGTAGAATCTATTGAGTTGTAAGTGATCTGAACGTTTCATGATGATAGCACTTTCCTAAGGGGGTCAAACCATGTCCCAATGGTCACCGGATCTGGTGTCAATTTAAAGAAGTAGTCCAGTTACACATTTGTGGGCTTATAACTTGGCTTCTTAATGTCCTAGAGAGATCAGGTTTGTTTTAATGTACTCCAATCAACAGCCCCTACAACCACAAAAAGGAATGGAGTCATTAGCACTTATGGTTTGTAAATGGCACCCAGAATTATGTTGCACGAAGCACAATTTCACATCATTCTGGGTCCATTTGTGTGAAAACAAGGTCCAATCAGGCTGAAACGTTACAGGAAGGTAGAATCTATTGAGTTGTAAGTGATCTGAACGTTCCATGATGATAGCTTTTTCCCAAGGGGGTCAAACCATGTCCCAAAGGTCACCGGATCTGGTGTCAATTTAAAGAAGTAGTCCAGTTACACCTTTGTGGGCTTATAACTTGGCTTCTTAATATCCTAGACAGATAAGGTTTGTTTTAATGTACTCCAATCAACAGCCCCTACAACCACAAAAAGGAATGGAGTCATTAGCACTTATGGTTTGTAAATGGCACCCAGAATTATGTTGCACGAAGCACAATTTCACATCATTCTGGGTCCATTTGTGTGAAAACAAGGTCCAATCAGGCTGAAACACTACAAGAAGGTAGAATCTATTGAGTTGTAAGTGAGCTGAACGTTTCAAGATGATTGCACATTCCTATATGGGGTAAAACCATGTCCAAAAGGTCACCGGGCCTGGTGTCACTTTAAAGAAGTAGTCCAGTTACACCTTAGTGGGCTTATAACTTGGCTTCTGAATGTCCTAGAGACGTTAGGTTTGTTTTAGTGTACTCCAATCAAAAGCCCCTACAACCACAAAAAGGAATGGAGTCA
Source organism: Nothobranchius furzeri (assembly GCF_043380555.1). NCBI lineage: Eukaryota > Metazoa > Chordata > Actinopteri > Cyprinodontiformes > Nothobranchiidae > Nothobranchius > Nothobranchius furzeri. The sequence goes on from NC_091748.1 coordinate 43,999,489, forward strand.
TTAGCACTTATGGTTTGTAAATGGCACCCAGAATTATGTTGCACGAAGCACAATTTCACATCATTCTGGGTCCATTTGTGTGAAAACAAGGTCCAATCAGGCTGAAACGCTACAAGAAGGTAGAATCTATTGAGTTGTAAGTGATCTGAAAGTTTCAAGATGATCGCACATTCCTATAGGGGGTAAAACCATGTCCCAAAGGTCACCGGGCCTGGTGTCACTTTAAAGAAGTAGTCCAGTTACACCTTTGTGGGCTTATAACTTGGCTTCTGAATGTCCTAGAGAGGTTAAGTTTGTTTTAGTGTACTCCAATCAAAATCCCCTACAACCACAAAAAGGAATGGAGTCATTAGCACTTATGGTTTGTAAATGGCACCCAGAATTATGTTGCACGAAGCACAATTTCACATCATTCTGGGTCCATTTGTGTGAAAACAAGGTCCAATCAGGCTGAAACGTTACAGGAAGGTAGAATCTATTGAGTTGTAAGTGATCTGAACGTTTCATGATGATAGCACTTTCCTAAGGGGGTCAAACCATGTCCCAAAGGTCACCGGATCTGGTGTCACTTTAAAGAAATAGTCCAGTTACACATTTGTGGGCTTATAACTTGGATTCTGAATGTCCTAGAGATATCAGGTTTGTTTTAGTTTACTCCAATCAACAGCCCCTACAACCACAAAAAGGAATGGAGTCATTAGCACTTATGGTTTGTAAATGGCACCCAGAATTATGTTGCACGAAGCACAATTTCACATCATTCTGGGTTCATTTGTGTGAAAACAAGGTCCAATCAGGCTGAAACGTCACAGGAAGGTAGAATCTATTGAGTTGTAAGTGATCTGAACGTTTCATGATGATAGCACTTTCCTAAGGGCGTCAAACCATGTCCCAAAGGTCACCGGATCTGGTGTCAATTTAAAGAAGTAGACCAGTTACACATTTGTGGGCTTATAACTTGGCTTCTGAATGTCCTAGAGAGATCAGGTTTGTTTTAATGTACTCCAACCAACAGCCCCTACAACCACAAAAAGGAATGGAGTCATTAGCACTTATGGTTTGTAAATGGCACCCAGAATTATGTTGCACGAAGCACAATTTCACATCATTCTGGGTCCATTTGTGTGAAAACAAGGTCCAATCAGGCTGAAACGTTACAAGAAGGTAGAATCTATTGAGTTGTAAGGGATCTGAACGTTTCATGATGATCGCACATTACTATAGGGGGTCAAACCATGTCCCAAAGGTCACCGGGCCTGGTGTCACTTTAAAGAAGTAGTCCAGTTACACATTTGTGGGCTTATAACTTGGCTTCTGAATGTCCTAGAGAGAGCAGGTTTGTTTTAGTGTACTCCAATCAACAGCCCCTACAACCACAAAAAGGAATGGAGTCATTAGCACTTATGGTTTGTACATGGCACCCAGAATTATGTTGCACGAAGCACAATTTCACTTCATTCTGGGTCCATTTGTGTGAAAACAAGGTCAAATCAGGCTGAAACACTATAAGAAGGTAGAATCTATTGAGTTGTAAGTGATCTGAACGTTTCATGATGATAGCGCTTTCCTCAGGGGGTCAAACCATGTCCCAAAGGTCACCGGATCAGGTGTCAATTTAAAGAAGTAGTCCAGTTACACATTTGTGGGCTTATAACTTGGCTTCTGAATGTCCTAGAGAGAGCAGGTTTGTTTTAGTGTACTCCAAGCAACAGCCCCTACAACCACAAAAAGGAATGGAGTCATTAGCACTTATGGTTTTTAAATGGCACCCAGAATTATGTTGCACGAAGCACAATATCACTTCATTCTGGGTCCATTTGTGTGAAAACAAGGTCCAATCAGGCTGAAACGTTACAGGAAGGTAGAATCTATTGAGTTGTAAGTGATCTGAACATTTCATGATGATAGCACTTTTCTAAGGGGGTCAAACCATGTCCCAAAGGTCACCGGATCTGGTGTCAATTTAAAGAAGTAGTCCAGTTACACATTTGTGGGCTTATAACTTGGCTTCTGAATGTCCTAGAGAGATCAGGTTTGTTTTAATGTACTCCAATCAACAGCCCCTACAACCACAAAAAGGAATGGAGTCATTAGCACTTATGGTTTGTAAATGGCACCCAGAATCATGTTGCACGAAGCACAATTTCACATCATTCTGGGTCCATTTGTGTGAAAACAAGGTCCAATCAGGCTGAAACGCTACAAGAAGGTAGAATCTATTGAGTTGTAAGTGATCTGAACGTTTCATGATGATAGCGCTTTCCTAAGGGGGTCAAACCATGTCCCAAAGGTCACCGGATCTGGTGTCAATTTAAAAAAGTAGTCCAGTTACACCTTTGTGGGCTTATAACTTGGCTTCTGAATGTCCTAGAGAGATCAGGTTTGTTTTAGTGTACTCCAATCAACATCCCCTACAACCACAAAAAGGAATGGGTCATTAGCACTTATGGCTTGTATATGGCACCCAGAATTATGTTGCACGAAGCACAATTTCACATAATTCTGGGTCATTTGTGTGAAAACAAGGTCCAATCAGGCTGAAACGTTACAAGAAGGTAGAATCTATTGAGGTGTAAGTGATCTGAACGTTTCATGATGATCGCACATTCCTATAGGGGGTCAAACCATGTCCCAAAGGTCACCGGGCCTGGTGTCACTTTAAAGAAGTAGTCCAGTTACACATTTGTGGGCTTATAACTTGGCTTCTGAATGTCCTAGAGAGGTCAGGTTTGTTTTAGTGTACTCCAATCAACAGCCCCTACAACCACAAAAAGGAATGGAGTCATTAGCACTTATGGTTTGTAAATGGCACCCAGAATTATGTTGCACAAAGCACAATTTGACATCATTCTGGGTTCATTTGTGTGAAAACAAGGTCCAATCAGGCTGAAACGTTACAGGAAGGTAGAATCTATTGAGTTGTAAGTGATCTGAACGTTTCATGATGATAGCACTTTCCTAAGGGGGTCAAACCATGTCCCAAAGGTCACCGGATCTGGTGTCAATTTAAAGAAGTAGTCCAGTTACACATTTGTGGGCTTATAACTTGGCTTCTGAATGTCCTAGAGAGATCAGGTTTGTTTTAGTGTACTCCAATCAACAGCCCCTACAACCACAAAAAGGAATGGAGTCATTAGCACTTATGGTTTTTAAATGGCACCCAGAATTATGTTGCACGAAGCACAATTTCACATCATTCTGGGTTCATTTGTGTGAAAACAAGGTCCAATCAGGCTGAAACGTTACAGGAAGGTAGAATCTATTGAGTTGTAAGTGATCTGAACGTTTCATGATGATAGCGCTTTCCTAAGGGGGTCAAACCATGTCCCAAAGGTCACCGGATCTGGTGTCAATTTAAAGAAGTAGTCCAGTTACACATTTGTGGGCTTATAACTTGGCTTCTGAATGTCCTAAAGCGCTCAGGTTTGTTTTACTCTACTCCAATCAACAGCCCCTACAACCACAAAAAGGAATGGATTCATTAGCACTTATGGTTTGTAAATGGCATTAAGAGTTATGTTGCACGAAGCACAATTTCACATCATTCTGGGTTCATTTGTGTGAAAACAAGGTCCAATGTGGCTGAAACGTTACAGGAAGGTAGAATCTATTGAGTTGTAAGTGATCTGAACGTTTCATGATGATAGCACTTTCCTAAGGGGGTCATCCCATGTCCCAAAGGTCACCGGATCTGGTGTCAATTTAAAGAAGTAGTCCAGTTACACATTTGTGGGCTTATAACTTGACTTCTGAATGTCCTAGAGAGATCAGGTTTGTTTTAGTGTACTCCAATCAACAGCCCCTACAACCACAAAAAGGAATGGGTCATTAGCACTTATGGTTTGTAAATGGCACCCAGAATTATGTTGCACAAAGCACAATTTCACATCATTCTGGGTCCATTTTTGTGAAAACAAGGTCCAATCAGGCTGAAACGTTACAAGAAGGTAGAATCTATTGAGGTGTAAGTGATCTGAACGTTTCATGATGATCGCTCATTCCTATAGGGGGTCAAACCATGTCCCAAAGATCACCGGATCTGGTGTCACTTTAAATAAGTAGTCCAGTTACACCTTTGTGGGCTTATAACTTGGCTTCTGAATGTCCTAGAGAGGTCAGGTTTGTTTTAGTGTACTCCAATCAACAGCCCCTACAACTACAAAAAGGAATGGAGTCATTAGCACTTATGGTTTGTAAATGGCACCCAGAATTATGTTGCACGAAGCACAATTTCACTTCATTCTGGGTCCATTTGTGTGAAAAAAAGGTCCAATCAGGCTGAAACGTTACATGAAGGTAGAATCTATTGAGTTGTAAGTGATCTGAACGTTTTATGATGATAGCACTTTCCTAAGGGGGTCAAACCATGTCCCAATGGTCACCGGATCTGGTGTCAATTTAAAGAAGTAGTCCAGTTACACATTTGTGGGCTTATAACTTGGCTTCTTAATGTCCTAGAGAGATCAGGTTTGTTTTAATGCACTCCAATCAACAGCCCCTACAACCACAAAAAGGAATGGAGTCATTAGCACTTATGGTTTGTAAATGGCACCCAGAATTATGTTGCACGAAGCACAATTTCACATCATTCTGGGACCATTTGTGTGAAAACAAGGTCCAATCAGGCTGAAACGTTACAGGAAGGTAGAATCTATTGAGTTGTAAGTGATCTGAACATTCCATGATGATAGCTTTTTCCCAAGGGGGTCAAACCATGTCCCAAAGGTCACCGGATCTGGTGTCAATTTAAAGAAGTAGTCCAGTTACACCTTTGTGGGCTTATAACTTGGCTTCTTAATGTCCTAGACAGATCAGGTTTGTTTTAATGTACTCCAGTCAACAGCCCCTACAACCACAAAAAGGAATGGAGTCATTAGCACTTATGGTTTGTAAATGGCACCCAGAATTATGTTGCACGAAGCACAATTTCACATCATTCTGGGTCCATTTGTGTGAAAACAAGGTCCAATCAGGCTGAAACACTACAAGAAGGTAGAATATATTGAGTTGTAAGTGAGCTGAACGTTTCAAGATGATTGCACATTCCTATAGGGGGTAAAACCATGTCCCAAAGGTCACCGGGCCTGGTGTCACTTTAAAGAAGTAGTCCAGTTACACCTTAGTGGGCTTATAACTTGGCTTCTGAATGTCCTAGAGACGTTAGGTTTTGTTTTAGTGTACTCCAATCAAAAGCCCCTACAACCACAAAAAGGAATGGAGTCATTAGCACTTATGGTTTGTAAATGGCACCCAGAATTATGTTGCACAAAGCACAATTTCACATCATTATGGGTCCATTTGTGTGAAAACAAGGTCCAATCAGGCTGAAACGCTACAAGAAGGTAGAATCTATTGAGTTGTAAGTGATCTGAAAGTTTCAAGATGATCGCACATTCCTATAGGGGGTAAAACCATGTCCCAAAGGTAACCGGGCCTGGTGTCACTTTAAAGAAGTAGTCCAGTTACACCTTTGTGGGCTTATAACTTGGCTTCTGAATGTCCTAGAGAGGTTAAGTTTGTTTTAGTGTACTCCAATCAAAAGCCCCTACAACCACAAAAAGGAATGGAGTCATTAGCACTTATGGTTTGTAAATGGCACCCAGAATTATGTTGCACGAAGCACAATTTCACATCATTATGGGTCCATTTGTGTGAAAACAAGGTCCAATCAGGCTGAAACGTTACAGGAAGGTAGAATCTATTGAGTTGTAAGTGATCTGAACGTTTCATGATGATAGCACTTTCCTAAGGGGGTCAAACCATGTCCCAAAGGTCACCGGATCTGGTGTCACTTTAAATAAATAGTCCAGTTACACATTTGTGGGCTTATAACTTGGATTCTGAATGTCCTAGAGATATCAGGTTTGTTTTAGTTTACTCCAATCAACAGCCCCTACAACCACAAACAGGAATGGAGTCATTAGCACTTATGGTTTGTAAATGGCACCCAGAATTATGTTGCACGAAGCACAATTTCACATCATTCTGGGTCCATTTGTGTGAAAACAAGGTCCAGTCAGGCTGAAACGTTACAAGAAGGTAGAATCTATTGAGTTGTAAGTGATCTGAACGTTTCATGATGATCACACATTCCTATAGGGGGTCAAACCATGTCCCAAAGGTCACCGGGCCTGGTGTCACTTTAAAGAAGTAGTCCAGTTACACGTTTGAGGGCTTATAACTTGGCTTCTGAATGTCCTGGAGAGATCAGGTTTATTTTAGTGTACTCCAATCAACAGCTCCTACAACCACAAAAAGGAATGGAGTCATTAGCACTTATGGTTTGTACATGGCACCCAGAATTATGTTGCACGAAGCACAATTTCACTTCATTCTGGGTCCATTTGTGTGAAAACAAGGTCCAATCAGGCTGAAACGTTACAGGAAGGTAGAATCTATTGAGTTGTAAGTGATCTGAACATTTCATGATGATAGCACTTTCCTAAGGGGGTCAAACCATGTCCCAAAGGTCACCGGATCTGGTTTCAATTTAAAGAAGTAGTCCAGTTACACATTTGTGGGCTTATGACTTGGCTTCTGAATGTCCTAGAGAGATCAGGTTTGTTTTAATGTACTCCAATCAACAGCCACTACAACCACAAAAAGGAATGGAGTCATTAGCACTTATGGTTTGTAAATGGCACCCAGAATTATGTTGAACGAAGCACAATTTCACATCATTCTGGGTCCATTTGTGTGAAAACAAGGTCCAATCAGGCTGAAACACTACAAGAAGGTAGAATCTATTGAGTTGTAAGTGATCTGAACGTTTCATGATGATAGCGCTTTCCTAAGGGGGTCAAACCATGTCCCAAAGGTCACCGGATCAGGTGTCAATTTAAAGAAGTAGTCCAGTTACACATTTGTGGGCTTATAACTTGGCTTCTGAATGTCCTAGAGAGATCAGGTTTGTTTTAGTGTACTCCAATCAACAGCCCCTACAACCACAAAAAGGAATGGAGTCATTAGCACTTATGGTTTTTAAATGGCACCCAGAATTATGTTGCACGAAGCACAATATCACTTCATTCTGGGTCCATTTGTGTGAAAACAAGGTCCAATCAGGCTGAAATGTTACAGGAAGGTAGAATCTATTGAGTTGTAAGTGATCTGAACATTTCATGATGATAGCACTTTCCTAAGGGGGTCAAACCATGTCCCAAAGGTCACCGGATCTGGTGTCAATTTAAAGAAGTAGTCCAGTTACACATTTGTGGGCTTTTAACTTGGCTTCTGAATGTCCTAGAGAGATCAGGTTTGTTTTAATGTACTCCAATCAACAGCCCCTACAACCACAAAAAGGAATGGAGTCATTAGCACTTATGGTTTGTAAATGGCACCCAGAATCATGTTGCACGAAGCACAATTTCACATCATTCTGGGTCCATTTGTGTGAAAACAAGGTCCAATCAGGCTGAAACACTACAAGAAGGTAGAATCTATTGAGTTGTAAGTGATCTGAACGTTTCATGATGATAGCGCTTTCCTAAGGGGGTCAAACCATGTCCCAAAGGTCACCGGATCTGGTGTCAATTTAAAGAAGTAGTCCAGTTACACCTTAGTGGGCTTATAACTTGGCTACTGAATGTCCTAGAGAGATCAGGTTTGTTTTAGTGTACTCCAATCAACAGCCCCTACAACCACAAAAAGGAATGGGTCATTAGCACTTATGGCTTGTATATGGCACCCAGAATTATGTTGCACGAAGCACAATTTCACATAATTCTGGGTCATTTGTGTGAAAACAAGGTCCAATCAGGCTGAAACGTTACAAGAAGGTAGAATCTATTGAGGTGTAAGTGATCTGAACGTTTCATGATGATCGCACATTCCTATAGGGGGTCAAACCATGTCCCAAAGGTCACCGGGCCTGGTGTCACTTTAAAGAAGTAGTCCAGTTACACATTTGTGAGCTTATAACTTGACTTCTGAATGTCCTAGAGAGGTCAGGTTTGTTTTAGTGTACTCCAATCAACAGCCCCTACAACCACAAAAAGGAATGGAGTCATTAGAACTTATGGTTTGTAAATGGCACCCAGAATTATGTTGCACAAAGCACAATTTCACATCATTCTGGGTTCATTTGTGTGAAAACAAGGTCCAATCAGGCTGAAACGTTACAGGAAGGTAGAATCTATTGAGTTGTAAGTGATCTGAACGTTTCATGATGATAGCACTTTCCTAAGGGGGTCAAACCATGTCCCAAAGGTCACCGGATCTGGTGTCAATTTAAAGAAGTAGTCCAGTTACACATTTGTGGGCTTATAACTTGGCTTCTGAATGTCCTAGAGAGATCAGGTTTTTTTAGTGTACTCCAATCAACAGCCCCTACAACCACAAAAAGGAATGGAGTCATTAGCACTTATGGTTTTTAAATGGCACCCAGAATTATGTTGCACGAAGCACAATTTCACATCATTCTGGGTTCATTTGTGTGAAAACAAGGTCCAATCAGGCTGAAACGTTACAGGAAGGTAGAATCTATTGAGTTGTAAGTGATCTGAACGTTTCATGATGATAGCGCTTTCCTAAGGGGGTCAAACCATGTCCCAAAGGTCACCGGATCTGGTGTCAATTTAAAGAAGTAGTCCAGTTACACATTTGTGGGCTTATAACTTGGCTTCTGAATGTCCTAAAGCGCTCAGGTTTGTTTTACTCTACTCCAATCAACAGCCCCTACAACCACAAAAAGGAATGGAGTCATTAGCACTTATGGTTTTTAAATGGCACCCAGAGTTATGTTGCACGAAGCACAATTTCACATCATTCTGGGTTCATTTGTGTGAAAACAAGGTCCAATGTGGCTGAAACGTTACAGGAAGGTAGAATCTATTGAGTTGTAAGTGATCTGAACGTTTCATGATGATAGCACTTTCCTAAGGGGGTCATCCCATGTCCCAAAGGTCACTGGATCTGGTGTCAATTTAAAGAAGTAGTCCAGTTACACATTTGTGGGCTTATAACTTGACTTCTGAATGTCCTAGAGAGATCAGGTTTGTTTTAGTGTACTCCAATCAACAGCCCCTACAACCACAAAAAGGAATGGGTCATTAGCACTTATGGTTTGTAAATGGCACCCAGAATTATGTTGCACGAAGCACAATTTCACATCATTCTGGGTCCATTTGTGTGAAAACAAGGTCCAATCAGGCTGAAACGTTACAAGAAGGTAGAATCTATTGAGGTGTAAGTGATCTGAACGTTTCATGATGATCGCACATTCCTATAGGGGGTCAAACCATGTCCCAAAGGTCACCGGATCTGGTGTCACTTTAAAGAAGTAGTCCAGTTACACCTTTGTGGGCTTATAACTTGGCTTCTGAATGTCCTAGAGAGGTCAGGTTTGTTTTAGTGTACTCCAATCAACAGCCCCTACAACCACAAAAAGGAATGGAGTCATTAGCACTTATGGTTTGTAAATGGCACCCAGAATTATGTTGCACGAAGCACAATTTCACTTCATTCTGGGTCCATTTGTGTGAAAACAAGGTCCAATCAGGCTGAAACGTTACAGGAAGGTAGAATCTATTGAGTTGTAAGTGATCTGAACGTTGTGTGATGATAGCCCTTTCCTAAGGGGGTCAAACCATGTCCCAAAGGTCACCGGATCTGGTGTCAATTTAAAGAAGTAGTCCAGTTACACATTTGTGGGCTTATAACTTGGCTTCTGAATGTCCTAAAGCGCTCAGGTTTGTTTTACTCTACTCCAATCAACAGCCCCTACAACCACAAAAAGGAATGGAGTCATTAGCACTTATGGTTTTTAAATGGCACCCAGAGTTATGTTGCACGAAGCACAATTTCACATCATTCTGGGTTCATTTGTGTGAAAACAAGGTCCAATGTGGCTGAAACGTTACAGGAAGGTAGAATCTATTGAGTTGTAAGTGATCTGAACGTTTCATGATGATAGCACTTTCCTAAGGGGGTCATCCCATGTCCCAAAGGTCACTGGATCTGGTGTCAATTTAAAGAAGTAGTCCAGTTACACATTTGTGGGCTTATAACTTGACTTCTGAATGTCCTAGAGAGATCAGGTTTGTTTTAGTGTACTCCAATCAACAGCCCCTACAACCACAAAAAGGAATGGGTCATTAGCACTTATGGTTTGTAAATGGCACCCAGAATTATGTTGCACGAAGCACAATTTCACATCATTCTGGGTCCATTTGTGTGAAAACAAGGTCCAATCAGGCTGAAACGTTACAAGAAGGTAGAATCTATTGAGGTGTAAGTGATCTGAACGTTTCATGATGATCGCACATTCCTATAGGGGGTCAAACCATGTCCCAAAGGTCACCGGATCTGGTGTCACTTTAAAGAAGTAGTCCAGTTACACCTTTGTGGGCTTATAACTTGGCTTCTGAATGTCCTAGAGAGGTCAGGTTTGTTTTAGTGTACTCCAATCAACAGCCCCTACAACCACAAAAAGGAATGGAGTCATTAGCACTTATGGTTTGTAAATGGCACCCAGAATTATGTTGCACGAAGCACAATTTCACTTCATTCTGGGTCCATTTGTGTGAAAACAAGGTCCAATCAGGCTGAAACGTTACAGGAAGGTAGAATCTATTGAGTTGTAAGTGATCTGAACGTTGTGTGATGATAGCCCTTTCCTAAGGGGGTCAAACCATGTCCCAAAGGTCACCGGATCTGGTGTCAATTTAAAGAAGTAGTCCAGTTACACATTTGTTGGCTTATAACTTGGCTTCTGAATGTCCTAAAGCGCTCAGGTTTGTTTTACTCTACTCCAATCAACAGCCCCTACAACCACAAAAAGGAATGGAGTCATTAGCACTTATGGTTTTTAAATGGCACCCAGAGTTATGTTGCACGAAGCACAATTTCACATCATTCTGGGTTCATTTGTGTGAAAACAAGGTCCAATGTGGCTGAAACGTTACAGGAAGGTAGAATCTATTGAGTTGTAAGTGATCTGAACGTTTCATGATGATAGCACTTTCCTAAGGGGGTCATCCCATGTCCCAAAGGTCACTGGATCTGGTGTCAATTTAAAGAAGTAGTCCAGTTACACATTTGTGGGCTTATAACTTGACTTCTGAATGTCCTAGAGAGATCAGGTTTGTTTTAGTGTACTCCAATCAACAGCCCCTACAACCACAAAAAGGAATGGGTCATTAGCACTTATGGTTTGTAAATGGCACCCAGAATTATGTTGCACGAAGCACAATTTCACATCATTCTGGGTCCATTTGTGTGAAAACAAGGTCCAATCAGGCTGAAACGTTACAAGAAGGTAGAATCTATTGAGGTGTAAGTGATCTGAACGTTTCATGATGATCGCACATTCCTATAGGGGGTCAAACCATGTCCCAAAGGTCACCGGATCTGGTGTCACTTTAAAGAAGTAGTCCAGTTACACCTTTGTGGGCTTATAACTTGGCTTCTGAATGTCCTAGAGAGGTCAGTTTTGTTTTAGTGTACTCCAATCAACAGCCCCTACAACCACAAAAAGGAATGGAGTCATTAGCACTTATGGTTTGTAAATGGCACCCAGAATTATGTTGCACGAAGCACAATTTCACTTCATTCTGGGTCCATTTGTGTGAAAACAAGGTCCAATCAGGCTGAAACGTTACAGGAAGGTAGAATCTATTGAGTTGTAAGTGATCTGAACGTTGTGTGATGATAGCCCTTTCCTAAGGGGGTCAAACCATGTCCCAAAGGTCACCGGATCTGGTGTCAATTTAAAGTAGTCCAGTTACACATTTGTGGGCTTATAACTTGGCTTCTGAATGTCCTAGAGTGATCAGGTTTGTTTTACTGTACTCCAATCAACAGCCCCTACAACCACAAAAAGGAATGGAGTCCTTAGCACATATGGTTTTTAAATGGCACCCAGAATTATGTTGCACGAAGCACAATTTCACATCATTCTGGGTTCATTTGTGCGAAAACAAAGTCCAATCAGGCTGAAATGTTACAGGAAGGTAGAATCTATTGAGTTGTAAGTGATCTGAACGTTTCATGATGATAGCACTTTCCTAAGGGCGTCAAACCATGTCCCAAAGGTCACCGGATCTGGTGTCAATTTAAAGAAGTAGACCAGTTACACATTTGTGCGCTTATAACTTGGCTTCTGAATGTCCTAGAGAGATCAGGTTTGTTTTAATGTACTCCAACCAACAGCCCCTACAACCACAAAAAGGAATGGAGTCATTAGCACTTATGGTTTGTAAATGGCACCCAGAATTATGTTGCACGAAGCACAATTTCACATCATTCTGGGTTCATTTGTGTGAAAACAAGGTCCAATCAGGCTGAAACGTTACAGGAAGGTAGAATCTATTGAGTTGTAAGTGATCTGAACGTTTCATGATGATAGCGCTTTCCTAAGGGAGTCAAACCATGTCCCAAAGGTCACCGGATCTGGTGTCAATTTAAAGTAGTCCAGTTACACATTTGTGGGCTTATAACTTGGCTACTGAATGTCCTAGAGCGAACAGGTTTGTTTTACTGTACTCCAATCAACAGCCCCTACAACCACAAAAAGGAATGGAGTCATTAGCACTTATGGTTTTTAAATGGCACCCAGAATTATTTTGCACGAAGCACAATTTCACATCATTCTGGGTCCATTTGTGTGAAAACAAGGTCCAATCAGGCTGAAAAGTTACAAGAAGGTAGAATCTATTGAGTTGTAAGTGATCTGAACGTTTCATGATGATCGCACATTCCTATAGGGGGTCAAACCATGTCCCAAAGGTCACGGGGCCTGGTGTCACTTTAAAGAAGTAGTCCAGTTACACCTTTGTGGGCTTATAACTTGGCTTCTGAATGTCCTAGAGAGGTCAGGTTTGTTTTAGTGTTTTCCAATCAACAGCCCCTACAACCACAAAAAGGAATGGAGTCATTAGCACTTATGGTTTGTAAATGGCACCCAGAATTATGTTGCACGAAGCACAATTTCACATCATTCTGGGTCCATTTGTGTGAAAACAAGGTCCAATCAGGCTGAAACATTACAGGAAGGTAGAATCTTTTGAGTTGTAAGTGATCTGAACGTTTCATGATGATAGCACTTTCCTAAGGGGGTCAAACCATGTCCCAAAGGTCACCGGATCTGGTGTCAATTTAAAGAAGTAGTCCAGTTACACATTTGTGGGCTTATAACTTGGCTTCTGAATGTCCTAGAGAGATCAGGTTTGTTTTAATGTACTCCAATCAACAGCCCCTAAAACCACAAAAAGGAATGGAGTCATTAGCACTTATGGTTTGTAAATGGCACCCAGAATTATGTTGCACGAAGCACAATTTCACATCATTCTGGGTTCATTTGTGTGAAAACAAGGTCCAATCAGGCTGAAACGTTACAGGAAGGTAGAATCTATTGAGTTGTAAGTGATCTGAACGTTTCATGATGATAGCACTTTCCTAAGGGGGTCAAACCATGTCCCAAAGGTCACCGGATCTGGTGTCAATTTAAAGAAGTAGTCCAGTTACACATTTGTGGGTTTATAACTTGGCTTCTGAATGTCCTAGAGAGATCAGGTTTATTTTAATGTATTCCAATCAACAGCCACTACAACCACAAACAGGAATGGAGTCATTAGCACTCATGGTTTGTAAATGGCACCCAGAATAATGTTGCACGAAGCACAATTTCACATCATTCTGGGTCCATTTGTGTGAAAACAAGGTCCAATCAGGCTGAAACGCTACAAGAAGGTAGAATCTATTGAGTTGTAAGTGATCTGAACGTTTCAAGATGATCGCACATTCCTATAGGGGGTAAAACCATGTCCCAAAGGTCAACGGGCCTGGTGTCACTTTAAAGAAGTAGTCCAGTTACACCTTTGTGGGCTTATAACTTGGCTTCTGAATGTCCTAGAGAGGTTAGGTTTGTTTTAGTGTACTCCAATCAACAGCCCCTACAACCACAAAAAGGAATGGAGTCATTAGCACTTATGGTTTGTAAATGGCACCCAGAATCATGTTGCACGAAGCACAATTTCACATCATTCTGGGTCCATTTGTGTGAAAACAAGGTCCAATCAGGCTGAAACACTACAAGAAGGTAGAATCTATTGAGTTGTAAGTGATCTGAACGTTTCATGATGATAGCGCTTTCCTAAGGGGGTCAAACCATGTCCCAAAGGTCACCGGATCTGGTGTCAATTTAAAGAAGTAGTCCAGTTACACCTTAGTGGGCTTATAACTTGGCTACTGAATGTCCTAGAGAGATCAGGTTTGTTTTAGTGTACTCCAATCAACAGCCCCTACAACCACAAAAAGGAATGGGTCATTAGCACTTATGGCTTGTATATGGCACCCAGAATTATGTTGCACGAAGCACAATTTCACATAATTCTGGGTCATTTGTGTGAAAACAAGGTCCAATCAGGCTGAAACGTTACAAGAAGGTAGAATCTATTGAGGTGTAAGTGATCTGAACGTTTCATGATGATCGCACATTCCTATAGGGGGTCAAACCATGTCCCAAAGGTCACCGGGCCTGGTGTCACTTTAAAGAAGTAGTCCAGTTACACATTTGTGGGCTTATAACTTGACTTCTGAATGTCCTAGAGAGGTCAGGTTTGTTTTAGTGTACTCCAATCAACAGCCCCTACAACCACAAAAAGGAATGGAGTCATTAGAACTTATGGTTTGTAAATGGCACCCAGAATTATGTTGCACAAAGCACAATTTCACATCATTCTGGGTTCATTTGTGTGAAAACAAGGTCCAATCAGGCTAAAACGTTACAGGAAGGTAGAATCTATTGAGTTGTAAGTGATCTGAACGTTTCATGATGATAGCACTTTCCTAAGGGGGTCAAACCATGTCCCAAAGGTCACCGGATCTGGTGTCAATTTAAAGAAGTAGTCCAGTTACACATTTGTGGGCTTATAACTTGGCTTCTGAATGTCCTAGAGAGATCAGGTTTGTTTTAGTGTACTCCAATCAACAGCCCCTACAACCACAAAAAGGAATGGAGTCATTAGCACTTATGGTTTTTAAATGGCACCCAGAATTATGTTGCACGAAGCACAATTTCACATCATTCTGGGTTCATTTGTGTGAAAACAAGGTCCAATCAGGCTGAAACGTTACAGGAAGGTAGAATCTATTGAGTTGTAAGTGATCTGAACGTTTCATGATGATAGCGCTTTCCTAAGGGGGTCAAACCATGTCCCAAAGGTCACCGGATCTGGTGTCAATTTAAAGAAGTAGTCCAGTTACACATTTGTGGGCTTATAACTTGGCTTCTGAATGTCCTAAAGCGCTCAGGTTTGTTTTACTCTACTCCAATCAACAGCCCCTACAACCACAAAAAGGAATGGAGTCATTAGCACTTATGGTTTTTAAATGGCACCCAGAGTTATGTTGCACGAAGCACAATTTCACATCATTCTGGGTTCATTTGTGTGAAAACAAGGTCCAATGTGGCTGAAACGTTACAGGAAGGTAGAATCTATTGAGTTGTAAGTGATCTGAACGTTTCATGATGATAGCACTTTCCTAAGGGGGTCATCCCATGTCCCAAAGGTCACTGGATCTGGTGTCAATTTAAAGAAGTAGTCCAGTTACACATTTGTGGGCTTATAACTTGACTTCTGAATGTCCTAGAGCGATCAGGTTTGTTTTAGTGTACTCCAATCAACAGCCCCTACAACCACAAAAAGGAATGGGTCATTAGCACTTATGGTTTGTAAATGGCACCCAGAATTATGTTGCACAAAGCACAATTTCACATCATTCTGGGTCCATTTGTGTGAAAACAAGGTCCAATCAGGCTGAAACGTTACAAGAAGGTAGAATCTATTGAGGTGTAAGTGATCTGAATGTTTCATGATGATCGCACATTCCTATAGGGGGTCAAACCATGTCCCAAAGGTCACCGGATCTGGTGTCACTTTAAAGAAGTAGTCCAGGTACACCTTTGTGGGCTTATAACTTGGCTTCTAAATGTCCTAGAGAGGTCAGGTTTGTTTTAGTGTACTCCAATCAACAGCCCCTACAACCACAAAAAGGAATGGAGTCATTAGCACTTATGGTTTGTAAATGGCACCCAGAATTATGTTGCACGAAGCACAATTTCACTTCATTCTGGGTCCATTTGTGTGAAAACAAGGTCCAATCAGGCTGAAACGTTACAGGAAGGTAGAATCTATTGAGTTGTAAGTGATCTGAACGTTTTGTGATGATAGCCCTTTCCTAAGGGGGTCAAACCATGTCCCAAAGGTCACCGGATCTGGTGTCAATTTAAAGTAGTCCAGTTACACATTTGTGGGCTTATAACTTGGCTTCTGAATGTCCTAGAGTGATCAGGTTTGTTTTACTGTACTCCAATCAACAGCCCCTACAACCACAAAAAGGAATGGAGTCCTTAGCACATATGGTTTTTAAATGGCACCCAGAATTATGTTGCACGAAGCACAATTTCACATCATTCTGGGTTCATTTGTGCGAAAACAAAGTCCAATCAGGCTGAAATGTTACAGGAAGGTAGAATCTATTGAGTTGTAATTGATCTGAACGTTTCATGATGATAGCACTTTCCTAAGGGCGTCAAACCATGTCCCAAAGGTCACCGGATCTGGTGTCAATTTAAAGAAGTAGACCAGTTACACATTTGTGTGCTTATAACTTGGCTTCTGAATGTCCTAGAGAGATCAGGTTTGTTTTAATGTACTCCAACCAACAGCCCCTACAACCACAAAAAGGAATGGAGTCATTAGCACTTATGGTTTGTAAATGGCACCCAGAATTATGTTGCACGAAGCACAATTTCACATCATTCTGGGTTCATTTGTGTGAAAACAAGGTCCAATCAGGCTGAAATGTTACAGGAAGGTAGAATCTATTGAGTTGTAAGTGATCTGAACGTTTCATGATGATAGCACTTTCCTAAGGGGGTCAAACCATGTCCCAAAGGTCACCGGATCTGGTGTCAATTTAAAGTAGTCCAGTTACACATTTGTGGGCTTATAACTTGGCTACTGAATGTCCTAGAGCGAACAGGTTTGTTTTACTGTACTCCAATCAACAGCCCCTACAACCACAAAAAGGAATGGAGTCATTAGCACTTATGGTTTTTAAATGGCACCCAGAATTATTTTGCACGAAGCACAATTTCACATCATTCTGGGTCCATTTGTGTGAAAACAAGGTCCAATCAGGCTGAAAAGTTACAAGAAGGTAGAATCTATTGAGTTGTAAGTGATCTGAACGTTTCATGATGATCGCACATTCCTATAGGGGGTCAAACCATGTCCCAAAGGTCACGGGGCCTGGTGTCACTTTAAAGAAGTAGTCCAGTTACACCTTTGTGGGCTTATAACTTGGCTTCTGAATGTCCTAGAGAGATCAGGTTTGTTTTAATGTACTCCAATCAACAGCCCCTAAAACCACAAAAAGGAATGGAGTCATTAGCACTTATGGTTTGTAAATGGCACCCAGAATTATGTTGCACGAAGCACAATTTCACATCATTCTGGGTTCATTTGTGTGAAAACAAGGTCCAATCAGGCTGAAACGTTACAGGAAGGTAGAATCTATTGAGTTGTAAGTGATCTGAACGTTTCATGATGATAGCACTTTCCTAAGGGGGTCAAACCATGTCCCAAAGGTCACCGGATCTGGTGTCAATTTAAAGAAGTAGTCCAGTTACACATTTGTGGGTTTATAACTTGGCTTCTGAATGTCCTAGAGAGATCAGGTTTATTTTAATGTACTCCAATCAACAGCCACTACAACCACAAACAGGAATGGAGTCATTAGCACTCATGGTTTGTAAATGGCACCCAGAATAATGTTGCACGAAGCACAATTTCACATCATTCTGGGTCCATTTGTGTGAAAACAAGGTCCAATCAGGCTGAAACGCTACAAGAAGGTAGAATCTATTGAGTTGTAAGTGATCTGAACGTTTCAAGATGATCGCACATTCCCATAGGGGGTAAAACCATGTCCCAAAGGTCAACGGGCCTGGTGTCACTTTAAAGAAGTAGTCCAGTTACACCTTTGTGGGCTTATAACTTGGCTTCTGAATGTCCTAGAGAGGTTAGGTTTGTTTTAGTGTACTCCAATCAACAGCCCCTACAACCACAAAAAGGAATGGAGTCATTAGCACTTATGGTTTGTAAATGGCACCCAGAATCATGTTGCACGAAGCACAATTTCACATCATTCTGGGTCCATTTGTGTGAAAACAAGGTCCAATCAGGCTGAAACACTACAAGAAGGTAGAATCTATTGAGTTGTAAGTGATCTGAACGTTTCATGATGATAGCGCTTTCCTAAGGGGGTCAAACCATGTCCCAAAGGTCACCGGATCTGGTGTCAATTTAAAGAAGTAGTCCAGTTACACCTTAGTGGGCTTATAACTTGGCTACTGAATGTCCTAGAGAGATCAGGTTTGTTTTAGTGTACTCCAATCAACAGCCCCTACAACCACAAAAAGGAATGGGTCATTAGCACTTATGGCTTGTATATGGCACCCAGAATTATGTTGCACGAAGCACAATTTCACATAATTCTGGGTCATTTGTGTGAAAACAAGGTCCAATCAGGCTGAAACGTTACAAGAAGGTAGAATCTATTGAGGTGTAAGTGATCTGAACGTTTCATGATGATCGCACATTCCTATAGGGGGTCAAACCATGTCCCAAAGGTCACCGGGCCTGGTGTCACTTTAAAGAAGTAGTCCAGTTACACATTTGTGGGCTTATAACTTGACTTCTGAATGTCCTAGAGAGGTCAGGTTTGTTTTAGTGTACTCCAATCAACAGCCCCTACAACCACAAAAAGGAATGGAGTCATTAGAACTTGTGGTTTGTAAATGGCACCCAGAATTATGTTGCACAAAGCACAATTTCACATCATTCTGGGTTCATTTGTGTGAAAACAAGGTCCAATCAGGCTGAAACGTTACAGGAAGGTAGAATCTATTGAGTTGTAAGTGATCTGAACGTTTCATGATGATAGCACTTTCCTAAGGGGGTCAAACCATGTCCCAAAGGTCACCGGATCTGGTGTCAATTTAAAGAAGTAGTCCAGTTACACATTTGTGGGCTTATAACTTGGCTTCTGAATGTCCTAGAGAGATCAGGTTTGTTTTAGTGTACTCCAATCAACAGCCCCTACAACCACAAAAAGGAATGGAGTCATTAGCACTTATGGTTTTTAAATGGCACCCAGAATTATGTTGCACGAAGCACAATTTCACATCATTCTGGGTTCATTTGTGTGAAAACAAGGTCCAATCAGGCTGAAACGTTACAGGAAGGTAGAATCTATTGAGTTGTAAGTGATCTGAACGTTTCATGATGATAGCGCTTTCCTAAGGGGGTCAAACCATGTCCCAAAGGTCACCGGATCTGGTGTCAATTTAAAAAAGTAGTCCAGTTACACATTTGTGGGCTTATAACTTGGCTTCTGAATGTCCTAAAGCGCTCAGGTTTGTTTTACTCTACTCCAATCAACAGCCCCTACAACCACAAAAAGGAATGGAGTCATTAGCACTTATGGTTTTTAAATGGCACCCAGAGTTATGTTGCACGAAGCACAATTTCACATCATTCTGGGTTCATTTGTGTGAAAACAAGGTCCAATGTGGCTGAAACGTTACAGGAAGGTAGAATCTATTGAGTTGTAAGTGATCTGAACGTTTCATGATGATAGCACTTTCCTAAGGGGGTCATCCCATGTCCCAAAGGTCACTGGATCTGGTGTCAATTTAAAGAAGTAGTCCAGTTACACATTTGTGGGCTTATAACTTGACTTCTGAATGTCCTAGAGAGATCAGGTTTGTTTTAGTGTACTCCAATCAACAGCCCCTACAACCACAAAAAGGAATGGGTCATTAGCACTTATGGTTTGTAAATGGCACCCAGAATTATGTTGCACGAAGCACAATTTCACATCATTCTGGGTCCATTTGTGTGAAAACAAGGTCCAATCAGGCTGAAACGTTACAAGAAGGTAGAATCTATTGAGGTGTAAGTGATCTGAACGTTTCATGATGATCGCACATTCCTATAGGGGGTCAAACCATGTCCCAAAGGTCACCGGATCTGGTGTCACTTTAAAGAAGTAGTCCAGTTACACCTTTGTGGGCTTATAACTTGGCTTCTGAATGTCCTAGAGAGGTCAGGTTTGTTTTAGTGTACTCCAATCAACAGCCCCTACAACCACAAAAAGGAATGGAGTCATTAGCACTTATGGTTTGTAAATGGCACCCAGAATTATGTTGCACGAAGCACAATTTCACTTCATTCTGGGTCCATTTGTGTGAAAACAAGGTCCAATCAGGCTGAAACGTTACAGGAAGGTAGAATCTATTGAGTTGTAAGTGATCTGAACGTTTTGTGATGATAGCCCTTTCCTAAGGGGGTCAAACCATGTCCCAAAGGTCACCGGATCTGGTGTCAATTTAAAGTAGTCCAGTTACACATTTGTGGGCTTATAACTTGGCTTCTGAATGTCCTAGAGTGATCAGGTTATGTTTTACTGTACTCCAATCAACAGCCCCTACAACCACAAAAAGGAATGGAGTCCTTAGCACATATGGTTTTTAAATGGCACCCAGAATTATGTTGCACGAAGCACAATTTCACATCATTCTGGGTTCATTTGTGCGAAAACAAAGTCCAATCAGGCTGAAATGTTACAGGAAGGTAGAATCTATTGAGTTGTAAGTGATCTGAACGTTTCATGATGATAGCACTTTCCTAAGGGCGTCAAACCATGTCCCAAAGGTCACCGGATCTGGTGTCAATTTAAAGAAGTAGACCAGTTACACATTTGTGCGCTTATAACTTGGCTTCTGAATGTCCTAGAGAGATCAGGTTTGTTTAATGTACTCCAACCAACAGCCCCTACAACCACAAAAAGGAATGGAGTCATTAGCACTTATGGTTTGTAAATGGCACCCAGAATTATGTTGCACGAAGCACAATTTCACATCATTCTGGGTTCATTTGTGTGAAAACAAGGTCCAATCAGGCTGAAACGTTACAGGAAGGTAGAATCTATTGAGTTGTAAGTGATCTGAACGTTTCATGATGATAGCGCTTTCCTAAGGGGGTCAAACCATGTCCCAAAGGTCACCGGATCTGGTGTCAATTTAAAGTAGTCCAGTTACACATTTGTGGGCTTATAACTTGGCTACTGAATGTCCTAGAGCGAACAGGTTTGTTTTACTGTACTCCAATCAACAGCCCCTACCACCACAAAAAGGAATGGAGTCATTAGCACTTATGGTTTTTAAATGGCACCCAGAATTATTTTGCACGAAGCACAATTTCACATCATTCTGGGTCCATTTGTGTGAAAACAAGGTCCAATCAGGCTGAAAAGTTACAAGAAGGTAGAATCTATTGAGTTGTAAGTGATCTGAACGTTTCATGATGATCGCACATTCCTATAGGGGGTCAAACCATGTCCCAAAGGTCACCGGGCCTGGTGTCACTTTAAAGAAGTAGTCCAGTTACACCTTTGTGGGCTTATAACTTGGCTTCTGAATGTCCTAGAGAGGTCAGGTTTGTTTTAGTGTTTTCCAATCAACAGCCCCTACAACCACAAAAAGGAATGGAGTCATTAGCACTTATGGTTTGTAAATGGCACCCAGAATTATGTTGCACGAAGCACAATTTCACATCATTCTGGGTCCATTTGTGTGAAAACAAGGTCCAATCAGGCTGAAACATTACAGGAAGGTAGAATCTTTTGAGTTGCAAGTGATCTGAACGTTTCATGATGATAGCACTTTCCTAAGGGGGTCAAACCATGTCCCAAAGGTCACCGGATCTGGTGTCAATTTAAAGAAGTAGTCCAGTTACACATTTGTGGGCTTATAACTTGGCTTCTGAATGTCCTAGAGAGATCAGGTTTGTTTTAATGTACTCCAATCAACAGCCCCTAAAACCACAAAAAGGAATGGAGTCATTAGCACTTATGGTTTGTAAATGGCACCCAGAATTATGTTGCACAAAGCACAATTTCACATCATTCTGGGTTCATTTGTGTGAAAACAAGGTCCAATCAGGCTGAAACGTTACAGGAAGGTAGAATCTATTGAGTTGTAAGTGATCTGAACGTTTCATGATGATAGCACTTTCCTAAGGGGGTCAAACCATGTCCCAAAGGTCACCGGATCTGGTGTCAATTTAAAGAAGTAGTCCAGTTACACATTTGTGGGTTTATAACTTGGCTTCTGAATGTCCTAGAGAGATCAGGTTTATTTTAATGTACTCCAATCAACAGCCACTACAACCACAAACAGGAATGGAGTCATTAGCACTCATGGTTTGTAAATGGCACCCAGAATAATGTTGCACGAAGCACAATTTCACATCATTCTGGGTCCATTTGTGTGAAAACAAGGTCCAATCAGGCTGAAACGCTACAAGAAGGTAGAATCTATTGAGTTGTAAGTGATCTGAACGTTTCAAGATGATCGCACATTCCTATAGGGGGTAAAACCATGTCCCAAAGGTCAACGGGCCTGGTGTCACTTTAAAGAAGTAGTCCAGTTACACCTTTGTGGGCTTATAACTTGGCTTCTGAATGTCCTAGAGAGGTTAGGTTTGTTTTAGTGTACTCCAATCAACAGCCCCTACAACCACAAAAAGGAATGGAGTCATTAGCACTTATGGTTTGTAAATGGCACCCAGAATTATGTTGCACGAAGCACAATTTCACATCATTCTGGGTCCATTTGTGTGAAAACAAGGTCCAATCAGGCTGAAACTTTACAAGAAGGTAGAATCTATTGAGTTGTAAGTGATCTGAACGTTTCATGATGATCGCACATTCCTATAGGGGGTCAAACCATGTCCCAAAGGTCACCGGGCCTGGTGTCACTTTGAAGAAGTAGTCCAGTTACACCTTTGTGGGCTTATAACTTGGCTTCTGAATGTCCTAGAGAGGTCAGGTTTGTTTTAGTGTACTCCAATCAACAGCCCCTACAACCACAAAAAGGAATGGAGTCATTAGCACTTATGGTTTGTAAATGGCACCCAGAATTATGTTGCACGAAGCACAATTTCACTTCATTCTGGGTCCATTTGTGTGAAAACAAGGTCCAATCAGGCTGAAACGTTACAGGAAGGTAGAATCTATTGAGTTGTAAGTGATCTGAATGTTTCATGATGATAGCACTTTCCTAAGGGGGTCAAACCATGTCCCAAAGGTCACCGGATCTGGTGTCAATTTAAAGAAGTAGTCCAGTTACACATTTGTGGGCTTATAACTTGGCTTCTTGATGTCCTAGAGAGATCAGGTTTGTTTTAATGTACTCCAATCAACAGCCCCTACAACCACAAAAAGTAATGGAGTCATTAGCACTTATGGTTGGTAAATGGCACCCAGAATTATGTTGCACGAAGCACAATTTCACATCATTCTGGGTCCATTTGTGTGAAAACAAGGTCCAATCAGGCTGAAACGTTACAGGAAGGTAGAATCTATTGAGTTGTAAGTAATCTGAACGTTTCATGATGATAGGACTTTCCTAAGGGGGTGAAATCATGTCCCAAAGGTCACCGGATCTGGTTTCAATTTAAAGAAGTAGTCCAGTTACACATTTGTGGGCTTATAACTTGGCTTCTGAATGTCCTAGAGCGATCAGGTTTGTTTTACTGTACTCCAATCAACAGCCCCTACAACCACAAAAAGGAATGGAGTCCTTAGCACTTATGGTTTTTAAATGGCACCCAGAATTATGTTGCACGAAGCACAATTTCACATCATTCTGGGTTCATTTGTGCGAAAACAAGGTCCAGTCAGGCTGAAACGTTATAGGAAGGTAGAATCTATTGAGTTGTAAGTGATCTGAACGTTTCATGATGATAGCACTTTCCTAAGGCCGTCAAACCATGTCCCAAAGGTCACCGGATCTGGTGTCAATTTAAAGAAGTAGACCAGTTACACATTTGTGGGCTTATAACTTGGCTTCTGAATGTCCTAGAGAGATCAGGTTTGTTTTAATGTACTCCAACCAACAGCCCCTACAACCACAAAAAGGAATGGAGTCATTAGCACTTATGGTTTGTAAATGGCACCCAGAATTATGTTGCACGAAGCACAATTTCACATCATTCTGGGTCCATTTGTGTGAAAACAAGGTCCAATCAGGCTGAAACGTTACAAGAAGGTAGAATCTATTGAGTTGTAAGTGATCTGAACGTTTCATGATGATCGCACATTCCTATAGGGGGTAAAACCATGTCCTAAAGGTCACCGGGCCTGCTGTCACTTTAAAGAAGTAGTCCAGTTACACCTTTGTGGGCTTATAACTTGAATTCTGAATGTCCTAGAGAGGTTAGGTTTGTTTTAGTGTACTCCAATCAACAGCCCCTACAACCATAAAAAGGAATGGAGTCATTACCACTTATGGTTTGTAAATGGCACCCAGAATTATGTTGCACGAAGCACAATTTCACATCATTCTGGGTCCATTTGTGTGAAAACAAGGTCCAATCAGGCTGAAACGTTACAGGAAGGTAGAATCTATTGAGTTGTAAGTGATCTGAACGTTTCATGATGATAGCACTTTCCTAAGGGGGTCAAACCATGTCCCAAAGGTCACCGGATCTGGTGTCAATTTAAAGAAATAGTCCAGTTACACATTTGTGGGCTTATAACTTGGATTCTGAATGTCCTAGAGAGATCAGGTTTGTTTTAGTATACTCCAATCAACAGCCCCTACAACCACAAAAAGGAATGGAGTCATTAGCACTTATGGTTTTTAAATGGCACCCAGAATTATGTTGTACGAAGCACAATTTCACATCATTCTGGGTTCATTTGTGTGAAAACAAGGTCCAATCAGGCTGAAACGTTACAGGAAGGTAGAATCTATTGAGTTGTAAGTGATCTGAACGTTTCATGATGATAGCGCTTTCCTAAGGGGGTCAAACCATGTCCCAAAGGTCACCGGATCTGGTGTCAATTTAAAGAATTAGACCAGTTACACATTTGTGGGCTTATAACTTGGCTTCTGAATGTCCTAGAGAGATCAGGTTTGTTTTAGTGTACTCCAATCAACATCCCCTACAACCTCAAAAAGGAATGGAGTCATTAGCACTTATGGTTTTTAAATGGCACCCAGAATTATGCTGCACTAAGCACAATTTCACATCATTCTGGGTTCATTTGTGTGAAAACAAGGTCCAATCAGGCTGAAACGTTACAGGAAGGTAGAATCTATTGAGTTGTAAGTGATCTGAACGTTTCATGATGATAGCACTTTCCTAAGGGGGTCAAACCATGTCCCAAAGGTCACCGGATCTGGTGTCACTTTAAATAAATAGTCCAGTTACACATTTGTGGGCTTATAACTTGGATTCTGAATGTCCTAGAGATATCAGGTTTGTTTTAGTTTACTCCAATCAACAGCCCCTTCAACCACAAAAAGGAATGGAGTCATTAGCACTTATGATTTTTAAATGGCACCCAGAATTATGTTGCACGAAGCACAATTTCACATCATTCTGGGTTCATTTGTGTGAAAACAAGGTCCAATCAGGCTGAAACGTCACAGGAAGGTAGAATCTATTGAGTTGTAAGTGATCTGAACGTTTCATGATGATAGCACTTTCCTAAGGGCGTCAAACCATGTCCCAAAGGTCACAGGATCTGGTGTCAATTTAAAGAAGTAGACCAGTTACACATTTATGGGCTTATAACTTGGCTTCTGAATGTCCTAGAGAGATCAGGTTTGTTTTAATGTACTCCATCCAACAGCCCCTACAGCCACAAAAAGGAATGGAGTCATTAGCCCTTTTGGTTTGTAAATGGCACCCAGAATTATGTTGCACGAAGCACAATTTCACATCATTCTGGGTCCATTTGTGTGAAAACAAGGTCCAATCAGGCTGAAACGTTACAAGAAGGTAGAATCTATTGAGTTGTAAGTGATCTGAACGTTTCATGATGATCGCACATTCCTATAGGGGGTCAAACCATGTCCCAAAGGTCACCGGGCCTGGTGTCACTTTAAAGAAGTAGTCCAGTTACACGTTTGAGGGCTTATAACTTGGCTTCTGAATGTCCTGGAGAGATCAGGTTTATATTAGTGTACTCCAGTCAACAGCCCCTACAACCTCAAAAAGGAATGGAGTCATTATCACTTATGGTTTGTAAATGGCACCCAGAATTATGTTGCACGAAGCACAATTTCACATCATTCTGGGTCCATTTGTGTGAAAACAAGGTCCAATCAGGCTGAAACGCTACAAGAAGGTAGAATCTATTGATTTGTAAGTGATCTGAACGTTTCATGATGATCGCACATTCCTATAGGGGGTCAAACCATGTCCCAAAGGTCACCGGGCCTGGTGTCACTTTGAAGAAGTAGTCCAGTTACACCTTTGTGGACTTATAACTTGGCTTCTGAATGTCCTAGAGAGGTCAGGTTTGTTTTAGTGTACTCCAATCAACAGCCCCTACAACCACAAAAAGGAATGGAGTCATTAGCACTTATGGTTTGTAAATGGCACCCAGAATTATGTTGCACGAAGCACAATTTCACTTCATTCTGGGTCCATTTGTGTGAAAACAAGGTCCAATCAGGCTGAAACGTTACAGGAAGGTAGAATCTATTGAGTTGTAAGTGATCTGAATGTTTCATGATGATAGCACTTTCCTAAGGGGGTCAAACCATGTCCCAAAGGTCACCGGATCTGGTGTCAATTTAAAGAAGTAGTCCAGTTACACATTTGTGGGCTTATAACTTGGCTTCTTGATGTCCTAGAGAGATCAGGTTTGTTTTAATGTACTCCAATCAACAGCCCCTACAACCACAAAAAGGAATGGAGTCATTAGCACTTATGGTTGGTAAATGGCACCCAGAATTATGTTGCACGAAGCACAATTTCACATCATTCTGGGTCCATTTGTGTGAAAACAAGGTCCAATCAGGCTGAAACGTTACAGGAAGGTAGAATCTATTGAGTTGTAAGTGATCTGAACGTTTCATGATGATAGGACTTTCCTAAGGGGGTGAAACCATGTCCCAAAGGTCACCGGATCTGGTGTCAATTTAAAGTAGTCCAGTTACACATTTGTGGGCTTATAACTTGGCTTCTTAATGTCCTAGAGAGATCAGGTTTGTTTTAATGTACTCCAATCAACAGCCCCTACAACCACAAAAAGGAATGGAGTCATTACTACTTATGGTTTGTAAATGGCACCCAGAATTATGTTGCACGAAGCACAATTTCACATCATTCTGGGTTCATTTGTGTGAAAACAAGGTCCAATCAGGCTGAAACGTTACAGGAAGGTAGAATCTATTGAGTTGTAAGTGATCTGAACGTTTCATGATGATAGCGCTTTCCTAAGGGGGTCAAACCATGTCCCAAAGGTCACCGGATCTGGTGTCAATTTAAAGAAGTAGTCCAGTTACACATTTGTGGGCTTATAACTTGGCTTCTGAATGTCCTAGAGCGATCAGGTTTGTTTTACTGTACTCCAATCAACAGCCCCTACAACCACAAAAAGGAATGGACTACTTAGCACTTATGGTTTTTAAATGGCACCCAGAATTATGTTGCACGAAGCACAATTTCACATCATTCTGGGTTCATTTGTGCGAAAACAAGGTCCAGTCAGGCTGAAACGTTATAGGAAGGTAGAATCTATTGAGTTGTAAGTGATCTGAACGTTTCATGATGATAGCACTTTCCTAAGGGCGTCAAACCATGTCCCAAAGGTCACCGGATCTGGTGTCAATTTCAAGAAGTAGACCAGTTACACATTTGTGGGCTTATAACTTGGCTTCTGAATGTCCTAGAGAGATCAGGTTTGTTTTAATGTACTCCAACCAACAGCCCCTACAACCACAAAAAGGAATGGAGTCATTAGCACTTATGGTTTGTAAATTGCACCCAGAATTATGTTGCACGAAGTACAATTTCACATCATTCTCGGTCCATTTGTGTGAAAACAAGGTCCAATCAGGCTGAAACGTTACAGGAAGGTAGAATCTATTGAGTTGTAAGTGATCTGAACGTTTCATGATGATAGCGCTTTCCTAAGGGGGTAAAACCATGTCCCAAAGGTCACCGGGCCTGGTGTCACTTTAAAGAAGTAGTCCAGTTACACCTTTGTGGGCTTATAACTTGAATTCTGAATGTCCTAGAGAGGTTAGGTTTGTTTTAGTGTACTCCAATCAACAGCCCCTACAACCACAAAAAGGAATGGAGTCATTAGCACTTATTGTTTGTAAATGGCACCCAGAATTATGTTGCACGAAGCACATTTTCACATCATTCTGGGTCCATTTGTGTGAAAACAAGGTCCAATCAGGCTGAAACGTTACAGGAAGGTAGAATCTATTGAGTTGTAAGTGATCTGAACGTTTCATGATGATAGCACTTTCCTAAGGGGGTCAAACCATGTCCCAAAGGTCACCGGATCTGGTGTCAATTTAAAGAAATAGTCCAGTTACACATTTGTGGGCTTATAACTTGGATTCTGAATGTCCTAGAGAGATCAGGTTTGTTTTAGTATACTCCAATCAACAGCCCCTACAACCACAAAAAGGAATGGAGTCATTAGCACTTATGGTTTTTAAATGGCACCCAGAATTATGTTGTACGAAGCACAATTTCACATCATTCTGGGTTCATTTGTGTGAAAACAAGGTCCAATCAGGCTGAAACGTTACAGGAAGGTAGAATCTATTGAGTTGTAAGTGATCTGAACGTTTCATGATGATAGCGCTTTCCTAAGAGGGTCAAACCATGTCCCAAAGGTCACCGGATCTGGTGTCAATTTAAAGAAGTAGTCCAGTTACACATTTCTGGGCTTATAACTTGGCTTCTAAATGTCCTAGAGCGAACAGGTTTGTTTTACTGTACTCCAATCAACAGCCCCTACAACCACAAAAAGGAATGGAGTCATTAGCACTTATGGTTTTTAAATGGCACCCAGAAATATTTTGCACGAAGCACAATTTCACATCATTCTGGGTTCATTTGTGCGAAAACAAGGTCCAATCAGGCTGAAACGTTACAGGAAGGTAGAATCTATTGAGTTGTAAGTGATCTGAACGTTTCATGATGATAGCACTTTCCTAAGGGGGTCAAACCATGTCCCAAAGGTCACCGGATCTGGTGTCAATTTAAAGAAGTAGTCCAGTGACACATTTGTGGGCTTATAACGTGGCTTCTGAATGTCCTAGAGAGATCAGGTTTGTTTTAGTGTACTCCAATCAACAGCCCCTACAACCACAAAAAGGAATGGAGTCATAAGCACTTATGGTTTGTAAATGGCACCCAGAATGATGTTGCACGAAGCACAATTTCACATCATTCTGGGTCCATTTGTGTGAAAACAAGGTCCAATCAGGCTGAAACGTTACAGGAAGGTATAATCTATTGAGTTGTAAGTGATCTGAACGTTTCATGATGATAGCACTTTCCTAAGGGGGTCAAACCATGTCCCAAAGGTCACCGGATCTGGTGTCAATTTAAAGAAGTAGTCCAGTTACACATTTGTGGGCTTATAACTTTGCTTCTGAATGTCCTAGAGAGATCAGGTTTGTTTTAATGTACTCCAATCAACAGCCCCTAAAACCACAAAAAGGAATGGAGTCATTAGCACTTATGGTTTGTAAATGGCACCCAGAATTATGTTGCACGAAGCACAATTTCACATCATTTTGTGTTCATTTGTGTGAAAACAAGGTCCAATCAGGCTGAAACGTTACAGGAAGGTAGAATCTATTGAGTTGTAAGTTATCTGAACGTTTCATGATGATAGCACTTTCCTAAGGGGGTCAAACCATGTCCCAAAGGTCACCGGATCTGGTGTCAATTTAAAGAAGTAGTCCAGTTACACATTTGTGGGTTTATAACTTGGCTTCTGAAAGTCCTAGAGAGATCAGGTTTATTTTAATGTACTCCAATCAACAGCCCCTACAACCACAAAAAGGAATGGAGTCATTAGCACTCATGGTTTGTAAATGGCACCCAGAATTATGTTGCACGAAGCACAATTTCACATCATTCTGGGTCCATTTGTGTGAAAACAAGGTCCATTCAGGCTGAAACGTTACAAGAAGGTAGAATCTATTGAGTTGTAAGTGATCTGAACGTTTCATGATGATCGCACATTCCTATAGGGGGTAAAACCATGTCCCAAAGGTCACCGGGCCTGGTGTCACTTTAAAGAAGTAGTCCAGTTACACCTTTGTGGGCTTATAAATTGAATTCTGAATGTCCTAGAGAGGTTAGGTTTGTTTTAGTGTACTCCAATCAACAGCCCCTACAACCACAAAAAGGAATGGAGTCATTAGCACTTATGGTTTTTAAATGGCACCCAGAAATATTTTGCACGATGCACAATTTCACATCATTCTGGGTTCATTTGTGCGAAAACAAGGTCCAGTCAGGCTGAAACGTTACAGGAAGGTAGAATCTATTGAGTTGTAAGTGATCTGAACGTTTCATGATGATCGCACACTCCTATAGGGGGTCAAACCATGTCCCAAAGGTCACCGGGCCTGCTGTCACTTTAAAGAAGTAGTCCAGTTACACCTTTGTGGGCTTATAACTTGGCTTCTGAATGTCCTAGAGAGGTCAGGTTTGTTTTAGTGTACTCCAATCAACAGCCCCTACAACCACAAAAAGGAATGGAGTCATTAGCACTTATGGTTTGTAAATGGCACCCAGAATTATGTTGCACGAAGCACAATTTCACATCATTCTGGGTCCATTTGTGTGAAAACAAGGTCCAATGTGGCTGAAACGTTACAGGAAGGTAGAATGTATTGAGTTGTAAGTGATCTGAACGTTTCATGATGATAGCACTTTCCTAAGGGGGTCAAACCATGTCCCAAAGGTCACCGGATCTGGTGTCAATTTAAAGAAGTAGTCCAGTTACACATTTGTGGGCTTAAAACTTGGCTTCTGAATGTCCTAGAGCGATCAGGTTTGTTTTACTGTACTCCAATCAACAGCCCCTACAACCACAAAAAGGAATGGAGTCTTTAGCACTTATGGTTTTTAAATGGCACCCAGAATTATGTTGCACGAAGCACAATTTCACATCATTCTGGGTTCATTTGTGCGAAAACAAGGTCCAATCAGGCTGAAACGTTACAGGAAGGTAGAATCTATTGAGTTGTAAGTGATCTGAACGTTTCATGATGATAGCACTTTCCTAAGGGCGTCAAACCATGTCCCAAAGGTCACCGGATCTGGTGTCAATTTAAAGAAGTAGACCAGTTACACATTTGTGGGCTTATAACTTGGCTTCTGAATGTCCTAGAGAGATCAGGTTTGTTTTAATGTACTCCAACCAACAGCCCCTACAACCACAAAAAGGAATGGAGTCATTAGCACTTATGGTTTGTAAATGGCACCCAGAATTATGTTGCACGAAGCACAATTTCACATCATTCTGGGTCCATTTGTGTGAAAACAAGGTCCAATCAGGCTGAAACGTTACAGGAAGGTAGAATGTATTGAGTTGTAAGTGATCTGAACGTTTCATGATGATAGCACTTTCCTAAGGGGGTCAAACCATGTCCCAAAGGTCACCGGGCCTGCTGTCACTTTAAAGAAGTAGTCCAGTTACACCTTTGTGGGCTTATAACTTGGCTTCTGAATGTCCTAGAGAGGTCAGGTTTGTTTTAGTGTACTCCAATCAACAGCCCCTACAACCACAAAAAGGAATGGAGTCATTAGCACTTATGGTTTGTAAATGGCACCCAGAATTATGTTGCACGAAGCACAATTTCACATCATTCTGGGTCCATTTGTGTGAAAACAAGGTCCAATCAGGCTGAAACGTTACAGGAAGGTAGAATGTATTGAGTTGTAAGTGATCTGAACGTTTCATGATGATAGCACTTTCCTAAGGGGGTCAAACCATGTCCCAAAGGTCACCGGATCTGGTGTCAATTTAAAGAAGTAGTCCAGTTACACATTTGTGGGCTTAAAACTTGGCTTCTGAATGTCCTAGAGCGATCAGGTTTGTTTTACTGTACTCCAATCAACAGCCCCTACAACCACAAAAAGGAATGGAGTCCTTAGCACTTATGGTTTTTAAATGGCACCCAGAATTATGTTGCACGAAGCACAATTTCACATCATTCTGGGTTCATTTGTGCGAAAACAAGGTCCAATCAGGCTGAAACGTTACAGGAAGGTAGAATCTATTGAGTTGTAAGTGATCTGAACGTTTCATGGTGATAGCACTTTCCTAAGGGCGTCAAACCATGTCCCAAAGGTCACCGGATCTGGTGTCAATTTAAAGAAGTAGACCAGTTACACATTTGTGGGCTTATAACTTGGCTTCTGAATGTCTTAGAGAGATCAGGTTTGTTTTAATGTACTCCAACCAACAGCCCCTACAACCACAAAAAGGAATGGAGTCATTAGCACTTATGGTTTGTAAATGGCACCCAGAATTATGTTGCACGAAGCACAATTTCACATCATTCTGGGTCCATTTGTGTGAAAACAAGGTCCAATCAGGCTGAAACGTTACAAGAAGGTAGAATCTATTGAGTTGTAAGTGATCTGAACGTTTCATGATGATCGCACATTCCTATAGGGGGTCAAACCATGTCCCAAAGGTCACCGGGCCTGGTGTCACTTTAAAGAAGTAGTCCAGTTACACGTTTGAGGGCTTATTACTTGGCTTCTGAATGTCCTAGAGAGATCAGGTTTATTTTAGTGTACTCCAGTCAACAGCCCCTACAACCTCAAAAATGAATGGAGTCATTAGCACTTATGGTTTGTAAATGGCACCCAGAATTATGTTGCACGAAGCAAAATTTCACATCATTCTGGGTCCATTTGTGTGAAAACAAGGTCCAATCAGGCTGAAACGCTACAAGAAGGTAGAATCTATTGAGTTGTAAGTGATCTGAACGTTTCAAGATGATCACACATTCCTATAAGGGGGTAAAACCATGTCCCAAAGGTCACCGGGCCTGGTGTCACTTTAAAGAAGTAGTCCAGTTACACATTTTTGGGCTTATAACTTGGCTTCTGAATGTCCTAGAGAGGTTAGGTTTGTTTTAGTGTACTCCAATCAACAGCCCCTACAACCACAAAAAGGAATGGACTCATTAGCACTTATGGTTTGTAAATGGCACCCAGAATTATGTTGCACGAAGCACAATTTCACATCATTCTGGGTTCATTTGTGTGAAAACAAGGTCCAATCAGGCTGAAACGTTACAGGAAGGTAGAATCTATTGAGTTGTAAGTGATCTGAACGTTTCATGATGATAGCGCTTTCCTAAGGGGGTCAAACCATGTCCCAAAAGTCACCGGATCTGGTGTCAATTTAAAGAAGTAGTCCAGTTACACATTTGTGGGCTTATAACTTGGCTTCTGAATGTCCTAGAGCGATCAGATTTGTTTTACTGTACTCCAATCAACAGCCCCTACAACCACAAAAAGGAATGGAGTCCTTAGTACTTATGGTTTTTAAATGGCACCCAGAATTATGTTGCACGAAGCACAATTTCACATCATTCTGGGTTCATTTGTGCGAAAACAAGGTCCAGTCAGGCTGAAACGTTACAGGAAGGTAGAATCTAGTGACTTGTAAGTGATCTGAACGTTTCATGATGATAGCTATTTCCTAAGGGCGTCAAACCATGTCCCAAAGGTCACCGGATCTGGTGTCAATTTAAAGAAGTAGACCAGTTACACATTTGTCGGCTTATAACTTGGCTTCTGAATGTCCTAGAGAGAGCAGGTTTGTTTTAACGTACTCCAACCAACAGCCCCTACAACCACAAAAAGGAATGGAGTCATTAGCACTTATTGTTTGTAAATGGCACCCAGAATTATGTTGCACGAAGCACAATTTCACATCATTCTGGGTCCATTTGTGTGAAAACAAGGTCCAATCAGGCTGAAACGTTACAGGAAGGTAGAATCTATTGAGTTGTAAGTGATCTGAACGTTTCATGATGATAGCACTTTCCTAAGGGGGTCAAACCATGTCCCAAAGGTCACCGGATCTGGTGTCAATTTAAAGAAATAGTCCAGTTACACATTTGTGGGCTTATAACTTGGATTCTGAATGTCCTAGAGGGATCAGGTTTGTTTTAGTATACTCCAATCAACAGCCCCTACAACCACAAAAAGGAATGGAGTCATTAGCACTTATGGTTTTTAAATGGCACCCAGAATTATTTTGCACGAAGCACAATTTCACATCATTCTGGGTTCATTTGTGTGAAAACAAGGTCCAATCAGGCTGAAACGTTACAGGAAGGTAGAATCTATTGAGTTGTAAGTGATCTGAACGTTTCCTGATGATAGCCTTTCCTAAGGGGGTCAAACCATGTCCCAAAGGTCACCGGATCTGGTGTCAATTTAAAGAAGTAGTCCAGTTACACATTTGTGGGCTTATAACTTGGCTTCTAAATGTCCTAGAGCGAACAGGTTTGTTTTACTGTACTCCAATCAACAGCCCCTACAACCACAAAAAGGAATGGAGTCATTAGCACTTATGGTTTTTAAATGGCACCCAGAAATATTTTGCACGAAGCACAATTTCACATCATTCTGGGTTCATTTGTGCGAAAACAAGGTCCAATCAGGCTGAAACGTTACAGGAAGGTAGAATATATTGAGTTGTAAGTGATCTGAACGTTTCATGATGATAGCACTTTCCTAAGGGGGTCAAACCATGTCCCAAAGGTCACCGGATCTGGTGTCAATTTAAAGAAGTAGTCCAGTGACACATTTGTGGGCTTATAACGTGGCTTCTGAATGTCCTAGAGAGATCAGGTTTGTTTTAGTGTACTCCAATCAACAGCCCCTACAACCACAAAAAGGAATGGAGTCATTAGCACTTATGGTTTGGAAATGGCACCCAGAATTATGTTGCACGAAGCACAATTTCACATCATTTTGGGTTCATTCGTGTGAAAACAAGGTCCAATCAGGCTGAAACGTTACAGGAAGGTAGAATCTATTGAGTTGTAAGTTATCTGAACGTTTCATGATGATAGCACTTTCCTATAGGGGGTAAATCCATGTCCCAAAGGTCACCGGGCCTTGTGTCACTTTAAAGAAGTAGTCCAGTTACACCTTTGTGGGCTTATAACTTGGCTTCTGAATGTCCTAGAGAGATCAGGTTTGTTTTAATGTACTCCAACCAACAGCCCCTACAACCACAAAAAGGAATGGAGTCATTAGCACTTATGGTTTGTTAATGGCACCCAGAATTATGTTGCACGAAGCACAATTTCACATCATTCTGGATCCATTTGTGTGAAAACAAGGTCCAATCAGGCTGAAACGTTACAGGAAGGTAGAATCTATTGAGTTGTAAGTGATCTGAACGTTTCATGATGATAGCACTTTCCTAAGGGGGTCAAACCATGTCCCAAAGGTCACCGGATCTGGTGTCAATTTAAAGAAATAGTCCAGTTACACATTTGTGGGCTTATAACTTGGATTCTGAATGTCCTAGAGAGATCAGGTTTGTTTTAGTATACTCCAATCAACAGCCCCTACAACCACAAAAAGGAATGGAGTCATTAGCACTTATGGTTTTTAAATGGCACCCAGAATTATTTTGCACGAAGCACAATTTCACATCATTCTGGGTTCATTTGTGTGAAAACAAGGTCCAATCAGGCTGAAACGTTACAGGAAGGTAGAATCTATTGAGTTGTAAGTGATCTGAACGTTTCATGATGATAGCCTTTCCTAAGGGGGTCAAACCATGTCCCAAAGGTCACCGGATCTGGTGTCAATTTAAAGAAGTAGTCCAGTTACACATTTTTGGGCTTATAACTTGGCTTCTGAATGTCCTAGAGAGGTTAGGTTTGTTTTAGTGTACTCCAATCAACAGCCCCTACAACCACAAAAAGGAATGGACTCATTAGCACTTATGGTTTGTAAATGGCACCCAGAATTATGTTGCACGAAGCACAATTTCACATCATTCTGGGTTCATTTGTGTGAAAACAAGGTCCAATCAGGCTGAAACGTTACAGGAAGGTAGAATCTATTGAGTTGTAAGTGATCTGAACGTTTCATGATGATAGCGCTTTCCTAAGGGGGTCAAACCATGTCCCAAAGGTCACCGGATCTGGTGTCAATTTAAAGAAGTAGTCCAGTTACACATTTGTGGGCTTATAACTTGGCTTCTGAATGTCCTAGAGCGATCAGATTTGTTTTACTGTACTCCAATCAACAGCCCCTACAACCACAAAAAGGAATGGAGTCCTTAGTACTTATGGTTTTTAAATGGCACCCAGAATTATGTTGCACGAAGCACAATTTCACATCATTCTGGGTTCATTTGTGCGAAAACAAGGTCCAGTCAGGCTGAAACGTTACAGGAAGGTAGAATCTATTGACTTGTAAGTGATCTGAACGTTTCATGATGATAGCTATTTCCTAAGGGCGTCAAACCATGTCCCAAAGGTCACCGGATCTGGTGTCAATTTAAAGAAGTAGACCAGTTACACATTTGTCGGCTTATAACTTGGCTTCTGAATGTCCTAGAGAGATTAGGTTTGTTTTAACGTACTCCAACCAACAGCCCCTACAACCACAAAAAGGAATGGAGTCATTAGCACTTATTGTTTGTAAATGGCACCAAGAATTA
This sequence comes from Nothobranchius furzeri, assembly GCF_043380555.1. Taxonomy (NCBI): domain Eukaryota; kingdom Metazoa; phylum Chordata; class Actinopteri; order Cyprinodontiformes; family Nothobranchiidae; genus Nothobranchius; species Nothobranchius furzeri. The sequence goes on from NC_091748.1 coordinate 44,036,059, forward strand.
TGTTGCACGAAGCACAATTTCACATCATTCTGGGTCCATTTGTGTGAAAACAAGGTCCAATCAGGCTGAAACGTTACAGGAAGGTAGAATCTATTGAGTTGTAAGTGATCTGAACGTTTCATGATGATAGCACTTTCCTAAGGGGGTCAAACCATGTCCCAAAGGTCACCGGATCTGGTGTCAATTTAAAGAAATAGTCCAGTTACACATTTGTGGGCTTATAACTTGGATTCTGAATGTCCTAGAGGGATCAGGTTTGTTTTAGTATACTCCAATCAACAGCCCCTACAACCACAAAAAGGAATGGAGTCATTAGCACTTATGGTTTTTAAATGGCACCCAGAATTATTTTGCACGAAGCACAATTTCACATCATTCTGGGTTCATTTGTGTGAAAACAAGGTCCAATCAGGCTGAAACGTTACAGGAAGGTAGAATCTATTGAGTTGTAAGTGATCTGAACGTTTCCTGATGATAGCCTTTCCTAAGGGGGTCAAACCATGTCCCAAAGGTCACCGGATCTGGTGTCAATTTAAAGAAGTAGTCCAGTTACACATTTGTGGGCTTATAACTTGGATTCTGAATGTCCTAGAGAGATCAGGTTTGTTTTAGTATACTCCAATCAACAGCCCCTACAACCACAAAAAGGAATGGAGTCATTAGCACTTATGGTTTTTAAATGGCACCCAGAATTATTTTGCACGAAGCACAATTTCACATCATTCTGGGTTCATTTGTGTGAAAACAAGGTCCAATCAGGCTGAAACGTTACAGGAAGGTAGAATCTATTGAGTTGTAAGTGATCTGAACGTTTCATGATGATAGCCTTTCCTAAGGGGGTCAAACCATGTCCCAAAGGTCACCGGATCTGGTGTCAATTTAAAGAAGTAGTCCAGTTACACATTTTTGGGCTTATAACTTGGCTTCTGAATGTCCTAGAGAGGTTAGGTTTGTTTTAGTGTACTCCAATCAACAGCCCCTACAACCACAAAAAGGAATGGACTCATTAGCACTTATGGTTTGTAAATGGCACCCAGAATTATGTTGCACGAAGCACAATTTCACATCATTCTGGGTTCATTTGTGTGAAAACAAGGTCCAATCAGGCTGAAACGTTACAGGAAGGTAGAATCTATTGAGTTGTAAGTGATCTGAACGTTTCATGATGATAGCGCTTTCCTAAGGGGGTCAAACCATGTCCCAAAAGTCACCGGATCTGGTGTCAATTTAAAGAAGTAGTCCAGTTACACATTTGTGGGCTTATAACTTGGCTTCTGAATGTCCTAGAGCGATCAGATTTGTTTTACTGTACTCCAATCAACAGCCCCTACAACCACAAAAAGGAATGGAGTCCTTAGTACTTATGGTTTTTAAATGGCACCCAGAATTATGTTGCACGAAGCACAATTTCACATCATTCTGGGTTCATTTGTGCGAAAACAAGGTCCAGTCAGGCTGAAACGTTACAGGAAGGTAGAATCTATTGACTTGTAAGTGATCTGAACGTTTCATGATGATAGCTATTTCCTAAGGGCGTCAAACCATGTCCCAAAGGTCACCGGATCTGGTGTCAATTTAAAGAAGTAGACCAGTTACACATTTGTCGGCTTATAACTTGGCTTCTGAATGTCCTAGAGAGATTAGGTTTGTTTTAACGTACTCCAACCAACAGCCCCTACAACCACAAAAAGGAATGGAGTCATTAGCACTTATTGTTTGTAAATGGCACCCAGAATTATGTTGCACGAAGCACAATTTCACATCATTCTGGGTCCATTTGTGTGAAAACAAGGTCCAATCAGGCTGAAACGTTACAGGAAGGTAGAATCTATTGAGTTGTAAGTGATCTGAACGTTTCATGATGATAGCACTTTCCTAAGGGGGTCAAACCATGTCCCAAAGGTCACCGGATCTGGTGTCAATTTAAAGAAATAGTCCAGTTACACATTTGTGGGCTTATAACTTGGATTCTGAATGTCCTAGAGGGATCAGGTTTGTTTTAGTATACTCCAATCAACAGCCCCTACAACCACAAAAAGGAATGGAGTCATTAGCACTTATGGTTTTTAAATGGCACCCAGAATTATTTTGCACGAAGCACAATTTCACATCATTCTGGGTTCATTTGTGTGAAAACAAGGTCCAATCAGGCTGAAACGTTACAGGAAGGTAGAATCTATTGAGTTGTAAGTGATCTGAACGTTTCCTGATGATAGCCTTTCCTAAGGGGGTCAAACCATGTCCCAAAGGTCACCGGATCTGGTGTCAATTTAAAGAAGTAGTCCAGTTACACATTTGTGGGCTTATAACTTGGATTCTGAATGTCCTAGAGAGATCAGGTTTGTTTTAGTGTACTCCAATCAACAGCCCCTACAACCACAAAAAGGAATGGACTCATTAGCACTTATGGTTTGTAAATGGCACCCAGAATTATGTTGCACGAAGCACAATTTCACATCATTCTGGGTTCATTTGTGTGAAAACAAGGTCCAATCAGGCTGAAACGTTACAGGAAGGTAGAATCTATTGAGTTGTAAGTGATCTGAACGTTTCATGATGATAGCGCTTTCCTAAGGGGGTCAAACCATGTCCCAAAAGTCACCGGATCTGGTGTCAATTTAAAGAAGTAGTCCAGTTACACATTTGTGGGCTTATAACTTGGCTTCTGAATGTCCTAGAGCGATCAGATTTGTTTTACTGTACTCCAATCAACAGCCCCTACAACCACAAAAAGGAATGGAGTCCTTAGTACTTATGGTTTTTAAATGGCACCCAGAATTATGTTGCACGAAGCACAATTTCACATCATTCTGGGTTCATTTGTGCGAAAACAAGGTCCAGTCAGGCTGAAACGTTACAGGAAGGTAGAATCTATTGACTTGTAAGTGATCTGAACGTTTCATGATGATAGCTATTTCCTAAGGGCGTCAAACCATGTCCCAAAGGTCACCGGATCTGGTGTCAATTTAAAGAAGTAGACCAGTTACACATTTGTCGGCTTATAACTTGGCTTCTGAATGTCCTAGAGAGATTAGGTTTGTTTTAACGTACTCCAACCAACAGCCCCTACAACCACAAAAAGGAATGGAGTCATTAGCACTTATTGTTTGTAAATGGCACCCAGAATTATGTTGCACGAAGCACAATTTCACATCATTCTGGGTCCATTTGTGTGAAAACAAGGTCCAATCAGGCTGAAACGTTACAGGAAGGTAGAATCTATTGAGTTGTAAGTGATCTGAACGTTTCATGATGATAGCACTTTCCTAAGGGGGTCAAACCATGTCCCAAAGGTCACCGGATCTGGTGTCAATTTAAAGAAATAGTCCAGTTACACATTTGTGGGCTTATAACTTGGATTCTGAATGTCCTAGAGGGATCAGGTTTGTTTTAGTATACTCCAATCAACAGCCCCTACAACCACAAAAAGGAATGGAGTCATTAGCACTTATGGTTTTTAAATGGCACCCAGAATTATTTTGCACGAAGCACAATTTCACATCATTCTGGGTTCATTTGTGTGAAAACAAGGTCCAATCAGGCTGAAACGTTACAGGAAGGTAGAATCTATTGAGTTGTAAGTGATCTGAACGTTTCCTGATGATAGCCTTTCCTAAGGGGGTCAAACCATGTCCCAAAGGTCACCGGATCTGGTGTCAATTTAAAGAAGTAGTCCAGTTACACATTTGTGGGCTTATAACTTGGATTCTGAATGTCCTAGAGAGATCAGGTTTGTTTTAGTATACTCCAATCAACAGCCCCTACAACCACAAAAAGGAATGGAGTCATTAGCACTTATGGTTTTTAAATGGCACCCAGAATTATTTTGCACGAAGCACAATTTCACATCATTCTGGGTTCATTTGTGTGAAAACAAGGTCCAATCAGGCTGAAACGTTACAGGAAGGTAGAATCTATTGAGTTGTAAGTGATCTGAACGTTTCATGATGATAGCCTTTCCTAAGGGGGTCAAACCATGTCCCAAAGGTCACCGGATCTGGTGTCAATTTAAAGAAGTAGTCCAGTTACACATTTTTGGGCTTATAACTTGGCTTCTGAATGTCCTAGAGAGGTTAGGTTTGTTTTAGTGTACTCCAATCAACAGCCCCTACAACCACAAAAAGGAATGGACTCATTAGCACTTATGGTTTGTAAATGGCACCCAGAATTATGTTGCACGAAGCACAATTTCACATCATTCTGGGTTCATTTGTGTGAAAACAAGGTCCAATCAGGCTGAAACGTTACAGGAAGGTAGAATCTATTGAGTTGTAAGTGATCTGAACGTTTCATGATGATAGCGCTTTCCTAAGGGGGTCAAACCATGTCCCAAAAGTCACCGGATCTGGTGTCAATTTAAAGAAGTAGTCCAGTTACACATTTGTGGGCTTATAACTTGGCTTCTGAATGTCCTAGAGCGATCAGATTTGTTTTACTGTACTCCAATCAACAGCCCCTACAACCACAAAAAGGAATGGAGTCCTTAGTACTTATGGTTTTTAAATGGCACCCAGAATTATGTTGCACGAAGCACAATTTCACATCATTCTGGGTTCATTTGTGCGAAAACAAGGTCCAGTCAGGCTGAAACGTTACAGGAAGGTAGAATCTATGGACTTGTAAGTGATCTGAACGTTTCATGATGATAGCTATTTCCTAAGGGCGTCAAACCATGTCCCAAAGGTCACCGGATCTGGTGTCAATTTAAAGAAGTAGACCAGTTACACATTTGTCGGCTTATAACTTGGCTTCTGAATGTCCTAGAGAGATCAGGTTTGTTTTAACGTACTCCAACCAACAGCCCCTACAACCACAAAAAGGATTGGAGTCATTAGCACTTATTGTTTGTAAATGGCACCCAGAATTATGTTGCACGAAGCACAATTTCACATCATTCTGGGTCCATTTGTGTGAAAACAAGGTCCAATCAGGCTGAAACGTTACAGGAAGGTAGAATCTATTGAGTTGTAATTGATCTGAACGTTTCATGATGATAGCACTTTCCTAAGGGGGTCAAACCATGTCCCAAAGGTCACCGGATCTGGTGTCAATTTAAAGAAATAGTCCAGTTACACATTTGTGGGCTTATAACTTGGATTCTGAATGTCCTAGAGGGATCAGGTTTGTTTTAGTATACTCCAATCAACAGCCCCTACAACCACAAAAAGGAATGGAGTCATTAGCACTTATGGTTTTTAAATGGCACCCAGAATTATTTTGCACGAAGCACAATTTCACATCATTCTGGGTTCATTTGTGTGAAAACAAGGTCCAATCAGGCTGAAACGTTACAGGAAGGTAGAATCTATTGAGTTGTAAGTGATCTGAACGTTTCCTGATGATAGCCTTTCCTAAGGGGGTCAAACCATGTCCCAAAGGTCACCGGATCTGGTGTCAATTTAAAGAAGTAGTCCAGTTACACATTTGTGGGCTTATAACTTGGCTTCTAAATGTCCTAGAGCGAACAGGTTTGTTTTACTGTACTCCAATCAACAGCCCCTACAACCACAAAAAGGAATGGAGTCATTAGCACTTATGGTTTTTAAATGGCACCCAGAAATATTTTGCACGAAGCACAATTTCACATCATTCTGGGTTCATTTGTGCGAAAACAAGGTCCAATCAGGCTGAAACGTTACAGGAAGGTAGAATATATTGAGTTGTAAGTGATATGAACGTTTCATGATGATAGCACTTTCCTAAGGGGGTCAAACCATGTCCCAAAGGTCACCGGATCTGGTGTCAATTTAAAGAAGTAGTCCAGTGACACCTTTGTGGGCTTATAACTTGGCTTCTGAATGTCCTAGAGAGATCAGGTTTGTTTTAATGTACTCCAACCAACAGCCCCTACAACCACAAAAAGGAATGGAGTCATTAGCACTTATGGTTTGTTAATGGCACCCAGAATTATGTTGCACGAAGCACAATTTCACATCATTCTGGATCCATTTGTGTGAAAACAAGGTCCAATCAGGCTGAAACGTTACAGGAAGGTAGAATCTATTGAGTTGTAAGTGATCTGAACGTTTCATGATGATAGCACTTTCCTAAGGTGGTCAAACCATGTCCCAAAGGTCACCGGATCTGGTGTCAATTTAAAGAAATAGTCCAGTTACACATTTGTGGGCTTATAACTTGGATTCTGAATGTCCTAGAGAGATCAGGTTTGTTTTAGTATACTCCAATCAACAGCCCCTACAACCACAAAAAGGAATGGAGTCATTAGCACTTATGGTTTTTAAATGGCACCCAGAATTATTTTGCACGAAGCACAATTTCACATCATTCTGGGTTCATTTGTGTGAAAACAAGGTCCAATCAGGCTGAAACGTTACAGGAAGGTAGAATCTATTGAGTTGTAAGTGATCTGAACGTTTCATGATGATAGCCTTTCCTAAGGGGGTCAAACCATGTCCCAAAGGTCACCGGATCTGGTGTCAATTTAAAGAAGTAGTCCAGTTACACATTTGTGGGCTTATAACTTGGCTTCTAAATGTCCTAGAGCGAACAGGTTTGTTTTACTGTACTCCAATCAACAGCCCCTACAACCACAAAAAGGAATGGAGTCATTAGCACTTATGGTTTTTAAATGGCACCCAGAAATATTTTGCACGAAGCACAATTTCACATCATTCTGGGTTCATTTGTGCGAAAACAAGGTCCAATCAGGCTGAAACGTTACAGGAAGGTAGAATCTATTGAGTTGTAAGTGATCTGAACGTTTCATGATGATAGCACTTTCCTAAGGGGGTCAAACCATGTCCCAAAGGTCACCGGATCTGGTGTCAATTTAAAGAAGTAGTCCAGTGACACATTTGTGGGCTTATAACGTGGCTTCTGAATGTACTAGAGAGATCAGGTTTGTTTTAGTGTACTCCAATCAACAGCCCCTACAACCACAAAAAGGAATGGAGTCATTAGCACTTATGGTTTGGAAATGGCACCCAGAATTATGTTGCACGAAGCACAATTTCACATCATTCTGGGTCCATTTGTGTGAAAACAAGGTCCAATCAGGCTGAAACGTTACAGGAAGGTAGAATCTATTGAGTTGTAAGTGATCTGAACGTTTCATGATGATAGCACTTTCCTAAGGGGGTCAAACCATGTCCCAAAGGTCACCGGATCTGGTGTCAATTTAAAGAAGTAGTCCAGTTACACATTTGTGGGCTTATAACTTGGCTTCTGAATGTCCTAGAGAGATCAGGTTTGTTTTAATGTACTCCAATCAACAGCCCCTAAAACCACAAAAAGGAATGGAGTCATTAGCACTTATGGTTTGTAAATGGCACCCAGAATTATGTTGCACGAAGCACAATTTCACATCATTTTGGGTTCATTCGTGTGAAAACAAGGTCCAATCAGGCTGAAACGTTACAGGAAGGTAGAATCTATTGAGTTGTAAGTTATCTGAACGTTTCATGATGATAGCACTTTCCTATAGGGGGTAAATCCATGTCCCAAAGGTCACCGGGCCTGGTGTCACTTTAAAGAAGTAGTCCAGTTACACCTTTGTGGGCTTATAACTTGAATTCTGAATGTCCTAGAGAGGTTAGGTTTGTTTTAGTGTACTCCAATCAACAGCCCCTACAACCACAAAAAGGAATGGAGTCATTAGCACTTATTGTTTGTAAATGGCACTCAGAATTATGTTGCACGAAGCACAATTTCACATCATTCTGGGTCCATTTGTGTGAAAACAAGGTCCAATCAGGCTGAAACGTTACAGGAAGGTAGAATCTATTGAGTTGTAAGTGATCTGAACGTTTCATGATGATAGCACTTTCCTAAGGGGGTCAAACCATGTCCCAAAGGTCACCGGATCTGGTGTCAATTTAAAGAAATAGTCCAGTTACACATTTGTGGGCTTATAACTTGGATTCTGAATGTCCTAGAGAGATCAGGTTTGTTTTAGTATACTCCAATCAACAGCCCCTACAACCACAAAAAGGAATGGAGTCATTAGCACTTATGGTTTTTAAATGGCACCCAGAATTATGTTGCACGAAGCACAATTTCACATCATTCTGGGTTCATTTGTGTGAAAACAAGGTCCAATCAGGCTGAAACGTTACAGGAAGGTAGAATCTATTGAGTTGTAAGTGATCTGAACGTTTCATGATGATAGCCTTTCCTAAGGGGGTCAAACCATGTCCCAAAGGTCACCGGATCTGGTGTCAATTTAAAGAAGTAGTCCAGTTACACATTTGTGGGCTTAAAACTTGGCTTCTAAATGTCCTAGAGCGAACAGGTTTGTTTTACTGTACTCCAATCAACAGCCCCTACAACCACAAAAAGGAATGGAGTCATTAGCACTTATGGTTTTTAAATGGCACCCAGAAATATTTTGCACGAAGCACAATTTCACATCATTCTGGGTTCATTTGTGCGAAAACAAGGTCCAATCAGGCTGAATTGTTACAGGAAGGTAGAATCTATTGAGTTGTAAGTGATCTGAACGTTTCATGATGATAGCACTTTCCTAAGGGGGTCAAACCATGTCCCAAAGGTCACCGGATCTGGTGTCAATTTAAAGAAGTAGTCCAGTGACACATTTATGGGCTTATAACGTGGCTTCTGAATGTCCTAGAGAGATCAGGTTTGTTTTAGTGTACTCCAATCAACAGCCCCTACAACCACAAAAAGGAATGGAGTCATTAGCACTTATGGTTTGTAAATGGCACCCAGAATTATGTTGCACGAAGCACAATTTCACATCATTCTGGGTCCATTTGTGTGAAAACAAGGTCCAATCAGGCTGAAACGTTACAGGAAGGTAGAATCTATTGAGTTGTAAGTGATCTGAACGTTTCATGATGATAGCACTTTCCTAAGGGGGTCAAACCATGTCCCAAAGGTCACCGGATCTGGTGTCAATTTAAAGAAGTAGTCCAGTTACACATTTGTGGGCTTATAACTTAGCTTCTGAATGTCCTAGAGATATCAGGTTTGTTTTAATGTACTCCAATCAACAGCCCCTACAACCACAAAAAGGAATGGAGTCATTAGCACTTATGGTTTGTAAATGGCACCCAGAATTATGTTGCACGAAGCACAATTTCACATCATTTTGGGTTCATTTGTGTGAAAACAAGGTCCAATCAGGCTGAAACGTTACAGGAAGGTAGAATCTATTGAGTTGTAAGTTATCTGAACGTTTCATGATGATAGCACTTTCCTAAGGGGGTCAAACCATGTCCCAAAGGTCACCGGATCTGGTGTCAATTTAAAGAAGTAGTCCAGTTACACATTTGTGGGTTTATAACTTGGCTTCTGAATGTCCTAGAGAGATCAGGTTTATTTTAATGTACTCCAATCAACAGCCCCTACAACCACAAAAAGGAATGGAGTCATTAGCACTCATGGTTTGTAAATGGCACCCAGAATTATGTTGCACGAAGCACAATTTCACATCATTCTGGGTCCATTTGTGTGAAAACAAGGTCCAATCAGGCTGAAACGTTACAAGAAGGTAGAATCTATTGAGTTGTAAGTGATCTGAACGTTTCATGATGATCGCACATTCCTATAGGGGGTAAAACCATGTCCCAAAGGTCACCGGGCCTGGTGTCACTTTAAAGAAGTAGTCCAGTTACACCTTTGTGGGCTTATAAATTGAATTCTGAATGTCCTAGAGAGGTTAGGTTTGTTTTAGTGTACTCCAATCAACAGCCCCTACAACCACAAAAAGGAATGGAGTCATTAGCACTTATGGTTTTTAAATGGCACCCAGAAATATTTTGCACAAAGCACAATTTCACATCATTCTGGGTTCATTTGTGCGAAAACAAGGTCCAGTCAGGCTGAAACGTTACAGGAAGGTAGAATCTATTGAGTTGTAACTGATCTGAACGTTTCATGATGATAGCACTTTCCTAAGGGGGTCAAACCATGTCCCAAAGGTCACCGGATCTGGTGTCAATTTAAAGAAGTAGTCCAGTTACACATTTGTGGGCTTATAATGTGGCTTCTGAATGTCCTAGAGAGATCAGGTTTGTTTTAGTGTACTCCAATCAACAGCCCCTACAACCACAAAAAGGAATGGAGTCATTAGCACTTATGGTTTGTAAATGGCACCCAGAATTATATTGCACGAAGCACAATTTCACATCATTCTGGGTCCATTTGTGTGAAAACAAGGTCCAATCAGGCTGAAACGTTACAGGAAGGTAGAATCTATTTAGTTGTAAGTGATCTGAACGTTTCATGATGATAGCACTTTCCTAAGGGGGTCAAACCATGTCCCAAAGGTCACCGGATCTGGTGTCAATTTAAAGAAGTAGTCCAGTTACACATTTGTGGGCTTATAACTTGGCTTCTGAATGTCCTAGAGCGATCAGGTTTGTTTTACTGTACTCCAATCAACAGCCCCTACAACCACAAAAAGGAATGGAGTCATTAGCACTTATGGTTTTTAAATGGCACCCAGAATTATGTTGCACGAAGCACAATTTCACATCATTCTGGGTTCATTTGTGCGAAAACAAGGTCCAGTCAGGCTGAAACGTTACAGGAAGGTAGAATCTATTGAGTTGTAAGTGATCTGAACGTTTCATGATGATAGCACTTTCCTAAGGGCGTCAAACCATGTCCCAAAGGTCACCGGATCTGGTGTCAATTTAAAGAAGTAGACCAGTTACACATTTGTGGGCTTATAACTTGGCTTCTGAATGTCCTAGAGAGATCAGGTTTGTTTTAATGTACTCCAACCAACAGCCCCTACAACCACAAAAAGGAATGGAGTCATTAGCACTTATTGTTTGTAAATGGCACCCAGAATTATGTTGCACGAAGCACAATTTCACATCATTCTGGGTCCATTTGTGTGAAAACAAGGCCCAATCAGGCTGAAACGTTACAAGAAGGTAGAATCTATTGAGTTGTAAGGGATCTGAACGTTTCATGATGATCGCACATTCCTATAGGGGGTCAAACCATGTCCCAAAGGTCACCGGGCCTGGTGTCACTTTAAAGAAGTAGTCCAGTTACACGTTTGAGGGCTTATTACTTGGCTTCTGAATGTCCTAGAGAGATCAGGTTTATTTTAGTGTACTCCAATCAACAGCCCCTACAACCTCAAAAAGGAATGGAGTCATTAGCACTTATGGTTTGTAAATGGCACCCAGAATTATGTTGCACGAAGCACAATTTCACATCATTCTGGGTCCATTTGTGTGAAAACAAGGTCCAATCAGGCTGAAACGCTACAAGAAGGTAGAATCTATTGAGTTGTAAGTGATCTGAATGTTTCAAGATGATCGCACATTCCTATAGGGGGTAAAACCATGTCCCAAAGGTCACCGGGCCTGGTGTCACTTTAAAGAAGTAGTCCAGTTACACCTTTTTGGGCTTATAACTTGGCTTCTGAATGTCCTAGAGAGGTTAGGTTTGTTTTAGTGTAATCCCATCAACAGCCCCTACAACCACAAAAAGGAATGGACTCATTAGCACTTATGGTTTGTAAATGGCACCCAGAATTATGTTGCACGAAGCACAATTTCACATCATTCTGGGTCCATTTGTGTGAAAACAAGGTCCAATCAGGCTGAAACGTCACATGAAGGTAGAATCTATTGAGTTGTAAGTGATCTGAACGTTTCATGATGATAGCACTTTCCTAAGGGGGTCAAACCATGTCCCAAAGGTCACCGGATCTGGTGTCAATTTAAAGAAATAGTCCAGTTACACATTTGTGGGCTTATAACTTGGATTCTGAATGTCCTAGAGAGATCAAGTTTGTTTTAGTATACTCCAATCAACAGCCCCTACAACCACAAAAAGGAATGGAGTCATTAGCACTTATGGTTTTTAAATGGCACCCAGAATTATGTTGCACGAAGCACAATTTCGAAGGATCTTTCATGGCGGTTAAAACGAAGAGTCGGAGTACCCGGCCCGGAGGGTTACCGGGGTCCCACCCTGGAGCCAGGCCTGGGGTTGGGGCCCGTGAGCGAGCGCCTGGTGGCCGGGCTTTCGCCCATGGGGCCCGGCCGGGCCCAGCCCGAACCGGATACATGGGCTCGTCCAACTGTGGACCCACCACCCGCAGGAGGAACATGAAGGGTCCGGTGCAATGCGAATCGGGTGGCAGACCAAGGCGGGAGCCTTTGCGGTCCAATCCCCGGACAAGAAAACTAGTTTTTGGGACATGGAACGTCACCTCGCTGGCGGGGAAGGAGCCAGAGCTTGTGGCAGAGGTTGAGCGGTACCGGCTAGATATAGTCGGACTCACCTCGACACATTGCATTGGCTCTGGAACCCGAGACCTGGAGAGGGGTTGGACACTCTACTTTGCTGGAGTTGCTCCGGGTGAGAGGCGGAGGGCTGGGGTTGGCTTTTTGTTAGCCCCGAGACTCTCTGCCTGTGTGTTGGGGTTTACCCCGGGGGACAAGAGGGTAGCTTCCTTGCACCTTCGGGTCGGGGAACGGGTCCTGACTGTTGCTTGTGCTTATGGGCCAAATATCAGTTCAGAGTACCCACCCTTTTTGGAGTCCCTGGGACGAGTGCTAGATAGTGCTCCATCAGGGGACTCCATTGTCCTGCTGGGGGACTTCAATGCTCACGTGGGCAATGACAGCTTGACCTGGAGTGGTGTGATTGGGAGGAACGGCCCACCTAATCTGAACTCGAGCGGTGTTTTGTTATTGGACTTCTGTGCAAGCCGCAGTTTGGCCATAACGAACACCATGTTCGAACATAAGGATGCCCACCGGTACACTTGGTACCAGGGCAGCCTAGGTCACAGGTCGATGATAGATTTTGTAGTCGTATCATCTGACCAGCGGCCGTATGTTTTGGACACCCGAGTGAAGAGAGGGGCGGAGCTGTCAACTGATCACCACCTGGTGGTGAGTTGGATCAGATGGCAAGGGAACATGCCCCGTAGACCTGGCAGACCCAAACGCATAGTGAGGGTCTGCTGGGAACGCCTGGCAGAAGAACCTGTCAAGACGGTCTTCAACTCCCACCTCCGGCAGAGCTTTGACCACGTCCCGAGAGCAGTGGGGGACATTGAGTCCGAGTGGGCCTTGTTCCACTCTGCGATTGTCGAGGCGGCTGTTGCTAGCTGTGGTCGTAAGGTGGCCGGTGCCAGTCGTGGTGGCAACCCCCGTACCCGCTGGTGGACACCAGAGGTTCGGGGAGCCGTCAGGCTGAAGAAGGAGGCCTACAGGGCGTGGCTGGTCTGTGGGTCTCCGGAGGCAGCAGACAGGTACCGGATAGCCAAGCGGGGTGCAGCAGTGGCAGTTGCCGAGGCAAAATCTCGGGCGTGGGAGGAGTTTGGTGAGGCCATGGAAAAAGACTATCGATCGGCTCCAAAGAGGTTCTGGCAAACTGTCCGGCGCCTCAGGAGAGGAAGGCAGCAACTCGCTCACACTGTTTACAGAGGGGATGGGGAGCTGCTGACGTCAACTGAGGCTATAGTCGGACGGTGGAAGGAATACTTTGAGGAGCTCCTCAATCCCACCAATGCGCATTCCGAGGAGGAACCAGAGCTGGGAGGCCTGGGGATGGACTGTCTGATCTCGGGGGCAGAAGTTGCTGAGGTAGTCAAACAACTACACAGCGGCGGAGCCCCGGGGGCGGATGAGGTTCGTCCTGGGTATCTCAAGGCAATGGATGTTGTAGGGCTGTCATGGTTGACACGTCTCTACAACATTGCGTGGTCATCGGGGGCAGTTCCTAGGGAGTGGCAGACCGGGGTGGTGGTCCCCATCTTTAAGAAGGGTGACCTGAGGGTGTGTTCCAACTATAGGGGGATCACACTCCTCAGCCTCCCTGGAAAGGTCTACTCCAAGGTCCTGGAGAGGAGGGTCCGATCGATAGTTGAATCTCAGATAAAGGAGGAGCAATGTGGTTTTCGTCCTGGCCGTGGAACTGTGGACCAGCTCTATACCCTTGCAAGGGTGATGGAGGGGGCATGGGAGTTTGCCCAACCAATCCACATGTGCTTTGTGGATTTGGAGAAGGCTTATGACCGTGTCCCCAGGGGCACCCTGTGGGGGACGCTCCAGGAGTATGGGGTGGGTGGCTTTCTGTTAAGGGCCATTCAGTCCCTTTACCAGAGGAGCGTGAGTTTGGTCCGCATAGCCGGTAGTAAGTCGGACCTGTTCCCAGTGAGGGTTGGACTCCGCCAGGGCTGCCCTTTGTCACCGGTTCTGTTCATCACTTTTATGGACAGAATTTCTAGACGCAGCCGTGGTGTGGAGTGTGTCGAGTTTGGTGGCAGGAGAATCTCGTCTCTGCTTTTTGCGGATGATGTGGTCCTCCTAGCTTCATCCAGCTCTGACCTTCAGCTCTTGCTGGGTAGGTTCGCGGCCGAATGTGAAGCGGCTGGGATGAGGATCAGCACCACCAAGTCTGAGCCATGGTTCTCGACCGGAAAAGGGTGGCTTGCCACCTCCGGGTCGGGGGAGAGGTCCTACCTCAAGTGGAGGAGTTTAAGTATCTCGGGGTCTTTTTCACGAGAGAGGGTAGGAGGGATCGGGAGATCGACAGGCGGATTGGTTCGGCGTCTGCAGTGATGCGGACGCTGAGCCGATCTGTCGTGGGGAAGAGGGAGCTGAGCCAGAAAGCCAGGCTCTCGATTTACCGGTCGATCTACGTCCCAATCCTCACCTATGGTCATGAGCTTTGGGTAATGACCGAAAGAACGAGATCGCGGATACAAGCGGCTGAAATGAGTTTCCTCCGTAGGGTGGCCGGGCTCAGCCTTAGAGATAGGGTGAGGAGCTCGGACATTCGGGAGGGACTCGGAGTAGAACCGCTGCTCCTCCGGATCGAAAGGAGCCAGTTTAGGTGGTTTGGGCATCTGGTCAGGATGCCTCCTGGACGCCTCCCCGGGGAGGTGTTTTGGGCATGTCCTGCCGGCAGAAGGCCCCCGGGTCGACCCAGGACACGTTGGAGAGGTTAAATCTCCAATCTGGTCCGGGAACGCCTTGGGGTCCTGCCGGAGGAGCTGGTGGACAAGGCCGGGGAGAGGACGGCCTGGAGCTCCCTAGTTGGGATGCTGCCCCCGCGACCCGGACCCGGATAAGCGGAGGAAGACGAGACGAGAGACGAGAAGCACAATTTCACATCATTCTGGGTTCATTTGTGTGAAAACAAGGTCCAATCAGGCTGAAACGTTACAGGAAGATAGAATCTATTGAGTTGTAAGTGATCTGAACGTTTCATGATGATAGCGCTTTCCTAAGGGGGTCAAACCATGTCCCAAAGGTCACCGGATCTGGTGTCAATTTAAAGTAGTCCAGTTACACATTTGTGGGCTTATAACTTGGCTTCTGAATGTCCTAGAGCGAACAGGTTTGTTTTACTGTACTCCAATCAACAGCCCCTACAACCACAAAAAGGAACGGAGTCATTAGCACTCATGGTTTTTAAATGGCACCCAGAATATTTTGCACGAAGCACAATTTCACATCATTCTGGGTTCATTTGTGCGAAAACAAGGTCCAATCAGGCTGAAACGTTACAGGAAGGTAGAATCTATTGAGTTGTAAGTGATCTGAACGTTTCATGATGATAGCACTTTCCTAAGGGGGTCAAACCATGTCCCAAAGGTCACCGGATCTGGTGTCAATTTAAAGAAGTAGTCCGGTTACACATTTGTGGGCTTATAACTTGGCTTCTGAATGTCCTAGAGAGATCAGGTTTGTTTTAGTGTACTCCAATCAACAGCCCCTACAACCACTAAAAGGAATGGAGTCATTAGCACTTATGGTTTGTAAATGGCACCCAGAATTATGTTGCACGAAGCACAATTTCACATCATTCTGGGTCCATTTGTGTGAAAACAAGGTCCAATCAGGCTGAAACGTTACAAGAAGGTAGAATCTATTGAGTTGTAAGTGATCTGAACGTTTCATGATGATCGCATAGTCCTATAGGGGGTCAAACCATGTCCCAAAGGTCACCGGGCCTGGTGTCACTTTAAAGAAGTAGTCCAGTTACACCTTTGTGGGCTTATAATTTGGCTTCTGAATGTCCTAAAGAGGTCAGGTTTGTTTTAGTGTACTCCAATCAACAGCCCCTACAACCACAAAAAGGAATGGAGTCATTAGCACTTATGGTTTTTAAATGGCACCCAGAAATATTTTGCACGAAGCACAATTTCACATCATTCTGGGTCCATTTGTGTGAAAACAAGGTCAAATCAGGCTGAAACATTACAGGAAGGTAGAATCTATTGAGTTGTAAGTGATCTGAACGTTTCATGATGATAGCACTTTCCTAAGGGGGTCAAACCATGTCCCAAAGGTCACCGGATCTGGTGTCAATTTAAAGAAGTAGTCCAGTTACACATTTGTGGGCTTATAACTTGGCTTCTGAATGTCCTAGAGAGATCAGGTTTGTTTTAATGTACTCCAATCAACAGCCCCTAAAACCACAAAAAGGAATGGAGTCATTAGCACTTATGGTTTGTAAATGGCACCCAGAATTATGTTGCACGAAGCACAATTTCACATCATTCTGGGTTCATTTGTGTGAAAACAAGGTCCAATCAGGCTGAAACGTTACAGGAAGGTAGAATCTATTGAGTTGTAAGTGATCTGAACGTTTCATGATGATAGCACTTTCCTAAGGGGGTCAAACCATGTCCCAAAGGTCACCGGATCTGGTGTCAATTTAAAGAAGTAGTCCAGTTACACATTTGTGGGTTTATAACTTGGCTTCTGAATGTCCTAGAGAGATCAGGTTTATTTTAATGTACTCCAATCAACAGCCCCTACAACCACAAAAAGGAATGGAGTCATTAGCACTCATGGTTTGTAAATGGCACCCAGAATAATGTTGCACGAAGCACAATTTCACATCATTCTGGGTCCATTTGTGTGAAAACAAGGTCCAATCAGGCTGAAACTTTACAAGAAGGTAGAATCTATTGAGTTGTAAGTGATCTGAACGTTTCATGATGATCGCACATTCCTATAGGGGGTCAAACCATGTCCCAAAGGTCACCGGGCCTGGTGTCACTTTGAAGTAGTAGTCCAGTTACACCTTTGTGGGCTTATAACTTGGCTTCTGAATTTCCTAGAGAGGTCAGGTTTGTTTTAGTGTACTCCAATCAACAGCCCCTACAACCACAAAAAGGAATGGAGTCATTAGCACTTATGGTTTGTAAATGGCACCCAGAATTATGTTGCACGAAGCACAATTTCACTTCATTCTGGGTCCATTTGTGTGAAAACAAGTTCCAATCAGGCTGAAACGTTACAGGAAGGTAGAATCTATTGAGTTGTAAGTGATCTGAACGTTTCATGATGATAGCACTTTCCTAAGGGGGTCAAACCATGTCCCAAAGGTCACCGGATCTGGTGTCAATTTAAAGAAGTAGTCCAGTTACACATTTGTGGGCTTATAACTTGGCTTCTTAATGTCCTAGAGAGATCAGGTTTGTTTTAATGTACTCCAATCAACAGCCCCTACAACCACAAAAAGGAATGGAGTCATTACCACTTATGGTTTGTAAATGGCACCCAGAATTATGTTGCACGAAGCACAATTTCACATCATTCTGGGTTCATTTGTGTGAAAACAAGTTCCAATCAGGCTGAAACGTTACAGGAAGGTAGAATCTATTGAGTTGTAAAAGATCTGAACGTTTCATGATGATAGCACTTTCCTAAGGGGGTCAAACCATGTCCCAAAGGTCACCGGATCTGGTGTCAATTTAAAGAAGTAGTCCAGTTACACATTTGTGGGCTTATAACTTGGCTTCTTAATGTCCTAGAGAGATCAGGTTTGTTTTAATGTACTCCAATCAACAGCCCCTACAACCACAAAAAGGAATGGAGTCATTACCACTTATGGTTTGTAAATGGCACCCAGAATTATGTTGCACGAAGCACAATTTCACATCATTCTGGGTTCATTTGTGTGAAAACAAGGTCCAATCAGGCTGAAACGTTACAGGAAGGTAGAATCTATTGAGTTGTAAGTGATCTGAACGTTTCATGATGATAGCGCTTTCCTAAGGGGGTCAAACCATGTCCCAAAGGTCACCGGATCTGGTGTCAATTTAAAGAAGTAGTCCAGTTACACATTTGTGGGCTTATAATTTGGCTTCTGAATGTCCTAGAGCGATCAGGTTTGTTTTACTGTACTCCAATCAACAGCCCCTACAACCACAAAAAGGAATGGAGTCCTTAGCACTTATGTTTGTAAATGGCACCCAGAATTATGTTGCACGAAGCACAATTTCACATCATTCTGGGTTTATTTGTGCGAAAACAAGGTCCAGTCAGGCTGAAACGTTACAGGAAGGTAGAATCTATTGAGTTGTAAGTGATCTGAACGTTTCATGATGATAGCACTTTCCTAAGGGCGTCAAACCATGTCCCAAAGGTCACCGGATCTGGTGTCAATTTAAAGAAGTAGACCAGTTACACATTTGTGGGCTTATAACTTGGCTTCTGTATGTCCTAGAGAGATCAGGTTTGTTTTAATGTACTCCAACCAACAGCCCCTACAACCACAAAAAGGAATGGAGTCATTAGCACTTATGGTTTTTAAATGGCACCCAGAATTATGTTGCACGAAGCACAATTTCACATCATTCTGGGTCCATTTGTGTGAAAACATGGTCCAATCAGGCTGAAACGTTACAAGAAGGTAGAATCTATTGAGTTGTAAGTGATCTGAACATTTCATGATGATCGCACATTCCTATAGGGGGTAAAACCATGTCCCAAAGGTCACCGGGCCTGGTGTCACTTTAAAGAAGTAGTCCAGTTACACCTTTGTGGGCTTATAACTTGAATTCTGAATGTCCTAGAGAGGTTAGGTTTGTTTTAGTGTACTCCAATCAACAGCCCCTACAACCACAAAAAGGAATGGAGTCATTAGCACTTATGGTTTGTAAATGGCACCCAGAATTATGTTGCACGAAGCACAATTTCACATCATTCTGGGTCCATTTGTGTGAAAACAAGGTCCAATCAGGCTGAAACGTTACAGGAAGGTAGAATCTATTGAGTTGTAAGTGATCTGAATATTTCATGATGATAGCACTTTCCTAAGGGGGTCAAACCATGTCCCAAAGGTCACCGGATCTGGTGTCAATTTAAAGAAATAGTCCAGTTACACATTTGTGGGCTTATAACTTGGATTCTGAATGTCCTAGAGAGATCAGGTTTGTTTTAAAATACTCCAATCAACAGCCCCTACAACCACAAAAAGGAATGGAGTCATTAGCACTTATGGTTTTTAAATGGCACCCAGAAATATTTTGCACGAAGCACAATTTCACATCATTCTGGGTTCATTTGTGCGAAAACAAGGTCCAATCAGGCTGAAACGTTACAGGAAGGTAGAATCTATTGAGTTGTAAGTGATCTGAACGTTTCATGATGATAGCACTTTCCTAAGGGGGTCAAACCATGTCCCAAAGGTCACCGGATCTGGTGTCAATTTAAAGAAGTAGTCCAGTTACACATTTGTGGGCTGATAACGTGGCTTCTGAATGTCCTAGAGAGATCAGGTTTGTTTTAGTGTACTCCAATCAACAGCCCCTACAACCACAAAAAGGAATGGAGTCATTAGCACTTATGGTTTGTAAATGGCACCCAGAATTATGTTGCACGAAGCACAATTTCACATCATTCTGGGTCCATTTGTGTGAAAACAAGGTCCAATCAGGCTGAAACGTTACAAGAAGGTAGAATCTATTGAGTTGTAAGTGATCTGAACGTTTCATGATGATCGCACATTCCTATAGGGGGTCAAACCATGTCCCAAAGGTCACCGGGCCTGGTGTCACTTTAAAGAAGTAGTCCAGTTACACCTTTGTGGGCTTATAACTTGGCTTCTGAATGTCCTAGAGAGGTCAGGTTTGTTTTAGTGTACTCCAATGAACAGCCCCTACAACCACAAAAAGGAATGGAGTCATTAGCACTTATGGTTTTTAAATGGCACCCAGAATTATGTTGCACGAAGCACAATTTCACATCATTCTGGGTCCATTTGTGTGAAAACAAGGTCCAATCAGGCTGAAACGTTACAGGAAGGTAGAATCTATTGAGTTGTAAGTGATCTGAACGTTTCATGATGATAGCGCTTTCCTAAGGGGGTCAAACCATGTCCCAAAGGTCACCGGATCTGGTGTCAATTTAAAGAAGTAGTCCAGTTACACATTTGTGGGCTTATAACTTGGCTTCTAAATATCCTAGAGCGAACAGGTTTGTTTTACTGTACTCCAATCAACAGCCCCTACAACCACAAAAAGGAATGGAGTCATTAGCACTTATGGTTTTTCAATGGCACCCAGAATTATTTTGCACGAAGCACAATTTAGAATCATTCTGGGTTCATTTGTGTGAAAACAAGGTCCAATCAGGCTGAAACGTTACAGGACGGTAGAATCTATTGAGTTGTAAGTGATCTGAACGTTTCATGATGATAGCACTTTCCTAAGGGGGTCAAACCATGTCCCAAAGGTCACCGGATCTGGTGTCAATTTAAAGAAGTAGTCCAGTTACACCTTTGTGGGCTTATAACTTGGCTTCTGAATGTCCTAGAGAGGTCAGGTTTGTTTTAGTGTACTCCAATCAACAGCCCCTACAACCACAAAAAGGAATGGAGTCATTAGCACTTATGGTTTGTAAATGGCACCCAGAATTATGTTGCACGAAGCACAATTTCACATCATTCTGGGTCCATTTGTGTGAAAACATGGTCCAATCAGGCTGAAACGTTACAAGAAGGTAGAATCTATTGAGTTGTAAGTGATCTGAACATTTCATGATGATCGCACATTCCTATAGGGGGTAAAACCATGTCCCAAAGGTCACCGGGCCTGGTGTCACTTTAAAGAAGTAGTCCAGTTACACCTTTGTGGGCTTATAACTTGAATTCTGAATGTCCTAGAGAGGTTAGGTTTGTTTTAGTGTACTCCAATCAACAGCCCCTACAACCACAAAAAGGAATGGAGTCATTAGCACTTATGGTTTGTAAATGGCACCCAGAATTATGTTGCACAAAGCACAATTTCACATCATTCTGGGTCCATTTGTGTGAAAACAAGGTCCAATCAGGCTGAAACGTTACAGGAAGGTAGAATCTATTGAGTTGTAAGTGATCTGAATATTTCATGATAGGAGCGCTTTCCTAAGGGGGTCAAACCATGTCCCAAAGGTCACCGGATCTGGTGTCAATTTAAAGAAATAGTCCAGTTACACATTTGTGGGCTTATAACTTGGATTCTGAATGTCCTAGAGAGATCAGGTTTGTTTTAAAATACTCCAATCAACAGCCCCTACAACCACAAAAAGGAATGGAGTCATTAGCACTTATGGTTTGTAAATGGCACCCAGAATTATGTTGCACGAAGCACAATTTCACATCATTCTGGGTCCATTTGTGTGAAAACAAGGTCCAATCAGGCTGAAACGTTACAAGAAGGTAGAATCTATTGAGTTGTAAGTGATCTGAACGTTTCATGATGATCGCACATTCCTATAGGGGGTCAAACCATGTCCCAAAGGTCACCGGGCCTGGTGTCACTTTAAAGAAGTAGTCCAGTTACACCTTTGTGGGCTTATAACTTGGCTTCTGAATGTCCTAGAGAGGTCAGGTTTGTTTTAGTGTACTCCAATGAACAGCCCCTACAACCACAAAAAGGAATGGAGTCATTAGCACTTATGGTTTTTAAATGGCACCCAGAATTATGTTGCACGAAGCACAATTTCACATCATTCTGGGTCCATTTGTGTGAAAACAAGGTCCAATAAGGCTGAAACGTTACAGGAAGGTAGAATCTATTGAGTTGTAAGTGATCTGAACGTTTCATGATGATAGCGCTTTCCTAAGGGGGTCAAACCATGTCCCAAAGGTCACCGGATCTGGTGTCAATTTAAAGAAGTAGTCCAGTTACACATTTGTGGGCTTATAACTTGGCTTCTAAATATCCTAGAGCGAACAGGTTTGTTTTACTGTACTCCAATCAACAGCCCCTACAACCACAAAAAGGAATGGAGTCATTAGCACTTATGGTTTTTAAATGGCACCCAGAATTATTTTGCACGAAGCACAATTTCACATCATTCTGGGTTCATTTGTGTGAAAACAAGGTCCAATCAGGCTGAAACGTTACAGGACGGTAGAATCTATTGAGTTGTAAGTGATCTGAACGTTTCATGATGATAGCACTTTCCTAAGGGGGTCAAACCATGTCCCAAAGGTCACCGGATCTGGTGTCAATTTAAAGAAGTAGTCCAGTTACACCTTTGTGGGCTTATAACTTGGCTTCTGAATGTCCTAGAGAGGTCAGGTTTGTTTTAGTGTACTCCAATCAACAGCCCCTACAACCACAAAAAGGAATGGAGTCATTAGCACTTATGGTTTGTAAATGGCACCCAGAATTATGTTGCACGAAGCACAATTTCACATCATTCTGGGTCCATTTGTGTGAAAACAAGGTCCAATCAGGCTGAAACGTTACAGGAAGGTAGAATCTATTGAGTTGTAATGATCTGAACGTTTCATGATGATAGCACTTTCCTAAGGGGGTCAAACCATATCCCAAAGGTCACCGGATCTGGTGTCAATTTAAAGAAGTAGTCCAGTTACACATTTGTGGGCTTATAACTTGGCTTCTGAATGTCCTAGAGAGATCAGGTTTGTTTTAATGTACTCCAATCAACAGCCCCTAAAACCACAAAAAGGAATGGAGTCATTAGCACTTATGGTTTTTAAATGGCACCCAGAATTATGTTGCACGAAGCACAATTTCACATCATTCTGGGTTCATTTGTGTGAAAACAAGGTCCAATCAGGCTGAAACGTTACAGGACGGTAGAATCTATTGAGTTGTAAGTGATCTGAACGTTTCATGATGATAGCACTTTCCTAAGGGGGTCAAACCATGTCCCAAAGGTCACCGGATCTGGTGTGAATTTAAAGAAGTAGTCCAGTTACACCTTTGTGGGCTTATAACTTGGCTTCTGAATGTCCTAGAGAGGTCAGGTTTGTTTTAGTGTACTCCAATCAACAGCCCCTACAACCACAAAAAGGAATGGAGTCATTAGCACTTATGGTTTGTAAATGGCACCCAGAATTATGTTGCACGAAGCACAATTTCACATCATTCTGGGTCCATTTGTGTGAAAACATGGTCCAATCAGGCTGAAACGTTACAAGAAGGTAGAATCTATTGAGTTGTAAGTGATCTGAACATTTCATGATGATCGCACATTCCTATAGGGGGTAAAACCATGTCCCAAAGGTCACCGGGCCTGGTGTCACTTTAAATAAGTAGTCCAGTTACACCTTTGTGGGCTTATAACTTGAATTCTGAATGTCCTAGAGAGGTTAGGTTTGTTTTAGTGTACTCCAATCAACAGCCCCTACAACCACAA